>NC_082707.1:62914953-64242877 GCF_030144855.1 Hypanus sabinus | reverse complement strand
AGCGAGGAGGAAATTGTGGTCTTCTGATGAGGAAGTTGAGGGTCCAATTGCAGATGCCGGTACAGAGGCCCGAGTTCTAAGGCTTATTGATTAGGACTGTCGGAATGATTATGTTAAATGCTGAGCTATAGTCAAAGAACAGCATCCTGTCATGGGTGTTTGTATTGTCCAGGTGATCCAGGGCTATGTGACGAGTCATTGAGATTGCGTCTGCTGTAGACCTATTGTGGTGACAGGCAAATTGCAGTGAGTCCAGGCCCTTGCTGAGGTTCATTCTGGCCAGGATCAACCTCTCAAAGCATTTCTTCACTGTGGATGTGAGTGCTACTGGGTGATAGTCATTAAGGCAGCTCACGCTACTCTTCTTGGGCACTTGTATAATTGTTGGCATAACATCGATTTCTCTTATGGTAACTTGTTCCCTCATCCCTCCTCCTTTCTTCCCTCTCAACCCTTCTCCTCAACTGCCCATCTCCTCTTTTTGTTCTTGGTCCACTGGCCTCTTCTATTAGATTACTTCTTCAGCCCTTCATCTTTTGCACCTATCACCTACTAGCTTCCTTCTTCATCCCAGCTCCACCACCCATCCACCTTCCCCTCAACTGGTTTCACCTACCACCTTGTACTCCTTCCCCGACTCCCCCCCCACCACCACCTTATTCTGGCTTCTGCCTTCTTCCTTTCCAGTCCCGATGAAAGGTCTCAGCCTGAACTAGCCAACTTATTCCCCTCCCTCATAGATGCTGCTGACTTGCTGAGTTCCTCCAGCATTTTGTGTGTTTTGCTTAAGATTTCTAGCATCTGTTGAATCTATTGGGTGTCTGAATCTTATTTCTCAAATAAATTTCCAAATTATGAGCTGAAATTTAAAAAAATGTGGCAACTACGGCATTACATAAAAATGTCGATCATTTCTGGTGGCATTCATTGTTGAAGCAGCATGAATTATTCCTGAAATGTTGGGATCAGATTTAATATTGGAATAGGATAAAGAAAAAGCTGGCCCCAAAGTGGTACAGCTGCTTCAAAAGCTTTTTTCAAAAGTGATACAGCAGCTTCAGGCAAAATGCAAGTACGTGGTTAATTACAATTATCCATAATTTGCTAGTCAAGTTGTATCATTTCATTGGTAAGTTTCTTGAAAACTGCACTGTGTTTGCCTTTTCACTGAATGATACAAAATTCTATTGGGCAGATATGCGCAAACTACGCTTCTCACTGAAATTTCTTCTGGTCATTTCAAATGCCTTTTTAATTGGATGTATATCCTCTCAGTGAAATTCCAATGGAAGTTAGCTATTGGAGATATGAAATCTAATTCAAAGTTCAAATGTTCAAAGTAAATTTATTACCAAAGTACATATTATATCACCATATACAACCCTGAGATTCATTTTCTTGTGAGCATGCACAATAAATCCATAATTGAATAATAACCACAATAGAATTAATGAAAGACTACACCAAGCTGGTCATTCAACTAGTGTGCAAAAGACAACAAGATGTGCAGATACATAAATAAATAATAATATATCATAATATTATCAAATAATGATAATTATCATTTTATTATAATAAATAATGATATATCAGGTCGGTACTGGACCTCAAGAGAAAGAGTTTGTAGAATGTCCAAGGGATGGCTTCCTTGGACAGCTTCTTGTTGTGCCCACTGGGGGATTGGTTGTGCTGGATTGGGTGTTGTGCAATGATCCAGAGCTGATAAGAGAGCTTAAGGTTAAAGTACCCTAAGGGAACAATGATCACAAAATGATCGAGTTCACAAATCAAGGTGTCAGTATTTCAGTGGAATAAAGGAAATTACAAAGGCATGAGAGAGAACTGGCTGAAGTTGACTGGAAAGGGACATTTGCAGAAAGGACAGCAGAGCAGCAACGGCTGGAGTTTCTGCGAAATATGAGGGAAGTGCAAAATAGATATATTCCAAATAAGAAGTGCTGTTCAAAGGGAAGAAGGACAGTGGCATGGCTGATAAGTGAAGTCAGAGCCAAAGTAAAAGCAAAAGAGGGGGCATACAAGGAAGCCAGAGCTAGTGGGAAGATAGAGGATTGGGAAACTTTTAAAGACTTGCAGATGGAAACTAAGAAGGTCATTAGGGAAGAAGAGATGAATTATGAAAGGAAGCTGGTGACTAATATCCAAGAAGAGACTAAAAGCTTTTTTTTAAGCATGTAAAGGATACAAGAGAGTTGAGGGTAGATATAGGACCAATACAAAATGACGCTGGAGACTTTGTAATGAGATGCAGAGATGGCAGAGGAATTGTATGCATTCCTTGCATCAGTCTTCACAGTGGAAGACGTTTGCAGTATACTGGAATTTCAAGAGTGTAAAGGAAGTGAAGTTTGTGCTGTGAAAATTACAACTGAGAAGGTGCTCATGAAGCTTAATGGTCTGAGGGTGGATAAGTCTCCTGGACCTGATGGAATGAACCCTCGGGTTCTGAAGGAAGTAGCTGGAGAGATTGCAGAGGCATTAACAATGATCTTTCAAGAATCGATAGATTCTGGCATTGTACTGGATGACTGGAAAATTGCAAATGTTACTTTGCTATTTAAGAAGGGTGGGAGGCAGCAGAAAGGAAACTAAAGACCAGTTAGCCTGACATCAGTGGTTGCGAAGTTGTTAGAATCAATTGTTAGGGATGAGATTACGGAGTACCTGAATGCACCTGACAAGATAGGCCAAAGCCAGCATGGTTTCCTGCAAGGAAAATCCTGCTTGACAAACCTACCGCAATTTTTTGAGGAAATTGCAAGCAGGGTGGACAAAAGAGATGAAGTAGACACGGTGTAGTAGGATTTTCAGAAGGCCTTTGACAAGGTGCTGCACATGAGGCTGCTTAGCAAGCTAAGAGTCCATGGAATTACAGGGAAGTTACTAGCATGGGTGGAGTATTGGCTGGTCGGCTACTTCTTACAATGTACCTCAATGATTTGGACTATGGTATTAATGGATTTGTGGCTAAATTTGCCGATGATACAAAGATAGGTGGAGGAGTGGGTAGTGTTGAGAAAACAGCCTGCAGAGAGACTCAGATAGTCTAGGGCAGGGGTCGGCAACGTTTACCACTGAAAGAGCCAATATGGACCCATTTCCCACAGAAAAGAAAACATTGGGAGCCACAAAACCCGTTTGACATTTAAAATGAGATAACACTGCATACAATGGTTTTTTTTTGCCTTTATGCTATGTATAAACAAACTATAATGTGTTGCATTTATGAAATTGATGAACTCCTGCAGAGAAAACGAAATTACATTTCTGCATGCAACAAAAACATTTTGAACTCCGAGAAAAAGACGTTGGGTTGAAGGTTACCCCATAGTTAGCCTACCTTGGATCGAAGAATTAAAAGAAAGTGCGCACTGGCGGGTGTCAGGCATTGGCAGTGGTGATGTATATTAATAGCGATAAAAAACACGTTGTAGCGGTGTGTTACACGCAGCGCTAAAATAAAGACACTGCAGTCAAAGGTAACTTTATTCGAACTAAACAGCCTGGCTTTAAATGCTCCCTCAACCCGTCCCCGTGGGTGCGGATGCTCCAAAAGACACGTACTCACAAACCCCCGTAGACTATCTCCCTTAGCCGGAACGGTGGCTAATTGTGAGCTGGTTCAGATGTGCCAGGAAATGGGGTCGCCTCAACATTTTATTTAGATTGTACAAGATCACCATAATCTTCAAATTTCGAATTACATTTCAAAAACTAACAAACCACGGGGAGCCGCAGCACAGAGATGAAAGAGCCACGGGTTGCCGACCCCTGGTCTAGGGGAATTGGCAAAGAAGTGGCAAATGAAGTACAATGTTGGAAAATGTATGGTCATGCACTTTGGTAGAAGAAATAAATGGGCAGACTTATTTAGATGGGGAGAGAATTCAAATTGCAGAGATGCAAAGGAACTTGGAAGTCCTTGTGCAAGGTACTCTGAAGGTTGACCTCCAGGTTGAGTTGGTTGTGAAGAAGGTGAATGCAATGTTGGCATTCATTTCTGGACATATAGAATATAAGATTAGGAATGTGATGTTGAAGCTATAAGGCACTCATCTGTGTGCAGCTTTGGGCTCCTTACTTTAGAAAGAATATACTGTCATCGGAGAGGGTTCAGAAAAAATTCACAAGAATGATTCCAGGAATTAAAGGGTTACTGTATGAGGAATGTCTGGTAGCTCTTGGGCTGTATTCGCTGGAGTTCAGGAGCATGGGGGGGGGGGGGGATACCATTGAAATATTCTGAGTGTTAGAAGGCCTGAACAGATTGGATATGACAAAGTTATTTCTCATGGTAGCGGATTCTAGGACAAGAGGGTACGACTTCAGGATTAAATGACAGGAGGGAACGATGTCCATTTAGAACTGAGGTGTGGCAAAACTACTTTAGTCAGAGGGTGGCAAATCTGTGGAAATTTTTGCCATGAACGTCTGTGGAGGCCAAGTCATTGGGTGCATTTAAGGCAGAGAAAGGTAGTTTCTTGATTAGCCAGGGGTGAAGGCAGGGGAGTTGGGATGACTGGAAGAATTGCATCAGCCCATGATTGAATGGCGGAGCAGACTCAGGCTATGTCCACACTACACCAGATAAATCCGTAACCGAAACATTTTCTCTTTGTTTTTACCCTTCGTCCACACTACACCGGATAAATCCGTAACTGAAGCATTTTCTCTTTGTTTTTACCCTTTGTCCACACTAAAACGGCGTTTTCATCCCCCGAAACCAGAGCTTTTCAGAAACGCTCTCCAAAGAGTGTATTTTTGAAAATGCCGGATTGTCCAGATCAGTGTGGATGGGGTAACCAGAGACTTCTGAAAACGCTGTCAGACGGCAACGTGCTATTTCATTGTTTTCTTGAATGCAACCTAACAATTTCAGAACAGATGGCAATGAAACGGATGCCAGAAGAGTTAGAAATGTACTCACCAAATACTTTGACCCATAACTTACTGAATAAGTATACTCACTTTGCCCTGTTTTATATTCTTGCTCATATGAAGGTGGTTTACCTATTTATGCAAGTACTTCTCTGACAATAGATATGTAACATTGTATGGAAATACAAGATAACACTGATGCAGACATGTTTTATACATTTAACAAGGTGCTTTATTAATGCAACAGAGTTAGTCAGTTTTTCAATGTTTTTCGTCAGCCGGGTCAATCTGTCTGTGAACTCCCTGTCGGTTGCCTCCGTACGCTCCAGTATTTGTTTTTTTTTACTTTTAAATTCTGCACGAAAGCCAACAGCTGTCCATCATTTTAAGTTTTTCTAGTCTGTAGCTACACAAACACGCACTTTTACAGCGAGATTCAACACCAAATATGTCGCTTGTTTTTGGTAGATGTGTCCTGCGCATGCGCAGGAGGAGGAGATTCGCCGAAATCTCTGTTTCAATATGGACAGGGATATTTTTTAAAACTCATAGTGTGGACGCCTATCGTTTTTATATGAAACCAGCATTTTAAAAATTATCCGGTCTAGCGTGGATGTAGCCTCAATGTTCCTATAGCTTATGGTCTTATGTAGTGCATTCATATAAATAGTTTAATTATCAGCTTAGACAGGAATCGGGGTAAAATTTGGCTCAGTGTAAGGGAGAAGAAATTGTTGCATGGTCCCAGTCACTATTTGATGATCTTCACTGGTGATTAAGGGGTCAGGCTTGGTTCTATGCTCAATGTTTCCAAAAGTCAATGCCTTCAGAAAAGGAATTTCATGGATAAATTTACAGTGACAAACATCTGGTGAATTTAAATGGAAATCAAATTGTGATATAGCTTAGAAATAAATATGCATGTTTATTTTTTACTATGGAATTTGTTTGAAGTTCAAGGTATTTTTCCTTTACCAGCTATCTGATAACTTATGCCATGCTAAGCAATATTGCACAGTGATTTACTGAAGCACAGTGACGATCAGTCAACTGTTTTCTGCATCATCCACGTGATAAATAGTTTCATTAAATTAAATGGATAAGAAACTTAAATTACAACATTAAACAGCTGAGGAGCCTTTTTGTAAGGATGATATTCTTGTTTACAAATTAAAAGGTATCAATTTGCAAAACCTGTGATCAATAGCCACAGTATTTTGTGCTCAAAGCTTTCTTTTAGATTGTTGTGAATGTACGACATAACAATTTATAAACTGTATGTACAATTTATGGCAGTGTTAAAAATGTAATGCCGTGTGTGAATAAAAAATCAGGTTTGAACAATTTCTGTTAAAGTTTCACAATATTGCTTTTGCATAAATTTATTGGATTATTTCCCTTGATCTGTTTAAAAAATAATAAGTTTCAACTGAGGAATGAGACATTTCAAGCAAACAATTTTCAGCACCTCAGCAGAATTTTTTGAGGGAAGAACAGGAAATAAATGCTATAGGAGAAATTAGTATGTTCTACAGGACAAAAACAGGATGCTTCAGCCCACATGTTTGTACCTACTGCGTCCATCTGCACTAATCCCATTCACCCTGTGCTAGGTCCATATTGTGGCGACCCATTTCCTGGCACATCCGAACCGGCTCACAATTAGATAGCCTACGGGGGTTTGCGAGCACAGAGCTTTGGAGCCACTGCTCCATGGGGGGCAGGTTGAGGGAGGCTTAAAAGTGAGGCTGAGGATTTCGAATAAAGTTTTTTCCTTCGACTGCAGTTACCGACTCCGTGTCTTAATTTTAGCGCTGCATGTAGCACACCGCTACAATTGGTGACCCCGACGGTCCAAACGATTTTTGGACCAGCAATGACCGACGCCGCCTCTGTTCATGCAGTTTCGTTGAAACTGCCGGGTTTCTGGACACAGCGACCGAACCTATGGTTCCAGCAAGCCGAAGCCCAATTCCACGTTCGCCAGATCACCTCAGAAGACACCCGCTACTACTACGTGGTGAGCTCCCTCGACCAGGACACAGCGGCCCAGGTCGCGGAGTTCGTACAGTCGCCCCCGGCAGACGGCAAGTACACGGAATTCAAAGCCCTGCTCCTCAGGACTTTCGGACTCTCATGGCACGAGCGGGCTGCCCGTTTACTGCACCTGGATGGCTTGGGCGACAGACCTCCTTCGGCTTTAATGAATGAGATGTTGTCTCTGGCCGACGGACACACACCCTGCCTCATGTTTGAGCAGGCATTCCTGGAGCAGCTGCCCGAGGACATACGCCTGCTGCTGTCCGACGCGGATTTCAGTGACCCCCGGAAGGTGGCAGCCCGGGCGGACTTGCTGTGGAACGCAAAAAATCCATCGCACAGATCTCCCAGCCACGCTCCCAGCAGCAAACCAGTCTAGGCCTGGTCGCAGAGCCCGCCAACCCCCGGCCCAATGAACACTGGTGCTTCTACCACCAGCGGTGGGGCGCAGAAGCCCGCCGTTGTCACCCGCCCTGCAAGTTCCCGGGAAACGCCAGGGCCAGCCGCTGCTGATGGCTACGGCGGCTGGCCATCAGGATAGCCTCCTGTATGTGTGGGACAGAAGGTCGGGACGCCGGTTTTTGGTCGACACTGGTGCCGAGATCAGCGTTTTGCCTCCGACGAGTTACGACACCCGCAGCAGGGCACCGGGGCCCCCCGAGGGCTGTGAACGGCAGCACAGTAAGGACCTATGGCACCCGTCAGGTGCAGCTACAGTTCGGCTCCAGCCAGTTCACGTGGGACTTTACACTGGCCGCCGTAGCCCAACCGCTTCTGGGTGCGGATTTTTTGCGGGCACACAGCCTGCTGGTCGACCTGCCCAGGAAGAGACTGGTACACGCCGAGACCTTTCAGACGTTCTCCCTGGGTGCAGCCCAGTTGCCAGCCCCTCACCTCGGCTCCATCACGCTGTCCGACAACGACTTCACCAGGGTCCTGGCGGATTTCCCATCGGTTCTGGCACCGCAGTTCACAGCGGCCATGCCCAGGCACGGCGTACAGCACCACATCCCGACGCAGGGACCACCCCTCCATGCCCGTGCTCGGCGGCTTCCCCCGGACAAGCTCCGACTAGCGGAGGAGTTCCAGAGGATGGAGGAATTGGGGATCATCCGGCGGTCCGACAGCCCATGGGCTTCCCCCCTGCACATGGTGCCCAAAGCGACGGGGGGCTGGAGACCGTGCGGCGACTACCGCAGGCTGAACGAGGCTACCACACCGGACCGCTACCCTGTGCCGCACATTCAGGACTTTGCAGCAAACCTGCACGGCGCACGGATCTTCTCCAAGGTAGACCTCGTCCGAGGGTACCATCAAATCCCGATGCATCCTGACGACGTCCTCAAAACGGCTCTCATCACCCCGTTTGGCCTTTTCGAGTTCCTCCGCATGCCGTTCGGTCTGAAGAATGCCGCACAGACGTTCCAGCGGTTAATGGACGTGGTGGGATGGGACCTGGACTTCGCGTTCATCTATTTGGACGACATCCTCATAGCCAGCAGCAGTCGTCAGGAGCATCTGTCCCACCTCCGTCAACTCTGCGCCCGACTGAGTGAGTATGGTCTTACAATCAACCCCGCCAAATGCCAGTTTGGACTCGATACCATTGACTTCCTGGGCCACAGGATTACTAAAGACGGGGCAACCCGTGTGCCCGCTAAGGTAGATGCGGTCCGCCACTTCCCCCAACCCACCACGATCAAAAGCCTTCAGGAATTCGTAGGTATGGTCAATTTCTACCACCGCTTCCTCCCTTCAGCTGCCCGGATCATGCGCCCCCTGTTCGCCCTGATGTCGGGTCCGAGCAAGGACATTACCTGGGATGAGGAGTCCGCCGCCGCTTTCGTTCAAACAAAGGAAGCTTTGGCGAACGCCGCAATGCTAGTACATCCCAGAATGGACGTCCCTACCGCCCTCACAGTGGACGCATCTAATACGGCAGTCGGTGGGGTGCTGGAGCAACTCATCGCAGGTCGCTGGCAACCCCTGGCGTTTTTCAGCAAACACCTGCGGCCACCCGAGCTCAAGTACAGTGCTTTCGACCGGGAACTGTTGGCGCTCTACCTGGTAATCCGGCATTTCAGGTACTTCCTAGGAGGTCGGCCCTTTACCGCGTTCACGGACCACAAACTGCTTACCTTTGCGTTTACGAAAGCGTCTGACCCCTGGTCGTCCCGCCAGCAACGCCACCTGTCCTACATCTGTGAATACACAACGGATGTCCGGCACGTCTCGGGTAAGGACAATGTCGTGGCGGATGCGCTCTCTCGCCCTACCGTTCATGCCCTTTCCCAAGGGGTAGACTTCGAGGCACTGGCAGAGGCACAGCAGGCAGATGAGGAGATTCCGAGTTACAGAACCGCAGTCTCCGGTTTGCAGCTCCAGGACCTCCCCGTAGGCCCAGGTGAGAGGACCCTACTCTGTGACGTCGCCACCGGCCAGCCCCGTCCCGTCGTCCCGACAGCCTGGCGGCGCCGTGTTTTCAACTCCATTCATAACTTGGTGCATCCCTCCATCCGGACGACTATCCGGATGGTTTCCAGCAGGTTCGTTTGGCACGGACTCCGCAAGCAGGTCAGTGAATGGGCCAAAACGTGCATGCACTGCCAGACGGCCAAGGTGCAGCGGCACACCAAAGCCCCACCGCAGCAATTCCATCCCGTCCACCGGCGTTTCGACCACATTCATGTGGATATCGTGGGCCCCCTGCCAGTGTCGGCACCTCCAGACTACGCGAGAAGCTCGGTAACCTGGCCCCCATATCCACTTCACAGCACGGGCGGAACCCGACCTGCGTACCCAAAGACCTGCAGAACTGTAAGTTTGTGTTTGTACGAAGGGGTGGGCATCGGCCACCGCTGCAGCGGCCATACGAGGGGCCGTTTATGGTGCTCCGGAACAACGGGTCCACGTTCGTGCTGGACGTTGGGGGGAAAGAGGAGGTTTTCACGGTGGACCGCCTCAAACCGGCCCATGTGGACCTGGCGCAACCGGCCAAGTTTCCGGCACCTCGGCACAGAGGCCGACCTCCCAAGCAGGTTCCGGCCCAGACTGTGGACATTGGGGGGTGTATCGCCGGTTCTGGGGAGTGGGGGTTATGTGGCAACCCATTTCCTGGCACATCCGAACCGGCTCACCATTAGATAGCCTACGGGGGTTTGCGAGCACAGAGCTTTGGAGCCTCTGCGCCACGGGGGGCAGGTTGAGGGAGGCTTAAAAGTGAGGCTGGGGATTTCGAATAAAGTTTTTTCCTTCGACTGCAGTTACCGACTCTGTGTCATAATTTTAGCGCTGCATGTAGCACACCGCTACAATATCATTTATTGCCTCACCTATTTGTCCCTATCTAAATGTTGCTTAAGCGAAGTGATTGTATTACCTCTGACAGCGCGTTCCAGATATGTAAGATAGAAAACTTTGTAATCAACTCCATTAAGAAAGAAAACTTTTCCCTTAAAAATCTCCATTCAAACTCCTTTCTCTCACCTTAAACCTATGTAGCCTTGTTCTTGACTTTCTAATGAATCTGTACCTCTTAACATTTTATATAGCTCTGTTGGTCACACCTTGGTTTCCTTTCCTCTTGGGAAATCAAACACAGCTTATCCAGTCTCTCCCCATAAGTAAAGTCCTCCAATCCACGAATGTCCTAATGAATCATCTCAGCACTCTATCCAGTGCAATCATATTCTCCTTTTAGCCTAAAGATCAAAACTGTATTCAACACTCCAAGTGCAGCCTAACCAGTGTCTGGTGAAATTGCTACGTAAAGTCCTAACTCTTTTATTCTGTGTCCCAACCAGTGAAGCCGGGTATGCCACATGCTTTTGTCAACACCTTATCTGCCAGTGACTTCACTTTAATGGACTTCAATTCTTAGGTTTTTCTGTCCAGTTGCATTTCTATTAGAATCAAGTTTAATATCACCAGCACATGTTGAGAAATATGTTGTTTTGTGTCATCAGTCCATTGCATTATATAGTTTAAAAAACCTATAATTTGCAATAAAGTATATGTATAAAAATAAGCCTTGCAAAAAGAGAGGGGAAAAACACTGAAGAAGGGCTCCTGTACCCTGTCCTTGATGGTAGCAAGGAGAAGAAGGCAAGACCTGGGTGTTGCCAGTCCTTAATGTTGGATGACACATTTTTGAGACATTGCCTTCTGAAGGTGTCCTCGATGGTGAGGAGACTAGTGTCCATGATGGAGATGGTTGAGTTTACAACTTTCTGCTGGTTTTACCAATCCTGTGTAGTAGCCCTTCTGTACCAGATTAGAATGCTCTCCATAATACATCCGTAGAAGTTCATGAGTGTCTTTGGTGATTTACCAAGTCTCCTCAAACTCCTAATGCAATATAACCACTGCCATGCTTTCTTTGTAATTGCATCAGTATGTTGGGCCCAGAATCATTCTCAGAGATATTGACACCTAGGAATTTGAAATTGCTGTCTCTTTCCACTTCTGATCTCTTGGTGAGGACTGGTGTGTGTTCCCTTGACTTCCCCTTCCTGAAGTCCACAATCAGTTCCTTGATCTTACTGACACTGAGTGCAAGGTTGTTGCTGCGACACCACTTCACCAGCTCATCTATCTCACTCCTGTACGCCTCCTCATCACCATTTGGAATTCTGCCAACAATATTGCCACTGGCAAATTTATAGATGGTGTTTGAGCTTTGTCTAGCCACACAGTTGTATGGCTTTCCAAAGCGCAAGTCTATGGTCTTTTGAGACTAACAGAGGCTTACATGTGTAGAGAGAGTAGAGTAATGGGATAAGCAGTAATTTTTGAGGTGCACCAGTGTTGATTTTTGGTGAAGAGAGATGTTATTCCCAATCTGCACTGATTGTGGTCTGCCAGTGAGGAAGTCAATGATCCAGTTGAGAAGGAAGTACAGGTGTCCCCCATTTTTCAAACATTCGCTTTATGTCAACTCGCTGTTATGAAAAACCTACATTAGTTACCTGTTTTCGCTAACAGAAGGTGTTTTCACTGTTACGATAAAAGGCAGTGCATGCGCAGAGCAACCAAGCTCCTCCCCCGGAACTGCACTCTAGCCGGGATTGCTTAAAATTGCCTGTGAGCATCTGTGCTTTATGTCAATTTATTTTGTGCATCCGTTAGCAAGATGAGTTCTAAGGTATCAGAAAAGTCTAAAAGAGCACGTATATAAAACCAGACATAATTAAGCGTTTCGATTGTGGTGAACAAAGTAAGGATATAGTGAGTTTGTCTAAGGGTTTGTGGAAGTTGACAAAGATGATGTTGAAGAGGTTTTGGCATCCCATGACCAAGAACTGAGAGATGAAGAGTTGTTGAAGAGGAAAGGATAACAATTGAAGCCAAACACAGTAGCGAACGGCCCAAAAGTGAAGTCGTCCAGGAACTGAACGTGAAGCAACTGCAAGAGATTTTCGCTGCAATGATTGCAGAAAAGTATGACTTTAATTTTGAAAGTGTACATAGGTTCAGGGCATATTGGCAGGATGGTTTGAGAGCTTACAAAGAACTATGATAGAAAAATGCGCAAGGCTAAGCAGTCAAGCCTACTGTCGTTTATCAAGCCTTCCAGATCAGCCGCAGCAGACGACGAAACTCGACCTTTGACATCGAAGCAGGCAGACATAGAAGAAGGTGACCTGCCTGCCCTGATGGAAACAGACGACGATGAGATGACACCCCAGTCTCCTCTACCTCCCACCACCCCAGCCTCCGACGTCTCAGCCTAATACACCATCATCAGTGTGCTCACTGTCTTCCCGATTCTTGTAAGTGAAACTACACTGTACATACATTATTTCTACTTTATATAGGCTGAGTATATTTACGTGTTATTTGGTTGCTTCATAGATTAAAGGTTACTGGAAAGAGTGCTCCTGCCGGGAGCACTTGCACCGTGTGTTTTTGCTGCGAGTGCTGCCGAGAGCGCTTGCGTGAGATTTTCGCTGCGGTGGACAGTACCACAATAATTGTAGAGAAGTATTCCTACTTTATATAGGCTGTGTATTTATCAGATCATTCCTGCTTTTACTATATGTTACTGTTATTTTAGGTTTTATGTGTTATTTGGCATGATTTGGTAGGTTATTTTTTGGGTCTGGGAATGCTCACAAATTTTTTCCATATAAATAAATTGTCGCTGCTTCTTCACTTTACGACATTCTGGCTTACAAACTGTTTCATAGGAATGCTCTACCTTCGAATAGCGGGGGAAACCTGTACAGAGGCACATGTTTTGGAGTTTTTTCTTTCTTCCTTTTTACTATATTTTTATTCAGAAGAAAAAAAAACAAGATTTACAGAGTGCAACACATAGATACATCTCAACATAACTTGTGTACATTCATATATTGTAATAAAATTGATCAAAATGTTATAGCATAACACGTAAAGGTATACCACTCTGTAATCAAAAATTAAAAGATAGGTCATACATCATTAAAAAAAAATTATATAAAAAAGTCAACCCCCTACCAACTACCAAAGAAAAAAGCTGATGGATGATAATGGATAAATTAGAAAAGAAAACATATTTGCTTAAGAAGAGAAGATAAAAATATACATAAAAGTCTGTGCGCTGTTAAACTTTATAAATTGGAAAAGTAATTTAGGAAAGGTCCCCAGATATCATCAAAAGATTGTTTTGAATTTAAGACTGAGCAGCGGATCTTTTCTAAATTTAAATAAAACATAATATCACGCAGCCATTGAAGATGTGTAGGAGAGATAGACTCCTTCTATTTAAGTAAGATTGCTCTCCTTGCTAAAAGAGAGGTAAAAACTAAAACCTGTAGGTTAGAAGTATTTAAAGTTATATCTTCATCTGCAATAATACCAAACAAGGCAGTAAGGGGATTTGGGTCAAATTGGACCCTAAAAAGTTGTGAGAAGGTATGGAATACTTCCCGCCAAAACGTTTCAATTTCAGGGCCAAACCAAAACATATGAATTAAAGAGGCATCAGCAGAGTTGCATTTATTACAAAGTGGAGAAACATTTGGATAAAAACTGGACAGCTTCTGTTTAGAAATGTAAGCTCTATGAACCACTTGAAATTGTAGAAGAGAATGACGAGCACAGAAAGATGATTTATTAACCCATTTAAGAATTTTATTCCATCTATCATCAGAAATCTGACAATTTAGGTCATCCTCCCAAGCTTTTTTTATTTTATGTACAAAGCCTTGTCTAGATTCAATCAACAAGTTATAGATACCGATAATAGAACCATTAACAAAAGGTTTTAAATTTAAAGGATCGTCCAGTAAATTTTTATCAGGACCTATACAAAAAGTAGTTAATTGGAAACGTAAGAAATCTCTAATTTGAAGGTATCTGTAAAAATGTGTTTTTGGCAGTGCAAATTTAGTTGACAATTGGTCAAATGAAGCAAGAGATCCTGAGATAAATAGGTCCCAAAAACACTTAATACCTAGTTCATCCCAATCCTTAAAGACTTTGTCAGTCATGGAAGGGATAAAAAAATAATTAAGGAGAATGGGAGATGATGATGAAAAATTCGCTAAACCAAAAAATTTCCTAAATTGAGACCAAAAACTTAAAGTTTGCTTAACAATTATGTTATCTGTTATTTTATTTTCTGGAAAAGAAGAATATGATCCATGAAGAGAGACAATAGAGGAATTTTTTACAGAATTAACTTCTAAGAGATCCATGATGGGCAATCTTTACGATAAATATAATAAGACCAGAAAGTAATATTCCTTATATTGGCAGCCCAATAGTAAAACCTAAAATTGGGTAGGGCTAATCCACCCATCTCTTTATTTCTTTGTAGGTAAACTTTACTTAAACGAGCTTGCTTATTATTCCAAATATAAGATGTTAAAATTGAATCTAACGAATCAAAGTAGGTCTTAGGAATAAAAATAGGTAAGGCCTGAAAAAGATATAAAAATTTAGGAAGAATCTTCATTTTAATTGAATTAATTCGGCCATGTAGGGATAAAGAAAAAGGAGACCATTTAGAAAGTGTCTTTTTCACATAATTCAATAAGGGGTTTAATTTTTCTTTAAACTTATTCTTGAAGTTTTTAGTAATTGTTACACATAGATATGTAAATTGACGTAACAACTTGGAACGGAAATTTGGCATTTGATGACATTAGGTCATTTAAAGAAAATAGCTCACTTTTATGTAAGTTCAGCTTATATCCTGAAAAAGAACTAAACTAGGAAATGAAAGAAAGAACCGAAGGTAAAGAAATTTCAGTGTTAGAGATAAAAAGTAAAATATCATCAGAGTATAACGAAATTTTATGAGACATACCTTCCCTTAGTATACCAGAAATGTCCTGAGATTCTCGAAATGCTATTGCTAAGGGTTCTATAGCTAAAGCAAAAAGTAAAGGACTAAGGGGGAAGGGGTTAGAAATTTGAGAGTTAGTAATAACCTGAGCGGTAGGAGACAAGTAAATTAATTTAACCCAATGAATAAAATTAGGCCCAAAATTAAACTTTTCTAAAGTCTTAAAAAGATAATCCCACTCAATCCTATCAAAGGCTTTTTCTGCATCTGATTTTTTGATTCTGATTTTTTTTTGGATGGTGAATACATCACATTCAACAACCGACGTATATTAAAATGTGAGTAATGATTTTTAATAAATCCTGTCTGGTCTTGTGATATAATAGATGATAAAATATTTTCAAGTATTCGAGCTAAGATTTTGGATAAGATTTTTGCATCAACATTTAATAAAGAGATCAGTCTGTATGAAGAACATTCAGCTGGATTTTTATTTTTTTTATGAATAAGAGAAATAAAAGCTTCATAAAAAGATTGAGGGAGTTTACCTGATTTAAAGGACTCTGATAAAACAGAGGATAAATAAGGTGTAAGTAATGTAGTGAAACTCCCCAGGAAAGCCATCAGGTCCTGGGGTCTTACTAGAATGTAAAGCACGTATAGCCTCAGCCACTTCTTCATTGGAAATAGGCTGATCTAACTGTGTTAGGCTATCAGCAGACAATGTAGGAATGTTGATATTACTGAAAAAAGCATTCATATAGGTATCATCTAAAGAAGAATCAGACTGATACAACTTAAGGTAAAAGTCTTTAAATCCATTGTTAATTTCAGAATGGCCGGATATCGTAGTACCATTATCTTTAAAAATTTCTGTGATTTGATGATTAACTGTAAAAGATTTTAAGAGATTGGCTAATAAACTACCTGTTCTATCCCCGTGAATGTAAAATTGAGTTTTATCTCTCAACAGCTGTCGTTCAATTGGGTAAGTCAGCAGAAGATTATACTTGGATTGGATTTCAATATGCTTATTATATATAGTTGGATCTGGAGATAGGGCATACTTTCGATCAAGATCTTTTAATATCGCTGCTAGGTCAGACCTTTCTTTGTCAGCTTTTTTCTTTATATAGGTAGAGTAAGAGATAATTTCTCCATGAATATATGCTTTAAAAGTATCCCAGACTGTAGTACCAGTCCTTTAAAATTTTCTTTAGAGAAAAAAGTAATATGGTTTTCCAAAAACTTTAGAAAATTTTTATCAGATAACAATGATAAGTTAAAAGGCCAACTTCTATTTGGTACAGAGTAAACAGGTAATCTTAAAGCCAGAAGCACATGTGCATGATCAGACAAAGCAATCTCCTTATAATCACAGGATCGAACCAGTGGAAGCAAGTTTCTATCTATAAAAAAGTAGTCAATCCGAGAGTACATATGATGAACCTGAGAGAAATATGAATATTCCTTTTCTTGGGGGTGTAAAAAATGCCACATGTCGAGAATACCACATTGAAATAGAAAAGATTTAAAAAGTAGGACTGATTTATTAGTGACAGGGGTTTTACTTGAAGGGCAATCTAATATAGGGTCAAGTCGAAAATTAAAATCTCCACCCATCACTAAGGAATACCGATTCAAATCCGGCAGAAAAGAGAAAAGACGCTCAAAGAACAAGGAGTCATCTGTATATGACTTTCTAAATCTTTTTATTAATATTAGTAATATGGACAGAATACAAATGTTATATTGATAAAGAAATTACCAACATATAAATTCCATTACATATGAAAAAAACATACATAATAGTTACAATATAAATGAGTTTACCAAAACATAAGCCATAAAATATATATATGAACATAATAAGTCTAAATATTTCATAATATATGATATAAAGAAAACAGAAAAAGAAAGAAAAAAAAACAAAAAAATATAATGCCAAACTAGCTAATCTAATCTAATAACTAATAACTAATATAGAAGAAAAAAGAAGCAAAAAAAAGAGAGAGAAAAAAAGGGGGCTGTTTATAATATCTCACAAAAATAAGTATTCATCAATGCCGTCACTTCCGGTCCTCACAAAATCCATAAGCTAAAAGCTGGGAAATCAAATGAACTTGGCACAGGGTCATATTACACCATATGAAAATGTTGAATAAATGGTCTCCATAACTTTTCAAATTTAATAGAAGTCTCAAAAGTACCACTTCGAATTTTTTCTAAATTTAAACATAACATAGTTTGAGAGAACCAATTAAATACAGTGGGAGGATTAATTTCTTTCCAATTCAACAATATAGATCTTCTAGCCATCAGAGTTAGAAATGCAATCATTCGACGGGCAGAAGAAGATAAATGCCGTGAGTCTAAGATTGGTAAACCAAAAATTGCGGTAATAGGATGAGGTTGTAAATCGATATTCAAAATCGCAGAAATAATATCAAAAATATCTTTCCAATATTTCTCCAAAAATGAACGAGACCAAAACATATGAGTTAAAGACACAATTTCAGAATGACGTCTATCACAAATAGGACTAATATGAGAGTAAAAATGAGCTAATTTTCTCCTTGGACATATGGGCCATATGTACGACCTTAAATTGTATTAATGAACGTTTGGCACATAATGATGATGTATTAACTAATTGAAGAATTCTATCCCAATTCTCACTAGAAATACTAAGACTAAGCTCTCTTTCCCAATCCTTTTTAGTCTTATAAAGAGGCTCTGAACGTATCTTCATAATTATATTATAAAGTTTTGAAATAAGCCCTTTTTGAAAAGGGTCTAATTCAAATAAACTCTCCAAAATATCTGAAGGCACAAAATTTGGAAACGTAGAGAGTACAGAACTTAAAAAATGTCTAATCTGTAAATATCTAAAAAAATGAAATCTAGGCAAGTTATATTTGTTGGATAATTGCTCAAAAGACATGAGACAATTATCTAAAAAATAAATCAGAAAATCTTAGTAATCCCTTAGTTTTCCAAGCCGAATAAGCTTGATCTATAATGGAAGGGTGAAAAAAACAATTAGATACAATAGGACTATTTAAAACGAATTGAGTCAACCCAAAAAATCTCCGAAATTGAAACCACATACGCAAAGTATGTTAAACTATCGGGTTGTCAATTTGTTTTGGCAATTTAGAAAGAGCAAAAGGGAGAGAAGTCCCTAAAATAGAACCCAGAGCATAAGCTGATACCGATTTAGTTTCTAAACTCACCCAACAAGGGCCAAAAGATCCACCCCCATCTTTCAACCAACATAACAAATATCTAATATTAACTGCCCAATAGTAAAATCTGAAATTAGGTAATGCTAACCCGCCTTCCTTTTTTGTCTTCTGTAAATATGTTTTACCTAACCTAGGATTTTTATTCTGCAATATATATGAAGAAATTTTAGAGTCAGCATTAGTAAAAAAAGATTTCGGGATAAAAATTGGTATCGCTTGAAAAATATATAAAAACTTAGGTAAAATAACCATCTTAATAGCATTAATCCTACCTATTAGCGATAAAGATAAAGGTGACCACTTAGTAAACAAACCTTTAATCTGATCAATTAAGGGTAAAAAATTAAATCCAAATAAATCTTTATGGTTTTTTTGTGATTTTGATCCCTAAATAAGTAAAAGAGTCATTAACTAATTTAAAAGGCAAATTTCCATAAGTTGGGACCCGTTTATTCAAAGGAAACAATTCACTTTTATTAAGATTTAACTTATACCCAGAAAACTCACTAAATTGAGCCAATAATGATAAAACTGCTGGAATGGATTTCTCCGGGTTAGAAATGAATAGTAATAAATCATCTGCATACAAAGATAACTTATGAATATCTGTCCCACGATTAATACCCAAAATATCCTGTGATTGTCTGATGGCAATTGCCAAAGGTTCTAAGGCAATGTTAAATAGTAAAGGACTAAGAGGACATCCTTGTCTAGTGCCCCGAAATAAGTGAAGAAAGGGAGATCTTTGATTATTGGTAAACACTGAGGCTACTGGAGTATGATAAGTCAATTTAATCCATGATATAAATATCTGACTAAAATTAAACTTCTCCAACACATTAAGTAAGTAAGGCCATTCAACTCTATCAAATGCTTTCTCCGCATCTAATGAAATCACGCATTCTGAAGTGTCATGTGAGGGAGTATAAACAATATTCAACAATCTCCTAATGTTAAAAAAAAGAATAATGATTTTTAATAAAACCAGTTTGATCATCTGAAATAATTTTGGGTAATACCTTCTCCAATCTAGATGCCAGTAACTTGGAAAAAATCTTGGAGTCTACATTCAATAAAGATATAGGTCTATAAGAAGCACAGTTAGTAGGGTCTTTATCTTTCTTCAATATTAAAGAAATGGAAGCTCTATAAAAAGATTGTGGCAAATTCCCCAATCTAATGGCTTCCTCAAAAACCTTACCTAACCAAGGGGAAAGAGTAGCGGAAAAAAATTTTAAAAATTCAACTGTATAACCATCTGGACCCGGTGCTTTCCCAGAATTCATTGAGGAAATAGCCCCCTTAATTTCTACATCCGTAATAGGAGTATCCAATATCAAAAGATCATCAGATGATAATCTTGGAAAATTTAATTTCCCAAGAAAATCAGACATGGTATTATGATCTTGAGGAAATTCAGATTGATACAGGGAGGTATAGAAGTCTTGAAATGCCTTATTTATCTCATCATGATTAACTGTCAGATTCCCATTCTGCTGACCAATCTTAGTGATTTGACGTTTAACCAAAGCATTCTTCAATTGACTAGCTAACAGTTTACCAGATTTATCACTATGTATGTAAAAATCAGATTTAGATTTCACTAATTGATTTTCAATCGAGGATGTAAGTAATAAAATATGTTCCATTTGAAGTTCAACCCTTTGTTTGTAAAGCTCCTTACTAGGAGCAATCAAATATTTCTTATCAATCTCTTTAATTTTATCAACCAATAAGAGAGTTTCCATCTTAGTACGTTTCCTCAAACCAACAGAATAAGAAATAATCTGTCCACGTATATACGCTTTAAAAGTGTCCCAAAGTGTTCTGCAGGAAATATCATCTGTAGAATTAGTTGAAAAGAAGAAGTCGATCTGCTCCTCCATAAATTTTATAAAGTCAGAGTCTTGCAACAAGGTAGAGTCAAATCGCCATTGTCTAGCATTAGAAGCTGTATCCGTAAATTTCATAGAAAGTAATAATGGAGCATGATCAGAGATAGCTATAATATCATAGTTACAACCGATTACCAATGGAATAAAACAAGAGTCTACAAAAAAATAATCAATTCTCGAATAAGAGTGATAAACATGTGAGAAAAAAGAAAACTCTTTGTCATTAGGATGCCGGAATCTCCAAATATCAAAAACTCCATTGTCAGTCAAAAAAGAGTTAATACAAGTGGCCGACTTATTAGGTAAAGTCTGAATAGATAAAGATTTATCCATCAGAGGATTTAAACAACAATTAAAGTCACCACCCATTATTAACTTATATTCGTTTAGATTGGGTAAAGAGGTAAATAAAGACTTAAAAAAGTCAGGACAATCCACATTTGGAGCGTAAACATTAACCAAAGCAACCTTTTTATTACAAAGTAAACCCGTAATTAACAAAAATCTGCCATTCGGATCCGAAAAAATATCATGTTGAACAAATGAAATAGAGGAGTCAATAAAAATTGAAACTCCTTTTACTTTAGCATTCGAATTTGCGTGATACTGTTGACCCCGCCAAAATCTAGAAAAAACTAAATTTGTCCTCCTTCCTCACATGAGTTTCTTGTACAAAAATGATATGAGCATTAAGTCTTTGGAATACTTTGAAAATCTTCTTTCGTTTAATTGGATGATTTAAACCATTAGTATTCCAAGACACAAAATTAATGGTCTGAGCCATAACTCTAAAATCAACCCTTTGGTATAGAAAGGGTTAACCAACTTATAAACTTATGCACCGGAAGAGGAACAAAAGTAAAGAGAAGACCCGGAAGTGACGACAACACAGACATAGTTGAAGTTCAAAAACAGCCCAAATAAAAAAACTAACACAAACTGGTACAAAAAAAAAATAGAATTAGAAAACAGACCATCCCCCACCCCCCAAGAAAAAGAGAAAAAGCCAAAATATGACTTAAAAAGGGAAAAAGTAAGACTAATCCTACCCCTATGTCTGCTGAAGAACACTCCATATATAAAGGATATATATAAAAGAATCACCCCAACTTTAAAAATTAAAATCGCTATAATAAAAACCATATTTCTAAGTATAGTTAGTTGTAAGAAGAATAAAAATACAATCACTAAAAAAAATTTTAAATCGGGCTCTAGTCCAGACAAAACAAAAAATATTTAAGCTATGATAAGCGATGCATTGTAGGAAAAAAGCGAAAAAAATAAAAACATAACGCCATCTTCAGCAAAACCAAAAATCTTTTTCAAAAAACCACCATCTTAATCAAAGAAAAATTCACCTTCAAAGAATTAAAAATATACCTTCGAAGGAACAAAGTTAATGGACAAGTATGTAGTTAAATGATTAAAGTATATAAGGCAAAACAATTAATATGACGAAAACACACTTTAACTTAAGTATAAAGTATAGGATGAACCTACACCAATAACCAGATCTTAATTCTGGTTTAAGAGATCGAGAACCATCTTACACGATCAGAATCGTTCATTTATTAGAGACTGGTGTCTGTAGCAGTAGGGAAGTTCTCCTCCAGATATTTTCTCGCTTCTGAAGTTGAAATGAAAACTTGTCGTGGAGCATTCGACGGAGAGATCTGAAGCTTCACAGGGTATAGAAGCGCAGGTTTCAGATTTTTCTCATAACATTCAGCCATCAACGGTTTAAAAAGAAGCCTTCTTTTTAAAACGTCAGGACTAAAGTCTTCGACCAGGCGGAAGCAAAATTCTTTGAATTTAATCATTCCTGCTCGACGAGCTGCTCTTATAAGTTGTTCTTTGTCATGTACATAATGAAACCGGACAATTACCACCGAAGGTTTGTCTGTAGCACTCGGTGATCGACGCCGAATTCCATGTGCCCAATCCAATAAAGGAGGGTTATTCGGGAAAATCGTCAGAAACGCTTCTTTTAAAAGTTGAGCAAAATATTTCAAAGGGTCATCTTTTTCTATGCCGTCTGGAAGACCAAGTATACGTAAGTTCTGTCTTCTGGACTGATTCTCAAAATCGTCACTCTTGGCTTTAAGGGCTTCCATCAGCTTAATGGTCGAAATTAAATCCTCTTGCAGTTTTTCAATAGTCAAATCTCGCTTCGGAGCATCTTCTTGCAGAGACGCAATAAGAGCTTGTTGCTGTTTAATTACTAAATCCGTCTTAACCATGTACTCTTGAAAAGCCTTTATATCTTCTTTAAAAAATTGTTGTAGTTCAGCAAATTTTTTATCCAAAACCTCCATAAACAATTCAAAAGTTAATTGAGTTTGTTGTGGCGGAGCCTGCTTTTTTCCGTTACCGTTCGGATTGCGTCCGGGATCCCGTCCCTTAGACCTGAGAGACATTTCTGTTTGCGTATCTTCAAAAGTTCACAACAAACTTTTGGCAGTAAATCCAAAAAAAAATTAACGAAACTTTTGGTATAGGTAAAAATAAGCTGAATAAGGGTGATCAAAGGTTAAAAAAAGTAAAGGTTATGGAGCGAATCCAAAACAGTACTCACTCCATGAGCGTCTCCAGCTGACTCCGAGTCATCTGTATTTGGATAATATACATTTGCAAATACGATTAGTTTATTCTCAAGACTACCCGAAACAATAACAAAGCACCCATTTGTATCAGAAATTACATTATGTTGAATAAAGGATACATTCTGATCAAACAGGATAGAGATGCCTGTCGACCTAGATTGAGAGGGTGAGTGAAAATGTATACCCTTCCAACCTTTGAAAAAGAGTGAAATATCATCTTTACAAATATAGGTTTCTTGGAGAAAGATTGTACGAGTTTTAAGTTTCCTGATATAAGAAAAAATCTTATTTCGTTTAACAGGGTTATTTAGACCTTTCACATTAAAGCTAAGTATATTAATAAAAGAATCCATCAAGTATCCTTTAGTAATGTATACAAGGTAATCACAGACATGTAGATAGCGAATAAATAAAACAGTAAAAACCTCCAATCAGCTTTCTGGAAGAACCCATTTCCCCCCTCCCTCCCCCCAAAGAGAGAAATCAGCCAAGGGAGGCTGAAGACTAATTCTAACGTTCCCAACCCAAAACGCCGGTGGTTCCAAAAAATATACATGTATAGCTGTGCTGAATAAACTATTGTAAACATATATATATATACAAAAACAAAATATCTAAGTTAATAAGTTCGGTGTTTACGAGAAAAAACCATGGGAAAATAGAAGTATTAGTCTCGGTAAAAAGGAAAGGCAAATAAGGAAAATCAATAAGTAGAACAACATATACTTGCGGGTGCAAAGAAAAGGAATAAAGAAACAAATAGAAAATAATTAGAAAGGGAAGCGGTTTAGATAGCTTCCTACATGACTAAGGCATCCAACGGGGAAAAAAAACAAAATGACAAAATGGCAAAATAATGAAAAAACCAAAAACCAGCAATAAGAAATATAGAATATTGTATACTATTGAAAAACAGTAAAAGACCGAAAGGTGTATAAATAATCAAAAAATAGAAAAAATCTGAATGAATTTAAAGTAAAGCAAAACACCCTATAGTTTCATTCCTCAGTAATTACTACATGTACACCCTACATAATTACTTTCAGTCAAATTAGTAAAAGGAAGGTAAAAATCAACATAACAATGAGAATATAACGTTTTGTTTAAAAAGAGCTGCGATAAAGTAACATTATAGGACCCATATAAAGGCGGAAAACAACAAAAGAGAAAATGGATGCAGTCTGCCTGCATATTTTGCACAGTTTGAAAGATAACAAGGCGCCAGTTACTTAATCAAACAAATGATTAAGACTTCGTAAAACCAAGAAACCTTGCTATCAACAAAGCGCCAATTACTTGATTGAACACCTGAAATTAAAGCATTTAGCATAAAGCAACTCAAGGTTGAATTTAAGCATGGAGACTATGTAAAAATGTCTTAGCTTCTTCAGGCTTCGTAAACCAGGAAACCTTATTATCAGAAGTAGTAACCTTGAGTTTACACGGATCTCTGAGAGAAAGGCAACAAAAGCTTAAAAGCTTAAAAGCCTGTCTAGCTCTTAGAACTTCCGGTGGATAATCTTGAACGATCCGAAACTGTTGATCACGAAATTGTAATATGCGTTTCTTCCTTGATTCACGAAGGATCTGTTCTTTAATCTGATAGTCATAAAAGCGAATGATAATAGAGCGAGGTTTGGCAGGATCCCAATTAGGCGGGGTAACTCAGTGAACACACTCAAATTTTGGTAGTTCCGATAATATATCAGGGAATAAATCTTTCAGCATTTGAGCACAAAAATCGATAGGTTGACTACCCTCCAGTTTTTCAGGAAATCCAAGAGTTCTGATATTGCACCTTCGGTTCCTGGTCTCCAAATCTGTAAGTTTCTTCAGTAACGCGTCGTATTTTTTAAGTTGTTCCTTAGAAATTTTCTTGAAACCTTTGATAACCTTTGTGTAGCTTAATACGAATCTTGTAGTCATTCACAGTCTGCTGTATACTTCCAAGTTTCCGATTAAGCATTTTCAGTTCAGATTTAACCAGGTCGAAGGAATTCTGTAACAAGTCAAACTTGGATTCCAAGTCATCCAGTTTATCCAATTTTTCAAGTCTCTCTGACATTTGTTCAGACATTTCAGCCAAAGTCTCTAAAGTAGCCTCTTTTCTAGAGTGTATTCTACTCATAGTGCTCTCACCGAGATAGGTTTAAACAGCAAAGTAAGCGAATAATTTCAGAGCACGTAGCTACTGCAACCTACTCCATTACAGCTACCAGAAGTGGAGTTTTAAAAATTAGGACCGAGGGTATTATGTTGAATACTGACCTGTAGAAAATAAACAGCAGCTGAACTGAGTATTACAGTTGGCCAAGTGATCCAAGCCCAGTGGAAAGCCAGTGAGGTTGCGTCTGCTGCAGACCCATTGTGGCAATAGGCAAACTACGGTGGGTGCAGATCCCTGCTTAGGCAGGAGTTTATTTCAGCTATGACCAACAGCTCAAAGTACTTCACAGCAGATGTAAGTGCTACTGGACAGAAGTAGCTCACCCTGCTCTTTAGGCATGGGTATGGTTGTCATCCTTTTAAAGCAGGTAGGAACCCCAGACTGCATCATTGAGAGATTGAAGATGTCCAGCTGGTTGGCACAGGTTTTCAGAGCCCTACTAGGTACACTAACAGAGCCTGACACCTTGCTCTCTTTAAGGATTGTCTGATATCAGCATCCAAGACAGAGATCAGAGGGTTACTGGATGCTACAGGGATTCACATAACTGTAGTTTTAATTTCCCTTTCAAAGCATACAGTACATAAAAGGCATGATGTTAGATTTTTGCTTTGTTGGAAATAATGCCTTGCAGATCCTGTCAGAGCCCACGTGCGTCCAATTCCATTACTGATCTCAATCAGAATTGTTTCTTTGTCCTTTAGATAGTCTTCCTGTATTTAATCTACCCCCTGTGACTTACCAAAATGTACCAACTCACCTTTTTCAGGATTAAATTCCATCTGCAAGGTTCCAGCTCTTCCACCTGATCTTAATCCCGCTATTGCTTTGGATAACCATCCTTACTCCCCACACCTCCACCAATTCCCATGTCATCTTTCTACCATATTCTGTGCATTCACTTTCAAGTTGTTAATATATATGCACTTGTCATGAAAACTGATGGGAGTGTTTAGCTATACAGGCTTCTGATTTAAAACTGGTTTTACTAAATTAAAGCAACACCCACAAAATGCTGGAGAAACTCAGCAGGTCGTGCCGCATCTATGGGAAAGAGTACGGATCGTGTTTCGGGCTGAGACCCTTTGGCCGTCCTTCCAAGTTCGATCTTCCAAAGTCTGTCACTTCACACTTTGCCGATTGAACTTGTTCTGCAACTTCTTCGCCCAGTTCTGTATCTTGTCTACATCCCACCTATAACAACCTACACTATCCTAACACCACCAACTTTCATGTCATCTGCAAACTCACTAACAGATCCCTGTGGAACACCATTCGTTATCAAGTTCCAGGGAGAATACGCTCCATCTCCTACCACCCTCTGCCTTCTGTGTGTAAGCCA
The DNA here is from genome assembly GCF_030144855.1 of Hypanus sabinus. Classification (NCBI taxonomy): domain Eukaryota; kingdom Metazoa; phylum Chordata; class Chondrichthyes; order Myliobatiformes; family Dasyatidae; genus Hypanus; species Hypanus sabinus. The sequence goes on along the minus strand of NC_082707.1, from coordinate 64,216,414 downwards.
TTTCCAGATCCACACAGCCACATTTCCATGATCACATGGCTCTTGACTTTCTGTATAAGCTTAGCATTGAAATTTTATCAAATGCCTTACTAAAATTGATGTACATCACATCCACCACTTTTCTTTCATCAATTTGTTTTCTCAGCTCCTTGAAAAACTCTGACAGCCCTTAAGAAGACTATGCTTCGCTAAATGCTCGTAAATCCTACCCCTAAGAATCCTCTCCATTAGTTTGTCCACCACTCACTGGTCGATATTTCTTATCAACCAGTTTATTTCTATCGGCTTTCCTGAACAATGAAACAAAATTTATTGTCCATTAATCTTCCGGTAGCACTTCTGTGGCCAGGGTGAATACAAAGATTATGATCAGAAGTCTGTCCCTCTCTTCCAAACTAACCTGAGATATACACCAGGGGCCTTATTTATCCTATTTTTTTTGGAAGCTCTAACATTGCCTCTTTCTTAACCTTGGCATATTCCAGCACATTAGTCTGTTCTACACTGCCCTCACATTTGTCATGGTCCCTCTCCCTGCTGAACACTGAAGCAAAGGATTCATTAAGAACCTCCCCTACCTCCTCTGCACCCTGGTTTTGTCTTTATTCTTGAGTAGTCCTACTGACATTCTAGTCAATCTCCTGTTCTTCATATACAGTGACATACAAAAGTTTGGGCGCCCCAGTCAAAATTTCTGTTACTGTGAATAGTTAAGTGAGTAGAAGATGAACTGATCTCCAAAAGTCATAAAGTCAAAGATGAAACATTCTCTTCAACATTTTAAGCAAGATTAGTGTATTATTTTTGTTTTGTACAATTTTGGAGTGGAAAAGAAAGGGAAAGGAGCATTATGCAAAAGTTTGGGCACTCCAAGAGATTTGAGCTCTCAGATAACTTTTACCAAGGTCTCAGACCTTAATTAGCTTGTTAGGGCTATGGCTTGGTCACAATCATCGTTAGGAAAGGCCAAGTGATGCAAATTTCTAAACTTTATAAATACCCTGACTCCTCAAACCTTGTCCCAACAATCAGCAACCATGGGCTCCTCTGAGCAGCTGCCTAGCGCTCTGAAAATTAAAATAAACGATTCCCGCAAAGCAGGAGAAGGCTGTAAGAAGATAGCAAATTGTTTTCAGGTAGGTGTTTCCTCAGTTCATAACGTAATTAAGAAACAACAGTTAACAGGAATGGTGAAGGTCAAGTTGAGGTCTGGAAGACCAAGAAAACTTTCTGAGAGAACTGTTCGTAGGATTGCTAGAAAGGCAAATCAAAACTCACTTTTGACTGCAAAAGACGTTCAGGAAGATTTAGCAGACTCTGGAGTGGTGGTGCACTGTTCTACTGTGCAGCAACACCTGCACAAATATGACCTTTGTGGAAGAGTCATCAGAAGAAAACCTTTCCTGTGTCCTCAGCAAAAAATTCAGCATCAGAAGTTTGCAAAGGAACATCTAAACAAGCCTGATGCATTTTGGAAACAAGTCCTGTGGACGGATGAAGTTAAAATAGAACTTTTTGGTGGCAATGAACAAATGTATGTTTGGAGGAAAAAGGGTGCAGAATTTCATGAAAAGAACACTTCTGCAACTGTTAAGCACGGGGTTGGATCGATCATGCTTTGGGCTTGAGTTGCAGCCAGTGGCACGGGGAACATTTCACTAGTAGAGGGAAGAATGAATTGAATTCAATACCAGCAAATTCTGGAAGCAACTGTCTATAAAAAAAAAGATGAAGATGAAAAGAGGATGGCTTCTACAACAGGATAACGATCCTAAACACACCTCAAAATCCACAATGGACTACCTCAGACGCAAACTGAAGGTTTTGCCATGGCTCTCACAGACCCCAACCATCATCAAAAATCTGTAGATAGACCTCAAAAGAGCAGTGCATGCAAGATGACCCAAGAACCTCAAAGAATTAGAAGCCTTTTGCAAGGAAGAATGGGCGAAAATACCCCCAAACAAGAATTTAAGGACTCTTAACTGGCTACAGAAAGCGTGTACAAGCTGTGATACTTGCCAAAGGGGATGTTACTAAGTACTGACCATGCAAGTTGCCCAAACTTTTGCTTCAGGCCTTTTGCCTTTTGTGTTATTTTGAAACTAAAAGATGGAAATAAAAAAAAGTAATCTTGCTTAAAATATTAAAGAAATGTGTCATCTTTATCTTTATGTATTTTGGAAATCAGATCATCTTTCACTCACTTAACTATTCACAGTAACAGAAATTTTGACCAGGGCTGCCAAATTTTGCATGCTACTGTATGTGTAGAACTCCCTGTGGTTTTATTTAATCCTATTCAACATGGCCTTCGAGCTCTCCTAAGCTCCGTCTTAGCTATCTTATAACTCTCATGCCAGATCAAATCTTTGCTTCCTTCTTCCACTTGACTAAATGTTCCACCCCTCATGTCATGCATGTTTCCTTCACCCTATCATCCTTTCCCTGTCTTGGTGGAACAAACCATCCAAAACCTCCAAATTTCTGCTGATAATTCCATAAGAATTAGTCCCAAGCTCCTTGTACTTGTACTCCCAAGCTCCTACCAAATACTGCTGTAATTAGCCCTCTCTCAATTAAATACTGTCTGCTACTGTCCTTGTCCATGGCTATGTTAAACATCAGGAAATTGTGGTCACTATCTCCGAAATGCTTGTCCAGTGAGAGACGTGTCACATGACCACATTCCAGTATGGCCTCTCCTCTCGTCCATATACTGTGTAAGGAATCCTTCCTGGACACACCTAACAAATTCTCCCCCATCTCAGCCTCTTGTACTAAGGAGGTGCCAGTCAACACAAAGGAATATGAAATCACCCATGACATCAATCTTGTTTTTTGCACCTTTCTAAAATCTGCCTACCGATCTGCTCCTTGGTGTCCCGGTTGCTGTTGGACTGCCTTCAGAATACTCCTAATAGCGATTGTTCCTTTCCTGCCTCTGACCTCCACCATCACCAACTCAACTGACCATCCCTCCTTGATGTACTCCTTTTGTGAAGCAGTGGTACTATCCCTGGTCAGCAATGACACTCTCCTGCTCTTTCACCTTTTCCCTGTCCCTTTTGAAACCTCTCAGCCACAGAACATCAACCAGCCAATCCTTCCCTTGTTGCAGTCAAGTCTCTATAGTGGCCACATCATTTTAATTCCATATACTGATCCATTCTAATAGTTCATCACCCTTATTCTTAACACTTCTTGCATTAGGCACATTTCAACCCATGCATCTGACCATCCACTGCTTACCGTTCTTCGCAGCCTCTCTGTACATTACAACTAACTTTACAGCAATTGGTCCAACATCTAAACCTCATGTTGCTGTCCCCCTAACAACTCTACAAACTTGCCCGCAAGTGCATTATTCCCTCTTGAGTTCAAGTGTAACCTGTCCTTTTTTGTACAGGCCAAACCTTCCCCAGAAGTGATACCAGTGATCCATAAATCTGCAATCCTGCCCCTTTCATCAGCTTTAAAGCAAATGCATTTGTTTGCCGAATCCCCCATCCGGGATGTGTCACAGTCAGCAATCCTGAAGTTACTGTCCTTGAAGTCCTGCTTCTTAGCCTCATTCCTATCTCCTGATACTCAAGATTCATGATTGAATTTTGAGTTGATTTATCATGTGTACATATGGTAAAATGTATTGTTTGCATTCACAATAAACATAACCCAAGTGTGTGCTGGGGGCAGCCGCAGGTGTCATCATACATTCCAGCACCAACATAGTATGTCCACAATGCCTGGTAGAACAACACAGAACACAACAAGCATCAGAACAAGTCCCATTCCCCCCTCCCTCCTAAGCGCACTCACAGCTGTCTAACCCCAAGAGAGTCTGGCTTCTGCAGCCTCCAGAAAACGCGGATTTGACCTCAGACATGCAGAGATTTGAGTCTTCGACTAACCCAGCAAACTCTTCATGACTTCATCGCTTTCCCTAGCTACATCCTTGGTACAACTTCTGGCTGCTCCCCCTCCACCTTCAGAATGTTGTGGACAATCTGAGATGTTTCTGATCCTGGCAACATACAATCCCTGCAGGTCTTGTTCTTCTGTCTTCTCCCCTAAGAAATGAGCCCTCTATCTCTATCTGTCTCCTTTTCTCCCACTTCCCTGTTCTATATTGCCCCTCTCCCTCATTACACCTCAAATTCAGGCCTGTGGTCCGAAGCTGACAACAAACCTTGATCTCTCGTTCTCTCCCAACTATCACCAATTGCTGATCTCACTAGCACCATACAAGTTATCAGTCAACTGTCTATTTTAACTTTGCCCTGTTACCCCCTTTGCCACCTGGTGTTGGGTGGCAGAGAGACACGGCACAGGTGTAGCAGCCTGGGTTTGATCGTGACCTCTGGTCCTGTTAGTGTGGTGTTTACTGCTTCTTCCTGTGACAACGTGGGGTTCCCCAGGCGTGTGGACTGCACTATTTTCTTGCATCCCGCTCCACCCAAAAATGGCATGCAGGTTGCTAGATTGACTGGCCATTGTAGATTGCTCCTGTGTGTAGGTGAGCAGTGGAATTGAGTGTGTGCTGGGGGTGGGGGGGGGTGGTTGTGGAGGATGTTCATGTGAATGTGGGAGGACAGATATGAGTATTTAATCATCAGTTTGGACTCATTGAGTTGAGGGACCTGATCCATTATCGTGTGGCCACACAACAATATCCTTTCATTCTATCTTCTAATCTCCTGATGTACAGTGGAGAAGTCAATGACCAAAATGGCCCATTGAGCTTAATTATTACCATGGAGTAAAGCTTTGAAGCATCTTTGTTTTCAATAGTTTGTTTAAGAATGAAAGAGTTAAGTACAAATTAAAAACTGCACAAAGATTAGAATTTTAAAAAACCTTCCAGCCAACAGAGAGAAAATATGGGATTGTGCACTGGAAGTCATTGGTACAAACAGTCAAGAAATATTTGTACTTGGTATTTCAGAGAGCAAAATTGATGTTTATTGTGTGATGGATAGTTTAAGTGAGGTGAAAAACATTGCGATGGACTTGATAAATAGTGTATTGTGGCGACCCATTTCCTGGCACATCCGAACCGACTCACAATTAGATAGCCTACTGGGGTTTGCGAGCACAGAGCTTTGGAGCCTCTGTGCCATGGGGGGCAGGTTGAGGGAGGCTTAAAAGTGAGGCTGAAGATTTCGAATAAAGTTTTTTCCTTCGACTGCAGTTACCGACTCCGTGTCGTAATTTTAGCGCTGCGTGTAGCACACCGCTACAATTGGTGACCCCGACGGTCCAAACGATTTTTGGACCAGAAATGACCGACGCCGCCTCTGTTCATGCGGTTTCGTTGAAACTGCAGGGTTTCTGGACACAGCGCCCGGACCTATGGTTCCAGCAAGCCGAAGCCCAATTCCACGTTCGCCAGATCACCTCAGAAGACACCCGCTACTACTACGTGGTGAGCTCCCTCGACCAGGACACAGCGGCCCAGGTCGCGGAGTTCGTACAGTTGCCCCCGGCAGACGGCAAGTACAAGGAATTCAAAGCCCTGCTCCTCAGGACTTTCGGACTCTCACGGCGCGAGCGGGCTGCCCGTTTACTGCACCTGGATGGCTTGGGAGACAGACCTCCATCGGCTTTAATGAATGAGATGTTGTCTCTGGCCGACGGACACAAGCCCTCCCTCATGTTTGAGCAGGCATTCCTGGAGCAGCTGCCCGAGGACATACGCCTGCTGCTGTCCGCGGATTTCAGTGACCCCCGGAAGATGGCAGCCCGGGCGGACTTGCTGTGGAACGCCAAAAAGGTGAGCGGGGCTTCCATCGCACAGATCTCCCAGCCACGCTCCCAGCAGCAAACCAGTCCAGGCCCGGCTGCAGAGCCCGCCAACCCCCGGCCCAATGAACACTGGTGCTTCTACCACCAGCGGTGGGGCACAGAAGTCCGCCGTTGTCGCCCGCCCTGCAAGTTCCTGGGAAATGCCAGGGCCAACCGCCGCTGATGGCTACGGTGGCTGGCCATCGGGATAGCCTCCTGTATGTGTGGGATAGAAGGTCGGGACGCCGGTTTTTGGTCGACACTGGTGCCGAGATCAGCGTTTTGCCTCCGACGAGTTACGACACCCGCAGCAGGGCACCGGGGCCCCCCGAGGGCTGTGAACGGCAGCACAGTAAGGACCTATGGCACCCGTCAGGTGCAGCTACAGTTCGGCTCCAGCCAGTTCACGTGGGACTTTACACTGGCCGCCGTAGCCCAACCGCTTCTGGGTGCGGATTTTTTGCGGGCTCACAGCCTACTGGTCGACCTGCCCAGGAAGAGACTGGTCCACGCCGAGACCTTTCAGACGTTCTCCCTGGGTGCAGCCCAGTTGCCAGCCCCTCACCTCGGCTCCATCACGTTGTCCGACAACGACTTCACCAGGGTCCTGGCGGATTTCCCATCGGTTCTGGCACCGCAGTTCACAGCGGCCTTGCCCAGGCACGGCATACAGCACCACATCCCGACCCAGGGACCACCCCTCCACGCCCGCGCTCGGCGGCTTCCCCCGGACAAGCTCCGACTGGCGAAGGAGGAGTTCCAGAGGATGGAGGAATTGGGGATCATCCGGCGGTCCGACAGCCCATGGGCCTCCCCCCTGCACATGGTGCCCAAAGCAACGGGAGGCTGGAGACCGTGCGGCTACTACCGCAGGCTGAACGAGGCTACCACACCGGACCGCTACCCTGTGCCGCACATTCAGGACTTTGCGGCAAACCTGCACGGCGCCCGGATCTTCTCCAAGGTCGACCTTGTCCGAGGGTACCATCAAATCCCGATGCATCCTGACGACGTCCCCAAAACGGCTCTCATCACCCCGTTTGGCCTTTTCGAGTTCCTCCGCATGCCGTTCGGTCTGAAGAATGCCGCACAGACGTTCCAGCGGTTAATGGACGCGGTGGGACGGGACCAGGACTTCGCGTTCATCTATTTGGACGACATCCTCATAGCCAGCAGCAGTCATCAGGAGCATCTGTCCCACCTCCGTCAACTCTGCGCCCGACTGAGTGAGTACGGTCTTACAATCAACCCCGCCAAATGCCAGTTCGGACTCAATACCATTGACTTCCTGGGCCACAGGATTACTAAAGACGGGGCAACCCCTCTGCCCGCTAAGGTAGATGCGGTCCGCCTCTTTCCCCGACCCACCACGATCAAAGGCCTTCAGGAATTCGTAGGTATGGTCAATTTCTACCGCCGCTTCCTCCCTTCAGCTGCCCGGATCATGCACCCCCTGATCGCACTGATGTTGGGTCCGAGCAAGGACATTACCTGGGACGAGGAGTCCGCCGCCGCTTTCGTTCAAACGAAGAAAGCTTTGGCGGACGCCGCAATGCTAGTGCACCCCAGAATGGACACCCCTACCGCCCTCACAGTGGACGCATCAAACACGGCAGTCGGTGGGGTGCTGGAGCAACTCATCGCAGGTTGCTGGCAACCCCTGGCGTTTTTCAGCAAACACCTGCGACCACCCGAGCTCAAGTACAGTGCTTTTGACCGGGAACTGTTGGCGCTCTACCTGGCAATCCGGCATTTCAGGTACTTCCTAGAAGGTCGGCCCTTCACCGCGTTCACAGACCACAAACCACTTACCTTTGCGTTTACGAAAGCGTCCGACCCCTGGTCGTCCCGCCAGCAACGCCACCTGTCCTACATCTCTGAATACACGACGGATGTCCGGCACGTCTCGGGTAAGGATAATGTCGTGGCGGATGCGCTCTCTTGCCCTACCGTTCATGCCCTTTCCCAAGGGGTAGACTTTGAGGCACTGGCAGAGGCGCAGCAGGCGGATGAGGAGATTCCGAGTTACAGAACCGCAGTCTCCGGTTTGCAGCTCCAGGACCTCCCCGTGGGCCCGGGTGAGAGGACCCTACTCTGTGACGTCGCCACCGGCCAGCCCCGCCCCGTCATCCCGACAGCCTGGCGGCGACGCGTTTTCGACTCCATTCATAACTTGGCGCATCCCTCCATCCGGACAACTGTCCGGATGGTTTCCAGCAGGTTCGTTTGGCACGGACTCCGCAAACAGGTCAGTGAATGGGCCAAATTGTGCATGCACTGCCAGACGGCCAAGGTGCAGCGGCACACCAAAGCCCCACCGCAGCAGTTCCATCCCGCCCACCGGCGTTTTGACCACATTCATGTGGATATCGTGGGCCCCCTGCCAGTGTTGCGTGGAGCGCGGCACCTCCTGACTATCGTGGACCGGTTCACAAGATGGCCAGAGGCGGTCCCGCTCACCGACACCACCTCCGAATCTTGCGCCCGTGCCCTGATCGCCACCTGGATATCTCGCTTTGGTGTACCGGCCCACATTACCTCCGACAGAGGCGCCCAGTTCACCTCCAGCCTGTGGTCACCTATGACCAGCCTTTTGGGGACTCAGCTGCACCACACCACTGCCTACCACCCACAGTCGAATGGGCTAGTGGAGCGTTTCTACCATCACCTGAAGTCGGCCCTCATGGCCCGCCTGCGAGGAGCCAACTGGGCGGACGAGCTTCCCTGGGTCCTACTCGGCATCCGCACAGCGCCCAAGGACGACCTGCACGCCTCGTCGGCCGAGTTGGTATACGGCGCGCCCCTGGTCGTCCCCGGGGAGTTCCTACCAGCCCCAAGGGGGCAAGAGGAAGATCCTGCAGCAGTCCTGGGCAGACTACGTGAGAAGCTCGGTAACCTGGCCCCCATACCCACTTCACAGCACGGGCGGCACCCGACCTGCGTACCCAAAGACCTACAGAACTGTAAGTTTGTGTTTGTACGAAGGGGCGGGCATCGGCCACCGCTGCAGCGGCCATACGAGGGGCCGTTTATGGTGCTCCGGAACAACGGGTCCACGTTCGTGCTGGATGTTGGGGGGAAAGAGGAGGTTTTCACGGTGGACCGCCTCAAACCGGCCCATGTGGACCTGGCGCAACCGGCTGAGTTTCCGGCACCTCGGCGCAGAGGCCGACTTCCCAAGCAGGTTCTGGCCCAGACTGTGGACATTGGGGGGTGTATCGCCGGTTCTGGGGGGGGGGGGTTATGTGGCGACCTATTTCCTGGCACATCGGAACCGACTCACAATTAGATAGTCTACGGGGGTTTGTGAGCACAGAGCTTTGGAGCCTCTGCGCCACGGGGGGCAGGTTGAGGGAGGCTTAAAAGTGAGGCTGAAGATTTCGAATAAAGTTTTTTCCTTCGACTGCAGTTACCGACTCCGTGTCGTAATTTTAGCGCTGCGTGTAGCACACCGCTACAGTATACTGCTTCTGTGCCAGCATATTCTGTGATCTTATGATAGGATCACACCCCTATTTGTAATTGCAAAGTTTCATGTGCAAATATTTAAAATCATTTGCAATGCAGCTGGTATAGTGAGTACATAATTTGTTTGCCAGGAAACAAAATTTCATAAATTGACAGTCAATTCACAATGCCAAAATTTGTACCAGCCCAACAAAGGGTGAAAAGTAAAATTGATCCAGGAGCCCACAGGATAAAAGAGGACACAGCCTTTGAAATCTATCACCAATAAGCAAATAGCTTTACAGTAAGGAATTGAGGATATAAAAAATCATTTTGAACCTACGTAACTTCTGGCTAAAAGAATAATTGGGACTGAATAGGAATTTTTGAAGTGAAGTAAACTCTGTCTTCAGTAGTTAGCTAAAACAGGCTTATACCAGTTCTCCCTGGCTTGCAGAGAGACATTGAGAGTTTGATAGCAATGTACCCTCGTTCATTTGAGTAGGGGAGGAGGACTCACTGATAAGGACAGGAATGAACATCCATCTGTAATTAAGTCAAAGCCTAGCAAAGGGCATAACTGATAAGGACTGGACAGAACATCCATCTGTAATTAAGCCTTGACTTAGCGGCCTCTCTTATCTGTAACTAAGTTTCGCACCGACAGACTTGGTGGGTGTACCATTTCAAATAACACATTGCTTCAGTAATGTATGGGATTTACTATATATAAATGTACGGCTGTAACCTGTGTGAGCGGGTTTACTTGCCGGATGGTGGCAGTACTTACATGCCCTTCCCTTTGATAACTGGGTCTCAAACTCTTACAGGAGGGTGCACGATAAGCTGTGGTAGCTATAAGAAGTTGATCTCCCGAGTTTTATTCAGATTTGACTTTAACAACAAGAGGGAGCTTCATTTGCATTCTTGCTACATAAACATCAAACAATGCATTGTTCTGATTTCTTTTTGAAATAGTTTTTTCTTGTTGCTAATAAATAGTATACATTCATTGAATTTAACCGCTTTTAAAATCAGTTAATAGTTACAATTTGAAACGTGTTTTCATGTTTTTTCCTGAACAACTGCATAGGTCCACTATTTGTCTGGATGTATATTCTTTGCACTCTCTATTAGAGCTTACTGAAGTTTGCTCCTCAGAATATGCACAGAGAATATTAAGAATCTGTAGATCACATCATTGGATATTTTCCACAAAAGTGTATAATCTCATGCTGATTTTCATCAAAACACACTGTTCATGAATGCAAAGCACATTTCAGTCTTTTAACTGAAGCAGTCTAATCTAAAATCTGATGAGAAATGCTTGTTCAAGGCCCTTAATCATGGCAAACAAAATCAGATTTTGTCTTCAATGCAAAATCAAAAAGTGGAAGCACGTTAAATTGGGAGATGTTGATTGGGTGTTGGCTGCAGGCCTGACTCTTTCACTAAAACACTAACTGAAACAATTTCTGTCACTCTAGATGAACAGGAATATGTTTTTGTATTCCTATACAGCCCAAGGGACTTTGTTCAAAATTTTCAGATTTTTCTGATGAAATTTGCGGTTGTGATATATACTATTTATTAAAAATTACTATTGTTACAAAATTCCTGTAACTGGATCACTTACCAGCAAAGATAGGGAGGTCCGTTGAAGTCTGATGGTACTATTTTTAAAAGTATTTATTGATAAAGGGCACAATAAGAAGATTAATGCAAACATACAGATAATATACGTCGTCAATACTAAATCTAAGTGCGGGTATAATAATAACCGGTAAGAAATAACTCTATCGTTGTCTAGGGGTTACTGTATTATCCAATGGAAAGATAAGTCACTATCAGTTCGTTCAAGCTGCAGAGTTGTTGGGTTTAAAAGTGATGTGGTTTAAACTTGCCCAAGTCTTTTATGAAGCCAATCCGTTGAGTCAGGGGAGTGGGTTTCCCCGTTGGTAGCTAAAAAGCCGTTATCCGTGATTTCAGCCTCCAATTCCAGTCACGGAATTGAACGCACGTGGCTTGGTTTCTGATGACCGTCTGCTGTTACGTGGTCGCTTAACGTTTCTTCTGGTGCGTCTGAGGGGTTGTTCCTACAGCCCCTCTTTTATTCTGACTCGCAGGGTCATAGATGTCAATCAGGTTGGGGGTGATGCAATCTCTCCCTCAACCAGCCCACTTTGCCTGAGGGCATTCATGTAGCAGAGCATCTCAATCGACAAATCTGTCTCCAAGAGACAATGGCCATGTCCCGTAGCTTTACATCGCTATGGGGGGGAGAAACGTGACATCCTGCACATCTCCCCCTCATGTCTTGGGCCCCCTTTTGACTCAACCCAACAGTGATCTGGCGATTCTCACAAAGGAGGGGGCCATGGACGTAACACCCCCTTTCTTCAGGGTGTTTTTTACCATCGGAAAAAAACAAATTCATACAGAGTCTTACAGGGTGTTAGAATCTAACACAACACCAAAGTTTTTTTTCTACAGAGTACTACAGTTATACATTCAATTCAGTATCTAAACGGTTAACGATTTCAGTGTCACTTTCTTTAATATCTTAACATCTTGTACCGTACTAACATCTTGTATCATCAGACTTCAATTTAATAACCACCTATTATTTTTTTTTCAGCAACAAGACTAAGGAGGTGTGCTCTTAGCTTATGTGCATTTACAAAAGTTTATGTAAATACTAGTCTTTCAGTCGTTTTCAAACTGAACAGGCAGGCTTCCAAGGGGGTTGTCTTTATTATTCACAGGCTTTGTCGAAATCCCGTACAACCGGCTTTGCTATTTAAAAATGGCGTCCTCATTAACCGTCGCCTCTTTTCCAGGGAATTTCAGTAAGGTGGCGAGATAAACCCTCGCCCGCCTGTTCCATAGGAATTATTTTATCAACACCGTGTCCCAAACTTAGCCCATCTTCTGAATTTCCACCCACCTCTGTAATTTTACACAGGTGGCTAACCCTCTCGTCAGGCCCCTTCAGACTATGTGGTTTCAGTTCGACTTCCTTGCTCAAGCAGCATTTCAAATTCTGCCCTTTTACACCACACAATAGTGTGGGGGGCCCTGTCATATTCCGGCTTAATCTGTAAGCGATCTGCAGGGCTTAAAATTTCTTCATTCGATTTGGGAATTACAGATTTCCCATTTCCTTCAATAATAATTCTTATCTCCCCATTCTTAAACTCTGCATTAACTTTGAACACACCTTCGAGCACAAACACCTGGGAACTCTCACTTCCCACTGTTACCAAGGTTAACCCTTTTTTCACTGAAGCAAGTCTATCTGACCCACAAGGACGGCCGTCCCGTTCCGCTGAATCAAATACCTCAGACTTTTTCTGAGCTCCGTTACTAGGTTCAGTACCACGTGCATCCCCATCTTGGACACTCTCAAACAGGACATTGGCCTCTTCCAGGCTTTCAATACCCGTACCCTTTTCAAATTCTAAGTTCCCCCGATCCTCCCAGCTGCTCTCTGGGCAACTCCCTTCCGGAGTAAACTCAACCCCGCGGGCTGAAACAACCTCATCTGCCAACCCAGCAGACTTCTTTGAGGTAATGGCATCCTTTTCATTTAGGACCGCCCTCATTTCATTATTGGGAACACCCTTAGAATTTTCAACTTCTTCAAACAGTTCTGCCAAACCGGACAGATCATCCTTGTCCATCTCTGGACCTCTTAACCGCTCTAGCGGTTCCTCATCTTTATTTCCAGCCTCTAGGACCTTTCTCATATGTGAGTACGTGCCCCCTACAGCATCCGCGCCTGGGGAGGGCGGGATGAGGGAGGCTTTAAAGCAAGGCTGTGAAGTTCGAATAAAATCTTCTTTAATTGCAGTTTACCGACTCCGTGTCGTTATTTTAGCACTGCGTGTAGCACACCGCTACAATTGGTGACCATAACGGTCCAAACGATTTTTGGACCGGAGATGACCGACGCCGCATCTGTTCATGCGGTTTCATTGAAACTGCCAAGCTTCTGGATGCTGCGACCTCACCTATGGTTCCAGCAAGCAGAAGCCCAATTCCACTTTCGGCAGATAACCTCAGAGGACACACGTTACTACTACGTGGTGAGCTCCCTCAACCAGGACACAGCGGCCCAGGTTGCGGAGTTCGTACAGTCTCCCCCAGCGGACGGCAAGTACACGGAATTCAAAGCCCTGCTCCTAAGGACTTTTGGACTTTCACGGCGCGTACTTACTGTATCTGGATGGCTTGGGCAACAGACCTCCATCGGCTTTAATGAATGAGATGTTTTTGGCCGACAGACACAAACCCTGCCTCATGTTTGAGCAGGCATTCTTGGAGCAGCTGCCCGAGGACATACGCCTGCTGCTGTCTGACGTGGATTTCAGCTACCCCCCAGAAGGACTTGCTGTGGAACGCCAAGAAGTTGAGTGGGGCGTCCATCGCACAGATCACCAGGCCATGCTCCCAGCAGCAAACCAGTCCAGGCCTGGCCGCAGAGCCCGCTAGCCCTAGAGGCAGGGGTGGGGCTGGTAGTTTCTACTACCAGCGGTGGGGCGCAGAAGCCCACCGTTGTCGCCCGCCCTGTCAGTTCCCGGGAAACGCCAGGGCCAGCCGTCGCTGATGGCTACGGTGGCTGGCCATCGGGATAGCCTCCTGTATGTGTGGGACAAGAGGTCGGGATGCTGTTTTTTGGTCGACACCGGTGCCAAGATCAGCGTCTTACCTCTGACGAGTTATGACACCCGCAACAGGGCACCGGGTCCCCCCCTGAGGGCCGTGAACGGCAGCACAGTAAGGACCTATGGCACCCGTCAGGTGCAGCTACAGTTCGGCTCCAGCCGGTTCACGTGGGACTTCACACTGGCCGCCGTAGCCCAACCGCTTCTGGGAGCGGATTTTTTGTGGGCTCACAGCCTACTGGTCGACCTGCCAAGGCAGACACTGGTCCATGCCGAGACCTTTCAGAAGTTCTCCCTGGGAGAAGCCCAGTTGCCAGCACCACACCTCGACTCCATCACGCTGTCTGACAGTGACTTCACCAGAGTCCTGACGGATTTCCCATCGGTTCTGGCACCGCAGTTCACGGCAGCCATGCCCCGACACAGCGTACAGCACCACATCCTGGCCCAGGGACCACCCCTCCACGCCCGCGCTCCGCGGCTTCCCCCGGACAAGCTCCGACTGGTGAAGGAGGAGTTGAAGAGGATGGAAGAATTGGGGATCATCTGACGGTCCGACAGCCCATGGGCCTCCCCCCTGCACATGGTGCCCAAAGGAACAGGGGGCTGGAGACCATGCGGCGACTACCGCAGGCTGAACGAGGCTACCACACCGGACCGCTACCCTGTGCCGCACATTCAGGACTTTGCAGCAAACCTGCACGGCGCACGGATCTTCTCCAAGGTAGACTTCGTCCGGGGGTACCATCAAATCCCGGTGCATCTGGACGATGTCCCCAAAACGGCTCTCATCACTCCATTTGGCCTTTTCGAGTTCCTCCGCATGCCGTTCGGCCTGAAGAATTCCGCACAGACGTTCATGAGGTTAATGGACGCGGTGGGACGTGACCTGGACTTCGCGTTCATCTATTTGGATGACATCCTCATAGCCAGCAGCAGTCGTCAGGAGCATCTGTCCCACCTCCGTCAACTCTACGCCCAACTCAGTGAATACGGTCTAACAATCAACCCGGCCAAATGCCAGTTCGGGCTCGACACCATTGACTTCCTGGGCCACAGGATTACTAAAGATGGGGCAACCCCTCTGCCCGCTAAGGTAGATGCGGTCTGCCATTTCCCCCGACCCACCACAATCAAAGGCCTTCAGGAGTTCGTAGGTATGGTCAATTTCTACCACCGTTTCCTCCCTTCAGCTTCCCGGATCATGCGCTCCCAGTTCGCCCTGCTGTCGGGTCCGGGCAAGGACATTACCTGGGACGAGGAGTCCGCCGCCGCTTTCATTCAAATGAAGGAAGCTTTGGTGAACGCCGCAATGCTAGTACATCCCAGAATGGACGTCCCTACTGCCCTCACAGTGGACGCATCTAACACGGCAGACTGTGGGGTGCTGGAGCAACTCATCGAGGGGCGCTGGCAACCCCTGGCGTTTTTCAGCAAACACCTGCGGCCACCCGAGCTCAAATACTGTGCTTTCGACCAGGAACTGTTGGTGCTATACCTGGCAATCTGGCATTTCAGGTACTTCTTGGAAGGTAGGCCCTTCACCGAGTTCACGGACCACAAGCTGCTTACCTTTATGTTCACGAAGGTGTCCGATCCCTGGTCGTCCTGCCAGCAACGCCATCTATCCTACATCTCTGAATACATGACGGATGTCCGGCACGTCTCGGGTAAGGACAATGTCGTGGCAGATGTGCTCTCTCGCCCTAACATTCATGCCCTTTCCCGAGGGGTAGACTTTGAGGCGCTGGCAGAGGCACAGCAGGCAGACGAGGAGATCCCGAGTTACAGAACCGCAGTCTCCGGTTTGCAGCTCCAGGACCTCCCCGTAGGCCCAGGTGAGAGGACCCTACTCTGTGACGTTGCCACCGGCCAGCCCCGTCCCGTCGTCCCGACAGCCTGGCGGCGACGTGTTTTCGACTCCATTCATAACTTAGCGCACCCCTCCATCAGGTCAACCGTCTGGATGGTCTCCAGCAGGTTCGTTTGGCACGGACTCCGCAAGCAGGTCAGTGAATGGGCCAGAACATGCATGCCCTGCCAGACGGCCAAAGTGCAGCAGCACACCAAAGCTCTGCCGCAGCAGTTCCACCCCACCCACTGGCGTTTTGACCACATTCATGTGGTATCGTGGGCCCCCTGCCAGTGTCGCGAGGAGTGCGGCACCTCCTGACTATCGTGGACCGGTTCACAAGATGGCCAGAGGCGATCCCGCTCACAGACACCACCTCCGAATCTTGTGCCCGGACACTGATTGCCACCTGGGTATCTCGCTTTGGTGTACTGGCCCACATTACCTCCGACAGAGGCGCCCAGTTCACCTCCAGCCTGTGGTCAGCTAAGGCCAGCCTTTTGGGGACTCAGCTGCACCACACAACTGCCTACCACCCACAGTCGAACGGGCTAGTCGAACGTTTCCACCGTCACCTGAAGTCGGCTCTCATGGCCCACCTGCGAGGAGCCAACTGGGCGGACGAGCTTCCCTGGGTCCTACTCGGCATCCGCACGGCACCCAAAGACGATCTGCACGCCTCGTCGGCCAAGTTGGTATACGGCGCACCCCTGGTCGTCCCCGGGGAGTTCATACCAGCCCCAAGGGGGCAAGAGGAAGAACCCGCAGCAGTCCTGGGCAGACTTCGCGAGAAGCTCGGTAACCTGGCCCCCATACCTACTTCGCAGCACGGGCAGAACCTGACCTGCGTACCCAAAGACCTGCAGAACTGTCAGTTTGTGTTTGTACGACGGGGCGGGCATCGGCCACCGCTGCAGCGGCCATACGAGGGCCGTTTACATTGCTCAGGAACAACGGGTCCACGTTCGTGCTGGACGTTGGGGGAGAGAGGAGGTTTTCATTGTGGACCCAACTCAAACCGGCCCATGTGGACGTGGCACAACCGGTCGAGTTCCCAGCACCACGGCGCAGGGGCCGACCTTCCAAACAGGGTCCGGCCCAGACTGTGGACATTGGGGGGTGTATCGCTGGTTCCGGCGGGGGGGGGGGTTATGTAGCGACCCACTTCCTAGCACACTCGAACCGGCTCACAAATAGCCAGCGCGCAGGCACAAAGGCCAGGTCCGCAACAAAGGGAAAAAGCCTGTGGGGGTTTGTGAGTACGTGTCCCTTGGAGCATCCGCGCCCGGGGAGGGCAGGATGAGGGAGGCTTTAAAGCAAGGCTGTGAAGTTCGAATAAAATCTTCTTTAATTGCAGTTTTCCGACTCCGTGTCGTTATTTTAGCGCTGCGTGTAGCACACCGCTACAACATCGTTATCCAAAACAGTATAGTACGTAATGAATGTTTGCAAATGGCAACTAGGAAAATTTCTGCTGGTCTTGCAGCATTATGACATAGTGCAATGTATGCATGTCTGAGTGTTTGCTACTCCCTGCTAGCCAGCATCCTACAAGAGGCAAGCACACCTAACTCTGGTGATGACAATAGATAAGATCTCCAGTTGTCAAAAATTATGGAGATTTTCAACAATTGCGTGCCTGCATTGCAGTAAGGAGTGTCTGAAACACCTGCAATTAATTCTGGCTAGCATTATGTGTGAAAATGGTTGATCCAAACCAGGCTGATTGCACTGAAAATCTTTGTATTTATGACAATCCTGCTACTGATCCTTTTGGGATTACTCAAGACAAATGTGTTGCAAAGCAGCATGATGTTTCTAATTGCAGAAAGCACATACACACAGCCTCAATAGAAAGAGTATGAATCCAAATCTGAAGTAGTGATGGTCAAGCAGTGTCCAGCAGAAGAGTAACAACCACAGGCAGTCCACAGAGTACTCATGCTGTAGTTACAAATAATAATTTAAAATTCTGAAGTCCAAAGTGTATACATATGTTAATTCCTACAAATTGCAGAACTAGTGCTCTGCCACTCTCTCCCTCTTCCCCTCCCTCTCGCTCTCCCTCTCCCTTTCCCCTCACTATCCCTCTCCCACTCACTCTCCATCTCTGTCTCTTTCTGTCTCTGTCCGTCTGGCTCTCTCTTTCTCCTTTTTCCTTTTTTCTCTTGTTGAGTGATTGTGTGTAGATTCTGACATATGGACAAAATAAACTTACGAATACCTGTAAAAATGGAACCCATTCATAAACTTGGGACAGATTATATAGGTCTACATAGTTTTAAAAATAAGAGCTTTGTGTATCATTAAGGCAGTCATGCAATGCGAGGAGCAAATGTTAAAATATTTTATGGTACTAGAGGGAAAGATGATTCAAAATTAATGATTACTAATCAAGGCATTGATATAAATATTGTCAGAAGCACTCACGGTTCCATTATGGAAAAGCTCTCGTAATCAGAAATAGTAAGTTGCTGTTTAGAAGAAGCACATTAAAATTGAAAACATTAGTACAAACAGAATTTGTAGTCCTCTGTAATGGTAAGGCTACCTATTATAGTGACTAATTATATGAATGGAACAATCTTGCAATGTAATGATTAGCTATGAATTATACTCTGCAGATGCTGTGAATTATACCAACCAAGGTTGCGTGAATTGAGGACAGTGGGTAGTGATGCCTGTGGAACTGAGAAACCAAAGTGCTCCATGCAAAATACTTGGGGGTACTTAACAGTAAGGCAATAAGAAGTGGATTTTTCTAATGGACCTCTCTCCTTAATAGAATTATATGCATAACCAGACCTCAAGAAGTGGTTCAAGGCCAGCTTCTCAAGACAACTAGAAATGAGCAATTAAATGCTGGCTCAGTCTGTGAAGTCCAAATGCTTTGAATGAATAAATATTTTTAAAAAATACTCTTGAGTGTTTAGTTAAAAGAATAGCTCAATAGCAGAATCAGTGTGAGGTATTGAAGAAAGTGTCATAGTGTGTTTAGTTGGGGGAGGGTGTTGGTAAAACCTATTCTGGTGGATACACAGGCATGTGTGACTACCTTTCTCTGTATAGGTTTTAACCTTGACGGATAGCCAGCGATACTTTACATTGCTGAGACTTGTTGTAAATTGAGAGACCACTTCATCGAGCACCTCTGCTCCATCTGTCGAAAGTGGAATTTCCGGTGGCCAAACATTTTAGTTTCGATTCCCGTTCCTGATTTGCCATGCTGGTCCATGACCTCCTCTTGTTCCAAGTTGCGGGCATCCTCAGGAAGGAAGAGCAACGTTATGTTCCGACAGGGTAGCCTCCAACCTGATGGCATGAATTCAATTTCTCCGTCTGGTAAAAAAAAAATTCTCTCCCTCTGCTCCTGTTCTATTCCCCACTCTGGCCACTTACCTTTTCTCACCTGCCTATCACTTCCCTCTGGGTCCCCTCCTCCTTCCCTTTCACCTGTGGTCCATTCTCCTCTGTTATGAGATTCCTTCCTCTCCAGTCATTTATCTTCTCTACCAACCTACCTTGACCTGTCACCTTCTAGCTATCCTCCTTCTCCCCCACCCCCACCGTTTTATTCTAGCATCTTTCTGCTTCCTTTCCTGTCCTGCAGAAGGGCCTTGACCTGAAACGTAGACTGCTTCTTCTTTTCCATAGAAGCCTCCTGAGCTGCTGTGTTCCTCTAGCTTTTGTGTGTGTTGCTTTGGATTTCCAGCATCTGTAGAATTTCTGCTGTTTGTGATTTGATACACTTTGCTGACTTCCTAAGATTTATATGCAGAATTGGCAGGGGAAAAGATTATTTTTAGGTTTGTCCTATCTGGTGCCAATGTTCAGCTCAATGTAGATTGATATAGATGTAGATGTAATTGGTGACCAACACACACAAGTAATTACGCAAGTATGTCAAGTTACTGTGCAGAGTAAAGTCACCACCAAACAACTAAAATTATTCTTAGTGACTATTGATATTGTTACATCCCCTGTGGGTATCTTGTGACTGTCACATGACCATAATATGATTGAATCTCTGCTGAGCATGATGTAATGGTCTTGTGATGGTGGAGTGATGTAATTTTCCCGCCAGTGAGAGGGCAGGTGATGGCCTGTTTCAACAGGTATAAAAGGGGAACGCCTTGCTCTGACGCAGGTCGGTTCATGGCTTTAATTCATCAGTGACTCCGTTATGCTGCGTATTCGTCTCATGACACAGTTTTGTTTTAAAGTGGAGTTTCACTTTCTGCCTTAAATCTCAAAGGTTATTGCCGGCAGTCTGGCCAAACGCTGCCAGTTTAGTCCAGTGGGAGAGTGAAGATTTATGGAAGTACAGAGACCCGAAAGATCGAGTAAAGTTGGTGTTGTTGGCGGTAAAACAGGATCAACCTTTTTGAATCTTTGTTCAAGGAATTAGTAACCTGCATGCGAGATAGCTCCTGCATTGTGAAAGCAGAAAGATCTGGATGCAGCAGTATTTGCCAAGGAAAGGCCAGTGTCTTTCAGCCGTTTTATTTCCTTTGTCGTAAATCCTTTGGGCAAGGCATAGTTCACTGGGATCAGCAGTAACGTCACGTCATCGAGGAATTCATTACTTCAGGAAGGTCTCTCCAAATTGTGTAAATCATTTGGAGTTTTGCATTTATCGCTTTAAGAGCTGTTGGAGTTGCATATAGCAGTTAACTTCCGATTAAGTTAGTCGTTTGTTTACTTTTCATTTTTTATTGAGCAGTGTTTAAATAACTGTTTTATTTGTTTATAAAGAAACCAATCTCGATTCTATATTCATTGTTGCCGTATCGTAACAATACATTGCTGATTGCTGAAAGCTTTATTTATGCAACCAGGATGATGTTCTGTTTTCACCTCCATACAGAAGAAACCCAACTGCATGTTTAACATAACTACAAACTTACAAAAAACAAAAATACCATTTTACAGAGAAAATGATTAATGTGAGTCTGCAATTAGATGAAAATGGAAACAAAAGCCATAGTTACAGCCAGATAGTTAGAGATGTTACTGAATTCTGGACATTTCTAGATTTTGTCCAACATTCTGTTGGAGTTATCTTGCCATATGATATCCACTGCTCTTTGTTAACAGTTCACAAAGGATTACCTGTGGTAGTGATGAAAAGTGATGAAACAAGTGGTGAAAGATCTGCAAGAAAAGCTTCTGCAGTGAGCAACACTTAGTGCATTACAATACAAAACTCTTGCTTAGACTTGCCTGTGATACAACAGTGACAATGCCCATGAGCAGCCTGCTATTCAGACAATGTGCATACCAACCAAAGCTGATTATCAAAAAAAACATAGACAAGGTTGACAATTATATTTGAAGCAGATGGGCTTCACCAGCTACCACTTTAAATATTACTCACACCAGTATTAGCCATAAACCTTTGCTGGTTGTTCCTGGGCCAATGACTTTATTACCACAACGTTTTCTTCAATGTCAGAGTTTGGCCAATGAGTACAGAACATCCTAACCAAATACCACGGCTGACGCATTTGTGGAAGAGACCTTATGAAGAAGCCAGAGCAAACCAAAGACAAAATCTGGTAAAGATGTTCTTGTCACTGGAGTGGAAACAGCTGGAGATAATTGAAGGCCTGATTTTGAGACAGATGAGCAAACACACATGAAGCAAATAGATTTGTCTGAATGAAGTTATCATTCTAGTTCATTGCAGGTGCTATAAATTAAACACCCAAGCAGACATCGAAGAACTCCATGCAGAATATTTGGGTAAAGTGAAGGTGATGGATCTATCCAGTGCTTTATCATGGACAGAAAAGTCCAAGTAAGAAGCACAATGCGAGATATTAGGATTGTTGAACACAATCAACTAAAATGCTACCCCAGGTGTGGAAGTGCTCTCCTGGGGGCACTCCATCAGGCCTTTAGAAATTATGACGAAGATGTGGAGAAATGTAATGTTTCTCAACAACCATTGAAAGTAGTTAGGTAGAAAACAAGTGGGTTATGCACCACCACATAATGTATTCAGAGGAAATGAGATCTATCTTTGCCATGCACTATCTTCAGGATGAAGTAACAGCAGAAAATATCTCCACAGTTTGTATTGTTTCCATTTGAACATTGCACAAACAGCAGTGCAATAAAATATTGTTCCACTTCTCCTTCCCATCAGTTTCAAAGAAAAAGTTAGAAGGTCAATTTACTTTGGAACGAAGACTTTGAAAAAACTGATCTTGACGAGTTGATCGACCATTGTCAGGAAGATTCATTTGCAGTGTTTGTTCTAACATCTGGAGTAATGCCACGTTAAACTGAAAATGCTGATGTGCAGAAAGCTCAGAGTATAGTTGATTCTTGTTTTGCCTAATCTGGAAGAAAAGGAGGAAGGCAGTGTAAACACAAGTTGTAGGAAGAAGAGGTTCAGCTTAAAAGTTGTTTGTGCTTTTACAAACCAAAAGTGTGGAGAAGGTGAGAACTGGAGGAAATAGTGAAAGTAAATGGTTTTGAAACTTGGGTGGATGATATTCCAACAAGATGATGGATCTTCAAAATCAACAGAAAGGTTGTCAGTATCACTGTAAATATTGTAATTGTGAAAAACTGATTTAGACAAATTTGCATATACATTAATTTGGCTTATTTTTAAAGAAGAGTGTGGTTGTATAGTATATAACAGTAGTAGTGAGGTTGGGGATGGTATTAAACAGGAAATTAGAAATGTGTGCAATAAAGGAACAGTAGTTATAATGGGTGACTTCAATCTACATATAGATTGGGCAAACCAAATTGGTAAGGGTGCTGAGGAAGAGGGTTTCTTGGAATGTATGTGGGATGGTTTTCTGAACCAACATGTCAAGGAACCAACTAGATAGCAGGCCATTCTAGATTGGGTATTGAGCAATGATGAAGGGTTAGTTTGCAATCTTGTTGTGCGAGGCCCCTTGGGTAAGAGTGACCATAATAAGGTAGAATTCTTCATTAAGATGGAGAGTGACATAGTTAATTCAGAAACAAAGGTTCTGAACTTAAAGAAGGGTAACTTTGAAGGTATGAGATGTGAATTAGCTAAGACAGACTGGCAAATGATACTTAAAGGGTTGACGGTGGATATGCAATGGCAACCATTTAAAGATCGCATGGATGAACTACAACAATTGTTCATCCCAGTTTGGTGAAAGAATAAACCAGGGAAGGTAGTGCACCCATGGCTGACAAGGGAAATTAGGGATAGTATCAAGTTCAAAGAAGAAACATATAAATTAGCAAAAAAAAAGCAGCACACCTGAGGACTGGAAGAAACTCAGAGACCAGCAGAGGAGGACAAAGGGCCTAATTAGGAAAGGGAAAGAAGATTATGAGAGAAAGCTGGCAGGGAACATAAAAACTGACTGTAAAAGCTTTTATAGATACGTGAAAAGAAAAAGATTGGTCAAGACAAATGTAGGTCCTTTACAGTCAGAAACAGGTGAATTGATCATAGGGAACAAAGACATGGCAGACCAATTGAATAACTACTTTGGTTCTGTCTTCACTAAGGAGGACATAAATAATCTTCCAGAAGTAGTAAGGGACCGAGGGTCCAGTGAGATGGAGGAACTGAGGGAAATACATGTTAGTAGGGAAGTGGTGTTAGGTAAATTGAAGGGATTAAAGGCAGATAAATCCCCAGGCCAGATGGTCTGCATCCCAGAGTGCTTAAGGAAGTAGCCCAAGAAATAGTGGATGCAGTAGTGATAATTTTTCAAAACTCCTTAAATTCTGGATTAGTTCCTGAGGATTGGAAGGTGGCTAATATAACCCCACTTTTTAAAAAAGGAGGGAGAGCAAAACCGGGGAATTATAGACCGGTTAGTCTGACATCGGTGGTGGGGAAAATGCTAGAGTTGGTTATCAGAGATAACAGCACACTTGGAAAGAGGTGAAATCATCGGACAAAGGCAGCATGGATTTGTGTATGGAAAATCATGTCTGACGAATTTTATAGAATTTTTTGAAGATGTAACGAGTAGAGTGGATAGGGGAGAGCCAGTGGATGTGGTATATTTAGATTTTCAAAAGGCTTTTGACAAGGTCCCACACAAGAGATTAGTGTGCAAATTTAAAGCACACGGTATTGGGGGTATGGTATTGATGTGGATAGAGAATTGGTTGGCAGACAGGAAGCAAAGGGTGGGAGTAAATGGGACCTTTTCAGAATGGCAGGCAGAGACTAGTGGGGTACCGCAAGGCTCAGTGCTGGGACCCCAGTTGTTTACCATATATATTAACGATTTAGATGAGGGAATTAAATGCAGCATCTCCAAGTTTGTGGATGACACGAAGCTGGGCAGCGGTGTTAGCTATGAGGAGGATACTAAGAGGATGCAGGGTGACTTGGATAGGTTAGGTGAGTGGGCAAATTCATGGCAGGTGCAATTTAATGGATAAATGTGAGGTTATCCACTTTGGTTGCAAGAACAGGAAAACAGATTATTATCTGAACGGTGGCCGATTAGGAAAAGGGGAGATGCAATGAGACCTGGGTGTCATTGTACACCAGTCATTGAAAGTGGGCATGCAGGTACAGCAGGCAGTGAAAAAGCCAAATGGTATGTTGGCAAAAGGATTTGAGTACAGGAGCAGTGAGGTTCTACTGCAGTTGTACAAGGCCTTGGTGAGACTGCAACTAGAGTATTGTGTGCAGTTTTGGTCCCCTAATCTGAGGAAAGACATTCTTGCCATAGAGGGAGTACAGAGAAGGTTTACCAGATTGATTCCTGGGATGGCAAGACTTTCATATGAAGAAAGACTGGATCGACTAGGCTTATACTCACTGGAATTTAGAAGATTGAAGGGGGATCTTATTGAAACGTATAAAATTCTGAAGGGATTGGACAGGCTAGATGCAGGAAGATTGTTTCCAATGTTGGGGAAGTCCAGAATGAGGGGTCACAGTTTAAGGATAAAGGGGAAGCCTTTTAGGACCGAGATGAGGAAAAACTTCTTCACACAGAAAGTGGTGAATCTGTGGAATTCTCTGCCATAGGAAACAGTTGAGGCCGGTTATTTGGCTATATTTAAGAGGAAGTTAGATATGGCCCTTGTGGCTAAAGGGATCAGGGGGTATGGAGAGAAAGCAGGTACAGGGTTCTGAGTTGGATGATTAGCCGTGATCATATTGAATGGTGGTGCAGGCTCGAAAGGCCGAATGGGCTACTCCTCACCTATTTTCTATGTTGCTATATGTAAATATAATAATAACACATTTACAGAGCACTCTTTATAAAGATGATGTAGTTCAAAGTGCTTTACAATAGGATAAAGAGCAAACATGATAATGAGAGACAAAAAGATGTCAGTTAAAAGCAAGGTTAGGTTTTGAGCTGGCATTTGAAAGCGTCAACTAAGTCTGTATCCCTTATAGTTTTATGTACGTATTGAATTTCACAGTTCAGAGGCGTAGTTCAAAAAACAGCTGACCTGTGAATTAACTTTTGAGGGAGATTGCTTACATTTTTAAATCTAAAATGTAAATATGCCTTTTATCATATATTACAATCAGTCGACTGAGTAGACTGAAAAAACTGGGTCCAACTTGTTGGACTTTCTCATGTATTAACAAAAATATTCTGAACTTTATTGGAGGTTAAGAACACATGTAGGAACTTGCCTTCTATGTAGAAAAATTGAAGCACTGGTAGCAAGAAACTCCACTTCAATGCACAAAATAACTGTTTTTGAAGACTCAAGGATGCACCCGTGTACCCTTTAGCCTCCCCCTCCACCACCTACCTATTCCAATATACTCCGAGCTCTTTTGCAGAGAAATTGTTGGATGATTTTCACTGCACTGAATGATGCAAGCAGTTCATTTTCAGACAGGAATGGACTTGCTGTGACAGATCATTCAATTTCTGCAAGTGCTGATCAGCTTGCCTATTTGACTGGAATTGCCGAGAGACCTCTGGCTTCATGTAATGAATCTGTCTTGGTGGATACATTATATTACAGACAAAAAGATTACTTAGTGACTTAAAACAAAAAATAAATAAGAAGAAACAGTTTAGTTTGTGACTGTAAGATACCTTTATATCCTGTGTTTGTATTATTTGAACCTTATTCATGGCTGCCAATTCTGTACAAGTTGATGCATTTTCCTTCTGTTATATACAGTAGTCAGGCTTGAATATTTTCCAGACATTCACAGATTCCCATCTTTCATTGATGTCAGTTTTAACAATGTAATTAGCAGATACTATGCTTGACCTGATGGACTGATACCGTGACTGTCTTAGATTAGCAGCTATTTTCATTGATTGATTTTTTTTATATATTGAAAGAGAAATCTTTAAATCTCTGGCAGTGCAGGAAGCAGTAAAGGAAATTATTTAGTTTATTATATTTGTATTTGTCGGCTATCATAAACCATTTGGGTGGGATGACTTAACTGTTCATGAATTTCATTAATTCTGTGTCATGCATATTTCAAACTATTTTGTTGGGTTAAGAATTGTACTCAGTCTGCAAATATTGGAGAATCAATCATATTTTTTAGGATGAAGGCTGTAATGATTGAGAGCAAACCTTGGTATTATACACACATACAAAAAATCATATTGTACTAAGTTCTGGACTTTAGTTTGAATGGTTGAATGATAAATTGTGCAGCAATCTGATGCAATCTGAAAGAGACATTAGCCCACTTGATTCATTATCCCATCCATCCTGAGCATCACCAAGACTGTGTCAGCCAGAAAATTTTCAATTATTAGTAGTCTGGACTATTTTGACAGCATCTTCAAAAAACGCCACCAAGGAAAGAAGGGTTAAGAGTACACCACTTGCAAAGTCAACGCTGTACTGATGGGGAGATACATTGTTGTTGGGTCTTGTCCTGGAATCCCATACTTCATGTTCCTGCTTATTGTCACGGGCATGCATACCCAGGGTATAAATTGAATTAGTTACAAACATGACAAACATAAATTACTTAAACTTAATCTTACACTAACTATACACAGCTTACCCAGCAAAATAAACAAAGGTAGACAGAAAACATTAGTTCAAGTTGAGGGAAGTATAGTCTGAGCTGGAATTGGCTATTTTCAGGTCATATCAAAGACCTGGTCGTAGTGGGTTGAATGGTAGCTGCTGTTGAA
The DNA here is from genome assembly GCF_030144855.1 of Hypanus sabinus. Lineage (NCBI taxonomy): Eukaryota > Metazoa > Chordata > Chondrichthyes > Myliobatiformes > Dasyatidae > Hypanus > Hypanus sabinus. The sequence continues at coordinate 64,189,547 of NC_082707.1, read as the reverse complement.
TCTGGAAGTGTGTGACTTCAGGCTCTTGTACCTGCTGCCTGATACTATCCATGAGAAGAAGGCTTCGCTCAGATGGTGAAGGTCCTTCATACTTAATGGCATTGTTGCAACATCTTTGCCTGAAATTATTGAAATAATCAAAATCATGATTATTATCACTGACATATGTCATGAAATTTGTTGTTTTGTGGCAGCAAGACTATGCAAGACAGAAAATGTTGATACAAGTTAAAGAAGAGAAATGGTGCAAAAGCGAATAGTGAGGTAGTATTCATGGAGTATTCAGTATATAGAAGAAGCTGTTCTGAAAACACTGAATGCAGGTCTTTGGGCTGCTCCCCAATGGTATTAATGAGAATAGGGCATATCCTGGAAGGTGGGGTCCTTCAAGATGGATGCTGGCTTCTTGAGGCACTGCCTTTTGAAGGTGTCCTCTGCGAGGGAGGATTGTGCCTGAGTCTACAACCCTCTGCAGTCTTTTTCGATCCTGCATGTAAGGTTATAGAATTTTGCTAGAACCTTAGATGACATACCAAATTTCCTCAAACTCCTAATGAAGTATAACCTTATTTGTGATTGCATCGATGTGTTGGGTCTAGGATAGATCCTCTGAGATATTGATGCCCAGGGATTTGAAGGTGATCACCTTTCCATCACTGCTGCTCAAAGAGGATAGAAGTGTGTTCTCCCAGCTTCCCCTTCCAGAAGTTCACAAGAAATTCCTTTACCTTGTTAATGCTGAGTCCATGGTTGTTCACTATCAACTTATTGAGGGCAGTTAAGGACCGGTAACAAATTCTGGCTCTTATCTGCCTTGAAGATAAATAAATGTATTGCTTAATGCAATCACTGAACTATGGAAAAATTAATTGTGCTTTTCTTTCTTTATTCTTGTCCAAATTCATCTTTCACTGCAGGCACTGCATTGTTCAAGTCAAAAGACTGGTGTAATGTTGGTCAATAATCACTAGCAGATAAATAATCACTTGAGAGACTCTTCTGATTTTAACCATGATTGTTTCAGTCATTCTTTAATTGTGTATAATATGTCAGCATACTAAATTGTATGATCCTGAAAATGATTTTAATTTGCAATTGTTGAATATTCTAAAATTCTTCCTTAGTTGGGTGATCTATGATTGCTTGTTTTATTTGTACAATCGTTTGTATATGTTAAATTGATTGTGTTAACGAATCTACACATTCAAATGATATCAGGTTGAGTCTTAAATGAAAAGTTGCACTAAATTCTAGGGAGATTAGGGTATGGTTTACACTTAGTGATGAGGACAAATGCCACAAATCATCTTGAACTTTTTACATCCATTTGAACCTCATTCATTTTCAGTTTAGTATCCACTGCAAGTAAATTCAATTTTTTAATTTATTTTTATTTCATTTTTATTTTTATTCACTTTTACTCTTACACTTTTATTCATTCACTTTTATTTCAATTCTCATTATCAACAAATTAAGTTTGGATGAAGGGTCTAATCTGGCTTTTTTAGGCAGAGAATTTGGCTTCTTTTCCAAACCTTTGTTGGCCTTAGATGCTACTTCAGTCTCAATCCTGTAAACTATACATGAAAAGCAAAACAAAAGCCTAGAGGGTCCTGGCTGTGAATGAGGAATGAGGAACTCTTGCTCATCTGCCACACCAGCTGGCTAAGTCCATATTTATTGAGTCTTCTAACATCAGCTTCCTCAAAATAAACTGATAAAGAAGTCAGGATCTTGTGTCGTGAGGCAGCCAGGCTGAGCCTGGCAACAAAAATGCTGTAAAAAGCAAGAACAGCTAGTTAAACCATACATCCATAGTAAAATTAAATAAATATTTCAGTAACATGATAATTATTTAAAGTAAATAATTTCAAATAGTAGCATATATCCAAATAAACTAAATTATATAAAAATTGTCATTGTGGTGAAATTTGCTCATTTTTCTAATGGTTATAATCCTTGATTGACATGAGTGGACTTGCTAGGTCTCAACTAGCAGAGGATTAGTAGGCAGATACCTAACGTATGTGTTGGGAAATTTTTGGAAGTTGGAACTCCACCACAAGGGTCTGAATTTCACTGACATGCAGGGAAGCACCAGCAATTCCATGCAGAACTGTTGATGTTACTCAAGTAAATATGGCCCATTCAAGTATAGAGACTTATCTGTGTTTGTAGATGTGTTATTAGCTATGCGATAAGAAGCTCACATCGTTGGAAACAAATTTATATTTAGAGTAGATCCTATTTGGAATTTTTGACTGCGGTATTGTTTTTTGATATTTTGCTAAATTTGTGCAATTATTACTGTGAGTTAATAGTTTTGAATTTCAAACTGTTAAAATGGATTTAAATCAGGTACTGTACAGTAGATCTTGCAGAGTAATTGAAGTTGTTGTGTTTAGAAAAGGAAGTAAAAAATAAATTCTGAAGGGATAATTTATTAACCAATTTACGGGGTGGGATCCATTTTTTAAAAAAATTACCTTTGAAGATTTAACGAGTATATTGATTCTGAATTCCTGCATGGGATAAGCCTTGCATAATGTGACAGGGAGCCAGAGTTTATTGCTGTTAATTTGTGTGGGTTATGTTTCTGTCATCAGTCTAATTTACAGTATTTTAACTTATTTGGCTTATTTATTGCATCTTAACTTCAAGGCTTGGTATCAAATAGAAACTGCTGATGAAGTACTTTGATTTGATTAAACACTGCTCATTATGCCACCACATGTTTAAATCTCATTAAGTACTCTGGTTGAACATTCAGTTCCATATGGTTGCACAAGTTCACAACTAAATCTGTATATTTGTTTAATGCATTAAATAAATATAATACATTGGAGAATAAATATATGAAATATAAGTTAAGTTTTGCATTCAGTGATTCTTGACCTTGATGGCATGAGACTTTGTCAGTCTGTATGTCAGTGTAGTAACATAGTGCTGGATGGGTACACATGTTCAGATTGAGCGCAGTGTAGTGCAGATATGAAGTTACGTTTCATGTAGTTCCATCTTGTTGGTGTGTGTGTGTCAACTGTCCTTTTTTGGAGCAGTACGTGCTTGGATTAATGTTATAAAGATGCTGATGAGAAAAGAAGGAACTGACATGCTCATTTCCTCTGTTCCCTCTGCACTGGGTTGAAAATTGAATTGACATTGATGATAGTGGTGGTAAGAATGCATCAATCTCACTGGAATGGACTGCATGAAAACGAGCAATTTCTGGTATATGCATCTTGTTGGCTTACTTGCCTTTGACATTAAAAACAGAGTTAATGGAGCTGATTTTTTTTGTTGGAGGTCTAATTGGGAAGATATATATCTGAAATTGCATTCACTGGTATCCAATATCCACTTTACACTGACATTGTTGCCTGTACTTTTAACATTAACATATTCAAAGACCCCCCCCCCCCCCTCACCATTCTCATTACTGCCATCAGGGAGAAGCTACAGAAGTCTTAGGTCCACACCACCATTTATAACCCACAGCCATCAGGCTCCTGGACCAGCATAGATAACTTCATTCACCACCACTCTCAGCTGATTCTATGGCCTAGAGACTCATTTTTATTTGCACAGTTTAGACAATAGGTGCAGGAGTAGGCCATTCGGCCTTTTGAGCCAGTACTACCTTTCAATGTGATCATGGCTGATCATCCACAATCAGGACCGTGTTCCTGCCTTCTCCCCATATCCCTTGACTCTGCTGTCTTTAAGAGCTCTATCTAACTCTTTCTTGAAAGTATCCAGAGAATTGGCCTCCACTGTCTTCTGAGGCAGAGCATTCCATAGATCCACAACTCTCTGGTGAAAAAGTTTTTCCTCAACTCCATTCTAAATGGCCTACCCTTTATACTTAAACTGTGGCCTCTGGTTCTGGACTTCCCCAACACTGGGAACATGTTCCCTGCCTCTAGCGTGTCCAATCTCTTAATAATCTTATGTTTCAATCAGGTCCCCTCTCATCCTTCTAAGTTCCAGTGTATACAAGCCCAGTCGCTCCAATCTTTCAACATATGACAGTCCCGCCATTCCGGGAATTAACCTTGTGAACCTACGCTGCACTCCCTCAATAGCAAGAATGTCCTTCCTCAAATTTGGAGACCAAGACTGAACACAATCCTCCAGGTGGGGTCTCACCAGGGCCCTGTACAGCTGCAGAAGGACCTCTTTGCTCCTATACTCTACTCCCCTTGTTATGAAGGCCAACACGAAGGCCAAGAAAGCCATTAGCTTTCTTCACTGCCTCTGTAGCTGCATGCTTACCTTTGCACTTTTTTTGCAAAAGAAGTTTATCTTCTTTTACACGTAGATTTTTGGTCAGTCTTTGTTTTGTATAGTATTTCATATAAATCTGTTAATTTTCTTGTAAATGCCTGCAAGAAAATAAATTTCAAGGTAGTATATGGTAACATATATGTACTTTGCTAATAAGTTTACTTTGAAATTTTAATTTTGAACTTTGATTCACTAAATGTAAATGTCAGTGTGAACAAGTACAAATAAGTGCAAATAATGTATGAACATGAGGAAATTCCAGCAGCTGAGGAAATGGAAGCAGATAGTTCATCTACTTTGTTCCTCTGCCCACCCTTGATATCTCTTGGGACATTGTCATTGGTAATTATATCTGTTGTATATTTAATGTTTCAGTAACATTTGAGTAATATTGTAAATATATTGTTTGATTAGGCATTCTTTGTTTACATAATACATTGTGAGATATTTACGTGCATGGCATACGTTTTACGATAAGTACGCGAATGGCATACGTCAACATGCCACGATGTTATATATGTGCTTCAGAGTAAAACAATACTAAGACTTGCATTCCCAGCTCTGTGTTTCCTTTCAATTAGTTTTATGTTCGGGGTTACAAAGCGTAACAATATTCATCCCTGTATTAGGAGGTAATTAGACCCCTCATAGCTGTTCCTCCATTCATGCTAAACTTTCAGTTCAACACCACTTAAATGCATTAACTCATGGTCCTTTTTCCCGTGGGGATCTAAAAGTCTGTCAAAGCTAACTAGCTAGGGTGAGTTTGCAATTCTACCCTCAACATTTATATCTAATCTGTGCTCATTTTTCAATAACTGGTTACCAAAAATGATCAGATACCTGTGTGTATGTTTTGCAAAGGTTATTAAGGTGCAGTGCACTTTAAAGGTTCTGCAATAGTTCTGTAAGTTTGGAAAATTTGATTAAAGGGTTGTTGTGCCCAACAAGTAACATGCTTCCAATCCAGGTGCTGGCATTCACAATGAATTTAAGATTGGCTTCTGACAGACTTAAGTGAGACCCAGCTGACCAGGTTTAGTGTTTGAAACCATATTTGGGTAAAGCTGTCTTAAGTTTAGAATTGGCAGCGTATTCCTCACTGCCAACCTGGTGTTGACGTCAGCTCACCCACAACCTGCAGCATTGCTCCTTTCCAGCTCCTTCCCCAAAGCCTGACCTGACTCTCAATCCATTCATCCCACACAACACCATCAGCCTGAACTATCGCCAAAGCTGTGTTCTACTCTGCATGCATCTTGTGCAGTGCAGTTTTGCAATATGGTTCCAGTCTACAAAATCTGTCAATATCTCTACACTCTTAGTTGAGTGTGTCCTTCCTAGTGCAATTACTTCTAAACTGGTGTTGTTAGCATAAAATGGCCTATGTGAAAGGACTTTGTCCTGCAAAGTTATTACAGCTGTTTTCATCTTGCAAGCATTGAAAGTAACTAGCCTTGTTGCTGCATTGAGCAGAAGCCAGCAGGCTGAGAGAACTTGTATCAGATGCAGAACAATAATTATATGCTTAATTATTTTGATAAAGTATTTTAATTAACTTTATTCATCAATGTTGAAAGAAATAAAGATGACTTTGTTGAAGTAACATCAACTAATTTCTTACGCCTGTGTGCAGAGTCATAATAATGTGCCTGTGTTCTCAGACATAGGAATTAGTCTAGGTGTTAGTGACCAAGGAAATGCAGGTGTAATCTCAGTACAGCTTGTAAATGCACGTGCCCCAATTACTTTGGCTTCCAGCTAGGTGTTTGCTTTAAACCAATCCCAAATACACAGGACTTTCTACTCCAGCTTACCTTGTACAAGGGAGTAAAGAATTTAATTAAATTTATGAATTGCTAATGCTCAGTCTGCTTGAAAAGCTGTATTTTAAATAATTAACTACAGTCACCAGTCAAATGTGGTAGACTATAATTTTGTCCTGTTGGAAGATGAAAAATAATTTTATTAGCTCAGTGGCCTTTCTGTTTGCTCCCCATGTAATCGCTGTGTTAATGTATAAAGTCATTTGCTCATGGCGCTGTTGTATTAATGGTTTATTGACTCCGGCAGTGATCTGAGATCACCAGCTCTCCTGCTGCACTTAAATCACTGCGTATTAAATCTTAATGTACAATGTCAAGTCAAGGCTGTAGCCCAGTAGTATAACCAACAACATAAAATATAGTAGACAGGTGTATGGAAAGCGGAACTAGAGGTATTGAGTTTCAGATTCCTATATGAGCATTCCAGTCCTAAATATGCCACGTCTTTTAATTACAAACTGCAGATATGTTGCTGAATATCCAACCCTGTTTTGTTATCTTAATAAAGCATTTAGTTTATTTATTTTATGTAAAATGTAACATGCCTCTGTGTAAAAATAATAATGATGTCTTCTACAAATGATGACTGAAGAAAGCATTGACCTTGTGATTGAAGTAAGTAAGCTTGAAACATTAATTTCTCCATGCTGCTTTAAGAGCTGTGCACAGATGGATCAAGCAAACAATGCTGCGGTTGTTGCAGCTTTATTCTGAACTCTTCTGTTGAGTGCTGATTTCTGCTGGAAGTGCACGATTGATTAATTAAATCCACATTTTAAACCATTCTAAATGAAGGTAAGAGAATTGGGATTTTACATACGAAGGCTGATGATCTATAAATATAGCACAATAAAATGGATGTTAATTATCTTTTTATTTCACTATATTTAAATTCCTCTCCTCACTCTCCAGTGATGGCACCATCTGTTAGATAGTTAAGATTTAAAATGCTCACTCATTGGCACCTGATTAGAGAGTGACATTTAAAGTTCTGCTACAGATGTTTAGAAGGAGAATTTTTAAGTACACTACAAAAGAGAGATTCTGCCTTCTTCTGAGACATAAGATTTTGTATGTATGTTTTTCACATTTGTTATTCCACAGAATTACTTTCATCCCTGATACCATCAATCTCATCCCATACTCAGTCACGTGGTTTGTTGCTTTATCTTCCCCTCCTAATTATAAGGTGGTCTGAATAATCTTCCTTTGACAGGAATACTGACAGAATTGTGAAAAGTCTAATAGAATTAGAAAACAATATCTTCCTTCACATAGCAAAATGTCTCATGTTCAAACAACATTTTGAGATGTACTGTAGTTTGATGACCTATCACCATGCTTTAGGTGTGATATTTTTGTTCTGTGATAATAGTCATCATACTGAAACGTAATTTTTGTTTTTTTTTCCTCTCCAGAGATGTTTAGTTTAGAAATGCTCAGTATTTCCAGCATTTTCTCTTTTTATTTTAGCTTTTGGGCAACTGTAGTATTTCGAATCTATCATGGGTGAGGTGGGACAGTTATCCAGCTTTCATTTCATCGCATGCAAGCAGTGCCACAGATATATCTCACCTGCTCATTCATATGATCCAGGCTGTGAAACTACCGCTAATTTGATCAGCACCACAGCAGAAAAGCTCAAATGGCAGTGGCGAGTATCAGCTGAAACTAGCTCACTTAAAGGCACACTGCATAGATTAAGGAACTGCTTATTGTGGGCTCAGGAACATGAGGGAGAGGATGTAACAAGGATAACTAGGCTAAACATGACAGGGGAGTGAGTGTGCATTTCCATTGGTGCCATGTTGGAAGGAGGAGGAGGAGAGAAAGACATGCAACAAATCTAAAGGGATAAATTTATCATAAGGCTCACCGGGCATATGCTATGAAATCAGCTCAGGAGCATTTGGGAAATGAATGTCTTGGGCTAGTGACTTGATAGAATGTCATGTAAGTTACAGTTGCTTCAGTGATAGCATTTTATGACACCCATTTGGCCACTGAGCTCCTATATAACTCAAGGCACCACCCTTCTATCCTCATATAACAGTCAGTCTGGACTTTGAAGAAATGTGAACATGCAGACCTATGATAATCTCTCCCCCCCCCCCAACAGCAAGTAAATGGTGGTAGTCAAACCATCAAACTAAAAGCTCTTTCTCATACTCTCACTCCTGGCCCCACAATCTCTTATGATTTAGAAGTTACGTATGGTGTAATGATGTAGATCCAGAATTCACTGACCTCTCATTGCATCTCTGACTTTCTCCTTTCAGCTAGTCAGGAGGTGTAGGTTGTTCAGGGATATTCCACTAACAAACTATCGCTTTGTGAGGGTTTTGGCGAAGTCACCTGTAGAAGGCTATTGCATTCAAGTGTTACGAACCCCATAACTGGGTCACTTATTAGCAAAGATAGAGGTGTCCGTTGGAGTCTGGTGATACTATTTTTAACAGTATTTATTAGCAAAAATACACAAAAATAATATCAATGCAAATATACAGATAATATACGTCGTCAATACTAAACCTAAAAGTGCGGGTATAATAATAATCAATAAGAAATAAGCTCTATCGTTGTCTAGGGGATAATGAATTGTCCAATGGAAATATAAAGTTTGCTGCAGTTCACACAAGCTGCTGTCATTTGGTTGTCGCTGTGTTGCAGTTGTTGGAGAGAGAGAGAGAGAAAAACTTGCCAATTTTCCTTTATGATTTCGATCCGTCAGAAGTCTCGATGTCGTGGCCATTCAATTGTGACCTCTCCTTTAGCTAAACCATTCTTCCGTGATGAGCCTGCCACCCAGGCAAGGGAGGATGCACACGAGCCCCCACCGGCTTTCGCTATAAAACGCTGAAACTGGATTTCTAGCGTTTCTCCTGGTGCGTCTAAAGGGGTTGTTCCCCAGACCCTCTTTTATCCTCACTCACGGGGTCTCAGATGTCAGTCAGGTTGGGATGATGCAATCCCTCAACCAGCCCACTTTGGTTGTCCCCTGAGGGGTTTCAATGAATAGTACAGTACCCAATACACAATTCCGTCTCCAAGAGACAATGGCAGTATTCAGTGGTTCCGTTCCGCTTATGTCAGGAGACATTCCACGTGGTTGTGTATTCTGTGTGTGTGTCTCCCTCTCATTTCCTGGGTCTTAGACCCGAAATAATAGCGATCTTGCGATTCTCAAAAAGGAGGGGGCGACTTTGTACCCTTTGGCCCCTCAGAGTTGCTCCACATTCGTAACAGTTACAATAATAAACCGGAGGTGCCTTGTCAGATCTGGCAGAAAGCCTCTATGCCAGGGGTCAGCAACCTTTACCACTGAAAGAGCCACTTGGATCCGTTTCCCACAGAAAAGAAAACACTGGGAGCCGCAAAACCCGTTTGACATTTAAAATGAAATAACACTGCATACAACGTTTTTTTTGCCTTTATGCTATGTATAAACAAACTATAATGTGTTGCATTTATGAAATTGATGAACTCCTGCAGAGAAAACGAAATTACATTTCTGCATGCAACAAAAACATTTTGAACTCCGAAAAAAAGACGTTGGGTTGAAGGTTACTTTTAAGTAAAATACTCAACGTCTATTTGAGTCCTTCTTGTATTTATGAAAAATGCCAAACTTAAATTTGCCGCCAGCAGCAAACCAAAAATAACATCAGCCAGCTGTCAGCCTGAAAAATAAAAGGACTATTTCACTGAACAATGAAAAAATATGAATATACATAAAATAATAGGCAATTAAAATATTTATCATACTTGGTTAATGGAATTTCTGCTCCTGGACCTCAGCGCACAGCGTCTGCACATCAGGGCTGTATGACGTCACCTTCATCTTTACACAGGATCACAAGCTGTCATCTGTGAGGCGTGCGCGATGTTTGTTTTTAATAAAGTTCATGTTGGAGAACACCTGCTCACATACATATGTGGATCCAAAGATCGACAGGACTCCAAGCGCATACTTTTTCATGTTTACATAAATGTCGGGCATAGCATTCCATGTTTCGAACACAAGTTTGTCCGGTTTTGGAAGGTTTTCAATATCACTCCATTTGTGATTCTGAGCAAGAACGGCCTTCTGACGGGCAACATCTTCAAGGTCTGCTGTCAAGCGTCTAAACTTGGACACCCATATGTCTTTGTCGGCTATGTCGGCCAGTTCCATCTCAAGATCAGGTTGACTCACACCTGCCAATGCAGTCGTATTCAGTAGGGAAGGATCGATGCTTAAGGGAGTGACCGGGAAGGATAATGTGTTTTTTTCCTCTCTGAACTCACAGAAGCGTTTCCCAAGCGATGTTTGCATTGCGATGATTGCAGAATGTAAATACTCTGAAATTATCATGTCGTGACCTTGTTTGAACTCTCTCAAATTGGGGAAGTGAGACAAAGTGCCTTTCTGTAAATCTCTGGCAAGCACTGTCAACTTGCGCTCGAATGCCAAAACATCCTCCAACATGTGCAGGGCTGTGCGTCCTTTCCCCTGAAGAGCTGTGTTCAGCATGTTCAGGTGCGCTGTCATGTCTACCATGAAGTGTAGCTTTTCCAGCCACTCTGGCTGTTCCAGCTCAGGAAAGGTGAGCCCTTTGCTGCCCAGGAAAGTTTTCACTTCTTCCAGACACGCGACAAAGCATTTCAGCACCTCCCCTTTGGATAGCCACCGGACTTTGTTGTGCAGCAGGAGATCAGAATATGCGCTTTCCATCTCGTCCAGTAACAAACGGAATTGACGGTGATTTAAACTTTTTGCCATTATTTTATTGACAATCTGAATGACAACATCCATTACTTCTGTGCATTCCGGAGGAAATGTTTGAGCGCACAGTGCCTCTTGGTGCAAGATGCAGTGAAAAGTCAGCAGCTTTCTGTCCAGCGACTTCTGCAGTAAAGCCACAAATCCCTTGTGCGTTCCCGTCATATTCGGAGCCCCATCAGTAGCTACTGACACCAGATGGGTGGTCTTTATTCCTTTGGCTCTTAAACAATTCAAGACAGCCTCACAGATGTCCTCCCCCCGTGTTTGGTCTTTTAGAGGTATCAACTCAATCAGTTCTTCCTGAGGCCCGGCAGAGTTTACATACCGGCAGAACAACGCTATTTGTTCAATATCACCTTTGTCTTTAGACTCGTCACAGGCAATCGAGTAGGCCACAGCTGAATTGATGTCTTTAATTTGCTGTCTTGTGATGTCTTCTGCCATTTTTATGGTTCTGTCTTTGACAGTCTTTGCAGAGAGGGGCATATCCCTGATTTTCTGCACAATTTCACTCTTGTTTTTAAAGTCCGTGAATAGATGTTCTGAAATCTTAATGAAAGATTCTTTTATATATTCACCATCTGTAAACTGCTTCCCGTGCCTGACTATTTCCTGAGCGGCAATATAACTGGCGTATGTCGTTGATTTTCCAGACTTCATCCATTTCTGGAAATGATTTTTGCTCAGATCAACCTTCCGCATCAGTTCCGAAATGGCTTTTTTTCTCTCATCTCCATCCGGATATTTTTGAGCAAAGGCTGCGTGTTTACTCTGGAAATGCCTTGCGACATTTGACTTTTTGTTGTTTGCTAGTTTCTCATTGCATATTAAGCATACCGGTAAACCAGTCTCGTCAACAGTGAAAGCAAATGAATCTGTCCACGTATCATTAAACGTTCTGTTTTCTTCAGTCACTTTTCTTTTTTTAGAATTCTCCATAGTTGGCTTACCTTGGATCGAAAAATTAAAGAAATCGCGCACTGGCGGGTGTCAGGTATTGGCAGTGGTGACGTATATTAATAGCGATAAAAACACGTTGTAGCGGTGTGCTCACGCAGTCAGTAAACTGCAGTCGAATAACTTTATTCTAACTAAACAGCCTTGCTTTTAAGCCTCCCTCAACCCAGCCCCCATGGATGCAGATGCTGCAAAAGACGCGTACTCACAAACCCCCGTAGGCTATCTCCCTTAGCCGGAATGCTGGCTAATTGTGAGCCGTTTCGGATGTGCCAGGAAATGTGTCGCCACACTTAGATTGTACAAGATCACCATAATCTTCAAATTTAGAATTACATTTCAAAAGCTAACAAACTAACATAAAATACATTTTAATTAAATACTGACCAATTATTTCCCAAAGCCACAGGGAGCCGCAGCACAGAGGTGAAAGAGCCACAAATGGCTCGGGAGCCGCAGGTTGCCGACCCCCGCTCTATGCAATGCCAGCAACACTGGTCGTCCAGAGTCAACCTTGCACAGCATTTCATGTGGAATTAACATGACTCTTCTCGGCACAGAAGCAATCAGCAGCAACATGGCATTGAAGGACGGATTTCCTGGCTTCCAGTGTAGCTCAAACAGAGGGCACTCTTTTGCAGTGGGAGATCATCTCTGTCTTCACAGGTTGATTGCAGTGCAAAGGACTCTGTCCTCCCTCTGAAAAAAGTGAGAAAAATTTGCAATTATGTAATGGCCTTTCATGCTTGTTAAGATACTAATCATCTTTACTGCCAATGAATAGTTCTTCAAGTGTATCACTGTCATTGTATTGAAGGTACTTTCCAAACAAAGGCTCCCGCTAATAGTAATGTGATAATTACCAGATAATTTGTAATTATAGCAATACATCATGAAAGACAGTGTGAAATAATTGAAAGCAGCGCTCTCATAGGTCAGTTAATCCAGGTATTGCTTAAAAACATACGTCCCTTAATGAAATGTTATTTGAACAGAGAATGTGGGATCAGCCCACAATTCTCTTTTTAAATTCTAATTTAGTATGGTAACTATATGGTAAAACTAGAAATGTAGCTCATAAATAGGTGGTGGAAGCAAAGTAAAATCTGGTCATATTTTAGAAGTTATTAAAAGGCCGAATTTCACAGTTCTCCACTTAAATGCATGCTGTATCCATAACAAAGTGGATAAGTCAATAGTACAAATAGTTGTAAATGAGTATAATCTTATTGAAATCACAGAAATGTGACTTCAGGGTAATCATTGGCCAAAACTAAACACTCCAGTGTATTCAGCACTGAGGAAAGACAAACAAGAAGGAGGTGGAGTAATGTTGTTAATAAAGGATGCAATTAGGTACAGTAATTAGGAATTTAATTCAGCAGATCGTAGTGTAAAATTGGAATCTGGTTGGCATAGCTCAGAAGAGGCAGGGTGCAGAAAACATTGCTGTGAATTTTTACTGTCCTGAATAGTAGAATCAAAGATTTATACAGCCAATTGTCTCACCATGTGCACGCTGACTATCAAATCCCATATTATAGCATTAGATCTGTCGGTTACTATGCTTTGGTAACTCAAGAGCTTGCTGAAATGTTTCTTAAATGTTAGGAGAGTTTCTGCCTTCACCATTTTCTCAGGCAGTGGTTCCAGATTGCAAACACGCTGTAGGTGAAAACATCCTTCCTGAAAATTCCTGTAAAGTGATTCCAAGATTGGCTCTCAGAGTGGAGGCTGATGGTTAGTGGTGTGCTGCTGGAGTTGGTATTGAGACCCATGATATTTGTTACTTATATAGTTGGTTTAGAATGCAAAGCACAAAGTGCGGCCAGTAAATTTGCAAATGACACAAAATTAGATGTTGGTAATGAAGAAGGATATTGTAGATTTTAGGAGATCTTGAACAATTTTGAGAAGTGGACTAAGGAATGGAAAATGTGTTTAATGAACAATTAAGAGGGAGGTGATGCATTTTGGAAAGTCACAGGACTTGTACTATTACTATGGTACTCTGCTGGTCACTGGCATCCAATCACAAAAGCAGATTCCATATCCACTTTGCAAACTTGCCTTGAATCCCTTAGGCTCTAACCATTTAGATCAGCCTTCAATGTGGGACTTGTCAAAAATCTTTCCAAAGGCTAGATAAATTACATTGACTACACTACCCTCATCATTTTGTTGAGTTCATCATCATCATCATCAGGTGCCAGGCCCAGTCTGAGCTCTGACTGCCATGGCGCACACACTCCTGTTTCGGGTCAGGTGGATCAATTCATTGGTATTCATCTCCAGTTCTCTGGCTGCTCTCTCCATCATCATTTGTCTTTGCCTTCCTCTTGCTTTCTTCCCTTCAATCTTTCTCATAATTATCGTTCATTCTAACTCCTCTTTCCTAATCACATGTCCAATGAAGCTACTTTGCCTTTTCATGATCTCTACATTATTTTTTTGTGCTTGCTCCGTTCATGACATCCTGGTTAGATACTCGTTTTGTCCATGATATTCTTTGCATCCTCCTCAAAAACCACATCTCTGCTGTTTCAGTTAGTTTCCTCATGTTACTAGATATTGTACAACATTCTGAGCCATATAACATAACTGGATAAATATAATTTTCAGTACTCTGAGGCAGGTTGTCAAGCCTAGTTTAGTGCTGCTCAGTATACTCTTCATTCTCATAAAGGTGTCTTTTGTCATCCCTATTCTTCTTTTGATGTCCATGTCGCACCTGCCATGTGATGTCATCCAGCTTCCTAAGTAGCAAAAGTTCTGTACTTGTTTTATGTCTTCCCCGTTTATTCTCAGCCTGCAGATAGGATTCTCCTTATTTTTGGATATCACCATACATTCTGTCTTTTTGCAATCGATAGATAGACCCACCTAGGGTTTAGTTACCACCTCAAAAAAAAATGTTAGACAGAATCTGTCACCAATAGCTCCATGGTTGGAGAGGACTTAAAATCTGTGTCAGAGCACCAGCAACATACTCCCTTACCTTCAGTAGTAGCCAGGACTATCTCTCATTAGGCCCTGGGGATTCGTTCACCTTTATTCCCACAAGACATTTATACATTCTTTATAATCTTAATGTTCCCTGGAATTTCACAATCCAAAATGAAATCTCCCACATCAATATCTTTCTCCTTAATGAGTATAGATGAAAAAAAATATTTATTTAACACTTGACCCATGTCCTCTGGGTCTGTGCACAAATTGCTCCTTTTGTCTCTCTGGGGCCACTGTTTCCCTGGTTACCTATTTGGTCTTAATATCCTGATGAAAATTCCTTGGAGTTTTCCTTGTGTTTTCTCTGCTGGAGAAATGGTCTCTCTCTGTCTTCTTAATTTGTTCAGGAATGTCATGACACCCTCCATATTCTTCAGGTGACTGTGTTGCTTAAATCCAAAGATCCTTAGACTTGCTGTCTTTATCCTTTGCCCTTGCGAGACCATATTTGCCCTGAACTCTCAAGATTTCACTTTTAAAAGACTCCTACGGTTGAGATTTACCTTAACATAGCTGGTCCAAGTCTTTGTACACCCAGTCCTATCCAATGACTCCTGCAATTCAGAGAGTGGTTTCTGGACTAACCTTACCCCCTTGCAAAGTGCTCGCCCAACTAATCCACTTGCCTGGTCTTATTCCCTAGGATAAGTTCTAGCACTGCTCTACCCCTAGTAGGATTACGCACAGACTGGCATGTACTTTTAAAATTTCCATCTTTAATCCTTTCATACTAAGCTGATCCCACTTAGCATTGGACAAGTTGAAATCTCCTACTTTTGAAACGGTATTCCTCTTGTATCTTTATGTATCTGTATATCTGCTCTTCTATCTCTTGTTGACAGTTGGAAGGCCTACAGTATAATCCTGATAAAGTGCTTGTTACTTTTTTTACTTCTGGTTATGTGGTGAACTATGTGCCCGTCTGGACACGCCCCCTGCTGACTGCTCCTGTGGCTCCTCCCACAGGCCCCTGTATAAAGGTGATCTGAGGCCTGACGCTCGGCCTCAGTCTCCAGGACATTGTATGATAGACACTCACTCCTGGTTCCTTCTTCCAGTCAATAAAAGCCGATATCTCGCCTTACGTCTCAGTGTGAGTTATTGATGGTGTATCAGGTTAATGCAAGGATGTGCAGAAATGTCTTCACAAAGAGGAATCTTTGCAATTTTCTGTCCCAGAGCCACACAGGTTCAAACCTGAGATCTGTATATTTTTGGATGTTGAAGTGATGAATGGCTATGGAGATAGTGTGGGAATTTGAAGTGGAAGATCTTCCATGATCTTGTTGAATGGTGATCAGGCCTGAGATGCTGAAAGGTTGCCTCCTGCTCTTAGTTCTTAAATTATTTCTCCGCCAATAGAACAGACATGTTAATGGTTTCTTGCCTGCTGTGTAAGCCAGGGTATCTAACTTTATTCTGGTGTGTTTCCCCTTCCACTTCAGTCCTGAAGAAGAGTCTTGGCCCGAAACATAAACTGTTTGTTTATATATATAAAAAAATAGGGTTGGGGTAAGAAGGGGAGGAGGGGTATTAACAGAAGTTAGAGAAATCAATGTTCATGCCATCAGGAGGTGGAGATTCTGCTTTAGGGTGTCCTTGTCAGATTACTCCAAAAGATGCATTGCTTTGCATTTTGTCACATGTTGATGACCTTCGTGCAGAAGTAGATGAATTAAGAGAAGGACTCTATTCAATTTGTCAAATTCTATAAATGTGGTCTTCTTATGGAGCTTCCCCCCCCCCCCATATTTACAGCACAGGTGTTTTTTTTGCTTGTTATGTAAACACTATGTTCATTAGATAATGCAGGCTTGTTCTCATTTTGGATAAATTGAATCCAATATTAAAAAAAACAATTTTGTGCAAATAGCTAGGAAATTAGAAACACATTTTGGATTTCTTAATTAAAATTGATTATTTATTCCTATATGGCATTATAACAAAGCAGAACAATGTATAATGCCAAGCTGCAAGTAGCTACAGGCATCATAACCTTCTTGTGGATCTAAAATGGCAATTATAATGGAACCATTCATAGTAACAATTCTTTTAAGTAAAGATATTTTGCTTTATTGCAGTGCTCTATCATTCTCTGTTTGATGGTTTATGTATAAAGAAGTGAAACCACCAATTTCTGTCAAAGTCTCTGCCTTATATTTTGATTGATTCTCCCATGCATTTACATTTAATTACACACAAAGCAAGTGTTAAATAATAACAGTGTTTAATCATACAAATTTAAACTACCTACTTTTCCAGCAACCAGTTTGTAAGTGCACATGGCTTATTGGATTACCGTTTGTGCAAGGAAAGCAGTTACGATATTACCATTAGTCTTACAACTGCTGAGCCATTTTTCTCAGATGGTAAAATGACTGAATGATTTCTTGGTGCAGTAATGTATTTAATTAGTTCCTCTGTGATTACCTGTTTTATTTTACTGTTGCTAGCATCCCACATTCAGAAGTATGGTTTTTAGTTTCGGTTTGAATCTCCTGAGTTCATGCTCAAAATGGTTTTTTCCCTATGTGTCTCTCTCTTTGCTGTCGATTTCCAGGGAACCTTCTACTACTTTTCTCCCCCACTTGCAAAATGGGTCACATTTATTTATTATTATAAATCAATTTATTACCTTATGGCTGAGTGTGTCACAGAAACAGGATAATTGTAATTTTTTCTTTGCGCACAAAGCTGAGGATGTACTCAACATTGTAAAAGCTTGAATATTCTTTCATCCATGGTAATATATTGCAAGCAGGTTGTAATATGGGGGTTGAAACTGCTGTCTAGAGGCATGAAAAGAAATTCTTGACATCTATCTTGAAGAAAAATTGAGCCTGGATTGAGAATCTCATATCAGTTCACATCAGTGCCATGTTGGTCTTGACCAGTTCAAATTTTGGAAACCCTAATAAATAGGGCAGTAACTGATAAAAGAAAATCCAAAATATGAGACAAATAAAAGAGAACACTATTTGAGTTTTCTGACTGTTTATTCTGTGTCTACTTCAACCTCTCTATTTTCCTATTGACTTGGGATGTATGTAGCATTCTTTTTAAAGTGGCAGGAATTGGTACTATGATCTACTGGAGGATACAAGTTTTAAAATGATCAGAAGGGTGCACTAAAATAGTTGCTATGTTGTCTTCCAGTTCCAAGGCTATTTATAAGCCAGTTTGCTGGTTGTTGCTTATCGTAGAGGCCTGAGCCCTGTCTTCAGTGAAGTAGAGTACCAGTTGGGATTTCAAAGTATATTTTGTAGATGAGCATTTACTTCATGAAGAGACTTCATGTAGCAAATCTGATCTGAACATTCATGTCATTGTTTTCTTCTTTCTCCTTACAGATGGTGGGCTTTCAATTTTGACAAACCAGCAGAGTGTTTAAGAATTTTAATTAGTGATTTAAACTTAAAAGGAGACAGTTTCAATACACAATTGTGCTTCTTCACTTCACTTCACTTGATTTCCCGACATATTTTCTCCAGACAGTACAACCAATCTTACAGCTGGAAAGTTAGCTATTCATTTCATTTTGTGTCCTTTTGTCCTTCTGGAATCTTACTCACATAACTCACAATTTGAAGCAAAGAACTGGGAAGGAGACTTTCAATTTGACAACTGATGGGTCACTCTAAAATTACAAAATTGATTAGCAGGTCTGTTGGGTTTTAGGTGGCATCACAGGTGAAGCAGTTCAGCCAAAATCTGCATGTGTATAATGTAGCCATTCTCCAAATGTTGTACAAATGTGAGAGCCATTTTTGTTCCTTGCTTCCATCACCTGGTGGTCCAATTATCGATGATAATGCTCTCGAGGAGTGAAGCTGCAGTGCTGAACAGCCAGAGTACCAAGTGAGCTGCAACAGGGAGAAGGCTGTATTTTTCATTTACAAGCTGGTTTTGAATTTTCACATGGAGTTTATTAACAATCCTCAATGATCATTGTCTAGTTTGGATAGTAATGGTGATAACAGCATCCACTGTTGCCAATTGACTCACTAGAGCAAAAGTAAAATTTATATTGTGCTATTCATCACCTCAAGAATGCCAGAAGTACTTAACAGCCATTCAGTACTTTTGAAGTGTAAGCAGAATTGTAATGCAGGAATCTGTACAACAAATGTGATTATGACCAAATGATCAGCAAGTTTGCTTGAAGGATAAACATTGTTTCAGATCTGAGTAAGCTCCACTGTCGTCAGAGTCTTCCATTGGGTCCTCAGGCTTTCTGAGTTCTCACTTACCGTTACTTACTGTCTGTTCTGCCACTGGCGTTTACAGTGGCAGTGAAGGTCCTTCATCTCTGTCTCTCCTTGGTCTCCTCCATTGTGTCAGTAGCTTCCTCTTGGCTTTCACTACTGTCAGCCATGTAAGTCCCGGGTGGAGACTTGGGAATATCGACACACACAAATGTAAGAGGATTCTTTGTTGCTGTTTCTGTAACAGTTTTGTTTGACCATTTGGGGTTGTTAACCCTGAGCTGAATCCCCAAGCCTTGAGGACTGGTGGACCACCCTTAGTCTGGCCTCTACCCTTTGACCTGTTTGACATGGGTGCTGCTACTAAGAGCCAAAGCATGAAGCCCTGACTCCAGCCAGCTTAGCTTTCCAGGTCTTTGAAGCATGCAAGCCTGCAAACTATGGCAAGGTGTGGTCCTTTTGGAGGATAGCTTCACATAAACTTCATTTTACTCTCCCCAAATTACCACCAACTCTTGCCAGATTAAATCAGCTGCCAACGTATACATTAGGGCAAATTATCACAGCTAAGTTATTTACTTCTTTGTGTTGAGGGAGTTAACCAAAGAACCTGGAAGAAACCCAGGTGATCACAGGGAAATGTGCAGTCTCCATATACCTGTTGTCCAAGATCAGGATTGGAGATACTGTAGATCCCTGGAGAGAATAAGCAGCAACTCTGCCAGCTGTGCTACTGTCTACTTCATGGTATTAATGTTTCTCAGTGAAAAACATCCTCTGTTATTGCTCCATAACCACAATCTGCAGCCAGACATATTTTAAAACACACTAAAATATGTTTACCTTGTATGGTGGAATATATAGATCCATATATTTTCCATTTTTCTGAAATTTGTACGACTGTATATTAAAATTGACTGCTGCTAACAGGCATGGCTTGTCCTAACAAAGGAATTTCACAAAATATAGAAGAGCCAATTTAACATGTTGTACATTTGTGTTTTTATATTTTTAAAATATTATTTCTATAAGACTAGAGGAAGCAGTACTCTGAATAATATTTGTTTAGTATGTATGGATAATCTCACTTTGGGGAGAATGCAGATCAGTTAACAACTGTAGTATATGCCACATCCTGAGATTTATATTCCAAAGGAAAATAATCTAGTGTTGTAAGCATATTTCTCATTGAAGTTACTTGCACTTTATTCACAGAACATTGAAAGCAAAATATATGTCACTGGTTTATTTTGATTCTTTTTTATTCTTACTTACGTGACTAAAAGACTTATCAATTTACTTTAACACCTTGAAATTTCTGCCACTAACATTCAAGACTGTCATGTTGAACAATACTTCCTCTGAGAGAAATTACAGTCTAGGGTTTTTACAAGGTAACATGTTTTGACATTAATACTGTTACGTGAGAGAAATTGACTCCTTTCCACTTCCTTGCTTGTAACTACACAGTGAATTATTTGGGACAGTATGGACATGCTGTAGGTGAGAATATAGGCTCATACATGCCAGCATATTAAGTAGATTTGCCTTCTTTATGGATGACAGGCATTTCTAGAATGAGAGAGCTTAGTAAGTCAAAATGGTTTGGACAAATCCAAAACATAATAGAGAAAGTAAAAGTGAATTGAAGCTTGTGAAGCAAAGCTTCTTATCGGAGGAATTATAAAGAGACAAACCTCAATCCACAGTCAGTGCACATCAGTTACAAAATCTTTTTCTTGCTGACAATCAACACACGCGTACCTCAGAGATGATTGTTTAGCTCAATGCTCTGCTCTCTCTCTACACTCATGGTCACGGGGATAGGCACAGCTCAAATGTCATCTGTTAATTTGCCAGTTACACCATTGTTTTTGATTTTTAAAAACCCTGATGGTGACAGGTAAGCAGAGTGAAATTGAGTGGTGGTTGAATGGTATGCAACAAATAACTTGCACTCAACTTCAGCAAGACCAAGGCAGTGAGTGTGCACCTCAGGTTGTGGATTTTGGGAAAATACATGCCAGTCCTCGTTGAAGGGTCAGTGGTGGTGGAAAGGGTGAGCAGCTTCAAGTTCCTGGGCATCAACATCACTGAGGACCCACCCTGGGCGTAACATACTGATACAATCATAAAGAAGGCACACCTGGGGCTATACTCCATGAAGAATTTAAAGATATTTGGTGTGTCACCAAATGCTCTGGTAAATTTCTAAAGATGCACGATGGAGAGCTTTCTGGCTAGTTGTAATACCAGCTGATATGGAGGCTCCAATGCCTAGAATTGGAAGAGGTTGTAGAAGGTGGTGGGCATAGCTAGTTCTATCACTGATATTGAGGATATCTTCAAAAACCAGCATGCATTACTAAGGACCCTCACCATCTGGGACGTGCTGTCTTCTCATTACTGCCAACATTACCCACTGTCAATATTTTAGGAACAGCTTCTTCCCCTCTGCCATTGGATATCTGAGCTTGTGAACAGTACCATAAGACCATAAGATATAGGAGCAGAATTAAGCCATTTGGCCCATCGAGTCTCCTCCACCATATCATCATTGATGATCCAATTTTCCTCTCAGCCCTAAGCTCCTGCCTTCTTCCTTCATGCCCAAGAATTTATCACCCTCTGTTCTAAATATACATAAAGTCTTCGCCTCCACAGCTGCCTGTGTCAAATAATTTCACAGATTCACCACTCCCTGGCTAAAGAGATTCTTCCTCAACTCTGTTCTAAAAAAACACCTCTCTATTCTGAGGCTGTATCCTCTGGTCTTAGACTCTCCCAGCATTGGAAACATCCTCTCCACATCTACACCATCAAGGCCTTTCACCATTCAATAGGTTTCAATGAGGTCACCCCTCATTGTTCTAAATTCCAGTGAATACAGGGTCAGAGCCATCAAACACTTCATATGACAAGCCATTCAATCCTGGAATTATTTTCGTGAACCTCCTTTGAACCCTCTCCAGTCTCAGCACATCCTTTAAGATAAGGGGCCCAAACCTGCTCACAATAGTCTTAAGTGAGGTCTCACCAGTGCTTTATGAAGTTTCAGAATTGGTTATTCATCTACAAATGAGTATTTCAGATGCTGGAAATCTTGAGCAACATGCACAAAATGTTGGAGGAGCTTAGCAAGTCAGGTGGCTTTCAGGCTGAGATCCTTCATCAGCACTTACTTGTTTTTGTGACACAGTAATCTTTATGTCCTGCACTGTACTGCTGCCACAGATCAACAAATTTCATAACATACATTCGTGATAGTAGACCTGATTCTTTTTCTGAACTTTGAGTTCTACATCACTAATGGACAAACAATAATACTGGAGATACTCAGCAATTTAAGCTGAATCTGTGGAGTCAAGAAAAATAATCAATTTGACAATCACATCTGAACTGGAAATATCGGAAATGTAACTGTTGTAGAGTTATGCAGAATATGGGGATGGGGTGGTTGATTGATTGTGTGCTGTTTGGAGGTGTTAGAAGGGAAATATGATGGAATAGAAGAAAGAGTATTTTGGTAGTAGAAAGAGAACTTGTGCACAATAAAGATGAATGGAGCTAGGACATTTAAAAAACAATGTGCCTAAAAAAGCTTAAAATAAAAGCATTGGAGCCGTTAGGAGGACTGGTTACTTAAAATATTAGGAGTGATGATGTATGTTGAGATTTATCTAAAAGGTATTAAAATGCTGCTTAAGCAAAAGTTGTCTCGGATGGTAAAGATTGAAAACTCAGGTGGGATGGGAAATTAAAGCAGCAGGAGACTGGATGTTCAAATTCAGTCATGGACTAAAGGACTCTTCAGTGAAGTAATCACACGTTTGTGTTTGTCGTAGAACAACAAATACAGTAAAATAATTTATTCCTGTCTTCTTGTTTCACTTGGAGAGTATAATTTGGGCACTGAGCTGTGAGCAAGGGCATCTGTTTGGAAAGATACCACAGAAAGAGGAGTGAGAGTAGAGCTAGCTCTGGGTTTGAAGGAAGTACCACTGGTCTCTGGGAATGTTAATACTTTTCTTTCCACGAATATTGCTTGAGCAGCTGAGTTCTTTCAGTTTTTCTGTTTTGTTATCAGATTCCAGCACCTGCAGTTTTATTTGTTTTCTAGGATATTATCAGTTCAATGGTCCAGAGATACAGATGTATCATGAAAGTTTCACTTTCCCAGTTGATTCATTGGGAGTGGACTTCTGCAACCAAACCTGCGGGTTGTTCACTGAATTGTGTTTGACTGGAGGTTTTTAACACTTATCTGGATGTTTGTTTGATCAGTTTCCTGTAAAACTGATGTTTAATCTCTCTGTTGCAAAATACAATTTGTCCTCGACAAAATAAATTTCAGTAGTGGCATACAGAAGTGTTGATTTGTGATCTCTCAAGGTTTTAGTCCAGTGCTGCAAAATGCCCATGGAAATAAACAGCACAATTTATTACTGGTAATCTGTTTTCAGAATGTATAATGCTGAAATAACAATTTCTGGCCTATTTACTGGTTAAAGTGCGATTTCCTAACAATGTCAGTGTTTCAAGTTGAGTAATTGAATTGCTTGCAAAAAAAAAATCAACTTCAGAAATGTTACCATATTCCTGCTCCTCATCTCTCAACCTGAGAGTACCATAAATTCTCAGTGCACAATAAGTTTCAGCCACAGTATAAATCAACAACAATAAAAATGTTTTGGAAGAGCCAGGCAATAATGATTGGTCATTAGTAGAAAACGTGATGGGAATATAAACTTCTCCTGGGCAACATACTTCCTTCGGGAAAAGAATGGGTAGTATGTTTTCCAACGTAAGTGGACAGTACTAGTTGCAGTAACCAACTAAGCACAACCAAATGCTCAGATTATATGATGTGAAATATTGTTGTGCTGGCTTGATTTAGGCAAAGTCTTTCCTGCAGGAAACAGGAGGGTGGCTCATGTATCTGTAACAATCAAGTCTAAGATACAAAGATAACTTTTCCCCATTAAGAATGACTCTTGCCATGCCCTATCAAATATTACTTTAAGGTTCACATAATTTGCAAGATAGCATGCAGCAATGCCCAGAAGGTGTATGAAGAAATGTATAAAAAGGTGCCTTATGAGAGCACAAGTAGCAACAATTACTGCCCCCTCCCTTTGCCCGGATTAACGTATGAGGAACATTTGATGGCTCTGAACCTGTACTTGCAGAGTTTAGAAGAATGATTGGGGATCTCATTGAAACCGGTAGCATATTGAAAGGCCTAGATAGAGTGGATATGGAGAGGATTTTCCTATAGTGTGAGTGTCTAGGACCAGCGGACTCAGCCTCAGAATAGAGGAATGTCCCTTTAGAACAGAGATGAGGAGGAATTTCTTTAGCCAGAGTGTGGTGAATCTGGAAGTTTTGCCACAGGCAGTTATGGAGGCCAAGCCATTGGGTATGCTTAAAGTGGAGGTTGATAGGTGTTTGCTTAGTAAGGGGTCAAAAGTCATTATGAATAGGTGGGAGAATGGGTTTATAGAGGGATAATAAATCATGCATGTTGGAATGGTAGAGCAGACCTGATAGGCCGAATGGCCTAATTCTGTATTAATGCCTTTGTCTTCTGTTGAACCCTGGCCAGGTTTATCAAGAGTAAGTAATATCCAAGTACAAACAGTGGGTTTAGAAGTTGTGAAGTGAAAGAGTGATCCATTTGAGATTAGGCAGTAAACTTGACAAAACACAAGATATCATTTAGCAAATTATTGTCCAAGGTGTTTCATCATGTGGTGTATTTAATTGGCAACAGTGTCCAGAAAAATAAGTGAATCGCTGTGAAAACCAAGAGAACATGCAAATGATGAAAATCTGAAGCCCAACAGAAAAATGCTGGAAACGCTCATCAGATCAGATAGCTTCTTCAGAGAGGAAAACATGGTGAATGTTTCAGATTGGTGATGCTCTTTTGAAATTGAAATGCACCAGTCCTCCTTTCAGTGTTCCTCAGAGCAAGTGTTACATCACTTGAATGAACCCTCCGATGACTTGTAATTATTCAAGAGGAACAAAAAACAAGTCAATCTTTGTCACCTCCTTTCCTAAACAACCCAACTTCAGTTTTTGATCTAAATCATAGAGAAGATATGTACTCTGAGACAGACCTCAAGCTTCAACTGATTCTTTTACCAAGATGGATGGTATCTAAATTCCTCGAAGACAAATGTCTTCCACAACTGTCCTTCCACCCTGTTACACCGCCACCCAACAATAAGGATCTAGTCAAGACACTCCTTCAGGAGCTGTTTCTCAGCGAGGGAGAATAATAGCAGTGAAATTCTCCACAGCCATTAGTTGACTGAGGGCATTTTTTCTTCAAGGACCAAGTGCTCAAACTGATAGCAATCTCACAGTTGTGATTACATCACTCCTGCATGGTTTAATAGAATGTGCATGATGCAGTAGAGAGTTCTATACGAGTATAAGAGAGAGATCACAGATGCACACAATACTCTCCATCCATTGGCAGGATAATTGAACCACTGACAGAGTCCTATCAAGGCCAAAACTCCAAGTAAAGAGGTCCTATTTATGATTGAGTTTTGTCACAGCCAGAGCTTTCTTGGAGGACAGAGAAAAAACACATGAAAAAATATTTCATAGACCCCCTTGATCGTAATATCTTGTCTGCCTTATGAGAAACCCTGGCCCCTGATCTTGATCACTGAAAATAGAGAAGGAAGTGTGGGAACACACTAATCATCTGAAGTCACTTTGATGGAAACTTCGAGAACAGGCCGGACTACCCACCAAGTAGTCCCATCAGGTACTACTTACCCTATCTGTGGCAGATCCTGTTATTCTTCCAAAGGGCTGCTCTGTCATTTCTCACCCCACAGGACAGAAGTATAAACAATTCCTCCTTGACACCAAGGAATGACCTGAGAGATAATGAATTTGCTCTTCCAAATATATCAAAGGAAAGCTTTTGTCCCAAGTGCAACACAACAATCAAAACCTGGTCCAAAGCAGATAATCTTTCTGGGAGGGGAATCTGTGAATACCAAATCAATTCCAAAATAATGCCCAATATTTGTGCATTACTTATAGGATGCGTTCACTGGAGGCCATGTTAGCAAGTGCTTTGATATTTATGTAGCTAATATATGAGGAGGCAGGCTATGATGTTAAGTAGCTTGATTGCTGCTATCTCCAGCTATTTCAGAATGCCAATTGCCAAGTTGCGATTCTTTCAGTACCCTGTAACTCCCAAGTTGCAAAACCCAACTCTAAGGAGTCCTCTGAAAGTGGGTCTTATCAGTATCAGCCCATGGCTGTTTGTAGGCAGCAGGCTGAAAGTATTTGTTCTTCTCTGTTAGTGCATTTTTAACAGTCATTGATCTCTGAACAAAGAGAAACTTTGTAGTAGAGAGGCAATGGGGGAAGGTGGTGGAATTAAGAAGGACATCTTTATAGCGTTTTTGTCTTCTATGTCAGAATAGTTAGGGCAAAGGAAGTGTGAGATGAGGGACTGGTTCAGAGTGTGATGGAGAAGGAAGTGTGATGGCATGTATTGTACAACGTGTTAGTTTACATGCCTGACATTGATGAGTAGTTGCTAGTGGGTGGATACAATGACCATAAGACATAGGAGCAGAATGAGGCCATTTGGCCCATTGAGTCTGCTCTGCTTTTCAATCATGGCCGATACTATTTTCCCCTCCTCAACCCCACTCCCCTGCCTTCTCCCCATAACCTTTGATGCTATGCCAGTCAAGAATCTATCAAGCTCTGCCTTAAATACACCCAACGACGTGGCCTCCACAGCTGCCTTTGGTAATAAATTCCACAAATTTACCACCCTCTGGCTGAAGAAATTTCTCCAGATCTTTGTTTTACATGGATTCCCCTCTATGCTGTGGCTTTGTCCTCTTGTCTTAGACTCCCCCACCATGGGAAACATCCTTTCCACATCTACTCTGTCTAGGCCTTTCAACATTTGTTTTCAATGAGAACACCCCAACCATCCTTCTAAATTTCAATGAGTACAGACCCAGGGTTCTCAAATGCATTTCGTATGATACCCCTTTTATTTCCAGAATCATCCTTCTGAATGTCCTCTGAACACTCTCCAATGCCAGCACATCTTTTAAATGAGGAGCCCAAAACTGTTCACAATCCTCAAGGTAAGGCCTCACCGGTGCCTCATAAAGCCTCAGCATCACATTCCTACTCTTGTGTTCTAGACCTCTTGAAATGAATGCTAACATTGCATTTGCCTTCCTTACCACCAACTCTACCTGAAAGTTCTGCACAAGGACTTCCAAAACCCTTTGCATCCCAGAGTTTTGGTTTATGTCCCTGTTTAGAGAATAGTCTGCAATTTATTTCTAGTGCCAAAGCGCATGACCATGCATTTTCCAACATTGTATTTCATTTGCCACTTTCTTGCCCATTCTCCTAATCTGTTTAAGTCCTTCTGAAGCCTATCTGTTTCTTCAAGATTCCCTGCCCCTCCACCAATCTTTGTATCATCTGCAAACCTAGAAACAAAGCCATCTATTCCATCATCTAAGTCATTGATAAACAGCATATACAATGGAACACCACCAGTCACTGGCAACCAACCAGAGAAGAAATATTTTATTCCCACTCGCTTCTCCTACCAATCAGCCAATGCTCTAGCTATGCCAGTAACTCTCCTGTAATAGCATGGGCTCTTAAGTTGGTAAGCAGCCTCATGTATGGCACTTTGTCAACGGCGTTCTGAAAGTCCAAGTATACAAAATCCACTGCATCCTCTTTATCTTGTAATCTCCTTGAAGAATTCCAATAGGTTTGTCAGGTAGGATTTTCCCTTATGGAAACCGTGCTGACTTTGTCCTATCTTGTGCTGTGTCTCCAAGTACTCCATAACCTTTTCCTTACTAATTGACTCCAACATCTTCCTAACCACTGAGGTCAGGCTAACTGGTCTATCATTTCCTTTCTGATGCCTTCCTACTTTGTTAAAGAATGGAGTGACATTTGCAATTTTTCAATCCTCAGCACCATCCCAGGGTTCAATGATTTTTGAAAGGTTATATGTGAGGCAGGGTTTGAGGGTCAGCACAACATTGTGGGCCGAAGGACCTGTAATGTGCTGTACTTCTATTCTGTGTTCTAGGTCATTACTAACGCATCTACAATCTCTACCTCTGCCTCTTTTAGAGCCCTAGGGTGCAGTTCATCTGGTCCCGGTTATTTGTGTACCCTTAGGTCTTTCAGTTTTTTTGAACACCCTCTCCCTTGTAATAGTAACTGCACTCAGTTCTCTTCCTCACACCCTTCAACATCTGGCCTACTGCTCGTGTCTTCCACAGTGAAGACTGATGCAAAATACTCATTTAGTTCATCTGCCATCTCCTTGGCTCCACCCTTAACGCTCTTTACTATATCCACTCTTAACGCTCTTTCATTTTTTTACATACTTGAAAAAGCTTTTACTATCCTCTTTGATATTATTTGCTAGCTTGTTTTCATATTTTAACTTTTCCCTCCTAATGATTCTTTCAGTTGCTCTCTGAAGAATTTTAAAAGCTTCCCAATCCTCTGTCTTCCACTAATTTTTGCTTTGTTGAATAACTTCTCATTTGCTTCTACATTAGCTTTGATTTCCTTTGCCAGCCACGTTTGTACTGTTCTTCCATTTGAGTATTTCTTCATTTTTGGAATACATCTGTCCTGCACGTACCTCATTTTCCCAGAAACTCATACCATTGCTGCTCTGCTGTCATCCCTGTCAGCAACTCCTTCCTATTTACTTAGGCCAGCTCCTCTCTCATATCACTGTAATTTCCTTTACTCCATTGAAATACTGCTACATCAGACTTTACTTTCTCCCTATCAAGTTTCAAGTTGAACTCAATCATATTGTAATCACTGACTCCAAAGGTTTCTTTTACCTTAAGCTCCCTAATCACCTCCGGTACATCACATAATATCCAATCCAGAATGGCTGATCCCCTGGTAGGCTCAATGACAAACTACCCTAAAAAGCCATCTGATAGGCATTCAACAAACTCACTTTCTTGAGAACCATTTTGAACCTGATCTCCCAATCAGGTTGAAATCTCCCATGACATTTAGTGTTGACTTTGGTGGGCCAAGTGAACTTGTTGTAATAAAAGATCGATGATGATTGGAGGAAAGTGGTGGCACTCTGGTAAGTTGCAACAAAATGGCAAAGTGAATTTTCTTTGCACATCCATGTACTCCAATCACTGACCAGTCTCTGGGCACTGATCACCGTGGCTACCAGATTCTGTTGCCTTTGGAATGCTTTTCTGGAAGCCTGTCTGGCCCCTTGCAAATTGGTCACAGCTCCGCAGCTTTGCATCAATGTTGTTGGCGTATGTTGAAAAATCTTGAAGCTTGATGGCTCCCATGTTGTGTCACTCACTGACATCCCTTCATTAAAATGAGTTAAAGAATACTGGCTAGTGCCAACTCTAGCCAGGGTGTATTTCACCTTTCCAATGTACAGGCTGACTTCATGTGGTGCTGTCCATTTAACATGTTAATCTGTTACAAGGCAACTGAACTGTGTGTTTGGGTTTGGCTTTATGCTGCAATCATCTAAATCAGTAGGCAGGCAACATCATGGTGTTTTCATCAGAAACAATAGGCATGGAATAATCTTATTTTATTGTCTTCATGGCTATTATTCATCAAATCTAGATGACAAAGATCAGGACCTAAGGTGTCGTACACAAGTGTTCCCCGGGGAAGAATGAGATCATTTCCTTGGATGTTCTCCTTTGTTCATTCAATATGTGTGGGTTTGTTTCCTTTGTAGCCCCTTCCATTCATGACAATACTGCAAGAGCTGTTCAATGGTGCAGTTAATCTTAATTTTAATCTCAGTTAATCTTGCTCAAGGTGCAATCAGACCTCTCTCAGATATTGTAAATAAAATAAGAATTCTTATCCTCAGTGAGCTGAGAATAAAACTGACTGCGTGGTGAGTGTTCAACTCATCAGAATTCATTGAGTGTGTTGTAGCCTCACAAGGCATACACACTCATTTTATTGTACATAAAAAGATAAATTTAGGTCTCACCCCACCAGTGTGGAAACCATGGCACTGCTTGAGGATGTAGAGACATAATCCTTTAGAAGGGTCTTGGCCCGAAACGTTGACTGCTCGTTTCCATGGATGCTGCCCGACCTGCTGAGTTCCTCCAGTTTGTTGCACATGTTGCTAGAGACATAATCTAGTGCTTGGATTGAGTGTTTGATCTTTAGGGGTAAAAATAAACATTACATTGTCTTTCACTGGTCCATTCAGTTGTTTGGTTCTTAATAGAAATGCAGTGTGATCTGTGGGTTTAGGATTGTTGGGAATATTTGTTTTAAGCCTTTACAGTTTCAGATTCTTCTGGCGGTATTTTCCTTGGCTGATTTAATGTATTTCTACAGTTGGCATGATTGAATGCACAAGGCAGTTGAAGCATTATACAGTATTTCTTTCAAATCTTGCTTAGTTTTAATTGCAGCAGTATATCTGATTATTTAAAAGAAAATTGCACAAAATGATTATAATCTAAGTGGATTGGTACCAGTTCTAATTTAGCAAATGTCACAGTGGCTTAATATTTGGAGTGATATTAGATTTTTCTGTCTCCTTATCTAAGCCAGTTCTCACTAAATGATGAAAAGGAAGATTACAAGATATTTTATGGCTCCACGAAACCCCTCAAAGCCATTTAATACTTTGTAATACAGATTGCTGCTTGGTCAGCAGACTGGGGCCTTCCCTACACATCCTAATAAAACAGTGGATGAGGAATGATTCAAAATACCTCAACCAAGAATTATGCACTTTCACTGTATTGTACAGGAACACTGAAATTATGTACCCAGTTTGTGCTTGAGACTTGCAGCCCAAGTCAAAAATAACTTGTATAATTTCAGGTGAGAAATGTTACACAGACCATAGCATCACAGTATGAACCCTTTGTCCCACAAGATTGTGCTGATCTAAATAAAATTACTCCATGATGATGGTATGAAGGTATGGTCAAGGGAGGCAGAGGAGTGCTTACAGGACTGCTTTGAGTTGGTGGACTGGACAATATTCAGGGATTCATCTTTGAATCTGAATGAATATGCCACAGTTGCCACCAACCTCTTCAGGTCCTGTGTGGATGTGTATGTGCATTTGAGAACATACCCAAACCAAAAGCCGTTGATGAAACAGGAGATTTGTAGACTGTTGAAGGTTAGATCTGTGGCATTCAAGACCGGAGATCCAGGTTTGGTCTATGGAAGGCTATTTTAAGAATGAAAAACAATTTCAATTGAAATTAGAGACAGAATTGGATGCAAGTCACCCCTGGCAGCTTTTGCTGGCCATTACTTCCTACAAGGTGAAACCTAACATCCTGAATGGCTGTGATGTTTCACTCCCAGATGAGCTCAAGGCCTTTTATGCTCACTTGGAAAGGAGAATAAAACTACACCTGTAGCATCCGGTGACCCTGTGACCTCTGACTCGGAGGCCGATATTAGAACCTCTTTCAAGAAGGTGAACCCTTGCAAGACATCAGGCCCTGATGGTGTACCTGGGCGGGTTCTGAAAACCAGGGCCAGCCAACTGGCAAGAGTGTTCAATGATATCTTCAGACTCTCACTGCTGCAGTTGGAAGTTCCCAACTGCTTCAAAAGGGTGACAATCATACTGGTGCCCTAGAAGAGAAGGATGAGCTGCCACATTGACCAACACCCAGTTACACTCACCTCTATTGTGATGAAGTGTTTTGAGAGGTTGGTCATGGCCAGAATCAACTTCTGCTTAAGCAAGAAACTGGACCCGCTACAATTTGCCTATCATCACAATAGATCTACAGTGGATACAATCTCATGGGCTCTCCACTCAGCCTTGGATTATCTGGGCAATAACAATAGCTACAGCAGGATGCTGTTTATTGATTACGGCTCAGCGTTCAACATGATTATATCCTAAGTACCAGTTAAGAGGCTCCAATAAGCAACCAGATGCTTGACTTCCTCATTGGGACACCACAGTCAGTGCCAATCAGAAATAACATCTTCTCCTTCTTGTCAGTCAACTCTAGGGCATCTCAATGATGCATGCTTAGCCCACTGCTCCGTTGTCTGTGCATGTATGACTGTATGGATAGGCATAGCACAAATGCCATCTATAAGTTTGCTGATGACACAACTTTTGTTGGCAGAATTTCAGATGTTGATGAGGAGGTGCACAGGAGCGAGTTAGATCTGCTGGTTGAGTGGTGTTGCAACAACAAACTTGCACTCAATGTCAGTAAGATCCAGGAATTGATTGTGGACTTAAGGAAGTGGAAGTCGATGGAACACACGCCCGTCCTCATTGAGAGATCAGCAGTGGAAAGGGTGAGCAATTTAAAATTCCTGGGTGTAAACATCTTTGAAGATCTATCCTGGGCCCATCATATTGATGCAATTACAAAGAAAGCACGACAGCTGCTGTATTCACCAGGAGTTTAAGGAGTCTTGGTATGTCACCAAAGTCTCTACCAAGTTTCTACAGAGGTACTATGGAGAGCATTCTAACTGGTTGCTTCACTGTCTGGAATGCAGGGGCCACTGCACAGGATTGGAACAAGCTGCAGAAAGTCGCATGCTCAGTCAGCTCCATCGTGCACACTATCCTCCCCACCATCGAGAACATCTAAAAGAAAGACGATGCCTCCAAAGGGCAGCGTCTATCATTAAGAATCCCCATCACCCAGGACGTGCCCTCTTCTCCTTACTACCATCAAGGAGAAGGTACAGGAGCCTGAAAACACACAGGCAACATTTTTGGATCAGCTTCTTCCCCCTCATCATCAGAATTCTGAATGGATAATGAACTCATCTACATCACCTTGCTATTTTTTTTCTTTTTTTGCTCTACTTGTTTAATTGTATTTATATATATATATATTTTTACTGTAATTTATAAGCCTTTTATTACTATGTGTCGCTGTTGCAAAACAACAAATTACCCGAGGAATGCCGGCAATATTAAGCCTGATTCTGATTCATTTTCCCCCTCACAGCCTGTAATGCCTCATTTTTCTTACATCCACGTAAATGTCCCTATCATATCTGCCTCTACCACCATCTTCGGCACTGCATTCCAGGCATCCACTCGTGTATATAAAAAAAGCTACCTCTGATATGTAATGTTCTATCGTTCTATAGGTGCAGGTCAGTGGGTCCAGGCAGAAAAATGGTTCGGCACAGCCAAGAAGGGCCAAAAGGTCTGTTTCTGTGCTGTGTTGTTCTATGGTTCCCCACACCTTCCTACACTCAGTTTAAATAGATGTCCTCTACTGTTGACTATGGTCAACCTGGGTAAAAGGAACTGGCTGTCCATTCTGTTGATGCCTCGCATAATCTTTACATCTCCATCAGTTCGCCTCTCATCCTCGGTTACTCCTAAGAGAAAAGGCCCGAGCTCACTCAACCTTAAGAAAAGTTTGAGTGATGATGGTTTACCACATTTTAAGTATTATTCACATTCCAATCAAGTCTTAAAGGCTAGAAAAGAGATGAAAGTGTGAAACAAAACAATTTTAATCCAAGAGGAAGCAAAAGTGAATCCTAAACAAAAGAAGATGAGGTTCGATATGCATAATGATGCTATCTGTATCTCTGGAAGAAATTAAAATTAATTATCTTTTTCATATTTTCTTATGACATAGGAGGCCCTTTGGCCCATTGAATCTGTTCTAGCTTTCAGACCAATCTCATCAGTCCAAATTCCCCCACTAATTTCCCTGCTCTCTGACGTACCCATTAGCTGCCTGATTCTCACACCCACCACAGAGAGTAGGAGCAATTTATGGTGACTAGTATGCATGTCTTTTGATCTGACAAAAATAGTGAACTCACAGAGATGCCCGATATGGTGAAGGGAGAACATGAAAGCTGTACAGAGTCAGGACCACAGATCTGAATTGCTGGCACCCTGAGACCGTACATGACCTACAGGACCTGTCGTGCCATTGTGCTGTCTTTTATTGTTTCAGTCTACAGCATCTCATTAGAATAAAGTTGGTGTGAACTGAAAGGTTTATTTTCACCAAACAGGTAAAAGCAGCTAGTTTGTGTGTTAACACCTGTGTAGCCTCAGTCTTGTGTGTGACTAGTTGTCGCATTCGTTAGAGAAAATCAAATTACACTAGGGCTAATAGGCCATCAGAAGAATCCAGCTATTGGAAGGAGGCAGTGAATAGAAACCACACACTTCTGAAAATAAGGTTTTGTTTATAAGAAAAGCAATTTGTACAAAATGTTTACATGAGCAAGAACAATTCAAAATTCATACATTCTCTTTAGGTTTCAAATCTTTGATATCAACAAAAGACAAATTCCTGTTTAGTTAGAATCAGTGTTATTCATTAGAATTACCTTTGTTACTCCAGTTTCTCTAACTAATTAGATCTAGTGTTATGCCCTATTTAAACGTTTACAGACTAAACTTTCCTTTTTGTTTTTTCCTAGTTATTTAGGAAACCAAATATAATTCCTATTCTCAAGTATTAGAGTTAACTTCAGTTTCAGTTCCAGGCAGTATAACTACAAGTTTAAATTCAAATTCAGAAATTATATATCCACAGTTTAAATCCTTTCACAATTCTCCAACGTCACAACTCTTATTCAAAGTAAATCTCATTCAGTAACTTATCAAAGTCTGTGTAAAAATAACCGTTTCTCGCAGAAAATCAAATTCGGATTCTTCCAATGAAAATGAACTTATACATCCAATCGTATTGAATCCTTTGCGGCATTACACATTTCATTCCCACGCTGGTTCCTCATCTGGGTGGGTTGCCATCTTGGTTCGTTGGATGAAATAATCGATCATTAACAGCAAGTAAGTTTGCAGACTTGTACAAAAACTTGACTAAATCTCTTCGTATGATTTTGCAGAACTAATTCCTGACTACATGGTAAGGACTTTGGACACTGGTCTCTGCCAATATTGTCTCCTTATAGCTGTAGCTTCAATAAATCTTTTATCG
This sequence comes from Hypanus sabinus, assembly GCF_030144855.1. NCBI lineage: Eukaryota > Metazoa > Chordata > Chondrichthyes > Myliobatiformes > Dasyatidae > Hypanus > Hypanus sabinus. The sequence goes on along the minus strand of NC_082707.1, from coordinate 64,154,482 downwards.
CTGTTGTCTTTCCTCCAGGGGTTTCACCTTGAGGGTTTCAAGTTAGTAGGGTAAAGATACTCACTACTAACTCCACTCTTAACAGTTCAAGTCTTCAACTTCTAATCGATGCTGCATTTCTCACCTTGTCCATCCTGTGTCCAGCCCGCCCCTCCTTTGCATAGTGTGTTTAATTTTTTTTATTTTAAACAGGTAAACCTCATTTTCATCCCTCCACAGGTAGAACTTTATAACATTATAATTTTGGGTTTAATTAAACTGGATTGCATAGGCTTTAAATATTGCCTGTCTGCCTTTATTCCCCAAAATAGTTTATTTTGATTTTTTATTTGTTCCCCACCCCCCGAATTACTCAATGAAAGGAGAACAGAGCTTTATCATAACCGTGACTACAACTTATTGAACTCAAACAGGTTGATCTGTAGAATTCCTGGCTAACTACAATGCCTGTGTTCTTGACTCCTATATTTGCAGCTTGTACAGTAAAAATGTTGGAAGTTGAATGCTCAGACAGGATAATGGCTCAGAAAATTGCTTGAACAATAGCAATGGGATGTTAGTTGAATAATTACTGTCTGTGCAGAGATTTTTGACTAAATGACAAAAAAATATATACTGAATTTGAATGCCTTTACTTAAAATTGAAGGATTACAGTAACTTTGCTTCAGTGGCTGACATTTGAAAACTGTCCTTTTTATTCTATCTCCCTGTGCTCTTTTGCAGAAACTTTTATTTGAGGGGTTCAAGTGGTTATAAGTCATATGTACAAATCCACAAAAGTTTTGTGCTACAATGGGGCTACCACAGATTGGAGCATGATCTGGGCTGTTATATTTCTTTAAAAATAATGTCTTAAGATAGGGAAAATGTTTACATTATGTAGGCAATAATAAAAGACTTGGCAATTTGGAGCTTCATAATGTGGGCGACACAGTAGTGTAGTGGTTAGAGTTCGGTTCAATTCCCACGGCAGTCTCTGAGGAGTTTGTATGTTCTCACTGTAACCACATGGGTTTCCTCCCACATTCCAAAGGCAAATGGGCTAGGGCGAGTATGTTATAGGCTTGCAACATAGATGCATGGCGACACTTGTGATTTGCTCCCAGCACATATTCAATCTCTGCTGGCCATTGTCGCAAATCACCACTGTACAGTTCAATGTATATATTGATAAGATTAATGAAACCATTATATAATAGTAAGGATTTCTGCATCACTGCAGACTTTAGCATTATAAACTGAAATAAATAAACATATATTTGTCCCAATTCTAATTTAGTTTCCTTAATTTATAGTTTTATTCTTGTGGCTTATTTGTTTCCAGAAAGTTTGACAGGATGCAACTACTCTAGCTCTTGGATTGTCTTTTAAAAAATATGTTCTTATCTTTTCTTATCAATCAGCTCTGGTGTCCGGAGATCTGAAATAATCTGTCTGTACAAAATGTGCAGCAATAATTAATTTAGAAACAAGCAGCAGGATATCACTGCTCTGAAAGAGGAATCAGTATAAACTTTCTGCTCTGTAAACTTTGTGGAAGTCTATAAAAATTAAACACCTACAGTATTTGGAAAAAGGATAAATATAGCTTTCTGAAATCTTTTCCAGTTGTATCTGTTATATTTTAAAAGCTGAGAAACACAAATGCCCTTATGTAGCTCAAAAAGTACTTTAATAAATTTGAATTGTGATTGTGCGTATCTAATTTTCAACAGGCTCAGACTCATGAACTGAACTTAATGTTGTCATTCATAAAAAGCTAATGTTATTAATTAAATGGAACAGGTTCAGCCAAATCCTGTTGGTCAGGGCTCAGAATTTTTGCTGGACATTCTCCCTCACCTGTATGCAACCAATCCAGGTGTGAAGAGTGTAGCTGCCTGGTCTAAAGAGACCCAGATGACAGCATTGTTTCACAGATAGCAGTACAGGGAGTCCAGTGATACCAGAGTCCCAAACCAATAATACTCAGCCCAAAGCTTTTATCTCTGTAAAAAGATGGAATCATAGAATTGTACAGCATAGAAACAAGCCTTTTCAGCCCATTTCATCCATGCTGACCCTAATGTCTATCTGCACAAATCCTATTTGTCTACATTAAGTTTGTATCCTCCATCCTCCTGTGTCCTTCCCATATAAGCACCTGCCTAAGCACCTTTTAAATGTAATTTTGTCTGCCTCTACCACTTCCACTGGAAGTTCATTACAAACAGCCACAACACTCTGTGTGGAAAAATCTTTGGATCAGTGTATCTGACAGGATAATGTTTGTTATACTCCTTTCCTCCCAAGGTTCCTTTTAACTCGCTTGGTTCTTTGGAAAATATATTGTTGCACTGTGTAATATCCAAAAAGGTGAACTATGAGTGTTGAGGTATTACTTGTATATCATGCAGGCATTCAGAAGGCTTTTAAGACTAAAGGCCAAGCATGCTGGATTATTGCTTTTAAGGTCCTACTTCCGAAAACGCATCACCTAATTTGCATAAAGTAGTTTCTGCAATGTGCAAACACGAGGAAATCTGCAGATGCTGGAAATTCAAGCAACACACACAAAATGCTGGTGGAAGACAGCAGGCCAGGCAGCATCCATAGGGAGAAGCGCTGTCGGCATTTTGGGCCGAGACCCTTCATCAGGACTGACGAAGAGTCTCGGCCGGAAACGTCGACAGCACTTCTCTCTATAGATGCTGCCTGGCGTCCTGCAATGTGCACTGGATGACACACTCCTAAAGCTTGTTCACCACGTTGTCCAATATTGCATAACTACTAATCTTGTAAGTTGTACTCAGCATGCTCCCTTCTGAGTCATTTGTAGACAACAAGAGCCACAATGATCTGAAGGCCAATGTAAAGCTCTTGACTGTGGGCACATTACTTCTTGGAGCTCTGTAATGACACCGCATGTGTGAGCAATGGGGCCCAGATAAACTAGAATGAATCAGATCTGTCTGATATGTCAGAACCAATAAAGCAGTGGTGGAATCAAGTCTTGGATCCTCAGAGACCACCTACGAAGATCAGAAGTCCACAGTAAAAGTAGAAATGCTGAAATACATTGTGAATTGTTACACTTTAGTGATTTCTCCCCAGAATATCAGTTGTCTTTTTATTTTCTATATTTAATCATCCAGCACGTTCAGTATTTCTTTATTGTCAAAAAATATCTTTCTGCATTGAATGATTTAAAACAAGCACATTGTAGTATTTGAATTTGCTCATGTAGAAAGATTCTCATGTGCTGTCTTTGAAGGAACATGCTGTAGGGAAAGTGGTGTCAACTGGTGGTGTTAATGTCCAGCTTGCCATTCAGCTGCCAGTCCACTGACAGGCTGATCTGTCAGCCCGCTTATGTAAGCTAGTAATTGGCTTTTAACATTGCTGGCTTGCCACAGAACATCTGTCGATGTTAGCGATAATCTCAGACAGGCTGGCAAGGTTACAATTGCAATTTTGCCATAATTATTCATGTGAGATTTGCACATATGCAATGGTGTCAAAGTTATGTTTAGGTCTTTGGGGAAAATGCGCAAAACTCATCCATGTCGAATTCTCAGCTGCTGTTAAATCTGCCTTTCAGGATATTTGGACCAAATACAACACGGCAGGGACTGGCACAATTCATAACTGCTTCGATGTCTGTGATTAAAAGGACTATTGGCACCTGCCCCACAAATTTTATTGGCATAGCTGGGGAATGTGTCAGCCATATGATTTGTCAGGTGGCTTGTGATGCATTGTAAAGATCATAGAAAATGGGAGGGGCAGGTGGAATTAGAATTTGCTCACTGATACCAGCTTAAATGGTACTTAGCTTCATGTTGATGCTTGTTTTTGTTTCAAATCTCAGGAGGAATTGAACAGGCTGGAGAATACTCTGGATCAAGTGCATGATGCAAAATATGTTGTTCAGAAGTAAGTATGTTAATCTCTGAAGCTTTCACTAATTGGTATGAAACTTATGCAAAATATGAAGAAAATACTTACTGAAAATCCATTAAAATTGCTGGGGAAAGGATAGCCAGCAGCCCTCAGTTGGAAACATGTGCAGCTGGTTTGGTGAGAGGATAGTATAAATGAGGATAGTAATGAGGATTGGCAGAGGATAAAATAGACCACAAGCTACTCACGCAGAAAGATGAAAAATAGCAATGTAATTAAAAAGGAGATACAATGGTTTTAAACAGCATGAAATATTATCAACTTTATAATATTGATAATATTTATAACAGACTTATAGGATGAGAAGCTAGTGCTGAAAATTGTAGCTACTAAATTTAATTTTATAAAGTGTGGCGTATACTGTCAGTTGTGTTGGAACCCAAAGCTCCTGTGGTAGTGCAGTTGAGTTGACAAGTGTCCCTTTATGTCATGTTTTGTATCGTTTAATCATAGGATACATCTCTTTCTAGTTAGCCTCTGTGTAAAAAGAAAAAAAAAGATATATTAGACAGGAATTTGAGGAAGGAGAGCACCAAATGACTAACTACATTCAGTGATGTACATTCAAATGACCCATGTAGTTATTGAGGTTCTACACCCAATGACAGCTACTTCCCCAGTTGATGGCTATGATCCAATGATAAAGGGGTGGGGGAGGGGAGCACATTACATACAAACATACATTATGTATCCATGATAATTGGAGTTGAGGTATTCCAACTCAATGAAAACAGTGCTAACATGTGCAATAAATTTTGCTTGGAAGTCTTTGGAATGAATATCAGTTAGAGGCATGATTGGGATGAGCAGTGATGCATTTTGTCATTCAAGTTACTTTAGCCACTTGTCAAGAATTTGTAACAAAATTCTAGAATGCTCGCAGCCATTGGTTCATACTACATTGCAATTCGACACTTTGAGAAGATTTGACTCGTAAAATTCACAAAATCTGTATTACACCATTATGTGCAAAGAACTTATTACTTTGGTGTTGGAAATAAGCATATAACTTCTCTTTAGCAACCATGAACATCCAATTGACTTTGGAAATAAGATCGAAAAATGTCAAATCAGCAGAGGGGTTCCGGAATCAAAAGCAAAAATGTAAGTAATAAGTGAAAATAATTATCATGATTTGTTTCAGTTTTGATGAGAACATTTGCAATTTTAATCAATCTAAGTTTAAACAGTGCAAAAGACAACCCTTCACTCACACTTTACCACTGCTGTATGTGAGCATTGACATCTTTGTGAAAGCCAAGAACTGAATTGACTCGATTTCCAAAACTGTGCGTGCAGTAGATAAACAGATCCAAATGTTCCTCATGACTGTCTCCTGAAGCACGGATAGATATCATGTTCATGCAGAATTTAGTCAAAACTGAAGCTCTTAAAAATCCTAGTCTTACTATTGTGTTGCAAATCTGAGAGCTTTCATAGAAAGTTAATTAGGTAAATGAATAATGCTATTGATAAACTGTTCATTTATCTATAATAACTAACCATTAGAAAAGGTGAGAAAAATTAGAAAGTGTACAAGCAAGTCTTATGGTAGAAAATATTTTCTGACCTCTGATTCAAGAAATGTCACTCTCCCCACTTCTCCAAGTCTTACCTACAAAATCTTTTGTAGAATTGTCAGCCTTGCTTGCATCCTCTCTCTTGAACTTTCATCCTCCAGATAAAAAGAGAGCATACCTTTGCTCTCCTTTTGTCTCTCCAGTGAAGAATATTTAAGATAAATCTGTCCAATTTACTGTACCTGTGCCTTTTTAAGAAGAACTGAACAGAAGCTGTTAGAACCAGACACTTGTTTTCTTTCTCATTAGCTGTGTTGAAATAATTATCAGCTGGGATCGTGTTAGTCAAGAGAAATTCCTTTAACGTTACAAGATTTTTAACTGGTAGAGTATTCATATATTATTAATCTGTATAAATCAAATTTTAAAAATAAATAATATCAACAGAACTATTATTTGAAAATGTCAAATGGATAAACCTATTTGTGGAAAGGAAATGATTACAAGAAGTTTTTGCATTCTGTAATTTCTAGCATTTGGTATTTTTTAAAGTAAAAATCTTGGGATATTTTTCTTTGTTTGAGATAGAGACATTGCAGGCATTGCCTACAGATTTATTGTCTGTCCCTGAACTAAGGATGCATTTATTAGTCAATCACAGTCTGTAGTCATGTACAGACCACTGCAGGTAAGTAAGGACATCAGCTTTCATTTCATTCCATTCCCTTCAGAGTGTGAGTGAGCCAAATGGTTTTCTGAAACTCGAGCAGAAAATGAAGAAAGCACTCAGCAGGTCAGGCAGCATCTATGGTGTAAGAAACTAAACAGATGTTTCAGATCAAGGGTCCTTGATCAGAGCTGGAAAAAAATGAGTTTAAAACACACATGGGCATTTGAAATTGCAAGGAACGGGAGAGTAGAGAGAAGATGTAATTTTGGCAATGGGATACGAACTAAATTTTTGAAGTAGTGATTATTTTTAAAAAGTGACATCTTGAGAGAGAAGAAGCTAAAAGAAAAACTTTCTTCCCAATCTTTAGTTTCATAGTTACTGGTACAGAAAGTTGTTTTTCTTTACCTAAACTATAGTTTATCTTTCAATTTGCCAGTGTAGAATTTAAACTATTTTTTCTTGATGAATGGGCAGAAGTCTGGTTGGTAGATCTGTCACCTAAAAACACTTAAGTTACCAAGAATATAAGATCATGTGAATTTTAGAAATAGCAGCTTGAATGGATAATTAATATCTTTTTATTTTCTGACAGATATGATTTGCTATTAGTATTTTCCATAAACACATCCTCACTGGGATCAGCACGCAGTTTAGCACCTATTGATATAAGCTATTTCTGTTGCAACATTTCGTCATCTATTTTACTAATCTAGGAACTCGAACAAGGAGCCAGCTATTTGTTCTCATGTGCCTTCTCAGCCTTTATTTCAGCTGGGTCAGTCAGTGTTGGTCCCTTACCAACTCAGAAAGTGAGCTTAGAGCAATAGAGTTGTATAGCAGGTAAACAGGCTTCTCAGCCCAACTCATCAGTGCCTACAAAATTGTTTACTTGAGCTCCTTCCATTTCCTCAAGTTTGGCTCATATCCCCTTTAACCTTTTCTATTCACTACCTGGCTAAATGATTTCCCATCATTGTATCTGTACCTGTCTCTACCACTTCTGGCACACTATTCCATATACAGGTGTCCCCTGCTTTACTAATGTTCGCTTTAAGCCACTTTGCTTTTACAAAAGACCTACATTAGTAACCTGTTTTTACATTACAGGGAGGGTTTCCGCTTTTACAAAAATTTTTCCCATATAAGTTAATGTTCTTCGCTTTACGCCATTTCGGCTTAAGAAAGGTTTTATAGGAATACTCTATCTTTGTAAAGAGGGGGGCACCTGTACCCTCATCCTGTGTAAAAATGTTACACATCAGATCCCTTTAAAATCTTTTCCTCTCACCTTAAAATATGTACTTTAATTTTAGTCTTCTCTATTCAGAAAGAATCCCAGTTTATCCAGTCTCTCCTTTAAGTTTAAGCCCTCCAGTCCCAGTAATGTTCTTGTTAATCTTTCCTTCACCTTTTCCAGCTTAATGATGCCAATGCACTTTGTGCATTGGAGGAGATTAAAACAGAGCAGGAAAACTGCTGAACTAGGATTGCTGAAGCATGGTGTAATAAAACTCATTAACTACCCAAGCCTAGATGACTTTGAGAAAGTCCGGTGAGTTCTCATCGTGAACTATTGCAATGCTTATGTTGAATCTGCTCCTGGATTTCTGTTAGAATGTGTACCAGGGGTTTTGACCAGCAACCAGAAAAGAATTTCTGTGCTTCTAAAATTAGACTGATGAGTGAATTGGATGGAAATTTGGAGGTGAGAGCTATTTATACCTTCTGTTCTTGCCCTTCTGGGTGTTTGTCATTGCATGTTAGGGATATTTACTGTAGTGTGCAATATGGTCTCTTTGACTATTGTATTTTTAAAATTGAATCAGGTAAGTTCTCTGTCAGCAGATCACAGTGGAAATTTCCTGATGGTAAAGTCCACCATTGAATAGCAAAGAGCTGAGTATTTTCTCTGCATATGGTTATTGCCTTGCACTTGTGATTGTTGTTTGTCATTAATGATACTGAAAACTGGTTTTGAATATCAGAGATTATCACCACTTAGAATGGAAGGAAGGTCCAGACTGGACATCTGAAATTGCTTTGAAGCGCTTCTGTAGCAATAGCCTATGCCAATTTAATTGAATAAGATACTCTGAAGTACACTTCAAGCACTGCAATTGTCATTTCATCGCCTCAGCTTGTCTCCATTTTTGATTCACCTCTCATCTCCATTTCCTCTATTTATCTCAAAGATTTCAGGGCTTAAATTTCTCCAAACAACATATCCATAGGACAGCACAAGCAAAAGGGTAGCTATCTCTCTTGTTATTGTAAGAGCAAGTATATATGTTTAAACCCAGTATTTGGTTTAAGCCTTCAGTGTACCTGTGATATAACATTTATTTTAGTAAAGGGACATTTGATGAGATTGGACTTATTTGCCACATGCACATTGGAACATGGAAACGTAGTGAAATGGATCATTTGCCTCAACAACCAACATATTTCAAAGATGTGCTAAGGGCAACCTGCAAATGACTCCATGCCTTTGGTGCCAACATAATCTTCACACAACTTACTGAACCTTACCAATCCGTTCATCTTTGGAATCTGGGAGGAAACCCACATGGTCATGGGCAGAATGTATGAAGTCCTAACAGGCAGTGGATACTTAATATTGATAAAAGGTTTTACATTGGTGTTCATTGTGGATCAAAACAAAACAGAACTCTTAGTTTTCCTCATTTGAGTGAATAATTGTCATGATTCTATTATGGATCGAAATCACTGATATTATTAGCAGGGTATTTATGCAGAAATGTTTATGATTCAGTATATTGAACAGATCTTGGGTTGCGGGGTCTTCATATGATGGATGTGGATCTGAGGGGAAATGATTTGTGTCGGGATTTGGATGGACTGTCCCCTCATGCACTGAAATGTTGTCCCATTGACCAAGGGACAGCGTTTTAGGAGGAATCTGGGCATACCTCCTAATCTCTTAGATTCAAAGTGATATAGAGTTCCACTAGTGAAATTCTCACTTTTATTTCAAAAATGTAGCATTCAGCGAGCATGGCGTGAGTATTTGCAGCGACAGGACCCTCTCCGGCATAGCTATATGGAGAAACGAAGCCCGTCGCCTCCTTCTCTCTCCTCGGGGAAGATGAGCACCTCCATCAGCATGAACACCCTCTCCGACGGCAGCACTCCTGTGAGTAGCATTCTTTTCCTTTGCTTTACTCTGCCACCTGCTGGATTCTGTTGTCATATGGCTCAGAACCAGCAAGAAATGAACAGAAGGTACTTACTTGCAGGTTATTGCACTAATCAAGTTTTTTTTTTATGCCAGCTCGGGCTATTTTGTTAGATCAGATTGATTTGTTCTTTACCATGGGGCTGAAGTTCATGCTGTTTGCTGCTTTAATACCTCCAGGACGTGAGCTGCTTGGAAAAGGAAGTGTGTAATTAATTAAAATGATCAGTATCTCTTCAGTTTAATATTAAAGTGCCAATGAATCATTTGTATAGCCAAAATGATTCACTGTTATAAAAACCTGATAGACATTGTAAAGCCGAATACATTGAAACTACCTTCAAAGAAGAATCAAACCCTATCTTTCTGTGAGCATTATTAAACTGGTTCATAATATGATTAGAGATTATTACTACTGATTTGCAGAAATTAAAAGAGATACTGTTCTATAAAGATTTCTAATTATATCTAGACTCAATTAAAACTTGCTGCTTTGATATGAAAATGGTTATGATTCCGCTTTTGCAGAAACGCTTGCATTCCTTAAGCCTTTTACAATAAAAATCAACTAATGTGGATGTAATTGGATCTGGTGGGATGAAAGAAGTGTAAATAGAAAAAAAGATTTTCTAATGCCAGTGAGCCGAATGTAACATGTAAACAATGTTAAGAAATTGGTCAACAGAGCAGAAATAGATTGAGAAGTTAGAATATAGATTATTGATTAAATGTGTAGCCTTTCAATAAATGTTACTCAAGCATTCTGGTATAAAATAAAATAATGACAAGTTTGATGCCTTATCTATCAGATGGTGGCATTAGTAGACAGAGCAGCATCTGAAAACTAGGCACTTCACACTTCTGTTTCTAAGCTCATGCCAATAAAGTCGGGGATTTTAGTGGATCACATTTAGAAGGCAGATTTCCTTTGCTATGAAGATACCTGAAGTACACCTACCTGGAGTGTGATTATTAGATATATGGCTACCCACTTGGTTCTTGCTGGACAAAGAAAATGAGAGACCCGATGCTGATTGTAGATTCCATCGGTGAAACAGAGTTCTCCTGAGTGATCAGGATTCAGCGAAGTGACCATCTCAAAATTTAACCCCACAAAGGACCAGGATTCTGTTGGCAACAGGGAGAATTCTCATCTTACTGCTGATCTTGGAGATTTGACGCACGTTCTTGCCATTTTCTTCCACTACGATCTGTGCAGGTAATTTTCTGAGGTTGGTTATAAGTTGAGGATTCTCCACAGAATCTCTGACCCACTTTGTCTCTAGGCTGAGTGGGGGCATCTAGTGTCTGTAGCTTACTGCAGCTGGGGCCTGAGCAGGAGTATTTATGTGGCGTGAATCGGTGAGGAGCCAGCTACCTATATAAATTGTGGAATTTTTGAATACTTTTAACCCTTTTCTGGAGACACTAGGGGAATTTTGACCAGTGAAGCAGGCAGCCTGAATCTTACCTGTTTCAAATGATCGGTCCACTCTTCAAGTCAAGACGTATTGACGGCTCACCTAAATGTGAGGCGGCCAAAAGACCAGTTTTCAGGTTTGTCCTGACCTCTTGCTCTGCTGATGTATCTAACTCAAATCAGTTTTGTTCCTGAGCCCAAGTGCTGACAATGTGAAGGAGTGTTATGTATGTATAAATAGGGGCATAGAGTTTGGGAGCAAATAAATACTGATGAGCCTTACTAAGGCACAGATTTGACCACAGCCGGAGGATTATGTCCAAATCTGAATACCACACTTAAGGAAGAATGAGGCGTTGAATGGAAAGCATTGGCTGAAATATTTCCAGGAATAGGAACAAGATAGGAGCTCATGGTATTGCAGGAAAGGTACTGGCACAGAGAGAAGATTGGTTGACTGGAAGGAGGCAAAGAGTCGGAATAAAGGCGAGCCTGCTCTGATGGGCAGTCAATGACCAGTGGTGTGTCACGGGGGTCAGTATTGGGACCACTTCTTTTCAGGTCAACAATTTAGATGGGAGAATTGCTGGCTTTGTGGCCAAGTTTGCAGACCATACAAAGATGAGTGGAGGGAAAGTTAATGTAGAAGAAGCAGGGTGCTTCACAAGGACTTGGACAGTTTGGGAGAATAGACAAAGAAGTGGCAGATGGAATATTGTGTAGGGAGATGTACGATCGTGCACGTTGGTAGAAGGAATAAATGCATAGACTACATTTTAATTGGGGAGAAAATTCAAAATCAGAGGTACAAAGGCACTTGGAAGTCCTATGCAGCATTCTCCAAAGGTTAACTTGCAGTTTGAGTTGGTGGTAAGGAAGGCAAATGCAGTGTTAGCATTTATTTCAAGAGGACCAGAATATGAGAGCAAGGGGCTTTTGTAAGTCATTGATCAGATCACACAGAGCAGTTTTGGCCCCTTTATCTAAGAAAAGATGCTTTGGAGAGGGTCCAGAGGAGGTTCATGTGAATGGTGCCAGGACTGAAAGAGTTAATGTATGATGAGAGTTTGATGACTCTGGACCTGTGCTCACTGGAATTTAGAATAATTGGGGGGGGGGGGGAGATCTCATTGAAAACTATTGAATAGTGAAAGGTCTAGACGGAGTGTATGTGGAGAGGGTATTTCCTAGAGTGGGAGAATCTAGGACCAGAGAGTACAGCCTCAGAATAGAGGACTATCCATTTAGAACAGAGAAGAGGAGGAATTTCTTTAGCTGGAGGGTGGTGAATCTGTGGAATTCATTGCCATGGACAGCTGACGAGGCCAAGTCACTGAGAGTATTTAAAGCGATGATTGATAGTCTTCTGGTTGGTCAGGGCATCAAAGGTCATGGGGAGAAGGCAGGAGCATAGGGTTGAGAGGGATAATAATTCAGTATTGATGTAATGGAGCAGACTAGATGGGCTGAATGGCCTAATTGTGCTCCTATGTCTTATGGTCTTTCGGGGCTACAGTGAAGATCCTGGAAGAGTGGAGAGATTTGATAGATAGTTAAAGTCCAAAATGGTGAAGACACAGAAGTTGTGTCCATTGGCACGGGCATTATGAACTAAGGGAGACTGAGTAAAAGTGAAAAGCAGAAGGAACAACCAGGCATGAAGAAAAGCACTCTTCTTTTTCAATGAATGGTTAGGGCAGGGTGCTGACATGATGCTAGCAGAGGCATGGTCAATTGACTGAAAGAAAATAATTTACGCAGAGAAGAGGAACTACCTAGGTTGCTTCCACATTGGACTGATATGGATTTGATGGGTCTAATGCTTTGCTTCCATGTAATTACGTTCTTTGATTCTGTGGAAAACTTCAAACCTGGAGTTTGCACAAGTTAAATCAGTTGTTCACACGTGCGGTTGAGTGTCTCTTCATGCAGTTGTATTTTAGAGAGTTTTGACTCCTCCTGGTCTGAATGACATATTTGAAATTTCCATCCATATGGAGACAATGGTGTGAAATCATTCTTATCAAGACATTCCACAGGCTGATTGTCAATAAGCTCTTTTTGCAGAGCAACTGCTCTGGTAGGAAAATTACAAAGTTGCAGCTTAGTATGAGTTAATATAAATTATTGAACATACAGTATTGTCCAGTTAAGCAGATTGACTTGCATCTATTTCCAGTATTTCTAACTTTGTGACATCAGCTTTTGGTGGGCCTACCTGCATTGCAGCTTTCTGTGTGAGTAGTGCTATCTTATCAGTTAAGCTAACAGAATATTGTATTGAATGAATGGATCAATGTTATTTCTCTATGATATACTTGATGCACAAAGGACAGCTCACTGCAGAGAAGCCAGCTTTCTGGAGCCACCCAACTATGCAATGTTCCAAATGCATAGAGAACAGTTATCACCTGCTACCTTCCCTGAAGTGGTACACAACCAGGGTCATATGAGGCACGTACATTTTGCTTTCTGTTTCCAATGTCAATCTGCCTTGGTTCCCATCACGGTGTTGCTCTCGTTCTGTTATGAATCAACGATAGATGAAAACTTTTCCGGTGCAATAAATGTGAGTTTTTCTTTCAGTTGCCGACAATTTAAATAATTGCTTATTATGTTACTGCTCGTCAGGAAATGATTATTTTTATGGTTTAACTTGGCTCTAACTTCTGTGAAAACAACTCTTTAAAAAAATTAAGTAATAGAATTATCTGCTCTATGGGCTTTCTGCAGATGCTTGATGATATATTCCTGAGATGCAAGGTGATGTCCTCAATCCAGTTTTGATTGGTCACCAACAAAAGAAGGACAGTGCCCTGTACTGGACTTCATTTAGCAAAGCCACTCAGAGAGGCCAAAGGACAGAAATAGTGGGTTGAATGAATAAAAACAATGGTACCATGGGTGATGAAGTTCTTCGATGGTTGGAACTGAAGAATGATAGAGCACGGTAGGAAGAGCTTGTACAAGTGGGGGTCAAAAAGCTGCTGTCCTTCATAGTTCAACCATAGCTCTGGTCTTCTCAAAAGCTGATGATTGTGTTCCCATCTCTTTCAAGTCATCATACTGAGCTATTTGGCACATGAGCTATAGCCCAAGAACATTCAATATTCAACTCTAAGGGAGTGTAGTTTGTGCTTATAAGGAGAACTTTGGACAAACAAATGAGAGGGAGGGGTATGATGGATTTAAGTGAGGCAAAAAGAGTTGTGTGGACCATAAATGCTGGTGTGGACAGATAGTACCGAGTGGGTATGAGTTATATCCCAAATAATAATGACATGACCTTGAACCTTGCAATGAATTTAACTATTGTTTATGTATTTTTTTCATTTATTGAAGTGCTATACAGGATCATTTTAAACTGAGATTTGATGTTGTAAAGTCTAAGATGATTGTTTCCTTTGTCACCTATTTTTAATTGCTGGCAATCAGCTGCATCTGTTTTTGTATGGAAGTAATGTAGTATTCATATTTAAATCTAGTTTCAAAGGCATTGGGTTAGATCATTAATAATACAACTGTGCCTGTCTTCTACCTTCAGATTTTACATTAGTTCTTCATCTGTAAATTTCTGTTTTTTAAGCATCTATCCAGATGTTTTTAATTATCATTTAACGCGCAGCAATGGTCTTGCCTTGTTTTTTGTATTCTTGTCTTGTATTTTGGGAATTAAGAGCATCCACTTATTTCTTCTACTAAAATAAGTAGCTTGCCTTGTAATAGGATAATCCATTACTGGCAGAAAAAAAATGCTGAGGGAGCCTTTATATTTCTTTATAGTCAGACCATTATGATTACCCAAGTCTCTAGATCAATATATCTCCATTTTCAGGAAGAAGGGAAAGAAATGAATTAGTGGAGGCTTGGGATGTGGAATAGCAGGAGTTGAATCATTTATAACTATACTGGATTTCTTATAGTCCTCATTTACTGTCGGTAATTAGAGAAAACTAATTTACCTTCATTTACTGTGGTAAATAAAATTGTCTGAGTGCATTAAGTAGGTATTCACACTGACTTTTTAACTTGCATTAAAGCCTGGAGGGGAGCATAGCTCTGTGGAAATATCTAATCGGAGGAGGGGAAGACCTGGGAGTGCAGTGTTCAATTTACCTCCTGGATGAGCAGGCATCGATGCATAGTAACAGGTGTGGCACAACAGAAGCATTCATTTTAATTCCATATGCAAGATAAACATCCTAAATAGATTACAATGTGACTTGCTTTTGTGGATTATCATAAGTATGAATGGCACCCTGACTACCAATCCTTGTCTTCAATCACAGGTGGGCAACCAGCAGGTTGCTGCTCTGCCTGTATTGGCAGCCACTCTTCTGTTGTATGATAAATAATTTATGTCAAGCAGAAAACGGAGCATATTGGTGGGTCAGCCAGTGTTTTAAGTAATAAGCTAAAGCTCATTTGAGTGCTCTCTTAACTTCCATATATCTCTTCTGTCCTGCACTTTTCAGAAAATATATTATTTCCCTATATTTAATTCTCTTTTTGCATTCTTTAGAGAATATTTCAACAAAATTAATTATGCATTCATAACACTTACTGTCCAGTTGCATTCCATAACACAGATAATCTGACACCTTAGTGATTATACTCCTCTGCCAAATATGAATGGCATTTCATCGGTAACTCTTCACTTCTAGTAATTTGATTTTTCTGAGAATGAAACTTACAATGTAATGTAAATTGCAAACAGCCTGAGTGTGAATTTCTGCAGAAAAACGTGATGAAAGCCAGGAGTGATGAAAGGGCAGAGTGAAGTGATAGTGGGCCTAGAAAAGATAAAGAAATCTGCCAACATTTGCACATTTCTTTCTGACTTTTGTTGCTATGATTTGGATTTATTTATTTTGTCTCCCTTCAGCCATCTGGCAGTCACACTTAATTAGAAATTGACTACACTATTATTATAATACACTAACCAATTTAAATAGTCCACATTCAAGAACAGCTTCAAAATGTAAGAAATTTGTATATTACAGAAATGCTGCTAGAAGTGTATACACAATAAAGGGAATGTTTGATAGTTTTTGGAGCCTTGGTGATTTTGGCTCTGCTATTTAATAGTTTAAGATTTATTCAGTCTCTAAAAACTATTGTATGTCAAAGATACATCTGATAAACCATAGTTATTGCAAAAATCTTTCCCTGATGACTTGATATTTTCATTCTCTAACCAAATGATTAGCATATATTTTAGTGCTAAAATTCTTGCAGCCGCAGATTTGTATTTCTGGTTTGTAATACTAACATTAGACTGCAGATGGCAGTCTTGCCTCTTTTGATTTTGAGTTGCAGAATACTGCGCTAATTCAATGTTGGAGGTTCTGGCTGTTTATGTAGTTATTCTGATATAGTGCAGAATAGGCCCTTCTAGTCCTTCGAGCCCTTCAGGCCATGCCACCCGGCAATCCCCCGATTTAATCCTAGTCTAATCTCGGGACAATTTGCAGTGACCAAATAACTTACCAACTAGAATGTCTTTGGACTGTGGGAGTAAACGGAAATATCTGGAGTAAACCCACACTACCATTGTAAGACATGTGCAATCTTCGTTGGGATTTTTTCCCCAAAGGTCAATACTAGTCATCCTCTCATATTTATTTCCAAAGCAGATGTTCAGGAAATACGTTTTTCTTTAAATTCATATAATAATTTTTAGAGAAAGGAAGTCTTGCCATTTCATTATTTGACAAATAGCATGTTAAGAACAAAAATTCAAATAGATACTGAAGCACAGATGGTACTGATAATAGGAAATGCTGGAAATATTCAGTGTCTCACATGCCATTGGTGAAGAGGGAAATAGTTGATGTCCTGTCATCAAAACTGGTGAAAATTATGTCTTCCTTACCCACTACTGAGTGTTTGCAGTATTAAAACATAGAAGCATAGAAATCCTACAGCAGAATACAGACCCTTCGGCCAACAATGCTGTTCCAAACATGTACTTATTTTAGAAATTACCTAGGGTTACACATAGCCCTCTATTTTTGTATTGTGTGACATTAGAAAGAAATTGAGATGTACCTGCTGGTCATAGAAGTCATAGCAAAGTTCTTGGCCTGTTTGCACATAGCTGAGAGTGATGTTGAGTGGTTGGGAAACAAATAATAAGGAGGTAGCTGAGGAAGCGTGCCCATACATTGACTATCTCACAAGCTTGCACACAGGTAAGGGAAAATGCAGAACCATTTTGGAGTTTTCAGTTATCCCTTTACAGTGTATGGAATTTAATTCAGACAAGTCTAAGGTAGTTGCTTTGTGAAGTTAAATTCTGCTGGCATATGTGGAATAAATGGCAAGGATCTTAGGAGAGTAGAATTACAGAGCTTGGGGTGCAGGTCCTTAGCTGCCTACAGGTGAATAGGACTGTGAGGAAGGCATTTAGTATGCTTGTCTTCTTTGGCCAACAGTATGGATACCTTCTGTTAATGTGATATGCAGCTGTGGCAGTTTCTGGATTTGTTTTGGTCGTTTTTAACACCAGGATTTGTACATCCTGACCTGGCCCTGAGAAGGTGGTAGTGAGCTGGTATCATGAATCCAGAGATCTCTTTGCTTTCTTTTCTCCCATCGCCCCATTTCAATGCATGTGCAGAGAGGGAAATAACATACATGGGTGGCTTTCACTCCCCCACTTTGGAGTTTCTGTTGCACCCATGGAGTACACTTGCCTCCAAATTTTAGTTTCAAAGTATGAACCTGATTTTGTTTTTTCAACATTAAACTTCACTTGCTTCGAATGTGTGCGGGTGAATCACTGCCAGCTGATTTTTTTTTTGGTGAGCCTGTGAGATTGATATTTATTCCAAAGTAGGTGGCAGTACGTCAGCAGCCAGTTTAAAATTCTGACTGACTCTACACTACCACAGTGCTCCCACCCCCACAAATACACCTCACACTTCAATCAAAGCAAAAGACATCACTGCTTTGTAGATAAGACTTAAAACTTATTTGCCGCATTAGGATTTGATTGCAGCCTGTTTAATTTCAATGTGAGTAGATAAAGGTAACAGCTCAGATGGTCTGAAAGTGGTGAAATGTATTCCCCGCTCTCTGCTTGCCTTCCAGCTCAATATGTTGCAGACCACTTGAAGTTAATGAATATTTTTATGGCACAGAAGTGGACAAAATTATCAATATTACTGTGGATGGTGTCACAGTTTTATTCAGTTGTTGGCTGTACAGAACAACATCCAATTGCTTTTAAGATAATTTGGTTTCTGCATTCAAAATATTTAAATCAGTGCAAGCAGTGTGAAATATTTTAACTTGAATAAACTGGCAGGCAGATCTAAAATATTCATTATGAATATTCCATTTTAATTTCAATGCTAATTTGTCTGTTAACATTGAGTTGATTACTTTTCTAGAGTTAACTTTACTTACAATACTTGACAGTGCATAGTGTGGTGTGCTTGTTGTATTTAATCTAGTGGTCCAAATAAGACACTTAGAATAAATCCAGCCATCATGCATTGCACGCAGCATAGTGCTGTGGATTCAAACATCCATGTCTGCTTCAGAAATCACTTGTAAATACATATATGAAGGCAGCATTATGCTTTGAGGAAAACTTCAAGCTGTTGCATAAACTGCCAGCCAATGTCTACGAAACTGAGCTCATACTTATCGCAGCTGGGCTATAGGCTCCCCTCGTGCCGACACTGATAATTCAGCACAAATTGGATTGTATGGCATTTTGTCTACTTCAGTTATTAGGGTGAACCTTGTTGCTAAACACTGGCGGTTCTGCGATGAATATGCCAGCAAGTTATAGACACTGGCAAGCAGAAATCTAACTAAGTGCAGAATGTGCTCACAGATTTCAGCCAGTGAATCTGAACTTTGCGTGCAGGTTGCTGGTGGAGAACCAAGTTGCTGAGTTCAGGGGAATATTCTCATGAATCATGTGCTAGTTTAGAGTTGGTGTAGGATCTGCAAGCCCATTCATTTCAATATAGATTTTACAGGTGCAAGGAAGGATGGTGAGTATAGCATCAGGTGCAATTTAAAGAAAATATTTGTGTTGCAGTAATGTTATTTAGCTGTTTTTTAAAATGCTTAATATTTACATTATTTCTTTGTTTCACTTTTATAGACATTATTCATTAGCACAGGGAATAGGCTCTGCTCAGCAAAATCCAGGTTTTGATGTTTTTTTAAACGCTACCTCGCCCATTGAGTGAACCACAGTGCAAGTGATATGGATGCAATTGTTTACGAGCTACACTGTGCCTCTGGCACGTTTCACCAAGGATAGATTTGCTCAGAAATATATGCTGATGCAAAGATCTGCCCTTGGTATTAAAACAATGCACTCAGTGCTGTGAATATTTAGATACAACTCAGGTCTCCTGAAAAGCAGTTAATATAATGTTCTTTAGAGAAGTTGTACACGTCAACTAGTTTAAGTAATTGTCTGATTTTTGAATTTGGCCAACTTAAAATAAATATGTCAATCGTTGATATACCTGTTCATCAGTTTGTTAATTTGAACTATAAGTTATCTCAGGGATATTGTTACTCAAGCATTTCTTTGATGAGCTTTCTTCAACTGTCACTCAGTCCAACCCTTGTGTGTGATTTATCACAGAAAAAAATAAATATATTGCTAAGTCAGTAAGTATAGGGAACTCGTCATTTTCTAGTGGACCTCTTATTTAGCCAAGTCATAGAAAATGGAAGGTGGGTGTTTGGAATTTGACAAGTTAAAATAGACAGTAGCTAGCCTTGTAAAATCAGAAGCAGTAGGCTAGTTCACCTTCCGATTGTTACAATTCACAAATCAGATGGGGATAGGCCAGAATGGGTGGAATGTGCATGATTGGATTGTTATTCTGTTTCTCCTAGTATTGACTTACAGCCAGACTTAATGTTCTCTCAGTCCATGGTTGTGTGAGCTTCAATGCTGTATTGAGCATACTGAGATCCTGATGTCTTTGCATTACATTGTCGCATTTAATTGTCTCTAGTGTGAGTTGCTTCATACCAGCCAAGACTGCCATCTCAGCTAGTCCCATTTACTTGCATTTGGTCCACATCCCTCAAGACCTTTCCTATCCATGTACCTGTTCCAAGTGCCTTTTAAATATTGTTGATGTACCTTGCAGATCATTCCATATTCTGAATACCCTCCAGGTGCCCCTCAATTTCCAATTAAATCTCTTCCAACCATTGTCCTCTAGATCTTGATTCCCTAACCCCTGGAAAAAGACTGTGTGAAATGAACCTATGTTCTCATACACATTTGTGTCACCTCTCATTCTCCGATAATCTGATGAAAAAAAATCTCAGCCCGCTCAACCTCTCTCTATATATCAGCTTCTTGAGTTCTAGCAACATCTTTATAAATCTCCTCTGGATTTTTTCAAGCTTGATGGAATCTTTCCTCAAGCATGGGGACTAAAACTGAACATTCTGGCATCTTCCCCCTTTTTAGTCCCAAAGTAGGGTCTTGGCCTGAGGTGTTGACTGTGTTCTCTTTTTCATAGATGTTGTCTGACCTGCAGAGTTCCTCCAGCATTTTGTGTGTGTTGTTTACAATATTCTAAATGCAGCCTCCCCAACAACTTGAAGAACTCTTAACATTAACATCCCAACCTTTATAGTCAATGCCCTGACTGATAAAGGCCAGCACACCAAAAGCCTGCTTCAACACCATTTCTACATGTGATGCCACTTTCAGCCTTTCACTTCCACTCTGTTTTACAAAGTGGTGGTTCAAATTATTTACATAATAATTTCTTGGATGTTGGCCATAAATCAGCATTACGGCTATAGCCTTTTCTATGGTGCAAAACTCGCAGGAAATTCAGACTCAATAAAATGATAGTCATATCTTGTTTTATTACTTTAAAGCCAAATGACTGCATCCCTGTTATAATAATAGAGGCATAATTATATTCATTTAAATGATGCATATTACAGTCAGAAAACAGAATGGTTGTTAATGCTTAAAATATTAGCCATCCTCTGAATGTTAATAGGCTTCTTGCTAATAATACTTCTGTTGTGACTAATGCTATATGTAAGATAACAACTTGATATGATGAAGATAAGTGGATTCTTTTAAGCAGCTGTGGAATCAGAATTACATAATTTATCAAAATAATTTTACAGTACTATTTCAGAGACTTGTTGCTGTAATTAGTTGAATGAATTTGCGGTGATTTTGTGTTCTGCTCTGTACCTTGCTGTTGCTTGAAGTCATTTCAAAAATCAAGGTAGTCTTTAAACAGTAGCCTGGCATAACATTTCATTTTGTGCATTGACCTTGGAATCTCTCTAACAAAATTTAAAAAATTAAACCCTTGAAAAGATCATCTGGAAGTAATAAACTAAATTGAAAGAATGTCACTTCAGATATTTTTAAGGGGAGGTACAATGTAACAATATTACATTTTATCCATATGAACAAAATCAGTATTGATTACACTTTAAGTGTAAATTAGGAAATTATAATGAAATTAATCTAGTTAAAATGGTCAAGGTTAACTCTGTGGAATAATCATAGCTTCTAGCCAGGTGTGGACATTTATATCATTTGTTAGTTGCTGCTGGGCTGTGACAGACTAGCTAATTTTTTTTTTTGAAAAACTGTTTTATGCTTATTCTGGTTCCATTTGTTACGCATGGGTTATGAAATGCATGTTCATTTGTGGATGAGAGAGTGGACATGAGTTGGAAAATAATTGAAAACGACACATAAAGCCAGTAATTGGAGTTCATGCACTTACTATGGAAATAATGATTGGCTTGGGTTTAGCTAAGAATGTTACATATTAAAAATAAATTAACATGCATATGATTAGCAATTTATTCAGTAACGTAGCCAAAGTGCCTTGACTTGGTTTGTTTCGAACTTGACTTCCCTAGGGGTGGAGTGACATTAAGGCATGAGTAAAGTATCGGCATGATCATTGTGGGGAATTTTGGATAATTAGGAAATAGGTATGAATTTACATGGAAGTATCAGTCTACAATTCAGAGCCAGTGACAGTAGCCTGAATAACTGTCACTCTAGTTGGTCGGTAACCTAACAGTCATTATTCCTTGTCACTCTGTTCCACTTGTTCACCACTCTGAAGGTGCCTGGTAAATGAGCACTTTCTAAGGGTAATTCTCCCGGAATCCTTGTTCCCTCCATTTTATTAGTGCAGTTTTTTGTGCAACATGATTTCTTTACAGCAGACCCATTTGCATTGTTTGTTCCTCTGGGATGTCATGACATTTGTATTGGTGCCAAAACTGATGAGGGAAGTTGTCATCAATAATTATCAAGTCATACATATACAGCAATGGTGCCCAGTTTGGGTTTGCCAGGACCTCATCAAAGTCAGGTTTATTATCGCTGACTTAAATGATGTAAAATTTGATGTTTTGCAGCAACAGTACAGTGAAAAGATGTAAAATTACGAAATTATAAAAATAGATAATGCAAATGAAGGGAAAATGGCTTAGTAACAGGAAGAGAGCAATTCCTGGAAGGTGATGGTCCTTAGTGTTGGATGCTGTCTTCTTGGAGGCAAATTTTGCATCATATGTCATCACAACCTATGTCTAAATAAGGACCAAAGTACTCAGTTCCACAGCTGAGGTCAGAATGGATGCTTCTGACTTTAAGACCATAAGACATAAGAGTAGAATTAGGCCATTTGGCTCATTGTGTCTGCTGTGCCATTTAATCATGGCTGATTCTTTTTCTCTCCCCTCCTCAGCCCCACTCCCTGTCCTTCTCCCTGTAACCTACAAGGCAGCATTTCATTGACTGTGGCACCATGGGACCCTGGTAAATGTAAGTTGGAGATTATCAACAGTGGTTGGAATGATTCCTTGCATGAAGGGAGCTGGCTTAGTTGTCTA
The DNA here is from genome assembly GCF_030144855.1 of Hypanus sabinus. Classification (NCBI taxonomy): domain Eukaryota; kingdom Metazoa; phylum Chordata; class Chondrichthyes; order Myliobatiformes; family Dasyatidae; genus Hypanus; species Hypanus sabinus. Next base: position 64,131,841 of record NC_082707.1, on the reverse strand, counting down.
CTTAGGGCAGTGCTTTAGTCCCATCATCTTCAGCTGATTCTTCAGTAATCTTCCTTCTGTTAGAAGGAGAGCAATAGGAATGTTCTCTGATGATTGCACAATGTGAGTTCCATTTGCAACTCATCAATAATTGAAGCAGCCTGGAGAAAACATATAGATGCCAAGTAAAATAAGCAGTACAATAGTTTCAGGCATTGCCATTTCCAATAAGATAGATAGATAGATACTTTATTGATCCCCAGGGAAATTACAGTGTCACAGTAACATTAGAAGTAAACAGATATACAAATATCTGAAGAGCAGTAAGAAAGAATAAAAAATAAGTTATCGCACACCCTACAGGAGGGAGTCAACAGTTCCCCGGCGATAGGTTGACTCATTATAGAGCCTAATGGCCGAGGAAAGAATGACCTCATACAGCAATCTTTAGAGCAGCTCAGTTGTCTTAGTCTATGACTAAAAGTGCTTCTCAGTTCAGCCAGGTGGCATGCAGAGGGTGAGAAATATTGTCCAGAATTGCCAGGATTTTCTGTAGGGTCCTTTGTTCTACCCCAGATGTGTCCAGTTTGACTCCTATAACAGAGCCAGCATTTCTAATCAGTTTATTGAGGCTATGGGCATCTCCTGTGTTGATGCTACTGTCCCAGCACTCCACTGCACAGAAGATTGTACCAGCAACAACAGGCTTGTAGAATATGTGAAGGAGAGGCCTGCATACTCCAAAGGACCTCAGTTTCCTCAGGAAGTAGAGGTGACTCTGGGCCTTCTTGTACACAGCCTCTGTGTTGGTGCTCCACTAAAGTCTGTCATCCAGGATCTCACCACATCCACATTCTCACCATCGATAGTAACAGGGAGCAGATTTGGCTCAGTCTTCCTTAAGTCCATCACCATCTCCTTTGTCTTACTGATGTTGAGCTGCAGATGATTCAGCTTGCACCATCTAAAGTCCTCCACCAGGGCCCTGTATTCATCCTCCCATCCTCCATTTATACACCCAACTATTGCTGAGTCATCAGAAAAGTTCTGCAGATGACATGACTCGGTGTTGGATCTAAAGTCTGAGATATCCAGAGTAAACAGGAAGGGAGCCAGTACAGTCCCCTGTGGGGCCCCAGTACTGCTTATAGCCATGCCTGACACATGGCTCTGAAACCACACAAACTGGCCTGCCATTCGTTATCCAGCATACAATAGAAGTGCCAACCTGCATTGAATGGAGCTATTCCTCCAGTAATGAGGGCTGTATGATCCTCACTGTGCTTCCCTGCTTATCCAAATGGGAGTAGGCTCTGTTCAGCAGGTAAGTGACACCATTGTTGACTCTAATGTGCTCCTGGTAGGCAAACTGCAGAGGATCGAGTGCTGATCTGACCAGGGGTCGGAGGTGAGCCAGGCTCGGCCTCTCTCGGGTCTTCAAGATGTGTGAGTTGAGGGCCACTAGATGATAGTCTTTCAAGACTTTCATTTGGCCCTTCTTGGGTACTGAAACCACACACGATGTTTTCCACCCAGTCAGGACCATTTCCAGGCTGAGACTCAGATTGAAAATGCATTGGAGAACTCCACACACCCCCTCAGGACCTTGGGGTTCATCATCCGGTCCCGATGAGTGCCATGTCTGAGTTTCTTCAGAGCCATGAAGGTGAGTCCATGAGGACTGGGTGGTTGGTGTGAGTTGGGGGCTGGGGGAGATGAGGATCAGGGCAATAGCAGTTGGTATGTGGAGGTGTGGATGGTAGGTGCCGGGCAAGGTGGGGATCTAGACAGTGGTGGCTGTGTTGTTCATCCACGTGTATAACTAGAGAGGGGAGGAGGGAAGACATTAGTACTGAGGGAGCATTGGGTGCCTCAGCACATGGACTGGTGTGCTGAGGGGGGTGTGAACAAACCTATTGAAGAACTGGTTTAACTCGTTATCCCATTCATGGCTGCATTCCAAGGCTCTACAACTCAGCTGACTCAAACCAGTGATGCTCCTCGTGCCCTTCCACACCTCCCGTGTACTACTCTGCCCGAGTTTGGTCTCCAGCTCTCTCCTGTATTCCTCTTTCGCCACCTTGATCTTCTCCCTTAGCTCCCTCTGAACATTTCAATTCCTCCCTGTCTCCTGAGCTGAAGGCTGTCTTGCGCCTGAGGAGAGCGTTGAGATCACTGGTGACCCATGGTTTGTTGTTAGGGAAGCAGCAAACAATTCTATTACAGGGTCCACAGTTGATGTAGCCAGTGATGGAATCAGTAATCCGTTAATGTCCTCCCTGTATGGTTCATAAAGCACTTTTCAGTCAGTAATCTCAAAGCAGCTGTTCAAGGCCTTGATAGTCTCTGGAGACCAAATCTTTACTATCTTGGTAGACTCTAGCTGTTCCTGTACTTTGGGCTTATACAAGGGCACGAGGTGGACCTGGTTATGATATGATTTTCCGAGTGGGGGGAGAGCTGTGGAGCTGTAGGCATCTTTAATGTTTGCATACAGGAGGTCCAGTGTTTTATTTTCTCTGGTATGACACTTGACAAATTGATCGAAGGTGGGAAGAGTTGTTGATTGAAGACTCCCAATACTGCAAAGAACACATTGGGCTGTTGCATCTGGAGTCTGTTACTGACAGTGTGTATGATGTCATACACAGTATCGGGTCTGCGTCAGCAAAGTGGAATGTAAATAGTGAACAGTCCGGCGAGACTGAACTCACACGGTAGATAAAATGGGTGCAAGCTCACTGCAAGGGAATAAGAGGAAATCTACAAATTCAATGTCATAGCCATCCCATGAACAATATCCTGTGCAACACTAAAGACCATAAACTCAATTGGACCACCCTCATAAGTATCATGGCTTCAAGAGCAGATCAGAGGCTGGGTGTTCTACAATAAAGGACGAATCACTTCACATCTAAAATCTTCTCATCACACTCAAGGTACAAGTCAGGCATGATGGTATAGTCTTCTTGGTAGCTGCATTGCTGACAGCTCTGGACATCCAGACGAAGCAGTCTGCTTAATTTCCACCCCGGCACACACCTCAGACTATTGTTCTGTCCACCACCAGTGCACAATGGAGGCAGGTTCAGACAGAACTTCTAAAACCCATGGCCTCTCAACAGATAGAACCAGAACATGAAATGCACGGAATACCACATGCAGGTATACCTCCAGTCTGGAATTCCAGATAAATTGCTGTTCCTTTATCAACTCTAAATCCTGGATGTATCTCCCTTGTAGAACCCTGGGAGTACTTACATCTAAAGAATTAGAGCAACTCAACATCACCCCTTAAGGGTATTTAGCATTGGTTACTGATCCCAAAGGTGGGGAAAATGTATCAAATCTGAAACTACCCTATCAGATTCTTTTTCTAGTGAAAACTGGGAATAGTTTCTTTGTGGAGCACTGTTGACACACTTTTATTAAAATGTTCTACATGATTTATCATTATTACACTATTGCCAAGAAAATATCATAGCTCTTGAGATTTTGCAGAAATGGAAGTTTAGCATCAGCAATGGAACTTTTTAGAGTGCTTAACTTAGATTTGCTACAGATAAGTTGTAAACTGCGCTTTGACCTTCCAGAATAAAAAAATTACTGGAGAACAATTGTTCCAATATGATTCTTTCCAGCCATTTCAAAACTAAGTGGCAGCAATGTCAATACAGTGCATGTTTTTTTCTACAATATTTTAATTTAATAAAATTGCCTAAAGTGGTCAGTTGGTACCAGTTTAATTTTAGAGCAGACAGTTTGCTCTATGAATGAGCAGTCTGATAATTAATGTACCATGTAATTTCCTTCAGTTAACATTTAACTGATCAGAAGGATGGGCAGAGATCTGTTATATTTGAATTTTATTTGACTATCTTGGTCAGATAGATTTGGATAGAATTTCCCATTACATCCAAAGTGTATTCAGTATTGATTTTCTTTATATGAATTGTTGCTCAGTTATGTACAGTGGATTCCAGTTAATTGGCTCAATGGTTAATTGGAGCAGCCACTTATTTGGGACAAGTCTTAAAAGACAAAAACTAATTGAGGAATCACGGGGAATCGCGGGGATTCTCTTAGTTGGGATATTATGCTGCTTTAACTGGGGATGGGACTGTTGCCGAAAAGTTTCTAACCTGCACCTGTCATGTGCACTTGAGTGTGGCTGCTGGACGCTACACTGTGCTTAGAGTGAACAGTTTCTAAATAGTGTCAGTTGCGAGTGTGTGTGTTTAAAAAGCAGTGATCTTTGTCACTGATAGTTGGCGAGAAATAAGTATTAACATAATTCAGAACCATTTTGCTCACTGTGGTTTCAAGCATTCAGGCTTGGAGATGCTTGAACGGCAGGAAGGAAGATGAAATCATCTCACTACCTCAACAAGTTAGGAACTGCAAAGAATTTGAAGGTATTGACAACCATCTTTAATGTTACAATGAAAATGAAAATTTGGAGGATGCAGTCATCAGAAACATCATATAAAGGCAGTCCATTGTCTGCACTAATTTTAGTTCTTTGCAGTCAATCAAAAGAATGCAGCCTCATACTCTGGATGAATTCCTCTGTCGATAATGATTAGAAACTAACACACCTTTACTACAATACTATGTAGTATTGATAGTGCTCTAATTTGTTCTGTAATTCATTTAAATTTATAATTTGTTACTCAGTTAAATGGCAGTTTGTTTCTTTTATATCTTTTAAATTATTTTCATGAAACTTCCGCTAATTGGGGCAACAGGTTAATTGGGCCATAATGTATTAGCCCTGGTGTGTCCCCATTAACTTAAATCCCTTGATTTGTGAAAAAAAATTCAAAGAAGCCAAATTTTTCAAATTCCAGATGCTCTGTTTAAGGTTCTGTCCTTCTGAAGAAAGTTGTGTAGACTGTATTTCTCAAACTGAGCTGGGTGGTAGGTCAGATCTGTACTTACTACCGAACTTGATTCTTGTACAGATTTCAAGCAATAGCACTTGGCGCTGCCGCCAAAGAGGTGAATGATGAGGAGCCAAGGAAAGGGAGGGCAATTGTAATGACAGGAGCCTGATTGAATCAAGTACATTCAGCTCCTGTACCTTGGGATCCAGCAGTAATTTTCACCTTGAAATGCAACATTGAACTCCTGCACCAAGTGTATCATTAATTTATTTTGTATCTGAATGACAAATGCAGTGAGGTTTTGTGATGTTCAGTGAATTGTTTGATTTCTCCCAGGTAAATGCCTTTGAGCATCCTCAGACGGAGCATACTGAATGCGTGTTGGCACTTCTTTGAGGGATCATGTGAATCTTTGTTTTCTACCTCAGCTCGAGCTCAAGGAGCAGAGTGTGGTTTGCATCTCGTTCCAGCATGTGAAAGGATCAGGTTGATGAGGCTGTTGGTGTAGCTGTGGAACCAACACAAGGGTTCAACAGAAGTGAAAACCCAGACCCAGAACATTTTGGTCCATTATTTTTATCATGTAGAGAAATGGTGTCCTTTTATTCATAAATTATAGTTCATAAAAGGTTTTGCTTTCTCAGAATTAACACGTAGGATATAGTGATTTAATTAGAAGCAACTAACTGGGCAAAAGAGCACATCTTCAAAATTTCATTGAAAATGTATTTTACTCATGGTGTATATGTTAATGATAAAGATTGAAATAGAAAAGAAAAAGTATTTTTTTGATTTAATTTACCTAAGCTCTTTGTCAATTTGGAGCACTCTAATAATAAGCAGAAATTGTATTTTTCCTGCAAGCTTTAATAACCTAAAATTAATATTTATTCACTCTCTAGAAGTATTTTTCTCAACTCAAAAAAACTGCTTTTGCAGACAGTAGGAATATGACCTTGTACACAAAATACCTTGAAAGCTCACATGCTGTGGATAATTGTTAGCTCCATTTATCATCTGTATTTGCATTGGAAACCTCTCCAACTTACGGACAAGTAACACTCAGCACATTATATATTTTGGGCTTCAAACTATGAATCAGGTTTATTAAGTTATTATTTTCAGGCTGGAAATGAGGAAATTTAACGGATTTCATTACATCTGGAGACAGGCTTTTCACCCAGATATATCACTGTTCCCAATCACAATCGTTGTAAATGCAAATGTGTAAAGCAAAGAAATGTATTTCAACTATCAAGAAAATGGAGAGAATGACACTATGAGTTATTTCAGTAAAGAGAAGAAAACTGGCCTACAAACAGGACTTTTTGTTGCTCTAGGTTTCAATTTGTGTGTAAATCTCATTCGCAGTTGCATTGGTAATACCATGGCTCGCTTCAAGTATTTTTGAATTGGATTGGAGCCCTGCATCCATGTATTCTAAGTACGCAGACCAGGGACTAGTAATGCTGTTCCCGTGCAACACTGATTTAAAGTACCCAATGCTTAAAATGAACTGTGCATGCTTTCAGTGGGTCATGTGACCACACAAGAAGTCAGGTCTCAGTCTGCAGGAAGAGCTCTTCAACTGCATTATTAATAATATAGTCTTTTTGACTCCTAATGCATCATGTCTACTGTCTCCACATTATCCTGGCAAGATCTAATAGCATGATGATTGCTGTTCTGCAGGCGGAGCTCTCCAGTGAGGAAGGACCGGATTGAGAAGACAACCATTCCATTATTTGTAGCCCGGCTGGGACCAAATCATCTGATGTGTTGAAGTGTTAAATCAAAGTTGATTTTATCATATGCATGAGTATAATATGCTCAGTTGCAATAAAAATTTACTTGTATTTGCAACAGCATCGCAGGCACATAACATCCGATGCACAACATTCACAAGAGAAACATAAATTAAACATCAGTTTAATGCTGTTTTTACAAAAAGGAACACAATTACAACAAAAAATAACCAAGTACATTGTATGCATGGTGGTCATAGTGTTGCTGTACTGAGGTGGTTGTTAGGATTGTGCAGGTTGGTTCAAGAACTAAGGGCTGTTCAGGAACCCAGTGGTGTGTGCCTCCTCCTGTCTGATGATAGCTGCAAGAATGTGGCATGTCCAGATGATGGGGATCTTTGATGACAGATGTTGCTTTCTTGAAGCAATGTTTCCTGGAAGTAGTACCAGTAATGATTAGGGAAGTGCCCGTGATGTATTGGGCTGGGTCCGCTACCCTCTGCAGCCTCTGACGATCCTGCACATTCGAATTCCTGTACAAAAACCACGGTGCAATCAATGGATTCTTTCAACACTACCCCTGCTGAAGACTGTTAGAGGGTTCGGTGACATACTGGACCTCCCTAACCTTCTAAGAAAGTCAGGATGCCTTCCGTGTGGTGGCATCGTTGTGCTGGGCCCAGGACAGGTCACACGATATATTAAGACCCAGGAGTTTGAAGCTGCTGAGCCTCACCACTGCCCATCCACCAGTGCAGGCTGTGTATGTTCACCCTCCTTCCTGTTCCTGAAGTCAGCCATCAGTTCTTTAGTTTTATTGACACTGAGTGTGAGGTTGTTGTTACAACACCACTCAACTAGGTGTCCTGTCTTAATTAGGTAAACTGCCTCATCGCCAACTTAGAATCAGAATCAGTTTTAATATCACTGACATAGGTCGTGAGGTTTTGTCGTTTTTTTAGCAGCGTACAGTGCTCTACCTAAAAATATTATAAAGTACAATGAGAAATATATATTAAAATTTCAATAACTGATACAAATAGAGAGCAGAAATAGGTAGTGTTCATTAGTTGGTTCAATGTTCATTCAGAAATCTAATGACAGAGAGCAAGAAGTTGTTCCAAAAACATTGAGTGTGATGCATAATGATGGATGCTGCCTTTTTGAGTCGTGTCCTTTTGATGATGCCCTTGATGCTGGAGAGCTGTGACTCATTCAGCCACAGTGGTGTGACTGGTGAATATGTATATGGCATTACAGATGGCATTAGTAAATGTGTGAAATGGGGAGTAGATAAGGGAGCTAAACACGCAGCATTAAAGTGTACCTGTATTGAGGTTAGCTGATGAAGAAGCAGAGGATCCACTTTCAGAGGGAGCTACAATGACCCAGGTGTTGAGGCTTGATAATAAATTAAAGTTTACTTATTTTTAAAAAGTCCAAGTATGATAATAAAATCAAACAAGAGCCAATTCTAGGAAAAAATGCAAATGTCAAATAAAATAACTGAACAGTTGTAACAGCAATGTTGAGAACAAAATTGAAGCATTAGAAATCCATAACATTCTGAAAAATGTCAATGGTCCTGGAAATTGCAGTACTTGAAATGAAAATAGTAGCCTTAAACATCAGGAACCACTTTTCTCTTGCCCTAATAACAAATCCATAAAACTGCTTGCAAAAAAATTGAATTGCAACTCGATTATGGGCTTAAGGAAATGATATTTATTCACTTTTTTATTTCTGGTCAGTCCCCGGGGATCCATTGTTATATTCAAGATGAAATGTCACATCAAGCGTGCCTACCCTCTCATCCCTTTGAAAAATAATGTTGGATATCTACAGTTTATTATCATTATCTTTATTTCTCAGTTCCTTGACACAGTTTATCCATATAGCATTATCTTATCACATAGAAGATCAACAATGTGATTTTGACATTTAATCCTTGCCTTCTTGACAGAAATACTTCCTGAGGTGTGATTAACAGCTTCAATGCTGACTGGAGACGTGTTCAGACAAGTCTCCAGTCCACGGACGTTGCCCTTGAAGATGAGCTGTCTTTTCACTCTCTTGCCCTTGCAGTGAGTTAAACACCTTTTCAAAAATCACCCAAGCTATAAGCTTTCTTTAGGGTTTTTAATGAGATCTAACTTGAGAAAGTGCAGAAATTTAAGTAAAACACATATTAAATTCAATGCAGATTTGCCATGCGCTTGAATATACTATACAGACTATTCTCACAATCAGTGTTAAACGAGATAATAGACACATAGAACACTCCATAACTGTGTTGTTTAAACAAGAGTAAATTTATGATGCAAGAATATCTTAATAGTGATAAGCAGTAAATATAATACTTCCTTTAAAGTATTTAAAGGATGACACAAAGCTGGGAGGCAGTTTTAGCTGTGAGCAGGATGCTAAGAGGATGCAGGGTGATTTGGATAGGTTAGGTAAGTGGGCAAATTCATGGCAGATGCAATTTAATGTGGATAAATGTGAAGTTATCCACTTTGGTGGCAAGAACAGGAAAACAGATTATTATCTGAATGGTGGCCGATTATGAAAAGGGGAGGTGCAACAAGACCTGGGTGTCATTGCACACCAGTCATTGAAAGTGAGTATGCAGGTACAGCAGACGGTGAAAAAAGCGAATGGTATGTTGGCATTCACAGCAAGAGGATTTGAGTACAGGAGCAGGGAGGTTCTACTGCAGTTGTACAAGGCCTTGGTGAGACCACACCTGGAGTATTGTGTGCAGTTTTGGCTCCCTAATCTAAGGAAACACATTCTTGCAATAGAGTGAGTACAAAGAAGGTTCACCAGATTGATTCCTGGGATGGCAGGACTTCCATATGAAGAAAGACTTGATTGACTAGGCTTATACTTGCTGGAATTTAGAAGATTGAAGGGGGATCTTATTGAAACATATAAAATTCTAAATGGATTGGACAGACTAGATGCAGGAAGATTGTTCCCGATGTTGGGTAAGTCCAGAACGAGGGGTCACAGTTTAAGGATAAAGGGGAAGCCTTTTAAGACCGAGATGGGGAAAATCTTTTTCACACAGAGAGTGGTGAACCTGTGAAATTCTCTGCCACAGGAAACAGTTGAGGCCGGTTCATTGGCTATATTTAAGTGTAACCCCCTGGGTCGCCTCAGGCTGGCTCAGCTCGTTTCGTCTAGGGGGAGCAGCCTTCGGCCCCGCCAGACTGGGTAATCAGCTGGTGTGGATGCTGTGTGATGTCCCCGCCTCGCCCAAAAAACAGACAGTACGCCATAAGCGATTAAATGAGTACAATTTATAAAGGTTACTATAACTAAGTGATTAATAACGATACAGTAGATATGAAGAGAAAATTAAAGAAAAGGCGCCAAACTTATCAAAGTCCAAACCACTTCGTGCACAGCCATTGGAGCTCAATTACTGAAGTCTTCTGGCCACCATTCGCTCCCCTCCAAACTCCTCGACTCGCAGCTCAGGACCCTCCGAACTCCTCGACTCTCCAAACAGCTCAGGACCCTCCGAGTGGTCAACCAAGCACATCTAGCTTCATCTCCCCCCCTCCTCGGAGAATCTCCTGGCCTCGGACCCCCCTTTGGGGTCCGATCCTCGCCCAGCTTAGAGCATTGCGTCCTCTCTCTCGACCCCCTCGCGCCGATCTCCCCAAAAGCCCATCAACAAAAGCTTACAGAAGAAAGAACATTAATCCCCATTTGGTTTACAAAGGAATACCATTCTCGGTATCAGTAAATTAGCATTCCTGCTAGTTAACAAAAAGAAACCCTTTCCCAACAGTAACAAAGAAAAAAAAGAAACCCCCTTTACACAAGAATGAGTTAGATATGGCCCTTGTAGATAAAGGGATTGGGGATATGGGGAGAAAGCAGGTACAGGGTTCTGAGTTGGATGGTCAGCCATGATCATACTGAATGGTGGTGTAGGCTCGAAGGGTTGAAAGGCCTACTCCTGCACCTATTTTCTATGTTGCTATGTTTCTATGTTTAAAATACATCTATTGAATGTTTACCAATATTAACAAAGCCTAAGAATATTTCAAGGGCAAATAAAGAGAGGATGGCAATAGATATCTTTTCATGTGCTTCTAAATCCAAATTAACCCACACAGGAAATGATATAAAAAGCAGCTTAAATACAGGAAGTGATTGTCATACAAAATGAACTCCACCTCTAGAGTTAAGAACATTTTTCCTTACCAATTGAATCTCTATTTTCACTCAGCACAAAACTCTTGCATAATTTGAATTTCATGAAATGACTGAAAATGTTCCTATTTTTACTTTGTGAAATTACAGAATTATGATTACAGGACATCCATCTATCATCATTTAAATAGCCAGCACATAAGACTTTAGGAGGAAGGCCATTTGATCCTTCGAGTCTGCTCCACCACTCATCAAGATTGTGGCTGATCATCTAATTTAGAACCATACTTCCAACACGATTCTCATATTTTTCAATGCCCTGCCAAGTCTCAGTCCCTGTTTTGAGCCTCCAGAATATTCTGGGATAGGTAATCCCAATAGTTCACCATACTCTGAGTGAAGAACTTTTATCTCATCCTAGCCCTAAGGTTCTCATCACAAACTGTGACCCTCAGTCCTGGACTCCTCTGTTGTCTAATACATTTGATTACAATATTTGCCGTTTGTTTACAAATTTTCAATTCCTAGCGGTTTCGTCATGAAGTTTGCCAGGTTATTATAATGAGCCCTCTGTCTGGTGTCCAACTGGCCCTAAGCAATGGCTCCAAGAGCCATTGTGGCCAAACCTTAGTATGTCCCTCAGCATGTAACCTTCCCTCTTAGAGCACAGAGTCTTATGTTAAGCTGCTGAATGGGATGAATCTTAAAGACCAGACCTTTCCAGACCTGCTTCGCATATATACACTTCAGAAGGGGATTTGTAGACTTAAGCTTTATAGACTTGATCCATTTTGGATTTTTAGGTGAAATGGAAGATGGTTTTGGTGATGGTTGCAGCTCAAGAGCAAGTATGGGTAACATCTGGGCCATGGTGCAGTAAGTAACACAGCGGGCACAGTACTTGATAAACACTATTTTAATTGGATTGTGTAGGAGTGCTGCTGTCATATTCCCTATTTTTCACCTGGCTGTGTGCTCCACCCAGTACTTAGCACACAATTTTGCCTGTCAATAAATTCCTAGCATTTTCAGTTACTGGCTATGACGGCAAAGGTAACAAAAGAGCTAATTGGAACAGCTTCGAAAGAACATGTCCTTATCTGATTCACAATGTGGACACCAGAACATTCAAAAGATGTCAGACTCTCATCTGACATACACAGAACACCCTGAATACCACCATTTTGAACATTGTACATAGTCTTCCAAATTCAAGTTTATCTGACATTATTTGATTTAGTAAGCAATTTTTGATTAATCTTTACATTAATATGTGTATACCCCTTGTATTTAGTTCCTAATCCCAAAAGCAAACTCATTTATACCCATCCATAATGCCCTTCATTGCCATAACTCTTCATGGACTGCAGGCTGGTTGATTATACCATTTAGAATCAGAATCAGGTTTATTATCACTGGCATGTGTTGTGAAATTTGTTAACTTAGCAGTTTCCTTACAAAAAGTATCAATATTCCTGCAAGAAATTTAACAGATAATATTCTCCAAACTATTCGGTTCACTACCATAGGAGATTGAAATTAATCTACACACCTTCTTTTCATTACAACTCCCAAGTTGCACACAGCTGAATGTCATTTGCTGGCTTTATGATGCTCCTTGCAGTGAGGTTTTGGACATCTTACCTCTACCTTGCTGGAGAAAGAGTACGTTGTGTTCACTTAATTGGCCTCAAGAAAGGCAGGTTTGCCATGTGAGGAAAAATTGCGATTTTGATAGCAACTCCCGAGCTTTGGTTTAGAGCCCATCCTCATATGTTTGTCTTGAAGAAGAATATTAGCTACTTTAGCTCATCTTGATGCGAGTGGCAATGTTATTTCTTCACTGTGAAACCCATCAGAATTTGAGGGTTGTACATGGGAGACCCTTAATTCATGTGTGTAGCAAGGTGGTGCAGCAGTTCCAGGAATTCATATTCAGCCCTCAAACATGGGTGACTCTATGTAGAGTTTGCTTATTCTCTTGTCGATTTCTAGTTGCTGCTCCAATTTCCTCTCCAATCCCAAAGATGACTTGCATGAGATGACAATAAGTTACAGAGTTACAGGAAAAATAAGCAAAGGGGAATGAGACCCGACGGCATTGCTTGTTTGGGAGCTCACATTAATCCACTGGGCTGAATAGCCTCTTCATGTGTTGAGATAAAAAATAAATGCTTCACTTGTCATCATACTTTTGTAACCCAGTAAATTCTAATAAATCCTCTTAGCTAGATTGCATATCTGTGAAATCTGCAATCCATAATTGTAGATCTTTGTGGGGTTAAATTGGAAGAGAGTTTAGTGTAATCTGAGAGACTGACTGGTGTTGCTGTGACATTTTTTGCACAAGTGAAAATTATTTTACCAATAATTCACGCAGCAGATAGTAGTTATTGATAGTATTTATCAATGTCCTTGTTTGGATATATAGGAATTTTTGTTATATTGTCCCTAAACCAGCCTTGCACCAAAAGTATATGGGTGCTCTCACCCAAAACTAACTGATGAAAGCAGAAGTCAGTCTGCAGCTCCTGCTTTGGGAGTGCTCTTCCTGATAGGCATCCTTTGTTTCAAGTAGCTTGGCAAAAAGCCAGAACACCTGGTATCGCAAGCTCTCCGTTAAATAGTAAATTATGCTTGTTATTATGGAACAAATACTCATTGTGCATGAATGACCTTCCTGATATTTTGATGCAATTAGATGAAATTTGTGGAAAATGAGTTTATGCTTGCAATACCATAAAACAGTAATCTATTCCAGGTGCATAGAGCTTTCATTATTAATATTGTCAAGAGTAACTTCCAGGCTTAAAATTTTGAAGAGATTCTATGAGAATTTTTTTCAACCAGTGACTACAATTTTGGTCAGTGAAGGCTGTAAGCTGATAGAGGTAAAAGGTCATTACACATCACAAAAAGTATTTTCCCCTTTCCGTAGAATGACTCTAAACTCAAGTGTTTATACTGTTAAGAGCAAAGGTAACAGCAATACAACTTCAATAGCTACAATAATATTGTTGACTTCAATATTTTGTGTCTGACAAATGGTTCATTGACTTGCATTCTTACAATGGGAGCAACTGTAACTGACAAGACACCTCTGAATGTTCAAGCACCTTTGCTGAGATGAAATATTTCATGAGCAGTCCAAAAGCTTTACAGGATAGAGATCTTCAGTACCCATGGTATTGTGAAGGTTGACTTTCTGGGTACAAAGGTATCCCAATTATTGATAGAGCAAATATGCTCATGACCAGGTTTGAAATGCTACATAACAAAGCAAGTCTCGATGATGATTTTCATTGCAATTGTAGGCTAACGTAACTGGGAGAAAGGTACATAATTCACAACCCCTGACATTGAGTTAGGGTTTCACTTTAAGAGGCTGGTCCAACGTGATGATGTTATTATGGAAAGATTTTTAGCATGCTTTTGTGTTTAGGTTTTGGAGTTCATTAAAATGTGTTACAGGTGTCATTAAACATAAAATGTCTTACTTGGTTTGATTTGTGAAAACTTGCATTGGTGACCCTGACACTGTAGGATGATTCCAGAGTTATTGAAAATGTCGGCCATCGCAGTTGCTCTGAACCTGCCAAAGTTTTGATAGCAAAATGCTGTCACTTGGTTCGTCCAACCCGAGGCCCAGTTTGATCTGCGAGAAATCTCTGCTGACAACACTGAATTCTACTGCATGGTAACGTTGATGAGCAACTCCACGGCAGCAAGACTGGTGAGTGCTATAACACCCACCTGAACACGATAAATACCGATCGCTGAAAACTCTCCTTTTACAGACTTTTGGACTGTGAGAGTCAGAGCATGCCAAATATTTGCTGTCCTTTCCTGGTCTCGAAGCTAGGCCTTCAGAATTAATGGACAACATGCTGTCACCATTCTTGTTTTATTTTTAAAGAACTCTTTTTGCAGTAAATGTCTGAGCACATTCACATAGGCCTCACTAATGCCCCCGTGAAGGACTATAGGGAGCGTGCCAAAATGGCTGACAGTCCACACTCAGCCAGACAGCAGTGCATTATTCCTCCTCCTTTTTCTAACTCAAGAAGCCCGGTCAGCAAGGCCCTCAACATAAGGATGTCGCTGGGATGTGTTTTTACCACGTGCGCTTTGGTAGGAGCACTAGGAAATGCTGACCGCCTTGAAGCTTCGACTGTGCCAGCACTTTGGGATATCAGAGCATGTGAACACTGGGTTCCAGCTGCCAGGGTCGTCTACATTATGGACACCCTTTCAGGGCAATGCTTCCTGTGAGACACGAGTGCTCAAGTGAGTGTGCTGACAGCATTGCCTATTGATGAGAAGGCGAAGAGTTGACGAAACCTCCCTGGAGGCTGCCAGTGGCAACAGGATCCAGATTTAAGGGACACAACAGGTGACGCTGTGCTTCAGTGGCCAACGTTGCACATGGGACCTCGTTCCTGGCTAAAGTGGCTAGACGTCTGCTTGGTGCAGATTTCCCCACAATGACTCTGTCAAGCGCATGCACCACCACATGTGAGTTTACTCGACTGTTGAGTGAATTCCCAAACTTCACCAAGCTCACATCCTCCATGACAGTCACAAAACACAGGGTTGAGGACCACATTCCCACGACTGGCTCACCCGTCCATGCTGCTCACACAGACTGGATCCCGAAAAGCTGGCAACCACGAAGGCTGAGTTTGCCAACATGGAAAGACCGGACATTGTACGCTAGCAAAGTAGCCCACGTGGTGATTACCAACACCTTAATGAGGCCGCACCCCTGATTGTTACCTGATCTCATAAATCCAAGACTTTTAGGTTCATTTAGCCGGAAAGTTAATTTTTTCCAAAGTCGATCTAGATAGGAGCTGCCATCAGGTTTCCTGTGTGCCCAGGGGGCATTCCCCAAACAGCTGTGATAACCCCGTTTGGCCTTTTTGAGTTTCTGTGCATGCTTTTTGAATTGAAGAGTGCAGCACTGTGTTCACTGACTACAAACCCCTTGTGCACACGATGGCCAAAATATCAGACCCACCTGGGTTCAGAACAGATATACAACACATTGGAAAAATAATACCATGGCTGGTTGCCTCTTACGGCCAGCCACTGAGGCCATACATAATAGGTGTTGACCATGTTGGCATGCCAGCCGACCAAGTTACTGACCCAGACATCCAGGCTTACCCAACTGGAGTCACAGGCCTTTGTTCGGCTGATATTAAGTTTGGGGAAACCGGTTGTCCTCGACGCATCATGCCTGCAAACTGGAGACAAACTGTTTTCAACTCCATACATGGCCTCTCGCGTTGGGGCTGGAAGGCCTCACAGAAGCTGATTGAACTGAAGTTGGTTTGGCACGGCCTGAGAAGGGATGTGTGTAATTGGACTGCAGCCTATGGGGAGTGCCAGTGGGCAAAAATTAACTCTTATGTTCAGGTGCCATTGGCACCTTTTGAGGTCCCTGAGCGACGGTTTTACCATGTCAATGTAGA
The DNA here is from genome assembly GCF_030144855.1 of Hypanus sabinus. Taxonomy (NCBI): domain Eukaryota; kingdom Metazoa; phylum Chordata; class Chondrichthyes; order Myliobatiformes; family Dasyatidae; genus Hypanus; species Hypanus sabinus. Next base: position 64,115,584 of record NC_082707.1, on the reverse strand, counting down.
CCTTGTTGGTTCTCCTTTCCCCCTTACACAATTTCATGCACCTTCCTACCATGGAGGGCTGTACCACCAAGTGGCCAGAGGTCATCCCTCTAGCATTGACGATGGCTGCTGATATGGTTCGGGTGTTCATCAGCACCCAGCTTGTTTGGTTTGGCACCCCATCTGTTATTTCCTCTGGCCGCAGTCCCCAGTTCATTTCAGACTTCTGGGCTGTGATGGCCCAGAACCTCGGCTTTAGGCTACATCACACTATGGTGTATCACCCGCAGTCCAATGGCCTATGTGAGTGGTTTCACCACTCCTTAAAGGCCTCTCTGACCGATGTGTGTTGGCACGATCATCTCCCGTGGGTGCTGCTAGGGCTCCAAACTGTTCCAAAGGAGGAACTGCAGTTACCTGTGGCTGAGTTGGTATATGGGCAGGTGTTATGAGCACCAGGTGATTTCACACCTAGTGCCGCAACCACCTGGTCAGCCTCTCAACAGAGTTCCACCCTCCTCAGTAAATTCATCTTCACCTATTCCTACCACCCGTCATGGTGTACACCACTCTTGGGTGCCTTCTGATCTACGTTCCGCCTCGTTTGTTTTCATCCACCATGGCGCACACTGTCAACCCATTAGGCCCCCTTACAATGGCCCGTTCCACGTTTTGGAACTGGGAGAAAAGACTTTTATCATAGATAAGGGGAGTACACCTGAACGTATTTCGGTATATACCAGCCCACCAAGATTTGGAGTGTTCCGCTGCCGTGTCTCTGGTGTCACAAGATGGCCATCAGCATGTCAACGCTCCTCTGGTTGAGCCAAAGGCACCTGTGGTTACTCCACCCATGGAACACAGGACCTGAGCAGGGCAGCTACTCTGAGCTCCAGGTAGGCTCACGATGCTGATTTTAGTGAATTCTTGGGGGTGTAGGGAGTGCTTTGATGGGTAACATAATTGGGAGAAATGTACATAATTCACAACAAAGTTGGGGACTCACTTTAAGAGGCTGGTCTGACATGATGCCATTGTTAGGTAAAGGTTTTTTTCTAGGTTTTGGAGTAAAATAAAATGTGTCGGGTTTCATTAAATATAAAAAGCCTCACTTTGTTTTATTGACAAAAACTGATGCAGTGATGCAAAATAACGTAGCTGAAGGTGCCTGATGTCAGGTGTAATGTAGACCAATTAATTAACTTCCCACATTGTGTTTCATTTGGCTGAGACAGACAAGAATGTCCGTTTATGGACTCTTATCTCTTGAACATATCTTACTCTTCTGCTGTGGGCTGGTACCCTATGCTCTGACAGCTTCATGTTTGTTTCCATAGATTTCAAAACTGATCGTTGCTTGCAGTTTACATTTGAACAGTTTATTTGAAAAGTAGTTCTCGTTTGTATTAATGCATGGTGTTCCATGATTCCTGAAAGATGCCCTGCCTTTGACAGTCTCAATCACACTGATGGCCTTTTGAGGAGAAAAGGCATCTGAGGTTTCTATACGATGCTAAATAATAGCCGGAGTGAGAATATTTATTAAAATGTGTTATGTTATTCATTATATATTGTAAAGACATTCCACAATAATCATTTCACTAAGTGAAATTACTCCTCAGAGTGAGGAAATGTTTTTTATTTTCCTTTTAAATTCTTGATATACTGCTTTTACCAAATGAGCAAATAGATCATGTCAGACCACCTATATAAAATACATGGCATAGGCATTTCCTGGCATACTGATCCATTAGTGCAAACCCGACAGAACACATATACCATCTCCCTATACAGGCATCCCGTTTTTCGAACGTTCGCTTTACGACACCTCGGTGTTATGAAAGACCTACATTAGTTACCTGTTTTTGCTAACGGATGGTGTTTTCACTGTTATGAAAAATGTTATGAAAGACCTACATTAGTTACCTGTTTTTGCTAACGGAAGGTGTTTTCACTGTTATGAAAAATGGCAGCGTGCGCCCCGAGCAGCCAAGCTCATCCCCCGGAACTGCATTCTAGCCTCCATTGGTTAAACATGTGCTTGTGAGCATCTGTGCTTTATGTCGATTTATTTTGTGCATCCGTTAGCACGATGAGTTCTAAGGAAACGGAAGAGCTTAAAAGAGCGCGTAAGGGTGTTACACTTAGCGTGAAACTGGACATAATTAAGCATTTTGATCGTGGTGAACAAAGTAAGGATATAGCGAGTTTGGCTAAGGGTTTGTGGAAGTTGACGAAAATGATATTGAAGAGGTTTTGGCATCCCATGACCAAGAACTGACAGATGAAGAGCTGATGAAGAGGAAAGAATAACAATTGAATTTTCTAGGAATAACTGTGCATAGTTCCCTGAAAGTGGAGTCTCATGTAGATAGGGTGGTGAAGAGGGCTTTTGGAACGCTGGCCTTTATAAATCAAAGCATTGAGTACAGAAGTTGGGATGTAATGCTAAAGTTGTACAAGGCATTGGTAAGGCCAAATTTGGAATATTGTGTGCAGTTCTGGTCACAGAATTATAGGAAAGATATCAATAAATTAGAGAGAGTGCAGAGACGATTTACTAGGATGTTACCTGGGTTTCAGCACTTAAGTTACAGAGAAAGGTTGAACATTGGAGCATCTATTCATTGGAGCGTAGAAGGTTGAGGGGGGATTTGATCGAGGTATTTATAATTTTGAGAGGGATAGATAGAGTTGACGTGAACAGGCTGTTTCCATTGAGAGTAGGGGAGATTCAAACTAGAGGACAAGATTTGAGAGTTAGGGGGCAGAAGTTTAAGGGAAACACGAGGGGGTATTTCTTTACTCAAAGAGTGATAGCTGTGTGGAATGAGCTTCCTGTAGAAGTAGTAGAGGCCAGTTCAGTTGTGTCATTTAAGGTAAAATTGGATAGGTATATGGACAGGAAAGGAGTGGAGGGTTATGGGCTGAGTGCGGGTAGGTGGGACTAGGTGAGATTAAGGGTTCGGCACGGACTAGGAGGGCCAAGATGGCCTGTTTCCGTGCTGTGATTGTTATATGGTTATATGGTTATTGAAGCCAAACACAGTAGCGAACGGCCTGAAAGTGAAGTCGTCCAGGAACTGAACGTGAAGCAACTACGTGAGATTTTCGTTGTGAATGACAACGCTGCAATGATTGCAGAAAAGTATGACTTTAATTTTGAAAGGGTACGTAGGTTCACGGCATATTTGCAGGACGGTTTGAGTGTTTACAAAGAACTGTACGATAGAAAAATGCGCAAGGCTAAGCAGTCAAGCATACTGTCGTTTCCAAGCCTTCCACATCAGCCACAGCAGACGACAAACCTCGACCTTCGACATCGAAGCAGGCAGACATAGAAGAAGGTGACCTGTCTGCCCTGATGGAAACAGACGACGATGAGATGACACCCCAGTCTCCTCTACCTCCCACCATCCAACTTCCGACGACGCAGCCTAATACACCATCATCAATGGCTCGCTGTTTTTTTCTGATTCTGGTAAGTGAAACTACACTGTACATACATTATTTCTACTTTATATAGGCTGTGTATTTTTATGTGTTATTTGGTATGATTTGGCAGCTTCATAGCTTAAAGGTTACTGGAAAGAGTGCTTCTGACAAGAGCACTTGCGCCGAGTCTTTCTGCCGACAGCGCTTGTGTGAGATTTTCGCTGCGGTGGACAGTGCTGCAATGATTGCAGAAAAGTATTCCAACTTTATATGGGCAGTGTATTTATCAGATCATTCCTGCTTTTACTATATGTTACTGTTATTTTAGGCTTGGTAGGTTATTTTTTGGGTCTGCAAATGCTCACAGATTTTTCCCGTATAAATAAATGGTAATTGCTTCTTCACTTCATGACATTCCGGCATACGAACCATTTCATAGGACCGCTCTGCCTTCGAATAGCGGGGGAAACCTTTATAGATGCCTGCAGAGAATCTATCCATTGCTTAGATAGTAGAGCAGCCTTAAGCCTCTAACAGGTAAGAAAAGTACAAGTACTTAGCTTCCAATATCTTAATTTAGATCAAGTGTGAGACTTCTAGAGATCTCAAGTACAATTTGTGGTGTCTCCCTGTTCATGAGAGTTTGGTTGAGATCTGCTGTATGTGCTATCAGAGCCTGCATTCCTGGGACAGTTCAGGAACACTTTTCAGGTTTGGCGTTTTGGTACAAAGGGAAGCGGCAAACCTAACAAATAGAAAGTAACTCCACTGTCAACGCAGACAGAATTAACCTACAGTTTAACGCACACAACATGCTGGAGGAACTCAGCAAGGCGGGCAGCATCTATGGAGGGAGGCAGAGCACATCTATGCTACTCAAAATTTTTGGCATCTACAAAATTTCTTGTGTCTTTAAAATTAGAGTTTGCTTTATCCCCTATTTTGCATCAGTAGCCTGACAAGAATTTGTGAGAAAAAGGTTTAATGCTGACTGGAGAACAGAATGAGGAGTAGCCCATCAGTATGAATCTTCACAAATGCTTCGCTTCCGTAACATTTCAGACTTACGGCATGATATGTTGGCCACTTTTAATCCTGGTGCTTCTGTAGTATGTAGATCCATGGAAACAATGCTTACATCCTCATCCTTGCAGTTCCTGTGACCACAGAAACCTTACGTGAACCTATAAATCTAATCAAAGCCCAGACCTGCTGCCACAGCTGTCTTGCAGTCGGTAACCAGGCAATGATACAAAGCCCAGCTCCTGGATGCAACTAATGGTCTTCAGACAGCTTGTGCTGACAGATGCTTTTTCAACTGTGCCAGATGATAAGAGGGCCTTGTCAGTATTTTTATATCCCCCCCAAACTGTTGGCAAGCATCTGTATGTTCAGCCTAGCACTTATGCAGGAAAAGATCAGAAAATAAACCACGGTGATGACAGCTATATTCCTAAAGAATTCATGGAATCAGATGTTGAAATCATTCCAAAGTGATGAAATATGATATTCACCTTTTAAATATTTTAATTCCTGTTCTCTCTTGGCAATCTGGTCATCACATACCAGGAAAAAAATGCAGTCTCTTCTCAGGATTAGAATCTCTGGAATTGTGTATCCCGGATTTGTGGAGGCTAGGTCTTTTGGGATTTTTTTTTGAAATGCTATCATCTCTTTCAGTAAAATTTGCATCAAGATATTTTTCAGGGTAATTCATCAAACTCATTCAACATCCTGGATGCCATTAAATATGTTGTCATTTTATGGAAATCTTTAAAATGAATGCATATAGTGCAGGATATATAGTTTAGAATGTGGTATTTTTCATTTAATAAATATTTATAAATTTGTTGAGACCGTCCCAGTGAATTTCATATTGAGAATTGTAAATTCTCTTCTTCCTTGCTTGGATAAATACACCTTATGTGGAATACTTACTTCTTGTGGCAGTTCTTCATGCATGAAGCCATTCAGTTTGAAAAGGCCATAATCACCGAGTGTTTACAGCCTTTCAAGTTGGTTACACTTCTCTTTCCTTAAATGTGGCTCCTTTCCAGAGCAGTCATCACTTGAACTGTTACAAAGACAGGAGGATTTGTTTATTATTACAGGCTTCCCCTGCTATCCGAAGGTAGAGCATTCCTATGAAATCGTTTGTAAGCTGAAATGGCGTAAAGCGAAGAAGCGATTACCATTAATTTATATGGGAAAAATTTGTGAATTTGGTATGATTTGGTAGATTATACCAAATAACAAATAAAACCTAAAATAATACTAACATATAGTAAAAGCAGGAATTATATGATAAATACGAGGAAATGTGCAGATGCTGGAAATTCAAACAACAACACACACAAAATGCTGGTGGAACACAGCAGGCTTGGCAGCATCTATAGGGAGAAGCGCTGTCGACATTTCGGGCCTGATGAAGGGTCTCGGCCCAGAATGCCGACAGCGCTTCTCTCTATAGATGCTGCCTGGCCTGCTGTGTTCCACCAGCATTTTGTGAATGATATGATAAATACAGAGTTATATAAGTTGGAAATAATGTATGTATGGTGTAGCTTCACTTACCAGAATCGGGAAGATTGAGCCAAAACCGATTTGTAGAAAAAAATCAGCACATACATGCATGTCCACACACCTTCCCGTGCAAGGCTTCACAGTCATGGTAGTCTCTCTCCGGGTAAATACAAGTTCAAAACAGGTGTCTTTTTTCGTAAAAGCGAAAATCCTCTTTCGGTTAGCGAAAGCAGGTACTAACGTAAGTCTTTCGTAAAAGTGAAGTTGCGTAAAGCAAATGTTCAGAAAGCAGGGGGGGGCACCTGTATTAACCATATAACCATATAACAATCACAGCACGGAAACAGGCCATCTTGGCCCTTCTAGTCCGTGCCGAACTCTTAATCTCACCTAGTCCCACCTACCCGCACTCAGCCCATAACCCTCCACTCCTTTCCTGTCCATATACCTATTTAATTTTACCTTAAATGACACAACTGAACTTGCCTCTACTACTTCTACAGGAAGCTCATTCCACACAGCTATCACTCTCTGAGTAAAGAAATACCCCCTCGTGTTTCCCTTAAACTTCTGCCCCCTAACTCTCAAATCATGTCCTCTCGTTTGAATCTCCCCTACTCTCAATGGAAACAGCCTGTTCACGTCAACTCTATCTATCCCTCTCAAAATTTTAAATACCTCGATCAAATCCCCCCTCAACCTTCTACGCTCCAATGAATAGATGCTCCAATGTTCAACCTTTCTCTGTAACTTAAGTGCTGAAACCCAGGTAACATCCTAGTAAATCATCTCTGCACTCTCTCTAATTTATTGATATCTTTCCTATAATTCGGTGACCAGAACTGCACACAATATTCTAAATTTGGCCTTACCAATGCCTTGTACAATTTTAACATTACATCCCAACTTCTGTACTCAATGCTTTGATTTATAAAGGCCAGCGTTCCAAAAGCCTTCTTCACCACCCTATCTACATGAGACTCCACTTTCAGGGAACTATGCACTATTATTCCTAGATCTCTCTGTTCCCCTGCATTCCTCAATGCCCTACCATTTACCCTGTATGTTCTATTTGGATTATTCCTGCCAAAATGTAGAACCTCACACTTCTCAGCATTAAACTCCATCTGCCAACGTTCAGCCCATTCTTCTAACCGGCATAAATCTCCCTGCAAACTTTGAAAACCCACCTCATTATCCATAACACCACCTACCTTAGTATCATCTGCATACTTACTAATCCAATTTACCACCCCATCATCCAGATCATTTATGTATATTACAAACAACATTGGGCCCAAAACAGATCCCTGAGGCACCCCGCTAGTCACCGGCCTCCATCCTGATAAACAATTATCCACCACTACTCTCTGGCATCTCCCATCTAGCCACTGTTGAATCCATTTTATTACTCCAGCATTAATACCTAACAACTGAACCTTCTTAACTAACCTTCCATGTGGAACTTTGTCAAAGGCTTTGCTGAAGTCCATATAGACTACATCCACTGCCTTACCCTCGTCAACATTCCTCATAACTTCTTCAAAAAATTCAATAAGGTTTGTCAAACATGACCTCCCACGCACAAATCCATGCTGGCTACTCCTAATCAGATCCTGTCTATCCAGATAATTATAAATACTATCTCTAAGAATACTTTCCATTAATTTACCCACCACTGATGTCAAACTGACAGGTCTATAATTGCTAGGCTTCCTTCTAGAACCCTTTTTAAACAATGGAACCACATGAGCAATATGCCAATCCTCCGGCACAATCCCCATTTCTAATGACATATTAAAGATCTCCATCAGAGCTCCTGCTATCTCTACACAAACTTCCCTCAAGGTCCTGGGGAATATCCTGTCAGGTCCTGGAGATTTATCCACTTTTAAATTTTTTAAAAGCGCCAGTGCTTCCACCTCTTTAATTGTCATAGGTTCCATAACTTCCTTACTTGTTTCCCACACCTTACACAATTCAATATCCTTCTCCTTAATGAATACCGAAGAGAAGAAATCGTTCAAAATCTCTCCCATCTCCCTCGGCTCCACACATAGCTGACCACTCTGATTCTCTAAGGGGCCAATTTTATCCCTCACTATCCTCTTGCTTTTAATATAACTGTAGAAACCTTTTAGGATTTACTTTCACCTTATTTGCCAAACCAACCTCGTATCTTCTTTTAGCTTTTCTAATCTCTTTCTTAAGATTCCTTTTACATTCTTTATATTCCTCGAGCAATTCTTTTACTCCATGCTGCCTATATCTATTGTAGACATCCCTCTTTTTCCGAACCAAATTTCTAATATCACTTGAAAACCATGGTGCTTTCAAACCTTTAACCTTTCCTTTCAACCTAACAGGAACATAAAGATTCTGTACCCTCATAATTTCACCCTTAAATGACCTCCATTTCTCTATTACATCCTTCCCATAAAACAACTTGACCCAATCCACTCTCTCTAAATCCCTTCGCATCTCCTCAAAGTTAGCCTTTCTCCAATCAAAAATCTCAACTCTAGGTCCTGTCCTGTCCTTCTCCATAATTATATTGAAGCTAATGCTATTGTGATCACTGGACCCAAAGTGCTCCCCAACACATACATCTGTCAGCTGACCTATCGCATTCCCTAACAGGAGATCCAACACTGCCCCATCTCTAGTCGGTACTTCTATGTATTGTTGCAAAAAAACTATCCTGCACACATTTCATAAACTCTAAACCATCCAGCCCTTTTACAGATTGAGCTTCCTAGTCTACGTGTGGAAAATTAAAATCTCCCACAATCATCACCTTGTGTTTACTACAAATAACTGCTATCTCCTTACACATTTGCTCTTCCAACTCACGCTCCCCATTAGGTAGCCTATAATACACTCCTATCAGTGTTACTACACCTTTCCCATTCCTCAATTCCACCCAAATAGCCTCCCTAGAGGAGCTCTCTAATCTATCCTTCCAAAGCACCGCCATAAGATTTTCTCGGACAAGCAATGCAACACTTCCACCTCTGGCCCCTCCTACTCTATCACACCTGAAGCAACTAAATCCAGGAATATTTAGTTGCCAATCACACCCTTCCTGCAACCATGTTTCACTAATAGCTGCAACATCATAATTCCAGGTATCAATCCACACTTTAAACTCATCCACCTTTCTTACAATGCTCCTAGCACTAAAATAGATACATTTAAGATACTCTCCACCTCCTCCTCTCTTTTCATCCCTAACAATGCATTCAAATTTATTATCCTTTTTTTTCTTCTCCCCTACATCTTCGGGCTGAGCGCATCCCTTCTCCATCACCTGCCTTTCCTCCCTCACACACTGTCTATTTACTTGCTCTACTGGTGAACTAACCTCCTCTCCCATAGTTTCCTCAAATTGATTCCCGCCCCCCCCCCCCATCTTACTAGTTTAAAGTCTGCCCTGTAGCCCTAGCAAACCTCCCCGCTAGGATACTGGTCCCCCCAGGATTCAAGTGTAACCCGTCCTTCTTGAACAGGTCACGCCTGCCCGAGAAGAAGTCCCAATGATCCAGAAACTTGAATCCCTGCCCCCTGCACCAATCCCACAGCCATGCATTCGGCCTCCACCTAATTCCATTTCTACTCTCACTGTCGCGTGGCACAGGCAGTAATCCCGAGATTACTACCTTTGCGGTCCTTCTTCTTAACTGCCTTCCTAACTCCCTATACTCACGTTTCAGGACCTCTTCCCCTTTCCTAACTATGTCATTGGTATCAACATGTACCACGACCTCTGGCTCCTCACCCTCCCACTTCAGGATATCTTGGACGCGATCAGAAACGTCCTGAACCCTGGCACCAGGGAGGCAAATTACCATCCGGGACTCCCGATCACCTCCACAGAATCGCCTGTCTGAACCCCTGACTGTCGAGTCCCCTATTACTATGGTCCTCTTTCTTCTATCCCTACCCTTCTGAGCTACAGGGCCGTCCTCTGTGCCAGAGGCCCGGCCACTGTCACTTCCACCAGGTAGGCTGTCCCCCCCCAACAGTACTCAAACACGAGTACTTATTGTCAAGGGGTACAGCCGCTGGGGTACTCTCTAGTACCTGCCTCTTCCCCTTCCTGACTGTGACCCACCTATCTGCCTCCCGTGGCCCCGGAGTGACCACCTGCCTGTAACTCCTCTCAATCACCTCCTCACTCTCCCTGACCAGGCGAAGGTCATCAAGCTGCAGCTCCAGTTCCCTAACTCGGTCCCTCAGGAGCTGCAGTTCGGTGCACCTGGCGCAGATGTGGACGTCCGGGAGGCTCGGAGACTCCAGGACCTCCCACATCCGACACCGAGAACAACAAGCTGCCCTCACACTCATACTTCCCAAATAACTGACAATAACAAGAACTAAAAGATAAGCCTACTGTGCCCTCTTCCGCCTAAGCCCCCTGAGCCCAAGCCCTACAGTCTGCTCCTGGCGCACTCCACTGCCCGCAAACGAAGCTGCCCGCTTCTTAAGGCTGCCTTCTTTTTATATCTTCCCGCCTTCCCAGGCCTCCTTCACGCGCCTGTGCAGTCCTGCCTCTCAGAACTCCGATCTGAGATGCAATTGGACAATTTGAAAATGGCCGCCGCCGCACTTCCTCTCAAAGACTCACTGTCCTCTTCCAAAAGAGAACTACCTCACTCAGTCTTCTCCTTTTCATATCTTCCCACCTTCCCAGGCCTCCTTCACCCGCCTGCGCAGTCCCGCCTCTCAGAACTCCAATCTGAGACGCAATTGGACAATTTGAAAATGGCCGCCGCCGCACTTCCTCTCAAAGCCTCGCTGTCCTCTTCCAAAAGAGAACTACCTCACTCAGTCTTCTCCTTTTCATATCTTCCCGCCTTCCCAGGCCTCCTTCACGCGCCTGCGCAGTCCCTCCTCTCAGAACTTCGATCTGAGACGCAATTGGAAAATTTGAAAATGGCCGCCGCCGCACTTCCTCTCAAAGCCTCGCTGTCCTCTTCCAAAAGAGAACTACCTCACTCAGTCTTCTCCTTTTTATATCTTCCCACCTTCCCAGGCCTCCTTCACGCGCCTGCGCAGTCCCGCCTCTCAGAACTCCGATCTGAGACGCAATTGGACAATTTGAAAATGGCCGCTGCCGCACTTCCTCTCAAAGCCTCGCTGTCCTCTTCCAAAAGAGGACACATTATTATTATTATTGTTACTATTATTATTTGTGTCCATATTATTATGGACACAAACAAGCTATGTTCCTATACGGATACCAGAAGTCTGAGACCGCCATTTTGAGCATTTTTTAAAGGTCATTTATGAAGTAGAAAAAAAATCACCACTTAACTAGTTGCAGATTGCAAAATGTTAAAAAGGATCATGGATTAACACATGCATTTTTTAGAGAATATAGAAGTTGTACTATGTCTCTGTTTGTTAATGCAATCATTTCAGGATCATGAGGTTTAACAGACTTCTACAGAAACACAGCAAATACTTTGAAAGAACTAAGGAAATGTAGAGGGGATTTGAGTAGCGGTGCTCTCTCCCTGACTTCCTTGTCCACTCGTTCCTTCCGACTGATCGCCATTCTTGCACTTGTCCCTGCAGCTATGCTAAGTGCTGCACTAGCCCTTACACCTCCTTTCTCACCCCATTAAAGGCCCTTAAACAGTCCTCCCAGGCGAGGCTGCACTTCACATTCCATCGTTGACATTTACTGCATCCCATACAATCTCCTCTGCATCATTGAGAGCCGATGAAAATTGGGGGATCATTTCATTGAGCACCTTTGCTCAGTCTGCCATAACAGTCAATATCTCCCTGTGGCCAACCATTTTAATTGAACTTCTCATTACAGCCTCTCCTACTTGTCAACTTGAAGCTAGATGCAGACTGGAGGAGCAACGCTTCATATTCCATCTTGGTAGTCTGCAACCTGACAGCATCAGCTATGTTTTCTAGCTCCTGGTAACCACTCCCTTCTCTCCAGCTCCATTTCCACCCCTCTCCTTTTCCTTTATCTTTTTGGCTCCTTATCTCTTCTCTTTCCCATCCTCTGTCCTCATGAGACCTGCCTGCCTGGTTCACATGTCCTTCCCTTTGTTCCAAAATATAGCCCAGAGTATAGACTATTCATTTCCGTCCATTGATGCTGCCTGACATGCTGAGTTCCTCAGGCGTTCTATATGTGTTTGTAAAAAGAAAAGTAGTATATTCAATTGGAGCATAAATTGAGAAAGGCAGAAAGAGGCTTAAAACAGTGCAGAAAAGCAGCGCTTTGAAAATGTATTGAAATATAAAGTGGGCACAACTGCAGCTATTGTATTTGAACATAGGAACTACCAACTGGATAATAGAAAGCTGTCTGTGTATTTTTTCCTTGATACATGAATGTAAATACTACATTTAGAGAGGTTATTTAACTACTTGAGTGGAAAATGAAACAATAAATGGATTGCAGGAAAGAGAGAGAGGTGACAATATACAGTAAATTTTAGTCACAATTTACACCAGAACTTGAGCATTTAGTCCTTGTAAACAAAATGAACCAACCATTGCTCTGTTATTGCTTTCTGCTTGTTACAGTGAACAAATTGAAATGGAATGAAAGCAAAATTGCTCTGATACCAGATGTTTCTGGAGATTGAAAAGTAACATTTTGGTAACTTCATCCATGTAGTCCAGCATATGGTAAATATAATTCATAAATGCTTCCTTGGATTCCAGTCTTGTCTGCAGTCAGTGTAAGTGAAAAATATTGAGCGTTTCTACTTAAAAGGAGCTGAAAATGGGTGGAAAAGAAAATTTGACATATGCCTTTATCTTACAAAGTAAATAAAAGATTTCAGTGCATGAGTGCATGCTGATTTGACTTAGTTTCTAAACCTATGTTGAGAGATTTGTTTTAAGGATTCAAATTTAGGTATAGCAATTGGCTTTATTCAGTGTCATTGAAAAATATGAGAAATTAGTTACCTCAGTTCTTAGAAATTACAAACTGTTCAATAGCAGTGACAAAAACAAATACACTTCTGGGTGACCAAAAAAACTAAAAGGGCAACAAGATGAAAAAACCCGAAGAGGTGAATCCTGGAAGTGAAAAAATAATGAGTGATGAATCAACAGAATTGCTGGCCGTAGAGACTGGAAGAGTACTAAGAAAGGGAAGGAAAACTAAGGAAGTCATCGATGCACATCTTCAGTTGACAATGCACCCAATTAGGAAATTTTGTTATATAACTTTACACTGAAAAAGCAGGGTAATGTAAGGAATGGTGACTTCCACAATGGTTCAGCATTTCAGACATGAACCAAATTAAGAAATACTAGTATGGTTTACAGCACCTTTCATAGCTTCAAGTGATTGACAGCTTTTGAAGTACTTTTGATAAATTCTGCCTTTTAGATTAACCTATAAATGCCAGCCTATTTTTGTGTATGTGGTACACTTGCCACTAAATCAAATGATCCTTGCCTAAAATCTTAGATAAAATCTTGGCTGGAATTCCAAAGGATAATACTGGGTTAAACTAATGCCCCCTGAAAATGCTCAGATGGGAAAAAGAAACCCCTAACAGTATTTTGGAAGAGCAGTCGAGTGTTACTTGATATCCTGTCTCCCAATCAGCTTCATTAAAACAGAACGTATGATCAATGTCACATTAGTACTTGTGGAAGATATCTATGTGCAAATTGGTTGCTTTATTAGCTGCATTACAGTGCGGTGTACGTTTCAACATTTTAAAAGTACTTAATTGGCTGCAAAGCAATTGAGAACACTCGAGGATCACAGAGGTGTGTAAATGCTGCCTTTGTGCAATCATAATGGAGAAACATTTATTGCACTTCATTTAATATTTTTTTATGTTGTCACTGGAATTTTCCTTTGTACGAAAGGTGATTTGAAAAATAACACACACAAATTGCTGGAGGAACTCAGCAGGCCAGGCAGCATCTACGGAAATGAACAAACAATCGATGTTTTGGGCTGAGACCCTTCATCACGTCTGGAAGGGAAGGGGGAAGATACCATTATAAAAAGGTGGAGGAGGGGGAAGAAGGATAGCTGGAAAGGGATAGGTGAAGTCAGGTGGACGAAAAGGTAAAGGGCTGGAGATGAAGGAATCTGATAAGAGAAGTGAGCAGACCATAGGAGAAAGGAAAGGGACCATAGAAGAAATACACTTCTGGGTGACCAAAAAAACTAAAGGGGCAACAAGATGAAAAAAACCCTAAGAGGTGAATCCTGGAAGTGAAAAAATAATGAGTGATGAATCAACAGAATTGCTGGCTGTAGAGACTGGAAGAGTACTAAGAAAGGGAAGGAAAACTAAGGTGCACCGGGGGAAACAGACAGGTGAGAAGAGGTAAGAAGCTAGAGTGGGAAATAGAAAAAGCGGAGATAGGGTAAGAATTTTTGTTTTACAGGGAAGAGAAATAACATTCCGTTTTTGGTGGTTGGAGCAGAAGTGTTCAAAAAAGCACTCCCCCATTTTATGATAGGTCTCTCTAAAGTAGAGCAGGTGGGATTGGGAGCATCAGATGCAATAGGCAACCCCAACAGACTTGCAGGTGATTTGTTTCCTCACCCAGAAGGACTGTAGCACTTGTAGGGATAAGTGCCAAGAGGGAGATTAATGGGAAGGGATGAATGGACAAGGAAATCACAGATGGAGTGATCCTTGTGGAAAGCATCAAGTATGGGGGTGGAGCGGGAGGTAATGATGTGTTTTGTGGTAGGATCCGTTCGAAAATGGGAAAAGTTGTGGAGAATGTTGTGTTGGATGGAGAGGCTCGGAGTGGTAGATGAGGACAAGAGGAAATCTTATCACCATTAAGGTGGCAGGAAGATGGCATAAGTGCAGATATCTGGGAAGTAGAGGAGATGCAGCATTAATGGTGGAAGAAAGGAAGGCCCGTTCTCTAAAGAAGGAGGGTATCTTTGATGTCATGGAAAAGAAAGCCTCAATCCTGGGAACAGATGCGGTGGAGACAAAGGAACTGAGAAAAGGGAATGACATTTTTACAGGAGGCAGGATGGGTAAAGGTATAGTCAAGGTAGTCATGGGAATTGGTAGATTTATAAAAGATATATTTTGACAATTTGTCTCCAAAGATGGCGACAGAGATGGAGAACAGTGTCAGAAATGAACCAAGTGAATTTATGGTCAGGGTGGAAGTTGGAGACAAAGTTGATGAAATTGACAGGCTCAGCATGGGTGCATGAAGCAGCAGCAATGCAGTCATTAGTGTAGTGGAGGATGAGCTGGAGAGCATTACCGGGAAAGCTTCGAACATGGACTTTTCTTCATAGCCAACAGAAAGGCAGGTACAGCTGGGGCTCATGTGTGCCCATGGCTCCCCTCAGGTCTGGAGAAAATGGGAAAAGCTGAAGGAGAAATTGTTAAGGGTGAGGACCAGTTCTGCTAGAGGAGGGTGGTGGTGAAAGGAAACTTGTTGTTTCTTTAATGGAGAAGAAAGTGGAGAACTTTAAGCCTCTCGATTTGAAAAAATACTCACTGGCACAAAGATCCTGGATATCAGATTTTGTTGGAAAAATTAATTGCCAGAGCCAAAGTTTTGTGGACAACTGGTTTCATCAGTTTAACCAGTGCAGTCTGATTTCTCTTGGGGTATAGATTTATGTCACATTTGGTCACTGCAGATTTCTGATGATTCATATACAAGTGCATTTGACATTCAAAAGTAGTACTATCGCTGAGACACCCATGAACAAAGTCTGGTGAATTGGCATTGATCTGGAATTTAAATTGGAAAAATCGAGTGAATATTTATGCTTCAGAGGCAAGATATTCTGTGTATCATGTTTATCTTGACTCCTTAAATTATTTTCATTAACCACAGAATGCAGGATAAAAATATGTCAGAATCTCCTCCATGTGTGTACAAGTGGATGCAGCTTCAAGGTAAATTGACAAGCTCAGAACCCATCCTATCTTGAACATTTGCTCCCTTTTCCAACTGTGCACCACGGCTGTCATATGCGCGGTCAATAAAATCCGGATTTAGATTTATTTATCCCATGTACAGTGAAATGTGTCATTTGTATTAACAAGCAACACACCTGAGAATGTGTCACCTCATATTCTGTGGCTAATGTACCTTGCCCATGATGTTCAGCAGACAAAACAGAATATAACAAGTATCCAAATGACAAGAGCAAAACAAGCCCCTTTCCTCCTCCCACCCACACACTTGCATGGACAGTCCTCCAACTTGAAGACAGGCAAACAGTCTCCAGGCTTTGGCTATGAGATATTGACTTGCTGACTTCCAGTTGACTTCCTGACTTGCCAATGACAAGGCCTCGTGTTCCAAGCTTGAACTCTGGGCATGCTGACTCACTGGCTCTTGTGTCTCCTGGTCACACAGACATCCAATCCTGGGCCAGCCTAACATCACACATTCGCATTGCTGGCCTTTGAGAGTAGAGGGGAAGCCTGGAAACTGGATGTCTTTCATCACCCATCCATGTCACTGGCCTTTGAATGTGGAATGGAAGTCTAGAATCCATACGCCCTTCATTATCCATCTACATCGCTGTTCCTTGAGCATGGAGCAGAGGCCTGACCTCCACCTTCTCCACATACCTGACCCTAAATATTAATCTGACCTCTACCTACCCCACAGCATTGTCCCTAAACCATGATCTGACTATTTGCTCTTTTCTCTGTCCCTGAGATCATCCCTATGAACTGGAAAAAACAACAACTGCGTGCAAGCCACAATCTCGATGGAGACTGCAGCTCGGCGCCATCTTGACCAGATGTGGTAGTACACCAGAAACTGTAAATGCATTGCAACTCTCAATCCTTCACTAAGTTGACAGCCGTAGTTCAGGTTGAATCATTAACCTTTGATCATTTCAATGTGGAAAATAATCACAGAATCTGGTGATAACAAAAGTACACTAAACTGGTGATAACTGATGAAGCCACATCAATATAGCATAGGAACACGTTTTTCCCTCTTGCTTTGAGAATTACATGCCTTGAAACAACTGGGTGGATTATCATGTCACCTTACTGCCTCCCGAAATCGATGTCGACCCTTATTTCCGTGTCCATCTGTGGCACTGACTCAGAAAAGAAGATGATTACTGGACTTTGGAGCTGTTGCCTGTTTGCTAAGCTGATATAATTCATGTCTGATTATTTTTTACAGATGCATGATTGTTTCAGATAAATTATGTCTTTATGGGTTTTCAGCCATCCCAAGTGATTAGCTGTTACTCATCTGATATCTTGTGCATTACAACTGAATTGATGGTTCCTGCAATCCCCGTGAGGAAGAATGTTTGCAAAGAGTGTGTCCTAGTAATTGAGGGCACATAGTCTATTATTTTTCCATCATTTCAATTTAATGACTGGCTGCAAATGGACAGTTTTCCTTCCTGCATTCTGCAAGGTGCTTCCAGCATACACTAAAATCATAGTATTTAGATACATTATATTGCGATTGGTACTTCTGATTATTTCAGAATTTTATTTTTCTCGGGAGAAGCTGCTGTAACATAGGATGATGTCCTCTAGAGAAGGTCTGCGTTGCTTTAGTACAGTAGAGAAGGGCCAGTAAGAAGTGTTGATTCAGTACCAATGAGAAAAAATCTGCTTTGATATGGGTTGTTATGAACCCCGTAACTGGGTCACTTACCAGTAAAGATTGAGAGGTCCGTTGAAGTCTGATGGTACTATTTTTAACAGTATTTATTGGTAAAAATACACAAAAATAATATCAATGCAAACATACAGATAATATACATCATCAATACTAACTCTAAAAATGTGGGTATAATAATAATCAATAAGAAATAGCTCTATCGTTGTCTAGGGGATAATGTATTGTCTGATGGAAATATCAAAGTCACTTAGTTCATTCAGTCTTTGGTTGGAGTCAAGAGAGAGACTTTTAAACTTGCCAGCTTTTCCTTTTTATGATGTCGATCCTTCGAGAGTTCCGTTGGTGTAGCCGGTCCTTTAGCTAAGCCGTTCTTCTGTGGTAAGCCCGCCAATTCCTAGGCAAAGGAAAAGGACGCATGCGAGCCCCACCGGCTGTCGCTAGTAAATGCTGTCACGGGATTTCTAGCGTTTCTCCTGGTGCGTCTAAAGGGATGTTCCCCAGACCCCTCTTTTATCCTTACTCACGGGGTCTCAGATGTCAATCAGGTTGGGATGATGCAATCCCTCAACCTGCCCACTCTGTTCATTCCCTGAGGGCTTCAATGAATAGTACAGTAGTCAATACACAATTCCGTCTCCAAGAGACAATGGCCATTATCCATGGCTTTGTCTTTTGGAGGCCCAGGACACATTCCAAACCTTGAGGATTCTGCGTGTCTCTCTCTCATTTCCTGGGTCTCAGACCCGAACTAATAGTGATCTTGCGATTCTCAAAAAGGAGGGGGCTACTTTGTACCCTTCGGTCCCTCGGAGTTGTGGCACAGTCGTAACAGGGTGCATAGAAGAAGTGGCTGAATGTACCACTGTGGATTCTGAAGAAGGCAGTACATTGCTGAAATTCTAATACAGAGATTTGAATGCTGATGTATCATTGGCCTGCTGATGATCTTTACATCAAACTCAAAGCAGAGAACTTTATTGCAAGAAAAAAACTGGGAATCATGGAATTCTTTCTTCCCAAGGCAAGAAACAAAATCTGTCCGCAATAAGTCCTTCCCATAATAAATATTGATTACAGTGAGATTGCCCATATTGTCCCTTTATTTTTGAACAACAATGCTGCCAATCCTACACCGATTGCACTTCCTACCTAATTTCATGCCCCATTGAAGGATGTAAAATATCAGCTGAGTTGCAAAGCTTGAATGTGCTACTGCGTTAAAATAAACCAGTGAAGAAACAGACATTTATTTACAGAAAATTTATGTTACTGTATTCTGTTCAAATCTGGCAACCAGGAAAAGTCAGGCCAGAAATACAGACAATTAAATTGGGGCTAACTAGGGTCGGGCTGGCAGGAAATAAAACCCTGACTATCCTGCATGTAATACAGGTTACACAGGAGTTCTTAGTCGTAAACACCAGCAAAGCTAGCCTTGTATTGATGCTGTATGTGAATGTGGAAGGAAGCCAGCATTTATTTGGAACTAAACAAAGTAAGCAATAGATGGCACTATTTTCACTGCTTTCCAACCTTAGGAGCCAATAAAACAACTTGATAGAATTTGCAGAATGTTGCTGAACATATCAAGCATAATCACCAGTTATGATATTCACGATTACTCGTTGGAAACTTTCATGCCATGATTTTATATGTCAGTTTCCTCTTTAGACTCTAATGTTTTTAATTGTTCTATCAAATGTCTGGAAAAACTAGCTCACTACTGGTAAATTTCAAGTATTTATGATTGTCGCCAAGCTTTGGTCATAGTATTGGTTTTCTTTTGATCAGCAGACAAGACAGAAATCATTCTACAAGGTTTAAATCTAGTGTTCATCGTAAAATCTGCAGCATAATATAATTCTCATTTTAATGTCATTGACTTATCTTTGCACATCATTGTATCTTCCTAATTGTGTTATAACTCCACATTAGTAGACGTGGTGGAGGCACGAACAGGAACAATATTTAAGGGACCTTTGACAGCTACTTGAATGAGCAAAAGAGATAGGAGTTAATGCAGGCAAGTGAGATTAGTATGGATTGGCATGATGTTTGGCAGAGATGTGCTGTTCAGCTCTGGGAATTCACCCCAATATTATTTGCTCCAGCTATTTACAACTAAACTGAATGGATCCTCCACTTGCTCATTAGCAGTTAATTAACATTGTCTCTTTATTAGTCTTTCAGGTAAATCTTCTTAACTCCTTTATTTGGAGATGCAGCATCAAAATAAGACTTGCTTTGCTGGTGTTTACTACTTAGCAGTTCTTGAGTAAAGTGTATTACACACTGGATAAGCAGGCATTTTATTTCCTGTCAACCCTACCCCAGAGAGAATACAATAATATAAGATTTCTGTAAATAACTATCTGATTCTTCACAGATTTATTTTAACCCAGCAGTACAACTCAGTTGACATTTTCATTGGGCAATCTGCATGAAATTGGGCAGGAAGTACTAATTTGCATAGGTTTGCACCTGCACTTTGAATGAATGGGAATTATTTTTGTGAGTCTATTAACAATTTTCTACTGCAGTAGCTGCTCCCTTTGTTATAAAGGAACATAAATGACTGGTGTACACAATTCAGTTTGGCCTAAGACTTGTTGTAGACCCATTGATAATTGCAAGACCAACATCTGTGAACAAATTATCACCTTGTTTTTGCTAAACTGTGGATTGTGCACAGGCTGTACAACCTGTAGGGTTCATATATAAGGGAAGGATTGACAAAGATCCCAGAAGTTGGTATGGAGTTTCACTTTCCTGGACTTGAAAATCATGATTGTCATCGAAGAAGGGATGTTATCACCAATCTGCACAGATTGTGGTTTTCCCATTAGGAAGTCAAGGATCCAATTGCAGAGGAACGCACATAGTCCCAGATTCTGCAACTTCTCAATCAGGGTTGTGGGAATGATGGTACTAAATGCTGAGCTACAGTCGATGAACAGCATCCTAAGTAATCACTATTCCTGTTACTACTTTCATGGTTGTATTCTATTTAAGACTGCTCCACTAGATTTAATTTTCTGAAAGCATCCTGAAATAAATGTTAGTTACTCAGTAGAGTCAGAGAGTTATACAACAGAGAAACAGGAACTTCAACCATGTCTAATGAGTTATCAATCTGACCTGGACCCATTTCCCTTTATGGTATATACTGTATCCCTCGAAACCATTTCAATCCATGTACTTATCAAAATGTCTTGTGTAATTCTATTTGTTTTCATTTCTTCATCTGGCAGCTCACTCTATATACCCACCAGCCGTTGTGTGGAAAATGTTGCCTTTCAGATTTATTTTAAATCTTTCCTCTTTCACCTCAAACCTCCAGGGTTTCGGTCCCTTTCTTTGGGAAAGTGACTGTGACCATTCACGTTATCTGTGAGTCTCATGGTGTTATATACCTCATAGCCTCTTGTGCTCCAGGAAAGAAATCACAGCCTCTCTTTGTAACTCAAGCCCTCTAGTCCAGGCAGCACCCTTGTGATTCATTTCTGCACGCTTTCCACCTTAAAGACACTTTTCCAATAGCTGAGTGATGAGAACTGCACACAGTAGTGTGGTCTTGACAGTCATCTGTACAGTCAACCTGATAACCCAACTCCTTTTCTCAATACCTTGTCTGATGAAGGTAAGCATAGCACACTGTTCACTCACCATCATGTCTATCGCTGTTGCCACTTTCAGTAAACTAATAATTATTATGCAAGTCCTGCCTGGTTTAATTTACCAAAATGCAACATGTCCTGTACTTCTGAGTTATATTCCATCTCCTATTCTTTGGCACACTTCCCCCAGTTCATCTAGATTCCATTGTAATCTTAGATAACCTTCATTGATCACGATGTCACCAATGTCAGTATCATCTGCAAACTCATAAACCGTGCCAACTGTATTCTCACCCAACTCATTAATATAGATGATAAACAACTGTGGACCCAGCTTCAATTCATCCCGCATACCTCTGGCCAGCAGCCTCATGTGACAAACAACCCACCACTACCACATACTCACTCCTTCCACCAAGCCAATTTTGTATCCATTTCACCAGCTTGCCTTCTACCTCATGACCTTATGCAGCCTTATGACCTAACCTTCTGGACTAGTCTACCATGCAGAACCTTGCCAGAGATTGT
The DNA here is from genome assembly GCF_030144855.1 of Hypanus sabinus. Taxonomy (NCBI): domain Eukaryota; kingdom Metazoa; phylum Chordata; class Chondrichthyes; order Myliobatiformes; family Dasyatidae; genus Hypanus; species Hypanus sabinus. The sequence goes on along the minus strand of NC_082707.1, from coordinate 64,093,889 downwards.
TTTTATGTCCATGTTCCTGTGAACTAAATAAATTCCATTATAAGCAAAGGGACATATGAATAATATTTGTTTGATTTAACTATCTGTACATGCATGATTACTAAACAGAGATATAGTAGAATGAATTGACACATGGTCCAAAGTTTATTGATTTACAACAGATAAAAGCTAATATGTGCAGAATATCCTGGAGTGTAAACTTGAAATAAGCAACTTGCCTGCATTTATCTGTATGATATCTCAATGTCCCGTGGTTCTGTAAGCCTGCTGGAGAGATAAGTTGTTGTGAGTTGTCAGATGCCTGCATTGAGCAGTATGAATTCAAAACTCATTGAATCTGGCAAGGTTTTGCAGTCTTGTCAAATAGCATTTGTGGACAGACACTGGAGGATGAAGCAGCTAATCTTTACAAAAAAATGATCTCTCACTTTTGGTCTATCTCTTATAACAAACCTGTTGGAGGATTCCACTTAGATTAGATTAATAATTCATTCATTTAGCATTAGAGGAAGCCCTTGGCGTCACTTGAGGAACTCAGATTTATAGTTGGGGTACATGTTCCTCCTCTCCTTTTGATCTATGTGTATCAGTTTTTGTGAACAAATTAAGGGAAATCATGATCAAGATATTGATTATCAAGAATGTCATTTCTCCAAGATACTACTGCAGCTTTTGTTTCAAATCCTGGTTTCTTGCATTAACATGTATTTTGAAGCCTCATGGGATTATATTTCTATTACTGACAGTGGTATTTTTATTGTCTTTCTCTGGACATGAAACATTCTGCAGTCATGTTTAGACCTCAGCAGAGCAGAGTCATTGCTTCTATTGCTGCAGCTCCTTGAACTATAATGGATAGTAGGGAATTATATGCAGTGTTTTTAAACTGCAGGCATATTTTGTGTGGAGAGCTTCATTCAGCACCATGGATAGATCAGGACAGCAGATTACTATATGGGGGGTACAGTACCCCTGTGAAGAGGGTTCAGAGGCAGTAAGATTTGATGAGTGACACTTTGTATTGCTAAATAGTGGGCAGGTAGTTTATAATCTACCATGTGTTCATGAATTATACTTTGTTTTTGCAAACCCTATTTTTCAGGCTAATAATATGATTAGAGGATCTCACAGTTCTCTTTGAATCTTATCTGATGGACAAGTGGAAAGCAATTGTCACCATCATTGCTGTTGGTAATCCCCTAAACAGATAATGTGCATGTTTCTCACCTTGTACCAGGAGACCATTATTCTCAATCAATAAACTGTTAATATTTTATCGTAAAGAAATAATTAAATATCATGTTTTAGCAAATGCCATTTTTAAAGTGTAAAATTTTGAATCATGGGACATTGTCAGATCTCACAATTGGAAACTATCTCATATACCAAATATTCATTATAGTTGCTTTTGTTTTGTTTAATCATCACACTGCAATTATTTAAATTTATGAAATTTAAAGAAAACAAGCAGTGTATTAATATTGTACCTTTTTTGCTGTTATGCTGCTGGTTTTACTAAAAAATGTTGATTGAAGGATCAAGAGGAATTGTGTAATTTGGTACTTGTTGGTTGGTATGCATTGTAGTGGACTGAAAAGCTGATTTCTGTGCAGTATGATTCCTTAACTTAGCTATTCTTTTGATAATGGAATCAATGGATCATAATTTCAGTATTTTAATTGGAAGTGGGAATGAGAACATTTGCTTCCTGTAGTGGATATTTCACTGCCTTATGTTTTAACTACTTAATGGAGTTTAAACAACTGTTTTTCTTTAAGCTTTGTACGGAATAACTCTGATTTTAATCTTGTGTTCAGCTCTGCATTTGAGAGTTACAGTAAGTTAATAACAAGTATTGAAGTTAATTAAGTCATGTAATACCCCTTGCTAAGAGCACTATACCTGCAGTATTTTGGAGTGGTTACCCCAAACCTGGCATTCTAATGTATATTATTACAGCTCTGATAAATTTGTGGACAGTTACCTGTATGTATTGTCAGTGCTGTATTCATCACATGTTTACACTATGCCCTGGCTTATACACTATACATGGCTTATATCGACATGGTTTAATGGCAGAAACCTTTGCTTGTGAAGCTTATTATTCTGGACTCTGCACTGCACCAATTTTGCTAAATGAAATATTCTGTTTTCAATCACAAAGAGAACTGATGAATTACAGTCTTGAATTCTGATCAATGTGGCAACATATCCAACCATACTGCTTGACATGAATTTTGTAGTTAATGGCGAAGGATTAGATTCTCACTGTTTATCATGCTGACAGTGCCCACTAATGTTTGGCAAGCTTTAGAGTGGCAGCATGGTATTTAAAGATAATTTACAGTGCAGCACTCTCACCAGGAGATTTGTGATGTCTGTAAGCTGGGGTACTTCAATGAAATTAAAGAATGCCTGCTGAAACATACAGAATCTATAATTCGCATCTAATTTGATTGTAAAATAATGCAGCAATGCAGATTGGATTAAGACAATGCAAAAGGAAATGGGAAGAAAAATAGGAATATAATTGTAAATTTTTTGACAGAATGAGATTCCACCTTCAGAAAATTATATTTTCAAAGGCACTGAAGCTGATTAAAAGCAATTAACACTTACCATGTTGCTGAAAATCCTTATGGTGCCAGAAACATTTTTCTTTCAAGTTTAGTGGGTAACTAATGGGTTAGTATAATAGAGTTTTTATTTTTTGGCTAAGCAGTTGCAGCTTTATAGAGCGTGTACATAGAGTAATAACAATTCAAAGAATCAGCTTTGCAAGTAAGTAATATTCAGGAGCTGAACTGGGTTCCAGATGGTCTCAGTAGTCAGGCCTTTAAACCCTTGCAGACTGAACTGAAGACTAAATGACAAAAAATGAACAGACTGGTCCTAATTCTGCTTTCAACTGGAAACAACAGTGGCAACTTATTTCCTTTCACCAATACTGCTTTAAACCACTGACTTCCTCCAATTTGTTGCTCAGGGGTTAGTATTGCATCTTCATATCTTTATGATTTCGGTTTCAGTCCATTGAAGGGAATTTTTAAAGGTTCAGATACCTCTGAGAGGATTTTCATATCTTACCATTGATAAGCTTGTTGTTTAATGTGCTCGGTAATATTAGTGAACACTTAAGCTTCTTCATTATTCTGAATGCAGGTTTTCTCCCAAGCTGTTTTTATTTCTGATCCAACAGCTGAAGCTTGCTGCTTCAGGATATGAAAATCTTGAGGGAGCATTGGGAAGGTGAATGAAGTAGTCAAAACGAGTTACACATCAGTCATATGATGTGCCATTGCTTAATTAACAGAATCTGCCTTTGCTGTGTCATTTGTTGTTGCTGCTTAATATTTAAACATGCATCCATTCTTACTTCAGAATACTAATTGTCTTTAATTGTGAGTGCAGTACTTAATGTTCACAGGTAATGGAAGTTAAACCAATTATTATTAATAAATTATTTATTCTTTCTAATTTTGCTCGAAAATTTAAGTGCCCTCTTTAAATGTTGGATGATTTTTTTTTGCAGTGGGGAACCTGCAGTACTTTTCATGTACAATAAAGCTCTATTCCATTGTCCAAGTCAATCACAGCAATATATCTAAAGTATTGCGAGAAATACATAATTTTGGAGTGGTCCTGCACCACCTGACCCCACATATAATGGATTTTAAAATCTTACTCTTATATCTACTGCTCAGTATCCAGCAATGCTTTTAAATTACCCACCCAAGCAGTATAGGAGTAATAAAATAGTGTTGAACTTCATACTACCCATCTTCTGACCAGCATATAACTGAACCAAGGTACTTTGTAGCTGTTTCTAATCCAAGTTCTGTTCTTGTAAATAAGCCTCTGAAAACACAATTTCACAGAAAAATGCCAAAGTCATGAAGTTACAAACTCTAATTGTTTTCTTGGAAAACCAGTTCCAGAATAAGAGGTTTCCTGTGAATAATGTAACACTTCATATCATGTTGTAAAATATGCAATTGTATTTATTCTGAAACCATTGACAGGTAATTTATTTTTAAATATAACTCATTTAGTTGCTTGCTGAAGGAATATTCTATGTTTAAAAATGTAAGAGAGTTTATCTGAAAGTAACTGCTGATTGATTGGATAGGAAATGGGCCACGACACAACAACATTGTGCACGTTTTCTTTTTAAATCTTTTTATTGATTTTAAACAAACACAAATGAAACACTGAGTACAAATAGCTTGAGAGTACATAATTAATAGGTTAAGGTATAAATACAAATAGTTAATAATTCATATATAATAACCTCCCAAACTCATAGTGGTTACAGGAAATGGAAAAAATAAGAACCCCCCCCCCAAAAAAAAACAAAAGAAAACTAACCTAACCAACATGGGCCATTGCATTATATCAAATATGCACAGTAGCATCAATAACTCCACACCTCTATCCAAATAATTAAAGATGATAAGAATAAGGAAAAGTCAGTTTAGCTCGTATGAAAATGTTGAATAAATGGTCTCCAAGTTTCTTCAAATTTAACTGAAGGGTTGAAGACAACACTTCTAACCTCAACAAGAAATAGTTTGAGAAAACCACTGAAATGTTGTTGGAGGATTAACTTCTTTCCAGTTCAATAGGATGGATCTTCTAGCCATTAATGTGGCAAATGCAATCATCCGCCGGGATAAACAACTATTATCCACCATTGGCAAACCGAAAATTGTAGTAATAGGTTGCGGTTGCAATTTGATGTTCAGAACTGTCGAAATAATACTATAGATATCTTTCCAGTAATTTTGCAAACGGGCAAGACCAAAACATGTGGGTCAATGAAGCGACTTCAGAATGACATCTGTCACAGGTCGGATTAACGTGAGAATAAAATCGAGCAAGTTTGTCCTTGGACATGTGAGCCCTATGTACAACCTCAAATTGTATTAGGGCTTGTTTAGCACAAATGGAAGAAGAATTAACTAATTGTAAAATTTTCTCCCACTGCTCTGTGGGTACAAGACAGTGAAGTTCTTTTTCCCATTCGTTCTAAATTTTTTCTGATACCCCTGGTTGTATTTTCATGATCATATTATAAATGATGGCTACTAAACCCTTCTGGCAAGGATTCAGAGCTAGAATTTTTTCTGTAATATCCATTGGACATAATTTCAGAAAAGACTGTAACATATTATTCAAAAAATTTCTAACCTGCAAGTATCTAAAAAATGAGTTTTAGGCAAATTATATTTATTAGATAGCTGTTCAAAGGACATAAAACTGTTATCTAAAAATAGATCATGAAAACATGTTATGCCTTTTGTTTTCCATAATACAAAGGCCTGATCCATAAAAGAGGGCTGAAAAAATAGTTAGATATAATAGGGCTTGATAAGATAAATTTATTCAAGCCAAAGAATTTACGAAATTGAAAACATATTCATAATGTATGTTTAACTATAGGATTAGTTATTTGTTTATTCAGTTTAGATAAAGCAAAAGGAAGTGAAGATCCTAAATTAGAAAACAATGAAAAGTCTTGTACAGATTTACAATCTAAACTTACCCATTGAGGGCAAGGTACTATGACCGATTCTTGTGTCCAAAATATTAAATATTGAATGTTAACTGCCTAGTAGTAAAATCTTAAGTTTGGCAAAGCCAAACCACCTTCCTTCTTCGGCTTTTGTAAATATTTTTTACTTAATCTAGGATTTTTATTCTGCCACACATACGAGGATATTTTGGAGTCAATAATGTCAAAAAAAGACAGGAATAAAAATTGGTAATGCTTGAAATAGATATAAAAATTTGGGTGAAACTATCATTTTAATAGCATTAATTCGACCAACCAATGACAAAGATAATGGGGACCATCTAGTAATAAGTTGGTCAATTAAAGGTAAAAAGTTAACTTTAAATAAATCCTTATGTTTCTTAGTAATTTTAATACCCAAATAAGTAAAATTATCTGTAACAACTTTAAATGGTATGTGTTTATAGATTGAAACTTGCATATTTAATGGAAAAATTCACTCTTATTAAAATTCAGTTTGTAGCCAGAAAAGCTACTAAACTGAGCAAGCAAGGATAAAATAACAGGAATAGATCTCTCAGGGTCAGAGATGTATAGTAACAAATCATCAGCTTATAATGATAATTTATATGTCCCTTCCCTGCGGGTAATATCAAAATATTAGGTGATTCACGAATGGCAATGGCTAAAGGTTCCAAAGCAATGTCAAATAATAGAGAACTTATAGGGCAGCCTTGCCTCATACCACGAGACAACTAGAAAAAAAAAGAGATCTTTGATTATTGGTAAGAACCGATGCCAAAGGTTTATAATATATCAATTTAATCCATGATATAAATTTTGGGCTAAAATTAAAATTCTGCAGTGTATTAAATAAATATGGCCATTCAACTCTATCAAGCGCTTTTTCAGCATCTAAGGAAATGACACATTCTGGTATTTTAGATGAAGGATTATAAACTATATTAATTTTCCAATGTTAAAGAATGAATAACGATTTTTAATAAATCAGGTCTGGTCTTCAGAGATAATTTGAGGTAATATATTTTCCAATCTAGTGGCCAAAATTTTGGTAAAAATCTTGGAATCCATATTCAGCAAAGCTATAGGCTGATAGGATGCACATTCAATAGGGTCTTTGTCTTTTTTAAGAATTAGAGAAATGGAGGCATCATAAAAAGATTGTGGTAGTTTACCTACAGTTAACGCATCTTTAAAAAATTTACAAAGCCAAGGAGAGAGTATAGAAGAAAAGGATTTTAAAAATTCCACAGTATAACTGTCTGGACCAGGGGCTTTACCTGAATTCATTGAGAAAATAGCCTCTTTTATTTTGATTTCCATAATAGGTGCATCTAGAAATACACAATCTTCAGCTGTTAATTTCGGGATGTTCAATTTACTTAAAAATTCATCCATTATAGAAGAATCCTCAACAAGTTCTGATTGATATAAAGAGTTATAAAAATCTTGAAAGGCTTTATTTGTCTCTTTATGATCAGTTGTCAAAGTGCCATCTCATTTACGAATCTTAATGATTTGCTGTTTAACCAAAGCAGTTTTCAATTGATTAGTCAATACAATAATTTACCAGATTTATCTCCATGTAAATAAAACATTGTACATCTAAGATCTTGAATTTGTAAAATTGATAATGCAGCTATTGTGAGGACAAGTAGAAATTGCCTGTAAATGTTGTAACTGAAATGGGTATATTAATAGCAAAAAAATACTGGAAGTAATCAGGTCAGGCAGCACGTGTGGAGGGAGAAAAACAGGTTGATACACTTCCAAGACAGTTTTTCTGAAATTGTGGAATTGTTAAGTCCTGAGAGTAGTTAGAAGATTAAATGGAATTCCGTGCATTTGCATTCTGCTTTGCTGGGATGCTGACAACTGAGAAATCAGAGTAGAAGTGATAGAGAAAGGAAGTGACCAGCAGAAGCTCAGGATCCTCCTTGAGGACTCATTGGAGGTGTTTTGCAGAGCAGTCACCTAACCTTCTGTTGATTACACTCATGAACAGAATGCTATGTCTTTTTCATAAAATGCAGCATATTAAAATGGAAGAGTTATCAGTGAATCACTGCTTCACCTAGAAGGAGTGTCTGGGTCCCTGGATTGTGGGAAAGGAAGAGGTAAAAGTGAGATATTCTGCCAGGTTAGTATGGAAAGGTGCTGTGAGAAGCAGTGGCATTGGTGGAGGTGAAAACTAGAACCAGAAGTCAAAGATGGAATGGTTCATTCTGAATGCTGGGAGTGGCGGGAAAGGTGTGATTTGTAGTGGCATCCCATTGAAAATGGCTCAGTTTCTGGAGGATGATTCATTCAGTGCGGAAGGAAATAAGTTGAGGAGGTAAATTAAGTTGCAAGCATTCACCTTGTGCAATATACAAACGCTTTTAGCAAGGAGGACAAGGTGTTTGTGGAGTGGCAGCTGACTGGGCCCCTGCTCTGTAAGGCTAAGTTCAGCACTATTCTTGCCAGTAAGTTTATGATGATCTTGAAGTTAATCTTCATTTAGAAGAGTGCTGATAATTCAGAGAAGGGAGGTTAGAGTGGGCAAGCGTAACGGAAAAATTGAACTTGTTGTGTCATGTCGGCAGTTTCTGATGATTAATCCCGGAAAGGTTGAAAGATCAGAATAAGGAGCCAAATGGATTGGAAATTATGAATCCTGAAGATTTCAGTCTAGATGCAGATTTTCTCACCAAAGAATTGGGCATGTTGCACCAATGTTAGAGCTTAATGTTGCACCAATCTCAGAATGCAGTCTAATGGGATTGTAATCAAATGATACCAGACAGTTTGTTTGGTATTTGGGAAAAGTTGAAACAATGGCAAGGCAGAAAAGAAGGAAATGAATTGGCCAGAAAGTCAGAAAGTCAGAAAGTCAGAAATTGAAATTTCAGTGTTGTTGAAGCTTACAATCCTTGAAATGATGTGATATGCAGTTCCACTTCATCCTTGAGGAAGAAGCTGAACTGCAGATCAGGAAAGCATTAAAATCAAGCAAATTGGCAATTTTGGAGAAAGCTCAAGAACTTGCGCATTCTACTCATGACATTAAGTATCAATCTTGTGATCTGGTTTTTAACATGTAATTTAAGAAAATCTAAATATCTTGAATATTAATAAATTTTATTTTAAGCCTTAATGGAAGCTGATATTAAACACAGATACAAGATTGGCAGTTATGCTCAGGTTGCAAGTTCTGACAAATGTAAGGTAAAGTTCTAGGCAAAATTATTGGTTTTATTGGTTCAATGTATTTTAGATCTTTGATCCATTAATTAGATGGAGTACCAAGTGATGTGAATCCATTTTTACTCTGAAAGCAAGCTTATTTGGTAATGTGGAGACAATTAGGTACAATGCCCCATTATAAGGAGTACCAGAAACCCAGAGTTTGTTGAGATTCACTTTCTGTTTTTTGCTATTCTTCTTAGAAAAATAGAGGGCTGTGGGTAAGCCTAGTGATTTCTAAGATAGGGACATGCTTGGCACAGCATTGTGGACCAAAGGGCCTGTATTGTGCTGTAGGTTTTCTATGTTTCGTAAGTTTTGTGTTTGGGAATGAGTGCAGATGAGACATGGAGAATTAAAATAGCCACTAAGAAGATCCAAATCCAGGCTTCTCAGATGGGAAATCTCAAACCACGGAAGCACAAAATCTTCAACTGAGTGTGCAGAGGTCAGAATTTAAAGAAAGAGATGTTGCATTGGTTCTTTAAAAGAAAAGCAGGATTGGCTTCATAAGAAGCACTGGAGTCACAGTGTTCCAAATCAAGAGTTTAAAATACAGCAGGACAAAATATTAAAATGTATTATCGTGGGAAGATTGGATGGTAATTGGCTGGTTAATACTATTTGTTGTTTTCCTCTTTCTGAAAAACGTTTGCACTAAATTACTATATATTTTTGTTTTTGGCTGCACTGCTGCTGCAAACATATTTCCCATCATATGACATTAATAATAAATCTGATTCTGATTACTAACAAGATTGAGTTATCATTAACATATAATTTGCTGATTGAGAATTTAATAAGTCATTAAATCTATCAAATTATAACAGTGATGGTAAGGTAAATGATGCATCTGCAGCAAGTGGAAGCTGACAGAGTGAATTTACAGTAGCTCCAGGAAATTCAGCTCAGAGATGAAATGGAGTGTGAGGTTTAAATACTGTAATGCTTCATAAGTTACCATAGGCAGTCACACCCCATAGGTTAAGTACTGTAAATCTGGCCGGCAGCTAGAGACAGTGGGGAGTGGTTATGAGTGAAGCAGATAAGATGATCCAAACTGTAGCACCAGTGGAACTTCTGCCTTTGTACAATATGTACAAGGTTCGTGCAGGCTCTGTTGATGAAATTGGAGACCACAAGGAGAGCAAACTTACTGCAGCACCTTGGTAAAGGGGCCATGAAACAATTCACTACCATTAATGTCTCATCCTTTATTAACAGAGATTAAAAATAAGGAAAGAGCAGCTTTTGAAAAAAAATGTTTACTTATCACAGTAGGAGACACTTAAGTCATCCTGAAAAGAGTGTGAAATTAGGGGGCAAAAGGGAAGGCAGAAACATAATCCAATCATTACTACCAGAAAAAAGCTATGCATGGACCACAAAACCTATACCCTTTGATCTGAAAAGAAATAACTGCAGGGATATCAGATATGTTTGTTACGAAGTTCCAGAAGTTTCATAGTTTCTGAAAAGGTTCTATTGGAATGGAAAAAACATTAATATAATGCCTCACTCAAATTACTGGAGGTCAAGCATTATATATGGAAAAGATGAAACATTCGAGGTTTTGGGCCGAGACCCTTCTTCGGGACTGAGAGGGAAGGTGGGGGAAGGTGCCTGAATTAAATGATAGAGGAAAGGGAAGGAGTCTGGCTGGAAGGTGATAAGAGGAGCCAGGTGGGTGCAAAAGGTCAACAGTTGGTTAAGGAAGAATCTTTACAGGAGAGGAGAGTGGACAATAGCAGGAAAGAAAGGAAGAGGGGACCTGGGAGAAGTAATAGGCATGTGAGAAGAAGTAAAAGGTCAGAGTGAGGAATGGGGGGGGTAAATTTTGTTCACCAGAAGAAATTGATATTCTTACCATCAGATTGGAGGGCAACCAGACAGAATATAAGGTGTTACTCCTTCACCCTAAGGGTGAACCAACATGTCAGAATGGGAATGGGATTTGGAATTAAAATGTTTGGCCACTGGGAAGTTCTACTTGTGGATGGTGCAGAGGTGTGCGATGAAATGGTCCCCCGATTTACGCACCAGGAGCACTGGACGTATAGATGACACCAGCTGATTCACAGTTGAAATGTTGCCTCACCCGAAAGGACTGTTTGGGGCCCTGAATGGAGGTGAGGGTGGAGGTGGATGGGCAGGTGTAGCACTTAGGCCGGTAGTGGGGAGGGAAAAATGGACAATGGAATCGCAGAGGGAGTGATCCCTGCAGAAAGGGGGGTTCCTTTGGAGGTGGCAGAAGTCTCCCCCATTCCTCTGTTCCCTACACTGACCTTTAGCTTCTTCTTACCTGCCTCTTACTTCCCCTGTATCTCCTCCTCCTTCCCTTCCTCCTATTGTCCACTATCCTCTCTTATCAGATACTTTCTTCTCCAACCCTTGACCTTTTCCACCCACCTGGCTTGCCCTATCACCTTCCAGTCAGCTTCTTTCCCCTCCCACTCATTGATTAATGCAGTCATCTCCCTCCTTCTCTCTCAGTCCTGGAGAAGCTCTTGGCCCGAAACGTTGACTGTTCACTCTTTTCCATCGGTGCTGCCTGACCTGTTGAGTTCATCCAGCATTTTGTGCAAGGTGCTTTGGAGTTCCAGCAACTGCAGATTTTCTCATATTTGTGATTAATATAATGCCCCCTACCCGCACATGGAAGGAGAGAGACCAGAGGCTGGGCATGATAGACCAAATCAAATAACATCGGTCATTGGGTTAATGCTAGAATCCATTATCAAAACAAAAGTTGCAGTAATTTACTTAGCAAATAGTAATGCAACTAAACAGAGGAAACTTTAATGAAAGTGAACTTGTACTTGACAAATATAATAGGCTTTTTTGGTTGAAAAGGAGAGCATATAGCCTATATGAAGCCAGATGCTGCTATATTGGGATGACAATCTAATGAATGTAAGTCACTCAGAAATAGTAATATAAAGTGACGACTACTTTGATAAACAATATACTTAATGGATGAATAGACCTTTGTAGCCTTTTGAATCAAACAGTACCTGAATGAAAATTGTAACATCCGGGGAGTCAGGAGATGGGGTAAGATCACAAAACCAGCTGTATGTATTATGTTTAGGACTGACAAGCCATCAGTGGTTGAAATGTTTTTGCTTTGAATCTGAGCTTAATTCTTGGATGCTGCAAATTGGTGATGTGCACCTAAAGAGATATTTCACGTCTGCAAAACTGTGGTACTTTATCTAAAATCTGATGGAAAATTGCAGAGTGAATGATGGGCAGTTGATCTAAAATTGCCTAGGTAATGTGATCATCCCTATTTCCAATGATGCTAACGTTTGTTTATTTTGTGTGTGTGTGTGTGTGTGCGTTTGTGTGTGTTTATGATGCACCATCTGCTTGTTAAAGTGATGGATGTCAGTACTGTGAAATCGTTCTCCTGAGTTTTGCACCTCATGTAAGTGTAAAGTACTCCTGGGTCATGTATGGTACAAATTAAATGCACGGAAATGTTTCCTGCACATGACACCTCCAGTGTACACCAGATTCTGTCACCTACTGTCACCTTTACAAAGAAATAGTTGAATACAATTTTTTTTCAGCTGCATCTAATTGACCATTCTCAAACTGCTGACATTATTGACTGATAGCACTGGAGACCCAGTTGTTTCCTCATTATATCCTAATTTGCCATCAGAGATTGATACAGATTTGCTCATTACTTGGACACAGAAAGATGGATTTTAGCACCCAGTGCTGGGTAGATTTGGGGATAGTTCAGAAGGTAAGGTTTAAAAGATACCTTACTCTTGGATCTATTGAAGATGCAGTACAGTGCAGACAATAGTCCCGTCCCAGGAAGCAGGCTGTGACAGAGTATTTTGATAATGCTGGCAACCTTAGTTGGTTTCCTAAGCCTTGAAAATCTGGAGCCACTAATTCCCGTTCACCTTGTGTATTGACTGCATCACTATACAGTAGTCAACCTAGCAAGTCAAAATAATTAAAAACAAACTCCAGTATTGAGCATTAGTTTTCAATTATCAGAAATATCCTGGTACTATTTCTTTGTGTTAAAGACCTTATTCTCCTTAATGTGCCCTTTCTAATCAATGGCTACAGCAATAATTGGTCCTGTATTTATTCTTTGCTATAATAGCATTAGTATGGATATAGAATCAGTGTAAAATCAGAAAGCATAACATTTACAAAAAGGAATTGTAAATGCAAATGACAAGTTGCATTTCTGAGAATAACTCATTTCCATGAACTCTGTGACCTTCTTAAAGTGATTGAGAGCTAAAAGGCTTCTGTATTGGTTGGGAATGAATTAGTTGATGTTTATACAATACAATGTCCCCTCCAAACCACTCAACATTTTAGGGCTTAAATTGCTTTGTTTTAGTGCCTAGGCAGCATTAGGGTAGTGATTCATTTCCTTTTTTATGTTCTCATTAAAGAAAATCAGTGGAAATCAATTGCCCTGTTGAACACCAGGCTTGCATGCAAACACTTGTAATTAGCAGTGAGAGTTCAAAGATCCTGAATTAAGAACTATTAAATGAGTCCACACCATCAAATTTAGAAATGAACAGTTTAAAATCATTTAGTCTATTTATTACTGGCCTTAAATCCCAACGAATCAGAAATCAATGACCATTAGCTTCAATGTTATTAATAACATTGTAATAAATACAGCACTGGCTACACGTAAAAGCAAACACGGGTAGTGTGTGTTATACTATTGGTCAGGGGACATTAGAGCAGATATATTGGTAGATTACAGAAGGTTACAAAAACAATGGGGCTGTAGTCATGGGAATTTAAACTTTCCCAATATTGATTGGGATTTCCTGAGTGCAAGAGACTTGAATGAGGTGGAATTTGTAAAACACAAGTGGTTTTAGAGTAATATGTAGCATGTCCTACTAGGAAGGGTCTGAACTTGACCTCAGGGAATGAGAGTGGGCAAAAGATAACTGTTGTCGGAGGAACCCACTGGAAGCAGTGACAGTAGTTTTGTATGATTCAGGTCTTGGAAAAAGATAGGGTTAGTCCTCAGGATAGGGCCCTAAAGTAGAGAAAGCTAGATTTCAATTGTGTGGGGAAGGACCTGATTGGAAGTAGGTTGAAAGAGGATGCGAGAGAGGAAAACAATATCCGATTAGTAGGGAGGTATTTCAAAGCAAGCTAGTTAGAGTTCAAACTCAGCATGTTCCCTTAAGATCAGAAACAAAAATGGCAAGTTAAGGGAACTTTGGTGAATAAAGGATATTCGAGGTTTGATCAGATAAAAGAAGGATGCCTATGTTAAGTATATTAGTATTGAGCAAGTGTAACCAATGTTCTGTACAGCTGCAACATCATGTTTACAGCAAATATGGGAAGGAACCTAAGAAAAAAATTAGGAGGGCTAAAAGGGTCCATGAAATGACTTTGGCAGGTAAAACCTTTTTTATGTTCTAATAAGAAGCAAGATGATAGCTCGGTAAAGATTAGGTCCCCTCAAGACCAAAGGACAAATCTTTCTGTGGAACTAGGTGATTTGAGTGAGGTAGGAAAAGAATGCTTCTCATTAATATTCACCAGAAAGAAGTATAAAAAGGTTTGTGCGTTAAGGGAGGGATACACTGACACTCTGAAGCATACCAGTGTAAAGAAAGAGGAGCTGTTAGAAATATTGATGATCGGGACTTGATTTGATACATCCCACGATGCTAAGAGAAGCAAATAAGGGGATTTACAGAGTGCTCTGAGATTTTTGCAACTTTGTCAGCCATTAGGGAGATACCAGAAGACTGGAGGATAGTTAATGTTGTCCATTTGTTCAAAACGCCCAATCCCTGAGGACTTTTCCAAGACCTGAATCATACGAAACTACTGTCACTGCTTCCAGTGGGTTCCTCCAACAACAGTTATCATTTGCCACTCTCATTCCCTGACAGACCCTTCCTAGTAGGACATGCTACATATTACTCTAAACCACATTTTACAGAGTAGGGATAAGCCTAGAAACTACAGATTGGTGAGCCTCACACCAGTGGTAGGGAAAATGTTGGAGAAGAATACGGGGAACAAATTTTATGTTCATTTGGTAGGCAGGGATTCTTTTGGAGCGGTCAGCATGGTTTTGGGCAGGGAAGATGATGTTTCACAAACCTGATTGTTTTTTTTTGAGGAGATAATTATGAAAATTGATGGTGGGAGAATGGTAGACACCATTTATGCAGGCTTTAGTAAGGTTTTTGACAATCCAGGCTGACCCAGAAGATTAAGGTACAAGGGATGCAAGGTGTGTTGGCAACCTGGATACAAAATTGGCTTGATGATAGGAAGCAAAGTGTAGTAGTGTTTGGGTGTTTTGCTAACTTGAAGTTTTAAGTGGTATACCTCAAGTACCAACGCTAGGAACTTGTTTTTTAAAGATCTGTTAATGACTTGAATGTGAATATTGGCAGTCTGACCAATATGTTTTCAGATAATATGAAAATCGGTGTAGTTGTCAAATATGTAGATCCGCCGGAATGATGGTAGATGAAATTATTTCTATCTAGTGTGGCCTAATGCACTTTGGGAAATCAAACTCTTTTCGGATATGATACCTTAGAAACACAATGTACAGAAAGATCTTGGAGTATAAATCCAAAGAACCCTGAAAAGGGTGGCATAGGTGGATAGGAGAGTCAAAAAGGCATTTGGTGTGGAATATCATGTTGAAACTGTTCAACATTGGTTAGTCTGCACTTGCAGTATTATGTAGGGAGGATGTGATCGCAAAAGAAAGAGTGCAGTAGAGATTTACCAGGACGTTGCCTAGACTTGAGTACATGGATATGCTGGGTGTGTTCTCACTGGAATATACGATGCCGAGGGATGACCTTGTCAAGACTGGTAAAAATGATGAAAGTCAGAGTCTTTTTCCCAGAGGAGTCTAGAAGTAGATGGCACAGATATAACTTGTAAAAGCCTGTCCAGCATCTTGCTGTCAATCATTGTGTTTAAAACATTCAGTTGGTTCGTGAAATGATAAATTAGAACATATGCTGCAGCTTGCTCATTCTAATTGACTAAAGCAGCTTTAGTCAGTCATTCAATCTGCACAATGTTTTCCAAATTCCTCTTAACATAGCACGTCAGAAGAATCAAGTAATTAATTCTCAATGTAAAGCTCTGTTTGCAACCAGTTAGAATTCTCTCCAAGGTACATCAGTGTTTGATGGCATTCCAAGTCTCCTCAAACTCCTAATAAAATATGGCTACTCTCATTCATTCTTTGTAATTGCATCAATATGTTGGATCCAGGATAGATCAGTAGTCTTAAGCATACATCCTTGAGGTGCACCGGCATTGATTGTCAGTGAGGACGAGATGCCATTTTTGAATGTGGTGTCCCAGTGAGGGAGTCAAGGATCCAGTTGCAAAGGGAGGTATAGAGGCCCAGATTTTGGAGCGTGTTGAGTAGAACTGAGGGAATGATTGTGCTGAATGGTAAGCTGTAACCTGGACCTATTGTGGCCTTAGGCATGTTGAAGCGGGTCCAAGTCATGGTACTAGTGAAGACTCTGACTACATATTGGTGACAGAGAAAACAACGAAAATAATTAAGTACTTTATCCAGTTCTCCTGGTGTGTCCTCCTCTATATTGGGTAGACCTGAAGTAGATTGGGAGACTGCTTCGCTGAGCACCAACACTTCGTCCGCCAGAAAAAGCGGGATCTCCCAATGGCCATCCATTTCAATTTTATTTCCCATTCCCATTCCAACATGTTGGTCCATGGCCTCCTCTACTGCTGCGATGAGGCCACATTCAGGTTAGAGGAGTAAAACCTTATACTCCATCTAGATAGCCTCCAACCTGATGGCGTGAACATCAATTTCTTGAACTTCTGGTAATTGCCCCCCACCCCCACTTCTCCTTCACCATTGCCCATTCCCATTTCCCCCTCCCACCTCATCTCCTTACATGCCCATCACTTCCCTCTGGTAGTCCTCCCTCTTCCCTTTCTTCCATAGCCTTTGGTCCTCTCCTATCAGATTTCCCCTCCTCCAGTCCTTTATCTCTTTTGCCAATTGAATTCACAGCTCTTTGCTTCCCCACCCCCCTCTCCTTGTTTCTCCCTATCACTTGCTACCTTGTATTTTCTCCTCCCCTTCCCCACCATTTTACTCTGGCTTCTCATTTCTTTTTTTCCAGTCCTGATGAAGGCTCTCACCCTGAAACGTTGACTGTTTACTCTTTTCCACAGATGCTTCCTGGCCTATGGAGTGTTACTTTGATTTCCAGCATCTGCAGATTTTCTCTTGTTTGGGATTCAACTAACAACACTTTTTCTGATAAACAGCTCCTCCATACTGTAGCCTGTAGCTTCCGTTTCAGAGATGAGCTTTTATGCCTCCTGTAAAATGTAGCATTTTACTGGTGTGTACTGAAATCTCGAAGATGCAGGATGGTTGCGGCATTGCAGACAGACTCGGGGCGATAGGGCCTGGGCCCAAGAACTCGAATGAGTCAATATTTAGCCATTGCAGGAGTGGACTTTGAGATGTTTTGATGTTGCTGAACTGAGACGAGGCAAGCAGGGGCAAGGTAGAACTGAGGCAGAGCCCAGGCCTGAGAACGAGGAAGGACCCGAGGTTTGATCAATTTAAGCGTGAATTATCAGATGTCAATATCCAAGACAGAGATCACAGGGGCTCCGGAAGCTGCAGGGATTCGTCCAGGTGTAGTTTTATTCCCCCTTTCAAAGTATGCATAAAAGGCATTGAGCTAATCTGGGAGCATCGTGGCCATTCAAGGTGGTAGGTTGTGCCTTGTATGAAGTAATGGCCTGCAAACGCTGCCAGAGCTGATGTGCATCTGATTCCATCTCTAACATCAAACAGAGTTGTTTATTTGCTCTTAAAATAGCTTGGTTTGGGTATGTCCTGAATGTTCTTGAATGCATACAGGTCTTAATGCAGTTGGTGACAACTATGGAATATTCATTCAGACTCAAAATGTATCCCTGAATATTCTCTAGTCCAGACTCAAAGCAGTCTGTAATCTCTCTTCTGCCTTCCTTGACCATACCTTCTTGGTCCTCACCACTGGCTCTGCCCATATGCTGAGAGCAGGAGTACAGCCAGGTGATCAGATTTTCTAACGTGTGGGTGTGGCAGAGTACATTAAGCGTTCTTGATGGTAGTGTAATAGTGGTCAAGTGTGTTGATCCTCTAGATTAAAATCTGTTATGTTGGTGGTAGTTGTTCAGAGGCTTCTTCAAGCTAATCGGGTTGATAGCCCCTGCAATAATAAGTAAGCTCCCTGGGTGCATGGTTTTGTGACTCCTGATCACGTTGTTCAGCCCCTTCATGCCTACCTGACGATGGTCAGAATTGGAATGTGCACCACGACATGGATGATGGTGGAAAACTCCCTTGGCGGATAAAATGGATGACGTTTGACCACTAGATGTTTCAGGTCAGGTGAACAGGATTGAGACAAAACAGCATGTCTGTGCATTGCATGAGTTAATCATCAAGCATACTCCGCCTCCTCTACCTTTAAAAGACTTAGTTGTCCTGTCTTTGCAGAGTATGGTGAAGCCATCAGGCTGCAGCGATGTGTCCAGTATGGCAGGAGTGAGCCATGTTTCTGTGAAGCAAAATATACAGCAATTCCAGATGTCCCTCTGCTACTGCAGCCTTGCTCTGAGACCTGATTTTTTTTTCTAGACTCTGTACATTGCCAGCAGAATCATTGAGAGGGGGGTTCTAAGACCTCTGCATTTCAATTGTACCTGCAGATCAGCTTGTCTTCCATGCTTCCTTTTTCTTAAAGGAGATCTCCACTCGTGACCCAAATCTGCAGTCTGGGATCTGCCGATTTTTGAGTATCGATGATCTTCTAAACGTCTTATAGTAATGTTGCTTGCTGATGTACCCATGGGATATGACTGTCGCTTTCTGCTGTAATGGTCCAAAATGAATCCCATCAGAGCTGCACACAAAGAGTAGGCACTTATTGGTGCCATCCTCATGGATCAGGTGGTGTGACGCAAGAGATTGGAAGGACAAGAGTTTTAAGAATGAAGAATTGGGAAATACAGATGAAGTTCTTGTTGCTTTAAGGCATTTTACTGAAGCGTATATGGATAGGTCAGTTTGTCAAAAAGAACCAAATATATATGTATCCAGTTTAGATTTATTGTGTTCCTTCAAATAGTGTGACCAGATTTAATCCACTTGGCAAAATCTGGATAAGTGGACTGTTTAAAATAGGGCCTTACTAATCTGAGAAAAGACTTTCTTCTGAAATGCTGTCTCAATTTATGTCTACACTGATGCTGCCTGACCTGGTGAATATATCCATCATTTGTTTTGTTTCAGATTTCAGTCTTTTCTGTTAAACTCCATTTTTGCTATTTTTTATGTTCTTGCTGGAATTTTGACATTCTGACTTAAACATTCAAGCCTGTGGAGTCAAATGAGTAGAACGCTGGAAGCTTTATGAATTTCTATAATTCGTCTTTTGCTTACAAAGTAAGATAAAGGCTCCTTTAGCTCAGTTTTGCGGGGAGAAGAAGGAGTTCTGCGGTATGGGAGGCACCCTTGTTCCTTGAAGAATTCAGAGGGATTTCTGCTTCTTTACCACTACATTATTTAACTTCTCTTGAGATTGTTCCGTATAGCCTCAAAAGTTGGCAGACTTCAACAGTTTTCCATTTTAGACCCCAGTTTATGTAACCTTTTTGGACACATTAGGATACATTCATGAAAGATATAAGATTTTGAGGGAGCATCAGAGGATATACATTGTAACGATCAAACACGAGGAAATCTGCAGATGCTGGAAATTCAAACAACACACACAAAATGCTGGTGGAACACAGCAGGTCAGGCAGCATCTATAAGGAGAAGCACTGTCAATGAAGGGTCTTGACCCGAAACGTCGACAGTGCTTCTCCTTTTAGATGCTGCCTGACCTGCTGTGTTCCACTAGCATTTTGTGTGTGTACATTGCAATGAAGCTTACCTAGTGGGAGAATCTAGATCTAGCAAGCCGAATCTCATCAAAATATCTTCAAGAGAGATGTAAGTATATAGAATTTGTTACCACCACATGTTGAGTCAACAATATTCAAGGTTAAGATAGTTGGAATATGGTAAGAAATAAGCAAAATAACAAAAAACAGGGTTAATTGCCTACATAAATTTTCATTAAATGAAACCAGGCTTGGGTATGGGCAGCAGGTTAAGTAGAGTTTGCAAATGCAGCATATAGAACAGATTAATCTCCTGGGCAACTGCATCTCAGAGTACTCGAGATGGAGTTCGAAGTACATCTGGCATGAAACAAACTAATGGTGCAATATCTCAGGAGTAGTTTAAATAATTCTTGAATTGTTAATTGGTGTTCCTGATTTGCTTGGCATGCATGGCATAAAAGATCAGCATGAACCTGTTCATTTACACTAAAGCCATTTCTTGGCTGATGTAACAATTTTTGCTGATAATCCCTGACCACAGGAAATGGATTATCTTCTCCGACTGCCTCTCAACTTTTCTTCTCCTGGAAGGATTTCCCTTCCTTCCAGAATCCAAAACATCTGAATGTATTCATGACTAATATTTAGTTCTTTGGCTACTGCCCACATGTGATGGGCCTTCATTGGTTTGGCTTGCTGCCAGAGAAAATGAAGGTCCTGGATGGTGATGAGAGTAACATTTAAAGATGCATATAGACAGCAGCCAAGATGCATAGCTTAGACCCTGTGGCATCAAATTAAAGAGAAATGTTGTAATAATATATTTCACATGATGTTTACAATTATGCACAATGATATTTGCAAAAAACTGCACATATTCGGGAAGTTATTATGTGTGAATCAGCTGCAGTAATTCATTGCATTTTTAGAAGAGCTGGCACCATATATTAAGTACTTCATGTTGCATCAGAGCACATTAAGCTACACACACAAAATGTTGGAGGAACTCAGCAGGCCAGGCAGCATCAATGGAAGACAGTATAGTCAATGTTTCAGGCTGAGACCCTTCAGCAGGACCGAATTGCTTGGATTTCCAGCATCTGCATATTTTCTCTTGTTTGTGACATTATTAAGCTGCTCATTTTAATAAATGTATTTTCAGTCAGTATATATTGTACAACAAGGGAATTCTTTCCCCTGAAAGACCTATTAAATAATTCGGTTGGTCTAGTCAATTATTTTGAAGTTGTGTTAAGTTATATCTTTGTTTCTGTTTAGCTAATTGCCAGGTTTGGTATGTTTATTATTTTGCATTATCGATTATTTCAAACTTCCCTTGGAGTTTAAATAGTAGGCTAAAGGCAATAAGAAGGTACTGACTTGAGCATTTGCTTTACTTATAATTTCATCAATTCTTTGCTGAACGTCTCCAAGAATTGTGAGTATTTGTATAAAAAACACTACCCTATTGATTTCTTGTGATGTAGAAATGTAGTACCTATCTTTCAATAAGTTGCTCTTAAAACATGTATTATTAATATAATTATTTGAATATGGCTAATTCTTTGAAAAAAAATAGTTGATTAGAATTCCCAATGGATTTGAAAATTTTTTGTCATCCATTTGTCCACATGTGTCTCAGAATGTAGGCTGCTTGATTCGGAACTCGTAGTTCAGATAGGTCATGTGATTGAGTGGTGCAGCAAAAATGTCCTCTTGATTAAGAGATGATTATTAACTTCAGGAAGGGGAAGGATGGCAAACATCTGCCAGTTCTTCTTGAGGAATCAGCAATCAAGAGAGTCAAAAGCTTGAAATTCCTATGTGCTAGCATATTGGTTCATCAATCTTGGGCCTTGTATATAGATCTGACATTTTTAATGCTGTCATCTTTCAACTTGTTGCCCAAGTTTGAAGAGATTTGGCATGTCAACAAATACACTCAAAAACTTATATAGTTGTACCGTGGAGAGTATTCTGACAGGCTGCATCACTATCTGGTATGGAGGGGCTACAGCACAGGACTGAAAAAAGGTGCAAAAGGTTGCAAGTCTAGTCACTCCATCTTGGGCACTAGCTTATAAAGTACCCAGGACAACTTTAGGGAGCGGTGTCTCAGAAAGACAGCGTCCATTATTAAGGATCTCCAGCACCCAGGGCATGCCCTTTTCTCACTGTTACCATCAGGTAGGAGATACAGAAGCCTGAAGGCACACACTCAGTGATTCAGGAACAGATTCTTCCCCTCTGCCATCTGATTCCTAAATGGACATTGAAGCTTTGGACACTACCTCACTTTCTTAATATACAGTATTTGTTTTTGTGTGTTTTTAAAAAAATCTATTCAATATATGTAATTGATTTTCTTGTTTATTATTATGTTTTATTTTATTTATTATTATTATTTTTTCCTTCTCTGCTAGATTATGTATTGCATTGAACTACTGCTGCTAAGTTAACAAATTTCATGACACATGCCGGAGATAATAAACCTGATTCTGATTCTGAGTCTGATTCTTAAGACTTGCCACAGGGAACCCCAATCGAGTATAGAATGGATGGCAGGATTTTCAACCTCTACCAATTCAAAACCAAGGACAAGCTCAGCTCCACCACTTTCATGGAGCTTCAGTAGGTGGATAACAATGCCACTGTCGCACACTCTGAAGAAGACATCCAATGTATACTGAATGGCTTTGGCAAGATATTGAAGGCCCTGGGTCTTGTCTTGAATATGAAAAGAACACTGGTCCTATATCTGCCACCACGCCAACCAGCCATTTGTCCAGCCTTCCATAAAAGTTGATGATACCACCCTTGAAGATATAGACCCTTTTCCATATCTTGGCAGAATTCTGTCCTCGGAAGCAGACCAACTCAGAGATCAACCACCTCCTGAGTAGTGTTAGTGGAACTTATGCAAGATTAAGGAACCGACTCTTTGAAGTTCGCATCCTATAGGTCTAAAGAAAACTTTTGTTCTATAGAGCAGCCATCCTTCCTACGTTACTGTATGGCGATGAATCATGGTAGTCACCTGAAAGCCCTGGAACAAAATCACCAAAGATCCTTAGGGAAGTTTTTGAGGACTAACTAGAAGGACAGACGCACTAACACCAGGGTACTGGAGGAGGACAACATGAACAGTATCTCCACCATGATAAAATAACACAACTCAGATGGATAGGCCATGACATCTGGATACCCAACACACCTCTTCCCAAATGGATCCTTTTCTGCCATGTGTAGGACGGTCAGCAAGACCCTGGTGGACAAAGGAAATGCTTCAAAAATAGCATCAAAATCAGCCTGAAGAAATACAACATTACACCTAAAAATTGGGAAGTCATTGCACTCAATAGATACATCTGGAGGAAACCTGTTCAAGAGGGAGCTGTGCAACATGAGAGTGACCTCCATTGTCACACAGAACAAGCAGTAGCTTTGAAAGGAGAGACTGAACAACAAAGAAAAAAAAAACAACCATTAACCATAGCCACCGCTTACTCTTGCCCACGCTGCCCTGAATAGGCAGATCCCAGATCAGCCTGTACAGCCACCTGAGGACCCACCAATAGGCAAACCCTTAGGAGAACATCATACTCAACTCGAGTGATTGCACTACAAAGATGGAATCACTAAGAAAGCATGCCAGCATCTTTCCTTTCTTAGGATGTTAAGGCTTATCATCAAGCTCTCCAACAAACTTCTACGGATGCACTATTGAAAGATTCCTGCCTGGTTGCATCATGGTCTGGTACTGCAATTCAGATGCACAGGAATATAAGAAGCTAAGAAAGCTGTAGACCTGTCCAATGGATCACAGCTATATCCCTCCCACCACTGGTAAGTTGCTGCCTCAAGAAGGCAGCATCTATCATCAAAGATGCCATCATCTGGACCATGCCATCTTCTTGCAGCTATCCTCAGAAGCTTGAACTCCAACATCACCAGGTTCAAGAACAGCTACTTTCCTTCAACCATTCAGCTCTTGACCCAACTGGCAAAATCTTAATTACTACAGTTTAGCACCACAATATGACAACTTATGATCATTTTGAATGAAAATTGACTTTGTTTTTTTTTTGTTCTAGTTGTGTTCTTTCATGTAAAATGTGTGTTTTGTGTATAATGTATATTTAATTTATGGTTTTCTTGCAAATGCTACTTAAATGATGCTATGTTCCCGTGATGCTGCTGCAAGTTTTTATTGCACCTCTGAATACACGCACTTGTGCATATGACAATAAACTTGTGCATGTGATTTTGACTTTAATATTTTTGTTTCCAGTGCATTCTAGTGTCATATTGCTCATAATAACATGTTAGCACCCACAACACAGCTGAACTGCCTGAAATCTTTGAGGCCGATGTTTAAAACTAGTTATGCAGCCAATTATAAGGCACCAGCAGTAAATTCAAATGGAATGTTCTTTGTCATAACCACGACTGTGATACTGTCCTTTAAAAATCTGCCTTTTGATCCAACTAGTAGCTATCAGTGTTGATTTTAAAGTATTTGCTGCTTTACAAAATATTTTTTAAGTATTGAAAATGTAAATTCTACTATAAGTTGTTACTGTTTTACAACTTGCATTAGCCTCTTCCAGAAATCCTTAGAATGAACTTACACTCCAAAGAATTTCAGCAGAAGACTTTACTCTTTTCTCGCTTTTGCAATTCCAAGACAATTTTGCCATTATAGTCTCTCTCCGAATTGTCTATGGTCAATTGCCTGCCAATGTTTTGGAGATATCGGTGACTGCAGCTACTGGAATCTTTAACAAAATCAAACAGATTGAAGAACCCAGCCATTCAAGCAGCAAGTGAGGATACAAAGGGATTTTTGATGTTTCAGGTCAATGTCTTGCATAAAACAATATTCTTCTGCTCCAGTTCTATGTGTAACTTTATGTGCCTCCAGTTCTATGTGTAATGCTCCTTAAGGTTTTGCTGCTAATGCAATGGCCTCTCTGTAATGTTTCACTGCTAATATAATGGTTTTTCTGTAACAGCAATGTTTGGGTTATGTCTAGAGATAATGGGAGCTTTGGAATGTGTGCCATCCAATGAAAGGGATGTGATTTCTTTCGTGTGGCTGAGAGAAGGAATTCATGGGCTTTTGTTCTGTGGAAGATGAAGAGAGAAGGTGCCAGAACAGGGAAGTCATAAACTGCAGAACAGAGTGGACTTGAGTTAGGGTCGGGAGTCGATGCCTGGGGAGAAAATCGAAGGAGAACGAACAGATGGGAAAACCGTGAGCTCCAATGTTGTGAAATAGACTGTTTCATGAGCATGGGCCCTTTTGTTTCTTTACTAACCTATAGTCAAATCAAGAATTATGAAGCTCAATCATTTAATTGCATTTTGTGTACCGTCTGTTATTTCGTGGTGCTGATTTGTAACAGGGGAACACATCACGCAACATCCACCCAAACAAGATTTTTTAAGTTTGGCCAGGCCGGAGGCTGTCTTTCCCTTGAGTAAGCTGCTAGCCAAACCTGAGGGTTCCATATTCATAGATTAATTCACCTTTAATTGTCTTTAATTCACAAAAAAGTGCAGAATAAAGCCCTGTAAGAAGAATGGCAAATACCAGAGATGTTAGCAAATTAGATAACATCAGTGGAGAAACAAAGTTAACGTTTCAGATTCTTTCTTCACAGATGAGAGCTGACTTGCTGGATATTCCTAATATTTTATGTCTTATTTCACATTTCCATTATGAATGCTTTACTTTTCTGCCTTTTTCAATCACCAATGTGGCAATAAAACCACATATAGTGGTGAATCATTATATAGTCATTTGGATGCAGAATGTTTTCCTGACCCATGGCATTGGTCTTTATCTCCCAGAATCCAACTATTTTGGGCCGTTCATATTGAATTAAAGGTAATGTCTGCGTAGGTGGAGAATATCATTTTCTTTCAGCTTTTCTTTCTTCTCCTCTTTCTGCATGGACGAATTGCTTTACTCTAGTTTTGTGATTTCAAAGGTGCCTGATAGGCCCAATGTGACAAGTCTTACCCTTTTATAGAGGAGGCAAGTGATACCAGATGAGGCTTTAGTAAATAGTTTGTGAAGTGGAGTGCTTTGTGTCTGTGTGTTCCCATTGCATGGAATCAAATATTTTAATATGAGCTTGAGTGCTAATGCTTCAGTTTGAACAGTCATGGACCAAGGATTCTCAGCAATCTGTGGATGTGTTGAACCATTCAAGAGGCTTTGAGCACATCTTGGTAATCTCTTCTCATGACAGAGCTCGAAATTGAGCCTGTGTTGGTAATCTGGTGTCAGATGTTCTTTTTAAACTGATGGATTGTAACCAGAGGCTCCAGTGCTGGCTATATCATTTTGGGAGAGAACAGTGTAGTGTAACATAATTGGTGGAAATATACATATTCCACAACCACCGACATTGAGTTAGGGTTTCACTTTAAGAAGCAGGTCTGATGTGATAATGTAATTACTTAAAGGACTGCTACTATGCTTTGTGTTCAGTATTTTGATTACAATAAATGAGTTGCTATGGTTTTGCTTAAACATATAATGTCTCACGTCATTTATTTGTGGTTTGCTTATTAAACCAGTGAATTCAAAAGATTTGCAGAAGCAATATTGTTGTAAATGTTCTCGTGTCTTGAATGTCCAGTTTTCTTGTTCTCCCCACGTTCCTTAACCTTTTCAGCCATGAGGTCTATGTCTTCCTCCACCTTGAATGAATTTAAAGATACTGCCTCAAATACCTTCTTTTGTAGAGATTCCATACATTCATCATTCTTTTTCTCTGAATAAATCCTGAATGGCTTATCGATTAACCAGGCTGTGACTCAAGGTTCTGGACTTCCCCACTATTGGAAATATTCCTCCTGTATCTCATGTGGCCCATCCAGTGAGATGCTTAATAATTCCAATGAGGTCTTCCTCATTCTTCTAAACTCTCGCACGGGGATACCCATGTGAATAGCTTGGGTCTAATCACTGAACCCTGCTGCAGTCTGTGAATTGCTTAGAATTTTGTTTCTTCTTCTTTTTGTGTGTATTTCATGGTTATCTGGAGAAGACAAACATCAGAGTTGTATTGTTACACGAGTGAATCTGCAGATGCTGGAAATAAATAAAAACACAAAATACTGGCAGAACTCAGCAGGCCAGACAGCATCTATGGGAGGAGGTAATAACGACGTTTCGGGCTGAAACCCTTCATCAGGAGTGAAGTAACATGGGATGGTTGAGGGGGGATAAGAAGTGGGGGGAGGGATGAAGTAGAGAGCTGGGAAGTGATAGGCTGTAGGAAAATGAGCTAGAAGGAAGGTGGAGAATTATGGGAAATAAGAGAAAGAAAGGTCAGGCTAAGGGGAGATTGTAGTTAAGGGGGGAAAGAGAGAGACATAGAACCAGACTAAAATAATAGATAAGGATGGAGGTAAGGAGGGGGGAGCAGGGGTATCAACGGAGGTCTGTGTGTTGAATGTTCATGCCGGCAGGTAGGAGGCTACCTAGGCGGGAGATAAGGTATTGCTCCATCGACCTGCGTATGGCCTCATCTTGATGGTAGAGGAGGCCATGAACAGACGTATCTGAGTGGGAGTGAAGTATTGCAGTTGTGTACTTTTAACAATAAAATGAACCTCTGAACCCATGGTACTTTATGTCCTTCCTGATGAAGTTTTATAAATTATGGAACAATTATTCGATCTCTTTAAGATACAGCCGTGATCTAAATTCAGTCATACCAAATACCACACACATACAGACCCATCAGCCCAGTAATTCAATACTGACCATAGTTCCCATTCAGCTGGTCTCAATTTCTTGCTTTTGGCCCATGTCTGTCCAAGCTCCTCCTCTGCAAGTACCTTGTGCATGGATTTGCTACCAAATCACGGTGTGACAGTGTTCTCATTTTAACTTCAGTACAATGAACTCCTTTAAATCTTCTGTGATAGGAAGGTGAGGGGGTTGGGGAAGAATCTGGCCTCTGTTCAAAAACAAATGGGGAAAAAAATGGTAAAACAGAGAATGTGATAATGGTTGGGAATACTTGCAAAGAGATCTAGCTATACTGGTTTGACTATCAGCAATGGCTATGCTTCTGAGGTTTTAACTCATTCCTTACTGATGAATTAAAGAGAGCAGCATAATACACAAAAGTTTAAGGGCACCACACGTGCATTTCCCAATTGTGTTCAATTGTGGGCTTTAATCACAAAGTAGCCCATGTTTCAGACACCTCAGTGCATGCCCATAGCAAAATCCTGGGCAAAAGGGCACGTTCAGCTCACCAATCCAGCATACCAATTCTGAACTGGTTCCCTCTACAGTACAAAGACGTACGGTTGCTAGGTTAATTGGTCACAGTGCATTGTCCTGTGGTTAGGCTGGGATTAAATCCAGGAATTGCTGGGTGGTGTGCCTCAAAGGGCTGGAAGGGCCTATTCCTTGCTTTAAATGAATAAATAAAAATTAATATTAAACCCAGCTCTTTGGGTTCAGAACATGAGAACAAATTTTCAGCTCCCTATTTGCAATCCAAGCAAAACTTAGAAAAGTATTTGAGAGTACTTCCTTTTCTATGTTTCTTAATAAAATTACAAATATTAATTCTTGAACTTTACTAGAACAACAACAATATTTACAGAGGTGTTTACAAAGAGGATTCTGAGAGTAACTTCAAATATCCATATTTTGACAAATGGCCGGGGTTAGATTTGTTTAATATTCATTGACTAATGGTAGAAATTGGAGGGAACTGGATAAGCTTACATCTGAGAACCTACTTTCCAATGTAGTTTGTTGTAAGCCTTTTGTTCCTCCTGAAATGTCAGTGACTTCTGCTTCATTTTGTCAATTCAGCATCTCAAAGCTCCAATTTTCCCAATTTTTTAAACCATTTCAATAGACAATAGACAATAGGTGCAGACGTAGACCATTCAGCCTTTCGAGTCTGCACTGCCATTTTGAGATCATGGCTGATCATCTACTATCAATACCTGGTTCCTGCCTTGTCCCCATATCCCTTGATTCCTCTATCCATATGATACCTATCTAGCTCCTTCTTGAAAGCATCCAGAGAATTGGCCTCCACTGCCTTCCGAGGCAGTGCATTCCAGACCCCCACAACTCTCTGGGAGAAGAAGTTTTTCCTTAACTCTGTCCTAAATGACCTACCCCTTTCTCAAACCATTTCCTTGACTTTGTGATTACTTCTTAGGCGACTTCACACATTTTCTAACAGCTCTGCTGCCCAGTGTTTCTTGATCTCAACTCCTACTGTATGAGGTTTGGTTAAAGATTCCAGCCAACAACATTATTGATGTACGACTCCGGGTGAAGTACTGAACTGACTTGAGCAATAGATATCAAAAGTGTTCACTGAGCAAAATAGTTTCACTGCTGGAGGCTGAATGGAAGTCAATTATAGAAATAGCTGCCAAAAATTTCCTGTGCTTGCAGGCTAACTGATGTGAACTCATTAGTAAAATGAGCCAAGCTTCCATTTAACTTCTTAAAACAATGAAGTATCTTTAAGCTTTGAAACCAGAATTAATTACTTTTTCACTAAAGGCCTCGCAGTTTTGAGAGTCAGGATAGGCATTTAATTTACTGCAGTTTTATAAAAATTTATTTGCTTCCAAGAGTTGAATGGTACTGGTTATGCTTGCACTTCCTGACTGGACTTAATTCAACCTAAAAAGTGAGAGTCAGCATTACATTTTGGCCAGTTCGATAGCACATTCCGAAAAGAAAGAAATGACTCGTGCATTTTTATACAATCCAGTAATTTAATGATTAACATTACTTTTGTTACTTTTGTGTTAAGAACTTCCCTTTAATTCAAGAAGGGACAACCTTGTTTTTGTACATTTAAATTCTGTTTGATGACTTGAATTTAAATTGCCCAAGTGGGATTTGAAATTTTTCTCTGGATTAATGGCCCAGATCTCAGATTAAAGACAGTTTATTTTCAATACAATTATTGTTCTTTCATTGTACTCTTGTCAAACGTAGACCACACTTACAATACTATATACAGTACATTTTGCTCATTTACTATTTTATATAAAGGACAGAGGCATTGCAGAGAGTGCAGCAATTTGCAAGGATTATACAAGACATGGAACAGTATACTTGTCAGAAAAGGATGAATAGTCTGCATTGCTTTTCTCTTTATCTAAAAGAGATGTTGAAAAATGTGAAGGGCTTTGATAGAGTGGATGTTGAGTGATTTTTTTTTCCTTCTGTGGAATAAAACATAACTTTTTAAACAAAATATTCTGCAGGTGCAGAAAATCCAGAGCAACACATACATCCACAATACTGGAGAAACTGGGAGGTCTGATTAAGTTAGGAAGAATGGCATATTTCTGGGCCAAGCATTTGGTGTAATCCAATGGAAGTTTGTGGCTGGCTGTTTCAGAAACAGACTATTTGGCTCATGACGTCCACACCTACCTGTATTAACGTT
This sequence comes from Hypanus sabinus, assembly GCF_030144855.1. Classification (NCBI taxonomy): domain Eukaryota; kingdom Metazoa; phylum Chordata; class Chondrichthyes; order Myliobatiformes; family Dasyatidae; genus Hypanus; species Hypanus sabinus. The sequence goes on along the minus strand of NC_082707.1, from coordinate 64,063,718 downwards.
ATTTTCCAACACTTGGTGCTTAGCCCTCTGTGGTGTGCTGAATCAAATGTTCATCTGTGCTATCAGCATCTCTGAATCTGTCATTTTCTCTGGTGGTGTATTCCAGGTACCCACTACACTCACGGTGAAAAAGCTTCCTTCAAATCCCCTCTGAATTTCTTACCCATGACTGGAAGAATATGTCCTCTACAAACAAGAGAAAATCTGCAGATTGAAGCAACTCACACAAAATGCTGGAGGAACTCAGCTGGCCAGGCAGCATCTGTGGGGAAAAAAAGTACAGTCGACATTTCAGGCTGAGGCCCTTTTTTTTTCACACCAGCTACCTCCCAAAAAGTCGACTGTAATCTTTTCCATAGATGCTGCCTGGCCTTCTGAGTTCCTCCGGCATTTTGTATGTGAATCTATGTCCTCTGGTGTTCGTTACCTCTGATAAGGGGAAACATTTTGTGGAGTCTACCCTATCTCTATCCCTTATAATTTTATATACCTTTTCTTCTGCTCCAGGAAAAACAGACCTAGCCTCTCCAATTATTCCTTTTAACTAAAAAACTCCATCTCAGTCACCATCCTAGTAAATCATCTTTGCACACTTTCCAGCATTACCACATCTTTCCTTTAACCTGGTGAACAGAACTGCATGCAGTTTTCCAGCGAAGGTCTGACCAATGTTTTGTAAAAGAGGTGCAAAGCCTCTCTGCTTTCATATTCATTGCCTCCTTAACCATATTATCTGCCAATGCTGCCAGCTTTAGGACTTTTGGACTTCCTTAGTGCTCCTTAGGACCTTGCATTCATGATATATATCCTAGCCTCATTAGTACTTTAAAATGCATCCCCTCATGTTATTCAAATTTTCAACACAGGCTCACAGGCTGACAGGCTCAATAAACAGATTAGAAAGGCTGGCTCTGTTATAAGAGTCAAATTGGACACACTGGAGGCTGTGGCAGAACAAAGGACCCTATGGAAAATCCTGGCAGTTCTTTTCTCTTTTTATTAATTTTCAAACACGCATAATAAGAAAAACATTGAATACAGAGAGCTTGAGAGTACATAATTAATAGGTCAAAATACAAATACAAACAGTAATAATCCACATATAATAGCTTCCCAAACTCATTGTAGGTTACAAAAAATGGAAAAATAAGAAAAAAAACCCCCAAAAAACAACTAACCTGACCGACATGGGCTATTGTATTATATCAAGTATACACAGTAGTGTCAATAACTTCGCACCTCTATCCAAATAATTACAGGGGATAAGAATAAGGTTTAGGAAAGGTCAGTTTAACTCATATGAAAATGTTGGATAAATGGTCTCCAGGTTTCTTCAAATTTGACTGAAGGGTCAAAAATGACACTTCTGATTTTTGCTAAACTCAAACAGGAAATAGTTTGAGAGAACCACTGAAATGTAGTTGGAAGATTAATTTCTTTCCAGTTCAATAGAATGGATCTTCTAGCCATTAATGTAACAAATGCAATCATCTGCCGGGCTGAGTGGGATAAATGACTATTATCCACCATTGGTAAACCGAAAATTGCAGTATTAGGATGAGGTTGCAATTTGATATTCAAAACTGTTGAAGTAATACCAAAAATATCTTTCCAGTAATTTTGCAGACAGGGGCAAAACCAAAACATGTGAGTCAATGAAGCAACTTCAGAGTCACAGATTGGATTAACATGTGAATAAAATCGAGCAAGTTTGTCCTTGGACATATGAGCCCTATGTACAACCTTAAATTGTATTAGGGCATGTTTGGCGCAAATGGAAGAGGAGTTAACTAACTGTAAAATTTTTTCCCACTGCTCTGTGGGTAAAAGACAATGAAGTTCTTTTTCCCATTCCTTCTTAATTTTATCTGATACCCCTGGTTGTATTTTCATAATCATATTATAAATGATGGCTACTGAACCCTTCTGAGAAGGATTCAGAGCTAGAATTTTTTCCGTAATATCCATTGGACATAAATTCAGAAAGGACTTCAATATATTATTCAAAAAATTTCTAATTTGTAAGTATCTAAAAAACATGGGTTTTAGGCAAATTATATTTATTGGACAACTGTTCAAAGGATATAAAACTATTATCTAAAAATAAATCACAAAAACATGTTATACCTTTTGTTTTCTGTAACACAAAGGCTTGGTCCATAAAAGAGGGCTGAAAAAAAAAGTTAGATGTAATAGGGCTTGATAAATTGAACTTATTCAAGCCAAGGAATTTATGAAATTGAAACCAGATTCATAATGTATATTTAACTATAAGATTATTTATTTGTTTATTCGATTTAGATAAAACATAAGGAAGCGAAGATCCTAAAATAGAAAACAATGAAAAGTCTTGTATAGATTTGCATTCGAAATTTACCCATTGTGGGCTTGGTAATGTGACCGATTCTTGGGTCCAAAATATTAAATATCGAATGTTAACTGCCCAGTAGTAAAATCTTAGGTTTGGCAAAGCCAAACCACCTTCCTTCTTTGGTTTCTGTAAATACTTTTTACTTAATCTAGCATTTTTATTCTGCCACACATATGAGGATATTTTGGAGTCAATAATGTCAAAAGAAGATTTAGGAATAAAAATTGTTAATGCTCGATATGGATATAAAAATTTGGGTAAAACTATCATCTTAATAGCATTAATTCGACCAACCAATGATAAAGATAATGGGGATCATCTAGAAATAAGTTGCTTGATTTGGTCAATTAAAGGTAAAAAGTTAACTTTAAAGAAATCCTTATGTTTCTTGGTAATTTTAATACCCAAATAAGTAAAGTTATCTGTGACAACTTTAAATGGTAAGTGTTTATAGATTGAAACTTGCATATTTAATAGGAGTAATTCTCTCTTATTAAAATTCAGTTTGTAGCCAGAAAAGCTACTAAACTGAGCAAGCAAGGATAAAGTAACAGGAATAGATCTCTCAGGGTCAGAGATGTTTAGTAACAAATAATCAGCATATAGTGATAGCTTATAAGTCCCTTCCCTGCGGGTAATACCAAAAATATTAGTCGAGTCACAAATAGCAATGGCTAAGGGTTCCAAAGCAATATCAAATAGTAGAGGACTTAAAGGACAGCCTTGCCTCATACCACGGAACAGCTGAAAAAAGGGAGATCTTTGATTATTGTTAAGAACCGAAGCCAAAGGCATATAATATATTAATTTAATCCATGATATAAATTTCAGGCTGAAATTAAAATTCTGCAGCGTACTAAATAAATATGTCCATTCAACTCTATCAAACGCTTTTTCAGCATCTAAGGAAATGACACATTCTGGAATTTTAGATGAAGGATTATAAACTATATTAATTAATTTTCTAATGTTAAAGGATGAATAACAATTTTTAATAAATCAGGTCTGGTCTTCAGAGATAATTTGAGGTAATATATTTCCCAATCTAGTGGCCAAAATTTTGGTAAAAATCTTGGAATCCATATTCAGCAAAGATATAGGCTGATAGGATGCACATTCAATAGGGTCTTTGTCTTTTTTAAAAATTAGAGAAATGGAGACATCATAAAAAGATTGTGGTAATTTACCTACAGTTATTGCATCTTTAAAAATTATACATAGCCAAGGAGAGAGTAGAGAAGAAAAAGATTTTAAAAATTCTGCATTATAACCGTCTGGACCAAGGGCTTTAACTGAATTCATTGAAAAAATAGCCTCTTTTAATTCGGTTTCCGTAATATGTACATCTAGTAATACACAATCTTCACCTGTTAATTTTGGGATATCCAGTTTTCTTAAAAATTCATCCATTATGGAAGAATCATCAGGAAATTCTGATTGATAGAGAGAGTTATCAAAATGTTGAAAGGCTTTATTTGTGTCTTTATGATCAATTGTCAAAGTGCCATCTTATTTATGAATCTTAATGATTTGCCATTTAACCAAAGCGGTTTTCGATTGATTAGCCAATAATTTACCAGATTTGTCTCCATGTACATAAAACTGAGTCTTAGATTTAATTAACTGATTTTCAATTGAGGAGGATAATAACAAACTGTGCTCCATTTGAAGTTCAACTCTCTTTTTATAAAGTTCTTTACTAGGGGTCACAGAGTAAGTCTTATCAATTTCTTTAATTTGATCAACTAATGTAAGCATTCAGTGTTAATTCATTTCCTGACTCCAGCAGAGTATGAAATAATTTGTCCACAGATAAATGCTTTAAAAGTTTCCCATAATATTCCACTAAAAATCTCTTTTGTAAGGTTTGTTGAAAAAAAAACAAGTCAATTTGTTGTTTAATAAAGTTGAGAAAGTCTGAGTCCTGAAGTAGAGTTGAACTGCCATGATTTAACACTTGAGGATGAATCCGTTGTCTTAATAGATAGTTTCAAAGCTGCGTGATCAGAGATAGTAATAGAGTCATATTTACAATCAATAACATCTGTAAGTAAATGATGATCAATAAAGAAGTAGTCAATTCTTGAGTAATTATGATAAACATGAGAGAAATATGAAAATTCTTTGTCGTTGGGGTGTAAAAATCGCCAAATTTCAGAGATTCCAGAATCAACCATAAAGGAGTTAATAAGAGAGGCCAATTTATTCGGAAGAACCTGAGTGGACATAGATCTATTCATCGAGGGATTTAAACAACAGTTAAAATCCCCACCCATTATCAACATATACTCATTTAAATTAGGGAGGGATGTAAATAAGCACTTAAAAAATTTGGGACAGTCAGTACTTGGAGCATAAGCATTAACTAAAACAACTTTTTGGTTAAAAAGTAAACCAGTAAGGAGCAAAAATCTACCTTGTGGGTCCGAAATTGTTTCATAATGTATAAAAGAGGTTGAGGAGTCTATAAAAATAGAAACACCTCTTACTTTTGCTTGGGAATTCGAATGGTACTGTTAGCCCTTCTAAAACCTAAAAAAATTGACTATTCTCCTTTCTCACATGAGTCTCTTGTGCAAAGATAGTATTAGCATTCATTCTGGGGAATACTTTAAATATTTTTTTCCGTTTAATCGGATGATTTAAACCATTTGTGTTCCAAGAAACAAAGTTAATAATCTTATCCATATTGCTAATATTTATTGTAGTTAACGCACAGGGTTAAGGAGAAGATAAACTCATGAATCTGGAAGAGGAGAGCAGGTTCAAAGAGGAACTGGAAGTTACGACTTCAGCCATTTTGGTAGTTTCAAGTAAGTCCATGAAGTGAAAACTAAGCAAAAAGCAAAAGCAAAAGGGAATCCCCCTTCCCCCACTCCCGAAAACCCAAGAAAAAGCCAGAAAGAGGCAAGCAGGCAAACTAACGCTAATTTTACCCCCATCTCTCAAGACAGTGACTCAGAAGAAAAAGTAAGAAAACAGACTCAAACCACCCATAAAAAAGGGTTAATATAACAAGGATTAAACTATAAAATTAATATTATTTAAAAAAACAAGATTTAAAAAAAGAAAATACTAAACTTTTAAAACCCAAAAGTGGATAACAGTATACTGATATTTCAAAAGAAGGTCACCAGTCTTGTTCAGACACACCCAAATGGATGTGATGTATCCAAGAACTGAGGTCTTATGGGGAGAAGAAACGACATCTTAGAAAAGGAAAGTTTAAAACTACACCTTAATGCTTAAAAGCATAAAAGATATAAGGCAAAAATGTATACCATCTTAAAAAACATTTAATTAGTTGCTTACAAAACTAATAGAATAATAGCTAAAAATAGAACTCAAAGTAGACCAAAAACAGACCTTTACTTAAGTGTGTAAAAAATACACTATTGGCCATCACATAAAGATCATCAAATTATGAAAGGTCCAAATCTGGAGGTTAATTATTAGCTTAAAGGAAAAAGCCAAAACAATAAAAAGCCATTAAAATGGATAATAAAATACAATAAGTTAGTCAACTCATAGTAGAAAGATGCTATTCCTCATGAAATCATTGGGCACCTGCTGGAGATTTAATCAGCCAATGAGAATCATCAGGAAGAGTGACTCTCAGTTGTGCTGGAAATAACAACGCTTGTTTGTAGCCTTTCCGATGCAATTCCAAAATAACTGTTTTAAAAGCTATTCTTTCCCTCAGAACTTCAGGACTGTAGTCTTCCAGAATATGAAACTTGAAATCTTGAAAGCTGATCATACCCTTCTGTCAGGCAGCTTGAATCAGGCCATCTTTAATATGAGGATAGGGAAGCCGGAGAATCACTGGCCGTGGTTTCCTGCCTGGAACTGGTTTAAAGCGAGAGATGCGATGTGCTTAGTCGATTATTGGAAGGGTATCCAGAACATCTGAGCTGAAGACATCCATTAAAAATTTGAAGAAATATACAACTGGATCACCCTTCTCAATATCTCTCTTGGCGAGCGGCATCTTCGAGAGCTGAAATTCTTGCTTCTTGTTGTTGAATATCCAATGTAAGTGATTCAAGATTTGCGTCAACCGTCTTTAAAGTTTCATCAAGTGAAGAAAACTTTGGGGTAAGTTTAGTCTCCAGTCTCTCAAGTCTCTCATCCATAAATTTCCCAGTTGTGTCCAACGTTAATGGTTCTTTAGACAGTTTCACATCTTTAGCTTCTTGTGGTTTAGACATTTTGACGAGTTGAAAAATAATTCAAAAAGTCAAAAAATAATTCATAACTATCAACCCCTTTAGAGTAGGTATAAATAGGTCAGTTAGGGGGTGATTGTAGGTAAAAGAAAAGGATTGGAGCAAAGCCTAATGCAGCCTCACCCCATGAGTGCCATCTCGAGTGCCCCCAATCCTGGACAATGTTTCTCACTCTCTGCATACCACCTTGGCTGAACAGAGGAGCACACTTAGTAATAGACAACTGTGCTACTCCAAAGAGCGCTATATGAGGTCACTCTTATCCTCGGCCATTGGGCTCTATGATGAGTCACCCTATAGCTGGGGAAGTGATGACCCCCACCTGTTAGACTGTATGTGGTAACTTATTTTTATTCTTTCTGCTTCTCTTCTAATATTTTTATCTGTGCACTTGTAATACTACTGTGACACTTCAATTTCCTTTGGGATCAATAAATTATCGATCTTATCTTTTAACATAATTTGTCATATTTGACCCACTTCACCAATGTGTCATTATTACCTGTAGCCGAAGACAGACTTCCAAGCTGTCAACATCTCTGCCAATCTTAGTGTCACCTGTGAACTTACTGATTGTGCCACTATTTCCACACTTAAATCATTCATATACAGTATATTAGCACCAGCAAGAGTCTAGCACCAATCCATGTAGATAGTCATTTAAAGTCACAAGCATCCAAACACAAAAACAACCCTCTACAATCACTCTTCATCTGCTATTGCCAAACCAATTTTGGATGCAATTTGCCAACATGCCCTGGATCCATAATTCCAAATGTTTTGGCTTGGTCTGTCATGTGACACCTGTCAAAGGCCTTACTGAGGCCCATGTAAACTATATCCACTGTCCTGCCCTCAGCAATACAGTTGGTTACATTTTGGCGAATGAGATCATGGAGCCATTTTCATATTAAGCATTATGTAATGGCCTCTCAATAAATAAATCAACAATTAAAAGTTCATTTGCATGCACAATTGAGAATTCTGTATACACATTATCAGCTATTTACAGTGGGTAACTCTATGGAAATTCTATTTTAGCATATTCTTTAGACAATATGATTGAACTTCCTTTCTATATTTGTGTAATTGTATTGTGAAGTCAGTACAAACATTTCTTCTGTTGCAGGAGGATGGGACAAAAGCCGCCTATTTAGCTCTTTACAACAGAAGCCTTGAATTATCTTGTTCAATACGTCTGTGAAAAAAGTTCATGATTGAGATTGGATTGTCTTCATTTCGCTTTTGATTATGACCTTTGCCTGCCAACTCCTGCACCTCATGTAGCATGCCTCTATCTGAACTCTTCATGAATTTCTGTTGCTTGTAGATTGAAAAAATGGAGATTGAAAAGATTTCTAACAAATGAAATAGATATGCACAGTAGCAAGAATAGAGTTTTAATGGAGGAAAGACATTTAGGATTGTCCGTGCAAGATTTTCTTGTAAGGGAGCGAATATTGGATTACATATTTGAGAACCCATTAATAACAGTCTTGTCACTTTGCTAGCCCATTTATCACTGTTAGTCATGAGAATTAAAAGTTATTTGCTTGGACCGGTAGTTCTCAGTTTTTTACTTCAGAAATACTTGTGCAGGTTTGAGAACCAAGCAGATAAGTTGTGCAACTTTATTGAATAGATAGTTTGCTGAAAATTATTTCTATACCTTTTGCTGAATACCTTGCCTTTGGTCTTTTATGCTCCATATCTACTGTATCTTCTTATTGTGGTTGGTTTTATATCAGAGCAAAAATGTTTGCAGTTTGTGCTCAAAATCATATTGATTTAACCTGCCTATTTAATTTGCCCAATGAGTATTGATGTTCAGCTTCAGCTGCTGAATGCTAATTTGTAACAAAAATGTTCCCAACTTCTCTCCAGTTTGGTCAGAAGAGACTATGTGATTTGATTTAGCTTTCTGAACTGCTGTAACCATTTTTCTTTCAGTAAATGATTCCCGATACTGATATCTTTATAGGCTTCCCCTCTTTGACTCAGTTAATAAAAATGGACTGCACAATTGAGGTTTAGTTCCATTTCACAATTCATTCCTTATAATCAACAATTGACATATCAAGTTTTGTTATAGTTCCATTGGCACCTTATTCTTCTTCAAATTTTATGGTTGATTTGACAATTATGTATTTATTCAGCTATGTGTTAGTATTTCACAGCAGATGATCCATGTCTGGTCTGTTCAAATCAAAATTACTTATGATTTTTTTTTCAAAAAATATATTTTAATACATGTCAGTAATATATTTGAAAGCAAGTTATGTTGTTACAAATTTAATTAAATTCCTTATCCTTGAACAAACTGAGGCACTAAGTGAAGAATAAGTAGACTATTTACTTTGCTCTTAATTACTGTAAGCATTATGGGCAGATGAAAAAGAATAGCTCATTACAAACACTGGTAATAACCTCCCAAAATAGAAAAGCTTGGTTGAAAAAAGCAGTAATGTAAAAAAGCAATTGTATTTCATATGAACATGCCATAGAACAGGAAGAAAATGGTACAGTTGGATTTCTTATACAAGGGTACATTCTGAGGAAAATAACATTAATCTTTTTTATTATTTTATGACACAGAATGCACTACCATCTGGTGCAAGCATAGTGAAGAAGATAAGAATCTGGACAAGAGAGTAAATCTACTTGATAAATTATTAGCTTTAAAGTGTTTAGGTAATGAATTGGAAATGTTATGTATCATTGTTGTGGCTTTACATATTTCTAAAATCACTATTGCATCCGCGGTGTAGAATTTGACATCTGATTTGCACAAGCACAGTCTCAGGTATTGGTGCAACTGAGATGGGCTATAGTATATATTAACTAATGGAAAGTGCTATCAGGCTAACAAGATGTGACCAAGGAAAGGACATCTTCTTACTTCAGTAATATGAGTTTTAAAGGGAGAGGAGAAGCATCATAATCCTCAGAGCTTGAGGCATATCACTGTGGGAGACCATGAAGTAGAGCGGTGGAGCAAGAGGCCTATTAATAAGTTGGACCAAAGAAAAATGCTGAACAAGAGAAATGCTTGTCATAGAACAAAGAGTTTTTGGAAGTAGTTTTGAAGAACTAATTCACTTGGCTTGTATATATATTTAAAAAGAGCTAAACCAGGCAATTTGGATTAAGTGTCAGGTCATCAAGGGCTGGTCTACTAAAATGAAATTGAATCATGAACCATGGAATTCAATGGGTGGAGTGTAATATTTGCATGACAGAATGCATAACAAAAGTCAGGTTAGATGCCTCTTTGATACCTGATAAAGCAATTAAAATAGATTTGTTACATGTAATGAACGATTCAGAATTTAGACCATGAGATATAGAAGCAAAATCACTTGGCTCATTGAGTCTGCTCTCCATTTCATAATGGCTGATTTGTTACCCTCTCAAACCCATTTTCCTGCTTTCTCCCCATAGCCTTTGAGATCCTGACTAACCAAGAAATTACCAACCTCCACTTCTTTTCTTTCTTTCTAAATCTTTTTATTAATATTAATAATATGGACAGAATACAAATGATATATTGATAAAGAAATTACCAACATATAAATTCTATTACATATGAAAAAAAACATACATAATAGTTACAATATAAATGAGTTTACCAAAACACAAGCCATAAAATATATGTATGAACATAGTAAGTCTAAATATTTCATAATATATGATATAAAGAAAAAAGTAAAAAGAAAGAAAAAAAAAACAAAAAAAAATATAATGCCAAACTAGCTAATCTAATCTAATAACTAATATAGAAGAAAAAAGAAGCAAAAAAGAGAAAAAAAGGGGGCTGTTTATAACATCTCACAAAAATAAGTATTCATCAATGCCGTCACTTCCGGTCCTCTCAAAATACATAAGCTAAAAGCTGGGAAATCAAATGAACTTGGCACAGGGTCATATTACATCATATGAAAATGTTGAATAAATGGTCTCCATAACTTTTCAAATTTAATAGAAGTCTCAAAAGTACCACTTCTAATTTTTTCTAAATTTAAACATAACATAGTTTGAGTGAACCAATTAAATACAGTGGGAGGATTAATTTCTTTCCAATTCAACAATATAGATCTTCTAGCCATCAGAGTTAGAAATGCAATCATTCGACGGGCAGAAGAAGATAAATGCAGTGAGTCTAACATTGGTAAACCAAAAATTGCGGTAATAGGATGAGGTTGTAAATCGATATTCAAAATCGCAGAAATAATATCAAAAATATCTTTCCAATATTTCTCCAAAAATGAACAAGACCAAAACATATGAGTTAAAGACGCAATTTCAGAGTGACATCTATCACAAATAGGACTAATATGAGAGTAAAAATGAGCTAATTTATCCTTGGATATATGGGCCCTATGTACGACCTTAAATTGTATTAATGAACGATGATGTATTAACTAATTGAAGAATTCTATCCCAATTCTCACTAGAAATACTAAGACTAAGCTCTCTTTCCCAATCCTTTTTAGTCTTATAAAGAGGCTCTGAACGTATCTTCATAATTATATTATAAAGTTTTGAAATAAGCCCTTTTTGAAAAGGGTCTAATTCAAATAAACTCTCCAAAATATCTGAAGGCACAAAATTTGGAAACGTAGAGAGTACAGAACTTAAAAAATGTCTAATCTGTAAATATCTAAAAAAATGAAATCTAGGCAAGTTATATTTGTTGGATAATTGCTCAAAAGACATGAAACAATTATCTAAAAATAAATCAGAAAATCTTAGTAATCCCTTAGTTTTCCAAGCCGAATAAGCTTGATCTATAATGGAAGGGTGAAAAAAACAATTAGATACAATAGGACTATTTAAAACGAATTGAGTCAACCCAAAAAATCTCCGAAATTGAAACCATATACGCAAAGTATGTTTAACTATCGGGTTGTCAATTCGTTTCGACAATTTAGAAAGAGCAAAAGGGAGAGAAGTCCCTAAAATAGAACCCAGAGCATAAGCTGATACCGATTTAGTTTCTAAACTCACCCAACAAGGGCCAAAAGATCTACCCCCATCTTTCAACCAACATAACAAATAGCTAATATTAACTGCCCAATAGTAAAATCTGAAATTAGGTAATACTAACCCGCCTTCCTTTTTTGTCTTCTGTAAATATGTTTTACCTAACCTGGGATTTTTATTCTGCCATATATATGAAGGAATTTTAGAGTCAACATTAGTAAAAAAAGATTTCGGGATAAAAATTGGTATCGCTTGAAAAATATATAAAAACTTAGGTAAAATAACCATCTTAATAGCATTAATCCTACCTATTAGGGATAAAGATAAAGGTGACCACTTAGTAAACAAACCTTTAATCTGATCAATTAAGGGTAAAAAATTAAATCTAAATAAATCTTTATGGTTTTTTGTGATTTTGATCCCTAAATAAGTAAAAGAGTCATTAACTAATTTAAAAGGTAAATTTCCATAAATTGGGACCCGTTTATTCAAAGGAAACAATTCACTTTTATTAAGATTTAACTTATACCCAGAAAACTCACTAAATTGAGCCAATAATGATAAAACTGCTGGAATGGATTTCTCCGGGTTAGAAATGAATAGTAATAAATCATCTGCATACAAAGATAACTTATGAATATCTGTCCCATGATTAATACCCAAAATATCCTGTGATTGTCTGATGGCAATTGCCAAAGGTTCTAAGGCAATGTTAAATAGTAATGGACTAAGAGGACATCCTTGTCTAGTGCCCCGAAATAAGCGAAAAAAGGGAGATCTTTGATTATTGGTAAACACTGAGGCTACTGGAGTATGATAAATCAATTTAATCCATGATATAAATATCTGACTAAAATTAAACTTCTCCAACACATTAAATAAGTAAGGCCATTCAACTCTATCAAATGCTTTCGCAGCATCTAATGAAATCACGCATTCTGAAGTGTCATGTGAGGGAGTATAAACGATATTCAACAATCTCCTAATGTTAAAAAAAGAATAACGATTTTTAGTAAAACCAGTTTGATCATCTGAAATAATTTTGGGTAATACCTTCTCCAATCTAGATGCCAGTAACTTCGAAAAAGTCTTGGAGTCTACATTCAATAAAGATATAGGTCTATAAGAAGCACAGTTAGTAGGGTCTTTATCTTTCTTCAATATTAAAGAAATGGAAGCTCTATAAAAAGATTGTGGCAAATTCCCCAATCTAATGGCTTTCTCAAAAACCTTACCTAACCAAGGGGAAAGAGTAGCGGAAAAAATTTTTAAAAATTCAACTGTATAACCATCTGGACCCGGTGCTTTCCCAGAATTCATTGAGGAAATAGCCCCCTTAATTTCAACATCCATAATAGGAGTATCCCATATCAAAAGATCATCAGATGATAATCTTGGAAAATTTAATTTCCCAAGAAAATCAGACATGGTATTATGATCTTGAGGAAATTCAGATTGATACAGGGAGGTATAGAAGTCTTGAAATGCCTTATTTATCTCATCATGATTAACTGTCAGATTCCCATTCTGCTGACCAATCTTAGTGATTTGACGTTTAACCAGAGCATTCTTCAATTGACTAGCTAACAGTTTACCAGATTTACCACTATGTATGTAAAAATCAGATTTAGATTTCATTAATTGATTTTCAATCGAGGATGTAAGTAATAAAATATGTTCCATTTGAAGTTCAACCCTTTGTTTGTAAAGCTCCTTACTGGGAGCAATCGAATATTTCTTATCAATCTCTTTAATTTTATCAACCAATAAGAGAGTTTCCATCTTAGTACGTTTCCTCAAACCAACAGAATAAGAAATAATCTGTCCACGTATATATGCTTTAAAAGTGTCCCAAAGTGTTCTGCAGGAAATATCATCTGTAGAATTAGTTGAAAAGAAGAAGTCGATCTGCTCCTCCATAAATTTTATAAAGTCAGAGTCTTGCAACAAGGTAGAGTCAAATCGCCATTGTCTAGCATTAGAAGCTGTATCCGTAAATTTCATAGAAAGTAATAATGGAGCATGATCAGAGATAGCTATAATATCATAGTTACAACCGATTACCAATGGAATAAAACAAGAGTCTACAAAAAATAATCAATTCTCGAATAAGAGTGATAAACATGTGAGAAAAAAGAAAACTCTTTGTCATTAGGATGCCGGAATCTCCAAATATCAAAAACTCCATTGTCAGTCAAAAAAGAGTTAATACAAGTGGCCAACTTATTAGGTAAAGTCTGAATAGATAAAGATTTATCCATCAGAGGATTTAAACAACAATTAAAGTCACCACCCATTATTAACTTATATTCGTTTAGATTGGGTAAAGAGGTAAATAAAGAGTTAAAAAAGTCAGGACAATCCACATTTGGAGCGTAAACATTAACCAAAGCAACCTTTTTATTACAAAGTAAACCTGTAATTAACAAAAATCTGCCATTCAGATCCGAAAAAATATCATGTTGAACAAATGAAATAGAGGAGTCAATAAAAATTGAAACTCCTTTTACTTTAGCATTCGAATTTGCGTGATACTGTTGACACCGCCAAAATCTAAAAAAACGAAATTTGTCCTCCTTCCTCACATGAGTTTCTTGTACAAAAATGATATGAGCATTAAGTCTTTGGAATACTTTGAAAATCTTCTTTCGTTTAATTGGATGATTTAAACCATTAGTATTCCAAGACACAAAATTAATGTTCTGAGCCATAATTCTAAAATCAACCCTTTGGTATAGAAAGGGTAACCAACTTATAAACTCATGCACCCGGAAGAGGAACAAAAGTAATGAGAAGACCTGGAAGTGATGACAACACAGACATATTTGAAGTTCAAAAACAGCCCAAATAAAAAAACTAACACAAACTGGTACAAAAAAAATAGAATTAGAAAACAGACCATCCCCCCACCCCCCAAGAAAAAAAGAAAAAGCCAAAATATGACTTAAAAAGGGAAAAAATAAGACTAATCCTACCCCCATGTCAGCTGAAGAACACTCCATATATAAAGGATATATATAAAAGAATCACCTCAACTTTAAAAATTAAAATCGCTACAATAAAAACCATATTTCTAAGTATAGTTAGTTGTAAAAGGAATAAAAATATAACCACTAAAAAAAATTATATATCGGGCTCTAGCCCAGACAAAACAAAAAATATTTAAGCTATAATAAGCGATGAATTGTAGGAAAAAGGTGAAAAAAATAAAAACATAACGCTATCTTAAGCAAAACCAAAAATCTTTTTCTAAAAACCATCTTAATCAAAGAAAAATTCACCTTCAAAGAATTAAAAATATACCTTCGAAGGAACAAAGTTAATGGACAAGTATGTAGTTAAATGATTAAAGTGTATAAGGCAAAACAATTAATATGACGAAAACACACTTTAACTTAAGTATAAAGTATAGGATGAACCTACACCAATAACCAGATTTTAATTCTGGTTTAAGAGATCGAGAACCATCTTACACGATCAGAATCGTTCATTTATTAGAGACTGGTGTCTGTAGCAGTAGGGAAGTTCTTCTCCAGATATTTTCTCACTTCTGAAGTTGAAGTGAAAACTTGTCGTGGAGCATTCGACGGAGAAATTCGAAGCTTCGCAGGGTATAGAAGCGCAGGTTTCAGATTTTTCTCATAACATTCAGCCATCAATGGTTTAAAAAGAAGTCTTCTTTTTAAAAGGTCAGGACTAAAGTCTTCTACCAGGCGGAAGCAAAATTCTTTGAATTTAGTCATTCCTGCTCAACGAGCTGCTCTTATAAGTTGTTCTTTGTCATGTACATAATGAAACCGGACAATTACCACCGAAGGTTTGTCTGTAGCACTCGGTGATCGACGCCGAATTCTATGTGACCGATCCAATAAAGGAGGGTTATTCGGGAAAATCGTCAGAAATGCTTCTTTTAAAAGTTGAGCAAAATATTTCGAAGGGTCATCTTTTTCTATGCCGTCTGGAAGACCAAGTATACGTAAGTTCTGTCTTCTGGACCGATTCTCAAAATCGTCACTCTTGGCTTTAAGGGCTTCCATCAGCTTAATGGTCGAAATTAAATCCTGTTGCAGTTTTTCAATAGTCAAATCTCGCTTCCGAGCATCTTCTTGCAGAGACGCAATAAGAGCTTGTTGCTGTTTAATTACTAAACCCATCTTAACCATGTACTCTTGAAAAGCCTTTATATCTTCTTTAAAAAATTGTTGTAGTTCAGCAAATTTTTTATCCAAAACCTCCATAAATCAATTCAAAAGTTAATTGAGTTTGTTGTGGCGGAGCCTGCTTTTTTCCGTTACCATTCGGATTGCGTCCGGGATCCCGTCCCTTAGACCTGAGAGACATTTCTGTTTGCATATCTTCAAAAGTTCACAACAAACTCTTGGCAGTAAATCCAAACAAAAAAAATAACAAAGAAACTTTCGGTATAGGTAAAAATAAGCTGAATAAGGGTGATCAAAGGTTAAAAAAAGTAAAGGTTATGGAGCTAATCCAAAATAGTACTCACTCCATGAGCGTCTCCAGCTGACTCTTGAACCTCCACTTCTAACATACTCAGTGACTTGGCCTCCACAGCCATCCATGGCATTGAATTCCAGAGATACACTGCCCTCTGGGAAAGAAACTCTGTATGGATGTCCCTCTGTTTTGAGGCTGTGCCCTTGGTCCTAGAGTCATCTACTGTAGGAAATATCCTCTCCACATCCACTCTTTCTAGACCTTTCAATATTTGATAGGTTTCACTGAGATATCCCCTTTTCTGAATGCCAGCAAATACAGGCCCAGAGCCATCAAAACTGCCTCATAATTAACTCTTTAATTTCCAGAATATTTCTTTTGAATCTACTCTGGACTCTCTCCAATGCCAGCACATCCTTTTTAGATAAGGGACCCAAAACTCCTCATAATACTCCAAGTGCTGTCTGACCAATGCCCTATAAAGCCTCAGCATTTACCTTCCTTCCCATCAACTCAAACTGCAAGTTAACATTTAGGGAATGTTGCACAAGAACTCCCAAGTCCCTTTGTACTGGCAATCTTTGAATTTTCTCCCATTTTAGAAAGTAGTTTATGCCTTTATTTCTTCTACCAAAGTATATGATTGTACACTTCCCTACACTATATTCCATCTGACACTTCTCTTCCCATTCTCCCAGTCTGTCTAAGTCCTTCTGCAGACTCCCTGCTTACTCAACACGACTTGCCTCTTCACCTATCTTAGTATCATCTGCCAACTTGGCCACAAAGCCACCAATTCCATCATCCAAATTGTCAACAATATACTGTGATAAGAAGGGATCCCAATACCGACCACTGTGTAACATGACTATTCACTGACAGACATCCAGAATAGGCCCCCTTTAATCTGATTCTTTGCCTCTTGCCAGTCAGCCAATCTACTAACTAGTATCTTTCCTTTAACCCCATAGACTCTTGTTAAGTAGCCTCATGTGCGGCACCATAACAAAGGTCTTCTGAAATCTTGATGAGCAACATCCACTGACTCTCTGTTGTCTATCTTGCTTGTTATTTCCTCAAAGCATTCCAACAGATTCGTCAGGCAAGATTTCTCCTTAAAGAAAGTATGCTAACTTTGGCCTACTTTACTAAGTACCTCCAAGTACACCAGAACCTCATCGTTAATAATGGACTCCAAAATCTTCCCAACCGCTGAAGTCAGGCTATAATTTTCTTCTTTACCTCTCTCCGTTCTTAAAGTGACATTTGCAATCTTCCAGTCCTCAAGAACCATTCCAGAATCTTGTGATTCTTGAAAGATCAATACAAATGCCTCCACAGTCTCCTCAGCTACCTCTTTCAGACCCTGGGGTGTAGTTCATCTGGTCCAAGTGACTTATCAGCATTCAGACATTTCCGTTTCCCAAGCACCTTCTCCTTAGTGATAGCAACTAAACTCACTTCTGTCTGCAACACTCTCAAATGTTTGACAAACTGCTAGTGTCATCAACAGTGAAGACTGATGCAAATACTTATTAAATTCAATTGCCATTTCTTTGTCCACCATTATTACTTCTCCAGCATCATTTTCCAGTCTTGTCCAACATCCACTCTTGCCAGTCATTAACTCTTCACATATCTGAAAAAAACTTTTGTTATCCTCTTTAATATTATTGGCTTCATATTTCATCTTTTCTCTCTTCATGGCTTCTTAGTTGCCTTCTGCTGGTTTTTAAAAGCTTCCCAAACCTCGAACTTCCCACTAATTGTTTTCCATACTTTGTGTCTTCTCTTGCTTTTATGCTGTCTTTGATGCTTTTTATCAGCCACAGTTGTTTCATCTTCCCTTTAGAATACTTCTTTATCTTTCTATGTATCTATCCTGTGCCTTCTGAATTTTTTCCCAGAACTCTAGCCATTGTTGTTTTGCCATCATCCCTGCTAGTGTCCCCTTCCAACCATTCTGGCCAGCCTTTCTCTCGTGCCTCTGTAATTCCCTTTACTCCACTGTAATATTGATACACCTGATTTTATCTTCTCTCTCTCAGACTGCAAGGTGAATCCTATCATATTGTGATCACTAACTCATTAGGGTCTCTTTACTTTACGCTTTCTAATCAAATCATTACACAGCACCCAATCCAGAATTGCCCTTTCTCTTAACCACAAGCTGCTTAAGAAGCCAACTCATAGTCATTCTACAAATTTCCTCCCTTGTTATCCAGCAGCAACCCGGTTTTCCCAATCTACCTGTCAAAACATTGCCCTTATTACATGCTTTTTAAATTTCCCTTTGAAATTTGTATCCCATATCCTGGCAATTGTTCTGGGGCCTGTATAAAGCTCCCATCAGGATCATTGTACCCTTGCAGTTTCTTAACTCTACCGACAATTCTACGTCACCTCTTTCTAAGGTTTAGATTTTATTTTTTACCAACAGAACCACCCCATTCCCCCTGCCGACCTGACTGTCCTCCCAACTATGACCTTCTTTTAGCTGTGACTCAGTGAAACCCTCAACGTCATTCTCTAGCTGTGCTGCAAAATCATCTACCTTATTCTGTATACTGCCTGCACTCAAATATATCATCTTCAGTCTTGCATTCATCACCCTTTTTGAATTTGCCCCCATGTTGAACTTTAACTCATCTCACTGCATTTTTGCCTTATCATCTGCCTGTGTTTCCTCACAGTCTCACTATACACTGCATCAAATGTATAGCAACTTACCCATCCTCAGCATTATTACTCCAGTTCCCATCCCCTGTCCAGTTAACTTAAACCCTCCGAACAGCGGTGGTAAACCTGCCTGCAAGGATATTGGTCCCTCTTGGGTTCAAATGTAAGCCATCCTTTTTTTACAGATCATACCTCCCCAGAAGAAATCCCGGTGATCCAGAAACCTGGAATCCTGCTTTCTAATCCAGTTCCTCAGCCACTCATTCAGCTGTACTGTCATTCTGTTCCTGCCCTGCCTAGCATGTAGTACTGGGAATCATCCAGAAATTACTTCTATGGGGATTGTGCTCTTCAGCATGTATCCTATCTCCCTATACACACTGTGTAGTTCCTCTTTCCCCTTTCTTCCAACGTCATTGTTGCCAATGTGCACCGTGACCTAGGGTTACTCACCCTCTTTCTTGAGAATCTTCTGCAGCCACTCTGAGACATCCCTAGCACCCGGGGGGGGGGGGGGGGTCGGAGGGCAACATATCATCCTGGCTTCTCTTTCGCAGTCACAGAATCTTACTTGGTGTACTTGGTGCTGATGGGAATGGCCTCTGGAGGGCCCTGCACTGCCTGCTTACTCCCTTACTTCTCCTGGTGGTCACCCATCTACTATCTGAAGCTTGCACTCTGGATGTAACCATCTCAGTAAAAATCACATCTATGAGGTTTCAACTTCCTCAATGTTTCTGAGCACATCCAGCTCTAGCTCCAGTTCCTCAACCTTATCAGTCAGGACCTGAAGTTGGGCACACTTCCTGCAGATGTAGCCATCCAGGAGGCTGTTAGTTAACTTGTAATTCCACATCTCACAGGAGGAGCATTTGCCTGAACTACCATCCTGCCTACACTTGTTCTCAAACTTAAGTTCTAGCCTGCACCTGTTCCTACCTGTGGTGAACTATGTGCCTGTCTGGACACGCCCCCTGCTGACTGCTCCTGTGGCTCCTCCCACAGGCCCCTGTATAAAGGCGATCTGAGGCCTGACGCTCGGCCTCAGTCTCCCGGACATAGTATGATGGACACTCACTCCTGGTTCCTTCTTCCAGTCAATAAAAGCCGATATCTCGCCTTACATCTCAGTGTGAGTTGTTGATGGTGCATCACTACCCAAGTCTGTAGAACCAAAGTCTGACTACTCTAACACTGTTCACTCCAATCAAAACCACTCCACCTACCTTGCTCCTTTTATTGGCCCTTGCTAAGTTAATGTTAAACCAAGTAATCTCCCACTCTGCAGACGAGTCCCTACAGGCCCTGCTTGCTTTTTAAAGCGTTAATGATTTTTCATTATTCACCAATTTCCCCTCTGTTGTTCACAATCCCGTTACACAAAGGAATCTGTTTCAAGTTTGTGCGCTGGGCTTATTTGTGCTTCTTTGTGTGTCATAAAATTATTGAAATGATTTGAAAATGCACTATGAGCTGAAACAGATCTTGGGTTCATTAATATGTCTGCGCAACAGGTTAATTTGTGATGCTGTTAGCTTGTGCTGCTTGATGGCCTGGGGCTTATGACCTGTCACTTTATTACGATTGCATTTTCAAATGTCCTGGAAAAAAAGATCAATTACAAGTACTGGAAGTACTGAGGATGTGGATTTCAGTGATGGACAATTGAAATATCAGAGCTTCGCAGCGATCCTACATCAATGCGTACAGCGTATGCAATGTGAAGCTGAGGTACAGTCGCAGTGATGGAGATCTTCAGGCAAGAGAGGAAGTAGATCTGAAATGTGACATATAATTTCTTTACTTGAGTGATGTCTGCAAATGAGAGTTACGGTATGTGAGATGTGAAGTATAAGCCCCCATTACCAGATTTTTTACTAGACTGCAACCTCACCATTACTTCAACATGCCCCACGCCACACCCCTGTAAAAAGAATTACTTGCAAATTAGACCCTGTTCTGCCCATTTTGTCCATAAATTATGCACATAATTTTTACATTACACTAGTAACTATTTCCATTGCAAAACCCATCTGTCAGAAAATTAGAACGATTACCCTGGGTGCTGATCCAATGAGTACTATAGGTATTTTTCTAGCAAAGCTTATATTAAAAAAATATACAATTAATGTGCTTAGTGCAGGTGACCCCCACATTTGGTGTGGAGATGGGTTGGTGGAGGACAGCAGAGGTTGCGTTCCAAGAAAATGGTCTACATTGTGATTTTCAGTAATGCAAAGCTAAGCCACCTGTGCACACATCTATAAACGCAAGTTGGTAAGAAATAAATTTTGTATTTATGAACTTACTGGTTTTCACATAAAATCTGTAAATGTGACAACTGGAAGGATGGATTCCTGTTGTGGGCATGATGTGGACATTGCCTGTATTCATTTTGTGTGTGTAACACAATGGTGTGCAACCTACTACCCTTATTTATAATTTTTCACTAATCAAAGATCAGTCTCCACAGCAAATTAGCTTGGAGAAGTGAATTAAAAGATTCTTCCAAGATCTTTGATATGTTGCTGGTTACATATGCCTGCCTGGATCTTTGTGCATGCTTTACCCTTCTTTTCTGGGTCCCTCAGTCATGATGCAGTCACTGCAGAATGATGTGCTTCACAATGGCTTGCGACCAGCTATATGTATCACAGGTCTCAGCTTGTTTGCCCTTTCCCTGTGTTTTAACTCATCTCTACAGCAACCTTTTCTATAGCTGCTATGGAAACAGCTCTGCCAAAAAACTGCCCTTCATGTTTTCTTCAAGAGGTACAGTTTTATAACTTTGCAGAGAGTTTTTTTGGGAAGAAGTACATATCAGTTGAACGTTGCTGTTGAAGTCAATTACTGTTTCATACACAAAATTAGTGTTAGCTCCAGTTGGTTGGCAGTTGCATGTGTTTACCAATGTCTGAAGTCAGAATTACAAACATTTATATAAAACTAAGGACAATATGTCTGTTGTTCTACAAGCTGTCATAGATTTGCAGGTGCTCCAAGCAACAGTGGAATGAAAGATTAAGCTTGTATGGATAGGAGTTTTTATAAATGTCAGATTTAAAGTAATACAGCACAGAAACATGCACTTTGGCCCATGATCCATCTCCGTCAATCTGATTTATCAACATTTGTCATAGTGTAGTACATTACAGAAATGGGACTGTTAGTCTTCCATGTCCGTGTCAACTGTTCTGCCCATCTACAGAAATCCTGTTTGCCTACATTAGGTCCATATCCTTCTTCTCTCTGCTTATTCAAGTGTCTGTCTAAATGTCTCTTAAATGCAGTGATTGTATCTGACTTTACCATTACCTCTAGCATTGAGTTCCAAACATCAACCACTGGGTACCCAAAATAAAACTTCTGATCCAGTTTGAAACTCCCCCATACTTTAGTCCATCAGACCGTAACCTAAAGGAGCAGAATTAGGGCATTTGTCCCATCGAGTCTGCTCTGCCATTTCATTTTGGCTGATCCATTATTCCTCTCAGCCCCAATCTCCTGCTTTCTCCCTATATCCCTTTATGCCCTGACCCATCGAGAATTTATCAACCTCTACCTTAAATATACATAAAGACTTGGCCTTAACAGCTGCCTGTGGCAATGAATTCCACAGATTCACTACTCTCCGGCTAAAGAAATACCTCATCTTCACTCTTGTAAAAGGGCGCCTTCTTTTCTGAGGTTATGTTCTCTGGTCTTGGACTTCCCCACCATAGGAAACGCCCTCTCTACATTGTCTCCATCAAGGCCATTCACCATTCAATAAGTTTCCATTAGATCACCCCTCATTGTTCTGAATTCCAGTGAGTACAGGCCCAGAGGCATCAAGCAGTCTTTATATGATAAGCTGGAAACATTTTTGTGAATCTCCTTTGAACCCTCTCCAGTTTCTGAACATCCTGTCTGAGATAAGGGGCCCAGAACTGCTCACAACACTCTAAGTGAGGCCTCATAAGTGGCTTATAGTCTCAACATTACATCCTTGCTTTTATATTCCAGTACTCTTGAAATGAATGCTAACATCGCATTTGCCTTCCGCACCACAGAATCATCCTACAAATTAACCTTTAGGGAATCCTGCACAAGTTCTCCCAAATCCCTTTGATTCCATCAGATTTTTTGCATTTTCTCTCCATTTAGAAAATAGTCAACCCTTTCATTTCATCTACCAAAGTGCATGACCGTACATTTCCCGACTCTGTATTCTATCTGCCACTCCTTCATCCAAGACATTTCTCTCAGACTACCTGCCTCCACACTTCTCAGACAATGTGCTCTAAATTTCAATGACTCTGTGGATCAAAAAATGTGTACTGTATTAATTTTGAAAAAAAAATCAGACTTGGTGCGGAAGGACGAAGCGCTGTGTCCTTAATCTTCTACCCTCATACAGCAAATAGGAGTTAGAGATATGTCATCTTATCATTTTAGACAAAGTCAAATTAGCCAACTGCACCATCTAAAATACACAACACAATGCAAGTGCTGCAGACAGAATGTCGTCTGGTCTGATGTCCTTTGTGATATCCATTGCTGTCAGACATTTTTTATGTATCACTGGAGTGAATTGGCTGAAGGCTGGTTTCTGTGATCTCAGCTGAAAACCAAGATAGAGTACCATTCAGCATTTCTTCTCAGACAAGGCTGCCGGGACTTCAGCTTTATCATTAGCACTCATGTTCTGTGCTCCACTGCCAATGAAGGGGGGGGGGGGTCGTATGCTCCCGCTCATTAAATTTTTAATTAATGTTATTCACAGCTGAGCGTAGCTGTGGGTGCACTCGATGGCTGTGCCTGTGTGTTGCTATGCAGACATATCTTCATGATTTGCTGGGAAGTGGAGAGGGAAAGAGGGAATGGTAATGATGAGATTGATCTTCTCGGAGCCAGCATGAACTCTGCGGGCTTAATGGTCTCTTTCTGTGGTGTTACTGTTCAAGTGGAGCACCAGCACCAGAAGAGACTAGTTGGGTCAAGCAGCCTCTTGTAAACCCATGCATTAAAATACTGTTTTAAGATTTAAATGATTGCACTTTAATGTGGTTCACATTCTGTTTCAGTGTGAGACAAATGAGAAATGAAGGGACAAGACAGCTATGATGATTCATGTTTTAGGTCAAATATGTAATCTGCTTAATGACTGAGAATGTGCAATCAAATCTGTGATTAAAATGAATAGAGATCAAGACATAGTGGCATAAGGGACTATATTTTATTTCATTCACAGACGACAGTAATAATTGTCATTCCACTGCAAAACTGAGAAATTTTATGTTCGATTTTTGTATATTTGAAAATTCATTAAAATTAATGAAAAATGGTTTGTGCTGCAGCAAAAGCAGCTGGTAACTATTACGTTTATAACGTATTGTAATGATTGTTGCAATTATGCCCTCATTGCAAGTGCACCATTTATTGCTAAAATATTAGGAGAGATCACAGGGGACCTGTGTTGTCATTTTAACTGCAGACTAAAGGTTCCTCCTTATGAGAGCTGTCAAGCTGTAAAAATGAGTTCTTGCTGTAGTACAATGGGTGTAAAAGTGTTTTAATAATAAATGCTGATCTCACTGCTTGCATTACAAAAATTCTATGGAGCAAAGGAAAACTGACTATTTGGGTGACAATACAACAGCTTTCTTTGCTCATGCAAATACTGTCCATCCCATATTTAACACTGTTGTATAGTTTGGCTTTGAGGGTCTTTGGAGGGTCAAATGCAGGAAGCTGATTACATCAAACTGAGAGAAAATTCCCTCATGAAATGGCATGAAATCTTTGGATTATTATCTGCAAGCTAACTTGAGTCATAAATATAAAAGATTTTAGAATTATGTCTAAAGATTTATTTAAAAATTGTATTTTGAGATAATTAAAAAAACATATACTTATGCTTGTAACACTTCTTGACATGGATTCACAAGAACAGAACAAATAAGTAGAGACTATGCAGCTCCTCGGGCTGCTCAGCTGTTCAGTATGACGGTGGCTGAACGCTGACCTCAAATTACTTCCCTACTCTTTCCCCATGTCCGCTGAATCCAATATTGGACATGTTCATTTAACTTTCTCCTCATTTCAAGCCAAAAAGGCTGATTCCATATTCTGTTGCGTTCACAAATCCGAACAGTCCAGCTGGCCACAGCTGTCTCTCAGGGCTATGAGGGACCGTCAAATCCCACTGAAGGCCAACATGTGCTTGATTTTGGCTGGGAGTAGTGGCCTGATAAAAACGGTTTCAAATAAAAAAAAAATGAGTGAAGCATTCAGATGTAAGTAAGTTCTAAGTTTAACAAGAAGAATCAACTACAGAGCAACATTCTGATCTGTCAGCAAACATGGATAAGAGCATAGTAGTAAAAAGATCAAACCTTGGGAAAATGGTCAACACTGAAATTATATGCATTTAACTTGAATAGGTTTTTATTTATTGACACTTTTAATCTGATAAATTAATCAGTTGATCTAGTTTTAAATTGTTTAGGCATTCAATATATTTTCCCAGATCTTTAAATGCAACTCTTTACTTGCAGAGCCAAATGAATGAAGTCTCACTCACTGATCATCATCTAGTTTCCAGTTGCTTAGCCTTTAGCAGTGTTTTTTATCCATTTACAGTATGTGGGTGCCGCCAGCTAAGCCAGCATTTATTGCCCATCCCTAGTTGCCCTCAAGAAGGTGGTGATGAGCTGCCTTCTTGAACCACTACAGTCCCTGAGGTGTAGGTACACCCACAGTGCTGTTAGGGAGGGAATTCCATGATTTTGACCCAGCGACAATGAAGGAACGGCGATATGTTTCCAAGTCAGGATGGTGAGTGACTTGGAGGGGGATTTCCAAGTGGTGGTGCTCCCAGCTATCTCTTGTTCTCGTCCTTCCAGATGGTAGTGGTCATGGGTCTGGAAGGTGCTGCCTTAGGAACTTTTGGTGTGTTGTTGTAGTGTATCTTGTAAATAGTACACAGTACTGCAACTGTTCACCGATGGTGGAAGGATTGGATGCTTGTGGAAGGGGTACCAATCAAGTTGGCTGCCTTTTATTGGGTGGTGTCAAGCTTCTTTTGTGCTGACGGAGCTGCACTCATCCAGGCGAATGGCGATTATTCCATTACACACCTGACCTGAGCCTTGTAGATAGTGGACAGGCTTTGGGGAGTCAGGAGGTAAGTTACACACCACAGGATTCCTAGCCTTTGACCTGCTCTGGTAGCCATGGTGTTTATATGGCTAGACCAGTTCAGTTTCCTGTTAATGGTAATCCTCAGGATGTTGATAGTTGGGGATTCAGTGATGGTGATAACACTGAATGTCAAGGGACGATGGTTAGAGCCTCTCTTGTTGGGGTTGGTCATTGCCTGGCACTTGGATGGCTCGAATGTTACTTGCCACTTGTCAGCCTAAGCCTGGATATTGTCCAGGTCCTGCCGCATTTGGGTATGAACTGCTTCACTATCTGAGGAGTCACGAATGGTGCAGAACATTGTGCAGTCATCTGCGAACATCCCCACTTCTGACCTTATGATGGAAGGAAGGTCATTGATGAAGCAGCTGAAGATGATTAGTCCTAGGACACTTCCCTGAGGAACTCCTGCAGTGATGTCCTAAGGATGAGTGATTGACCTCCAATCACCACAAACATCTTCCTTTGTGCCAGGTATGATTCCAACCAGCGGAGGGTTTTCCTCCTAATTCCTATTGACTCCATTTTAGCTAGGGCACCTTGATTCCATACTTGGTCAAATGCTGCCTTGATGTCGAGGGCTATCATTCTCACCTCTCCTCTAGTATTTAGCTCTTAGGTCCAGGTTTGGACCAAGGAGGTGATGACGTCAGGAGCTGAGTGGCCTTGACAGAACCCAAACTGAGCGTCAGCAAGCAGATTATGGCTGAGTAGGTGCTGTATGATAGCCCTGTTGATGCCCCCTTCCATTACTTTGCTGATGATTGAGAGTAGGCTGATGGGGTGGTAATTGGCTGGGTTGGCCGTCCTGTTTCTTGTGTACAGGACATACCTGGGCAATTGCCTCATTGTCGGGTAGATGCTGGTAGTGTAGCTGTACTGGAACAGCTTGGGTGGTGGCACGACAAGTTCTGGAGGACAAGTCTTCAGGACTATCGCTGGGATTTTGTCTGGGCCCATGGTCTTCGCAGTATCCAGTGCTTTCAGCCATTTCTTGAGATCACATGGGGTGAATCGGATTGGCTGCATACTGACACTTGGGATGCTGGGGCTTCTGAAGGAGGCCGAGCTGGATCATCTACTCGGCACTTCTGACTGAAGATTGTTGCAAATGCCTCAGCCTTATATTTTGCACAGGTCTGCTGGGCTCCTCTGTCATTGAGGATGAGGGTATTTGTGGAGCCTCCTCCTCCAGTGAGTTGTTTGATTGTGCATCACCATTCATGGCTGGACGTGGCAGGAGTACAGAGCTGAGATCTGATCCGTGGGTTGTGGGACCACTTAGCTCTGTCTGTCACTTGCTGCTTATGGTGTTTGTCATGCAAGTAGTCCTGTGTTGTGACCTCACCAGGGTGACGACTCATATTGAGGTTTGCCTGGTGTTGTTCTTGGCATTCCCTCCTGCACTCTTCGTTGAATCAGGGTTGATCCCCTGGCCTGGTGGCAATGTTAGAGTGGAGACTATGCCGGGCCATGAGGTTACAGATTGTAGTTGAGTATAATTCTGCTGTTGATGGCTCACGGCGCCTCATAGATGCTCAGT
Organism: Hypanus sabinus; assembly: GCF_030144855.1. Taxonomy (NCBI): domain Eukaryota; kingdom Metazoa; phylum Chordata; class Chondrichthyes; order Myliobatiformes; family Dasyatidae; genus Hypanus; species Hypanus sabinus. The sequence continues at coordinate 64,036,273 of NC_082707.1, read as the reverse complement.
CTTGGGCTGCTATATCTGTTCGAACTCTATCCCATGGACTATCCCAACGTCTATCTACACTGGTAGTGCCGCACAACACGGTGGAGGGTTTTTCCAATTTGGAGATGGGATTTACTCAAATACTGTGCAGTGGTCATCTCTACCAATACTGTAATGGACCGATGCTTCCATGGCAGGCAGGTTGGTGAGAATGAGGTCAAGTGTGTTTTTCCCTCACCACCTGCTGTAATCCCAGTCTAGTAGCTACATCCAATAGGACCGGCCCTGCTCAGTCTGTGGTGTTACTACTGAGCCACTCTTGGTGATGGGCATTGAAGTCCCCCAGCTAGAGTACATTCTGTGCCCTGTGCCCTTGTCATCCTCAGTGCCTCCTTCCTCCAAGTGCTGGTCAACATAGAGAAGTACTGATTCATCAGCTGAGGGAGGATGGTAATCAGCAGGAGGTTTCCTTGCCCATGTGTATCCTGCTGCCATGAGGCTTCATGGGGTCCAGAGTCGATGTTGAGAGTTGCCAGGGCAACTCCCTCTCTACTGTATACCACTGTGTCAGCACCTCTTGATAGGTCTGTCCTGCCAGTGAGACAGTACATACCCAGGAATGGTGGATTCCAGGATGTAAACTGTAAGGTATGATTCTGTCAGTACAACTATGTCAGGCTGTTGCTTGACTAGTCTGTGAGACAGCTCTCCCAACCTTGGCACAAGTCCCCAGATGTCAGTAAGGAGGATTTTGCAGGGTCGACAGGGCTGGTTTTGCTGTTGCCGTTTTCAGTGCCTCGGTTGATGCTGGGTTATCTGTCTGGGTTCATTCCTTATTATTTTCTTTTTAGTGGTTGAATACATTTGAATGGATTACTAGGCCATTTCAGAGTACATTTAAGAGTCAACCACATTGCTGTGAGTCTGGAGTCACATATAGGCCAGTAGGTAAGGATGACAAGAGTCCTCCTCTAAAGGACATTAGTGAACAAGTCTCTGGGCATTTTTCCCAACTCTATACAGGTTTCACCCGCAATCCAAAGGTAGACCGTTCCTATGAAACCGTTTGTAATCCGAAATGTCGTAAATCGAAGAAGCAATTACCATTAATTTATATGGGAAAAATTTTTGAGTGTTCCCAGACCCAAAAAAATAACCTACCAAATCATACCAAATAACACATAAAACCTAAAATAACACTAACATATAGTAAAAGCAGGAATGATCTGATAAATTTACATCCTATATAAAGTAGAAATATTGTAGGTACGGTGTAGTTTCACTTATCAAACTCGGGAAGACAGCGAGCCAAAATTGATTTGGAGAAAAAAATCGGCACATACACGCATACACTCGTACACGCATGTGCAAACAACTGCCCGCACAAGGCTTCACGGTCATTGTAGTTTTTTTCGGGGTAAACACACATATAAAGCGAGCTTTTTTTCATGAAAGTGAAAATCCTCTTTGGTTAGCGAAAACAGGTACTAATGTAGGTCATTTGTAACAGCGAGTTGTCGTAAAGTGAACGTTCAAAAAACGGGGGCCACCTGTATCGTGCCTCCCTCTGCATTTTCAATGAATCCGCACTTGCACCCTGTCTCACTTTGCTGATTATTTCCTAACTACTCTCTCTGCCCACTCTTTCTGTCAACTCCAGATTTCTCCCTTAATTCATCCCTCACTTCCTAAGCTTCTGCCCCCACATTCCATCAATTTCCACCCTCACTGTCGTCTGGCTCCCCACCCCTTGACTACTCCCTCACGTTTATTATTTTTGGCTCTTCCCTTCATGCCTTCCCAATCCCTTCACCTTCCTTCCCTTTAATATTTGTTCTGTTTCAGCTACATCATAACTCATTTCTCCATCTGGGAATTTCCACGTGTGTCTCTATCTGTCTCCCAGCATCTTTCCATGACCCTGTCTAGATTCAGCACTGTTTTTGAGTCTTTGGCCAGGCATACAGTTGAAGAAATCTGAGAAATGTGAAGTGTTGAAAACTATACACACAAAATGCTGATGGAACACAGCTGGTCAGGCAGCATCTATAGGGAAAAGCGCTGTCGACATTTCGGGCCGAGACCCTTCATCCTGACAGTGCTTCTCCCCATAGATGCTGCCTGGCCTGCTGTGTTCCACCAGCATTTTGTGTGTGCTATTTCAATTTCCAGCATCTGCAGATTTCCTTGTGTTTGCTGTTGAAAACTATAATGGATTTTGATAAAAAGGTGCTTATTTTGTGGAAAAGTTAATAATTGTAGAGTGCGGACACAAAGTAATTGGTAAAAAGAACCAATTGTGAAGAATTTGTTTTCCATGGGAAACTGGAAAAACTGCAAGTTTGTTTGGATCTGGAATCAACTCTTTAAAAATGTTAGAAATGTACTTGAGGTGAAAACATTGGAAAGTTCTGGCTAAAGAGTGGAAGGATTGCACTGTCCTGATCACTCTCTCAAAGAACCAATGAAAGATAGTGTGCTGAGTAGTTTCCTTTTGTGTTACAATATGCAATGACTTCCTGTTACAACAAAACACTTATCTTGAAGCCAGCTGATTTGTTCACATGTTCAAAGTTTTAGAGCACACCATTGTCAAAAACAATCACTTTACTATTAATCAGATCCACATTCTATTACAGGTCTTCAAGGGGGGTATATGACAGGCAGAACTGCTATGTTGGTTCTTAATACAGACAAACAGCGTGGGTAAAAAAAAACTAACACACATTTATTTACGGGACACTCTGGAAATGGCTCCAGCTCCACAGCAACACATGTGCCCAGCTCACCAACTTCACTTCTGGTTCCGGATGTCATGTTTGTTCTTGATAAAAGACAAATGTAGCATTGTTAAAGCTAACATATCTATTTACAGGACATTCAAGTGATAGTGCCAGCTGCACACCAGCGTTTGTACCCATCTCACCAATGTCTCTTCCGGTTCCGGGGTGAACCGCCTGCCCTGCACACTGGGGACTGAAGTTCTTTAGTATGTACACACAAAATAACATAAAATCCATCTCTCAGGTTTGGCAAAAGCATTTAATGTAATCTAATGTTGAATGGTTCATTGCCCAGAGATCATTAATCTTCTAGTTGATGAAGTAGGCAGAACTGAGAAAAAATTGGGAAAATGTGAGGATACCCATTAAGAAAAATCACCACCCTTCTATCTGGATTACCTGAGCACTCTGTGAAAATTGGCAGGATCAGAGCTTAACCATTTCAAATAACCTATTCAGATTTTCTCTATGTTGAATAATTGAGGATCACTTTACCCTTTTAACTCCATACCAGCATAAAATTCCACATTTGTGGTCCATGCCAGAACACTGCCAGACAGTGCACACTTGGAGGACTTCCCCTGTGACATGAACTCGACACGATCCTTCCCTTGTAAGGAAAATCATAATGTGTAAGTTTTTCTGAGGTTTAAGTGATGGGGCGTTCAGTTAAAAACATGTTGCCTGGCTTTTCAGGAATTATTCACCTGCTCTTTTAATAATTCTGCATTCATCTCATTCTCGAATTTCTCCCTGGTGATTCCATGCAGTTGATCATTTAGAACAGGGTTTATCATTTCCAGGCCATTACAATGGGAAGGACTAATTATCTCACCTCCTCTCCCCCATCCCCTAATACCAGTCTTTCCTTCTATCCGTGTAATATGAAGTTTCAGATTGCTGTGCTCTTTTTCCTCCAACACCTACTGTCCCCTCAACCAAACTTGTAAGCACCAACATGTGTAAGTTACTTCAGTATCTGGACAGCTGAATGAAGTCAGAACTTGTCTAAGATGGCTGGAACACACATTTTGTTTCTTTGTTTCAATGTTGTTTTGCAGGATAGGAAACCTATATTATAAATTTTAATTACTGAAATCTAGATTCCCTTACACACTGACAAGTTAGAATGTACACCTCATTGCAGTTGGCCCTCCTTATCCGCGGATTCAACCAGCCGCGGATCGGGAAAACCCGGAAGTTCTCTCTCCAGCACTCGTCGTTTGAGCATGTACAGACTTTTTTCTTGTGATTATTCCCTAAACAATACAGTATAACAACTATTTACATAGCATTTACATTGTATTAGGTATTATAAGTAATTTAGAAATAACTTAAAAGTACAGGCAGTTCCCGGATTATGAATGAGTTCCATTCCTGAGTCCGTCTTTAAGTTGGATTTGAAGTCAGAACAGGTACATCCGGTATTATTTAGCGTCAGTTAGTCAAACGTTTTTCTTAGAATATAGTACATATTTTACCTTTCTATGCATATAAAACACTTAAGAAACATGTTTTTCAATAATTTAACCACTGCGTTGCTTAGTAACAATTGTAGCTTTCATCGGGGCAGGGTCTTTCACATTCTCCATTAAAATTCTTCCGATCATTGACCAACTGTAGCCAAATGCTTTTCTACTGATCGATGGTGTTTCACCTCTTTCCGATCCATCAATAACTCTCTGAGACGTGAGGCGAGATATCGGCTTTTATTGACTGGAAGAAAGAACAAGCAGCAATTGACCACCATACTACATCCTGGAGACTGAGGGCTGGGCTCGGGCCTCAATCGCCTTTATACTGGGGTCTGTGGGAGGAGCCACAGGAGCAGTCAGCGGGGGGGGGGGGGGGGGGGCATGTCCAGACAGGTATATGTAGTTCACCACATTCACCCCCTCTCCCTTTGTTTTAAAAGAGAGTCCCCATGGGGCAAAGTTTCTTACAAGTATATTTACAGGTTAAGTCTATCAGGCGGTCAAATCTGTCGCTGCGATCTACTTAGCACCGGTGGTGATTGCACCGGAGATGGTGGTTGTGCTGGCTCTGGCCTGACTTGAGTTGTCAGCCCATTAGGCGTCAGTAATCCCTCATGCGTGTGCGAGGCCCCCGGTATGGGAGTGTCATGAGGAGTCTGTTTAGGGCTTGGTGTGTGCAGTGTCTCATGGGTATACACCTGGGTCGGTAGGGGGTTCATAGTCACCGTGGAGTGTTCAGGGTAGGGGTCTGGTGCTCCTGCGGGTGCCAGGTCGCGGACAGAGACCCGTGTCCTCCCGCCCATCAGGTAAGACCACGTAGGCATACTGGGGGTTCGCATGAAGTAGGTGAACCCTCTCGACCATTGGGGAGTATTTATTGCTCCTTGCATGGTTCTGGAGCAGCACTGGCCCTGGGGATGTCAGCCAAGCCGGTAGGGTGGTCCCAGTGGCAGACTTCCTGGGAAAAGAAAAGAGTCGTTCATGAGGGGTGGCATTAGTGGACGTGCATAACAGGGAGCGGATAGAGTGGAGTGCCTCGGGAAGGGCCTCCTGCCATCGAGAGACCGGCAACCCTTTTGACCTAAGGGCTAAAAGTGTGGCCTTCCACACTGTGGCATTCTCCCTCTCCACCTGTCCATTTCCCCGGGGATTATAACTCGTGGTCTGACTAGTAGCAATGCCCCTAGCCAGCAGGTACTGGCGCAGCTCATCACTCATAAAGGAGGACCCTCTACCACTGTGGATATAGCAGGGATATCCGAACAGAGTGAAGAGCTGGCGCAGGGCTTTTATGACGGACGTGACAGTGGTGTCGGGGCAGGGGATGGCAAAGAGGAACCGCGAGTACTCGTCGATAATGTTGAGAAAGTAGACATTGCGGTCAGTGGAGGGAAGGGGGCCCTTAAACACTCAGTCGCTCAAAAGGGCGGGTAGCCTTGATAAGTTGCGCCTTTTCAGTACGGTAGAAGTGCGGTTTGCACTCAGCGCAGACTTGGCAGTCCCTGGTCATCGTCCTGATGTCCTCAAGGGAGTAGGGCAAGTTACGGGCTTTCACAAAATGGTAAAATCGGGTGACCCCCGGGTGGCGAAGATCTGCATGGAGGGTGTATAGCTGGTCGAGCTGTGCTCCCCGGGATAGGGCATCAGGGGGCTCATTGAGCCTTCCAGGCCGGTACAGGATAGCATAGTTGTAGGTAGAGAGTTCTATTCTCCACCGCAAAAGTTTATCATTTTTGATTTTGCCCCGCTGTTGGTTGCTGAACATGAACGCAACTGAGCGCTGGTCGGTCAGCAAGGTGAACCTTTTGCCGGCGAGATAGTGCCTCCAGTGCCTAATAGTTTCCACTATGGCCTGGGCTTCTTTCTCCACCGCGGAGTGCCGAATTTCAGGGCCTTGAAGGGTACGAGAAAAGAATGCTACTGGCCTACCTGCCTGATTGAGGGTAGCAGCCAGTGCGAAGTCGGAGGCGTCACTCTCTACTTGGAAGAGAATGGTCTCATCCACTGCATGCATTGCTGATTTGGCAATGTCCCCGTTAATGCAGCTGAAGGCCGCGCAGGCCTCGGCAGAGAGGGGAAATGTGGTAGACTTGACCTTGTCTGCGTAATGGGAGACCCATTGGGCGTAATAGGAAAAGAAGCCCAGGCACCATCTGAGGGCTTTGAGAGTGGTGGGAAGAGGGAGTTCTAATAGGGGGTGCATACGGTTGGGATCAGGGTCAATGACCCTGTTTTCCACGACATACCCAAGGATAGCGAGTCGGGTGGTTCCAAACACACACTTGTCCCTATTATAAGTAAGGTTCAGGGCTTTGGCCACTTGGAAAAATCATTGGAGGTTGTTGTTGTGATCCGGTCAGTCGTGACCACAGATGGTGATGTTATCCAGATAGGGAAATGTGGCCTTCAGTTGGCACTGGTCTGCCATCCGGTCCATTTCCCTCTGGAAGACAGAGACACCATCTGTGACCCCGAATGGGACACGCAGGAAGGGATAGAGCCTGCTGCCCATCTCGAAGGCGGTGTAGGGGCGGTCCTCTGGGCGGATGGGGAGCTGGTGATAAGCGGATTTCAGATCCATTGTCGAGTACACCTTGTACTGAGCTATCTGATTGACCATATCTGCGATGCGGGGTAGGGGGTACGCGTCAAGCTGCGTGAACCTATTGATGGTTTGACTATAGTCCACGACCATCCTATTTTTCTGCCCGGTCCGAACAACAACCACCTGGGCCCTCCAAGGACTTGTGCTTGGCTCAATGATCCCCTCCCTGAGCAGCCGCTGCACCTCTGACTGAATGAAGGCCCTGTCCCCCGCGCTGTACCTCCTGCTTTTAGTTACCACAGGTTTACAGTCGCGGGTCAGGTTGGCGAACAGTGGTGGGGGAGGGATCTTGAGGGTGGAGAGACTGCAAGTGGTGTCAGTGGCGCAGCTGTCGGCATGGTGCTGGGTGGGATGTGTGTGTGTGGTCAGTAGTGGGGTATATGATGAAGTCCCACAAAACAGGATTCCTGACAGTGAGTGGTGGGAGGGGCCCGTCATATGCCATAGTCACACTTTCGAGGTGGCTCTGAAAGTCCAGCGCCAATAGCACAGGCGCGCACAGTTGAGGCATGACCAGTAGCGCAAAGTTCCGATATTCTGTGCCCTGCACCACCAATGTCGCTACACAACCCACCTGGATGTCTGTGGAATGCAACCCAGAAGCCATGGTGACCCTCTGGCTTACTGGCCGTGTCACGAGTCCACAGCGTTGCACTGTGTCCGAGTCAATAAAACTCTCAGTGCTGCCCATGTCAAACAGGCAGCTAGTCCTGTGCCCCTCCACCAGGATGTCCATCATTGACCTTGCAAGCTGGTGTGGAGCGCTTTGGTCGAGGGTTATGGAGGCCAGAGTTGAACTGCCATCTTGGTGCCCGGTAAGCACTGGTGGGTCGGGGGTGGGGCGAGGTGGCGCCGACAAAGATGGCCGCCCCCATCCGGGCAGGCAAGATGGTGGCCCCCAGGCCTTGCACGAGGCGGGCAGGCAAGATGGCCGCCCCCATGCCTCACACGCAGTGCTGCCTGACCCCGCTCGTGGTTCAGACTTACAGACCCTGGTGAAATGGCCCTTCTTCCCGCAGCTGGAGCAGGTCACTTCTCGGGCCGGGCAGCGTTTTCGGGGGTGCTTTTCGAGTCCGCAGAAGTAACACTGTGCGGACTTGCGACTGGCAGCAGCTGTGGTCGGGTTTGGGGAGTTCATGGAATCGTGACTGGCAGCGGCGTTGGCGAATTCGCTCGTGGGAACCGGCGGCGGCAGGGTCTGAGGTGTCCATGGGACCGGCGGGGGATCACGCGGCTGGACAGCGTCAGCATAGTGCAGAGCAGCCTCCAGCATGTCGGCCATCTCGATCGCCGAGCGTAAGATCGGCATTTTCCAGCAGCCACTGACGCACATACACTGACCTGATCCCTGTAACGAAGGCGTCTCGTATGAGGAGCTCTGAATGCTGTTCCGCTGTGAGAGCTTTGCAGTCGCAATTTCTCACGAGTGTCTGTAGTGCTCTGAGAAACACGGCGCTCGTCTCATCGGGGTGCTGTCGTCGCGTCGCTAAGCGATGTCTTGCATAGACGGTGTTCACCGGCCGTAGGTACTGTCTTCTGAGGGCGTCCAGTGCCCCTTGGTAGGTCCCTGATAAGTGAGTAAATTTTCGGGGTGACCCTCGAGAGGAGAATTCGGTGCATAACAGTGGGTTCAGTTGCACTAACCTCCTCCAAGTATGATTGGAAGCATGCAAGCCAGAGTTCAAAGGCAAGAGCTGCTTCAGGGGCTTGGGGGTCCAAATCCAATTTTTCCGGATGTAAAATACTTTCCATATTTTAAAACTTCCAGTCAATAAAATTGCTGCACCATCAATAACTCTCTGAGACGTGAGGTGAGATATCAGCTTTTATTGACTGGAAGAAAGAACAAGCAGTAGTTGACCGCCATACTACATCCTGGAGACTGAGGGCCGGCCTCAGGCCTCAATCACCTTTATACCAGGGTCTGTGGGAGGAGCCACGGGAGCAGTCGGGGGGGGGGGGGGGGTGGCGTGTCCAGACAGGTATATGTAGTTCACCACACTTTATTACTTTCACCTTATTTTCAGTCGTGATCGTGACTATTTTCGTGAACAGAAACACTGCGGATTCAGAGCTGCACCGCCTAATGTCCGCTGCACAGAGACATGTTAAATTCGTCCGGGATTCCGCTGGGTCTCAAAGACCATTGCATTGATACATGTTAAATAAGGCACCTGAGCATCTGCGAATTTTGGTATCCGTGGGGGGTCCTGGAACCAATCCCCCATGCAATAAGGAGGGCCGACTGTATTAAGAAAGAGTTCTGTCTTTCAGTGACACAAAACTTACCTTCATTTCAGGCTTCCTGTTAATTATTTCAGAACTAGTAATAGCACAAAAGTGGCTGATTGATTCATCTCACATGAATCCCAGATAATTACAATGTAGTCTGTGCTAATTGAATGACCAAGGTGAGGCCTGTAATGAAATTTGAGATGTTTGATGGTGTGGCTACCTGCTGAGCCCTGTTCACAAGGAGTGTTCCTGAGTTCCATTGCCCGCCTGTATATGGGCAGTAAATCTGAATGATGGCAACAAGGCAGCTGCAAAGAGCAGGTATTCTGCCCTTGTGTCAACAGTTGTTGCTGGGCATGATAACATCAACCAAAGTATTCATAATAATTCCCTGATCTCTCATGGTGGAATAATTACAGCTTCATAGCCCACGTTTATCACTGCCAGATTAATTTAACTGAATCAAGCGAAAGATTTCTGACACTGAGCAATCTCCAACACAAACACCAAAGGAGATTTACTGAGATCTGAAATGTGAAAGTCAATGTTTACCACTGCCTTTGAAGTGGTAAGTCATGTAGTGTTTTTTATTTTATATGTGCACTTTAAACTCAAGAAAAATTGAATCCTCTTGATACATAGTGCCAGAAGCTTGGCTGCAATCTCGACAAACACTGTTGAAAGCAAGAATAGGACTAATGTAGAATTCTTAGCCATGAACAAAGCATGTAAAGCAAATAGTTTCTTTGAACTTAAAATGTAGGACTATTAATGCAGAATCATAGTCCTTATTTGTAAGTATTATCCATCTGAAAATCATTGTTCTCCCCCAAAGTGGAACATGATTGTCATAATTTTTGAATCAAATTGAATTATTTTTGAAACTTGACAGGGCACTTTTGCTGAAGCCTTGCTTCTGCTAATCAGACGTGATTCCCAAATGAGAAATGAAAAATCCGGGAAATTCTCAGCATGTCAAGCAGCATTTTGGAGAGGGAAAAAAATGTGGTTCACTTCCTGCCTGAGGATGCTGCTTAACGTACTGAATATTTCAAACCTTTCCTGCTTTTATTTCAGATTTTCAGCTCTAGATAACATCTTTTCTAATTCCCATACCTCTTCCAATTCCCTTATCTCCTGGTGAGAGAATAAGATATTTTTATAATTTTTTCAGTAGCTCAACTATTTTTCACTAATGAGGTCCTTCACCTTAGTAAAAAGCAAAGCTTACTTACACATTTAATTTGCAATTTGGCCAGGTAACCAAAAATATATCATGATCACATTATCTGATACACATCCTCTGCTGCATTAACTTTAGTTAAAAAGATCTGGTTTTCACAGGAATATTCAAGGCAACATTGAAATAAGTATCCACAAATTTGGCAATAAGATGCATTAGTTTATCATCCAAATCAAAACAAGCTAGCATGAGGTTAATGTCAACAAGCATATTTAAGCTGCAAATGCTAGATGTGCCAGTGGAGATACAAGAGTGACTGCATATACTGGAAATAAATTTTTATTTTGCCTATTTCCCCTTTTTCTTTACAGTCCTGATGAAGGGTCTCAACCTGAAACATTCACTGTCCATTTCCTGCCATAGATGCTGCCTGACCCACTGAGTACATCCGTTTTGAGTGTTGCTCTAGAAATATCAACCCTAGTTCAATCATTGTGGTCACTAGCTCACAACTATGTAGCTGTGCATTTGGAGCATCGAGCCATCATTGTACAACATGACATTGGGATTCTGCCAACAAATACTGGAATATTAACAGTAAGCCCCTGAAATAAAACTTCCATTCACATCTGAATGGTCGGTAATTATATAGTTACACCAAGTCTTGGCTGCTTTTCTTTCACAAGGATGTCGTAAATTGGAGATCTATTTTGATAAGCCTCTGAGACAATAAGAAATTTCATAACAACTATCGTCATGGAAGTTAGCGGAAACCGGGAGTTACCTGTTTATGGTTGCATGTTGCTTCCTGATGGAAGCTTTCACGTGGCAATGGCATGTAATAAATTGGGATGCTTTTGTATTTTTCCATTGGTGTTCATTGCAGAAACTTCTTAAAATCATTGTGTGCTGCAGGATCACAAACATACTGAAGTCCACGTTAACCAGAACTAACACTGAATATGTCACATTTAGCTCTCTCTAGGATTCAGTTTAAATCAAGTACAGGTTCCCCCCGCTATCAGAAGGTAGAGCATTCCTATGAAACCGTTCGTAAGCCGAAATGGCATAAAGCGAAGAAGTAATTACTGTTAGTTTATATGGGGAAAAAATTTGAGCGTTCCCAGACCCAAAAAATAACCTACCAAATCATACCAAATAGCACATAAAACCTAAAATAACACTAACATATAGTAAAAGCAAGAATGATATGACACAGCCTATATAAAGTAGAAATAATGTATGTGCAGTGTAGTTTCACTTACCAGAATCAGGAAGACAGTGAGCACACTGGAAGGTTCACAGATTTTTCTATTATACAGTTCCCTGTAAGCGCTCAAAACATCCTGCAAACCCGCCCTAAACCTACCTGCCCTTTCAAAATTAAGGTCATACTTTTCTGCAATCATTGCAGCACTGTCAATCGTAGTGCAAGTCTCACGCAGTTCAAAGCTATGGTGGTTTCATGCTGAGAGTAAAACAAACGCTGAACGCTATTTTTGCTTCTCGCCTTTTTTCGTAAAAGCGAAAAACCTCTTCAGATTTCTTTCGGTTAGCGAAAACAGGTACTAATGTAGGTCTTTCGTAAAAGCAAAGTGGCGTAAAGTGAACTTGCGTAAAGCAGGGGATACCTGCATTTGCAAATCTCATTTTTCTATATAGTGCAGACTCCAATAACTTCACCAGGTCAAAAATGTAGGGTATAATCAATGTGTTATTTCTGAAGGAGTGACAACTTCCTTTGTCCTGGCAGAAAGGCTGTATTTGTGAAATATTCTGTGTTTTGTGCAAAAACTGTATTGCTCAGTGGGTCTCCCGAATTTTCCAATATTTAGTTGTTGAAATTTTCTCCACTGCTATTACTATTGTTATGCTCTGCATATCTATTGAATATACACGGTGAATGGGGAGATGCTCTTTACATTACCATTACTTAATACGCAATAAGGAATATAACTCAGAGTTCCGATTCATTGTAAATAAGATTGTGTGACATCCCGATTTGAGAAACAGAAATTCTTGACTGTGGTCTTAAAATATTCACATTCCTTGGGGTTTTTATCAGTTTTTACTAAATGTAGTGGAACTTTGTTGGAAATCCAATATTGAAATTACTGATCAACTGATACTATTGGTTTTCAATGAACTTGTGTTGAGGATACATTGTAAAGGCATACAGGGTGCAATAAACTGTGAAGGTTTAAAGATTATCAAGTGGAGTATTGAGTCCTAACTTTATTTTCACTCACTGAATATATCTGGATCCATGAGAAGACATTTAGTTTATTGCAAACTGTGTGAACTACCTTGTTAACAAATTAGTTCTCATCCTGCAATATTCATTTTGCAATTTTTTTTGAGTCACAAGTCATTCAGTATGGAAACTGCCTTTTGGCCACTATCTCTGTTAATTACCAAACACCCAGCTATATTAATTGCATTTTATTCCCAGCGATTCTCCCCAGGTTCTTCTGGTGACCAATTCACACTGGCCAATTAACACACAGATGCCACAGTATCACAGTGGTTAAGAGTGAAGCTATTACAGCTCAGGGCATTGCAGAGTTTGGAGTTCAAATATGGCACGGTCTTTGAGGAGTTTGTACGTTTTCCCCATGACTGCATGGGTTTCTTCCCACTGTTCAAAGGCTAATTGGTCATCGTAAATGATCCTGTGAATAGGCTGGTGTTAAATTGGTAAATTACTGAACCTTGCAGCTCATTGGGCCAGAAGTGCTTGTTCTGTGCTAAGTCTCCAAATAAATATATAGCCTGCAACCTATATATCTTTAGGATATAAGAAGGAATGAAAGCACCAAGTGTAAACTCGGGAGAAGTATGCGAACTCCAGACAGACATCACCGGAGGTCAGGATTGAACTTGATTTACTGGAGCTGTGAGACAGCTGGTCTCCCAGCTACACCCCCACACTGCCTAATTGACCATGGACCTTGAGGCAGTGAAACATTTTTGTCCAGCATGTTCATGAGGCAGTTCAACATCAGTTTTCCACCTTGACAGGAATTCATACTTCATCACAGGATAAGAAATGCTTCGATAACTTTTTTTCTTTTCATTTAAGGGACATGGGCTTTGCAAGCTAAGCCAGCATTTAATTGCCCATCCCTAGTTGCCTATGAGAGGGTGGTAATGAGCTGCCTTCTTGAATAGCTTCAGTTTCACAATGTTGTTTGTGAAAGAGTTGCAGGATTTTGGCTCAGTGGCAGAGAGGGAATGGCAATATAATACCAAGTAACAAACACGAGTCCATGGGTGATGGAAATCCAGAGCAACACACACAAAACTCTGGATGAACTCAGTAAGTCAGGCAGTATTTATGGAAAAGAATCAACAGTCGACGTTTCAGGTCAAGATCCTTCATCAGGACTGAGAAGGAAGGGGGAAATGCCTGAGTGAAAAGGTGGGTGAGAGGGTCCGAGTGGAGAATGGTGGGGGGGGGGGGGTAGAAAATTCCTTCGCTAGAAGGAGAAACTGATATTCATCCCATCATGTTGGAGGGCAGTCCCCAGACAGGATATAACGTGTTGCTCCTCCACACCAAGTGAGGCCTCCAAGTAGTTTAGCCATACCTTTGCTGCCCTTGTTCTGGCTGAGAAAGGTCACAGATTTGGAAGGAGCTGTGTGTAAAGAGTCGTGGTGAATTGCTGCAAAACCTCCCGTAAATGTACAAGCTGCTGCCCTGTATGTTGGTGGTGGAATGAATGAAAAGGTCATGGATGGGGTCCTAGCAAGAGGAATGCTACGTCCTGTAGAAAACCATGTCTTTTGAGTGATGTTGAAACTGTACTCATCTAGGCAAGTGGAAGTTATTGCATGTGTAAAGGGGGTTTCTTTTTTTTCTTTGTTACTGTTGGGAAAGGGTTTCCTTTTGTTAACTAGCAGGAATGCTAATTTACTGATAACGAGAATGGTATTTCTTTGTAAACCAAATGGAGATTAATGTTCTTTCTTCTGAGTCTGTAAGCTTTTGTTGACGGGCTTTTGGGCAGATCGGCGCGAGGGGGTCGAGAGAGAGGACGCAATGCTCTAAGCTGGGCGAGGATCGGACCCCAAAGGGGGGTCCAAGGCCGGGAGATTCTCCGGGGGGGGGGGATGAAGCTAGATGTGCTTGGTTGACCACTCGGAGGGTCCTGAGCTGTTTGGAGAGTCGAGGAGTCCGGAGGGTTCTGAGCTGCGAGTCGAGGAGTTCGGAGGGGATCGAATGGTGGCCAGAAGACTTCAGTAATTGAGCTCCAATGGTTGTGCATGAAGTGGTTTGGACTTTGATAAGTTTGGCGCCTTTTCTTTAATTTTCTCTTCATATATACTGTATCGTTATTAATCACTTAGTTATAGTAACCTTTATAAATTGTGCTCATTTAATCGCATATGGTGTACTGTCTGTTTTTGGACGAGGCGGGGACATCACACAGCATCCACACCAGCTGATTACCCAGTTTGGTGGGGCCGAAGGCTGCTCCCCCTAGACAAGAACAAGCTGAGCAAGCCTGAGGCGACCCAGGGAGTTACATTGTGGGGGCTCGTCCGGGATTGATTTCTGTGGAAGCTGTGTGATCACCCTCTTTAAATTGAATCAGGTGTAGCGGGGAGGGTTAGCTGTGTGCAGTGTGGGGCATGAGTGAGAGGTTGAGAGAGGAGTTGGTAGTGGGCCCAAGGTATCCCCAGTTGTGTCCGAGCCTGAAGGGTTTAGGTGAGGGGGTATGGAGGCCTCAGAAGGGTTAGGGAACTCCCAGATAGTTGGCCTAAGTAGCGCCTGAGGAACAGGGCGTGAGGGTTACTGTGTGGGGAGGAGATGTCACTGTTTGTGCTTGGGTTACGGTGTGTTGGCAGGAAAGGTGGCGAGTTATTTAGTAGTCATGAGGACATGACTTTTATTTGGTGGAGGAAGTGTGTAAAGGGGGTTTCTTTTTTTTCTTTGTTACTGTTGGGAAAGGGTTTCCTTTTGTTAACTAGCAGGAATGCTAATTTACTGATAACGAGAATGGTATTCCTTTGTAAACCAAATGGAGATTAATGTTCTTTCTTCTGAGTCTGTAAGCTTTTGTTGACGGGCTTTTGGGCAGATCGGCGCGAGGGGGTCGAGAGAGAGGACGCAATGCTCTAAGCTGGGCGAGGATCGGACCCCAAAGGGGGGTCCGAGGCCGGGAGATTCTCCGAGGGGGGGGGATGAAGCTAGGTGTGCTTGGTTGACCACTCGGAGGGTCCTGAGCTGTTTGGAGAGTCGAGGAGTTCGGAGGGTCCTGAGCTGCGAGTTGAGGAGTTCGGAGGGGATCGAATGGTGGCCAGAAGAATTGAGCTCCAACGGTTGTGCACGAAGTGGTTTGGACTTTGATAAGTTTGGCGCCTTTTCTTTAATTTTCTCTTCATATATACTGTATCGTTATTAATCACTTAGTTATAGTAACCTTTATAAATTGAACTCATTTAATCGCATATGGTGTACTGTCTGTTTTTGGGCGAGGCGGGGACATCACACAGCATCCACACCAGCTGATTACCCAGTTTGGTGGGGCCGAAGGCTGCTCCCCCTAGACAAGAACGAGCTGAGCGAGCCTGAGGCGACCCAGGGAGTTACACATGATATTCCTGACTTGATGGTGGACTTGCTTTGGGGAATTAGCAGGGAGCTTCTGACTTATTTTTGTAGACACACAGTGTATATGGCTACTTCAATTAAGTTTGTGGCCAAGATATTGATAGTGAGGGATTCAATGATAGTAATGCTGGTGAATGCCAGAGGGTGAAAACAGTTTTTCTTTCTTGTCAGATGAACATGGCACTTGTGGTAGGAATATTACTTACCACCTCAGGTCAAGATGTTGCTCAGTTCTTGCTCCATTTGTTTGTTGACTGCTTTACTATTTGAGGAGATGTGACTAGTGCTCAGCATTATGCAGTCATATACAAACATCCCTACTTTTAACATTATTGATTGAAGGAAGGTCACTACTTACAATGACAGTGCTCTGAGAAGCTCCTACAGAGATACCCTGCCTCAAACCACCATAATCTATTTTTTCTCAGGACGAGTATGAATATTGCCCATATGTACCCTGTGCCAAATCAAATCAGATTGAGTTTATTGTCATATGCACAAGTGTAATGAGATACTGGTACAATTAAACCCATACTTGCAGCAGCTTAACAGGCATGTAGATTCAGACTTCAAAGCACAGGACACCAGTAACTTGCAAAAAGACTGCAAAGCAAGACATTAGCGCAAAACAAAACATAATCATAGACAAGTGCATGGCAGTTGCAAGAGGTGCCGGTAGTGTTCCATTGCTGAGCTAACATTAGGGTTAAGCAGGTTGGTTCGAGAACCTGATGGATGTAAGAAATTAGTTGTTCCTAATCCTGGTGGTGTGGAGCAGTGGACAGAAGGCAATAATAGAATAATGGTAATCTTCAATGATAGATATTGCCTTCTTGAGGCAGCACCTCAAATAGATGCTTCCAGTGGTAAGGAAGGCTGTGTCCACTAACTGTCCACGACCTTCGGAATTGCTGTATCAGGCCATGATGCAACCAAACAGGATACTTTCAACTGCATCTGTAGACGTTAGTTAGAGAATTTGGTGACATGTCGGACTCCTTGTTCATAATTGTACTTGTGCATTGTATCCAGAACAGGTCATCTGAAATGTTAATGCCCTGGAACTTGAAGCTGCTAACTCTCTCCACTTCAGACTCATCTATGGGTATTGGCACTTGGTTCACATTCCTGAAGTTGATGACTGGATCCTTTTTTTTAACAAGGAGCGCCATGTTGTATTGTGGTACCAATCAAGCAGAAGTTCTGTCTCACTCCTGTACACTGATTTATCACCACTTTTGATTTGGAGGGTTTGTAAATGGTAATGAAGCTGTGCTTGCCTTACAATGGTGGTGTAAAGAGACTGGCTGGGGGAAGGACTAATCATGCAGTTTTAAGGTGTAACTGTGTTGTACGTCAATGAATGGGCTATGTTTTTACCAATCAGTGCTGATTGAGGTCTGCTAATGTGAAAGTCCAGCTGCAAAGAGAGGTGCAGAAGCCCATGTCTTGGATTTCAGATTTCAGAGTGAAATACTACTCTTTGACCCAGCAGGCCCAGGGGTATGCAGTGATGAATGAAATGAAGTTGGAAGTCTTCACTTGTCTTCTTTTACACCTTAATAAGTGAATGCACCTGTGCATTGATAATAAGTAAAGTTATGATATATAATAAATTGCATTCATTGCACCTCAACATTTTCCTGTATAATATTATGAAATAAGCAATGGAATTGAAATTCCGTGTTCTGTGATCGTCTCTGAACACATATGTCTCTCTGGAAAGAAAGGGTTCATACTCAAGTATAGTATTGACTCATTGATGTGTATTTTCCATGGAACCTGGTTGCATTTTCTCTTTGGCACTCTTTTTTGTTGTTAAACCTATTATTACTCCATTTTTCACTTTAATCAATTTCAGTATTGACTGATAAAAACATAGCCTACAACACAGATGCACCTTAAAACTGCATGCTTTGCTCTCCACCCCCACTCACTTTACACCCACAATTGTGAGGCAAACACAACTTCATTACCATTTCCAACCTCCCATATCAAAAGTGGTGATAAATCAGTATACAGGAGTGGGATAGAACATCTGCTTGATTCGTGCCCATGGTCTCACTTTAAGGACTCTTATTTCATGTTCTCATTATTTATTGCTATTTATTTATATTTACATTTGCATAATTCATTGCCTTCCATGCTCTACTTGTTCTTTCATTGATCCCATTTATAGTTAATATTCTGTAGATTTGCTGAGTATGCCTGCAGGAAGAAGAATTTCAGGGTTGTTATGTGGTGACATATGTACTCTGATAATAAATTTACTGTGAGCTTTGAACTTTTTTTCTGTGATGCTGTTGTTCCTGTATTTCATAGTCTAAGATATAATACATGAAAGACGTTAGCAAACTTGAAGTCTTTAGTTTTAACGGAATAGTGACAGTGACAGCCTCCATTTGCTTGTGGCAGGAAGTCAAGAAGATAGCAGTGAGCATTTGATTCAGAGCTGGGAATGGTGCATGTTGTTTACCTTCCAGGGTTAATATTATGGGCATCAGAGTTTTTGATATACAACAGGTAGTAGCTGGATCAAGGCAACAAACTTCTTTTTCAATGTCCAGACCTTATTAAAGTAATAAGCAAGAGTAGGATGGTAGCAAATTACAGAAGGATTTAAGTTGGTAAATCAGGCAGGTGAAATAAGATATGTTCCAATTTGAAAACAGAGAAGCTACAAATGACTGTTACAGCTTTTGTAAGTCATCTTTTAAATCAGGCAGGTGAAATGAGATGTGTTCCCATTTGAAAACAGAGAAGCTACAAATGACTGTTGCAGTTTTTTTTAAGTCATCTTGTACACTTACACAGCAGAAGCTGGATACCTTGAGCAATGTGCACAAAATGACTGTGGAACTCAGCAAGTTAAGTCGGACCTGTAGAGGGGAATAAACAGTTGACATTTTGGACCAAGGCCCTTTATTAGGATTGAAATAGAAGGGGGCAGAAGCCAGAATAAGAAGGTGGGAGGAAGGGAAAGATTACAAGCAGGTGAGTGGTAGGTGAAAGTAGGTGAGGGGGAAGGTGGGTGGGTGAAATAAGAAATTAGGGGATGAAATAAGTAAAGAGCTGAAGAAGAAGGAATCCAGTAGAGAAGACATTGAACTATGGAAGCAAGGGAAGGAGGCGGTGGACCAGAAGGAGGTAATGGGGTAAGGAGAAAGAGGGGCAAAAAGAGAAGGGGAGGGAGAAATTACCAGAAGTTAGAGAAATATATGTTCATGCCACCAGGTTAGAGGTTACTCAGATGGAATATGAGTTATTGCTCCTTCAGCCTGAGCTCTGCTTTGTCAAGGTCAAAGAGGAGGCCCGGAACAGACACGTTAGAATGGCAAGTCAAATTGAAATGGGTAGATCTCGTGAATGTGCTCAACAAAGCTGTTCCCCAGTCTGCTTTGGGTCTTACCGATGTGGAGGAAGCTGTACTTGAAGCAACGGATACAATAGATGAATCCAACATGCTTGCATGTGAAGTGTCACCTCAGGTGGAAGGACTGATTGGAACACTGAACAGCTTTTACATTAGGCAAATTGTTAATGCTGCCAAGAAATCAAGCCTTATAAATAAGCATTGAGTTTAAAATCATTGAATCGCACAATACTGGATCCCAGCATCTCCAAACCCTTGTGTTTCCTTTCCAAATCACTGGTTATTACTCAGTGAGATTATTATGTCTAATTCTGGGCACCTCACTTCAGAAAGGATGTCAGGGCCTCAAAGTGTGAAATGAAAATTTACTGTAAGGGTAATGAAATTCCATTACATTGAGAGATTAATGAAAATAAATTAATCTCCAGGGTGTAACGGTGAAGGGAAGATTTCATGGAAATGTTAACAATTCTTGGGGGCTTTTGTGGAATGGATGGAAACTTTTTCCAAGAGGTCTGAGCAATGGCACCATAAGAAAGGAGGTGGAAGAGCTGTTCTGTTCACTGAATCATAATCTGCAAATGTGGTGACTGTACATAGAAAGGGGTACAGTACAGACCTTTTGGCCCACAAGATTGTGCTGACCTTTTATAAACTATTGCAAGATCAATCTAAACCTTCTTTCCCATGTAGCCCTCCATTTTTCTTTCATCCATGTGTCTATCTAAACGTCTCCGAAATGTATCTGCCCCTACCACCTCTGGCAGTGTGTTCCACACACCTACCACTCTCTGTGTTATAAAAAACCCTCCCTCTAACATCCCCTCAATAGTTTCCTCCAAACACCTTTAAGTTACTTCTTTAGAATTTAGAATTTATTTAAATCATACATCCATCCCACAGCAGGAGGGAGTAAAAATCTTTGTGTTATGAATCCGTTGCAATGTACAGACGTGAATTTAAAAGTCTAATGGCATGTCGAAAGAAGGTGTCCCATAGCCTGTTGGTCCTGGTTTAAATGCTGCGGTAGCATTTGCCAGATGGAAGCAGCTGGAACAGTTTATATTTCACGTGGTTATGATTACCTTAAAGATAATTTCGCTCGTATTAACCATTTCCACCCTGGGAAAATGTCCTTGGCTATCTACTCTAACTCTGTTTCTTATCATCTTGTATACCTTTATCAAGTTATCTTTCACCTTTCTTCTGTCCAAAGAGAAAAGTCCTTCCTCATTCAATCAATACTCTCTAATCCAGGCAGCAATTTTCTATTTTATTATTGATTTCATTCAGGAAAATAATTAGCATTTTTCTCTGCCATCTACTTGTGTTCTGATTGTACATGTACATTGAACGTTACTGTGGAGTTCAAAACTGAAATACTAAATTACTCATTCAATTAAAGGAAGTGATTGTGAGATGGAAATAGGAGACATGTATGTAAATACTTTGATTAATTTCATGTAATAATTGAATTTGTTTATCTGCTGTATATCCGATAATGAGCATAATGGGTAATAGCTGGGGCTGCAAAAGTAGAAATAATTATATGCCAATGATGCATCAGTATGCAATTGATTTCTTCACACAATTACTCAAATGCACTTAAGTAATGTGAACAGGTAATAACCTGCATCTTGGGGATTTAAATTAATTACTCATTACTATTCAGAAATCAGTTAGTGCTTCTTGATGATAAACTGAAGAATGCATTTGATTTGCATTGCTGTATTTGAAAAGTAGTTTTATCAGCTGGGTTTGAAATTAATCTTTTTCATAAAGATAGTTTGGACAAAACACATGTATTTAATATATTGTTTCAAGGTAGTACTAAGGACATCTCTTTTACACTTTAATCAAGTTTAATTTTTATCAGTTAATGTTCACTGCAAAATTAGAAGTGACTCTTTTGCATGATAGATCAATATGTTAATAATTAGATTGCACGATGTTGAATTATTTTATCCAAATTTGAGTTTTATTGCAAATGAAGTATAATGAATCCTGCAGGTTCCTTGGTTCAGTTACATATGTGTGTAGATTTTGGATACCATGTCAGCTGGTTAAAATAATTTGAGCAAACCCTTAAATGTACATAATGAGTAATGTATATTTTGTAAAAAGTTAAATGTGTCTATCAATATTTCAGAGTAGCATTGGTAATGAAAAAGTAAAAGCAACTTCACCATTTTCACCTCAGAACTGAAACTCAAGATTTATTATTATTATCTTACTGTTTATGGCATTGCTATCAAATTGATTTAGGTACTGTTGTTCAGAATTAACTTCCATCTTGGAGCACAATTTAAATGCCAGCTTATACTGTGCACTATATGGTTTTAAAAGCATTAGTGGGGCTTCTTGATTGTGCAATATCTGCAGATGGTCACATTCAAGTAAGAAACTTTTGATTGGGTTTGAACTTAATGTAAATACAAAAGCCTAACACACAAAGGAAATTTGGAACCCTTGTGTAATCATTCTTCACCCTCCCACAGTCCATAGTGCTTACTGTTCTGTGATTTTAGGTTATGCATGGTATTTTTTTCCATCTGCTTCTCAGTATGCACTGAGAAATTTCAATGAAACCTAATAAAGAATATTTTTATCTGCTGTTCATGACCTTCACATTCGGAAGTTTATTTGAAATTTTGAAAAAAATTGTGTAAGTTACTCATTATTGTCTGAAAAAAGTTTGAAGAGGATGATTTATTCTGGGTGTTTGGATAAAAGCCTCTTCTTTGGATGCATCAGCTGCCTCTGACATGTTGGTGAATTTGTTACCACAGGCAGCTGTGAAGTCCAAGTCATTGGGTATATTTAAGGCACAGCTTGATAGGTTCTTTACTGGACATGGCAACAAAGGTTACGGGGAGAAGGCTGGGGAGTAGGGCTGAGGAGGAGAAAAAAGGGTCATCCATGATTGAATGGAGGAGCAGACTTGATGGGCTAAATAGCCTATTTCTGCTCATGTACCTTATGGTCTAACATACTGTATCCCCTTATTTTGGAGGTGCAAGTATGTAAATTATCTTTTCCTGTCTTCCCTAAGTCATTATGAAGGTACTAAGATATTCTCCAGAAGTTCTCAGGGGAAACAATTATCAGTAGCAAATGTTGTCTTCTAGCTGTTACACTTATTACTGTACTAATAAAATGACCTTCTAGGGCAATAGACATAAGAAGATCTAGGGACATAATAAGATTGCACTATTTTGAACTTTGCAATTGTATAAAGAATATTTTACAGGAACTCTACATCACTATTTATTTTCTACTTGATATTCTTTCTCTGTAATATCCAGCGTAAAATTGTCCTTTCTTTGGCTGATAAGCACGGATGAATATGGCTAAAAACACTAACCAGAGACTTGTTTGTAGGTTTTTAATGAGTTTAGTCTAAAGTCTGCAGGATTGTAGAAATGACCTGGTGATAATTCTGTGCCATCAGCTGCCCGACAGAAGATGGAAGAGGAAGTAAGATTAGGTCATCACACATACAGTTTAACATGTTACATTAAGATCATAAACTGCTTATCTTGGAAACTGGAATCATAAGTGACATTGAAAGAGACAACTGAGGCCATGATGTCTGGCCAGTACAATAATGAGCTTTTTTAAACCAGAACTTACCATACAAGGTTTGTAACGCTGCATATCATGGTTATTTAAATATCACAATAATGTATTCTTTTCCTCTGACTCCATTTTCAGGCACTGAGAGTTCTATTCAGGTAAAGAATTACTTTAGGTCTGCACATCTGATATTTGACTAATCAGGTAAAAGAAATTAGTTCTTTATTTTTAACTAGACTGCTAATAGCTTTATGTAAAATTTCACCACAGCTTCCTCTTTTCCAATGAAAACTACCATAGCTTATCCAAAGTTTCTTCACAGTCCTAAAGTTTCAATCCTAGCATCAACTTTGCCTCCTCTGCATTTTCTGGAACACAATCTTATTTCCCTGGAATATGATGACTAAACTGTGTTCATAGTGTGGCCTAACAAACCTACTGGATTCAAGCATAATCTAGGGCAGGGGTCGGCAACCTTTACCACTGAAAGAGCCATATGGACCCGTTTCCCACAGAAAAGAAAACACTGGGAGCCACAAAACCCGTTTGACATTTAAAATGAAATAACACTGCATACAACATTTTTTTTGCCTTTATGCTATGTATAAACAAACTATAATGTGTTGCATTTATGAAATCGATGAACTCCTGCAGAGAAAATGAAATTACATTTCTGCATGCAACAAAAACATTTTGAACTCTGAAAAAAAGTCGTTGGGTTGAAGGTTACTTTTAAGTAAAATACTCAACGTCTATTTGAGTCCTTCTTGTATTTATGAAAAACGCCGAACTTAAATTGTCCGCCAGCAGCAAACCAAAACTAACGTCAGCCAGCTGTCAACCTGAAAAATAAAAGGACTATGAAAAATAAAAGAACAATGAAAAAATATGAATATACGTAAAATAATAGGCATTTACAATATTTATCATACTTGGTTAATGGGATTTCTGCCCCTGGACCTCAGCGCACAGCATCTGCACATCAGGGCTGTATGACCTCACCTTCATCTTTACACAGGATCGCAAGCTGTCATCTGTGAGGCGTGCCCGATGTTTGTTTTTAATAAAGTTCATGTTGGAGAACACCTGCTCACATACATATGTGGATCCAAGGATCGACAGGACTCCAAGCGCATACTTTTTAATGTTTACATAAATGTCGGGGATGGCATTCCATGTTTCAAACACAAGTTTGTCCGATTTGGGGAGGTTTTCAATATCACTCCATTTGTGATTCTGAGCAAGAACAGCCTTCTGACAGGCAACATCTTCAAGGTCTGCTGTCTAAACTTGGACACCCATATGTCTTTGTTGGCTATGTCGGCCAGTTCCATCTCAAGATCAGGTTGACTCACACCTGCCAATGCAGTCGTATTCAGTAGGGATGGATTGATGCTTAGGGGAGTGACCGGGAAGGGTAATGTGTTTTTTTTCCTCTCTGAACTCACAGAAGCGTTTCCCAAACGATGTTTGCATTGCGATGATTGCAGAATGTAAATACTCCGAATTTATCATGTCGTGAGCTTGTTTGAACTCTCTCAAATTGGGGAAGTGAGACAATGTGCCTTTCTGTAAATCTCTGGCAAGCACTGTCAACTTGTGCTCGAATGCCAAAACATCCTCCAACATGTGCAGGGCTCTGCGTCCTTTCCCCTGAAAAGCTGTGTTCAGCGTGTTCAGGTGCACTGTCATGTCTACCATGAAGTGTAGCTTTTCCAGCCACTCTGGCTGTTCCAGCTCAGGAAAGGTGAGCCCTTTGCTGCCCAGGAAAGTTTTCACTTCTTCCAGACACGCAACAAAGCGTTTCGGCACCTCCCATCTTGACAGCCACCGGACTTTGTTGTGCAGCAGGAGATCAGAATATGCGCTTTCCATCTTGTCCAGTAACAAAAGGAATTGACGGTGATTTAAACTTTTTGCCATTATTTTATTGACAATCTGAATGACAACATCCATTACTTCTGTGCATTCCAGAGGAAATGTTTGAGCGCACAGTGCCTCTTGGTGCAAGATGCAGTGAAAAGTCAGCAGCTTTCTGTCCAGCGATTTCTACAGTAAAGCCACAAATCCCTTGTGCGCTCCTGTCATACTTGGTGCCCAATCAGTAGCTACTGACACCAGGTAGGTGGTCTTTATTCCTTTGGCTCTTAAACAATTCAAGACCTCCTCACAGATGTCCTCCCCCCGTGTTTGGTCTTTTAGAGGTATCAACTCAATCATTTCTTCCTGTGGCCCGGCAGAGTTTACATACCGGCAGAACAGCGCTATTTGTTCAATATCGCCTTTGTCTTTAGACTCGTCACAGGCAGTCGAGTAGGCCACAGCAGAATTGATGTCTTTAATTTGCTGCCTTGTGATGTCTTCTGCCATTTTTATGGTTCTGTCTTTGACAGTCTTTGCAGAGAGGGGCATATCCCTGATTTTCTGCACAATTTCACTCCTGTTTTTAAAGTCCGTGAATAGATGTTCTGAAATCTTAATGAAAGATTCTTTTATATATTCACCATCTGTTAACTGCTTCCCGTGCCTGACTATTTCCTGAGCAGCAACAAAACTAGCATATGTAGTTGATTTTCCAGACTTCATCCACTTCTTGAAATGATTTTTGCTCAGATCAACCTTCCGCATCGGTTCCGAAACGGCTTTTTTTTCTCTCATCTCCATCCGGATATTTTTGAGCAAAGGCTGCGTGTTTATTTTGGAAATGACTTGTGACATTTGACTTTTTGTTGTTTGCTAGTTTCTCATTGCATATTAAGCATACCGATAAACCAGTCTCATCAGCAGTGAAAGCAAATGAATCTGCTCACGTATCATTAAACGTTCTGTTTTCTTCAGTCACTTTTCTTTTTTTAGAATTCTCCATAGTTAGCCTACCTTGGATCGAAAAATTAAAGAAATCGCGCACTGGCAGTTGTTAGGCATTGGCAGTGGTGGCGTATATTAATACCGACAAAAAGCACGTTTTATTTAGATTGCACAAGATCACCATAATCTTCAAATTTAGAATTACATTTCAAAAAACTAACAAACTAACATAAAATACATTTTAATTAAATACTCATCATTTATTTTCCAAAGCCACAGGGAGCCGCAGCACAGAGGTGAAAGAGCCGCGGGTTGCCGACCCCTGATCTAGGGGCTTTTATGTTGCATCCCTCAACTACCCTATGCAAAGCACTCTATGCTGTTTGGACATCTTTAAGATCCCTCTGTTGTCCAACAACATGTCAATATCTTGCCAAATATTGAATTGAATTGACTTTATTACTTACATACCTTCATATCCACGAGGAGTAAAAATCTTTATGCTACGTCTCCATCTAAATGTTCAATGTGCAATTTATAACAATTTATAATGAATATGATGTACAACAGAATAGTTAGTATAACATAGAAATACAGTTGTGTCAGCATGAGTTAAGCAGCCTGATGTCCTGGTGGAAGAAGGTGTCCTGGAGCCTGTTGGCCCTGGCTTTTATGGTGCGGTACTGTATCGTGGATGGTAGCAGCTGGAACAGTTTGTGGTTGGGGTGACTCGGGTCTTCAGTGATCCTTATTTTTATTGTATGTTGCTTTCTTTGTTACACTTCCCTAAATGCCTTACCTCACACCTCTCCGGATTAAGTTCTGTTTCTCAATTTTACACCCAACTAACCAGATCTACTACAGAGTCCTGTAGGAACTTACTCTATTTTCTAGCTATTGTTAATGCAAATGTGGATCATGACCTCTGACTATCATCACCATCCTATAGAATACTCTGCTTGGTAATACTCTTGAACCTGCCACCAGAGACATAATGCAACATCCAGCATACTGACATCGAACACAAAACATAGAACATTACAGCTTAGTACTGGCCCTTTGGCCCATCATGTTGTGCCATCCGTTTAGCCTGCTCTAAGATCAATCTAACCCTTCCCTCCTACATAGCCCTCCATTTTTCTATCATCTTCGAGTTGAGTCTTCTGTCAGAGAATTGTCTGTCTGATGTATCTGTGGACTCACAGATAACTGTTCATCCCTGTATGTCTGAATTGTTCATGAAGCTATGGTGTTGCCTTCAATTGCACTGTGGCTGGAAGTTAGTTTTCAAATAATTCTACAACCAACTTCTTATGCTCAAACCAAAGTATCAGATGTAAATAAATTACGGGTGTTGGCATTTGCGGTGATTTATTTAGGCTGTACACAGTGCTAATGGTCTCCTAAGAATCTTGTGTTTGCATTTGAAGCAAGAAAATATGGAGCAAGTCTCTTAGAAAATAAGGTCTCACTGGTGATTGTCAGAGCTAAGGTACTTTTATGATTTTCTATTTGATAATACATATTTTATCAGCGGTTGTTAGAATGGGACTGTTGTATCATCTGCAGTGAAAAGTAGCTACTTGAAATCTTGTACACAACAAATTGCCATGATTATTTGTACACAGCAAACAGCTTGGTTTATTTTATTCACAATCCACCTCTGTGACAGGTTTTAAATAGAGTGTGTAATTTCAATAACATAGCTTTGCTTTTAACTACATGTGCCCACTAAGTAGAGGATAAGAATGCAAGGAGAAGGTGAATTGCAGGCTTTCATTGTTCCTTTCCTTTCTTCAGTTTACATTTTCTGTTCCTGAACTGTTCCCTCTGCAGTCTTCTTGCTGCCACTCACTGATGTGACACATCCTGATGACGTCCATCTCTGTTCTGTATTCCTGTTTGTGATTTATTGCAGGGGTTCTCAAACTTCTCTGCTCATGCCCCACTATAACATTCATTTACCAGTTCCTCTGTGGCCCACATCCTCCATAGTCTGATAGTTGCTAAAGTGTTTTTTTGTCAGCTGTACTAATTATTCTAATCAATATTTATGTTTTAATTGGTTTATAAGTATTACATGTTATAATGCTACAAGTGTATATGAAAAATAAACCTTCTCAAAGCTCTGAATAGGATACTTTATTTATAATACATAAAATATTCTTCCAAGCAAAAAGCCCTTAATATTGTTACTTCAGATATTTAGTGAGATCCTTGTAACTGATACAAACTAGCGAGTTTTTGAATATTTGGTTGCAAACTGGTTAAAGGTAATCAAAGATCACCTCTTTTCACAATATCTAGACATTTACAAGCTTCTGATAGCAGGTGAATAGCTTGACTAAAATCCACATTCAACTAGATAAGAGGTCAGAAATCCAATTAAAAGCAATTTTGCTTTCCTCCAGAGCTGTGGTGACTTATTTTGAATATCACTAGTTATCCAGAAACTTTGCTTGCTGCATTTGAATTTTGCTTGAGCTGTTACATCACTCTGGAGCTCAGTAAGACATTCTTGCAATGTGGTGTCACAATCATTCACATTCACCCCAAGTAGATCCATCACCCATTCTGGAACATGCACCTCCAGCAGGTCTCTGAACCAAAATTCTCTATCAGTGTGCAGCTGTTTCAAGTGATCAAAATATACAATCATATCATTGTCTTGCAATTCTATTTTAAGAGTGGCTAGTGAAGAAATTGTAGAAACTAGCAACGTCTGTAATTGCTGCTGAAAAATTTGAGTGTCTGGGACTTAGTGGAAGATAGTGATGGAGTACTGGACCTCAAATGTTCTCGCCTCTCCATAGTTTAGCTGTTTCTGGCAGATGACCTCACTGCAGTAACTGCAGCCTTCGTGTCACATTTTATATTATAACATGCACAGGTTAGTGGGAGGTAAATAGAACCAGCCTGGTGCTGCATACTCACAGAATGGCCTTGTTGAAGATGGCCCCGCCCAACTGCAGTTTGTGATCTGAGGTGGGGGGGTGGGGGGGAATGTTGAGCAGGGCTCAGCAGGCTGCCCTGCAGGGTGTGAAGGGTGGTTTGTGTGTGGTCAAGCAGGAGCAGAGAGAGCGAGACTCACACCTCTGCTTTGCTGCCTCAATTGTATCATCCAGTGTATTTTCCCATTCATTTCATTCATGATTCCAATTAACTTACATTATTTATTTATTTTCAGTAATATTTCATTAAAACAGTAAATTTATCATGGCCCATTTAGAAGCTGCTTTGGACCCCAGTTTGTTGTTTTTTTTTACATGTGGCCCCTACAAAATTTAGCATAGCCCACGCTGAGAACCACTGGTTTATTGCACGGCTTGTCCAGTGCACAGAGCCGGAGGAGTGGAAGCTTTCTGTATTAAGTATTGTGAAAAGCAAAAGAAAAGTTTTTTGATTTCCATCACAAACTCCAATCCAAAGCTGGAAACTCCATCCTCCTTTCTGACATCTGATTTAGGAGGGTGAGTCAACCTCTCCACAATGCCTTGTTATCTCTATTCAAATGAATGTTCCAATGCTCTCCTGGAGACGTCATGTCTTCCATCCTTAATAATCATGACTTCAACCTGAAACGTTCCTCTCTGCATCTCATCTTGGGCTGTCACTTTCTGCTATTTGGCCTATGCTGACACCTAATCTGACAACATTGCAGTTTCAAAGTCACAAAACTTTTGAAAATTCCTCCATGGCCTCATCTCTTCTTCTCGTTGACATTTTCAGTGAAATCACTGTATCATTTTGCTATCTTTTCACTATTTTAGTTTTTCCTTTATTGGTCGCCATTTTTTTCTTACTCCTTGGAATTCAGTTCTATCCCTGTTGTCTATTATAAGATAACACTTCACTCAAATGTTTGCTACTTCCCCACATTTCCATGGGCTTCATTTTTGGTCACAATCCTGTGAAGCTTCTTGGGATGACTTCCTACATTAAGATTAACTATGTAATCTTGATTTATCTTAATCAGGACTCCTCAGGGCTCATTGATTAAAAAAATGCAATATTTTGGAACTTTAGCTCTCAATTTTCAGATCATTTTCATTTTATATCTCATATTCCAGAAGTCAACAGCAATTTAAAAAAAATCAAATCAGAATATTCTTTGGCATTTCTGTGATATCTGGACAATTTAAAGGCAGGAATACCTCTGGACTTTTACTGCAAAACTACAGATTAACTGCTGATGTTTTTGCTGATAAAGTAAGCAAATAGTTTTAAAAAATTGTTAAACTGGAACCATATATATATAGCATTGACAGATTGCCAAATTTGTTTAAAATATAATATTCAGATTTTCAGGGAAGAACTGAAACATATTTGTAATTGTAAAGCACAACTTTAATTCAGAAGAAATATTTATTCTTTTCTAAATGAGTATGTTTAATAAATTGTCCTCTGCAACCTGACTTACCTGATATATACAGCAGGACATAATATTGTTGTGCTGGTTGGGAACGAGGCTGAGGTGAATGAGAAAACCACATTTTTCCTGATGGCAAGTCGAGTACTTCCAAGGTGTATGATTTTGCTGATGTGATGTGACATGCTGGGCTGAAGGATTCCATAGCAATTAAGTGAAATGTCTTTGTGGAGTAGAGTGTATGCAGAAGTGTAGTAAGTTCAAGCTGCATTACCAACAAAAACAGCGCCGGAGATGAAGTACCATAATGGAGCTTTTGTGCATAGTTGGAAAGAAAGTAGGAAATGAGGCTTTTGTTTTCACAGTTTGAATAATTAAAAAAATTCAAGCATTTTATTTATGGAAATAAATGTTTTTAGCAAATGTTTTATGCCACGCCGTCTAAATTAGTTATAGTTTCACAAAAACTGGGTCTACTTTCTCTTTAAAATATTTTTCTCTCCATCTAAAGTTAGTATCCTTTATTATTTATCTTAATAAATCCTTTATTATTTTTTCTAGGAAGTCATACTAATGGAAGTATTACTTTATAAAAAAAGGATATTTTAATGGACCTCACAGACTTGTGCCACAGTTTATAAGGCATGCACTTTTCTCCAGATGCCTGGTAGGGTCATATTATTGAGCACTCAAGTGCTCTGCCGGTGATGTAATATTTTAAAAGTATTTTCTACATTAGTTAGCATCACAATCTTTTTCCAGTGGATCTCACACACTTCTCATTCTTTGCTGTGTTTAATTCTGATTCTACTTGGTGATGCATTTTTATTTCTGTTATGCTGAACTTCTGGTTAGATTTCTGTTATTTGTTTTATTTACTCTTTCAACCCTTTTCTACAATTCCTGCCTGTTTTCTTTAGTTCATTTCTTTTAAATCTGAATCACACTGACCAAGACAATGACATACGAGCTGTGGGTTCATTGTTAATAATCCATCGTATTTGCAAGGTAAACATCTCTCCATTTCCATGGTACTAATCTCAACCTCACCAACAAACCTGCAACCCTAAGCCCATCACAGTCATTTATTGCATGCAGTGCTCCCGGTGTAGTCTCTTCCTCATCAGAGAGATCTGATGCAGATTGGGGATTGCTTCATCAAGCACCTTCTCTCTTTCCGCCATAACAGGCAGAGTCTCTGATGGCTGCTCCATGCTGATATTGGCCTGTCTGCAGCTTCCTTTACTGCCACTTTAAGGCCGATTGGATATTGGAGGACCAGCAGCTCGTATCATGTTTTGGTAGTCTCCAACCTGATGGTCAGCATTGATTTCTCTACTTTCTAATATCTATTCCCCTATGTCCCCCAATCCTTCTTGTTTTCCCTTATCCCACTGGCCCTTTTACCTCATCTCTTGCCCCTCTCTTGCCATCATGACCTGCCATCACCCACATCTTCCTCCCTCTGGTTCCCAACTTCCTTCCCTTTATTAGGTGGTCTACTGTCCTTTCCTTTCAGATCCCTTCTACTTCAGCCCTTTGTCACTTGCACCCATCATGTCCTACCTAGCTTGTCACACCATTCTTTTTCCCCTTCCCCACCTTCTTACCTTTTCATCCATCACCCAACAGCTTGTACTCCACCGCATCCGCCACCCCATCCCACTATCTGGGCCTCTGCTCTCTTTCCATCCAGTCCTGATGAAGGGTCAACTGTTCACTTTCTTCCATAGATGCTCCCTTACTTACTGAGTTCCTCCAGGGTTTTGTTGCAAATTTCCAGCAACTGCAGCTTCTTTTGTATCTCCAAATTTGTGAGATGCTTTCGAAGTGAATTGGAAAGCCGATGAAAGCAATCTTTAAGAAAAATTTTAATTCTGTCTAACACTCTTGGGAAAAGTCTTTTTCCAATCAACTGAAGAATTTGTATGTGGGGGAAGAAGTTGTTCCTGTCCACAAGACAGATATGTCTCATCTCTGTTGGTATGCTGGCAGCTAGTAATGCCAAGAGTTTTTATTTCTTAGTAATGTTAAGCTAAAGGACCAGAAGAGAAAGATCAGACACAGCTTTCATCCATTAACAATAACAGTCAGTTCTATTTCCCTTTGTGAACCAATCATCTACACTCAAGTGAAAATCCTACTGAAATGGCACGACAGAGCAAGTAAGTAGTTTTCAGGCCAACAACAACAGCTAAGGACCTGAGGTTGCCAATAAATCAGCTGAAGTCTTGATTGTCAGAGCTGGTGACAGCTTGCCACTGGCAATATCTCACTTCAGACACAACACATTGTGTGCTAATGTTTGGGAATTGCATATAGCTGACACCTGTAGTGGTTGGGGGGTGCGCCAGAATGCTGCTCCCATTAATGAATGACTATTAGTACGCACTGACAGAGTCTTGGGGCCATTTTCTGCATGCATATGGTGGAAGAATTTTATATTTGACAGCTCTATTTGAACATCCCTTAACTAGGTGTGATTGGGAGATGTACTGAAGTATGGTGAGCTCCTTATATTCAGTTGTAGAGAACAGAAACTTTGTGCCTTTGGTTCACTGAGTCCATGCCGGCCAGGAAGTATCTATCCAGAATAATAACACTGACTATCACTCAGCACCTCATTTTCTATGGCATGATGTATCAAATGCTCATCTAATTACTTCTTCAATGTCATGAGTTCCTGACTTGTCTACTTTCCCAGGCAGCATGCTCCAGATTTCATCCAGTCTCTGGTGAAAATATTCTTCCTTGAATTTGCTCTGTAGTTCCTTCCCTGACCTTAAATCTGTGCCCTTCTCACTACCTACCCTGTTTAAGCCCTTCATACTTTGTATCCCAGCAAAGTCCCTATTCGTTCTATTGAGTCATTAGTCAGAGCCAAGGTCCTTCTTCCCAGTCAGTATCTTCATGAATCTGTTCTGAACCATCTCCAGTGCAATTGCATCCCTGCTGTAGTAGGACATTAACAGTGACATGTCAAATGTTTTATATTTTTGCACCATAATCCCCTTGCTCTTATGTTCTGAGTCCTGGCTAGTGAAGGCAAATATCCTATAACCACCTTATCTTCTTTTACTGCTGGCTTTGAGAATCCCTGGATAATTACATGAAAGTCCTTCTGTTCCTCAGTTTTCCATTCCTTGTGAAGAACCTAGCTTTATTAGTCCTCCCGCAATTCATCACTTCACATTATAGATTAGAACCTCTTTTCCTGATTTGTCTTGACCCCAAGTGACAGCTGAAGAATGGATGTGATGTATTGCTAGATGGCTGTCTGTCTGTGAAGCTGAATAAACCTCCCCAAAGCTCCTGTGGACCCTTTAAAATTCAATCTGACTATTTCCTCACCAGCTACAAGTTAATGTGTTCCTTAGAATTTATATCATCTCAGTGAAGTTATTAGTAAAACATTTTAAAAATAGTTCTAAATGCTTTTTCCTGGATGTTCACATTTGTATGTTTGCAAAAAAAATGTGATCAGTAGAAAAAGACAAAAACAAATCTTACTTACCTCTAAATATTTACCAGGTTAGTTTTTCCTACATTGTGAGGTATCTGGTGCATTGCCAGAGATATATTCTTCAGGCAACTGTGGTCCCTGCCGTCCTGAACCCTGCTGAAGCATAGACTGCCCACAGCACTGGAGAAGTACTAATAATGCTATCTTTTCAAATTCTTCCAAATCCACAGGATAGGTAAAACACTATCAATGTCATCATCTTCTCCAAGATCATCATCTGAGGCTCCAGTTACATTCACTGGTTTAGCAATCCTTTCTGATCTTGTGGTAGGAAATTAGCAGGAGGATGGAGGAAAAGCTTCAAGGATATTTCCCATTCCTCCTTTGAAGAAGTGCACCCTGCTGAGTGGGAATCTTCAGCTCATGTTCAATAAAGATGGTGAAAGGATACCCATGAAGGCACTGAGAACTTCAAATCTTTCGGAGCAAATAGCAGCCCAATTAATTTGGCAGATGGTACACCTCAACTCCTGGTTCCTGAAAATAAAAAAAAAACTACCGATGATCTCAATCTGAAATAAAAAGAAAATGCTGGAAAGAAATCAGCAGATGAAAAAGCATCTATGGAAAGAGAAACATTTTACATTAAGCTTCCAGGACCATTGATAAAAATTGGTTTCCAGAATTCTGTGTTCACCTATGACGTAGTTTGCAATCCTGCTTTGGTCTCATCAGAATATTGGAACTGGAGTTGGAATAAATTTTCCTCAACTCCAATTGAATGCCTTTGAAATGAACAAGTTGTTAAATTAATCCATATTCTGTTGCAAGAATAAACAGAGTCAGAATCAGATTTATTATAACTGACATTTCATGTGAAGTTTGTGGCTTTGCAGTAGCCTTAGAGAGCAAAGACATTATAATCTATAATACCAGGACATCTTTAGGGAACGGTGTCTCAGAAAGGCAGCGTCCATTATTAAAGACCTCCAGCACCCAGGGCATGCCCTTTTCTCACTGTTACCATCAGGTAGGAGATACAGAAGCCTAAAGGCGCACACTCAGTGATTCAGGAACAGCTTCTTCCCCTCTGCAATCCAATTCCTAAATGTACATTAAAGCTTTAAACACTACCTCACTTTTTTTAGTATACAGTATTTCTGTTTTGCACATTTGAAAAAAAATCTATTCAATATACATAATTGATTTACTTGTTTGTTTATTATTATGTTTTATTTTATTTATTATTATTTTTTCCCTCTCTGCTGGATTATGTATTGCATTGAACTGCTGCTGCTAAATTAACAAATTTCATGTCATATGCCAGCGATAATAAACCTGATTCTGATTCTGAAATAAATGCATATTACAAAGAAAAGATTAACACGGTATGTTCACGGGTTCATGGACAGTTTAGAAATCTGATGGCAGAGGGGAAAAAAGCTGTTCCTAAATCTTTGTGTGTAGGTCTCCAGGCTCCTCAACAACCTCCTTGATGGTGGCAACAAGAAGAGGGCATGTCCTGGATCCTGAGGGCCCTCAATGGTGGATGCCACCTTCATGAATCACTGCCTCTTGAAGATGTCTTGAAGGGGAGGAGGACTCAAAGTTCAGAGTACATTTATTATCAAAGCATTTATGCTATATACAACCTTGAGGTGTCTTCTTGCAGGCAGCCACAAAACAAAGAAACACAATGGAATCCATCAAAGAAACCCACACAACAAAGTCCATCAAACACCAATGTGTGGAAAAAGAACAAATCATGCAAACAATAAAAATGTAAACAAATAATACACAGAACATGAACCAGAGAGTCCACGAAAGTGAGTCCAAAGCCAAGGAGCCAGTTCAGGCGCTCGATAGCTGCAGGCCGTAACCACGGAATGAGTTCAGTGCTGAGGCAAGTGAAGCCAGTCCAGGTGCTCGATAGCTGCAGGCCGTAACCATGGAATGAGTTCAGCGCTGAGGCAAGTGAAGCCAGTCCAGGTGCTCGATAGCTGCAGGCCATAACCATGGAATGAGTTCAGCGCTGAGGCAAGTGAAGCCAGTTCAGGCGCTCCATAGCTGCAGGCCGTAACCATGGAATGAGTTCAGCGCTGAGGCAAGTGAAGCCAGTCCAGGCGCTCGATAGCTGCAGGCCGTAACCATGGAATGAGTTCAGCGCTGAGGCAAGTGAAGCCAGTCCAGGCGCTCGATAGCTGCAGGCCGTAACCATGGAATGAGTTCAGCGCTGAGGCAAGTGAAGCCAGTCCAGGCGCTCGATAGCTGCAGGCCGTAACCATGGAATGAGTTCAGCGCTGAGGCAAGTGAAGCCAGTCCAGGCGCTCGATAGCTGCAGGCCGTAACCATGGAATGAGTTCAGCGCTGAGGCAAGTGAAGCCAGTCCAGGCGCTCGATAGCTGCAGGCCGTAATGAGGGAACCAGTTCAGTGCTGAGGTGAGTGCAGGCCACAGTTGCAGAGCCATTTCAGCACTGAAGCGAGTAAAGGAGTAGTGAGCTGAACACTGGTTTGTCCTTCACCATTAGTCTTGTCGCCTCGATCAAATTGCACAAATAGTGTATATAAAAAAAGTAAACAAAAATACATAGAACATGAACTGCAATGCCTGTGCATGGGACTGGCTGAGTCTGTAACCCTCTGCAGTCCTTTGCACTGTAGGCGGCATTCTGTCATGTGATGCACCAGTCAGAATGCTCTCTATTTTGTAAGAATCGTTGGTACTGTACCAAATTTCCTCAAACACCCCTCCAACTGAGCACAAGGAGCACTGCCACAAGACAACAGCGTCCATCATCAAGGACCCCAATCAGTCAGGTCATGCTCTCTTCTTGCTGCTGCCATCAGGAAGGTGGTACATGAGTCTTAGGTCCCACGCCACCAGGTTCAGGAGCAGTTGTTCAGGAGCAATTCCATTGTGGATAACTTCACCTAACTCAACACTGAAGGTTTCCACAACCTGTGGACTCACTTTCAAGGACTCTACAATTGATCTCAGGATTATTTATTAATATTTTGTATTTGCATAATTTGTCTCCTTTTGGACATTGGTTTGTCAGTCTTTGTGTATAGCTTTTCATTGATTCTATTGTATTTCTTTGTTCTCCTGTGAAAGCCTACAAGAAAATGAATTTCAGGGCAGAATATGGTAAAATATATGTAAATTGGCAAAAAATTTACTTTGAACTCCAAACTTTGATGTAGAGCCTCTGGAGCCTCAACGTCATGATTGCATTTGTGTGTTAGGCCCAAGGTAGATCCTCTGAGATGATGACACCCAGGAACTTAAAGATGCTCATCCGTTCCACCACTGACTTCTCAATGAGGCATAGTGTGTGCTCTCTCAGCTTCCTCTTCCTGATTCCACAGTCAACTCCTTGGTCTTGCTGCCACTGAGTATGAGGTGGTTGCTCTGATGCCAGTCAATCATTGATTCTGTACGACTGCTTATTGTTATCTTATCTCACTTTTGTTAGTCTCCTTATCACCACCCAAGTTTCTGCTAACAAAAGCAATGTCACTGACATACTTAAACGTGACCCCACAGTTTTGAGTGTGGAGAGATTAGGCAGTAGGTTAAGCACTTATTCTTGATTGGTGCCCATTTTGAAGTCAACAAGGAAAAGATATTAGGGCCTATCTTCACTGACTAGTCAGTGAACATAAAGGATTCTATCATGCAATTTCTAGGTGAGCTGCTAGTCATTCGACTATTCTGATGAACTTTCTGTATCAACATCATTAAAATCAAATATTTAGTCACCCAGTCATTTCTAGTTAATGGGGGATTTGATAATCCTTTTTATCTACTTAATTACTGTACCTACACTACAGAAATCTTACATTAATTTTTATGTCATTCTGAAGATACAACAGGGTACTTTAAGAAAAATTATTTTATTTGTCTTAAATATTACATTTAAAACAGTCAATGGGTATTTAACCGCATAATTTACCAGTAATTGATAAATCTCAATCCCAATTGCATGTAATTGATAAATCTCAATCTCTACTTTCAGTTAAGTGTTTGTAATTGATGAGATAAGATACTTGTTTATGAATTTATCTGAAAATAAGTCAGATTTCTCATCCTATTCCTTTAATTACTTGAATGGCTCTTTTTAAACTTACTCCTTTCTGTTTTTGCTCAGACCTTTTTAACAGAAACAAACTTACTTTTGATAAATGTAGCATTTTCAGCTGCAGCATTGTCCACCATCTCTGATTTGAAAGACATTTAGTTTGGACTGCTGAATCAGTATTCCCTGGGGCTTTTTTTCCCCCCTTTGCTCTGATACTGTTTTGCAAGTTTCTCTTTCTTTCAGGATAAAATAATTCACCTTAGTCTACAGTCTGTCAGCATCTGTTATTCTTTATTGCCCTGTTTCTGCTGTTTCACATAGCAGTCCTGAGCACTTGGCTCACAATGCCAGGAAGGAAATTTGCATTTTACAAATTTCCCAGGGAGTGTGAAGTGGCAGTGGGGGAAGATATCACAACATTTCACATTTTCTCTTGGTGCCACAGAAATAACTGATTTGGCTACCTAACAATAAATCATGACTAAATATCTGGAGACTGCAAGCCAGGATGTACACGTGAACCTGAAGATTTCATTATTTGTAAAAAGTCAGAAGTTGGTGAAGCATTAAGACAAATCATTTACGTAAAATACTACAAAGTATATGTAAAATATAGTTGCTGCGTATAGGAGGTAAATCAGAAGTAAGGATCAACTTTATTCCCTACATTCTTCTGTATGTATTAGCAAATTGCTGTGGTGTGTTGTTGTGCCATGCAAAAAAACTCAACATTCAGCAATTGTAACGAATAAAGAATTATATAAAAACAAAGATGATATGGAATGAAATCTGTTAAATTACATAAATACCAAAATGTATTTACAATGTAGGCAACATGACAGGAAAGTTTTTAAGTGTTTACAGTGTGGTGACTGAGATAATGGTTAGAGGGGGTTATGGAGGCCAAGTAGAATGGTTGATCAGAATAACTGCCTGGGGGGAGAAAGTTTTGTTTTAACAGAAACATCAGTTTGCAGGGTGGGTATGTCCACCGTGGTTTTTTTCCTGCCCATATCTTTGTCCTTGATATCAAAGTTGTAGCAACCTATCGTCCTTTATATTTTTATTTTAGAATTTCAGCTGGTTTCAGAAAATAGAAAGAGTTACTTAAGAGTTTTTGTCACACCAAAAAGAACAAAACCATGAATTGTATAATTCATTGTGTTAGGCTGGTGCTTTGATGAATCTCAATTTTAAGTGCTAATACTGAGGACAATGCTTTTACTTAAAAATAAATGAGAAAAAAATGACCAAGCAAGTTATCTTTGTGGCTTGGCTGTGACCTGAATTATGATGTTCAATCCACATTTTGGATTTTTTGAATATATGTTAAATCCCGACCCAATGCAGAAGGTGAAAGGCAAGTTGATTCATCTGGCCAGTATTTACCAGCAGCTAAAAACAAATTATTTAGTGGTTGTCCCATGGTTGTTTGTAGGAACCTGCACAAATTGGCCACTGTGATGTCCATAATACAACATAACAAGTCCCTGAGGCACTTGTACAGGTTTTGAAAGGAGCTACATAAGCATTTGTTTTATCTTTCCCCTTTATCGATAAAAGGAAGATTTCAAAACTGAAGCTCTCGTGTAAGAGGGGACTGGCTACCTAATAGCTAACTTTATCCTGACTGGCTATGATAAATGGGACAAACATTCTATACATGTAAAAAATAACGTATTATGGAACTGTAGGTGAGGGAAAGACATTTATCATGAAAGAAACTGAAAACCTTGGAAATATTGGCAGCAGCAATGAAAGCTGAAAATAGAGTTGCTACTCTTTCTCTTTGTCCGGAATCGATAATTGTCCAATCTAACGTGATTGTGTTAAAAATCATGTTTTCAATTAAAAATAAAAAGAGAGTATAAAGAACTCCATTTTAATATAACCAGCATGATTTCCCCTGTATCTGTCAGCTCGTGTTAAAGTGGCTTAGTGGATCAGCAATATTCTAAAGGCATTGTTGCAAAGCAAGGTAAGTGAGACATATCCGTACGCTTCTGTCTGAGTAATGAAGATGCTGATACAAATTACAGCTAATCTTGCTCACCAAACTGGAAATGTGTGAGCAGTTAGCAGCAACAAGTACAATGGTCAGGATAGAAAAAAAGAACAAATGCTAAACCCCATTAAAAGTAAGGTTGTCCTTCCAGATAAAATGCTGGAATTTGTAGGATTTTTTCACTTTAATTAAATCACTTAATTATTTCTCTTTTCAGAGTTAATACTGTACAGAATGTCTCCTGCAAAATTTGAAATGGCAGATTAACTACCTTAGACTACCATAGCACTACACTGGTCATATCCAAAATGATTATTAACAATTCATACTTTAAAGATGTATTTTGTGAATAAGTTATGTACTTAATGTGATATCATATTTTCTAATAATTAGATGTAATATTTTAGTATTTTCTTGACCACGTAATTCAGCGATGATTGTCAGTAACATTAGTGAGTGAGCACTGAAAGCTTTTATTTTGTGTTGCTGCTCGACTATTTAAAGAGATGATGACACATTTGTAAGATTATTTATCAATATGGTCAACAAATCCTACCTGTACCTAGTTTGTAAAGATTAAACGGGTGGTGCTCTGTTCTTTGTAATACTGAAATGGTGTAATATGGTTGAGTATGCTGTTTTCTGCCTCAAGTTCACAATAATCGACATCTACTGATGCATGTAATTATAAATGAACTGTAATTAAAATAGTTGTGGATAGATGAAACTGAGTTAGAGCACTCGTTGGTCTTCGGCCAGTGCATCTCGACTGCACAATGTTATATTACATTATTATATTGTTTCCTTTGATGTTTCATCTCTTTGGAATGATTCCAGCTAACATCACTGTCAATTTTCTCTTTCAATTAATCTGGTCAAAAGTTAGTTCAGTTGAGTGGAGTTTGATAGTATTTTATGCAGCCTTGCGAGCTGCAATAATGTGTAATCTTTGCTACATGAACGCACTTGGTGCAGACAATTATCTATGCTTAGTGCTGTTTCACTTTTTTATCTCTGTGAGAGCAAAACTCAATGTATTGACTTCACAAATTTATTAAGATTGGCACTGTCAACAAAAGGAGCTCAATTTAAATAATAATTTTCTGTAATAATTTTTCCAGTGTTAACAAAGTTCAAACTGTGTACTAGAAGCAGTACTGAGAATACATAAATCATCGAATGGAAACATCTGTCTCACCGACTGCCAACACTCCCCTTTTCAGGTTGGAAGGTGACCAGACTGATGCAGCATGCTGGTGATAATCTGACAGCCTGCTTGCTGCAGTCAAGGATCCCCACTGAAAGCAAAGAATCTCTCCATTGCTCGGCAAATTTTTTAAAAATTGGTATAATCCGAAGTTTTAGTTGTCAATGCCACCTTTAGTAATGACACTGGTGAAGCTCAGAGACTACTTGCTGGTGGCAAATAAACCAATGGAACATCTACGTACTTCATTAATCACACTTTTTCTGGTAACTGATCACTGAAAACAATAGCCTGTAACTTCCCTGTTGGAGTTTTTGAACGGCCTAGTATGACCTAGCATTTTTGCAGTGTGAGCTGAAGTCCCAAAGGTGCAGCATGGCGTGTAGGGGCTGAGTGGATGCGGCGGGGTCTTGGCCAGAGAGTGGTGAATGAGCCAATGTATGGCCATCGCTAGAAGATTCAGAGAGAGCATAAACACTGTTACGACAGTCAGGGCTGAGATCAGTAGGAAAAAGAGAAGCAAAGAGAAAAACAGCAGGATCAGGGCATTCTGTGTTAGGAGCATACTTCACTGTTTTAAGGCAATCGTGACTGATCTTGCATCTCAAAACTGCTCTCTCCACGCAACCATTCATGTCTCTTGCATCCAGGAATTTAATCATTGCTTCCTTGAAATATTCAGAGATTACCCTGAATGGCTCTCTGTAGTTGCAAATTCCACATGTTTGTCACTTACTGAGTCACAAAATTGCTTGTTCCTCATGAATGTCTTGCCCTATAACCTGCGAATGTTACGCCCTCATATTATTGGAAGCATCCTTCCTTCATAGAGGCAATATAGCCATGACAGAATGTTTTCTCATTTACATTTGGATTCTCTCACAATCTTTAGGATTCCAGTGAAAACAAACCTGATTATCCTAACCTATCCAGCATCACAGTCAGTCTGATGACAATCTTCTGTACTTTTATGTAAGGAGGGTAAACTACACACAGTACTCAAGATGTATGCTACCAAGGCCTTCCATAAATGTAGCAAGACGTCATTGTCCTGCATATTAAAATTCTATTGCATTGAAGGGAAATGTGCCTTTGTTTTCTTAACTACTTTCTAAATCTGTGTGTTTGCTTTCAGTGTTCATATACATTAGTGCTCTAGTCTCTTTCTGCATCAGCATATCCCAGTCTAAGTACCATGCCAGCTTTCTGTTATTCCCACCAAAGTGGTTTATTCCACATTCATCCAAGTTGTAATATAATTGGCATGTATTGCTCCAAAATTTGTGTTGGCAAATTTCTATTTGATTTTCTCAATCAAATCATTGTTCAATATTGTGAATGGTTGAGGCTTAAACTCTGGTTTCTGTGGTATCTCAGTAGTTACTAGTTGTTAGCCAAAGCCATTAACATTATTCCTACTCTGTGTCCTGTTTGACAAACAATTTTCAATCCCTGCCAATTCACTACAACTAATGTCGTACGCTAGCCTTTCATGTGGGATTCTAGCCATGACTTTCTCAAAATCCAATTTACACCATACCCACTGATTTAAAAAAAAATCTATTCCATGAGTTACATCTGCAAACAAAATAACGGTAGGTTTGTCATGCATAGTTTTTATTTAAGAAATTCACATAAAGTATTTAATCCTGTTAATACTTTTCAAGCATCTTATACCTCAGGATGGCTTCTAGCATTTTCCCACTACTGATGTTTGGCTCACTAGTCTGTTCTTTCCTCATTACCTTTTCTCTTCATGTGGAATGGACACATTAAAAGATAAATTGTTGAAGGAGATTTGGTCACTGGATGATCAGATGTGACTTCAATGATGCTTTGCATCCTTGTTGCTTGGCACATGGATAGAATACTGGGCAGTACGGTATAGTATGCCCTTCGGCCCACAATGATATTCTGACCTTTTAACCCACTGTGAAATCAACCTAACCCATCCCTCCCATACAGCCCTCCATTTTTCTTTCATCCAAGTACCTTAGAGTCTCTTAAATGTCCCTAATGTATCTTCCTTTACCAACACCCCTGAAAGCACGTTCCATGCACCTACCATCCAGAGTAAAGAAAAAAAAACTACCCTGACATTCCCCCCGTACTTTCCTCTAATCACCTTAAAATTATACCACTCATATTAGCCATTTCTGCTGTGGGAAAAGGTCTCTGGCTGTCCACTCTATCTATGTATTTTAAGATCTTGTATACCTCTATCAGTGATCTCTCAACCTCCTTTGTTCCAAAGAGAAAACCCAAGCTCACTCAATTTGTCCTCAGAAGACATGCTGTTCAATCCAGGCAGCATCCTGGTCAATCTTCTCTGTATCCTCTCCTAAGCTTCCACATGCTTCAATGAAACTGTACTCCAAGTGTGGTCTAATCAGAGCTTTATAGAGCTGCTGCATTTCCTCGTGGCTCTTAAACTCAATCCCCTGGCTAATAAAGGCCAACACACCATATTCCTTCTTAACCAGCCCTTCAACATCTTTGGCAATTTTGAGGGATCTGTAGATGTGAACACCAAGATTCCCTCAAGTTCGACCTTCCACCGAAGTGAATCACTTCACACTTCTCTGAATCAAGCTCCATTTTCCACTTCTAAGACCAGCTCTGCATCCTATCAGTGTCCTGTTGTAACTCCTGACATCATTCTACACATCCCCAACACCAACATCCGCAAATTTACTAACCCATTCTTGCACTTCCTTATCTGAGTCACTTATAAAAATCTCAAAGAGCAAGGGTCTCGGAAAAGGTCCCTGCTGAATACCATTAGTTACAGACCTCCTGGCAGAACATGCCCCATCTATTATCACTTTCTGCCTTCTGTGGGCAAGCCAATTCTGAATCCATGCAACCAACATTCCCTGGATCCCATGCCTCCTGACTTTTTGGATAAGCCTACTGTGGGAAAACATATCAAATGCCTTACTAAAATACATATAAACCACATCCACTGCTCTACCTTCATTAATTTGTTTTGTCATTTCCTCAAAGATTATGATTAGGCTCGTAAGGCAAGATCTATGTTTCACCAAATGCTTGTAAATCATGTCTCTAAGAATCCTCTTCAATAGTTTTCCCATCGTTGGCATAAAAATCACTGGTCTACAATCCCCAG
The DNA here is from genome assembly GCF_030144855.1 of Hypanus sabinus. Taxonomy (NCBI): domain Eukaryota; kingdom Metazoa; phylum Chordata; class Chondrichthyes; order Myliobatiformes; family Dasyatidae; genus Hypanus; species Hypanus sabinus. Next base: position 63,992,382 of record NC_082707.1, on the reverse strand, counting down.
GGTTATCCCTATTACCTTTCTTGACCAAAGGAATAACATTTATTCATCTATTCATCTGGTACTAATGTAACGGCCAGTGAGGACAACAAATATCATTGCAAAAGGTGGAACAATCGCTTCCTAATCGCTTTGTGTGGTATTGTGGTGTGTATTCCATGTTGCCCCAGTGAACTACCTAACCAAATGTTTTGCAAAAGTTCTAGCATATCCCCTTTGCCATGTTCCATATCACCTAGATTTACTCTGTCCTCACTCACTGGTGGACACTGAAGCAAAGTATTCATTAGGGACCATCTCTGCCTCCACTAACTCCAGGCATGTTTTCTCTTCTATCCCTGATTGGCCCTATCCTCACTGTCATCATCCTTCCTGTTCTTCACATTCATGTAGAACGTCTTGTGACTTTCATTAATCCTAGTCGCCAAGATCTTCTCATACCTCCTTCTGCTCTCCTTGGTCCTTTCTTAAGCTCCTTCTTGGCTGCCTTATAACACTCAAGATCCTTGCTTCCTTCTCCCTCTTGATTATATGTTCCACTTCTCTTGTCAACCATGCTTCTTTCAGCCTACCATCCTTTCCTTGCCTATCCAGAACACCATGCAAGTGCTCCCTGTACAATCTCCACATTTCCCTGAGTACATCTGTTCCCAAGTTCCTGCCTAAAGTGTCATAATTCACCTTTCACCAACTGAATACTTTCCCATACCATCTGCTCTCATCCCTGTCGAAGGCAAGTGAAAAGTCATGGAGTCGTGGTCATCATCTCTGAAATGGTTGTCTACTGAGAACTTTGTTACCTGACCAGGTTCACTGAATAGAACCAGATCCAGAATGGCCTTTTTTTCTAGTCGACCTTTCTACATATTGTGTGAGGAATCTTTCCTAGATACACCTAACAAATTCCACTAAACCTTTATGCCAGTTAGTATCAGGGAAGTTGAAATCACCCGTGCTACCAATCCTGTTATTTCTGCACCTTCCAAAATCTGCCTCCTGATCTTATCCCCAGTGTCTCTGTTGCTGTTGAGGGTTCCATGAAATACTCTCAATAGAGTGATTGATCCCTTCTGCTTTTTGACTGACTCAATAAACAATCACACCAAGATACCCTCCCTTTCTGCAGCTGCGATACTCTGCTGATTAGAAATGCCACTGCCCCGGCTCTTTTACCTCCCTCCATGTCTCTTTTGAAACATCTAAACCCTGGAACAGCCAGCATTCATCCCTGCCCTTGTGACTGCAAAGTCTCTCTAAGAGACTTCACTATGCAGCCAATGACCATTCTATTGGACAGAGTGAACAGCTAGCAGTCTTAATCTAAAGAGCGTATCACTGCAAACTATATACCGTAGGTGGTAACGAGATAAGGTTCTGCAAGCAGATTTTAAGGAGTAAGGAAACTAATTAAGAAGCAGGGGTTTAGAATATGATAGTTCAGATAAATGCATCGAAAGAGGGAAGACATATATGGAAGGTCTTGTAGTTTCTAAAGCATTGGAACTAGTCTGGGTAAGGTGAGACCTCTGAAGGCCAGACCATTTGGATCTCAATAGATACTGCAAAATGACCATGGCAAGATTTATTTACTGAGGTACAGCATGGAACAGACCCTTCTTGCTGCAGCACCCTGCATTCCCCTGATTTAATCCCAGCCTAATCATGGGACCATTTACAATGACCAATTAACTTATCAACCGGTATGTTTTTGGACTGTGGGAGGAAACCCATGCACTCACAAGGAGAATGTACAAATTCCTTACTGGCAGTGGTGGGAATTGAACCCGGGTCGCCTGTACTGTAAAAGCGTTTTGCAAACCACTACGCTACCATGCCGCAAATAAGATTTGACCTTGTTTGACCTTGAAGTTACAGTAGTCTGATAGGGTGAGGGAAGCTGTACAAAGTTTCAGAAAGAAGAAAAGCAGATCTGGAAATGGAAGAAAGAAAGCTTTTGAAAGACAGAAACGATAAAAGCTATAAACCAGATTTTTTTTAAAGATGAATCAAAAATGCAAATGAGAGGTGAATATACAAGAAATCTTCAGTTCAGAAATAATTTAGAAACATTGAGATCAGGTAGAAATTACAGAGAAATAGAAAAAAAAGATGTTCAGAAAAACTGCAGGTGTTGGAAATATGACAAGAAAAATCGATTTAAAACAGAAAAAGGAATTGGTCTGTGATTAATGGTGTATGCATAAATGCAAAAAGTATACTGAATAAAGTAGATACTAAAAGAACTGAAAGGCTGAAAGCATAGCTATTCTGGAAATTTGGCTTAAAGAGAAGCATAGACTGAAAGTTTATTGCACATGATTGCAGGGTTTTCGAATCAGAATCAGGTTTATTATCACTAGCATGTGTTGTGAAATTTGTTAACTCGGCAGCAACAGTTCGATGCAATACATAATATAGGAGGAGGAAAAATTAATAAATAAATAAATTGAGTATGGAATGGATTAAAAATCACGTAAAAGCAGAAATAAAATATATTTTAAAAAGTGAGGTAGTGTTCACGGGTTCAAAGTCCATTTAGGAATCGGATGGCAGAGGAGAAGAAGCTGTTCCTGAATTTCTGAGTGTATGCCTTCAGGCTTCTGTACTTCCTACCTGATGGTAACAGTGAGAATGCCCTGGGTGCTGGGGGTCCTTAATAATGAACTCTGCCTTTCTGAGACACTGCTCCTTGAAGATGGCCTGAGTAATTTGTAGGCAAGTACCCAAGATGGAGCTGAAGAAATTTATGACCCTCTGCAGCTTCTTTCAGTCCTGTTGAGTAGCCCCTCCATACCAGACAGTGATGCAACCTGTCAGAATGCTCTCCATGGTACATCTATAGAAGTTTTTGAGTGTTTTTGTTGACATACCAAATCTCTTCAAACTCCTAATGAAGTTTAGTCGCTGTCTTGTCTTCTTTATAGCTGCATCAATATGTTGGGACCAGGTTAGATCCTCAGAGATCATGACACCCAGGAACTTGAAACCACTCACTGTCTTCACTTCTGATCCCTCTATGAGGATTGGTATGTGTTCCTTCATCTTACCCTTCCTGAAGTCCATAGTCAGCTCTTTCATCCTATTGAGTGCAAGGTTGTGCCGCAGCACCATTCCACTAGTTGGCAAATCTCACTCCTGTGCATCCTCATGTTACCACCTGAGATTCTACCAACAATGGTTGTATCATCAGTAGATTTATAGATGATATTTGAGCTAAGCCTAGCCACACAGTCATGAATGTATAGCGAGTAGAGCAGTGGGCTAAGCACACACCCCTGAGGTACACCAGTGTTGATCATCAGCGAGGAGGAAATATTATCACCAATCTGCACAGTTGTGGTCTTGCGGTTATGAAGTCGAGAATCCAGTTACAGAGGGGGATACAGAGGCCCAGGCTCTGCAACATCTCTATCTGGGCTGTTAAAGTGGAGTGAGGATTATAAAAGGAAAGGTCAGCTAACAACATAATTACATTTGTGGGCAGTGTACAAATTAGACAACATGGGTGGAACTAAAGACAACAATGGGGTAGTCACCATGATGATGGCGTACTGTGGATTTCCAAATAGTCCAAGGGAAATGTGAAAGAAAATTGGCAAATGTATTACAAGCACAAAACTTCAATGCCACAATTTTGCAGTACAGTATTTATCAAGATGCAGTCAGTGTTCATAGAGTCAAAGAACACTGGAGCACAGAAACAGGCCCTTCAGCCCATCTAAGCCATACTGAACTATTAATCTGTCTACTTCCATCAGCCTGCACCCCCAGCACAGCTCCCCAGACAGCTCCCAGCTACGTACTTATCCAAATTTCTCAAAAATGTTAAAATTGAATCCGCACCCACATGTTGGCAGCTCATTCCACACTGACACCACCCTCTGAGTGAAGAAGTTTCCCCTCATGTTCCCCTTAAACATTTCACCTTTCACCCTTAACCTGTGACATTTGGCATTTAACAGACTTTGTTAAAACGACTGTAGATGAGTGCGTCCCCATGAAATTGTTTCAGATTTTCCCCAGTCAGAAGCCCTAGATGAACAATGAAATCTGGAATCTGCTGAGAGTTAGATTAGAGGCATTCTAGTCTGGAGATAAAGAATGTTATAAGAAGTGCAGGTAAGGTCTCTGGAGAGCCATCTCTTGGGTGGTGGAGATTGCAGACTAGACTGGAATCAATGACGGATGCTGGACAGCTGTGGCAGGGTTTGAATGCCATAACCTCCTACAAAGTTAAATCTTGCAACATAGGGGACAGCAGAGCTTCGCTTCCAGATGAGCTCAATGCCTTCGGTGCTCGATTTGACCACCAGAACAGGGAGGAGCCATTGCACACCCCCATGTCTCCCGATGATCCTTTGGTCTCAGATTCAAGAGCATGAATCCAAGGAAAGCATCCAGTCTGCATGGAATACCTGGCCAAGTACTGAAGACCTGTGCCGAACAACTGCTTGGTGTATTCACAGATATCTACAGCCTCTCACTCTGGCAGTGTGTGATACCCACCTGTTTCAATCAGGCTTCAATTGCACTGGCGCCCAAGAAGAGTGTGATAACCTGCCTCAATAACTATTGCCCGGTGGCACTTGCATCCACAGTCATGAAGTGTTTTGAGAGGCTGGTGTTGAAGCATATCAGCTCCTTTCTGAGAGGCGATTTGGATCTGCTCCAATTTGCCTACTGAAGCAACAGATCTACAGCTGATGCCATCTCATTGGCTCTTCACACAACCCTGGAACATCTGGACAGCAAAGGTGCATACATCAGGACGCTCTTTATCAATTACAGCTCAGCATTGAGCACCATTATCCTCTCAAAACTAATCAGTAAACTTCAAAACCTGGAGCTCAATGCCTCGTGTTTACTCAATGCCCCCTTGTGCAATTAGATTTTGGATTTTCTGACTTACAGACCACCGTCAGTTTGGATTGGGAAAAACATCTCCACAATCTGCATCAGCACAGGAGCATCACAGGGATGTGTGCTTAGCCCCCTGCTCTACTCGCTTTACACCTACGACTGTGTGGCTAAGTACAGCTTCGATACCACATACAGATTTGCTGATGATACCACTGTTGTGGGCTTTATCAAAGGAGGTAATGAATCAGCATACAGGAGGGAGTTTGAAAACTTTGCTGAGTGGTGTAATAACAACAGCCTTTCACTCTTTGTCAATAAGACCAAGGAACTGATAGTGGACTTCAGGAGAGGGAAACCAGAGGTCCATGAACCAGTAATCATCGGAGGATCAGAGGCAGAGAGGGTCAGTAAATTTAAATTCCTGGGTGTCACTATCTCAGAGGACCAGTCCTGGACACATCATATAAATATAATTGAGAAGAAAGCTTGACAACACCTCTACTTCCTCAGGAGTCTGCTGAAATTCGGCACGTAATCAAAACCTTGGCAAATTTCTAAAGATGTGCGATGGAAAGTGTGCTGACTGACTGCATTGTGGCCTGGCATGGGAACATCAAGAAGTAGTGGATTCAGCCCAGTACATCACGGGTAAAACCCTACCAACCATTGAGCACATCTACGTGAAACATTGCTGTAGAAAAACAGCATTCATCATCAAAGATCCTCACCACCCAGGCCATGCTCTTTTCTCGCTGCTGCCATTGGTAGAAGGTACAAGTGCCTCAGGACTCGTGCCACCTGGTTCAAGAACAGTAAGACCCGTCAATCATTAGGCTCTTGAACAAAATGGGATAACTACTGTCATTTAAGGACACGGTTATCTTGTTATTGCATGCTCATTATTGCTATTTATTAACTGCATTTGCACAGTTTGTTTACAGTTTACAGTTCTTGATGTTTATAGTTTAGTTTCTGTTCTATAGATTTGCTAAGTATGCCCGTAGAAAAAGAATCTCAGTGTTGTATGTGGTGACATGTATGTACTCTGGTAATAATTTTATTTTGAACTTTGAACCTCAAGTCGTAGATTCACCCAACCCCAGTGTAAAAGCTTGTATGCTTTTACCCAATCTATAACCCTCATAATTTTGTATATCTCTGTAAAATCTCCCTTCATTCTTCCATGCTTGAGGGAGTAATTTCCTAACTTAGTCAACCTTTCCCTATAACTCAGGACCTCAAGTCCTGGCAATATCCTTGTGAATTTTCACTGTACTCTTTCAATCTTATTGATACCTTTCCTGTATGTAGGTGACTAAAATTACACAAAATACTCCAAATTATGCCTCACCAATGTCTTATACAACCTTGAAATAACATCCCAACTCCTGCACTCAGTTCTTTGATTTATGAAGGCCAATGTGCCAAAAGCTTTCTTTATGACTCGATCTGCCTGTGACACCACCTTCAAGGAATTATGTATCCGTATTCCCAGAGCTTCCTGCTCTACAGCACTCCTCAGTGTCCAATCACTCACCTTGGAAGTCCCACCCACCCAAAGTACAACACTTCATATCTGTCTGCATTAAATTCCATCTGCCTTTTTCCAGCTGGTCCAGATCCTGCTGCAGTTTTTAATAGTCTTCTTTTCTGTCCAGTACTTCCCCAATCTTGATGCCATCTGCAAATTTGTTGATCCCTTTTACCACACTATCATCCAGATCGTTGATATAGAAGACCAACAACAATGGACCCAGCACTGATCCCTGTGGCACTCCACTAGCCACAGGCCTCCAGTCAGAGTGGTTCCCATCTAACACCACTCTTTGGCTTCTCCTGTAAAGCCAATATCTTATCAAATTTACTGCCTCATTTTGAATGCCGAGTGACAAAACCTCTTGATCAAGCTCCCATACGGGACCTTGTGAAAGGCCTTTCTAACATCCATGTGGGCAACATCTTTGCTTCATCAAATTTCCTGATACCTTCCTCAAAAAACTATATGATTGTTTAGAGACGACCTACCACGCACAAATCCATGTTGACTGTCCCAAATCAATCCCTGTCTATCCAAATACAGTGGAGTCCAGTTAATTGGACTATTGGTTAATCAGGATAGCAACTTATTTGGGACAACTGTTAAAAGAATAAAAATTAATCAAGAAAATAGCCAGGATTCTCTTTGTTTATTTGGGGGAACTATGCCGCTTAATTGGAGCAGGTGACTGTTGCCGAACAGTTTCTAAGTTACATCAGTCGCGTGCACTTGTGTAGCTGTTAAACACTGCAGCATGACTCAAGTGAACAGTTTTCAAATAACATCAGTCGCATGTGATTGTGTCCTAAAAGTAGTGATTTTTGTCGCTGATAGTTGGCGACAAATAAGCAGTAAGACAATTCAGAAATACTTGCTCACTGTGATTTCAAGCACTCAGATTTGGGGATGTCAGAAACAGCTGGAAGTGAAAATGAATTGATTTCACTAATTCAACAAGTTAAGAGCTATGAAGACTTTGAAGGTATCGAGAATCACCTTGAATGTTACGATAAAAATGAAGATTGGGAGGATGCAATCATTGAAAGGATTATATGAGGCCATCCATTGTGAGACATAGAAACACAAAACATAGAAAACCTACAGCACAATACAGGCCCTTCGGCCCACAATGTCGTGCTGAACATATACTTATTTTAGAAATCACCTAGGGTTACCCATAGCCCTCTATTTTTCTAAGCTCCATGTACTTATCCAGGAGTCTCTTAAAAGACTCTCTCGTATCTGCCTCCACCTTTGTCATTGGCAGCCCATTCCATGCACTTACCACCTTCTGCATAAAAAACTTGCACTGTATGTCTGCTTAGCCACAGAATCAACCTGCACAGCAGCTTTTAGTGTCCTATGGATTCGGATCCCAAAATCCCTCTGATTCTCCACATTGCCAAGAGTCTTACCATTAATACTATATTTTGCCATCATATTTGATGTACCAAAATGAACCACCTCACACTTATTTGAGTTGAACTCCATCTGCCACTTCTCAACCCAGTTTTGCATCCTATTGATGTCCAGCTGTAACCTCTGACAGCCCTCCACACTATCCACAACACCCCCAACTTTTGTGGCATCAGCAAATTTACTAACCCATCCTTCCACTTCCTCGTCCATTTCATTTATAAAAATCACAAAGAGAAGGGTCCCAGAACAGATCCCTGAGGCACACCACTGGTTACTGACCTCCATGCAGGATATGACCCATCTACAACCACTCTTTGCCTTGTGTGGGCAAGCCAGTTCTGGATCCATTAGGAGACATTAGGTGACATGTGAAAGATAAGGTGTCTGTATTGATTTTGTTTATTTGCAGTCAATCAAAAGAACACGGCAGCATACGCTGCTAATTCCTCTGTTGATAACGATTAGGAACTAAGATAGAGTTTCTTGGTAATGTAGTCGTATTGGTACTGTTCTAATATGTTCTGCATTTCACTTAAGTACATAATTTATTATTCTGTTAAACAGTAATTTTTTAATATACCTTTTAAACTATTTCCATGAAACTATGTCTAATTGGGGCAGCTGCTTAATTGGGGCAAAATATCTTGGTCTCAACATATCCCAATTAACGAGAATCCACTTCATCATCTGGTCCATTAGAATGCCTTCCAATACCTTACCCACTACTGATGTCAGGATCACTGGCCTATAATTTCTTATTTGTAGTCTTTTTAAAAAAAAATAACAACAATAATTATCCTCCAATCCTACGGCACCTCTCTCATGGCTAAGGACTTCATTAAATATCTCTGCTAGGGTACTAGACTCCCACAGTTTCCAAGGAAACACCCTGTGGGGCCCTGGGAATTTATCCACTCCAGACAGCAAGCATTTCCTCCTCTGTTCTCTGTATACAGTCCATGACCTCGCTGTTGCTTTGCCTCTTCTGTAGAATTTGTGGCCATCTCCTGAGTAAATACAGATGCCAATAAAAAATCCTTTTGAAATCTCCCTCACCTCTTTTGACTCCATACATAGCTGACCAGTCCAATCTTCCAGAAGACTAATGTTGTCCCTTGCTATTCATTTGCTCTTAATATATCTGTAGAAGCCCTTGGGTTTCTCCTTCACCTTGTCTGTTAGAGCAACCTCATGCCTTCCTTTATCCTTCTTGATTTCCTTCTTAAGTGTGGTCTTGCATTTCTTATACTCCTCAAGTTCCTCATTTCTCCTTCCTGCCTATACCTGCTATGAGCCTCATCTTTTTTCTTAAACAGTACCTGAGTATCTCAAATGTTAAAGATATAGGTCTTACAGAATTTCTATTTTTCCTTTGGTAGAAAACTTTTTCGTTATTTTGTTGCAAACCAAACAAGACTTGGGCAATTCTGAAATTAGTTAGGGAATGAGTTCAGGGATGAGGGAGGAAAATCAGTGAAAGTTCACTTTTGTCCTCATGATCATAATTTATCTTGATCTAGTACAGTTATGGAAATGATAAAATAGGAATAAAAGGTCTAAATTAGACTGTCCAGTTTTACTAACTGAGCAGTGATTTAGCAAAGGTTGTCAGGAAGTGGCTAGCTGAAAGCAAATTTGTCACAGAGAAAAGGGTTCTTTTTAAGAACTAAATTCAAGGAAGGAGTTGGAGTAAATATGTTCCTACAAAGTAGCATTGTATGATTACCAAATGTAGAGTGAGGTAAGTCTAAAGGGAAAGCTTATAATAAACATAGACAATATACAGTAGAAAATCTGGACAAACCTAGGAAGTGTAAAAGTGAAATTAAAAGGGAAGTTAGGATAGTAAAGAGAGAATGTGAAAAATCTTAGAACATTATTGAAGGTATCCAGAAGAAGGGCTATACTGATAGCAAGGCTGCACTTGGAAGGCTTGTCAAAAAATAAAATTAAAGCTGAGATGATCCAAAGAAGTGAGTAATAAATTGGATCCAAAATAGTCTCAGTGGCAAGAAGCGAAGTGTAACGGTTGACAGGCATTATTTTTAAATAGAAATCTATTCCATTTTTGTTCCACAAAGTGCAGCACTGTTCCCTTATATTATTAGTGATTTATATTTGAACTCAGGGATTGTGATTTTAAAAAAATCACATGCTACAGAAATTGCCAAGTACTTGTTAGTGAGGAAGAAAGTTTTAGAATGCAAGAGGATATAAAAGGTCTAGTCAACTGAGCAGAAAAATGGCAAATGGTTTTAAACTCAGCAATTATGATGTAATCAATGCATTTGGGGAGGTACAAGTCAAAGGAATACAAGGTGAATGGCAGGACATCAAATGATGTGGAGAAAAGAATGGAAATGTGTTTTCTCAAATCTTTAAAGGATTACAGGAGGTCAAAAAAATGATTCAAAATCTACAGAGGATAGTGTCCTTTATTAGTTGAAGCAAAGGATACAAGGGCTAAGAGATTCTGCTGGAACTGTATACAACACAATTGCTTAAATTCTGCTTATGGTTCTGCTCACCTTGCTTGTAGAAATCTGTGATTGCACTGGAGAGGATGCAAATGTTCTCAGGAATAAAACATTGTAGCTAAGAGGAAATACTGGATGCTAGCTAGGGTTGTTTGGAACACGGGAAGCTCAGTTGAGACTGAATTAAAGTGAAAAAAGTACCATTTTGGCAGTCTTTAGTTCTTACTATTTACTGTATCTACCTCCTGTGGTGAACTACAAATACCTGTCTGGACTCGCCCTCCCGCCCCCCCCTCCCCCGCTGACCGTGGCTCCTCCCACAGACCCCGGTATAAAGGTGATTGAGGCCTGAGCCCTGCCCTCAATCTCCAGGATGTAGTATGGTGGTCAATTGCTGCTTGTTCTTTCTTCCAGTCAATAAAAGCCGATATCTCACCTCACGTCTCAGAGAGTTATTGATGGTGCATCACCTCCCTTCGCCAAGGGGTTAAAAACAAAAGGCAGAGATGGGTAAAAGGACTGGAGCAGAAACTCTTATCGTCCAAGTGGTGTTGGAGGTGTTGAGCTCATTGCATGAGGATCTTTAATGCAGAAAATTTTAAGACGGTCTTGGCTGTAGACATAAGATGTTATAGCCTGTTGAGTTTATACTGAATGTTAAGAATATCCTGTTTAGTTGAGCTTCATCTGGCACAGTTAAGTGGGAAAAATGGTCTCGTGTTGTAATTTTTTGTTGATTCTAGGTGGTAATCGGGAGGTTTCCTTGCTCACAGTTATCTGGATGCAGTGGATTCTAGTTAGTTGGTGCATTAGTTAATTGGGACAGTCGCTTATTTGGGACACTTCTTAAAGAACAGAACCTAATAGAGAAAATAGTTGGGATTCCCTTCGCTTATTTGGTACACTATGCTGCTTAATTGGAGAAAAAGACTTTCGTCAAACAGTTTCTAACTAGTATCACATGTGTGCGCCTATGTGGCCGTTAGACTCTACACCTCCTTAGAGTGAACAGATTTTAAATAGTGTCAGTTGCATGTGCCTGAGAAATAGGCACTAAGACAATTCAGAACTGTTTTGCACACTGTGGTTTAAAAATGCCATTAATGGCCTGAGTGAAAATGAAATGATTTCACTACTTCAACAAGTTAGGCACAATGAAGAATTTGAGGTTATTGACAATCATGCTGAATGTTACAATGGTAGTAGTATTGATAGTGTTCTAATTTGTTTTGTATTTCATTTAAAGTACATAATTTGTTACTTAATTCAATGATAGTCGTTTTTATACTTTTTAAACTATTTCCATGAAACTTTGGCTAATTGGGGCAGATGCTTAATAGGGCCAAAATGTACTGGTCCCATTGTGTCCTAATTAACCAGAGCTCACTGTGCTTTGAAACTTTAGGGTGCATGAAATTATTGTTGAGGATTTCTTCATTCGAATGATTTTATCATGCAGCCAGAAATAACCACTTTGTTCCTTGATAACACTTTCAAGTATAAATCCAAGCAAATAGGAAACACAATTTTCATTGTGGTCCGTCTTTGCCTCCGTTATGCTCTCTGTGCACGTCCAACATTTTACCAATAACAGATGATTCTCAAGTTGTCCCAGGGAAGTATTTCACACCAGCATGTAATGCTTCTTCACTTTCTGTGAGGTGAGTGGGGGTGGTCTTCTGGCAAAGACTAAATGGTAGAGGGTTTACCAGAGCTGAGCTAGAGCTAGTTGTTTACATGAACGTCCTATTTGTTGATGTTTTGAAATCAAGCTGGATGTTTGGAATCTTCTCATATGTCAGGCATTGACAACATTTAAAGGCATGAGTTGGCTGTTAATGCACTTGGAAAGCGCAGCAGAGATGGGTGTTCTTCCAGTTGCCTTCCTGGGAAGACAATAGGTCAGGAGAATGATCCCATTCCACTCTCAGGTTGATTCAGCTAATGTAAGTGGAGTGCACTCTCGATGTAATTTGCCCATCCTCTGTTCAAGCAATTATATGAATACTACTCCATTTATCTGAAAATATTGACCCTTGAGATATTATTTGTGTAAATATGATTATTATTGTTGGCACAATAATTATGGAGGCAGATTATATTGAGTTTGCCAAAAGAACCTATTCTGCCTAGCTCCTCAGGGCATGAGTTGGGATTGGCTTCCATCCTGCTGCAGTGTGCCAGATCACTGTTTGAACAACTCTCTGCAAGTCAGTTCTCACACTTCTTAAAACCATCTATTAGGACAGAAAGTTTCCTTGCATCACTTAGTCTGAGTGTCATCTTGCTCACTATGAGTAGCAAAGCATCTTGATTTTGAGGTGTATGGTAATCATTTTAACTATTCCTGCTAAGATTGTTTTGATGGTAAATAAATAAATGATTTCACAACCATATTGGTGAAAAGAATGTTTGGCAAAAGGCGGAGTTAGATCTTTTATTAGTTATATCAGGTGCAATAGAAAAGATCTGTTTCACTGTGGGGAAAAAATATGTTTTATGACAATGCTGATTTGCTCTTTTCATCTCTAGAAATACCTCAACCCTCACACTTGTATTCACATGTCTGATACTGGCTTGCATGTCATTTATATTGAGGTGTAATCAGGTTCATTCCCCTAAAAGGAAATTTGGTTGCAGTGCTAGTCAAGTGAGAATGAGGAAAGGATTTGTGTTTAATTTTCCTTTATCGCAGTGTCTTTAGGATGCTATTTGGGTACTGAATTTCACTCCAATGATAGATTGCTAATTTAAATGTAATAACTAGTCTAAAACACTTTTGATGACACCAGAGAGAGAGATAAAATCAGAGAATGCAATGTCTTACTGGTTTTCCCTCAGGTAATGGTTTTAATAAATCCAAAACTCTTTTAGTTTACGACATTTAAAATAGCAACGCTGCAATGTTGTGTGTGAACTCCACTCATATGCTGGTACATTTCTATTGCTGATTTAAGACATTGATTAAATAGTTACTAGATATGCACTGCATGTGTCCTGTGTCTATTATGCTTGGAATGAGGACATTTGGCTTTAGGGACCTTTAAAGGACTCATTTGTTTGCATTCAACAGTTTGTGTGCTCCTTTCTAGTAAAACAGTATTTATCCATTGTCTCACTGTTTTTAAAATCATGAGAGCCTTACAACTACTTTCTAATGAAGCTGATTTTAAGTACAAGAAGCAGCATTTTGATTAGAACTCTGTAGCCTTCTGACTCAAGATTGACTTCAGCAATTTCAATTAATGGTTCTCATTTCATTTTTACAGCTTCTTTGGATGTGCTTCATTGTCACCCACCTTTTCTTCATGCCATCTGACCTTGATCCATTTATCTTTTCCTGCTTCCTACACTTGCCTTTTGTTCCACTGACACTGCTGTTGTACTTGCATTAAATCTTGAACTTTTGCAGATTTTGAAGAGAAGCCATAAACCTGATTCTCTCATCACAGATGCTGCCTGACCTATGGAGTATTTCCAACATATATCCATATTGTTTTTTCTTAATTCAGTCCCAATGAATTCAGCCCGAAACTTTGACTGTTTACACTTTTCCATAGAAGTTACCTGGCCAACTAAGTTCCTCCAGCATTTTGTGTATGTTGCGTGGATTTCCAGCATCTGCAGATTTTCTCAAGTTAAGTCAAGTGCAGTCAAGTCTCTTGTAATTTAACTATATACATATACGTAACATATATAACCATATAACGTACATAGAAACAAAATATTTCTTCAAACCAGGGTGTAAAACATAGTAGTACACATAACACACGATAACTTATGAAGGTAAGAATAAAATCTATAGATAAATCACACATAAATAACAAACTAAAGTGCATTAATATTAAATATTGTGCTGGAAAAGATTAACCAGTGACATGTCAAATTTGATGCAGCAGGGAGTTCAGAAGCTTGATGACCTGAGGGAAGAAACTGTTTCTCCTCTTGACCGTTCTTGTTTTTGTGCATTAGAATCTCCTGTCTGATGGTAGAAAGTCAAGGAGGTTGCTGGATGGATGGGTGAGTGCTTTCTACCTCTCTCTACAGAACCATGCATTCACAGAGGGGAATGATTCTTTTGCACCTTCCTTAAGTCCACTATTATTTCCTTTGTCTTCTCCACATTCAGGCTTAGGTTGTTCCTCACACCAATCCACCAACCATTCCACTTCCTCTCTATATTATATCTTGTCATCAACTTGGATGTGTTGAACTCAATATTTGCAAAAGCGAAAACACTCTTTTTGGCTCCTACTAAATATACCTCCTTCTGGCTCTTTGCCATTTCCACCATCTCTTTTCTGAAATCATTTCGTGCTTTCCATCTGCTGGGTATTTCTAGCAAACAAAGAGGGGCATTGAAGGCAATAACTCGTGGTGATACATCTTCTGCAAGTAAGTATGCACCTATGCATACATGTGCATATGACAATAAACCCTGACTTTGACCATGGCTGTTGTAAGAGTGTATCTTGTACAAAGTGTAACCCCAATACTAAAACATACACTACCACATGTATAGGAAACTGGGTTCAATTTTTTTTACAAGTTTAACCTTCTAATTCAACTATTTTTGCAGGCTCTGAATTATAAAATTTAGAAAATTATTTACATCTATAGTTAATTGTAAATTCAGTCAACTATATCATTCATTCATTTGAACTCTCTGTTCACTATGCTCCTCACCGAGCAGCCAATGACATTAATGAAGTATTCACACTGGGAGCTTGTCAGCCTACGAGTCACCTCTCCAGGTAGACCTCATAAGTTTATGATCTTCCATCCTTTTCTGCATTTGTTGTGTCAGCATAATGTTCTCCATGACTTTGAATATTTTGTATTTGTTGCATTACTGGGTATCATCAACTTAGTTGCAACAATCTCTGGTTTGCTCGGCCTTTCAGACTTTCCAACTTTGGACCTCTGTTTTCACGTCATTTTGCATCTTGGCTGTCAATCTGACTTATTGTCAACACTCCATCTTTACTTTTTCCTTCTGAATCATCTCCAAGGCCTTTGATTGTGATGTAACTGTTATAAGTCTGATCAGTTGTATTCTGGCCATGCCACAAATGTGAGGCAGTTAAGCAAAGCATCTTTAATTGGGGTTGTTGGCTGTGAGGGCAGGAGGTCTGGTGTTCACTAGACCTGTATCGGCCAAAACTAAATCACAAAGTGCAGAACTAACTGAGCACAGGCATAATTGGTACCATGTTATCCTTTGCATTGCAACTCATTGCCTTCAAAAAGCAAAGATCTGCAGATGCTCTAAATCTGAAAGAAAAACCCTGAAAATTTGTGGAGTGTGAAAGAGAGCTGATATTTCATATTAGTTAACAAAATACTCCAGGAGAAAAGTTACTGACCTGAAATAGATGCGGCCTAAACTGCTGAATATTTCCAGCTTCTTCAGATTTTATTTCAAAATGTTGACTTGAACAAATGGCTAAATTTTGATATTGGCCTGACACCTGTTTTCTAACTTCTCAGCAATTACAGTTTTTGGTTCACTTGCAGCTACATCAGTGAAATTTATACCCATTTTATATAATGATATCCTAAATACCAACTTAAATCCAATCGCAGTTGAGACTCAGGTGCTGAGGTGGAGGAAAACTATATTGTCATACCTCTTCTTAATCTCTTTCACCAATCTGCAGTACAAAAAGTCTTAGAAGTTTTTATATGGTTTCAGATGGTATAGCTTGCACAGAGCCCTGATCTCAACATTGAGGCTGTCTGGGATTACCTGGAGAGACAGAAGCAAGCAAGGCAGCCAAAGTTGGCACAACAACTGTAGCAAGTTCTCCAAGATGTTTGGAACAACCTAGCAGCCAATTTTCTAATAAAACTGCATGTCAGAAAATCTAAGAGAACTGATGAATTTTTAAAGGCAAAGGGTGGTCACACCAAATAATTGATTTGATTTAGTTTTGTACTGCTTAGTGCTCTTTATGGTAATTTTTTTGATATTTTAGGAACTTTTCATTATTTTTGAAAACATCTTCGCTTTAGGAAATGTTATATATGAGCCTAAGACTCTTTGCAGTACTGTACATTTCACTTCACCGCCAACTATATTCCTACTGGATCCAGCACCAAGATTACTCTAAGCATGCTCACTGAGTGTAGATGATACCATGCTGGCAAAATACACTGCTCTGCTTGAAGTGGACACTGAGAAGCTTAGTGTGGCCCTGAACTGAATATTTCTAAGATAAATGGTCTCTACCAAACTACCCTCATTGAATAATAAATTACCTGGATAATCAAAATTCATAACAAGACCCTGAAAAATGTGGATCACCTTTCATGTTTCAAGTGTCATGCTCAGCAAAAAAATAAGTGTTAATGATGAAGTCTAGTTCTTCCTCCAGGGTACCAGCATAGCCTTTGACACTGACCAAAGATTAAGACATCAATCAGAGTGTTAGCTTATAGAATTCATTGTCATTATTATTATATGTCTTTAGTGAGTCATAGACTGCCATCAATGCTCTTTCTTCAAAATACTATGTATCACTGGTTTGAGAATATAACCATATAACAATTACAGCACGGAAACAGGCCATCTTGGCCCTTCTAGTCCATGCCGAATGCTTACTCTCACCTAGTCCCACCGACCTGCACTCAGCCCTTAACCCTCCATTCCTTTCCTGTCCATATACCTATCCAATTTTTTTTTTAAATGACAAAATCGAACCTGCCTATACCACTTCTACTGGAAGCTCGTTCCACACAGCTACCACTCTCTGAGTAAAGAAGTTCCCCCTTGTGTTACCCCTAAACTTTTGCCCCTTAACTCACAACTCTTGCCACCTGAGCTTGAATATGTTTGGGAACTTTATTTTTTTTAACACATAACACCATTAACTCTTGATTTACTATAAGTTACTATATGACGTAGTTACTAATCAAATATTGTTCTGTTAACAGCAAGACCAGACTCCAGGTGTGTTCTGTTGTTGTTGATACTTCTACAGGGTTGCATGTACAGAACATGATCTGTAGGGCAATAGTAGGCTAAAACAAGTAGATCAATCAGGTTAGTCCCATTTGCTCTATTTTGTGGCTGCTTTGGGTTTGGAGGGCATTGAGGTTGAAGGAGGGGTCATGGTGGGGGACATACAAGGTAATGAGAGCTGGTGTTCAGTTTCTATGTGGTAAAGTCCACTTCAACAACCAAAATAGCACTGCACTTGTCAGAGGTATGATAGGAATATTGGGGTGGTCCTTAGTGGAATGCTGCAAGTCAGAGCAAGTTGTGTTAATGTGAGGAAGGGCAGTGGAAAAATCGAGACAACCAATGTCACGTTGGCACTTTGTACTGGATGAAGTGAAAGAAGCCTGTGGGAAGAATCCCAAAAGGTTCAGGAATTCTGAAGATGGAAGAAAAGGTCCATTATCTGGATGAAGGCTTCTAACCCATAAAATGGGCATCAGGTGAAGGTGATGAAAGAAGAGCTCAGCATAATGTCAGACTCAGACTTATTGAGATGCGATGAAGCTGAGACTTATGATCAAACTGGACTCAGAAGGGAGAGTGAAATTCAGCAAATGGAGCAAAGATGATGCCAGGTGAAAATAAGGGGCAGAATGTCCAGAAGAGTATTAGCACTTTAGAACTGTTGGAATTCACAATTTTTGATTCCTGAAAGGAAGGAAGGAATTGTTGCTGAAACACCAGATATAGTCAAGTGTGAAATTGCATACCCTGGAAGTTTTACTATAAAACGCATTGGTCCAGTTGCACAGAATGTCTTGTGAGATTTTAACCAGGAGCTTTCTGGAAGTAGTGCTGTATTAGTGCAAGAGGATGACACAATCAAGTTCACCTCTATTGCCCAGTGGCAAATTGTTAATTATAACGTAAGGTCTAGGCTCATAAAAGTGACCAAGGTGTGCCTGCAGCTGCAGAGACTGTAAATCAGTGCTTCTGTATCAACCTCCACAATCACAATAAATGAAAGAGAATCCAAAATTGCATTTTATTAATAATTTGTGATTTTTTTTCAGAAATTCATTGATGGTTCGGAAATTATTAATATCACTGGGCACAAGATGTATAGGCTATGAGACTGGAAAAATAGCAATTGATTAGGAGCATGTGATAAATGGTCAAGGATTTTATGTTGTCTTGTCATCTTATATAAACCATTGATTGATCATCCATTAGATGGTGAAATAGAAATTGACAGTGTAAGTACAAAATGCTGTATCACTGAGACATCAAGAATGATCTTCCGGCCTTTGTAGTCCATATGTCTTGGTTTGAGATCCTATCATTTAAAAAATGAAGGTGTGCTCTCCATTTAACATTTTTCACAAATATGAAGTCTGATAAATTATCAAAAGGTTTTTGGGACGAGTTCCATTGAGAGATAAAACTAGGTTTCTTTGATACATCCTTCAGATTAATTTTCATTTATTTGTCACATGTTCATTGAACCATGAAGTGAAATGCATCATTTAAGAAGCAACACAACCTGAGTATGTGCTGAGGGAGCCTACAAATGTCACCATTTATTCAGGTGCCAGCATAACATGTCCACAATATGCAGCAGAACACTATAAGCAAAAACACAACACAACAACAACAGCGGCACAAGGTCATTTCCTCCCTGCTCACTCAAATAGACAGGCCTCTGACCGCAGGACAGACTACCTCCAGGCCTTCAACCTCCAGTGGACATGCAGCATCGCAGACATTAGGCCTCTGCCTCACAGACTCAGGACTGGGGCCTGTGGGCCTTGACTTCTGGCTCACTGACTTCAATCTTTATTCTGATACCACAAGTATTAGATGCAGAGTTTCTGAATTTTGTTGCAATATCTTGAAAAATCATCCAAAGAAAAAAAGAAGATTTGCTAGGAATTAATCAAACATTAATAAGCTGGTAAGGAAGGCGGGCTCTGTTGTGGGCACAGCGGTGGCAGAGCGGAGGGCGCTGAGTAGGCTACGATCAATCATGGTAAACCCTGAACATCCTCTGCACAGCACCATCCAGAGACAGAGAAGCAGCTTCAGCGGCAGGTTGCTGTCAATGCAATGCTCCTCAGACAGGATGAAGAGATCATTACTCCCCAATGCCATTCAGCTCTACAATTCAACCACCGGGGCAAGACATGTTAAAGTGCCGGGGTTAGGACTGAGCTTAAGTTACCACTCAATGCACTTTAGTAAACTATTTAAGAACTTTTTAAAAGCTATTTATTAATGCTTTTTGGGAGGGTGATTTTAGATGCATATCATATTTATACTGAGTTAAATACTGTATGTAATTAGTTTTGCTACAATAAGTGTATGGGACACTGGAAAAATGTTGAATTTCCCCTTGGGGATGAATAAAGTATCTATCTATCTATCTAAAGAAGATTTTGGCTTTTTCAACTAACTTAAATTGGAGAATGATTTTATCTCTGTGGGATAGAAATATAGTGGGCCAAGTTGTATGAGTTATGGAATGAGTTAAACAAGGAGCCCATCTCACTGGAGGGAACAGCTACTCTGTCTCTCCAATCCTACATCAGCCAGACATGGTATTATATTCAAGGCCTTATTCATTTGAGTGGAATTTTTCAACCTGGAGAATAGAAGGAAAATGGTTTCTTAATTTTTACATTTCATTTTCTTAACTTTTAAAAAATATTCCATTTCCTTTTACTATTTCTAATTTTTCTGTTTAATTATTGTTAATTATTATTATTATTTCTGTTTTATTCCAATTCTTTTAAATCTTTCTGAGTTTGTGATATTTCAATACATTTTGTTTAAATGGTTCCCAGCTCTGACAGAAAGGGAAGCTCCAGTGATTGTATTTTGACTTGGAGAAGACAATTAGATCTTTTGGGAATAAGATGAGTCTGTGATTAAATTGGACAGCTGCTTCAGAGAAAGTGATGATGCTATGTTTGTTCTGTGTTTTCTGCTGAGAACTGAAGAACGCTAATTCCTTGAATAAACTAATCTATGTTATTACATTCTCAGTTTAAACCCAAGTAATGAAGTATTAGTGTAGATTTTTTCATCGGCACAATCTCCAACACTCGCTGATCTCCATTCAAAATCACTGCATTAACATCCTACAGTGGGAACCTGCTGGAAGATATATGTATGGTTATTAACAGCAAGATGGTGGTTGCCCTTCTGCGTGTAAATCTCATCAAGTAATTGGGAGCTAGATAACTGTGAACCTTAAAATTGCTGAAAAAAACATTAACAGTGACTAGGCTACCTACCTTGGTTTACTCAGCTATAAGTGGGGACAAACCTTCATAAAGTTTTTGGTTTTTCTTTGCATTTTTTTTTGAGGAACAGAGAGCATGTCGGTTGGGTTAGTATTTTGCTCTGGGTGTCGGATGTGGGAGTCGTGGGAATTTTCCAGTCTCCCAGATGGCCACGTCTGCGCCAGGCGCACCGAGGTGCAGCTCCCGAGAGACCGTGTTAGGAATCTGGAGCTGCAGTCTGATGACCTACAAAAAGTGAGCGGGAGATAGAGAGGAGCTACAGGGAGTTAGTCACCCCAAGGCTGCAGGAGCTAGATAAGTGGGTGACGGTCAGGGAAGCGAAGGGAGGAGCTCAGGTAGTAGAGAGCACCCCTGTGACCACCCCCTCAGTAATTGTTATCTCATTTTGGATGTGGTTGAGGGGAATGACCTGACAGAGGACGACCACGACGATCGGGTCTCTGGCACTTAACCTGGTTCTGTGGTGCAGAAGGGAGAGAAGAAGATGAAGAATGCGGTAGTCATAGGGGATTCCATCATGAGGGGAACAGACCGAAGGTTCTGTCACCCTGATAGAGATATCCATATGGTGTGTTGCCTCCCAGGTGCCAGGGTATGGGATGTCTTGGATCGGGTGCAGAGTATTCTGAAGGGAGAGTCTGAACAGCCAGAAGTCTTGGTACACATTGGTAGCAATGACATAGGTAGAAAAAGGGAGGAGGTCCTGAACAGAGTATTCAGGGAGTTGGGTAGGAAGCTGAAAAGCAGGATCTCCAGGGGAATAAACTCAGGATTGCTGCCTGTGCCATGTGCTAGTGAGTGCAAGAATAACATAATCAGGCATGTTAATGTGTGGCTGAGAGATTCCCGAATCACTGGGTCCTCTTCTGGGGGAGGTACGACCCGTACAGTAAGGATGTGTTACACCTGTACAAAGGGGTCCAATATAGAGCTGTTAGGGAGGGTTTAAACTAATTTGGCAGGGGGATGGGAACTGGAGTGATAGGGTTGAGGAAAAGGAAAATTACTAGCGTGGGTGGAGCATTGGCTGATCGACAGAAAACAGAAAGTAGGAATAAAGGGATCCTATTCTGGTTGGCTGCTGGTTACCAGTGGAGTTCCACAGGGACTGTTGGGACTGTTACTTTTTACGATGTATGTCAATGATTTGGACTACAGTATGAATGGATTTGTGGCTAAATTTGTCAATGATACAAAGATAGGTGGATGAGTGGGTAGTGTTGAGGGAATGGAGAGCCTACAGAGAGACTTATATAGTTTAGGGGAATGGGCAAAGAAGTGGCAAATGAAATATAATGTTGGACAGTGTATGGTCATACACTTTGGTGGAAGAAATAAACAGGCAGACTATTATTTAGATGGGGAGAGAATTCAAAATGCAGAGTTGCAAAGGAACTTGGGAGTTCTTCTGCAAGATACCCTAAAGGTTAACCTCCAGGTTAAGAGATGGTGAATGCAATGTTGACATTCATTTCTGGAGGTATAGAATATAACAGCAGGGATGTGACATTGAAGCTGTATAAGGCACATGTGAGACCACACTTGGAATATTGTGTGCAGTGATGGGCTCCTTATTTTAGAAAGGATATACTGACATTGAGAGGGTTCAGAGAAGATTCATGAGAATGATTCCAGGAATGAAAGGGTTACCATATGAGGAAAGTCTGGCAGCTCTTGGGCTGTATTCCCTGGAGTTCAGGAGAATGAGGGGGGGGGGGGGGATCTCATAGAAACATTCCAAATGTCAAAAGGCCTGAACAAATTGGATATGGGAAAGTCATTTCCCATGGTAGGGGATTCTAGGACAAGAGGGCATGACTCTCAGGATTGAAGGATGCCCATTTAGAATTGAGATGCAGAGAAATTACTTTAGTCAGAGGATGGTAAATCTGTGGAAATTTTTGCCACAAGTGGCTGTGGAGGCCAAGTCATTGTGTGTATTTAAGGCAGAGAATGATAGGTTCTTCATTAGTCAGAGCATCAAAGGGTATGGGGTGAAGGCAGGGGAGTGGGTATGACTGGAAGAATTGGATCAGCCCATGATTGAATGGCGAAACAGACTCGATGGGCCGAATGGCCTGCTTCTGCTCCTAAATCTTATGGTCTTGTGGTCTAATATTTCTGATATTTAATAACATGTTTTGGTCACTTCCTCACATAATGTAAGCCTGGTGTTTTTATCAGCTGTAAGAAATGACTATAGATGATCTGCCTATTTTAATCAATGGTGAGAGGAGGATCTCTGGATCTGTTTTCAGCCCACTGGATGATCAGGGACCTAATCAACCCCACCAATTTTATACATACATCTTTACTCCTTTTATACATACATCTTTACAGCACAGAAGAAAGGAGATGATGTCTATAATAATGTAGTGCCCGGAGGTTTGATGGACCATACACCATAAATACTAATTGCAGTACTACTAGGACTTAAGCGATAAAGCAATCATTGCATGTTCTGAAATAACATTTAAATCCCTAGGTCACCACTACTTGATTAGAAAAGAGCCTACTGTTTTTAATGTATATTCCTGCTATGTGAGGCAATTTCATATTGACAACTATTGAAATTTCAACACAACTAACAGTTTCAAATGGCTCATTAACATTTATTTACCATGCAATAGCTTCACATGCTGCATTGCAAAATGGTCAAATCAATGCCTCAAGACAATTCAAAATGAAGTGAAGTTGTTAAGAAAATTATTTAATTAATTTCAAACATTTGCTTTTAGATGTTGCATCCATCGGATGAAAATCTAATGTTCTTTGCAACATTAAGTATAAAACTTCCCAACATTATTGCAGCCTTCAAAGAGCTTTTGCTTTCTCTTTACTTTCCAACGACTGTAAAAAATTTGATTTTGCCATACAGATTTTCAAAGAACACACAAATGTTGTTTTGATTTGGCTAATGCATGTCATTAAGAATGCAATCCATGTACACGTGAAGATAGACTAGTCATGAAATGAACTAGGAATCAATGGAATTAAAGCTCTAAGTTTTATAAAGTAAGGTTGTGCATCAAGAACAGCCTAGTGTCATTGGTGCAAATTCCATTTTAATTGCAAACAATTGTAGCCTGAGGTCAGAATTTTTCTCCTGTGGACTGGGGAAAATTGTAATCCATAAGAATCTACTTAAATTTCAGCTGTTACGCTACATTTTGCATTTTTGTAATTGTAGCCCCAGCCATGAATTTATGTGACTTATAAAATGCTCACATAATAGAGTAAAATTCACATTAGGCTGTGGAGTTTTGTGTTGATCTCTCTTTCAGTTCTTGTGACTGCTCGAACAGCATCAGTCTATTGCTGCAAGTTCTAACTAACGAACTTCAAGTATCCTTTAGTGCTTGGGGGTTTATTTGCATCCCTATATACTTGACTATTACTCTAATTTGCCTTTATTCCCAATCTCTTTTTATCCATAACCGTGATATATTATCAATATTCATTATTTAAGAGGCAGAGGGAAAAGACATGAATCAGGAATCAATTCTGCAAAATGACGTATTTGTCATCAATGAAAAACAGCATGAATTCCTATTTTAGGCACTTCCACATGCTTGCATTTATCACTTTACTAAACTAGTAATTATACAACCTAGAATGTTGTGCTGTGGATGAACTCAGCTCCTTTGGCTTGCTGCTCTATTTATCCAGGGAACTCTGCAGTCCATATCTAAATGTTGTACTCAGAGTTTCATTTTGGCTATGTTGTTTTGACTACAAATTCATGCTGCATGCAAAAAATTGTAGGATTTGGACTCTTGCTAGCCTCCATTCCCTAGGTGCCCCATAAGCAGACCGCACTTCATTGTTTACAAAGCTTTGAAGCCCTGGCCCCAGCAGCACCCTCATAATTTTCAAAAGCCTATGTTGTCAAAGACCTGTTATGAATACCCTTTTTCTTGTCATTCTTCTATCAAATCCAAAATATGGATTAGTATCCATGCAATTGTAGGTTCTTTCATTTTGGACCACAAAGGTTAGATCTAAGTAATTTCTAAATCAATAAAAAGTAGGGACAGTAACAGAAAAGAGGTTCTCAGGAATTTGAGCACAGTTCCAGGGTTCCGATGTTTCAGACGTGATAGAGGCAGAGGGATGAAGGGTGGGAGGGGGTGTGGCTTTGCCAGTCAGGTAAAATATTACAGCAGTGCTTCGGCAGGACAGATTAGAGGGCTTGTCTACTGAGGCCATGTGGGTGGAGCTGAGAAACAGGAAAGGTATGACCACATTAATAGGGTTGTATTATAGACCATCCAATAGTCAGCGAAAATTGGAGGAGCAGATCTGCAGAGAGATAACAGACAACTACAGGAGACAGAAAGTTGTGATTGTAGGGAATTTTAATTTTCCACACATTGATTAGGACTCCCATACTGTTAAAGGTCTAGATGGGTTGGAGTTTGTGAAATGTGTTCAAGAAAGTCTTCTAAATCAATATATAGATGTACCAACTAGGGCAATCTAATTCCCTAAAAGTGGCGTCACGGATGGATAGGGTCGTAAAGAGAGCTTTTGGTACTGTTATGAATCCCGTAACTGGAGAACTTATCAGCAAAGATAGAGAGGTCCGTTGAAGTCTGATGTCACTATTTTCAAACATTTTATTCATAAAGGGACACAAAAGTAGGGTTAATACATACATTTAGATAGTGCACATTGTCAACACTCAATCTAAAGCGCGGGTATATTAATAATCATCATTAAGAAGTGAGCTCTGCTGATGTCTAGGGGTTAATAGATTGTCCGTTGGAAATATAAAAGTCACTCAGAAGGCTGCAGCCTCAGCCCTTTGAAAATCGTTGGGTTTTACGTGGGGCGACTGAGAGAGAGAGATTGGGGGAGAAGAGAAAGAACTTGCCGAGTCTTGATGAATCTTCCGTGAAATCGGGGGAGCATTGGTTCCCTCTCCCCGATGTTAGTTAAAAGCGGTTTTCTGTGATTCCAGCCACAAATTCCAATCCCGGAATCTAACGCACGTGGCTTCCTTCAGAATGGCTTCCCGCTGCTGCGGGATCACTCTCTCGTGTCTTCTGGGTGCGTCTGAGGGGCTGTCCCCCTGAGACTCTCCTTTATACTTCCTCACGGGGTCGCAGGTGTCAATCAGGTTGGGATGATGCAATCTCTCTCTCAACCAGCCCACCTTGCCTGAGGGCTTTTCACGTGGTCTCCATGAGACAATAGTTGCTGGCATCTTATTCTGTATCCCTGGTGGGACGTGCAATTTTTAACGTTTCTCTCTCTCTCACTTCCTGGGTCTACTGACCCCCCCCCCTCAAAGGAGGGGGCTGGGGTCATAACACCTCCCCTCTTAAAAAGACGTTTTACCAGCGGTTAAAGCGGAGTGGTCCACAGTCTTACAGGAGTTTTGAATCTAATACAATACACAAGTTTTTCTTTTCACAAAATACTACCGTTATACATTCAAGTCAGTATCTAAATAGTTAATGATTATAGTGTCCCTTTCTTTAATATCTTAACATTGCGAACCGTACATCAGACTTCAATTCAATAACCACCTATTTAATTTCTTTTTCTTAAGCAACAAAACTAAGGAGGTGTGACCTTAGCTTAGGTGCATTTACAAAAGATTACGCGAATACTAATCATTTCAGTCGTTTAACTTAACCGGCAGGTCTCCAAAGGGCTGTCTTTATTATTCACAGGCTTTGGCGCAAACCCGTTCAACCTGCTTGGCTGTCTAACAATGGCATCCCCATTAACCGTCGCCTCTTTTTCGGCGAGCCCCCCCATGGGGAACTTGAGTAGTTTCACGTGGTGAACTCCCGCCCGCCCCGCTCATCGGGGTTATTTTAGCAACACCATGCCCCAGACTTAGTCCATTTCCACCCAACTCTTTGATTTTACCCAGGTGGCTGCTGGCCCTTTTATCAGTCCCCTTCAAGCTATTGGTGTTTGTTTCGAACTCTTCGCTCAAGTAGCATGTCGAAGGCAGCCTTTTCACACCCCATCCTGGCATAACAATAGAGTGGGGGGCCCTGCTATTCCCCGGCTCACTCTGGTTTAAGATTTCTTCCTTCGATTTGGAAACTACAGACTTTTCGTTTCCTTCGCCAACAATCCTCACCCCCCCCATTCTTAAATTCTGCATTAACTTTGAACACTCCTTCGAGTACAGACGCCGGGGAACTCACACTTTCCCCGGTTACCAAGGTTAACCCTTTTCCCACTGAACCAAGTCTATCTGACCCACAAGGACGGCCGCCCCATTCCACTGAATCAGATACCTCAGACTTCTTATGAGCTCCGTTACCAGGTTCAGCACCTCGTGCATCCCCATCTCGGACACACTCAAACGGGACATTGGCCTCTTCCAGGCTTTCAACACCCGTACCTTTTCCACATTCTAACTTCCCCCGATCCTCCCAGTTACTCTCTGGGCAGCTCCCACCCGGGGAAGGCGCAACCCTGCGAGCTGAAACAACCTCCTCGGCCCTTTCAGCAGACTCCTTCGAGGCAAGGGTATCCTTTCCATCTGGGACTGCCCTCCTCTCATTATCGGGAACACCTTTAGAACTCTCAAGTTCTTCAAACAATTCTGCCAAATCAGACAGATCATCCATGTCCCACTCTGGACCCTTTAACAGCTTTATCTGTTTCTCATCTTTATCTCCTACCTTTAGGACCTTTCTCTTCGCTAAAGGCAGATCTGTCTCCTCTCCCTTACCCCCTTTCACTTTACTACTCTTCGTCTTACCACCCTCGAAACCCTCATGGCACAGGGTCAGCAAAGACGTCTCGGCCAAATCAAAACTGGCCAGATTTAAACTGCTCTTGTTCACAGCTCTCTCTCTCGACAGGCTGCGAGTGACCGCGCCGGTGAGATGGTCCTTGGGCGCTAGGGATGGGGCCACCGTGCTCGCCGGTCGCCAGGACGGCAGCATGGCTGATCAAACCTTACCCCCTGCTAAGTCATTTCCCAGCAGGATGTCCACGTCAGCTCTCGGGAATTCTGAGGGCACCCCCACTTCAACTGATCCATACACCAGCTCACAATCCAAAATGACCTTATATAAGGGCACCATTTCTATCCGTTTATTTATTCCTTCCACCTTTACCATGCCCGTTTCCCGACCAAATTCTAGTACCTTACGGCTAACCAGGGATAATTCAGAGCCTGTATCCCTCCAGATTCGTATGGGAACTGGTGTGTCTCCCCCCGTCACAGACACGGTTCCGTGTGACAGACAACTCCCAGAGCCCTCTCGTACTCTGTCTACCCTCGGCTCTCTGGTCGATTTGCTGATTACCACGGCACACCCGATAGGGACTGTGTATTTCCCTCTTCCTATCTCCGTCCTCGGAGCAAAGCATCGAGATGCAATATGCCCCTCCTTTCCACAATTAAAACAGGTCAAACCCGGAGCCCTCTGGCCATCTTGCCTTTCCCCCTCAACCTTACCGCTAGCTCCCGGTGGAACCTCTACCTCACTCGTCGGACTTTCTCAATCGTTCCCACGGTCTCTCTGGGGACCTTTATTCGAGGGAGTCTTTGTCTTATGGGTTAGGGCATATTCGTCCGTCAACCTGGTAAATTCTGAAATGGACTTATCCGGCTTCTCATTCAAATACACCCGGATCTCCTCCGGAACACAACTTTTAAATTCCTCAATCAAAAACAACTCCCTGAGATGCCCATAATCCTTGCCCACTCTTTCCGCGGTGCACCAACGGTCCAAGAGCACCCCCTTCTCATGGGCTAGTTCGGTATATGTTTGTTTCCACCCTTTCCTTAAATTTCTAAACTTTTGTCTATAGGCCTCAGGTACCAATTCGTAAGTCCGGAGAATGACCTTTTTTACCTCATCATAATTCTCCGCTCCTCCCTCCTCCAGGGACAACGCCGCATATGCTCGTTGGGCTTTCCCCTTTAACACACTTTGTAACAACGCCACCCACTGCTCTCTTGGCCACTTCTGATTTACTGCCACCTTTTCAAAAAGCAAGAAATAACTATCGACATCTGCCTCCTCGAACGGGGGCACCAATCTCAACTCCCTACTAGCGTTAAACCGCTCTGCTTGGTCTAACCCTTGATCTCTTCGCTCGTTCTTCATCTTCTCAATTTCCCAGTCATGTTGCCTGTTTCTTTTTCTCGGCCCGTTCCTTCTCTTTCTCTTCTGCTTCTAGCTTCTTTAGGTGAATTTCATGGTGCCTTTGCCTTTCCCCCTCTCTCTCTACCTTTTCTCTCTCTCTCTCTCAGCCGCTTCCAGCTCTTTTAAGTTAATTTCACGTTCCAACTTCAATTTCTCCACCTCTAACTGAACCGTCCCACTTGATGGTATCTCTTCAGGAATATCTCCCAATACCTCAGCTTCAAACACCTTCTTCCCAATGTAATACTGGGTTATGGCCCTTCGTACCTCCCGCTTTTTCATGGACGACCTCACTTCTATGAGGTTCAACCCCTTCGCTAAAATTTAACAAGTCTGATTTTGTGGCAGCCTCTAGCGCCCCCACCGTCGGGTTTTCCATAAATTCACCCACGTCCATCTTTGCTGGTTTCCCGTCTGGCTACCCGCGTAACCAGATTCAAGTTTTTGATTTACAAGCCCGATTCACTGGCCTCCCAATTTGGTGTCAAATCCCGGACGAGCCCCCAACTGTTATGAATCCCATAACTGGAGAACTTACCAGCAAAGATAGAGAGGTCCTTTGAAGTCTGATGTCACATTTTCAAACGTTTTATTCATAAAGGGACACAAAAGTAGGGTTAATACATACATTTAGATAGTGCACATTGTCAACGCTCAATCTAAAGCGTGGGTATATTAATAATCCTCATTAAGAAGTGAGCTCTGCTGATGTCTAGGGGTTAATAGATTGTCCGTTGGAAATATAAAAGTCACTCAGAAGGCTGCAGGCCTCAGCCCTTTGAAAATCGCTGGGTTTTACGTGGGGCGACCGAGAGAGAGAGATTGGGGGAGAAGAGAAAGAACTTGCCGAGTCTTGATGAATCTTCCGTGAAATCGGGGGAGCATTGGTTCCCTCTCCCCGATGTTAGTTAAAAGCGGTTTTCTGTGATTCCAGCCACAAATTCCAATCCCGGAATCTAACGCACGTGGCTTCCTTCAGAATGGCTTCCCGCTGCTGCGGGATCACTCTCTCGTGTCTTCTGGGTGCGTCTGAGGGGCTGTCCCCCTGAGACTCTCCTTTATACTTCCTCACGGGGTCGCAGGTGTCAATCAGGTTGGGATGATGCAATCTCTCTCTCAATCAGCCCACCTTGCCCGAGGGCTTTTCACGTGGTCTCCATGAGACAATAGTCGCTGGCATCTTATTCTGTATCCTGGGTGGGACGTGCAATTTTTCACGTTTCTCTCTCTCTCACTTCCTGGGTCTACTGACCCCCCCCCCCCCTCAACAGGTGCTCTTGCGATTCTCACAAAGGAGGGGGCTGGGATCATAACAGTACATTGGCCTTTATAAATCAAAGTATTAGGTATAAGAGTTGGAATGTTTTGGTGAGGTTGTATAAGACATTAGTGAGACCAAATTTGGAGTATTGTTTGAAGTTTTGGTCACCTAATTACAGGAAGGATATTAATAAGGTTGAAAGAGTGCAGAGAAGGTTTACAAAGATGTCGCCAGGATTTGAGAATTTGAGTTACAGAGAAAGGTTGAATAGGTTAGGACTTTATTCCCTGGAGTGTAGGAGAATGAGGGGTGATTTGATAGAGGTGTCATCAGTCGGGTGTTGAATCAGGACTCGACTGCAGCACACAGACACTGGAGTCCCAGAAACAGAACGAGACAGAACCCAAGGATGGGACGGTACACAGTCAGGGCAGGGGAAGCAGGACCAGCACAAGGGACTGGGAACAAAGAGCCTGGGGTGGACTCCAAGCCCGAGACTGGACGAGGACCCGGAATCTGGGTCTTGCCTCGGGCTCGGACCCCCAACCCAGGCGAGGATGTGACAAGGCTTGGCTAGGGACTTGGGGTCTTGAGGCTTGGGTCAAGGCTGGAGGCTAGAGGCTGCAGGTTTGACTCGAGGTTTGAGGCTAGAGGCTGCAGGATTCATTCGAGACTTGAGGCTAAAGGCTACAGGATTCACTCGAGGCTTGAGGCCACTTACATTCCCAGTTCCAATATGAGCCTCAGGTGTTTCTAGTTAAGTCCAACCGCAGCAAGGGACCGCCGGAAAACCCAGAGTCCCGAGTCCGTGGACTGGACCACAGACTTTGGACTGAACCACCACAAGAGGTGTATAAAATTATGATGGGTATAGATAGAGTGAATGCAAGCAGGCATTTTCCACTGAGGCCAGGGGAGAAAACACCCAGAGGTCATGGGTTAAGGGTGAAGGGGGAAAAGTTTAAAGGGAATATTAGGGGGGGGGGGCTTCTTCACACAGAGAGTGGTGGGTGTGTGGAATGAGCTGCCAGATGAAGTGGTGAATGCAGGCTCACTTCTGACATTTAAGAAAAACTTGGATAGGTATATGGATGAGAGGGGTTTGGAGGGATATGGCCCAGGTGCAGGTCAGTGGGATTAGGCAGAAAAATGGTTCGGCACAGCCAAGAAGGGCCAAAAGGCCTGTTTCTGTGATGTTCTATGGTTCTATAAATGATTTATGAAGAAGGCACTTAAAAAGTCAAAGGAATATTAGTTTTCATATGCAGAGGGCTAGCATATAAAGGAGAGTAATCTTTGTTTTTGTTTGGCAAGCCTTGATTTAACCTCATTTGGATCATTTCTGGGTTCCGCACATGAGAAAGATATAGATTCATCGTGATACAGAAGAAAATCAGGCCCTTTGACCTAACTGGTCTATGTGAATCATAGTACTGTTCCTACTAGTCCAAATTACCTGTATTTAGCCTATAACCCTATAAGCCACTACCCTGAACAAGAGAAAATCTGCAGATGCTGGAAATCCGAGCAACACACACAAATTGCTGGAGGAACTCAGCAGGCCAGGCAGCATCTATAGAAAAAAGTACAGTTGACATTTCAGGCCGAGTTTCGCCGAAGGGTTCTGGCCCATAAAATCGACTATACTTTTTTTTCCATAGACGCTACCTGGCCTGCTGAGTTCCTCCCAACGTCTTATGTGTGAAGCCACGACCCTCTATATATCTAACTCTTTCTGAAGTTGTGGATAAATGTAACCATCCTTTCAGTATCATTATGTGTGGCCTCAAATTGTATTAATTTAAGTGTGATTTTGAAATATTTGCAAACATCTAGACATTTTGGTAGTAAATTTATTGTGACAGTTAATTAGGTAATGACAGGACTCTAGATATTGGTCCTGCTAGTTGCAAAGTGGTCTCCTTTAGTCGGCATCATTCCTGCTTTTACCATATGTTAGTGTTATTTTTTGGGTCTGGGAAAGCTCAAAAATTTTCCACATATAAATTAATGGTAATCGCTTCTTCGGCTTACAAAAGGTTTCATTGGAACGCTCTTCTTTCGGATAATGTGGGAAACCTGTATATTCCTCTGGGTAGGACAAGTGACGAGTTAGTGCAAGTATAAAATAAGGTTTGCAGTCTGGCGAACAATGCTGGTGCATTTCTATGGCAATTTTTTGTCATTTTTCCATTTGAAATTGCAAAGCAATAGCTGTTTTTATTTCTGTTAAAAATGGCCTTGTCACTCAGCAAAATGGCAGTGATACATTTAGCATTTCCATTACCAAAATGAGAAGGTGTATTTTCTTTGTACAGGGTTGGTCTCAACATAGTGCTTTAGTGTAGAATTTTAGACTGTGACTGCGCAGACTATTTCACCACTTCATGGATTTTCGTTGGGCTAAATCGTGTAATCGCTTTTGCTGATTCATACCTGTCCATACTGAGCTGAGCCATATTTTACAGAGCCAATATCCTGACATTCCAACCCTCCGAACTGGGCAATGAAGTGCTGTGATGAAAAAGTTTCATGCACATGGTCAACAGACACAAAATGCTGGAGGAACTCAGCGGGCCAGGAATTCATCTAGGAAAAGATTACAGGTGATATTTTGGGCCGAAACCCTTCAGCAGGATTCAACGTGGTCCTGTGGTCTCAACTCAAGAGCACACTGATAGCCTGTGGCAAATGGAAAGCTGGAAAATGAGCTTTACTTTGCATCCTGCCCTGTGAAGCTACTTCACAGTTTCTAAGTGTCTTTGACATTGAGAAATCAAAAAAGAAGTTAAATTGTATAACCTGCATAAAAACGATTGAAGACCTATGGTTCTGCAGCCTCAACACAACCAATTAACATCAGGCACCCGTGTTAAGTATTTCAAATGCCTTTCAAGGCTCAAATGTCCTGATTGGAACACAACAGGCTAACAATATTTCGTAATGTTTTTATATAAGCTGACAAAGGCTTCTGCTGCCATTGTCCAAGTAAATTGAAACATAATTATGTTTTGTATGTCCTTCCTTTGTAGTGTTAGCTTATTGAAATTAGAAATTATTCAAATTATTTGCAACTTGTTCAACAAGAATGAAGGGATTTACAGAGGATCATGGTGCTTGATGGTGGAGCAAGATAAATAGAATTAAAGCTGAGAAATTCAATTTCTACATTCCTATCCTGAGACTGTGGGCATGCTAACAAGTTGGAAATTCCCAAGACTGATGTCAGAGAGAAAGATTGGAATAATACTATCTCTTAACAATTATCAACAGAGTGATGGGAGAATTATTGGCAGTGCTACTAACTAGCATTTCCTCTCTATCAAACTATACACTGGTCTTTATGGTACAGAGTTCAGCTCCAGACTCACTCTAACCTTGATCTCATCATGGACAAAAAAAGACTGAATTACTGGGAGCTGATAAGAGTGACTACCCTCAACATGAAGGCGGCCTTTGATTGTATGACATTGAGGAGCTGTAGCGACCCAGGCTCGATCATGACTACCAGAGCAATCTGTGTGGAGTTTATATGCTCTATTTGTACATATCCCTCTGGGTTTCTCCCATATACCAAAGATGTGTTGATTAGGAGGTTAATTGGCTCCTGTGAATTACTGCTTGTGCAGGTGGGTGGTGGGAAGTTGAGAACTGCAACTGAGAATAGACTCCAGGAAAATAAGTAAGTGAAGAGTATTCATCAAATTGCAGTGTTAGCATAATTCAGTGAAGCTCTTCTGCTGTTATCAGTGAATATGAGCTTTAGTAAAATTGAATTTGATGAGAAACAAGGGAATGCTCTTCATTGACTTTTGTCAATCTGAGCATAAAGTTATAGTTTGCCATGTAGAGTTCAAACTGCATGCAAGCAGACCCCAGGTTATGGAAGGGTTCCATTCCAGAAAACTGTTATCAAACTGATCTCTCCATAAGTCAGGAACATCGGTTTTCTATTCAAATCCATATCCTATCACTCTTCCTACCCTCTCTATAATTCATTTATTTCATTGAATAATCACCCGAATACTACCCATACTTAAGTTAAACTAATGGAGTACGTACTGCATCTAGACCTTAATAAATATGATTAAACATTGTTATAATAACTAGCTTGAAAAGTGCTTTAAAAATTTATTGGAGAATTTGAGTAAATTTGGATTCCTATGAGTTTAGTCATTCATAACTTGGGGAATCCCAGTATCTGGCTTTATTCAAACTTTAGATTCAAAAATTCATAACTTGCACGGCATACTACTCATCAAATTGTGAAGTGATCTGTCACATTTGGGCATGTGGTTTCTCTTTCTTTACTAAATCCCAGGCCAGTGTTCCCTCCTTCTCAGTAATAGTCCCAGGTTTTATTGCAATCCTAGACTCATGCATTATTCCAGCAATTGTTAAGGAATTAAGTTCTGTTTCCATAACCAATCTCCCTCCTCCTTTGTTGCAGTAAGTGTCTTAACTTAGCTGTACCTTGAAAGCCACTCCCTTGTGGGAAGCTGGGATTGCCCCATGTAAGGAGCATTGCAGCCCCTCACACAGGCTTCTATTCAGCTGATGATGTCACATCAGTGGTAGGGTTTAAATCTAGCACATTGTAGCTGTGCAGTTTCATATCCCCCAGGTCACCAGGGACCAGGTAGATGGGAGTTGTGCAGAAACAGTAAACAGCGGGGTGGGGGGGGGGGGTGCTGCAGTGCAGAGGAGCCA
Source organism: Hypanus sabinus (assembly GCF_030144855.1). NCBI lineage: Eukaryota > Metazoa > Chordata > Chondrichthyes > Myliobatiformes > Dasyatidae > Hypanus > Hypanus sabinus. The sequence goes on along the minus strand of NC_082707.1, from coordinate 63,957,741 downwards.
GCCACACACTTAGATAAATATTAGCCACTGTGCATATACTTAGTGTCTGTTTTGTCCTGTTAATAAACGGTTAACCTACTTACAGTTAGTGAGTCCCTTCTCTCCATACTCACTGAACCCGCAAACATGATTTCTCACAACAGTTGGCGCTGTAAGCAGGGTTCCGTGATTGAACAGAAGATGAGTATCTTTAGAAGGAAAACTAAGAGAGCAAACTATGCGAGGAGTAGAGTCCCTTGGTGGAACTAAAACCCTGTGGGATTTGAGAGTCTTGCCAACCTACTGACAGACTACAGGACACCGGTAGGTTGGTCAGACAACTTCCCAATCACCGATGTCAAGCTAATGGGTCTATAATTTCCTTTTTGCTTCCTTGCCCCCTTCTTAAATAACGGAGTGATATTTGAAATCTTCCAGTCCTGCGGAACCATGCCAGAATCTATTGACTTTTGAATGATCATTGCCAATGCCTCCGCAATCTCCACATGCCAAGCTTCTGAGGCCTCCTTAGGAAGTAGAAGCATTAGTGAACATTCTTATTTGTTACATCAGTGGTTGGGCCAGGACAGGCTTTTGGTAATGTTTACTCCTGAGACCTTGAAGCTTTCAACCCCCTCACCTCAACACTGCTGACATAAACAACTATATATACACCGGCTACCTTCCTAAAGTTAATGACCAGTGCTTTAGTGTGGCTGACATTGAGGGAAAAGTTGATATCTCCTTCCTGTACTCAAACATCATTATTTGAGATACTGCCTGCTACAGTGGTATCATCTACAAATATGTTGTTAGAATTTGAGCAGAAGTGGGCCAAATGTCGTGAGTATACAGGGAGTAGAGTAGGGAGCTGTGGGTGCAAACTTGTGGAGCACTAATGTTTTGAATAATAGTGGCAGAGGTATTGTTGCCTGTCTTTACTGACTGCAGACTGTTGGGTCAGGAAGTCAAGTATCCAGTAGCAGAGGGTGGCTTTGATCTCTAGGGCCTGGAGTATGGCGATGAGTTGGCTTAGAATTATAGTATTGAAGATATATATTTATAAACAATAATCTCTAATATGACATAAGGGGGCTCTACTGTCCAGATGCTCCAGAGTTAATTGGGGGTCCATGGAGGTGACATCCCCTGTAGACCTGGTTCGGTGGAAGGAAAATTGTACTGGGTCAAGGTTGTCTGCATGCCGTGACCAGCCTCTCAAAGCACTTCATGACAATAGGTGTCAGAGCCACTGAGCCGTAGTTGTTAAGGCACGTTATCTTGTTTTTCTTAGGTACTGGGTGATAACAGTTTTCTTAAAGCAGGGGTGAACTACAGACTATAACAGAAAGAGGTTAGAAATGTCTGCAAATACCCCTGCCTTTTGATCCTCACAGGATGTAAGGATATAACCAGGAACACCATCCAGGTCTGATACTTTTCAACAGGTTCACCCTCCAGAACACTGTCCATGCTGGTGACTGTAGATTTAGGCACACTAGAGACTGTTGGCATGGTGGCAACATATCCATTCCTTTTTGTTCAAGACGTGCTTGGAATTCATAAAGGTTATTGTGCAGGGATGTGCTATTGTCACTGTTACTGTTGTTTCTGCCCAACTTCATTTTGTAACCTATTATAATTTTCAAGATCTGCCACAGCTGATGGCTGGACTAGAACTCAATTTTGGGCTGGTGGTGTCTTTTAGCATCTCTGAAAGCTTTACAGGGGTCATTTTTTGATTTGGTCAGCCTCACCTATTTGAATGCTGCAGACCAAGTTTTCAGAAGATAGTGGATCTCCCCATTCTTCCTTGGTTTCTGATTTAGGAAATTGTCGTTGTATCAGAACTCTGCTTTAGGAGACTTTCATTGTCCTAACTCTGAGTAGCTGTCAGGTGATGTGAGCAGATAATTGTTGTATTCAATCTAATCACATTTTCTCAAAAGTGAGCCAATTTGTGCCCATAACCATTAAGTCCCACAGAACATCTCTGAAGCATTTAGTGAGTGGCATGTTTGAAAGTCATATGATGTTGTAACTTAAGGATTGGTAATTGTAGAGAATAATAGATTTTAAGCAGTTTTGTTGGCTTGTTTGAATCCTGTATGTTTGTAGTGTAAAGGAATTGCCCCTGTAGTCCATTTTTTGCAATATTATTTCACATCCACTGAAATAATGCTGTGTGAGGAACTCATTTTTCATGTCACAACCATGGATTCGGCAGCACAGTAGATACGGCAATTGTGCTTGTGAATTTGCACGTGTCAGCTAATTATTATTTAATCGTGATGGTACTTAACTCTATACTTGTCATCGTAGTGCTTGTCAAGACTTGGACAGAGCATAGCAACTGTTAGCTTTTGGCCTTCCCTGACTAACTGGACTTTTTAGTCAACTGACTTTGAAGACTAGCGATATTTGTTTAATGTGTAGATGTTCTTTTCAGCCACATTGTAGGCTTTGTTTTCCCTTTTGCTGAGTTTTAGTTAACAGCCCTATTTGGTCTCGCGTTTATTGTTTATTTTCCCTTTAACACTGTTCGCAATAAAGTTTGTGAACTATCGACATGCTTCAGTGTCTCTCACTCTGCACTTGGGCCATATCCAAACCTGGTAACAGTTCATCTTCCCAAAGTCTTTCTTTGATTCACAAAGTAAAACTCTGGAGTGTGATAAGTTCTTTAGATGCCTGGAGGAGTGTGGGGTCGAACAAAATTCAAGCAGATCAAGCACCAAAACCCATTTATTCTTGCTTCTCTGCTGCTGTGAGCTTTCTCTCCGTTCATCTCTGGTGCACCAAAGATGAATGGAGTGACATGTATTATCTAAAAGGTTGCCGCAACTTGTGTTTACTAAACTCTTGAGCTTTACTGCTTGAAAGGACAAGAATAGCCTATGCAAGCTAAGAGAGTCACCTGCATGTCCTTTTCATTCATCCTGAATGAAAACATATTGCCATTACTTCATCATCTCAGGGATGAGATCTCAAACCCGATCAAACATTACTGCAGGAGAACTCTATTATTAGTACTCTAGCAATTCAAAAAAATGGATATCACCAGCTTCTGTTGGGCAATTGGATATAAACGGTAAATCACTGTCTTGCCGAGCAGTGCTTCATATGTTATAGGAATAACATAAAACACTTAAGTTGACCATTTGCTCCAGGGCTGTAAAAGGGTTAAATCTGTCAATATATTATTAAGGTTCTATTCTCTCTGTCTTCTGCTTCAATAATCCCATGGTCAAATAGGCTATCACCATTCACTGCCTAGCTTACATCTGAACAAAGATCACTTTGTTGGTGTAGTGAAGCTCTGCCAACATTGATGCATTTGTATCGCAACAGGAAGTCATTGCGTTCAGCTGAAGAAAGAGGAGATTGTTAAAATGATTGGGTTATCAAGGTAAATTAGTACAGAGTTCAGTGATTTTCATAAGCTTATTATTCTTCAACTACTAACAACCACGACAAGGTCATGATGCTCCTGTCAGCCTGATTTATCTAGAAAGGAGTTTGGTGCTCAGGCACCCCAGATGGCGTAAGCTGATTGGCTACTAGTGTCTACTTCACACTAGTGATTGATCACTTCAGTGCTTCAAATCAAATTGTTCACTTGGAAATGTTCTGCTCGATTAGGAAATATGGACTTCAGATGGAAATGGAAGAACATCACAGAACATCATTGACATCTCCTGTAAACAACAAATATTGGAGCTCAGAATTTCTCAGAACTAAAGATGGATAGGATCAATTACCATTTATAATTAGCAATCTATAATTAAAATTGTAATGTTAATTGGCTCTGGAATACATTTTGAGAAAGCATTTTAATTATTTTAACAGACAAAAAACAAATAACTTCCTTTTTTGAATTTTTCAAACATAAGGAAGTCTGTAAATAGGTTTTATATTAATTTAAAATTCTTTGTATTATAAGTTGTGTTAGTCTGTTCATTTTTAATTACACCAGTGAAACAGATTTATGCCTCTAATTGAATTTTAGTGCAATATTCATTTCTCAGTGTTTTGTAACATAGTGCTCCTTTTTCAATTTCAAAAACTGCAGGAAGCAAAACTCTCTAAAGTAATACAGCGCCTACCAAAACCAGTTTTGATTGTGAAAAATGACTTTCATAAAAATATATTAAATGCAAGGAATGGAACAGAGAAGGCATCTTATTAAGTAAGGTCAATTGCTTTGAGAAACGTTCTGAGTGGACTCAGTGGGAACAATGTGGCAGTAATTTTACTGACAGCTAAAATAATGTTCCAAGCAATCCCACATATTTTCAATTTGATTCAGTGCTTTAACAAGATTAGAGTTGCACTTATGCTCAGTGCTAGTCTAATGGATTAGCACAACACTATTTTCCTCTGAAGTAGCTTTTCTATTTAATGTGTTTTATATGGTAATTTAGTCCTTGCCCCACCAATCTCAACATGTATACGCCATATGTAATGCGATATTTTTCTAAGCTATTTGTGATATTTTAATGATCATTGTCAGAGGAACAGTGGGTAGATTGCCAATATAAACGGGTAGTCCTTTCTCTACCAAATATAAACAAATACTCAATAAATATTTGTTGCTATTTTCCAGCAGTCAGAACTCATTTATGTATGTGTGAAAAGAGATGTTGCTTTTCTTTTAGTTTCAGCTGCTGTTGGGTATGTAAACCAAGCTGTCTTTAAATTTTGCTGCATAATTCCAACTTTTATGTAAATATCTGAAAATAATTCATTGTACCAGGGTGTAGCTTACCTAAACTGTCTACTAAAATTTGGTTATAGAATGACTTAAATTCTGAACCTTTATTCTAGGCGTCCTTGTCTGAGATTCCAAACTTAAAGAGCAACTGAGACCAGCCTACATGCAAGTTTTAAGTTTTTATTCATTTTTTCATGTACTCATTCATAACCTTTAGAGCTAATTCCCCAGTCACTGGAACAGGCATACAGAATGCCAGCTGGTGCAGCTGTTTGTCTGATGAAGGCATTTGCATAATAGCAACCCAAGATGACTTTCTGTCCCACTTTACAATCCTTTCCTCTGGGATAATGAAGGACTACTTTGTCCACAGCTCCACACTGTTGTTGCAACTGAGATTGTTAAAGCTGTCAACTTGGTTGATGCACTTCATATCCAACCAGCTATAATATCTAAATTTAACAGTCTTAGTGATTGGTTTCTGCATTTGTATGCCAGTACACTTCAGTACGATACAGTTTATGACTATAATTCTACCTGAGCTGAATTTCCAATCTGGTCTGCTCCATAAGGAGGAAATATAAAATGGATGACAGATGCTTCCCCACAGGGAAGAAGCCATTTGGGTTAAGTTTATCTCCGTCCACTTGCTTTCATTAGAGAAATGAACAGTGGAAGATCCAGTATTACATCACCTCTACAGAAATGAATAACAATTACATTAATTTCAATATTGTGCACAGAATTAAAGTTATTGAATTCAAGCTTAAAAAGACTTGAGCACAATGGGAGATAAGTACATTTCTTACACTAAACAATATAAGAATATTGAAAATCTTTCATAGCTAATGCTGTACCTCATCTGAATGCAAATGTACAATACACACAGACCTGTACAATGTAATTAAAATTATAGTTAAATGTTCCCTTAGCTTTCTTTTACAGCTTCTCCATCTCTGTCACATCTGTTCTTAAGATGAGGCTTTCCATTCCATGGCATGTGAGAAGACCTGTTTCAGAAAATGGGCTTCCCCTTCACTGAGGTTGATGGAGCCCTCGGCTGCACCTCCTTTATTTCCCACTCTTGTGCTCTTACGATACCATCCCAGGCAGAACAGGATTGAGTTCCTTTCATCCTGACCTTTTATCCCACCAGTCTACACACCCAGCACAGCATTCTTTGACTTTTCCACGAGCTATAACTGATCCCACCACCAGCCACACCTTCTCCCCCCACTCCGTTCTATTTTCTCTGTGACTCCCTGCTTTGCTCATCCTTCTCCATCCGACCCTTCCTCTCCCTAGGTACAGTCCCTGCAACTGTCAGAGGTCTAATACTTGTCCCTGCGTCATCTCCCTCACCACCATTCAGAAGCACTGACCTATATTGTGAAATTTTGTCATTTTGCACAATGCAATACATAAAAACATTGCTATAAGTTACACTAAGAAATAATAAGAGTAGTAAATAGTGCAAAAAGAGCTAAATAATGAGGTAGTCTTCATGGACCATTCAGAAATCTAATTATCGAGAGAAATAATCCATTCCTAAAATGGGAAGACTCTAGGACCTTTACAGTACATCTGCCTGCGAGAGGGACATGTCCTGGATGGTGAGGACCTTTAATGATGGATGACACCTTTTTGAGAAATCACCTTTTAAAGATGCCCTCAATGGTGGCAAGGGTAGTGCTCATGATGGAGCTGTCTGAGTTTACAACTGTCCACAGTTTTTCCCAATTCAGTGCATTGGCGCCTACATTCCGAATGGGGATGCAATCAGTCAAAATGCTCTCCTCTGCTCATCTGTTGAAATCTGCTAACAACACACACAAAATGCTCAATGAACTGCAGGCCAGGCAGCATCAATGGAATAGAGTACGGTCAACGTTTTGGGCCGAGACACAAGGGTCTATAGAATTTTGTGTGTGTTGCTTGGATTTCCAGCATCTGCAGATTTTCTTTTGATTGTGGTTGAAATCTGCTAATGTTTTTGGCGGCATACCAAATCTTCTCAAATGCACAATGAAATATAGCGACTGAAATTCCCAGCCCTAAACAGTCCTTCCAGGTGAGACAGAGGATTCACATGCATCTCCTCAAACCTTGTTTAGTACATTCGGTTTTCTGATGTAGCCTGTTCTCCCACAGTGAAACCAAGTACCTGCCATGGCCACCTGGAGCACCCAGTTATCCATTTCAATTCCCCTGCCCATTCCCACATTAACCTCTCTGTCCTCACCCTCCTCCACTGCCACAGCAAGGCTAAACACAAATTAGAGGAGTGGAATCTTTTATTCAGCATAAGTAGCCTACAGTGGTAGTACAGCAGTTAATGGATCTCTATTGAACTTTGAATTCTCCAATTTGAAGTTACCAGCTTGTCCTCTGCCTTTTTTCTCCCTCTCCTCCTGTCTACCCAGTTCCTCCTCCACCCACCCTAACTCAGTCTTCCAGCCCCCATTTCCCAATTTCATTCCCCAGTGTGATGAACTACATATACCTGTCTGGACACGCCCCCTGCTGACTGCTCCTGTGGCTCCTCCCACAGACCCCTGTATAAAGGTGATCAAGGCCTGAGCCCGGCCTCTCAGTCTCCAGGATGTAGTATGGTGGTCACTCACTGCTTGTTCCTTCTTCCAGTCAATAAAAGCCGATATCTCGCCTTTACGTCTCAGAGTGAGTTATTGATGGTGCATCACCCACCACCCACTCCAGCTACTATCCCCACTGTTCCCCACTCCTCACCCCTCCTCCTGTATTTGGTTTCATGCTTCCAGTTCTTATCCTATCAGGTTCCATCATCTGCAGCCCTTCATTACTTTCACCCACCACCCCCAAACCTCTGTTGCTTTTTCCTCTCTTCCCTTTCTGCCAATCACACCACCTCACTTGGATCCACCTATTGCTTGCCTGCTCCTTCTCCACCCACTTCCCCTCACTGCTTTATACTGGCTATTTCCTCTCTATCCTTCCATCAAGATGAAGGGTCTTGATTCGCAATATTGACAGTTTATCTATTTCCGCAGATGCTGCATGATCTGATGAGCTCCTACAGCAGATTTTCCTGTGTCTCTTCACATTTCTAATAAATACACCCTGCATCATCCACAGTGAGACTATAAATCCACATGTACATTCAATTGAGATAAGATCATGCTCTTTACGATTAAGCAAAAGTGTCTGGAGACAAGTATGGAGAATAAGGCTCTTCAGAACCAATAAGGAGACTTATTCAGTATACTTGTGAATAAGTGAGAGTCATAGAGAATTACAGCACAGAAACAAGCACTTCAGCCCATCTAGTCCATGCCATATTATTACACTTCCTAGTCCCATTGACCTGCCTCTGGACCATAAATATTCATACCCCTCCCATCCATATACTTGTCCAAACCTCGTAAATGTTGAAATTCAATGTGCATTCACCATTTCTGCTGGCAGCTTGTCCCACACTCTCACTACCATCTGAGTGAAGAGGTTCTCCCTCAGGTTCCCCTTAAATATGTCACCTTCCACCTTAAACTCATGACTTCTCGTTCTAGTCTTACTTAACCACAGTGGGAAAAGCCTGCTTGTATTTCCCCTATCTATGCTACTCATAATTTTGTATATTTCTATCTAATCTCCTCTCATTCTCCTACATTCCAGGGAGTAAAGTCCTAATCTATTCAGCCTTTCCCTATAACTCAGGTTCTCAAGACCCAGCAACATCCTTGTAAATTTTCACTGTTCTCTTTCAATCTTATTGATTCTTTCCTGTGGGTAAGTGACCACAATTTGCACACAATACTCCAGATTAGGCCTCACCAACATCTCACACAATTTAAACATAACATCTCAACTCCTGTACTCAATACTTTGATTTATCAACCTGTCTGCTTGTGACACCACCTTCAAGGAATAATGGATCTGTATTCGCAGATCCCTCTTCTGTACCACACGTCGCAGTGCCTTACCATTCACTGTGTAAGTCCTACCCTGGTTTGTCCCCACCTATAGAAATGTACTGCCAAAAAAGGGTGAGCTACATAGAGCAGGATTATTGTAGTCATTACATTAGGTGAAGATTTTCAAGCACAGTAAGACTGCTGTATGATTCACTGCTATCCTAAAGGTGTTAGTGAGCCTTGTCTATGTTTAAGAGGCATCAAGGTAGATGCTTAAACAGGCAATGCTTCAGATGATACTGAACAAAGGAACAGTGTGGACATGGTGGGCCAAAGAGCCACTTTTCTGTGCTGTGCTCTTTGCTGATTCTATAACTGGTGCTAATACACAGAGTCCTTGGATATTCTCACAATGCTGTTTCTTTTAGTTGCTCTGTAAGTTAAAGGTCAGTATCCTTTATGAATTACTCAAATACAAACTACAATCATGGTGTAATGATGAATATGTCATTAAAGAGATTATGGCACCAATTATGAGAACCAATCACTTCAAGGTGGTGTCAACCAACCTTGAAAGTGACATGTATTCCATCATAAATTATTTTGACTGCACTGCAATGTAGGTTATATTTAAAGGGTTTATTTAATGATAGATTTTAATTAAGGGGTCATCAAGTGAACCAGTCATTACAAATGGTTATCGGTTCTGCCCAGTAAGTTGTGGCAAGTTGATATTGCTGGCTTAATTAAGCTTCTGGTCAACAAGGTCAAATGACTAATGGTACTTCTTTCATCAATAAGAAATTTTTGTACAGTCATAGGGGTTATGGCATAGAAAAAGACCCTTTGGCCCATCCTGCCCATGCCAACCAAAGTAGTTTGCTGAACTAGTCCTCTTTGATAGGAGACTAGTGGTGGAGCAGTTGAAGGTTCAGTACAATGGCTGAGCTTTCTTTTGTTCAAAATGATTTTTACTTGGAGTGTAGAAGACATTGTAACACACTTTACAGCTAATGAAATGCAATTAAGAAACTAGTCAAGCTTTGCACTGTGGATAAAATGCAAGAGCTTAATCCTGTGGTAAAAACTGAATCAGGCAGAATTTACATTTTCAGAGTCATAAACTAGCAGAGTGGACTATGTGTGAATTATAGATTAGATTTTCATTTCAATAGGAATTCCTGGAACAAAATTCTGCTGGACTACACTGTCCATCACGATTATTCTTCTTCTGCATCTGTACCCTCAACCATATTCTCTATTTTCTTCCTCACAACTATTTAGATTACAGAAATCCTTCTGGGGCTCAAACTACAAATTTCTTCTGATTTTAATTCATCTCCTTTGCCATTACATCATTGTATAGGTTCTTCATGAACTGTGTGATGATTTGATCTGAGAAAGACTGACAGAGAAACTAAAGAAAGGAACCAAGAAACAATCAGAAGTTGCAGTTACTGAAATCTCAAAAAAAGTAGAAATGTATCAAATCGCCTAGTAACTATCTCAGATTCAGATTCAGTTTATTGTCATTTAGAAACCACATATGCAATGCAGTTAAAAAATGAGACAACGTTCCTCCAGAATGATATCACGAAAGCATATGACAAAACAGACTACACCAGAAAATCCACGTAACGTTTGGCAATTCCCAATCCAGAGTCCGGAGAGGCTGCTGCGTATTAATATTGCGCCACCATCTAGCGCGTTCACTGGGAAGGAGCTCCAATCCCACCAGTCAAAACAAGACCAAAAACTAAAGCTACAAGACCTGCACAAAACCACATAGTTACAACATATAGTTACAACAGTGCAAACAATAGCATAATTGATTAAAAAAAAACAGACCATGGGCACGGTAAAAATAGTCCAAAGATGTTAAGGGACTATAAGTTCAAAAGAAATCACCACACAGTTTCCACAAGTCCCGAGGGTCCCGGCAGACTCGCCATCCCACTCCGGTGGCAGAAGGGAATACCCCGCTATGGACTTCCATGGCGCCGTCCGACTCAGCCTCGCAGACGCAGCACACTATGAAAGCTCAGTTGAAACCAGCCTCGCAGACGCAGCACACACCGAAAGTGACCTGACCGCAGCGGACTCCGAGTGCATCGAACCTCCGAGCCTCCGACCATCCCCTCCGGCACAGCTTCTCCAAGCACCATCCTCTGCCGAGCGTATTAAGACGGCCCCGTCAATGGCCATCGGCAATGTAACCATAAATATCAAAAGAATTATAGAGTAAAGGTTCTCAATCACACCAGATGCATATTATTCAAAGGGCTGTGTCATGCCAAATTGTCCCTCCTGTCTAGGGCCATTTCCTGTGATCTCACATGCCAACACTTCGGCTGGATGCAGAGGATGTGTCTCAAGGAGCTTTTGTGTCCAGTAGAGTAGTTGGGCTCACTTTGTACTTTGACTGATGCAACGTGGAGACCTGCTGTTCAACACTCCTGGTGGAAGGATCCTTCCTTCATTCATATTTGTCATTGATACCAACAGTGTTTAAACTCTGACACTGAGATGTTTAGAAACTATTAATATTGAAGTAAATCATAATAAATAAAATGTACTTACATTTAAAGCATCTGGAAATGATAAAAATGATTAAGTTAGAGCAAAATAATCATAGAATTATACACCATGGAAACAGGTCCTTGGAACCAATGCATCCCTGATAACCAAGCTGTCCTCCTAAGCTAATCCTAACTGCATTTGGCCCATACCCTCTAAGCAATGAAATTATCTCAGCATCTTTAAAACATTGTTAACTGTATGTAACCAGGTGCCTGTTGAACATAAATTTTTATTGTTAATGTGCACTTACGTATTTACCCAGGTAATGCTAAAATAGCTGCCTGTGCCTTTAAGAGAAAACAGTGATGTCATTGTGCACGGGTGAAGTGGTAAGAAGAGTTACCATGTTCTGGAATGAATGTCGTGTGCTAGTCATATGGTGAGTAAAGGTGAATAATATTTGATAATATCCACGTAAATTCATTTATACTTGATTGTAAGTGTAGAATATCAGTAATTTGACTTGTTTTACATGTGGATGCTTTAGATTTTCATGAGTAGGGTAATGGTAGTGAATGGCGTGGTTATGCATAATTCTTTATCGGCCTTGCCTCTACCACTTCTTCTGACAGCTCTTTCTATGTATCCATCCCCTTTTGTAGGGAAAAAATCTAGTTCCCCAGGTCCTCTTTAAATTTTCCCCTCCCACCTAAAACCTATAATCTCTAGTTTTAGACTCCCATACCCTGGGGGAGAAAATCCGTGACCAGCCAGTTTATCTTTGCCCCTCATGATTTTATCATTTTCTCTGATTACACTCTTCAGCCTCCTTCAAACCGAGGCAACAGCTTATCCAATCTCTCCTTATGTTCAATAACTCAAGCCCCTCAGTCCCAGCAGCATCCTTGTCAATCTTTTCTGTTCTTGTGTTTAAACACATTCTTCCTGTAGTGTGGTGACTGGAACTGCATACTGTTTTTCAGATGCAGCCTGTCTAATGTCTTCTACAGCTGTAACAATACATCCCAATTCATGTGCTTGGTGTCCCATTCAGTGAAAGCAAATATGCCAAATGCCTTCTTCACTATCGTGTGTCTCCAACTGCAACCTTTGTACCTGTACTCCAGAGTATTTCCGTTCTACAAAACCCTCCAAGGCCATAATATTTACAATGCCCTAGTTTAACTTTAGTGAAGTGCAACACTTTACCCTTCTTTGAGGTTATGGCATGGTAATTCCTTTGTCATTCTTTAACGCACTTCCCCAATAAATCAAGATCCCATTATAACCTAAGTCAATTTTCTTCACTGTGCATCACAAAACTAATTTTGGTAGCATCTGCAAAACTTGCTAATCATGCCATTTATATTGTTATCTAAATTGTTAATACTAGTATCAAGTAACTTGGGGCCCAACAACAGTCCCTCTGGCACACCACTCATCATAGGCCACCAATTTGAAAAACAACCCTCTGCTACAATCCTTTGCCTCCTATTGCAGATCACTTTTGATTCTGATTGGCTAATCAACATGGATCCACCGTGCTCTCATCTTACAGAACAGGGGTTTGCAACCTGCAGTCCACAGAACCCTTGCTTAATGGTATTGGTCCATGGCTTCAAAACTTTGGGAATCTTTGTACCAGACCAATCTACTACGCGAAATGTTGTCAAAGGTTTGTTATGTATCACATAACGTCAATTATCCTATTCTTGTCAATCTAAAAACCACTTCAAAAAAACTTTATGAAATTTGTGAGAAACAAGATCCATGCAAAAGACATGCTGACTACCCCAATCACCGAATCGGGTGGCATGGTAGAGTGACGTTTTACAGCACCAGCTGTAGATTGGGGCTCAATTAAGGGCTCTCTCTGTAAGGAGATTTAGCCTTCTCCCCGTGGCCACAAGGATTTCCTGGCTCTCGAGGAACTGTATGAGAGACCATCAGCACTCTGAAGACTGCACACCCTGAGGCTGCCTTCATCATTGCCAGGGATCTTAATCGAGAGTCACTGACGAAAGTCTCTCCAAAGTTTTGCTGACACATCCAGGTGATCACACAGGGAAATAGCATACTTGACCACGGCTACTGTCCTTCCTGCAATGCTTACAAAGCACTCCTCCACCCTCCATTTGGAAAATCAGATCATCCCTCCATTTTGCTGGTACCAAAGTACAGCTGAAACAAGAGGCGGCCATAGTTTAAACCGTCCGCTGTTGGTCCGACCAGTCAGCCTCCATGCTGCAGGACGGCTTTGATGACATCAACTGGGATGTCTTCCATGATGAGGATGGCTCCGAGTTCACGGATGGGGTCAGGAGGTTCGTCTGAAAGTGCATCAAGGATGTCCCCAAGAAATCGGTCCGGATCTTCCCATATCAGAATCCCTGGATCAGCAGTTCCGTGCACTTGGCGCACGAGACAGAGTTTATGGTGCCGGTAATCAGCAAAAGCTCAAGAAAAGTAGCTGCGATCTGTGCAAAGTCATCAAGGCAGCGAAACAACAATACAGAAACAAGATTCAGACCCTTCAGCAACAACACACGCAGCTTATGGCAAGGTCTGCACACCATCGCAGACTTCAAAGCTAAACGCAGTGGAGGTTCCAACATCAATGCCTTTCTCCCAGATGAGTACATCTTTTTTACACTCGATTCAATGTCGCCAATACTAAGCCCCTGAGGAGACCTACAGCTGATGTGACCAGCAGCTTGGTCATCTCTGAGGCCAAAGTACACAATTGTTTCCAACGAGTGGACAGTCGCAAGGCTGCGGGACTGGACGGCATCCCAGGGCGAGTACTCAAGATGTGTGCAGCACAACTGGCAGGTGTGTCTACAGACATTTTTCATCTCTCCCTCTCCCAGTATAGAGTGCCCTTCTGTTTCAAAACATCCACCATTGTTCTGGTACCTAAAAGGTAACATGTCTGAACAACTGGCGTCCTCTCGCACTCATCTCAATAATAAGCAAATGCTTTGAGAGGCTGGTTAAGGACTACATATGCAGCATACTGTCACCCACACTGGACCCCCTACAATTTGCCTACTGACACAACCAAATGACAGATGATGCAATAGCCACAGCTCTACACACCGTCCTTACACATCTGGAGAAGAAGGATATTTATGTTAGAAAGCTTTTCCTGGACTACAGTTCAGCATTCAACACCGTAATTCCCTCCAGTCTCGACAAGTAGCTCAGAGACCTCGGCCTCCTCTCTGCCTTGTGTAGCTGGATCCTGAATGTCCTCTTAGATCACCACTAGATGGTAAGAGTGGACTCGCTCACCTCTGCCCCTCAGTGCTGTGTACTAAGCCCCCTCCTTTCATCTTCTATACCCATGGAGATGGGCTAACCCCTATTGACATCAGTGGATCAATGATGGGCAAGTGAAGTTATCCCCTTGAGAGATAGTAGCTGTCTTTGAATCAGGTTGTTCAAATCCTGAGACACCTGTACCTTCTACCTGATGGCAACACCGAGAAGAGACTACGATCTAGGTGGTGGGGATTCCTGGTGATAGATGCTGCTTTCCTATATAAACATGTGCAATTGTTGGGAGGCATTTACCCATGATGTACTGGGCCAAATCCACTACTTTTTATAGGATTTTCTATTTAAAGGCATTGGTGTTTCCATACCAATGTGTGATGCAGCCAGTCAATATACTATCTACTCCACATCTCTGGGAGTTTTTCAAAGTTTTAGATGTCATGCCAAAACTCTGCAAACTCCAAAGGAAGTAGAGATGCTGCCATGCTTTCTGCAGAATTGCACTTCTGTGCTGTTCCCAGGGCACGTCCTCTGAAACAGAAACACCTAGGATTTTAAAGTTTCTAACCCTCGACACCTCTGAATCTCTGATGAGGACAGGCTCATGGAACTCTGGTTTCCCTCTGCTGGTCTATAATCAGTTCCTTGTTCTTGCTGACGTTGAGTGAGAAATTGTCGTTATGACACCACTCGGCCAGGTTGTCAACCCACCCCCCGCCTAGATGCTGATTCATCACCGCCTTTGATTTAGCCCACAAGAGTGGTGTCATCAGCAAACTTGAAAATGACATTGGAGCTGTGCTTAGCCACAGAGTCATAAGTGTAAAGTGAGTAGAGCAGAGGGGTTTAGCACCCAGCCTTGTGCTGCACCTGTGCTGATGGAGATTGTGGAGGAGATGTTGTTGCCAATCCGAACTGACTGGGGTCTTCAAGTGAGGAAATGAAGGATCCAATTGCACAAGGAAGTATTGAGGCCAAGGTCTTGGAGCTTATTAATTAATCTTGCGGTATTGAATGCTGAGCTGTAGTTGCTAAAGAGCGTCCTGATCTATGCATCTTTGCTGTCCAGATGTTGAGTGAAGAGCCAATGAGATGGCATCTGCTGTGGACCTGTTGCTCCGTTAGGCAAATTGGAGCCGATCCAAGTCACCTTTCAGGCAGGAGCCAATATGTTTCCTCACCAACCTCTCAAATCACATCATCGCTGCAGATGTAAGTGCGACTGGGCGTTAGTCATTGAGGCAGGTTGTCATGGTCTTTTTGGGCACGGATATAATTGAAGTCTGCTTGAAGCAGGTGGGAAGTGAGAGGTTAAGGCTTTCAGTGAGCACACCAGTCAGTTAATCAGCACAGGTCTTTAGTATGTGCCCAGAATCCCATCCAGGGTGGACGCTTTTCATGGGTTTACCTACCTGAAAGCAGCCTGCACGTTGGCTTCAGAGACTGAAATCATGGGATCATCAGGGGATGTGGGAGTTTACGATGGTTCTTCCATGTTCTGACAGTCAGAGTGAGCATAGAAGGCATTGTGTTCAGCTGGATGCGAATCCCTGCTGTCTCACATGTTGCTTGATTTAACTTTATAAAAGGTCATCGCATTCAAGCACTGCTGTCGAGCGTCCCTCATTGATGCAAGGCTGGCCTAGAATTGCCATTTTGCTTGTGAGGTGGCTTCCCAGAGATTGTACCTGGCCCTCTTGTAACTTTCTCAATTTCCAGATTTGAATGCCTCTGAATGGCCCCTCAGCGGTTTTCAGATCTCATGATTCATCCAGGGCTTCTGGTTGGTGAAGAATTGGAACGATTTAGTGGGAATACACTCATCTACAGCTGCTTTAATAAAGTCTGGTAAAACCATGTTGTATTCATTCAGATCATTCAGAGACATGCAGATGATGTGACCAGCAGCTTGGTCATCTCTGAGGCCGAAGTACACAATTGTTTCCAACGAGTGGACAGTCACAAAGCTGCGGGACTGGACGGCATCCCAGGGTGGGTATTCAGGATGTGCGCAGCACAACTGGCAGATGTGTTTACAGACATTTTTAATCTCTCCCTCTCCCAGTGTAGAGTGCCCTCCTGCTTCAAACATTCACCATTGTCCCTGTATCTAAAAAGACCAAGGTAACATGTCTGAATGACTGGCATCCTCTCGCAGTGACCTCAAAAATAACCAAATGCTTTGAAAGGCTGGTCAAGGACTACATCTGCAGCTTGCTGCCACCCACACTGGACCTTCTACAATTCGCCTACCGACACAACTGATAGACAGATGACGCAAGAGCCACAGCCCTACACACCATCCTTAAACATCTGGAGAAGAAGGATGCTTATGTGAGAATGCTGATCTTGGACTACAGTTCAGCATTCAACACCGTAATTCCCTCCAGTCTTGACAAGAAGCTCAGAGACCTCAGCCTTCAACCTGCCTTGTGTAGCTGGATCCTGGACGCTGTCAGATCGCCAGCAGATGGTAAGAGTGGGCTCCCTCACCTCTGCCCTTCTGACCCTCAACACCGCTGCCCCTCAGGGCTGTGTCCTAAGCCTCCTCCTTTACTCCCTGTACACCCATAATTGTGTCGCCACCCACAGCTCCAATCTGCTAATTAAGTTTTCTGACGACACTACACTGATTGGCCTTATCTCTACTAATAATGAGGCCGCCTACAGAGAGGAAGTCATCTCTCTGACACAGTGGTGTCAAGAAAACAACCTCTCCCTCAATGTTTCAAAAACAAAGCAGCTGGTTGTGGACTACAGGAGGAATGGAGACAGGCCAACTGTAGATGTGAACTTCCCACTATTCAGGACATTTACAGAGACAGGTGTGTAAAAAGGGCCCGAAGGATCACTGGGGTCCTGAGGACCTGAGTCACCCCAACCACAAACTGCTCCAGCTGCTACCATCTGGCAAACTGTACGGCAGCATAAAAGCCAGGACCAACAGGCTCCGGGACAGCTTCTTCCTCCAGGCCGTCAGGCTGATTAATTCATGCTGATGCGACTGTATTTTTATGTTTTTATTGATGTCCTGTTGTACATAATATTTATTAAAATTACTATAACTGCACATTTGAATGGAGACGTAATGTAAAGGTTTTTACTCATCATGTATTTGAAGGATTAAGTGATAAAGTCACTTCAATTCTATTCAATTCAAAATTTTCTCCAGGAGCTTCTGCTTTCTCCCACTCTCCAAAGATGTACGGGTTAATGTTAGTAAATTGTGGGCATGCTGTGTTGGCGCTGGAACCATGGTGATGTTTGTAGGCTGCTCCCTACACAACCTTGGACTGTGTTGGTCAGTGAGGATAATGAAGTATTTCACTGTATGTATTAACGTTTGAATGTGCATTTGACAAATAAAGACACAACTGTTATCTACAAGATCCAGTGTAGTGACTATGAAAAGTACTACGCTGGTCAAACAGGAAGTAAACTATTGACCAGGCCACACAAGCATCAGAGTGCGAGCAGAAAGCACAAACTACTCTCGCTAATATCAGATCATGAAGATGAAGATGAAGAAGATAGATAGATACTTTATTGATCCCAAGGGAAATTACAGTGTCATATTAACATTACCAGTGCACAGATATACAAATACTAGAAGAGAAGTAAGAAAGAATAAAAATAAGTTATCTCAGACAGTCAAACAGGAGGGGGTAATCACTTCCCCAGCTATAAGTTGACTCATTATAGAAACATAGAAACATGGAAAACCTACAGCACAATACAGGCCCTTCAGCCCATAATGCTGTGCGAAACGTGCTTACTTTAGAATTTACGTAGGGTTACCCATAGCCCTCTGTTTTTCTAAGATCATGTACCTATCCAGGAGTCCCCTAAAAGACCCTATTGTATCCATCCCCACCACTGTTGCCGGCAGCCCATTTCACGCACTCACCACTCTCTCTGTAAAAAAAAACCTACCCCTGACATCTCCTCTGTACCTACTTCCAAGCACCTTCAAACTGCCCTCTCGTGTTAGCCATTTCAACCCTGGGAAAAAGCCTCTGACTATCCACACGATCAAAATGCCTCTCATCACCTTGTACACCTGTATCAGGTCATCTCTTATCCTCCGCCACTCTAAGGAGAAAAGGCCGAGTTTACTCAACTTATTCTCATAAGGCATGCTCCCCAGTCCAGGCAACATCCTTGTAAATCTCCTCTGCACACTTTCTATAGTTTCCACATCCTTCCTGTAGTGAGGTGACCAGAACTGAGCACAATACTCCAAGTGGGGTCTGACCAGGGTCCAATATAGCTGTAACATTACCTCTTAGCTCCAAAACTCAATCCTGCGGTTGATGAAGGCCAATTACCGTATGCCTTTTTAATGATAGGGTCAACCTGCGCAGCAGCTTTGAGTGTCCTATGGACTCAGACCCCAAGATCCCTCTGATCCTCCACACTGCCAAGAGTCTTACCATTAATACTATATTTTGCCATCATGTTTGATTTACCAAAATGAACCACCTCACACTTAACTGGGTTGAACTCCATCTGTCACTTCTCAGCCCACTTTTGCATCCTATCGTTGTACCACTATAACCTCTGACAGCCCTCCACACTATCCACAACACCCCCAACCTTTGTGTCATCAGCAAATTTACTAACCCATCCCTCCACTTCCTCATCCAGGTCATTTATAAAGATCACAGAGAGAAGGTGTCCCAGAACAGATCACTGAGGCACACCACTGGTCACCGACCTC
Organism: Hypanus sabinus; assembly: GCF_030144855.1. Lineage (NCBI taxonomy): Eukaryota > Metazoa > Chordata > Chondrichthyes > Myliobatiformes > Dasyatidae > Hypanus > Hypanus sabinus. The sequence goes on along the minus strand of NC_082707.1, from coordinate 63,938,639 downwards.
CATGCAGAATATGACCCATCTACAACCACTCTTTGCCTTCTGTGGGCAAGCCAGTTCTGGATCCACAAAGCGATGTCCCCTTGGATCCCATGCCTCCTTACTTTCTCAATAAGCCTTGCATGGGGTACCTTATCAAATGCCTCGCTGAAATCCATATACACTACATCTACTGCTCTACCTTCATCAATGTGTTTAGTCACATCCTCAAAAATTTCAATGAGACTCATAAAGCACGACCTGCCTTTGACAAAGCCATGCTGACTATTCCTAATCATATTATGCCTCTCCAAATGCTCATAAATCCTGCCTCTCAGGATTTTTTCCATCAACTTACCAACCACTGAAATAAGACGCACTGGTCTATAATTTCCTGGGCTATCACTACTCTCTTTCTTAACTAATGAAACAACATATGCAACCTTCCAATCCTCCGGAACCTCTCCCATCCCCATTGATGGTGCAAAAATCATTGCCTGAGGCTCAGCAATCTCATCCCTCACCTCCCACAGTAGTCTGGGATGCAGCTCATCCGGTCACAGTGACTTATCCAACTTAATACTTCCCAAAAGCTCCAGCACATCCTCTTGCTTAATGTCTATATACTCAAGCTTTTCAATCCGCTGTAAGTCAATATAGAGCCTAGTGGCTAAGGGTTAAAAAGACTTCATACAGAGCTCTTTGGAGCAGCACAATTTTCTGAGTCTATTACTAAAGGTGCTTCTCTGTTCAGCCAAGGTGGCATGCAGAGTGTAAGAAACATTGTCCAGAATTGCCAGGATTTTCCACAGAGTACTTTGTTCTACCACAATCTGGTCTGTCCAGTTTGACTCCTATAACAGAGTCAGCTTTTCTAATCAGTTTATTGAGCCTGTTGGCATCACACCCGTTGATTGCATTGCCCCCGCACACTGCCACATAGAAGATTGTACTGGCAACAACAGTCTGGTAATACATGTGAAGGCGAGGCCTGCAAACTCGAAAAGGACCTCGGTCTCCTCAGGATGTAGAGATGACTTTGGCCCTTCTTGAGCACAGCCTCTGGTCTACCACATTTAACCCCTGGTATCCCTACACACCTCGATGTAAATAAAAGATCAGTCTAAGTTTAAAGTAGGGAAGTTGCATCTTACTTTGAGATGAAACCTAATAACTAGGGCTCAAAACTTCCTACTGCCCAACTGGTCAAAGTAAAATCAAAGAACAAAGCAGGACACATTTCAACTGGAGGATAGTCAGCAAGCACAAGACTCAAGCAAGCACAAGAAAAGAACTAGAATTTCTTGAAATGTGGTTCTCTACACAAGAATTCATCAACAAACACACCCACACAGATCCGGTATATGCACCCTTATGGAGAAAAGAGAAACAACTCTGTCAACGATCAACGAATTGCTAGTAATCTCAGGATCCGGACAGCAAAGCATACACTTCCCACAGACCTCCCCCGAAGCCAGCCAATCAGAATCTTTAACAGTTGACAGTGTTTTGAACCAGCCAACCAGATCACAACATTTAATCAATATCCATTTGGACTCCGGCATTCTGAGAAGACAGCCCCCTCAACTGCGCACAGATTATGGCTTCTCGATTGGAGCTGAAACACCTGCAAACATTTTGCCAACCTTGGCGATCGACCAGACTTCCAAAGATCATTTTTAATCTCATCATCTTACCTTTCTAAATGCTGATAGTTCCCGTCTTACAGAATCCACTCTAGTAGCTTTGCCATCATAGATGTGAAGCTCACTGCCCTGTGGTTCCCTGGTTTCTCCTTGCAGGCATTTTTAAAATAAAAGCACAGATCACCCTTCAATCTTCTGGTACCTCACATATGGCTAAGGAAAATATAATAATCTCTGCCGGGGACCAGCAATTTCTTCCCTTGCTTCCCACTATGCTCTAAAATATATTTTGGTCAAGCCTTGGGGGCTTTTCCACTTTTATGCACCACAAAACTAATACCTCCTTTTCTAATATTGATATGGTCCAGGACATCACAATTATGTTTCTCGAGTTCCCTAGCTTACTTACATGAGCATCTCAACAGTAAGATGGATGTTTTATCAATTATAATTTTAGGATATTTTTCAGTCCTTAAGTTAATTGTCCAGAAACATGCAATGTGTAATATGAAAACTTTGCAAGTTCTTGGAGAGTAAATTATTTGACTTCTGATCGTCTTGTAGCCTGAGTTTTTGAATTCAATTTGCACTCATCAAACAACAGAATGCTTGTGCTGTGACATCCAGTATCAGCATCTCACACATTCAAATCAGCATTAATAAGGTTAGGTGCAGGATAAAGTGTAGTTCTGTACCTGAGTTCTAACATCATCAGAGCGATCCCTACCGAACCAGTGAATGCTCAATTTTCCACATGAGCCATGTGGATTTTGAGTGAGTTGAAGGATTTCCATAATTGAGTAACAACCTGCACGAAAACAATTCTTTTTCACCTCTCTCTGCTCATCTTCTGATAATGCTGCATCTGTGATTCTTTATAATAACTTATTTTCTTTCTGAATCTGACTAAGCTTGGTTGCTATGTCAGTTCCCCATTAACAACTACCTTTTATATCAGCATTAATATGTAACCAGTGCAAGACTAAAATGATAGCTTTTGGTGTCTTTGAAGCTCCTTTTCTTAGTTTTCACTTTCATTACATCCATCCATAATGCTTGTTTTTAATTTCAGCAATGACTAATGTAAGCTAGGTCTGACACTGCCAGATATCAATAATTTCCTCTGCCTGATGCTAGGAATTCTTCAGGGTTTTGAATTAATTGCAGAAACAATTTCTTGGGCTGGTAACTTCTGAGATAATTCGAGAGTACTGGGTGTGGATGGAGTTTTTAGCATAAAACCTATCATTGTTCGGAGAGCATCTTCACAGTTGTGTCTGTTAAATGTTCAATTAAATGAAGTGTACCATGACTTCCTGGACCAAAGCTAGAGGGGTTCCTTTGTATCTTAAAGCTGCAGCTTAATTTATTTTGCTTTTTTTCTCTCATCTGTAATTCTGTATAAATTTCAGATCAGACTTTGTACTTACATCCATCATATTTAGTTGTTGATAAACATTCCATCTGTAAATGTATCAAGTAACTGTTTTTCCTCACTGCATATGCTCTTAAACATTAGGAGTGATTTGCTGCGTGTCAGTCATCCAAGCAGCACCACCAGTTATATACGGCAGACGCGTTAAACTGCCAGAATGTAAAGATGATTCCGCATTACTTGCCTAATAATTGGAATTGTCTCATCCCCTTTCAGAAAATGATAGCTCATGTTTCAATTTAAATTGCAGTCCCAACAATCTGGTAGTTACAGGAGATTCATATGCTATGATACGTGATGCAGACAGCTGTCTGCAGTGAACCATTGATTGTGTTATTTGAAGATGCATTCAATGAGACTTCAATTATAATGTTATTGGATGAATCACAGTTTGAATGCAATCAAAGAGATTAATCTTCTGAATCATAAAATTGAAAATAATTGTGTTTATACAGCAACCAACTATTAGATTCAGACATGTGATTTTTGTTCTGAGACCTGCCTTTCGAAATCTAGATAGCTTGATCTTGGGGAATAATGGATAATTTTTAAAGAATACAAAAGATGAAATAGGTTTTATTCTTCAATAAGGATCATAGCTGAACCTTTCCAAGGTATCCATTTCCCTTGATTCCATTAAGGCCTTGGAGATATGCCTTAAAAGACTGAACTTCCACAGCTATCGGAGATAGAGAATTCAAAAGATTTATAATCCTCTGAATAGACTCATGGCTACCAATCTCTTCTACTGAAATTAGAGACTAAGATTTGCACTTTCCAGCACGAGGAAGCAGCTAACAGCATCAATCTTGCTAATCCCTCTTAAAATGTGACTTATTTCAATGTGATCATCTATTATTCTTAAAAACTCAAGTGAGTATTGGCGTTTCTTCTTTAGCTCATAGAATAAATTTATATAGGCATCAGTTAGTCTCGAGAGACCATGGATTTGTGCCTTGGGAGACCAGCAGCTGCTGCAAGTTTCCCCTCTCCACGCCACCGATGTTGTCCAAGGGAAGGGCATTAGGACCCATACAGCTTGGCACCGGTGTCGCCACAGAGCAATGTGTGGTTAAGTGCCTTGCTCAAGGACAGAACACGTTGCCTTAACTGAGGCTCGAACTACTGACCTTCAGATCACTAGACCAACACCTTAACCACTTGGCCATGCGCCAATACAGAATAAATCTAATCCAATGAATATATCACATTTCTTGTTGTAATTATCCTAAAGTGCATCAGATGCAAGTGGATTACAGCAACAGCAGTGCACCACAAATCTTAAAAAGTGTCTCAGGTTGATTAAAGGAGAAAAATCAAGTAAGGCCTGTCATCAGTGACATAAGGAGAAACTAAGGGAGATGATATTCTAAGTCAATCCTGGCTCCATCTCAGTTTGTCTTCAGTTTCATAGGGATGGCTTTGGGGACAGAGGAGAAGTTTGGGACAGCTTAGGGTTTAGAGATAGGGATGTGGAGGAGTTAAAGATCCAGCTGAAGTCTAGCCCTCTGCTCCATGTTCAAAGGCCAGCCATGTGGACGTGTGACGATGGACATCCATTGTTTGAGGCAGGATGACAGACCAATAAGGAAGAGGGCCGGTGACCTCCCACCCACCCTCATTCTCCCTGCCAGATCAGCGAATCATCAGCATATTCCAGGATCAGAGTTCATGTGGGTACAAGGCTTGGTGAACTGTAGGTCTGCGAATCGCTGAGACTGGAGTTCGAAACCTGGAGTCCAGGGTTCTCATTCATTGTCATCTGCTAGTCCGGGAGTTGATACTGAAGACTGAAGCCCAAAAGTCAATCAGAGGTCCGGAAGTCAAGACCCAATGGTCAGGGCCCTGAGTCTGTGAGGTCACTGGGAAAGTCAGAGGTCCAGCGTCTGGGAAAGTCAGAGGTCCAGCGTCTGTGAATCCAAGAGTCCACAGCCTGAAGACAGCCTGTCCCAGGGTTAAAGGACTGTCTGTGCTTCGTGGGTAGGAGGGAGGAGCAGGCTGTGCTTTGCTCTGGTGTTCTGTTCCTTTTGTATTCTTTTTTTTGTGTTCTATTGTACTGCTGAGTAACGTGGGCATGCGGTGCTAGTGCTGGAATGTGTGGTGCGCTGTCCTCAGCATATCGTTAGTTTATGTTAGTTGTTAATACATTTCACTGTATGTTTCGATGTACCTGTGATGGAGCTAAAGACTTCCATGGATTCAAATCGGAATTCTCATTATGGTGATATTGAAGGAGCTTCACTACCTTAAAGGGTTACAGGAAATTTTTGAAGTTGAGGTCTTGCTCGTGAAGATAGGGAAAAAGGATAGAGCATTAGAACACAATCTATATTGATCTGGAAGGCCTCAAATCTATTGAGTGTAGGAAGCAATCAGCTTTGGAACTAACAGATGTTGATGGAACAGTAGAAGAGAGTTTTTCTGGGAGATGAGCTGTGATGTTATTGTGATGACATGGATATGTGGTTGAAAGCTCACCTCTGTGTCAAATGTTCACATTTTGGCCGCACACAATCTGGTTCATCCTTAGGCAGTTGCCAGGGTGAAGGACAATTTTTTGGCAGGGCAGGGCTCTAAGCTCATTTAGGGAAACTTATTTAATGTAGTCTTGTAGCGATGTGCTACACACAGCGCTGAAATAACGACACGCAGTCGGTAAGTCGTTTGGAGACTAGTTTATTCAAACTTCGCAGTACTGGCATTTAATCCCTAGCGCCCACCCCCTCGGGCAGAAATGACGTCAGAGGTGCATTACCAAAGTCTCCCCCCGTGTGCTAGCTATTTGTCAGCCGGTTCGCCTGCGCAGAAAGTGGGTCGCCACAGTCTGGGGTTGGCCATAAATTCAGAGAAGCTGATGATTTGTTAGAGCAGGATGTTGTTAGCAGGTAAAATTATGTCTGTTTTCAGACAATGATACATCATGCAAGTACCTGAAGAAGGAGCAAGACTAAGTTCTTGATGACCACAGAGTTCCCAGTCTGCTGAAAGCATTTATGGCAGATTCCTTGATTAGAAAGTGTCAATAAGAATTGAATCATATGAGTGTGCTCCTGTCCTTCTCCTTCAGGCTGAATAAATTATACCACTATTTGAAATCACAAAGTCATCTTGTGAATTTAATATACTTTGGTTTTCCAGAGATTGTTACTAAAATCAAGAAACTATAGTTAACAACAATCTGGCCATACTCACAATGATCTCAAATGAGATTGTAGTGTGCCAGTGCTCCAGCAAGACATTGTCCTGATCCTCAAGTGCAAAACTGCTGAAAAACTTTGACACTAACTAAGCTGTATCCCTCAGCTTCGGGTGTTGTCAGAATCTTTAAGTGTTTCTGACATTTAGAATATTCAATAGCATTTCAGGACCATAGCTTAAAGACATTCTGTGCGCTCCACTATCAATGAAAACATTGCCACAGCTCAGCATTTAATTTAAATATGCTGAAAAACAAAACCTGCTTTGTGCTATGTTGCAGCATCAGTCTTCATTTCATGCTCAAATCTCTGAAGTAGCCCTGATTAGGTTTCACCTCAAAGTCATCTGACCTTGAGGCAAATTTGCTTCTACTCAGTCAAGGCTGACTCAAATGTGCTCAGCCCCAAAGATATTGCTTATTGCATCAGTGATTTCAGTCTCTGCAAGAGCTCGGGGTTCCATTGTCCAGGCTGTTCAATTGTAGACTGGTTGATACTCAACCTGCACCCCCCAACCCAAGTCTGCAATTGTACTAACAATCTGCTGCCAATCAAGCAATTTGTGTTTCAAGTTCTGGCTGTCTCATGAAGGGGAATAGTCCAGAAATGACAATAGGACTTTGGGTAGCAGGTTTTGAGGATTCGCCTCATCAGCCCTTTCCATCTTTTAACTGTGCGTGCAGTCAAAGGTTTGTTCAACTGCTTTGAAATGTCTTTGCCAGAGACACTTAGAAACAGTTGAAATACATTTAAAGATTGGAAAAAATACTAAAAGATAAAGAATATTTTAGTTAGAAACATGTCAATTAATTAAAACATTGAGTATTAATTTAAATAAATAAAAAAATGTTCAATTATCTTCACTGACCTTTTCCAACTTGGTCGTCGGCTCCATTCAAATAAATGATGTAGTTGTAGAACCAGACGTTCAGGCATCAAATGCATCTGTCCTCAGATCAGTCCATTCATGTCTTCATTCTAAATTTTCAATGTGTCCCTAACCTGAAACGTGCAGTTAGTGGCTGGTTTCTCACAGAAACATCTGCTCATGAGAAACTATTCTTGGATATATTCATATTTTCAGGCATAGAATGAATATTTCAGTGCCATCAACCATATGATCATGAAGTATTCCATGTTACTGCGACTCTTTGTCCTGTTATAATTCTCATGGCAGATTGATTAGACCGATTAGCATATTCAGAACATTTCTGCAGCAGTTGGGAATGGGAACTTACTGAATGTGATATGAAGTGCAAGTGGCAAAAATAAAACAAATGCAAATAGGCCTCTTGGATAAATAATGCAGTACCTCCTCACAGATCCCAGTCTCCTTAATGATCGTGAATATAAATTGGGGTAAACAGGCAAGCTAAATAGAGAAACGCAAAATATTTATGAAGCTCAAGATGAAACTCGGGCAAATCCAAATGATGCAATATTACTGACATCAGGTATACCTTTCTGGAGCATAGTGGCAGTCATGCAAGCCTTTCTAAATTGGCTGATATTAACCTCCTGTCATTAGCACCCGAATTGCTGGTGCAGTTAATAGGCTGTTGTTTTTTTCCATGATCCCTGATGCACATGTTACGATCAAGGTGACACTTTCAGATTAGAAGTGTACTACCTGCTGGTCTACCAGAATAATTATAGATTTAGTCCCAGGAACGTCATCCATCTGAACAGTGCAGGTCCATTCTGTGTTTTTATTTTGCTGTTGAATTCATTATTTAAAGTGCTTCAAAATTATTTTGCCTGCAAGGCATTTTAGAGTCTACAAATTAAGTGTGCAGTTATGAAAGATTTTTTAAGTAAGAAATGAAATGTTTCTGATACCCTATGTCATCAAATACCACTGCAACAGTTTCAGAGTTAGCAATTCCTTGTGGAATTTCAAATCTGACTAATGCGTTGCGAAATTGATCATAACATTAATATTTTCACATTATTTTCAGTTGTCTGTATGTTATTTATGTGGTTTAAGGACATTTTTAATAAAGAAAAATTTGAATTTATAAAATACCTTTAATGACCTCAGGATGTGTCAACCTGCTTCAGGGACATTGAATTACGGCAGTTCTGTTAAGCAGTTCCTTGGGATCAAAAATTACGTGTGCATGCTCCAGCACAAATATGTCCAGGACACTGACTCTTACATAGATCGGGCAGAAGGTGTTTGATGAGGTAGGCAGTTGAGTAGCTTCTAAGCTGGAGTGGCCCTTCTGTTGTTTGGCTGGCATCTGTTTCCTCTCTACAAATGGACAAGGCTGTCAATGCCATTGTAAACACTCCTCCGCCAACTTGAGCTGTCCTAGGCCACGGATTCACATGTCAATGGGAAGTTAAATCTTCTATCGGAGATTTTGAGAGCATTCATGAATCCTCTGTAACTTCTTTCCTTTACTGAACTTGGAATTGACTGTCTCCTTCAGTTGTCTCAAAATGGGCAATGTGAACAATGTAAAATGACTTTTAAAGGCAAATGAGTATTTAAGGCATTTTAGGCAATTAAGGCAAGAGGCATTAGTCTGGGAGAGGGCACTGACAATGGTTCATTTACTCTTTCAGTGGAGTTGGATTTTGAGGAAGCAGCAATGTATTGTGCCTTCAGAACTGTAGGTATCCAAGTCTCTAAATTAAAGAAAGGCAGGAATCACTATTGCCCAGTAAGTACTATTCTAACATGGTATGTTATTTTAATATGATATCCCAACCTATTTTTATTTACTTGATAAACTCCCACAAATTGCAGAGAGATGATTCTTAGTTTTAGTGATATTATTGTAACCCTCAGGCTCGCCAGCTTGTGTTCGTCTAAGGGGATCAACCTTTGACCCCACCAAACTGGGTAATCACGTTTGTGTGGATGCTGTGTAATGTACCCCCAGTTACAAACCCACAATGCAAAATATCAGACAGTACACCATATGCAATTAAAAATGATTGAACTTTATGAATCTTAATCTGAATATAGGGTTAGTATTGAAAATAAATAAAACAAAAAAAAGAGCCCTAGTCAAAGTCAAAATTACGTTGGAGCTCACTCAGTACTCATTCTTCCACCACTGGTCTCCTCCAAACGTCGCTAACCTTTGGATCCTCAGACCCCAGTCTACTCTGTCCCGTGGTCTACCAGGTCTCTCCACACGCGCCTTCCCTCTTCATCTCTCCTCGACAAAAGACCATGAACAAATATCTTTCCAGACTCACAGGACACAGCAACAATCTCTGATTGGCTAACATGCATCCTGTTATCTCCAGCCATAACCCAAGCATTGCTGCTACAGAGAAACCGTTACCTCAGCAGTGAACATTACGAAGAAGCCATTACATTAGCAGTCAAACCTTACAGCACGTTACATTATTACCATAAATTCCAGTGTATAAGCCGAGAACTTGGCCCTAAATTTTGGTCCTAAAGTTAGGGGGTCAACTTATACAGAGGATGCCAACTTTGGAAAAATGAATACACAGAAGACAAGTCGTATTTATTGGCTGTTTTTGAGTGAAATTCGTTCCACAGTCGTCGCATGAATTCTTTGAATGATCTGCTTAAACTCACATCGAGTGGCTGGAGCATGGACATCAAACAATCGGGGATGACTGCAATGTCCATATTTTCAGCTTTCAATGCTGCTTTTGACTCACCTGACAAGTGCGCTTTGAACATGTCCCAGACAAGTAGTGACTTTTCCTTCCTGAAACCTTCGGGATGTCGACGCCATGCCTCTTAAACCCACTTCAATCAACCCGCTTCGTCTATCCAGCAGTGTTCTTGAACGTAAACAACAACACCCCGTGGGAATTTTCCGAGCGATCTTTGTTTTTTGTCTCAACAAGATCACCTCTATTCATAAATCAGGTGCACCAACTTTGTGTAGCTTTGAAATTTTCACCGACCTCACGGTGTTTTTTGTCCCACTTCAATGCTTGAACTCGAATCATTTCTCTGATAACAATGTATCCAGACGATCGCTGGTGATTCACCCACTGTAAAGCTTTTTCTTCCCGTTCTGGCCACTGGCATGTCTTCCCACGGTTGGCACATTTCATCTTTGGCATTTCCCTCAGCGTGTCCTCTGCCTTTCTCCACTCTCTCACTTGTTTCTCGTTTACACTAAACTTCTTAGCAGCTGCAGAATTATTTGTTCCTTTAGCAAAATCAACAACCTTCAGCTTGAAGCCAGCATCATATCGTATTCGTTTTAATCTTCTGTACATGGCGGTCACAAACTCAATACTGCGTAGACGTACTGATCCCACCACCCCGAGTTATGTTTTAACGAGATTACAATGGGTGCTAAATGGTCTTGCGGGGGTTACGTTTCAGAGGATTCTTTAACATTAGAGACCTAATCCAAAATTTCCCTCCCTGATTTATTTATTAAGAATTTGCTTAAAATGCTCTACAATATGTAGGCCTGTTTTCTTAGCAGGTACTGGTTCACAAAATTTCCAGGGTCCGAATCCGGCAAAGCTGAGTATTGGCAGGTGAGATCTTGTGATCTTTTCTGGTTAAATCAAAAACCTCCACAAAAGGGGTTGGCTTATACAAAGGTAACATGAAAAAATCACTTTTTTAACCTTGAAAATGGGGGGCTGTCTTATACTCCGGGTTGGCTTATACTTCGGAATAGATGGTAAATGTAGCAAAGACATTTGGGAAAAATCCCTATCTCTTTCTCAAAGTTGTATCATGGAAATCTTTCATTTCCAATAAAGAGGCTTGGCTTTTTAACATCCTATTTGAATGATGGCACTCACAGTCTTTCACTAGCAGGTTAGCAAAAATCATGTGTCCCTACCATGAGCTGTTTTATGGGCCTTAAAGACCTACAGCCCTTATAAAATGTCTAATAACATGATTGTTGTCTGCTCAGCTTGTTTTACTGTTATGGAGTGACAAGTATGTAAGGGGTAGTGAAAGGTACAGTATATTGGAAATTTTTCAGTATCATCAAATGATGCTTATAAACAGCAGATAATTCTGTTTTGCGTCAAACAGATAGTGAATGTAAAGCAGTGGGATTATGGTTCACTAAGTTTTGTAACTCGCAATATGAAGATATGAGTATCGAAACCAAACAAAAGTGAAAGCATTACATTTGTTCCTGACTGTAACACTGTTTAACGTGTTCACGAATCCGAGAGTAGGTAACAGGAGCATCCATGTTTACTGCAAGCAGAAAAGTTTCCAGAAATGTTTATAGGCATTGTGAAACTAATAAAATCATAATTTATACAATCCTTCACATCTGCCATCAGTGATTTGCCAAAAATTCGCCAGAGCTCACGAAAAACATTTAAGATCTGAAGTTCCTCTTGGAAAACGGGGGTGAAGAGAGAACATTCCACTTGTCTGAACCTGGGAATCGGCATGGAAAAGACCACTGCTGTCTCAACATGCATGAGAATACTTCAAGGAGTTCTTGCAATATTCCACTGATGCATTAAGTACCCTAAGACAGATGGAATTACAGATGCATGGTTAGCAATTTATTGAGATGCTGATCTTGTAAACTGCTTGCAAACTGAAAAATACTGATCATATAAATAAATTGCAGCACTAAAGTGGATTTGAATTGCACACAGAAAACCATCTGCTCCAGGTGCACCGAGCTGCAGCTCCTCAGGGGGCAGCTAAATGACCTTCAGCTCATATGGACACTGAGAAAGTGATTGATGGGAGCTACGGGGAGATAGTTACTGCTGGGTCACAGGTGGTGGTTGACTGTCAGGAGAGGGAAGGGAAATGGGCATTCCCTCAATACCCCTTTAGATATCGTGGTGAGGAATGACCTACCAGGGGAACTGCAGTGACCAGCACTCCGGCACTGAGTCTGGTGCTGTGGTTCAGAAGAGCAGAGAGATGCAGAGGCCTGCAGTAGTGATAGGAGATTTCATAGTTGGAAGAACACAGACAAGGTTCTGTGGACATGACAGAGACACCCTGATGGCCTGTTGCCTCCAAGGTGGCAGGGTCAGGGATGTCTCGGATCAGGTCCACAGCATTCTAAAGGAGGAGGGTCAGCACCCAGGTGTCTTGGGAGGCACTGTACTGACACCAATGATGTAGCTAGGAAAGACGAGGGGGTCCTGAAGAGAGATTTTAGGGAGCTAGGTAGAAAGCTGGAAAACAGGACTTCCAGGGTAGTAATCTGGAGTGCTGCCTGTGCCATGCGCCAGTGAGGGTAAGAACAAGTTAATTTGGCAGATTAATGTGTGGCTGAGGAACTGGTGCAGGGGGCACAGGTTCAAATTTCTAGATCATTGGGAGCTCTTCTGGGGAAGGTATGGCAAAAGGTGCAAGTTACACCTGAACTCAAAGGGGACTGATATCCTTGTTGGCAGGTTTACTAGAGCTCTTTGGGAGGGTTTAAACTAATTTGGCAGGGGAATGGGAAATGGAGTGATAGTGCTATGGATGGGGTAGTTGGTTTACAAACAAAGGCAATGTACAGTGAAACTGCTAGCAAGGAAAGGCTGATGATAGAACAAGAAATAGGTTTGCTAGCATGGTTCGGGAGGGTTTAAACTAATTTGCAAGGGGGATGGGACCCGGAGCAATAGAGCAGTGAAAGAAGTGCATGGAGTAAAGCCAGATCTAACATATAGAGAGGCTTTGAGGAAAGAGAAGTAGAATAAAGGGTATAAAGGTAGTAAGGTAGAAGGGCTGAAGTGTGTATACTTCCATGCAAGAAGCATCAGGAACAAAGGTGATGAGCTGAGAACTTGGATACCTACATGGAATTATGATGTAGTGGCCATTACGGAGACTTGGCTGGCACCAGAGCAGGAATGGATTCTCAATATTCCTGGATTTCAGTGCTTTGAGAGGGATAGGGGGGGGGGGGGGGAAGGGGAGGGGGTGGCATTACTGGTCAGGGATACTATTACAGCTACAGAAAGGGTGGGTAATGTAGCAGGATCCTCTTTTGAGTCAGTATGGGTGGAAGTCAGGAACAGGAAGGGAGCAGTTACTCTACTGGGGGTATTCTATAGGCCCCTTGGTAGCAGCAAAGATACCGAGGAGCAGATTGGGAGGCAGATTTTGGAAAGGTGCAAAAATAACAGTGTTGTTATCATGGGTGACTTTAACTTCCCTAATATTGATTGGCACTTGATTAGTTCCAAGGGTTTAGATGGGGCAGAGTTTGTTAAGTGTGTCCAGGATGGATTCCTGTCACAGTATGTTGACAGGCCGACTAAGGTGAATGCCATACTGGATCTAGTATTAGGTAACGAACCGGGTCAGGTCACAGATCTGTCAGTGGGTGAGCATCTGGGGGACAGTGATCACCGCTCCCTGACCTTTAGCATTATCATGGAAAAGGATAGAATCAGAGAGGACAGGAAAATTTTTAATTGGGGAAGGGCAAATTATGAGGCTATAAGGCTAGAACTTGCGGGTGTGAATTGGGATGATGTTTTTGCAGGGAAATGTACTATGGACATGTGGTCGATGTTTAAGGATCTCTTGCAGGATGTTAGGGATAAATTTGTCCCGGTGAGGAAGATAAGGAATGGTAGGGTGATGGTACCATGGTGACAAGTGAGGTGGAAAATCTAGTCAGGTGGAAGAAGGCAGCATACACGAGGTTTAGGAAGCAAGGATCAGATGGGTCTATTGAGGAACATAGGGTAGCAAGAAAGGAGCTTAAGAATGGGCTGAGAAGAGCATGAAGGGGGGGATGAGAAGGCCTTGGCGAGTAGGGTAAAGGAAAACCCCAAGGCATTCTTCAAATATGTGAAGAGCAAAAGGATGACAGGAGTGAAGGTAGGACTGATTAGAGATAAAAGTGGGAAGATGTGCCTGGAGGCTGTGGAGGTGAGCGAGGTCCTCAATGAATACTCCTCTTTGGTATTCACTAATGAGAGGGAACTTGATGATAGTGAGGACAATATGAGTGAGGTTGATGTTCTGGAGCATATTGATATTAAGGGAGAGGAGGTGTTGGAGTTGTTAAAATACACTAGGACGGATAAGTCCCCGGGGCCTGATGGAATATTCCCCAGGCTGTTCCACAAAGTGAGGGAAGAGATTGCTGAGCCTCTGGCTGGGATCTTTATGTCCTCGTTGTCCACGGGAATGGTACCAGAGGATTGGAAGGAGGCAAATGTTGTCCCCTTGTTCAAAAAAGGTAGTAGGGATAGTCCAGGTAATTATAGACCAGTGAGCCTTACGTCTGTGGTGGGAAAGCTGTTGGAAAAGATTCTTAGAGATAGGATCTATGGGCATTTAGAGAATCATGGTCTGATCAGGGACAGTCAGCATGGCTTTGTGAAGGGCAGATTGTGTCTAACAAGCCTGATTGAGTTCTTTGAGGAGGTGACCAGGCATATAGATGAGGGTAGTGCAGTGGATGTGATCTACATGGATTTTAGTAAGGCATTTGACAAGGTTCCACATGGTAGGCTTATTCAGAAAGTCAGAAGGCATGGGATCCAGGGAAGTTTGGCCAGGTGGATTCAGAATCGGCTTGCCTGCAGAAGGCAGAGGGTCATGGTGGAGGGAGTACATTCAGATTGGGGGGTTGTGACTAGTGGTGTCCCACAAGGATCTGTTCTGGGATCACTACTTTTCATGATTTTTATTAATATCCTGGATGTGGGGGTAGAAGGGTGAGTTGGCAAGTTTGCAGATGACACAAAGGTTGGTGGTGTTGTAGATAGAGTAGAGGATTGTCGAAGATTGCAGAGAGACATTAATAGAATGCAGAAGTGGGCTGAGAAGTGGCAGATGGAGTTCAACCGGGGGAAGTGTGAGGTGGTACACTTTGGAAGGACAAACTCCAAGGCAGAGTACAAAGTAAATGGCAGGATACTTGGTAGTGTGGAGGAGCAGAGGGATCTGGGGGTACATGTCCACAGATCCCTGAAAGTTGCATCACAGGTAGATAGGGTAGTTAAGAAAGCTTATGGGGTGTTAGTTTTCATAAGTCGAGGGATAGAGTTTAAGAGACGTGATGTAATGGTGCAGCTCTATAAAACTCTAGTTTGGCCTCACTTGGAGTACTGTGTCCAGTTCTGGTCGCCTCACTACAGGAAGGATGTGGAAGCATTGGAAAGGGTACAGAGGAGATTTACCAGGATGCTGCCTGGTTTAGAGAGTATGGATTATGATCAGAGATTAAGGGAGCTTTACTCTTTGGAGAGAAGGAAGATGAGAGGAGACATGATAGAGGTGTATAAGATATTAAGAGGAATAGACAGAGTGGACAGCCAGCGCCTCTTCCCCAGGGCACCACTGCTCAGTACAAGAGGAGATGGCTTTAAGGTAAGGGGAGGGAAGTTGAAGGGGGATATTAGAGGAAGGTTTTTTACTCAGAGAGTGGTTGGTGCGTGGAATGAACTGTCTGAGTCAGTGGTGGAGGCAGATACACTAGTGAAGTTTAAGAGACTACTAGATAGGTATATGGAGGAAATTAAGGTGAGAGGTTATATGGGAAGCAGGGTTTGAAGGTTGGCACAACATTGTGGGCCGAAGGTCCTGTAATATGCTGTACTATTCTATAATAAAAAAAAGAGAATCAAGTGACATGTAAAAGAGGGACAAAATCAAATTGGGTGATGAATACAAGACTGAAGGTGTTATATTTGAATGCACACAGTATATGGAATAAGGTGGATGACTTGCAACACAGTTGCAGATGACCAGGTATGATTTTGTAGGCATCACTGAATCGTGGCTGAAAGAAGATTATAACTGGGAGCTTAATGTCCAAGGATGCACTTTGTTTCGAAAGGACAGGCAGCTAGGGAAAGGGGGAGTTGTTGCTCGGTCGGTAAAAAATGAAATCAGATCATTAGAAAGAGGTGACATTGGGTTGGAAGGTGTAGAGTAGCTTTGGATAGAGATAAGAGACTGCAAAGGTAAAAACAAACCCTGATCGGAGTTATATACAGACCCCCAACACTGGTAAAGATTTGGTCTACAAATTAGAAAATGCATGTCAAGAGGGCAATGTTGTGAAAGTCATGGGACATTTCAATATACAGGTTGGAGCCCATCCCAACAGGGGGAGTTTATAGAATGCTTATGAGATGGATTTTTAGAGCAGCTCGTGGTTGAGCCTACTAGGGGATCAGCTATTCTGGATTGGGTGTTGTGCAATGAGCCGGAATTGATGAGAGAGCTAAAGGTAAAAGATGCCTCAGAGACCAGTGATCGTAAAACGATAGAATTCACCCTGCAATTTGAGAAGGAGAGGCTAAAGTCAGATGTATCACTTTTGGTATCCTCTTTCATATTATTGGTGAGCTTACTTTTGAATTCCATCTTTATCTTCTTAATGACTTTTTCAATTGCCTTCTGTTGGTTTGTTAAAATCTTCCCAATCCTCAAATTTTTGCTGTATTACATGTCTTTTTTTGGCTTTTATGTTGGCTTTGACTTCACTTGTTAGCCATAGCTGTGTCATCTTGCCTTAGAATACTTCTTCCTGTTTGGGATGTATTTATCCTGTGCTTCCAGAAATTCCAGCCATTGCTGCTATCGTTCCTGCCAGAGTTCTGGCCAACTCCTCTCTCTGCCTCTGTAATTCTCTTTACTGCGCTGTCATACTGACACATCTGACTTTAGCTTCTCCTTTTCAAGTTTCAGGGTGAAATTGATCACATTATGATCACTTCTTCTAAGGGTTCTTTTTATCTTAAGCTAATCAATTCTGGTTCAATGCACAGCATCCAATCCAGAATAGCTGATCCCTGAGTGGGCTCAACCATGAGCTGCTCTAAGAAGCCATCTTGTAGACATTTTAGAAATTCTCCCTCCTGGAGTCCATCACCAGCCTGAGTTTCCCAATCTACCTGCATACTGAAGCCCCTATCTCTGTTGTAACATTCCCCTTTTTGCATGCACACCACATGCTCTTTACTGTTTGGGGGTCTGTGTACAACTCCCATGAGGGTCTTTTTACCCTTACAGTTCCTTAGCTCTATTCACAATGATTCAACACCTTATGTCACCTATGTCATCTCTTTCTAATGATTTGATTTCATTTTTTTGATGAAAGAGCAAAGCTGCCCCTTTGCTTTCCTGCCTGTCCATTCAATACAATGCGTATCCTTGGACGTTGAGCTTCCAGCTATAGTCTTCTTTCAGCCATCACTCTAGAACTTTGAGTACATCACCCTTACATCCCAAATGCCTCTTCAGATACATCGATGACACCTTTGTAGAGTGGCCTCATGGACTCCCAGCACTCCAGCAGTTCCACGACCATCTGAACAATATACATCCAAACATTCAATTTACGATGGAAATGGAGAAGGATGGTTGCCTCCCATTTCCTGGACATTCTAATATGATGGAAACCAGATGGTAGTGTCGAACATAGCGTCTATTGAAAGCCCACTCACACAGACTTATACCTCAATAATAACAACCGCCATCATGCCTCCCAATGTAGCGGTTCTTTCTATTTTGATTAACCATGCAGAAACAATTTTGGACCCAGAGAGTCTCCGCGAGGAAATAAGACAATTATGCATGACATTCCTACAGGATGGCTACGGGGGGAAGGGAATCAATCGGGTCCTTAAAAGGGCTGATGGAAAACCCTGGAAATCCTGCAATGAGGAGGAACCCGTCGATACTGCCTGTCTTCCCTATATTTCCATGGTTTCTGGAGGGACTGCCAGCATCCTGAAGGAATACTGGATTTATACAATCCACAAATCTCTGAGGAAGCTCAAAGCTCTGCTTATGCAGGTCAAGGATGACCTGGGATTCCGGTCGGCTGGCGTTTACAGGATTCCCTGTGAATGTGGAGTGATATATATCAGCCAGACAGGACACAAGGTGGAAACGCACAGCAAGGAGCACAGGAGATCTCTCCATTTGGGGTTACCCAGAGGAATCGTTGGCAGCAGAACATTGCATTTGTAATGGCCATTGAACTGACTTCAAGGGCACAAAACAACTGTGCCAGGCCAGTGTTTTTTCAGGACTGCCTGGAGAAGTAAGCCATTGAAATAAAACTAAAGGAAAAATAATTTTAACGAAAATGAAGGTAAGAATTGGAATTCGATTATAGACAATGTGGGACAGCAAGAACCTGATTCGATGAGGACTAACCAATCAGGAGGGACGGATGACGGAGGTATGCATACCACCGGGCAAGACATGCACAGGCATCGTCTCTGTTGAAGCTGGCAGCGTTGTCCTCAAGACATCAGTTAAAATCCATACCTGTGCCCAGCTGGAAGCCTGAGAAGAGGTTATTCATTCATCTGGCCAAATCTG
Organism: Hypanus sabinus; assembly: GCF_030144855.1. Lineage (NCBI taxonomy): Eukaryota > Metazoa > Chordata > Chondrichthyes > Myliobatiformes > Dasyatidae > Hypanus > Hypanus sabinus. The sequence goes on along the minus strand of NC_082707.1, from coordinate 63,920,135 downwards.
TCAGGAAGAATCCTCAGTAAAATTGAAGTTAGTAAATCAAGGATAAGCTCCCTCTAATCGGTTCACTCGTTCTTCAGAGCAGTGTTGCCATCAGGAGGATATTTGTAGATGATTTGTACAATGTTCAGTTTGTTCATTAATGAAACTGCCCATCCTGTCGGTAAGAAAGATCTAGATGACAGACAAGTTTGAGCCAAGTAAGTCCAAGTCATATAAGCATACCACAAAGCAACAAATTTCATGAGATACATCAGTGATAATGCACGTCATTTGCATGTCAGGAACAGTATCCAAACTGACCTACATAAACCCCATTTTATTCTTCCTACATGTCCATCAACTTCCCAGACTCTGCCACTCGGAGCAATTTTTGGTGCCCAGCTAACTTTACCAACCCATATGTTGGAATTGAACCTGGGTGTCTGGAAATATGTGCTGGCAGTTCTGCTTGTGTGTATCCCTGTGGAAGGTACATGGGGGAAAGAACCATTTCCATCAAGAGTTTAACCATATTCTGTCATTAAGTGCCCTTTACCTTGAGGGACAGTATTAAGCAGAAACGTACCTATGCCAACCAAGGGAAGATTAGGACTTGCCTATATTATAGTGAGTGATAAACTATGTGTTTCCACCCTCTCTCACCCCAAAACCTTTAAGTTCCAAGTAAATGTTATTATGAAAGTACATGCATGTCTCTGTATACAACCCTGAGATTCATTTTCTTGTGGGCAGACTCAACAAATCTATAGAATAGTAACTATCACAGGATCAATGAGAGACCACTCAACCAGAGTGCAGAAGACTGGCCCTGGAGACTGCACACCCCCAGAGGCTGCCTTCATCGTTGCCAGTGACTTTAATAGAGTGCCACTGACTAAAGTCTCTCTGAAGTTTTGTCAACACATCCAGGGGAGCACAAAGGTGCTACTCCCCCTTCTGCAACGTTTATAAAGCGCTCCTTCGCCCCCCCCCCCCAACTTGGAAAATCTGATCACTCCACGTCTTGTTGCTGCCAAAGTACAGGCAGAAACTGAAACAAGAGGCGGCCATAGTTAAATCTGTAGGTCCGACCATTCAGCCTCCCTGCTACAGGTCTGCTTTGATGACGTCAGCTGGAACGTCTTCCATGATGTGCATCAGCAGTTCCGTGCAAGCAGCATCTACTGTGCAACACGGACCTTACATTGCCAGTAATCAGCAGGAGCTTAAGAAATGCAGCTATGACCTGCACAAAGTCATCAAGGCAGTGAAACAACACAGAGACAAAATCCAGACAGCATTCCACCAGCAGCACCTGCAGCTTATGGCAAGGTCTGCACACCATCGCAGACTTCAAAGCTAAACGCAGTGGAGGTTCCAACATTGCTGCCTCTCTCCCAGAAGAGCTAAATCTTCTTTACAATCTATTCTGTGTTGCCAGCAGGGAGCCCCTGAGGAGACCTACAGCTGATGTGACCAGCAGCTTGGTCATCTCTGAGGCCGAAGTACACAATTGTTTCCAACGAGTGGACAGTCGCAAGGCTGCGGGACTGGACGGCATCCCAGGGCGAGTACTCAAGATGTGTGCAGCACAACATTTTTCATCTCTCCCTCTCCCAGTATAGAGTGCCCTTCTATTTCAAAACATCCACCATTGTTCTGGTACCTAAAAGGTAACATGTCTGAACAACTGGCGTCCTCTCGCACTCATCTCAATAATAAGCAAATGCTTTGAGAGGCTGGTTAAGGACTACATATGCAGCATACTGTCACCCACACTGGACCCCCTACAATTTGCCTACTGACACAACCAATTGACAGATGATGCAATAGCCACAGCTCTACACACCGTCCTTACACATCTGGAGAAGAAGGATATTTATGTTAGAATGCTTTTCCTGGACTACAGTTCAGCATTCAACACCGTAATTCCCTCCAGTCTCGACAAGTAGCTCAGAGATCTCGGCCTCCTCTCTGCCTTGTGTAGCTGGATCCTGAATGTCCTCTTAGATCACCACTAGATGGTAAGAGTGGACTCGCTGCCCTCTGCCCCTCAGTGCTGTGTACTAAGCCCCCTCCTTTCATCTTCTATACCCATGGAGATGGGCTAACCCCTATTGACATCAGTGGATCAATGATGGGCAAGTGAAGTTATCCCCTTGAGAGATAGTAGCTGTCTTTGAATCAGGTTGTTCAAATCCTGAGACACCTGTACCTTCTACCTGATGGCAACACCGAGAAGAGACTACGATCTAGGTGGTGGGGATTCCTGGTGACAGATGCTGCTTTCCTATATAAACATGTGCAATTGTTGGGAGGCATTTACCCATGATGTACTGGGCCAAATCCACTACTTTTTATAGGATTTTCTATTTAAAGGCATTGGTGTTTCCATACCAGTGTGTGATGCAGCCAGTCAATATACTATCTACTCCACATCTCTGGGAGTTTATCAAAGTTTTAGATGTCATGCCAAAACTCTGCAAACTCCAAAGGAAGTAGAGATGCTGCCATGCTTTCTGCAGGATTGCACTTCCGTGCTGTTCCCAGGGCACGTCCTCTGAAACAGAAACACCTAGGATTTTAAAGTTTCTAACCCTCGACACCTCTGAATCTCTGATGAGGACAGGCTCATGGAACTCTGGTTTCCCTCTGCTGGTCTATAATCAGTTCCTTGTTCTTGCTGACGTTGAGTGAGAAATTGTCGTTATGACACCACTCGGCCAGGTTGTCAACCCACCCCCCGCCTAGATGCTGATTCATCACCGCCTTTGATTTAGCCCACAAGAGTGGTGTCATCAGCAAACTTGAAAATGACATTGGAGCTGTGCTTAGCCACAGAGTCATAAGTGTAAAGTGAGTAGAGCAGAGGGGTTTAGCACCCAGCCTTGTGCTGCACCTGTGCTGATGGAGATTGTGGAGGAGATGTTGTTGCCAATCCGAACTGACTGGGGTCTTCAAGTGAGGAAATGAAGGATCCAATTGCACAAGGAAGTATTGAGGCCAAGGTCTTGGAGCTTATTAATTAATCTTGCGGTATTGAATGCTGAGCTGTAGTTGCTAAAGAGCGTCCTGATCTATGCATCTTTGCTGTCCAGATGTTGAGTGAAGAGCCAATGAGATGGCATCTGCTGTGGACCTGTTGCTCCGTTAGGCAAATTGGAGCCGATCCAAGTCACCTTTCAGGCAGGAGCCAATATGTTTCCTCACCAACCTCTCAAATCACATCATCGCTGCAGATGTAAGTGCGACTGGGCGTTAGTCATTGAGGCAGGTTGCCATGGTCTTTTTGGGCACGGATATAATTGAAGTCTGCTTGAAGCAGGTGGGAAGTGAGAGGTTAAGGCTTTCAGTGAGCACACCAGTCAGTTAATCAGCACAGGTCTTTAGTATGTGCCCAGAATCCCATCCAGGGTGGATGCTTTTCATGGGTTTACCTACCTGAAGGCAGCCTGCACGTTGGCTTCAGAGACTGAAATCATGGGATCATCAGGGGATGTGGGAGTTTACGATGGTTCTTCCATGTTCTGACAGTCAGAGTGAGCATAGAAGGCATTGTGTTCAGCTGGATGCGAATCCCTGCTGTCTCACATGTTGCTTGATTTAACTTTATAAAAGGTCATTGCATTCAAGCACTGCTGTCGAGCGTCCCTCATTGATGCAAGGCTGGCCTAGAATTGCCATTTTGCTTGTGAGGTGGCTTCCCAGAGATTGTACCTGGCCCTCTTGTAACTTTCTCAGTTTCCAGATTTGAATGCCTCTGAATGGCCCCTCAGCGGTTTTCAGCTCTCATGATTCATCCAGGGCTTCTGGCTGGAGAAGAATTGGAACGATTTAGTGGGAATACACTCATCTACAGCTGCTTTAATAAAGTCTGGTAAAACCATGTTGTATTCATTCAGATCTCCAGATGAAGACTTGAACACAGTCCAGTCCAATGACTCAAAGCAATTCTGTAGATGCTTCTCTGCCACCTTCGACCACCTCAACAGGTGGACCTCTGTTGCTGCAGGTTATACGCTGGTGGTAACTGGCAGGGTTTTCTTCAAACATGCCTGGTTGAAGTCTCCAGCACGTCAGGATAGACTGTTTCTTGCTTGGTAACAGCACCACGTAGTGTCGAGAGCGCTTGATTGTACTTATTAGTTGGTGGTATGTAAACAGTGGTCAGGATCACAGAGAAGAACTCCCTTGTAAATGTACTGAATGGAATTTGACCATTCAAGGTCGGGGGATATACGAGTTTGACAAAACCACCACATTGGAGCACCAGCAAGAGTTTATTGTTGAACACACACCTCCTGCTTTTGCCTTTGCCAAATCAGCTGTTCAGTCCATTCTATAAATCGAAAATCCTTCTGATCTGACTGCTGAATCTGACAAGCCTGTGTTTCAGTAAAGTATACTGCTGAACATTCTCTCAAGCAACATGCACACTGTTGCTCAGGGGTCTCTGATACAGCAGTCTTACCCTCAGGTCCTCAATTTTGTTCACCAGCATTTGCCAACCTGATGCTAGGTAGCGAAAGTCTCATCCCTCTGTATTTCAGCCTCACCTCACCTCCCCACCTCACTGCCTCACTTTCAGCTATGGCGATGAACTTTAAAGGGACTGTGCCTGTCTGGACCGGGTTCATGAGTGGATTGTGAGATGTGAAGATCATTGAGTTGATTTAAAAGTCCATTGCTTGGAGGGAAGTTAGATGATATAGGTTGCAGTATAAGTAATTCAAAAGAGGTATATTTCAGAGAATTTTTGGACAATTTCCTGCAGCCCCACAGAATGTTGCCAGGGATCACCGGCACCATTTTGAAGTACAGTGCACCATATTCTCAGCATGCCTGGAGTATAGTAAAATAGCTTTCACTTAACTGGGAGAGAATAGCTCCCACAACAACAAAGAATATCAACACCAATCAGGATGAAATAGCCTACTTGGCACTTCATGCTCCAGATAAACATTAACTCCCTCTATCACTGGTTGCAACGTGTTCTGTCTAAAAAGCAGTAAAAATTCTTCTGACACCACATCCAATACTCACAACATGCATTTGCCATATTAACTACCTCTTAGTCTGATTTTTTTTAAATGGTTGATTTCTGCCTGCTTCAAACAGTTTTCCTAATATAAGCATAGCATGAATTAAATAGTACAGCAATATAGTGTGCTTATAGAGGTAAAATGATGTTATGTTCCATTGTAGTAATGTTTCTTTAGTCCTTTGACAATATTGTTACAGTAAATCTAGTATTATTTGTAGTAAGTAACCTTTGTTAATGAAAGGAATTTTTTATGAGACACCAGTATACACAATATGGCTATAAACTGTATTAAAAAAAGCAATAATGTCAACTCGTAAATGGATTTCAGTCCCTGGGAAGGATTATATCAGTGGCTGCATATTGAGTGCTAAAGTGAAAGTGAGAGTGTCTGACAACCACGGTAGTATCAGTCCGCTTGTCTAACCAACTGAACTGAAAAGAATCACAGCCAAGTCTCTTCACATGCCTAAATATGTATATTAAAATAGTGCTTGCCAAGGAACCATTAAATTTTGTTTGAGGCCTCTTGGCTGCCTACAGGACCTGAGGCATCACGTGGTAGAAAGGCCTTGCACATCCTTTGTCTCTGAAATCTCCAAGAGATTACAGATGAAAGAGATTACAGGAAATCCAGGATATGGGAAAATTCAAAGTTAGAGGAGATGGAGAGAGGAGATGATTCAGTTGGTGATACGACCAATGGGGAGAAGCTAAGGAGTTGTACAATGGGGACTACAGTAGAGATGATCATAGGAGCCTGTATTGACAAAGGTGGCTTTGTCAGGGAGACATTTGAAGTGTCATTTGGGCTGATGATTACAACGATATATTTTTTCTCTCGTAATTTATAGTTTTTTATTATCCATTGCAGAAGTTCAAAGTAAACTTATTATCAAAGTCCATGTTTGTCACCATATAGAACCTTGAGATTCATTTTTTGTGTGCATATTCAATAAATCCAGTAACCGTAACAGAAGCAATGAAAGGCTGCACTCAACAGGGCAGACAACAAGTATGCAAAATGCAAAGAACTGCAAATACAAAAGAAAAGATAGATAGATAAACAAACAAACAAACAATCAATAAATATCAAGAACATGAGACGAAGAGTCCTTGAAAGTGAGTCCATAGTTTGTGGGAATAGTTCAGTGATGGGGCAAGAGAAGTTGATTAAAGTTATCCCCTTTGGTTCACGAACTCAACGGTTGAGGGGTGAGAACTATTCCTGAACCTGGTAGTGTGAGTTCTGAGGCTCCTGATGGTGACAGTGAGAATAGAGCATGACCTGGGAGGTGGGACCCCTAATGATGGATGTGACAACACTCCATGTAGATGTGCTGAATGGTGGCGATTGCTTTACCCAAGATGGTCTTCGCCAATTCCAATACTTTGTGTAAGATTTTCCATTACAGGCTATAATCCAGCCAGTCAATATACGCTCTATCTCACATCTAAAGAAGTTCGTCACGTTTTAGACATCATGCCAAATCTTTGTAAACTTACAATGAAGTAGAAGAGCTGCCATGCTTTCTTTGTAATTGCACTTATTTGCTGGGCCCAGGACAGGACAGAGCCCCCTGGTTTACTCCTCCTGAAGTCAATAACCAGTTCCTCGGTTGTTGACATTGAGTAAAAGGTTGTTGTTGTGGCAACACTTAACCATATTCTCAGTCTCCCTCCTGTATGCTGATTCATCACCATCTTTAATTCGGCCAATGATAGTGGTGTCAAACAAGGCATTGAAGCTGTGCTTACAGTCATAAGTGTAAAGCGAGTAGAGCAGGGGCTAAGCACACAGTATTGTGGTGCACCTGTGCTGATGGAGATTGTGGAGGAGTTGTTCCCAATCCAAACTGACTGGGGTCTTTAAGTGAGAAGTCGATGATCCATTTGCACAAGGGGGTATTGAGGCCAAGTTGTTGCTGTCGTTGTTCCTCTCAATGCTTTGTGGCGCATCGAGCGGCAACCTTTGCTGTTTCCTTAGCTGTTTTTTACTAGGCTGAGTTGCACGAATGGAAAGTGTCAAGGAGCTGGTTGGATTCGAACCCAGGACCATTTGCCTCAAAGTCCACTGACCAGCTGATTGAGGACATATGCCAGTGATATTAAAACTACTATGATTCTGATTCTGAAGATATTTGTGAGGGAATAGTTTGGGAGATACCTGGTGGGCAGTTGATAGGGGGAGGATGGGCAGCCAGCTTTAAGACATGAATCAGTGACAGAGAAGGATAGGTGGGTGAGGCTAATAATTAAAAATGAGAATTTAAAGCTTGTCTGAAACGTAATGGATGCTTTAGATTCTGTGGATAGCATAACACTAATTCAAAAGCAACTCCCAGTCCTCTGGTTGATCATCTTCAGTGTTCAAGGTCCTGGTTAATTGTAACGTTATTATGTATTTGCAACGTTGATGAGATTTTGTTTTCAGTTCAAAGTTCAAAATTCAAAGTGCATTAATAATAATAGCAAGTATACTAGATACAACCTTGACATTCATCTCCTTACAGGTAGCCACAAAATAAAGACACCCAATAGAAATCAATGCAAAAAAAAGACTACCAAACACCCAATGTGCAGAGAAAAAAATGTGCTAACAATGAAATGCCATTCAGAACAGAAGCTCACAGAAGTGAGTTCACGACCATAAAGCTACAGATGCTCGGAATCTGATAAAAAAAGCAACAACAAACCATTTGCCTCAGGAACAGAGGATCAAGCAGTATCTGAATAGGGGAAAGGAATTGTTGACATTTCAAGTTGAGACTCTGTACCAGGAAGGAATGTGCTGTAAAAATTCAACAAGTCAGGTAGTATCTGTGGACACAGAAACATTTTATCTCTATTTGCATGAACAAGAGAGATATAAGTAGGTTTTCAATCGGAGCAAAGGGTGGGGAGGCATGTACAGAACAAGGGTGATAGATTTGAACTGCTGAATTTTGCCTTGGTGGACATTGCTCAATATATTGCTCAACATATTTTTTCTTTCTTTACTATTTTTATAAATCTTTATAAAGCCTTCTGTCTGGATTCACAGCAGCTTTGTATCACAAACTGCTCTGCACATAACTGCTAGAAATTACTGAGAGTTGTGGATGTAGCCCAGCAGATCACAGGGACCAGTCTCCCCTCTGTGCACTCTTGTCTATACCTCTCACTGCTTCAGTAAAACTGCCACCAAAATCAAAGACCCAGCTATGCTATACATTCTCCCTTCTCCCATCTTCCTTTGGGCAGAAGATACAGAACCCTGAGAATGCTTAAAAGCAGGCTTCAATCCCACTGTTATCAGACTGCTGAGCAGAGCTCTTGTATGATAAGATAGACTCTTGGCCTCACAATCTACCTTGTTATGTTCCTGCATTTTATTGCTTACTTTCACTGCACTTCCTCTGTAGCTTTTACACTTTATTCTGCATTATTACTCTTTTATGCACTGTGTAATAAACAGTATGAAAGACAACTTTTTCACTGTATTTTGGTACAATAATAAACTAATGCAATTACCAAATTGCACAGGTAGAGCAGTGGGAAAAGATTCCGGGGCAATGGTATGCTCTTCTTGCATGAAGGTCAGGAAGACCTGCAATGTCCCTGGTAGCTGTATCTGTGAGATGTGTATCTGACTGCTACTCATTGCAGACCATGTTAGGGATCTGGAGCTGAATAACCAACAGATCATTTGGGAGATTGAGGAGTTGATAAAATAGGAGCTACAGGGAGGCAGTCACACCTAAGTTGCAAAAGACAGATAGCTAGCTGATGTCGGGTGAAGAAATGGGAATAGATGGTCAGTACAGTGTACTCCTATGGCCATTCCCCTAAATACAAGTATACCATTTGGATACTTTTGGGGGGTGGGAGGGGGAAACGACCTACCAAGGGAAAGTATCAGCAACCTAGTCTCTGGCACTGAGTCTGGCTCTGAGGCTCAGAACATAATGGTTGAGAAGAGGAGAGCAGAAGTGATAGGGAATTCGATAGTTAGGGGACGGACAGGAGATTCTGTGGATGTAAAAGAGACTCCTGGGTGGTATGTTTGTCCCTGGTGCCAGGGTTAGTGACAGTCAGATCAGGTTCACAGCATTCAAATGACATGGCTAGGGAAAGGGATGAGGTCCTGAAGAGCAAATATAAAGGGCTAGATTGGAAGTTAAAAAGCAGGACGTCATGGGGAGTAATCACTGGATTGCTGCCTGTGTCAAGTACAAGTAAGGGTAAGAATAGGATGATATTGCAGGTGTAGCTGAAGAATTGGTGCAGGGGGCAGGATTTCACACTTGTAGGTCACAGAGAAATCTTCTGGGGTAGGTATGACCTGTGCAAGAGGGATGGGTTACACCTGAACTCAAGGGGGTGGTTTGCTAGAGCAATTGATGAGGATTTCAACTAGGCTTGCAGAGGGATGGGAACCGGGGTGACATGTCATATGATGGGGCATTTGGGCAAAGGTAGATGCAATGCTTAGAGAGACGGTGATAGGCAGAAATTATGGCATAAAAGCCTCAGCTGTGGCCTGCAATGATTGGCACTCACCTTAATGCTGAACTAGCTCCATGGCTGTGGCCTTCAGCCATCAGACACCTGGACTGGCTTCACTTGTCTCAGCACTGAACTGGCTCCATGGCTAACCACCCACTTTCAGGGACTCTGTGTTATTTGTTTACTTCTTCATTGTTTGCACGTTTTTCCTTTTTTCACACTTTGGGGGTTTGATGGTCTTTGCTGTGTCTTCAATGGTCTTTAATGGGTTCTGTTGTGTTTCTTTGTTTTGTTGCTGCCTGCAAGATGAATCTCAAGGTTGTTATGGTATACATACTAAAATAATAAATGTACTTCGAACTTAGATAAACGCAGTCAGTTGGGTGGGTTGAAATATGACAAGTACAAGAAGAATCAGGAACAAAGGTGATGAACTTAGAGCATGGATCAGTAGATAGAACTGTAATGTTACAGCCAATACAGAGACTTCTGACTGTCACAAAGGCTGGAAAGACAACTCAATGTTCAGGGGTTCAGAAGTTCCAAAAGGGACATGGAGGGAAGTAAAAAAAGGTGGGGGAATGGCATTGCTAATCGGGGATAGTTTCACTGCTGCACAAAGGGAGGGCATCATGGAGGGATTGTCTAATGAGTGAGTATGGATGGAATTTAGAAACAGGAAGGGAGCAATCACTCTATTGTGAATATACTATAGGCTTCCCAGTACTTACAGAGACTCTGAGGAGCAGATTGTTAGGCAGATTTTGGAAAGGTGAATAAATAACAGGGCTGGTGTCATGGGTGACTTCAATTTCCCCAATACTGATTGGCACCTCCTCAGTACAAAAGGCTTAGATGGGGCAGAATTTGTCTGGTGTATCCTGGAAGGATTCCTGTCATGGTATTTGGTCAGACTGAAAAGAGAAGAAGCCAGACTGGATCTATTACTAGCTAATGAACCAGGTCTGAGGACAGACATCTCAGAAGACGAGCATTTGGAAGATTATGACCACAACTGCCTGACCTTTAATATAGCCTTGGACTGGAATAGGAGCTGATGGTATGTGGAAGTATTTAATTGGGGGAGGGCATATTATGATGGTATTAGAAATATTAGATGGTATTGTGAGTGTAAATTGGAAATACATGATCTCAGCAGCAATGTGGTTTAGCGTGTGCTTGCATGGGGTTTTGGACAGGTTTAACCGACTGAGCAGGAAAAAGATGGTATGATGAAGGAATCACAGTTGATAAGAGAGGTGGAACATTTCATCAAGAGGAAAAAGGAAGTATACTGTACATAAGAAGAATAAAATAAGACAGGGCTCTTGTGGTTTATAAGGTAGTCAGGAATGAGTTTAAGGAAGGTCTTAGGGGAGCTGGAAGGCAACATGTGTAGGTCTTGGTGAGTGGGGTTAAGGGAAACTGCAATGCGTCCTATACACATGTGAAGAACTGGAGGATGAATGAAGCGACGGTAGGACCAGTCATGGATTAGAGAGGAAACTTGTACTTCAAATTTGAGGAGGTATTTAATGAATAGTTTACTTTAGTATTATTAATCATTGAGAGATTCCTTATGCTGGATTATATCAAAGTTGAGAAAAAGAATGTTTTGGAACATTTGAAACCCATTAGAATAAGTAAGTCACTGGGGCTATACGGGGTATACATCAAGTTACTATTAGAAGCAAGTAAAGAAATTACTGAGCCTTTGGCAATGATCTTTACATCCTCACTGACCATAGGTTTGGGGCATAACAAATGTTGTTCGAGAAAGATGACAGGGATAATCAAGTCAGCTTTAGGCAAACCAATACAGAGGATTCTCAGGAACAGGATTTATGAACATTTGGAGAAGCAGAGTCTTGTTATAGTCCGTCAGTATGGCTTCATGCCTCATGAGCCAGATTGAGTTTTTTTCGAGGAGCCAGATTGAGTTTTTTTCGATGAGGTGTCCGTATATAGATTTTTGTAAGTTGTTTGATACAGTTCCCCATGGTAGGTTCATCTGGAAAGTCATGAGGCATGGATTACATGGAGGGTGGTAGTAAACAAAGTGTGTTCATCCTGGAGGATGGTGACCAATAGTATTCCATAGGGTTCTGGCCTAGGATCCCTGCACAGTGACTTGGATGAAGAAGTTAGGAGAGGGGATCAGTACATTTGCAGATGATATGAAGTTTGATAGTGTAGTGGATAGTGCAGAAGGTTGTTGTAGGTTGCAAGTGGCTATAGACAGGATGCAGAGCTGGGCAGAGTAGTGGCAGGTGGAGTGAGCTGATGAATTTTGAAAAATCAAACTTGAAGGTGGAGTACAAGTTTAATGCAGATTCTTACCAGTGTGGAGGGACAGAGTAATCTTTTGTTCCGTGTCTATAAATCCCTCAGAGTTGCTTTGCAAGTTGATAGGATGTTTAAGAAGGTATAAGGTCTTCATTAGTTTGGGGATTCAGTACAAGAGTCATGGTAATGCTGCAGATCTATAAAATGTTGGTTACCACAAAGTGGTGTTCACGTTGTTATAGGAAGAGTGCTGTGGAAGTACATCAGGATGTTGCCTGGATTAGAGCATATGCCCAAATCACTTGATTCTGGATGACTGAAAAATTGCAAATGTCATCCCACTCTTCAAGAAGGGAAGGAGGCCGAAAAAGGGAAATTGTAGGCCAGTTAGCCTGACCTCAGTGATTGGGAAGATGTTGGAGTCGATTATTCAGGATGAGGTTTTGGGGCACTTGGAGACCCATGATAAAATGGGCCAAAGTCAGCATAATTTCCTTAAGGAAAAATCTTGCCTGACAAATCTTCTGGAATTCTTTGAGGAAATAACAAGCAGGATAGACAAAGGAGAATTGGTTGATATTATGTACTTGGATTTTCAAAAGGCCTTTGACAAGGTGCCACACATGAGGCTGCTTAGCAAGATAAGAGCCTGTGGTATTACAGGAAAGATACTGGAATGGTTAGAGCATTGGTTGATTTGCAGGAGGCAAACTGCAGGAATGAAGGGAGTCTTTTCCGATTGGCTGCCAGTAGCTAGTGGTGTTCCACAGGGGTCAGTATTGGGACTGCTTCTTTTTATATTGATTATCAATGATTTCAATGATGGAATAGGTGGCTTTGTGGCCAAGTTTGTGGATGTTACAAAAATAGTTGGAGGGGGATATAGTGTTGAGGAAGTGTATGGTCACGCACTTTGGTAGGAAGAATAAACGGGAGAAAATTTAAAAACCTGAGGCGCAAAGGGACTCAGGAGTCCTCGTGCAGGATTCCATAAAGGTTAACTTGCAGGTTTAGTTGGTGGTGAGGAAGGCAAATACCTTCATTAGTGTTCATTTCAAGAGGACTGGAATATAAAAACAAGGATGTAATGCTGAGGCTTTATAACACATTGGTGTGGCCTCACGGAGTATTGTGAGCAGTTTTGGGCCTCTTGTCTAGGAAAGGATGTGCTGACATTGTGCTGACAAAGGACATCACAAAAATGAATTGAATTGACTTTATTACTTACATCCTTCACATATACGAGGAGTAAAAATCTTTATGTCTCTGTATAAATGTCCAATGTGCAATTTATAGTGATTTGTAATAAATAGTATGTACAACAGGACTGTCAATATAGCATAGAAATGCAATTGTATCAGTGTGAATTAATCAGTAAGATGGCCTAGTGGAAAAAGCTGTCCCGGTGCCTGTTGATCCTGGACTTTATGCTGCGGTATCGATTCCCAGATGGTAACAGCTGGGACAGTTTGTGTTTGGGTTGACTCCGGTCCCCAGTGATCCTTCAGGCCGTTTCTGTAAAAGTCCTGAATAGTGGGAAGTTCGCATGTACAGTTGCGCTGGGCTGTCTGCACCACTCTCCGCAGAGTCCTGTAATTGAGGAAAGTACACTTACCGTACCAGAAGTGATGCAGCCAGTCAGGATGCTCTCAATTGTACCCCTGTAGAAAGACCTTCAGATTTGGGGACTCATACCAAACTTCTTCAACTGACTGAGGTGAAAGAGGCACTGTTGTACTTTTTTCACCATGCAACTGGTATGTACAGCCCACGTGAGATCTGCGGTGATGTGTATGCTGAGGAACTTAAAGTTGTTCACCCTCTCAACCCCAGATCATTGACGTCAGTAGGGGTTAGCCCTGTCTCCATTCATCCTGTAGTCCACGACCAGCTCCTTTGTTTTTGCAACATTGAGGGAGAGGTTATTTTCTTGACACCACTGTGTCAGGGTGATGAATTCTTCTCTGTAGGCCACCTCATTATTTGAGATAAGGCCAATCAGCAAATTTGATTAGCAGATTGGAGCTGTGGGTGGCAACACAGTCAAGGGTATGCACGGAGTAAAGGAGGGAGCTTAGTGCTTCCATGACTGAAAGGCTTATCATTTGAGGAATGTTTGATGGCTCTGGGTCTGTACTCACTGCAATTCAGGAGAATGAGGGAAGATCTCATTGAAACCTTTTTAATGTTGAAAGGCCTAGATTGAGTGGATTTGGAGAGGATGTTTCCGAGAGTGGGGAGTCTTGGACCCAAGGGCACAGCCTCAGAATAAGGGGATATCTATTTAGAATGGAGATGAGGAGGAATTTTTTGAATCAGAGTGTGGTGAATCTGTGGAATTTGTTGCCGCAGGGGATTGTGGAGGCCAGGACATTGAGTGTATTTAAAGAGAAGATTGATAGAATTTTGAAAAGTCAGGCCATGAAATGTTATGGGGAGAAGGCAAGAGAATGGGGTTGAGAGGGAAATGGATCAGCCATGATCAAATGATGAAGTAGAATCGATGAGCTAAATCATCAAATTCTGCTCCAATGATCTTATACCTTATTTCTTATGAGGAAAGGATGAGCAAGCTATGGCTTTTCTCTTTAGAGTGAAGGAGGATTAAGGGGGACTTGATAGAGGTTTCTAAGATTAAGAGAAGCATGAATGAGTGGACAACCAGCACCTTTTTCCCAGGGCAGCAATGGACAACACCAGAGGACATAATTTTAAGCTGGGTGGGGGAAAGTTTAGGGGAGAGGTCATGTAGGATTTTTACAGAGAGAGCGGTAGGTGCCTGGGCTGGTGGTAGAGGCTGATACAGTAGGGACATTTAAGAGACCTTTAGACAGGCACATGGATTTAGGAGAAATGGGGATAATGGCATGTGCAGAATGGAAGAGTGGGTTAGTATTATTATATAGGTCCGTACAATATTTTTGGCTGAAGAGCCTGTACTATGCCGCTGTGCTGTACTGTTCTATATTCTGTAACAGAGTTTCTAGTGTCCCGATCCTTTAATTTGTTTTAAAGAGTAACAAATATATTGGAAATAAAGCTTCTGATCATCATCTTCTGGATGAATATTGAGGGGATGTGATCAGGAGACATAAGAGACTGCAGAGGCTTGAATCTGGAGCAACAGATGAAAGGTTTCAGCCCAAAACATTGACTGTCCGTTTCCCTCCATAAATGTTTGACCCATTGCATCCTCCAAAACTTTGTGTGTTGCTGTGATCAGGCTTTGTTTCAATGCTATTAAATTAATTAGTGTTATGCTTTGCACATTAAAAAGTGCTACCTAATTCAAAACAATGTCTCAGAAACTATGTTCCAAGAAGTGATGGATTCTTCGATGAAGATTGAGTTAGAAAGAAATAGTGAAAGGCAAGAATTCAAGTTATATAATGCACAGACTGTACTTCGCACCACAAAAACATGTTATATTGTGCAGTAAAAGGTGTAATTTTTTTTGACAGATCCATTAAAGTCTCTGTCCTACTGCTATTAAGGATGATTTAGGATTTAATGTCTTTCAAGTACGTTATTTGGCAAGTTGTTGCACTTCAGCAGTACTTAGAATCAAATTATCATTTAACTTATAGAAGTATTTTATTTCCGTTTATGTAGGCATTTGCTTTGCCTATTTCAAAGAAGTTGTTCAAAGAAATAACTAAAGATCAAAGAAAAGGACTAACCTTGCTATGCAGAATCTCAGCCTGTGCCAAAAAGGTTAATAGTGAAGCAAAGTCTTAATTGCTGTGAGAATTGTAATAGGTAATTTACACATACCAGTTTCCTACAATAATGTCTCTTTTCAGTGATACTCATTGAAGGTACTATAAATATTAGCCAGAACATGGGATATTCACTTGCTCTTCAAAATACTCTAAGCAGACAGCCTCTGTCGAAACATCTCACCTAAAAGATGGTGCCTCTGAAATGTAGAATTCCATCAATTCCACTGTTTTGAATGTACCACAGCTCTGAGGGGCCGAAGGGTGCGGGGTAGCCCCCTCCTTTGTGAGAATCGCAAGATCACTATTGACTCCATTCAGGAGACTCAGGAAATGAGAGAAAGACATGCAGAATCCACAAGGCGTTGGAATGTGTCTTGGCCTCCGAGAGGCGGACCCATTGATGCCGGCTATTGTCTCTTGGAGATGGACTTGTGTATTGCATCCTGTACGATGCATCGACGCCCCAGGCAATGAACCGAGGGGGAGGTTGGTGGAGGGATTGCATCATCTCAACCTGATTGACATCTGAGACCCTGTGAGTCAGGATAAAAGAGGGTCTGTGGGAACAGCCCCTCAGACGCACCAGAAGAAACGCTAGTGATCCTGTATTAGCAAAAGCCAGTGGGAAGGCCACGTGCGTCCGTTTCCATTTGCCCCGGAATTGGTGTGCCTTGACCACAGAAGAATGGTTTTTAGCTAACAATAGGGAAATCAACTCCCAACGACTCTCGAAGGATTGACATCATAAAAGGACTGGGCAAGTTTTAACCCGTCTTTCTCTCAAACCAAAACGCTGCAGCTTGAATGAACTAAAAGTGACTTTTATATTTCCATCGGACAATACATTATCCCCTAGATAACGATAGAGCTTATTCTTATTGATTATTATTATACCCACACTTTTAGATTTAATATTGACGACATATATTATCTGTATGTTTGCATTGATCTTATTTTTGTGTATATTTAT
This sequence comes from Hypanus sabinus, assembly GCF_030144855.1. NCBI lineage: Eukaryota > Metazoa > Chordata > Chondrichthyes > Myliobatiformes > Dasyatidae > Hypanus > Hypanus sabinus. The sequence continues at coordinate 63,903,649 of NC_082707.1, read as the reverse complement.
CAATAAATACTGTTAAAAATCGTACCAACAGACTTCAACAGACCTCTCTATCTTTGCTGGTCAGTGACCCAGTTACGGGGTACCTAACAACGTGGGATTCTCGTCTCAGGATTTGACACCAAATTGGGAGGCCAGTGAATCAGGCTTGTAGGTCCAAAACTTGGATCTGGTTACGCGGGTAGCCAGACGGGAAACCAGCAAAGATGGACGTGGGTGAATTTATAGAAAACCCGACGCTGGAGGTGCTAGAGGCGGCCACCAAATCAGACTTGATAAATTTGGCGAAGGAGTTAAACCTCGCAGAGGTGAGGACGTCAATGAAAAAGCGGGAGGTGCGAAGGGCAATAACTCAGTATTATATTGGGAAGAATGTGTTTGCAGCTGAGGTATTGGAAAATATCCCTGGAAAGGTACCAGCTAGTGGGGCGGCTCAGTTAGAGTTGGAGAAATTAAGGTTGGAGCATGCAATTAAGGTAAAGCAGCTGGAAGCAGCTGAGGAGGAGAATGAAAGAGCCGAGAGAGAGAGAGAGAGCATGCGCTCCAGCTAAAGGAGTTAGAGGTGAAACGGGAGCAGGAAACGGGAGAAACAAAGGGAGCATGAAATTCAGTTAAAACAGCTGGAAGCAGCTGAGAAAGAGAAAGAGAGAGCCGAGAAGGAGAGAGAGTATGGGGAGGCAGAGAAACAACGGAAACATGACTTGGAGATGGAGAAGTTAAGGCAAGGGCGAAGAGATCAAGGGTCAGACCAAGAGGAGCAGTTTAATGTTAGTCGAGAGTTGAGGTTAGTACCTCTGTTCGAGGAGACGGATGTTGATAGTTATTTCTTGCTTTTTGAAAAGGTGGCAGTGAATCAGAAGTGGCCCAGAGATCAGTGGGTGGCGCTGTTACAAAATGTGTTAAAAGGGAAGGCACAGCGGGCATATATGGCATTGTCTATGGAGGAGGAAGAGGAGGAGAGTTATGACAAAGTAAAGGCGGCCATTCTCCTGAGTTATGAGTTAGTACCTGAAGCGTATAGACAAAAATTCAGAACTTTAAAGAAAGGGTGGAATCAGACGTATACCGAGTTTGCCTATGAGAAGGGTGTGCTCTTGGACCGTTGGTGCACAGCAGAGATAGTGGAAGAGGATTATTGGCATCTCAGGGAGTTAATTCTGATTGAGGAATTTAAAGGTTGTGTTTTGGAGGATATCCGGATGTATTTGAATGAGAAGACGATTAAGTTCATCTCAGAATTTGCTAGGTTCGCAGATGAATATGCCCTAACCCACAAGACCAAGTTTTCCTCAAATAAAGGTTCCTAGAGAGACCGTGGGAACGATCGAGAAAGCCCGCCGGCTAAGGCAGTGGTCCCGCCGGGAGCTAGTGGTAAGGTTGAGGGGGAAAGGCCAGAGATTTCCGGGCTTGACCTGTTTTAATTTTGGAAAGGGGGGGGGTGCATATTGCACCTAGGTGCTTTGCTCCGAGGAAAGAGACAGGAAAAGGGAAAGCAGCAGTCCCTATCGGATGCGCCGTGGTAATCAGTAAATCGACAAGAGACCCCCGGGTAGACAGAGTACGAGAAGGGTCTGAGACTTGTCTGACACACGGAACCGTGTCTGTGAGGGAGGGAGATGCCCCAGTGCCAGTACGGATCTGGAGAGACATGGGGGCTGAGCTATCATTGATCAGCAGTAAGGTACTAGATTTTGGTCGCAAGACGGGAATGGTAGCTGTGAAAGGAATAGGCAAAGGGACGGAAATGGTTTTCTTGCACAGGGTCATTATGAATTGTGAGCTAATCTCTGGACCAGTTGAAATAGGGGTGCGATCAGAATTCCCAAGAACTGACGCGGACGTCCTTCTTGGTAACGATTTAACCGGTGGTAAGGTTTGGTCAGCCATGACGCTGACGAGCCAGCCGGTGAGTGTTGCGGCCCCGCCCCTAGATTCCAAGATCTATCCCGCATGCGCGATCACTCGCAGCATGTCGAGAGAGGCAGCTGAGAAAGGGAGCAGTTTAAATCCAGCCAGTTTTGATTTGGCCGAGACGTTTTTACCAACTCTGTACCACGAGGGTTTAGAGGTTGGTAAAACGAAGAGTAGTAAAGTGAAAGAGAGTAAGGGAGAGGAGGTAGACCTGCCCTTAGTGAGGAGAAAAGTTCTAGAGGCAGAAAATAAGGATGAGGAATAGATAGCTGTTAAAAGGTCCAGAGTTGGACCTGGATGATCTGTCTGGTTTGGCAGAACTGTTTGAAGAAGTTGAAACTTCTAAAGGTGTTCCCGATAATGAAATGAGGGCAGCCCTAGATGAAAAGGGTGCCCTTACCTTGAAGAAGTCTGCTGGGTTGGCAGATGAGGTTGTTTCAGCCCGCGGGGTTGAGTTTTCTCTGGAAGCGAGTTGCCCAGAGAGTAGCTGGGAGAATCAGGGAAATTTAGAGTTTGGACCGGGTACGGGTATTGAAAACCTGGAAGAGGCAAATGTCCCGTTGGAGTGTGTCCAAGATGGGGATGCACGTGGTACTGAACCTAGTAATGAAGCTCAGAAAAAGTCTGAGGTATTTGATTCAGTTGACAAGGAAGGCAGTCCTTGTGGGTCAGATAGACTTGGTTCAGCGAAGAAAGGGTTAACCTTGGTAATACTGGGAAGTGAGAGTTCCCAGGTGTTTGTGCTCTGTGTTAAAAGTTAATGCGGAGATCTAAAGTGGGGAGATGAATATTATCATTGAAGGAAACAGGAAATATGTAGTTCCCAAATCGAATGAAGAAAATTTAAAACCTGTGGATCACTTACAGGTTGAGTTGGAAGATGACGGGGGCCCCCCATGCTATTGTTAATCCAGAGTGTGGTGTGAAAAGGCAGAATTTGAAATGCTGCTTGAACAAAGAGTTCGAACTGAAAGCTAATAGCCTGAAGGGTCCTGAAGAGAAAGCTAGCAACTTGCGTAAAATTAAAGAATTGGGTGGAAATTCAGAAGATGGTCTAAGTTTGGGACACAGTGTTGATAAAACAACTCCTATGGAAGAAGCGGGCGAGAGCTTATTTCGCCAGGGTACCCAAGCTCCCCATGTGGGAACTAACCAGAAAAGAGGCGAGGGTTAATGGTGATGCCATTTTTAAATAGCAAAAGCCGGTTTTACGGGATTTCGACAAAGCATGTGAACAATAAAGACAACCCAATGGAAGCCTGCCTGTTAAGTTTGAAAGCAACAGAAAGATTAGTATTTGCATGAACTTTTGTAATATACACGTAAGCTTACGATCACAACTCTTTAGTTTTGTTTGCTGAAGAAAAAAAATAGGTGGTTACTAAATTGGAGTCTGATGCTAGAAGACTTTAGTAGGGTACAAAAATGTTAAGATAGTAAAGGAAGTGACAATATAATTGGTAACCATCTAGATACTGAATTGAATGTATTACTCTGTAGTGAAAAGAAAAACTTTTGTATTGTATTAGATTCTAAAATCCTGTAAGACTCTGTACTACTTCGTTTTCATCGCTAGTGAAAACGCTTTGAAGAAAGGGGGTGTTATGAATGTACCACAGCTCTGAGGGGCCGAAGGGTGCGGGGTAGTCCCCTCCTTTGTGAGAATTGCAAGATCACTATTTACTCCGTTCAGGAGACCCAGGAAATGAGAGAAAGACATGCAGAATCCACAAGGCGTTGGAATGTGTCTTGGCCTCCGAGAGGCGGACCCATTGATGCCGGCTATTGTCTCTTGGAGATGGACTTGTGTATTGCATCCTGTACGATGCATCGACGCCCCAGGCAATGAACCGAGGGGGAGGTTAGTGGAGGGATTACATCATCTCAACCTGATTGACATCTGAGACCCTGTGAGTCAGGATAAAAGAGGGTCTGTGGGAACAGCCCCTCAGACGCACCAGAAGAAACGCTAGCGATCCCGTAGTAGCAAAAGCCAGTGGGAAGGCCACGAGCGTCCGTTTCCATTTGCCCCGGAATCGGTGTGCCTTTACCACGGAAGAATGGTTTTTAGCTAACAACGGGGAAATCAACTCCCAACGACTCTCGAAGGATTGACATCATAAAAGGCCTGGGCAAGTTTTAACCCGTCTTTCTCTCAAACCAAAATACTGCAGCTTGAACGAACTAAAAGTGACTTTTATATTTCCATCAGACAATACATTATCCCCTAGACAACGATAGAGCTAATTTCTTATTGATTGTTATTATACCCGCGCTTTTAGATTTAGTATTGACAATGTATATTATCTGTATGTTTGCATTGATATTATTTTGTGTATTTTTATCAATAAATACTGTTAAAAATAGTACCATCAGACTTCAACGGACCTCTCTATCTTTGCTGGTAAGTGACCCAGTTACGGGGTACATAACACCACACAGGTATGGAGTGGTTGTAAACTCACAATCTTCTGACTCAGAGATGACCCATTTGAAGATTAAGTTGAATGCATTGGAATAGACTTTAATTTCACTGCGTCACATTTTCTTTTGATGTAAAGGAGGCCACTTTGCCCATCTTGTCTATGCCAGCTCTCTTCAATCCCATTTCCCAACTTCTTCCTTGCAACTTACTGTCTGATTCATTTCTGTCTGTTATGAAGGATTGAAATTGTTGGCACGCCTGCAAGATGTTGCCTAAATGTGGTTTGGTATCTCTCTTTCTGAGGAACTGGAAATTAGTCCATAATTCAAGCTAACAATAAGGATAAGCTCACAACGTTAGGGTAAGATTTTTCCTTGGCTTTCTCCTCAAAAGTAGACACAACAGATGCTGAAGTGTTGCACGTTAAGCCTTGTGATATATTGGAACAGTTGATCGCAAAATACAACCCTCTAAAAGCAACCGACCAACATTGTGGTACACGTAAAAAGTAAATCAACCACTCCTGGCCAAATAGATGATTTAATGAATGCTAAATATCTCCTTCCTAGCAGGGCAAGAATAGCCCAGATCATCCAGCTGGAATTTCCGGAATGTGGCTTACTGAGTGTATTGTGGGTCTAGTGAAACATGGCTACTGACCTTCTGACTGTCAAATTGAATTGCTCACTTTGCTATTTGAACTTGATTTCCCTGAGTCGCTAATTATATTCCAGACAGAGATAAGAAGGTTTTCAAATATTAACCGAATCAAGGTTAGTGCTGAACATTAACACTGTGTTAAAGGACCAGGCCTGATATTGAATTAGCAGGACTGGCATGAGATGCCAAATTGCTTTATTCCTGCTTCTGTTTCCTCTGGACTCAGAGATTGAGTGAGACACTGAGAAGAATGGAGTCTCTGCACAACACATAAATTCTAACCTATGTTGTACTCCCTGTCATCCTTCCTCAAACATGGGGCTGTTTCTGAATAACAACAATGCACTCCCCTCACCAGTCCTAGTGCAATAGATCATGATTCCTCATCTCCCTTCCTCAGACTATTATTGGCATTTCCCTCACAAACCCCTAGCCATCCATTAATGCTGGTCATATATCCCTCCACCAATGTTGCTGGTCAAGCTTTCCCCTGTGATCTGCATGATTAGCCTGAACACAAGCTATCTGCACAGAGATTTTGCTTTAGCCCAGTAGCATTCTCTGCCCTGATCACAGACCCATCTGAACCTTTTGCCAATTTCCTAAACCTAATCTCAGGAGAAGAGTGTCAGGCTGCAAATTTCTTTAACAACGTGCTGGTAACTTGTGAACAAGGCTGTTAAATTTTGATGTGTTGGGGTACTAATTGAAAAGGGCACTTTTCAGTGCACTGTCTGAGACAGCTGTTGCGAGTTGTCACACACAAACTACTGGAAGAACTCAGCAGGCCAGGCAGCATCTATGGAAAAGAATACAGTTGACATTTCAGGCTGAGACCATCATTGAGTCGGGGTGGGGGGGGGGTGGGTGAAAAGGTCAGAGTAAGCAAGATTCTATTTTTCCATAGATGCTGCCTGGCCTGCCAGGTTCCTCCAGCATTCTGTGTGTGTTGCTTGGATATCCAGCATCTGCAGATTTTCTCCTGTTTGTGCTGTGAGAAGTCAGTGACTTTAGTCCTTTGGAGGCAAAGGTCTAGTTATCTTTGTGTCAAGCGAATGGGACTGACTGCCACAGTCTCCATGAGTCAGATGAATTTCTGTACTGTAATGAGGTCCATGAATCAGAATCAGATTTAATAACTGGCATATGTGCGAAACCTGTTGTTTTGCAACATGTTATAATAAAACACTATAACTTAGAATAAGAAATATGGACACTATAAAAATTAAATTAAGTAAGTAGTGCAAAAAAAGAGAAGAAAGAATAATGAGGTAGTGTTCATGGGTTCATTGTCCATTCAGAAACCTGACGGCAGAGGAGAAGAAGTTGTTCTTGAAACACTGAGTGTGGTTCTTCAGGTTTCTGTACCTCGTCCTGTGCTAATGATGGGGAACTGGTTGAGTTTACAACTTTATGTAGCTTTCTCTAATCCTGTGCGGTGGCCCCTCCGTACCAGATGAAGATGCAACTAGTTAGAATGTTCTCCATGGGACATTTGTGGAGATTGGTGATAGTCTTTAGTGAAATTCTATCACCTCAAATGCCTTCTTCATAATTGCATCTGAATCAGGTTTATTATCACCAGCATTTGTCATGAAATTTGTTAACTTAGCAGCAGCAGTTCAATGCAATACATAATATAGAAGAGAAAAAGGAAAAAATATTAATAAATCAATTGATCAATTACATATACATATATTGAATAGATTTTAAAACGTGTGAAAAACAGGAATACTGTATATTAAAAAAAAGCAAGGCAGTGTTCAAAGCTTCAATGTTCATTTAGGAATCGGATGGCAGAAGGGAAGAAGCTGTTCCTGAATCGCTGAGTGTGTGCCTTCAGGCTTCAGTACCTCCTACCTGATGGTAACAGTGAGAAAAGGGCATGCTCTGGGTGCTAGGGGTCTTTAATAATGGATGCTACTTTTTCGAGACACCGCTCCCTGAAGATGTCCTGGGTATTTTGTAGGCTAGTGCCCAAGATGGAGCTGACTAGATTTACAATCTTCTGCAGCTTCTTTCGGTCCTCTGCAGTAGCCCCTCCATACCAGACAGTGACGCAGCCTGTCAGAATGCTCTCCATGGTGCAACTATAGAAGTTTTTGAGTGTATTTGTTGACATGCCAAATCGCTTCAGTCTCCTAATATAGTATAGCCACTGTCTTGCTTTCTTTATAGCTACATCGATATGTTGGGACCAGGTTATATCCTCAGAGATCCTGACACCAAGGAACTTGAAGCTGCTCACTCTCTCCACTTCTGATCCCTTTATGAGGATCGGTATGCGTTCCTTCATCTTACCCTTCCTGAAGCCCACAACCAACTCTTTTTTCTTACTAACATTGAGTGCCAGGTTGTTGCTGCGACACCACTCCACTAGTTGGCATATCTCACTCCTGTACGCCCTCTTGACTCCATCTGAGATTCTACCAACAATGGTTGTATCATCAGCAAATTTATAGATGGCATTTGAGCTATGCATAGCCACACAGTCATGGATATAGAGTGAGTAGAAAGAATATGTTAGGGTCAGGATAGAACTTCAGAGATGTTGACACCCAGGAACTTAAAACTGCTCACCTTTTCCGCTGCTGATGCTCTGATGAAGACTGGTATGTATTCCCTCAACTTCCCTCCCTTAAGTCCACAATCAACTCCTTGGTCTTACTGATGTTGAGTGCAAGGTTGTTGTTGCAACACCACTCAACCAGCTGATCTCTTTCACTCCTGTACACCTCCTCATCATCATCTGAAATTCTGCCAATAATAGTTGTGTCATGGCCAAATTTTATGGATAGCATTTGAGCTGTATCTAGCCACACAGTGTAGGTGTAGAGGGAGTAGAGCAGTCGGCTAAGCATGCATCCTTGAGGTGTGCCAGTATTGATAGTCAGCGAGGAGGAGGTGTTATTTCTGATCCACACGCACTTTGGTCTCCCAGTGAGCAAGTCAAGGATCCATTTGCAATGAGAGGTACAAGGGCCCAGGTTTAGGAGCTTATTGGAATTTGATGCATGATCTTTTTGAACATTGAGCTGCAGTCAATAAATGGCAAATCATAAAACATGAGAAATTCTGCAGATGCTGAAAATCCAAAGCAACACACACAAAATACTGGAGGATCTCAGCAAGCCAGGAAGCATCTATGGAATAAATAATCACTGTTTCAGGCTGAGACCCTTCTTCCGTACTGGAGAGGAAGTGGGAAGACTCCAGAATAAAAAGGTGGGGAAGGAAACAGCAGAAGGAGGCAAACAGCAGTCTGATATAGTTATTACTATTGTCCAGTCGATCAAGGCTGAGTGGAGGGCCAGAGAGATTGCATCTGCCGTAGACCTATTGTGGTGAAAAGCAAACTGCAGTGGGTCCAAGTCCTTGCTTCTGGCCATGGCCAACCTCTCAAAGCAATTCATCACAATGGACGAGAGTGCCACTGGGCGATAGTCATTGAGGCATCTGACCCTGCTTATCTTGGTCACTGGTATGATTGTCACCCTTTTGAAGCAGATGGGAACTTCTGGCTGTTGCAGTGAGAGATTGAATATGTCCTTAAACACTCCCACCAGTTGTTTGGCACAGGTTTCCAATGCTCTCCCAGGTACACCATCAGCGTCTGACACTTTGTGGGAATTCACCCTCTTGAAAGATACTCTGACATCTGCCTCTGAGACAGAGATCACAGGGTCACAGGATGCTGCAGGGATTCACACAGGTGTAGTTTTAATCTCCTTTCAAAGCGTGCATGAAAGGCATTGAGCTCATCTGGGAGAGAAACATGACAGCCATTCATGATTTATGTATGTCTGTGCTAGTTATAAACTGTAGAGATTATTTGAAAATGTTAGTCAATAACTTCAGCACATTTGGAAAGAGGTGAAATCATCGGACAAAGTCAGCATGGATTTGTGAAAGGAAAATCATGTCTGACAAATCTTATAGAATTTTTTGAAGATGTAACTAGTAGAGTGGATAGGGGAGAGCCAGTGGATGTGGTATATTTAGATTTTCAAAAGGCTTTTGACAAGGTCCCACACAAGAGATTAGTGTGCAAACTTAAAGCACACGGTATTGGGGGTATGGTATTGATGTGGATAGAGAATTGGTTGGCAGACAGGAAGCAAAGAGTGGGAATAAACGGGACCTTTTCAGAATGGCAGGCAGTGACTAGTGGGGTACCGCAAGGCTCAGTGCTGGGACCCCAGTTGTTTACAATATATATTAATGATTTAGACGAGGAAATTAAATGCAGCATCTCCAAGTTTGTGGATGACACGAAGCTGGGTGGCGGTGTTAGCTGTGAAGAGGATGCTAAGAGGATGCAGGGTGACTTGGATAGGTTAGGTGAGTGGGCAAATTCATGGCAGATGCAATTTAATGTGGATAGATGTGAGGTTATCCACTTTGGTTGCAAGAACAGGAAAACAGATTATTATCTGAATGGTGGCCTGTTAGGAAAAGGGGAGATGCAACGAGACTTGGGTGTCATTGTACACCAGTCATTGAAGGTGGGCATGCAGGTACAGCAGGCGGTGAAAAAGGCAAATGGTATGTTGGCATTCATAGCAAAAGGATTTGAGTACAGGAGCAGGGAGGTTCTACTGCAGTTGTACAAGGCCTTGGTGAGACCGCACCTAGAATATTGTGTGCAGTTTTGGACCACTAATCTGAGGAAAGACATTCTTGCCATAGAGGGAGTACAAAGAAGGTTCACCAGATTGATTCCTGGGTTGGCAGGATTTCCATATGAAGAAAGACTGGATCGACTAGGCTTATACTCACTGGAATTTAGAAGATTGAGGCGGGATCTTATCGAAACATAAAATTCTAAATGGATTGGACAGGCTAGATGCAGGAAGATTGTTTCCGATGTTGCGGAAGTCCAGAACGAGGGGTCACAGTTTAAGGATAATGGCGAAGCCTTTTAGGACCGAGATGAGAAGAAACTTCTTCACACAGAGAGTGGTGAATCTGTGGAATTCTCTGCCACAGGAACCAGTTGAGGCCGGTTCATTGGTTATATTTAAAAGGAAGTTAGATATGGCCCTTGTGGCTAAAGGTATCAGGGGGTATGGAGAGAAAGCAGGTACAGGGTTCTGAGTTGGATGATCAGCCATGATCATACTGAATGGCGGTGCAGGCTCGAAGGGCCAAATGGCCTACTCCTGCACCTTTTTTCTGTGTTTCTATGTTTCATTATTATTATACCAAGGCAGATAGAGGGTGAACTAGAGTCTGCTTCTCTGTCCAGCTGTTTTCAAAAATGAATTTGGGGAGGCCGTGTAAATTGTAGCCTGCGAAATTTCCTGCAATATTTTGTTTAAGTTCTGTGTGGAACCAAGGCAAAAAAATACATATATGTTTGGTGTCATTAGTCCATAAACAGCTTTAGGTTTAGAATGATACTTTTTAATTTATTTTGAAATTCACTTTATAGCCAGTCAAATTGCAGAAGGCATTCTTTTGAAGAACAAAACAGATTATCGGGTTGATTCTAAAAATCACAGATGAGTGATAAAATTAATCCTTTTTCTAATGAGCCGAATTTTTTTAACTTTTTCTTGTACTTGTTTATTTCACGTAAATTGATTTAGTTATTGTAACTCAATTATAAACTAACATAAATTTTAAGCAAATATATTAACTGAAAGAAATGAAATCCACAATGGCACAGCTGGGAAATAAATGAAAATCTATATGTTACTCTTGTGGACTTCAAAAATAAAAATGAAGCAGATATTGCAAAGAAAATTCTTTTTAGCACCTTCACACCTGTAATCCACGTCAGATAATGAAGGTTAGGGGAGAAAATGAAATTATAGTTAGTATATTCCTCAAGGAGCAATCTGTTGGTGAACACTGTCAATTGGGGAAAAAGTAATTAAAATTATAACCTGGTGGCATCTGTTTATGAGCAGGATCTGAATTGCTTTCACCTCACACATGATATAAGTATAGTGGGCGTCCAAGCAGAAAATAATTAAAATTAACTAACTGGAGGAATTTTATTAATAAAGATAGAATTATGAGGTCCTTTCAAATGAAAGTTACAATTATGGTAAAAGCCGGTGATCCATACAGGCCTGATTTGTCTAACGTTTCAGTTATCTTTTGGAGCCAGACATGCTTTGTGAGACATGGGTAGAAATAAGCATTGCAATATTGTCCTTTGGTTGAAAGGGGTGAGAGGATGAAAGATTAGGGCCAACAGGACAGGTAAAATGAAAAAACTTTGAGTAGAACTAGTTGAGAACTGTGGAGTTAAAAGATGGGGAAAAGATTAATGATGAAAGATTAATGGCTTCAGTTCTTTGATAATGTCCATGAATGCTATTTATGTAGATTCCAAGATATTTAAAAAATACAGTTGTTAATTAAGAGCTGTATCTCATGGAATGAAATGCAACTTAATGACCCAGATGGATTGGAAGAATAGAGATAATGTAGAACTACTCAAATAGGCAGTTTGTAATCAGTGTGAATAGGTAGTTTGTGATCACTGGGATCACCTATGGGGGCCACAACCATCTTTATAAAAACCCATGATTCCAAGTTTATTGATGGCACACCATGAGTAAGCAGTGGAGATGGAAATGCTAAGTTTCAACAAGAAACATACTTGATTGAGACAGTGACACATCACAAATATGTCCATTTTGATCATAAAAGCATTGAACATTGTAAAATAGTTAACAAAAGATCGAAACTACAGGTACTTGCAGCTTCATGAAAATTTAGGATGTCTTTAGAATTGTTAGAGGGCAAAATTACAGGCAATGGAAGTTATTTTACAACTACACAGAGCTGTGGTTTAACCAGACCAGGTGTTCAAAACGCAAACACGAGGAAATCTGCAGATGCTGGAAATTCAAACAACACACACCAAATGCTGGTGGAACGCAGCAGGTCAGGCAGCATCTACAGGAAGAAGTACAGTCAACGTTTCGGGCTGAGGGTCCTGATGAAGGGTCTCGGCCCGAAATGTTGACTGTACTTCTTCCTGTAGATGCTGCCTGACCTGCTGCGTTCCACCAGCATTTGGTGTGTGTTGCAGGTGTACAAAATCCTGAGTTTAGTCATACCTGCAGTATTGATGGTGCCACATCTTAAAAAGGAAACATTTTCTGTTGAAGGAGTGCAGTTTAGGTTTACCAAAACTAAGTGAGGAATCTGAGAAATAAGCTGCAGGTCCTACAGCTGGATTCCTTTGAATACCAAATACTCATTTCTGACTGAAGTTTTCAGTATTGAAAATTGAACTGATAGAAATTATTATTTCTGCTGGTTGGAGAATATGGGAATCTAAAAATTAATAACAGCCATTGGGGAATTAAGCTCCTGCAATCAAACCGAAGTAACGATTTACATAACTCTGCCATGAATGTCAATGACGTTAGAGAGGCAGGTGGACAGCTTAGTTTGGTAGAGCGAATATTATTCAAGTTTAATTTATTAAGCATCATATTTCTTCCATTTATTTCCATGGAGAAAACAGCTCACCCTGATTCTGCTTACCTAGTGCAAGTGAATCCAAGTTGCCTCTGTTTTGAGTTGAGCAGTGGGATAAAAACTCTCAATGATTATTAATGGAGCTTTGCCATTTTTTTGGAGTTGATGCAGCCTGCTGATATCATGATTCTATTTTGCTTTGGGCACAGACCAATAGAAAAGTAACATGTTGTCTGAATCCTCAGACAAAGTCTGGTTCTTGCTTTATCTCCATAATCATATTCTGTTCACACAGACAATCAGTTGACAAATGATTTCATATATGGCTACCTTACCTGCATTTTAACATGATTTCCCCTTACTTTTGGAATTGTTATTTTTATTAAAATGGTCACTGTGAAATTAGCTTTGAGCTTAACCGCTTTGGAAGTAACAACTTATAAAACATGCAACACACACACATGTACAGTTCATCAAGAGAAAGAGGGTAATGAGGGAGAAGGTGGGAGCACTCAAGGATAAAAAGGAGAAAATTTACTTGGATGCAGAGAATGTGAGTAATGTACTTACTGAGTACTTTGCTTCAGTATTTACCAAGGAAAGTGTTCGACATGGACTAGAAGGACTGAGATGGCCTGTTTCCGTGCTGTAATTGCTATATGAAAGGGATGAGGAAGACCAAGAGATTAGTGCTGAGTGTATAAATACGTTTGGGTATTTGAAAGTCAAGGAGGATGAAGTGTTGTGCCTCTTGATGAGTATTAAGGTGGATAAGTCCCCAGGGCATGATGGAGTTTACCTCAGGTCATTGAAAGAGGCAAGAGAAGGGATTTCTGGGCCCTCGACCTGTAACTTTGTGTCATTTCTAGCCACAGGCAAAACCCCAGAGGTCTGGTGAGTGGCTAACAATGGACTTCTGTTTAAAAAGGGAACAAGGGAAAATCCTGGGGTCTGTAGGCTGGTGGATATCACGTCCATTTTAGGGAAATTGCTGGGAAAGTTCTTAAGGATAGGATGTATGACCATTTGGAATGCCATGGCCTAATTAGGGACAGCCACCATGGTTTTCTGTGTGGCAGGTCCTGCCTTACCAACTTAGTTGAGGTTTTTGACAAAATGATGAGGGGGATTGATGAGGGTAGATCAGCGGATGTTGTCTGCATGGATTTTAGTAGGGCATTTGACAAAGTCCCTCATTGGAGACTAATCCAGAATATCAAGATGCATGGGGTCTGCAGTGAATTGTCTGTTGGGATTCAGAACTGGCTTGCGCATAAAAGGTAGTGTGTAGTGGTTGAAGGGAACTTATTTGAGCTGGAGGTCTGTAATTAGTGGAGTTCTTTATGGGTCTGCACTGGGGCCTCTGCTGTTTTTGATTTATATAAATGACCCGGATGAAAACGTAAATGGGTGGGTTAGCAAATTCGCAGATGACACCAGGATTGGTAGAGTTGTGCATAGTGTAGAAGACTGGCAAAGAATATAGCACAATATACATCAGTTGCAGATATGGGCTGAGAAGTGGCAGATAGAGTTCAACCCAAATAAATGTGAGGTGTAGCACCTCAGTAGGGCAAATGCAAGTAGAGAGTACACTGTTAAGGGCAAGATCCTTAATGGTGATACTGAGCAGAGAGATCTTGGGATCCAAGTTCATAGCTTCATGTAATTGGCTACACAGCTCAGTAAGTTGGTTAAGAAAGCTTATTGGATACTTGCTTTTATTAGTTGAGGCACTGAGCTCAAAAGTCAGGTTTGTTGAAACTTTATAAAACTCTAGTTGGGCCACATCAGGAGTATTACATCCATTTCTAATTGCCCTACTATAAGAAAGATGGTGAGGCCTTGGAGAGGGTGCAGAAGAGGTTCATCAGGATGCCCCCTGGTTTAGAGGGCATGTACTACCACAAGAGGCTGGATAAACATGGGCTGTTTTCTCTGGAATGTTGGAGGTGGAGTGAAGTTCTGACAGAGGTTTACAAGATTATGGGAGGTATAGATAGAGTGGACAGACTATTTGTTTCCGAAGATTAAAATCTTAGAGGGCATGCATTAAATATGCACCAAAGAGCATGCATTAAAGGTGAGAGAGGTGGTAAGTTCAAGGGAGATGTGGAGGGCAAGTTTTTTTTTCAGAGAGCCATAGATAACCTGGAATACACTGCCTGGTATGGTGGTCGAGGAAAATACATTAGAGGCTTTCGTTTGGATAGGCACATGGATGTAAGATGGAGAGATATGGACATGCTGTCGGTAGGAGGGATTAGTGTTTGAGTGTTTTTGATCTACTTTTTATCTAGTTTGGCACAACATTCTGGGTGGAATGGCCCGTTCCTGTGCTGTACTCTTCTGTGTTATTTGAACCTTCATACCAGAACATATCAATCCTTAACTCACTTCAGATGGCCGTTAAACAATTCTCACAGGCCAGTTGTGTACGTGTCCAACAGCATCAGCTCCAAATCAGTGATCCTTACCTCTTGTGTTATCCAGACAAAAATGGCCTCACCCCCTCCCTGTGAGGTCCAAGGTTAGATTGCTACTAAATGGACCATGACAAACTGTGGTCCATGTTATACCAGTCTCAGCTGCTGGTGCAAAGCTGAATAGAGACAGTGCTAATATTATCTTTATTTCTGAGCTTCATCCAAATTGCTCTGTGGATGAGCCTCCACTAAAACCTCTCTAAGCACTGTTGTGACATTCTTCTGTATCAGTCATGCAACCCCTCCAGTTCTTTTACACCACTCTCAATCACATCTAAGACAGCAAAACCCAGGAACATTGAGCTTCCAGTTCATCCCCCATGCAAACAGGTCTCTGTAATGGCAGCAGCATGTTCTAAGCCAGGTTTGGAATTCATCCTCCTTCTCCATAATGCTCCCACCGTGCTGATTAGCCTGCTCCTTGCTGTCCTCCCTTTCATTCTTACTTGCCATATCATCTTTCTTGTCCTCATCCCTACCACCTGGGTTCTGCTCCAGTGGTTCCCATCTGCCTGTGTCTCTAGTTTAAACCCTCCTGAATTGTACCAGCAAGCCCCCACTGTGTAGATACTGGGTCCCCTCCAGTTTAGATGCAGGCCATCCTGCCTGCGCAAGTCCACCGGCCACAGAAGAGATCCACAAATACTGAAGTTCTCCGTCCAGCAACAGCTCCTTGGCCACATACCGAACTACATTATGTATCTATTTCTCACTTTGTTAGCACATGGCACATGTAGTAATCCTGAGATTACAACCCTAGAAATCCTGCTTTTTAACTTTCAACCAAATTCCACAAAGTCACTTTAGACAATACACAATAGGTGCAGAAGTAGACCATTCGGCCCTTCGAGCCTGCACCGCCATTTTGAGATCATGGCTGATCATCTACTATCAATACCCAGTTCCTGCCTTGTCCCCATATCCCTTGATTCCCCTATCCATAAGATACCTATCTAGCTCCTTCTTGAAAGCATCCAGAGAACTGGCATTCCAGACCCCCACAACTCTCTGGGAGAAGATTGTCCTAAATGACCTACCCCTTATTCTCAAACCATGCCCTCTGGTACTGGACTCTCCCAGCATCTGGAACATATTTCCTGCCTCTATCTTGTCCAATCCCTTAATAATCTTATATGTTTCAATCGGATCTCCTCTCAATCTCCTTAATTCCAGCGTGCAGGACCTCATCCTGCTCCTGCCTATCCATTAGTTCCAAGATGAGCCACAGCCTCTGGCTGCTCACTCTTCCCCCTTAGAATGTTCTGTACCTACTACGATACATCCTTCATCAGGGTGCAACACACCGTGCTGGAAGCTCGAGTTTGCGGCTGTAGAAATGCCTATCGGTGGCTCTTATGATCAAGCCTCCTATCTCTGTCACTCTCCCTTCCCGTCTATTGCTTTGATTTCAACTTATTTTCAGTCGCATTAACATAGTGCATCAAGTTATCCCTCTGAAAATTTTCAAGAATTATTTTTCAACATTTAAAACCAAATTGCGCTCTAAAACTGTCTGCGATAATGCTGAATTTGCACTTAAAAACTACAAATTGCTTGATTAGAAACTTGAAATATATATCTCCAGAACCAGCATGTTCTGGTTCCTGATCTCTGATTACATATGAAGTGGAAACGCCAGGCTAGTATGGTTTTGTATGGTTGTACCAATGGTTAATTTGGTTATTGGCCTTCTGTCTGCAAAGTCATTAGGGCCTGAGGTCCGAAGTTTAGATTGCTGCTAAATGAACTTTGCAGAAGAGTCTTACTGACAAAAGGCTTAAAGTCTACCTTTAAACTGTTACGGAATTCTCACTTGTTTGTACAAAATTAAATATAGCCAGAGCCAAGGTTCTGAATCATTAGGAAGAAGAGACCAAAGTTAGGGGAGGAGCATTAGGAAGGCTGAAATGAGGGTTAGGTGGCAGTGAAGATAGGTATAGACCCTGTTGTAATTGTCAGAAGGCAAGTACTGAGTCCAGTAATGTTGGTAAGTGAGATGGTGTGAAGGGCAATTGTGGAGGTTAATGTTATGTTGACAGCTTGGGGTTGAGGGGCTGTTGGTAACTTGAGAGTCTGGAATTGAAAGGTGATTGATGAATCAGTAGCCTGACTTGTAATGTCCCTTTATGAGTCAGGTGCCTGGGTTATAGGGGCAATATGAGAATTGAGAGCTGAGCTAATTGGTGAGTCAGGGACAAGGGGTTGTAGGGACACTTGCTGACTTAGGAGCCTGAGGATCTAAATATGATTGGTGAGCAGAGAGATTGGTTTTGGAGAGTAGGAAGCCTGGATTTCGAGGGTCAATAGGTGAACTGGAAGTCGAGAGTTAGCAGCTTCAAGCCTTGGCAAACCGTTTTAGTTGGTGGTGATTCTGAAACTGCAATTAGAGTGTGGAGTCCAAGGATAGCAGAGAAGTTAAGAAACTGAGGGGGACCTGCCTGAGTTGCTTTGTGAGTGCTAACCTGGATCCTGTTCACGTTGGCTCCGTATAAATTGGATTCACACAGAACAAGTGATGCTAACCAAACCAGGTATACTAAAAATACCAGTGATTGATGGGTTTGGAGCTACTTGTTTCTCTAGATATAAGGATTGTATGAGGAAGCACATAGATTCAGGTTTGTGCAATGCAAACAAACAACTACACAGGTGTAATTTGCTTTAGGAAATTATACATGGAATTTCCTGAGTGTCTCAAAACAATTTTGGGACATTCTTGCTGGCATTCCACTCATACATATTGATCTTCTCTGTGTTATGTTGAAAGAAACACACTGGGTGATTGAGATCCTGAGTGCATTTATTCCCCTATATTTGGAGGTAACAGCCCGCTATGGGATTTAGTAAAATTTATTAATTATTGGTTTATTTCCATCCTGTGTTTTTGGCTATAATGATGGTATTTGGTTCCCTGTTCACAAAGGCCTAAACTCAAAAGAGTTAAAGCCAATCTGATATGGATATCTGTGGGTACCCTCACAAAAGGGGTGTTATACTACATCCATGTACTCTTCAGGAACTAGCTTACCTCCTTGTCTAGCCTCTGTGGCGTGGTTTTAGCTGCTAATACCCATTGCTTGAGTAATGAGTCCCACCTCCTTACCAAGGAGTAG
Organism: Hypanus sabinus; assembly: GCF_030144855.1. Lineage (NCBI taxonomy): Eukaryota > Metazoa > Chordata > Chondrichthyes > Myliobatiformes > Dasyatidae > Hypanus > Hypanus sabinus. Next base: position 63,885,611 of record NC_082707.1, on the reverse strand, counting down.
ATACTACCCAGCTCATGAAGTAGCTTAGCACAGTTCATTTTTAATTATACTTGTTTAAATTTAAACAAATAGTTCTTTACACACATGTAACACTCAGAGGATATCTAATTGATAAAAGATTTTCTTAATTACTAAAGGTTTACAAACTACAATGGATTTTCAAACACAGTTACAATTCTTATGAACTAGCAATGAGTTGTAGACAAATGAGTTGTCCTTCACTGAAACTAAAGATTGAGGAATAAGTGCTGGTTTCTGCTTTCAGTAACCCCATCTTTCTGTCAGTTTCCTTGTCATCCCAAACAATTCACAATGCTTGTGATATTTATTCTATTTTCTACTAGATAACATCATCTACATGTGATGTTTTCAAGATACCTTTGCTGGGACGAAGTAACTCTCACAGATCGTCTTAAAAGCTTGCAACAACAAAGATCCCAAACATTCACAATTAGCATCATGAAGGCTGATCCTCTCGGCACACAAACATCCCAACTTATAACCACGTTTGATGTGCTAAGTGACATAACCTCATTGCATTGTGTTTGACTAATGCAGTCAAAAAGTCACCTGGTCACTTCCCTTTGCAAAGCTGTTCCTCAACTTCAAACTGATTGCTGCTTACAATTTACATTAAGAACTGGAGACTAGTTATTGTTTGCGACAAAAAGCTGACCAAAGAATATTTATTAAAAGTTTAACTCTTATCACCAACAACTCTGACCCTTTCAAAATATCATGCTGTTGTGTTGGAAAGCTGAGTTTAGCAATAAGCCTCTCAGAGGCTGGTAAGTGAATATCCACCACACTGTAAGTAGAAGATGATGGTTAATTGACGAGTTTGTGTTGTGTTATATTAAATATATTTTTAAAATTATCTGCAAATAGTTACTCGTTTTTGGCAGCTTGCCAAGAAGAATGTAATTTGAGCTTATAGTTGCCGGTTTTCCAGCAAAATGAGCAAAAAAAATCACTTAGATATCTCATCAATTTTGGTCTTTACTTGAGTGAGGATTCAGTACTTTTATCTAGGACATGCCTTCTATTACTACCATCAGGAAGAAGGTACAGGAGCCTGAAGATGCACTCTCAGTTTTAATAACAGCTTCTTCCTTCCGCCATTAGATTTCCAAATGGCCACGAACTCTACTTTGCTAAATCTCATTTGCATTATTTATTCATTTATTTTGTTACATGCGGTAATGTTTCTCATATCTTGCACTGTACTGCTGCCACATAGACAACAGATTTAACAACATGCATCAGAAAAAGTAATCCTGATTTTGAAGGTCAGAATTGCTTTGGAATTCATCTTTTCATGTTGTTCAGCATTATGTTTAACTCTAAAGTGGCTACTTGTAAACAAGAGGTTCACCAGTTAACCATTAAATAATTCATCGGCATGTTCTCTAATGAATGAAAAATCCAGAACATTGCCATTGTTCAGTATCAGAGCCATTGTTTCCCATTTATAATTTTATCTGTTTGCTTATAGTAGCTGTATTCACATGGTAATTATATCTACTAAAATTAATTTTTACTCAGTAACAGGCAGGGACTTTGGTAAGTATTTGCCAGTGCTTTTTTGAGTTGTCTTTGTTTCAGATTAGTTTTCTATCTAAACCTCACAATAGCAGTCTTTAACCTGCATTTGTTCTTTTCTCATTTCTGGCAATATGGACATTGCAGGAAAGCCCAACATTTATACAAACCAAAGAAGGTGGAAGTGGGCTCCCTTCTTGAATTAATATAATCACAGTTGCTAATCCATTGCCTCCCTAATCAACTCCCTGTTCACCTGCCATTCTTGTTCCTCTTAGCGTGTTTAAAAGCTGGCACTGAAGCAGCTTTGATGATGCATAATAGGCACCCTCTCTATAGATTATAGACAGTGCTTCTATTGATCATTGGGGATTTGCTGGTCGATGCCCTCTGGCTAAGTGGGTATTCATTTCAACGTGGTGTGGTCTTTCAGAGCTTTGGTACAACTGAGCACACCCAGACAAGTGGAATTGGATTGGTTTATTGTTATCACATGTATTGAGATACAGTAAAAAGTTTGTCTTGCAATATTGTTCAATCAGATCAATTTATTACACAGTACATTGAGCTGGTACAGGTTAAAATAGCAACAATATAGAATAAAGTTTAACAGCTACGGAGAAAGTAGTGCAGATAGACAATAAGATGCAAGAACATAACAAGCTAGATTATGAGATTAACAGTGTATTTTATAATAGGGAACCATTCAAAAGTCATTTAACAGCAAGTTAGAAGCTTTCTTTGAGACTGTTGGTAAATTCTTTTGGACTTTGTATCTTCTGCCCAATGGGAGAGGAGAGAAGAGAGAATGGCAGAGGTAGGTGAGGTCTTTGATTATGCCAGCAAGGGAGGCTGGTTTCTGTGAATTGCTGAGCTGTGTCCACAAGTCTTTGCAGTTTCTTGTGGTCACGAGAAGAACAGTTACCCAACCAAGCTGTGAACTTTCTACGGTTCATCAGCAAAAATTGGTAGACATCGAAAGGGACGTACCAAATTCATTTAACATCCTGAGGAAGTAGAGGCATTGGTGAGCTTTCTTGTCCATGGCATCTATGTGATTGGCACAGGACAGGCTATTGCTGATGTTTTCTCCTAGGAACTGAAGCTCTCAAACCTCAACGTAGTCAATGAAGAAAGGAGCTTGTTTACCGCCCACTTCCTGAAGTCAGACTCTCTTGTTTTGCTGACTTTGAGGGAAAGGTTGTTGTCATGGCACCATAATACTAAGCTCTCTTTCTTTCCTTCCTGTAATCTAACTCATCATTATCTGAGATACGGCCCACTACGGTGGTATCATTTGTAGATGGAGTTAGAGCAGAATCTGACCATGTCGTCATGAGTGTAGAGTAGGGTGCTGAGGATGTAACCTTGTGGAGCTTCATTGTTGCAAATAAATGTGGTAGAGGTGTTGCGGCCTCTCCTACTGATTGCTGTTTTTTGGTCAAGAATTCGAGGATCCAGTTGCAGGGAGAATTACAATATTCTGACACATTATTGACTTACGCAGTTTGCTGTACTGGCTGGCGGGAAGTCCTGTAAGATGGGGCATTGTAAATTTGATGGAAATGGAGATTTGTGAAAAGCCGAGTGGCACAAGGCAATTTTAGGATTGATGTATCTCATAATTCTCTGCCACTTGTGTGTAGATCTGGATTCTTGAAATATTTATGCCTTTTATGGGACTTGGCACCATTATTACAAGTGTATTATCAGCTGCTCAGTTCTGTAATTGTTCCAGCCACATTTGTATATAGAATAAATTTGTATGTTCACTAATGTAGTTCTGATATAAAACACAGGAATGAAACAACTGTTCAATCAAATAATTATTGGGGTAGGATTTTATCTTAGGCATTTTATGTCAAGCACAAAGTAATGACTGCGTACTTAATGCATTTGTGGAATTTAATCTTACTGACCTCAGTGGAAATAAATTTTGGTGATAAGCACATTGCATGGTGGTGGTGGAATTGCTTTGCTCCTGCTTTCTTTGTTGATTAAAGTCGTAGCAATTGTGGATTGGTGATTATTAAAGAAACAGACTCAATAATGTGCAATAATCCTTGCAGATTGAGGTGTTACTATTTTGAAATTGCAAGATTTGCTGTTTAGCACAGGTAGCAGGACAAAGTACTCTGTTTTACAATGGGCACTCTTTTATCAGCCCCAAAGTAGGTATGAATTATAAAATTGATAGGTAGTCTGAAACAGATCTTACTTGATAGAGGTCTGAAAGCTTTCTCCTTGTGTTGGTATTTCTATGTGTTGTACAATTTAAATTATTGCACAAACTAATAGCATGAAAAGGAACTGCCTACAAGAATATAAAATAATTAAAATTGTTTGTAAAATTTTAAAATGAGTTTCTGACCTTAAGAGATGCTGTCAAATCTGCCTGCCCTTTCCAGAATTAATATTCAGCACATATTTCTGTCTTCCTCAAAAATTACAACAATTTTCAAATTTCACTTGCCCTGCAGGGTATGCTAGTAACACTTCTTTTGAAAATTGAATTGTATATCAAAAAGAAGTAATAAAAATATAACTCTTCTGGTTCTTATAGTCAATCTTCAGGTCACACAGACAGGCAAAATGTTTTCCTCTTGCCTTACGATTCCAGGAGCCAGCATGATTACAAAGCTTTTCAAAATTGAACAAGGTGTTTTATTTCAATTCTGGTGTTGTGTAGATTTAAACCTGAAAAGTAATTATCAGAGCTACAAACGTTTTGACTGAGGTACTTAGGGAACAACTCTGTTTTAAAAGGTTGATAGAAAGGTTTCCAAGCAGCAGAGAGCAACATTCCCCGATCCTTTGCCTGGTCCCTTGAACTTGCCCTCTGTTGCTAATTCCATTTCACTTGGTTAACTGCCGAACACTTGTGTTTTTTGTCTTCTATCTGTGCGGCTGTGCTAAATTGCTGCATTCTGCCTGTAGTTTACAAAGTAAACAGCACCACTAGTGAGAAATAACATAGCGGCACTCATTCCTTCCACTTTTGTAGGGTTTGCTGCCCCTTTTTGACCCAACTCATTCCGTGCCGGATTGCCTTTAAGGCCTGGCTGTCCCGTGTGGTAGAAGAGTGAAGCAGCCTCGAGTGGCAGATCCAGAGTCCCATCTCAGACCACTCTCGTTGCTTACTGTTGGTGAAATTGCTTAACTACTTACTTTCTTTGCTAACTGGAGTCATTTCAAAAATGGTTCATAATGATTTAAATTGCAAAAAAATTAAATTTGCTTTGGAACATTCGTATCCGCTAGACATTAATTTAAAGCATAAGCTTTAATTACAATACAGGGAAAAGAAAGCCGTTTATTTGCACTTAAGTTTCCATTTAATTGAGTGATCTTGTTCAGATGTATGGGGTCGTACTTCCTATGCACTGACTGTGAAATGCATCCAGCTACTCTGCTCCTCTGCTGAGGAGAGTTTGATTGTTCTGGGCCGGTACTTGGAGTTCAGAGAAATGAGGGGAGACTTCATGGAAACTCTACCAAATGTTGAAAAGCCTAAATAGAATGGACATGGAGAGAATGTTTCCATTAGTGGGAGAGGCCAAGTAAAAGAACGTCCCCTTACAACAGAGATGAGAGAAATTTCTTTAGCCAGAGGGTGGTGAACTTGTGGAATTTTGTTACCACAGACAGCAGTGGAGGCCAGATCATTGGGTATATTTAGAGCAGGGATTGATAGTTTCTGGATTAGTAAGGGTATCAAAGGTTACGGTGAGTAAGCAGGAGAATGGGGTTAAGTGGGAAAGTAAATCTGTCATGACCGAATGGCTGAGCAAACTCAATGGACTGAATGGCCTAATTCTGCTCCTGTGTCGTATTGTACTAATATTTGCGCTCTACACCTGGCCCCAGTATCAGTCCAAGTGCATGAGCCCTAGAATGATCTGAGCACCCCCAGACTGCAGTTTACCAACAGTTCCCTACAAAACTTCTCAATGAAGATCAGCATGATACGCCCTATGTACTGCAAATCTATAGCAAATGGGCATTCATCATTCAGAAAGGAACTTTATACTCAGTGGCCACTTTATTAGGTACTGTCTGAACCTAATAAAGTATTTAGCTGCTGTAGCCCATCCACTTCAAAGTTTGACATGCTGTGCATTCAGGGATGCTGTTCTGCACACCACTGTTGTGATGCGTGTTTATTTGAGTTTCCGTCTCTTTCCTGTCTGGCCTTTCTCCTCTGTTCTCCCTCATTAACAAGACATTTTCACTCATAGAACAGCTGCTCACTGGTTGCTTTTTAGTTTCCCACACCATTCTCTGTGAACTGTAGAGAATGATATGTGTGAAAATGGCAGGAGGTCAGCAATTTTTGAGACACTCAAACCACTCCATCTGGCACCAACAGTCATTCTATGGTTAAAGTCACTTAGATCACATTTCTTCCCCTTTCTGATGTTTTGCCTGAACAACAACTGTACCTCTGGACTATGTCTGCATGCTTTTATGCATTGAGTTCCTCCACAAGATTGTCTGATTGCAAATTTGCAATAATGAGCGGGTGTACCTAATAAAATGGTCAAAAAGTGTTTTTGAATGGTCAAGAAATGGAATGTATCTCAAATCAGTTATTTAGGTTTTCCAGGCTGTCAAGATGACCCCCACCCCCAGTTTCTTTGCGCTGCGTAATTGTAGGGATTACACACTCCAGTCCTACCAAACCCATGAGATTGAGATGGCTCTCCCACCTGAAACCCCCTGGCTCATGTGGATGCTGTGTAATTTGCTATCCTGTTACAAATTGAGGCCAAGAAATAACAGACAGCACACTGCATACGATTAAAGGATTATATTTATGAATCGTTAACTGAAGGGTTAATAAAGAAAAGAAATAAAAAAACAAAAAGGGCCCATTATAATTAAGCAGTCTAATGTGTACAGAACAGTAAACAACCCATTGTTATTGGAGATATGGCCCACTTTGGTGGTAGCATTTGCAAGCTCGTAGATGGCATTGGAGCAAAATCTGGCCAAGAGTGCACAGAGAATAGGACAACTGTTGTCTGTGGTTATTTTCAGCATAATTATTCTCAAAGCTGTGGAAAACCCGTGTTGAGAACGATCATGGTGGAGTTGTTAGCTATCCTTAATGATTGTGGACTGTTGGTCTGGAAATTGAGGATCTACTTGTAGAAGGAGGTGTTGACTCCCAGGTTTCAGAGCTTGGTGGTGAGTTTGCTTGGTACAATTTATGTGTTTCTGTCCATTTATGAAATAATCTCATATTAATATCTAATTTCTCTGCATCATGTGGTATCTAAATCTCTTTACTTCCTGCTGACAAAGATCTGTTGTTCTAAGTCTGTTCACTTTGATTTTGGTTAATTTGCACTTCAATTCCAGCTATCAAGGTATAAGCCTACTTTTAAATATCACTAGTATATTCATCTTTTCCACTGCTTTATGATACAATAAACTGTTTAATGTGTGTATCACTTAAAAGGACATCTATAAATCAAAGTTTACTGCCAACTTAAATGACCGTATGAGCCTGTTTCTTTAAAACAATGATTAAGAATTCAAATGAACTGTTTGAAAAATTAATTACTCCGGTACTTCTGCAGTAATAAAAGTTTGACCTAATTTTTGTCTGTTACAGTTTCATCTTTGGAATTTGAGTGGAGATTTGTATTCACATATTCTAAATTCATAATGACTGAAAAATCCTTTTGTCTGTAATACAGTTTAGAAATATGTATTGCATAGTTTGCAAAATGAAGATTTAATTTTGGAGTGATCATAATTCAAGTTTAAGCCATCAGAATGAAAATCTCTTAAATATATTCATATTTTCCATATCACATTGATTTTTAAAAACCTTTCTATTAAATTTCTGAGAAGGTGAAGATATTTTTATTTGATAGGCCCAAGGATAGTTTCTACGCCACTGTTGTAGGACTGCCAATTTCTTAGCTGGTATGGTAAAAAGACTCTTGACCTCAAAATCTGCCCAGTTATGAGCTATTATGGCAGTGTGAAATGTCAGGAGGATGTTATGAGAATGCAGGGTAACTGTGAGGTTATCCACTTTGGTGGCAAGAACAGGAAGGCAGATTACTATCTAAATGGAGTCAAGTTAGGAAAAGGGGAAGTACAACGAGATCTAGGTGTTCTTGTACATCAGTCAATGAAAGCAAGCATGCAGGTACAGCAGGCAGTGAAGAAAAGTAATGGCATGCTGGCATTTATAACAAGAGGAATTGAGTATAGGAGTAAAGAGGTCCTTCTGCAGCTGTACAGGGCCCTGGTGAGACCCCACCTGGAGTATTGTGTGCAGTTTTGGTCTCCAAATTTGAGGAAGGGCATTCTTGCTGTTGAGGGAGTGCAGCGTAGGTTCACAAGGTTAATTCCCGGACTGTTATATGTTGAAAGATTGGAGCGACTGGGCTTGTATACACCGGAATTTAGAAGGATGAGAGGGGATCTGATTGAAACATATAAGATTATTAAGGGATTGGACACGCTGGAGGCAGGAAGCATGTTCCCGCTGATGGGTGAATCCAGAACTAGAGGCCACAGTTTAAGAATAAGGGGTAGGCCATTTAGAACACAGATACGGAAAAACCTTTTCACCCAGAGAGTGGTGGATATGTGGAATGCTCTGCCCCAGAAGGCAGTGGAGGCCAAGTCTCTGGATGCATTCAAGAGAGAGTTTGATAGAGCTCTTATAGTTAGCGGGGTCAAGGAATATGGGGAGAGGGCAGGAATGGGGTACTGATTGTGTATGATCAGCCATAATCACAGTGAATGGTGTTGCTGGCTAGAAGGGCTGAATGGCCTACTCCTGCACCTATTGTCTATTGTCTATTGTTTACCTGCACTGCACTGATTCTGTAGCTGCTGCAGTTTATTTTGCATTGTTCTTGTCTTGCCTTGGGCTACCTCAGTGCACTTTGTAACGATCTGATCTGTATGAATAATATGCTGAACAAGTTTTTCACTGAATGTGGATAATGTGACATGATATGTGACAATAGTATTCCATTCCAATTGACATTGACCCTTAGTTTGCAAATGGTAAACAAATTATTCCTTCCCTAAAACTCTGTATTGAAAATAATGGACTGAATGAAGAATACATGAGTGTATGAGAAAGCGTACAGGAGCAAGATCGGTCAGCTGGTTGAGTGGTGCTGCAGCAACAACCTCCCACTCAGTGTCAGTAAGACTAAAGAGTTGACTGTGCACTTTACAAAGGGTAAGATGAGGGGACACACACCAGTCCTCATCGAGAGATCAGAAGTGGAAAGGGTGAGCAATTTCAAGTTTCTATGTGTTAACATCTCTGAGGATCTATCCTGGGCCCAACATATTCAGAAATCTTATGGAGCAGGAACAAGGCTGTTCCTAAAACATTATGTGTGTGTCTTCAGACTCCAGCACCTCCTCCTTGATGGTAGCAATGAGAAGAAGACATGACATGGGTGATGGGGGTCCTTAATGCTGGATGCCACCTTTTGAAGATGCTATTGGTGCTGGGGAGACCCATTTTGAAGCTGGCTGAGTTTGCAGGTTCCTGCATCTTTTCCAATCCTGTGTGGTGGCTCCTCCATGCCAGACACCGATGCAATCAGTTAGAGTGTTTTCCATGGTACATCTGTGGTAATTTGTGATAGTCTTTGGTCTCCTCAAATTCCAAACAAAATATAGCCGATGTCATGCCTTCTTTGTAATTGCATCAATGTGTTGGTCCCAGGATAGATCTTCAGAGATGTTGACACCCACGAATGTGAAATTTCTCACCCTTTCCACTGCTGATCCTTTCCCTTGATGAGGACTAGTACGTGTTCCCTCAACTTCCCCTTCCTGAAATCACCAATTAATTTCTTGGTCTTACTGACTTTGAGTGCAAGTTTGTTGTTGCAACACTGCTCATCCAGCTGATCTATCCTGTATGCTTCTTCATCGCCATCTGAAATTCCGCCAAGAGTAGTTGTGTCATTGGCAAATATATAGATGGCATTTGAGCTGTGCCTAGCCACACAGTCGTGGGTGTAGAGAGAGTAAAGCAGTGGGCTGAACACTCATCCTTGAGGTGCACCGATGTTGATTTTCATCAAAGGGAAGATTTATTTCCAATCTGCACTGACTGTGGTCTCCCAATGAGAAAGTCAAGAATCCAGTTGCAGAGGGAGGAACAAAGGCGTAAGTTTTAGAGCTTTTTGATTAGTACTGAGCATATGGTTTAAATGCTGAGCTGTAACAAAAAAAAGACAGCAACCTAACATTGATATTGCTATTGTCCAGGTGATCCAGAACCTAGTGGAGAGCCAGTGAGATGGCATCTGCTGTAGACCGAGTGTGGCAATTGGGAAATTGCAGCAGGTCCAGTCCTTGTCTAGGCAGGAGTTGCCTCAGCCTCTCAAAGTGCTTCACAGTAGATGCGAGTGCAAGTGAGCGATAGCCGTTGAGGCACCTTTATAATTTTTGTGTGCCCTTTTAACACAGCATTGACATTTGTTGAAAATTCGTAATATCCAAGCATAATTTAAACCTGTGAAGTATGAATTAGTCCAATTGCAGTTTGTGTAATTTGTATATTAATACAATTACAGGTCTGTGTCACAGCATAGGTTAGGAATGTTCAATTCATAAATTTTCACAATAATGCCATTGGTTCTTTGGAATGTACGTCTTCGATTTACAGAACTAGAATGGAACCAGTATCACACAATGAGATATGCTGCAGGAAAATTTTTACAATGTGTTTAGCCCAGCCTTTTTAATTTACAAATTTTGCTTAATGAAACATTTTCTGGAAATGAGTCCCTTTTGTAAATCTAGAAATGGCTGTGGACAGCTAGTGCCTTGTAATGGCATGAATTTACAGCCTCGCGTCTTCATTCCTCATTCTCCATAACCTGGATCTGTCACAGAAAGGCACTGATTTCATTTAACTGAGAAGCAATATGAAGCAAGAGTCTCTAGCCTTGGTGTGTTGTGCAGTGCTGTCAGCTTGTATTGGTGGTTAATGGATCTTCTGCAGGAGAGAACAAATGCATTCATGCCTGTGAGGCAGCAACTTCTTGTACAGCTTGTACATAACATTACCTGCGATCAGTTGTGACAGTAAACACAGTGTTGCCTCTTTACCATATTTATTTCCAGCATTTTCTGTTTAATTTCTGATTTTCTGCATCTCTTGTATTTTACTTCAGGCCAATAGAATGCTTTCCCTTCCATTAAATTTAATGTCAGCTGTCTATTATTAGGATCTATCAAATAAACGATTAACAAAAGCAAGTATAAACAACATCCTGAGACATCCTCTTTTCATCTACTTTAATAACCTCTTCCAGAAACTCCAATCAGGTTCATCACAGGAAAATGTTTCAATGTTTTGATAGATTTACCTTTAAAATAGGATTACATATAGGCATCTAGGTCTCTTACGTCTGCTCCACTATTCAGTATGATTATGGCTGCTCTGCCCCAGACCTTGGCCCTTCTTCTCTGCTAGTTACCCATAGCCTCTAATTCCCTGATCCTTCAAACGTTTATCTCTTCTTTGAATAGGATTGAGTGATCAAGGCTTCACAGTCCTCCAGGGTAGAGAAATCCAGAGTTCACTAGCATCTATGAGAAGAAATTCTTATCCAGCTCAGTTTTAAATGGCTACCCCCTATTAGTGTAACCAGATTACCTGTTGAAATTTTCCCACCAGTTGAAATTTCTCAACGTCTACCTTGTCACCCCTATTGAGGATCTTGTTTAATTCAGTAAGATCACTCTCAGTCTTAAAATAATAAAAGAATGCAGATTTATATTTATTAAGCAGTTTATAATTAGATACCCCTCATATCCCAGGAATTAGCTAATAAATCCCTTTTTGTCTAACACCAGTACTACACTATACTTTCTTTAACTCCAGATGTGAAGTAAACAAAATCTACATCATTTTTAAACTCTTACTCTGTAAAATAAAGGCCAATGTGCCATTTGCCTTATTAATCACATGCTGCATCTACATGCTAAAATTGTTTCCATATCCACGAGAGACCTGATTACGCTGTACTCACTCATTTGCAGTCCCTTTCCATTTAAATAATGGTCTTCCCTTTGATTCCTCTGTCCAAATTGAAGGGCCTCACCCATCCCTGCACGAAACTCAGTCATGTGTTTGCCCTTTCACTTGCCTTGTCCGCTACAGAGTCCACATATTCTTGCTGCAGCATGCCGACCCACCTACTCACATCATTAATACATAAGGAAATTCATCAATATAGGCAGATGGGAAAACTCATTCATACGTATAGTTAATAACTGGGGGAATTCCACTTGGAAAAAGGCTTCTATGTGATAGCCACTCTTCAATCAACGTTTAAGTCAATAACTTAATTATCAAAGTACACATGTCAACATATACTACCTTGAGATTTATTTTCTTGCATTACAAAAACAACAAAATACAGTACAATGTATGAAAAACTATACATTAACAAAGACTGACAAACACCCAATATGTAAAAGAAGGCAAATTGTGCAAATAAGAATAAATAAATAATATTGAGAACATGGATTGTAGAGTCACTGAAAGTGAATTTACAGGTTGTAGAATCATTTCAGTGTTGAGGTGAATGAAGTAATACATGCTGGTGCGGGAGCCTGATGGTTGTTGGGTAATACTGTTCCTGGTGTCTGGGACCTATGACTCCTGTATCTCCTGCCCATTGGTTGTGCACTTCTTGGACACTGATCTGATTGTCTCCCTTTTGAAGCAGGTGGGGATCTCTGACTGTAGCAATGAGAGATTGAATACTCCCGCCAGTTGGTTGGTACAGGTCTCCAGTGGCCTACTGGGTACACCATCAGGGCCTGACACCTTGCGAGGGTTCACGCTCTTGAAAGATGTTCAGCCGTTGGCCTCCAAGACGAGACCACAGGGTCGCCAGATACTGCAGGGATTCGCACAGGTGTAGTTTTATTCTCCCTTTCAAAGCATTCAGCCAGATTTCCAATCACCACCACCTCTGACTCGGCCAACAGAGGTGGTGTTGCCAATAACTTAAGCATGACATTAGAGGTGTATTTAACCTCACAATCAAGTAGAGCAGGGGATTGAATTCATAGCCTTCAGCTGCACCTGTTTTGATGGTGATAGTAGAGGAGATCTGTACTGACTCGGGTTGACAAGTGAGGATATCCAAGGATTCAGTTGCTCAGAGAGGTATCAAAGTGTAAGTCTTGGAGTTTAGTGATCAGTTTCAAGGGGATAATAATGTTGAATGCTGAACTGTAGTGTTACGACTGTGCCACAACTCCAAGGGGCCGAAGGGTACAAAGTAGCCCCCTCCTTTTTGAGAATCGTAAGATCGCTATTAGTTCGGGTCTGGGACCCAGGAAATGAGAGAGAGACACGCAGAATCCACAAGGGTTTGGAATGTGTGTCCTGGCCTCAGCGATACAAAGCCACGGTTAACGGCCATTGTCTCTTGGAGAAGGAATTGTGTATTGAGTACAGTACTATTCATTGAAGCCCCTCAGGGAATGACCAGAGTGGGCTGGTTGAGGGATTGCATCATCCCAACCTGATTGACATCTGAGACCCCGTGAGTAAGGATAAAAGAGGGTCTGGGGAACAACCCCTTCAGACACACCAGGAGAAATGTATGAGACCGGTGGGGGCTTGTGTGTGTGTCCATCCTTGCCCAGATGACAAGTCTTCCACAGAACGGCCTCACTAAAGGACGAATATGGATCAAGAGCGGATAAAGGAAAGCCGGCGTTTCTATTCTCAAAACCCCTCTCTCTCTCCAACTATCGAAAACCCAGCGGTCCCCAAAGGCTGAAGCCTGTATGAACTGAATGAACTGAGTGACTTTTATATTTCCATCGGACAATACATTTTCCCCTAGACAACGATAGAGCTATTTCTTATTGATTATTATGATACCCGCACTTTTAGATTTAGTATTGATGATGTATATTATCTGTATGTTTGCATTAATCTCATTTTTGTGTATTTTTATCAATAAATACTGTTAAAAATAGTACCATCAGACTTCAACAGACCTCTCTATCTTTGCTGGTAAGTGACCCAGTTACGGGGTTCGTAACAGTAGCCAATGAAGATCATCCTGATTAATGAATCTTCACTGACCAGCAGTTCCAGAGCTATGTGAGGAGGCAATTAAATAGCATCTGCCATTGACCTATTGTGATGGTAGGCAAATGGGATTATCCAGTCACTCCTTCGGCTGGAGTTTATATGCTGCATGATCATACTCTCAAAGCAATTCATCATAGTGGATGGAAGTGCTACGGCATGATAGTCATTGAAGCAGGCTGCCATGTTCTTCTTAGGCACCAGTATGATTGAAGACTGCTTGAAGCAGGTGGGTACCTCAGACTGCCTAAGAAAGAGGTTGAAGATATCTGTTTTTACCCAAGACAGTTATTTTACACAGGTCCTCAGTACTCAGCCGGATACACCATCTGGGCCAGAGGCTTTCCATGGATTTGCCCTTGTAAAGGATGTTCTCATATCTGCTTCAGTGACTGAAATCTCAAGGTTGTTGGGACTGTAGGGTTCATGAAGGTGCCTCCATGTTCTGTTGGTCAAAGTGAGTATAAAAAGCATTGAGTTCATCTGGGAGTGACATCTCGTTGTTTATGCTGTTTGGTTTGCTTTGTAAGATGGCAGTCAAACCCTGCCACAGTTGTAGAACAGCCTTCTGTGATTCAAGATTGGTACAGAATTGCCGTTATGCATGTGAAATTGCTTTCTGAAGATTATACCTGGACCTCTTGTACTTCCCTGGATTGTCAGTCCTGAATGCCACTGATCTATTCACAGATTGAAAATCTCCTGGTTCATCCATAGTTTCTGGTTGGGAAAGACTCTGAATGATTTTGTAGGGACACATTCATCCGTGAGTGTCTTTATTAGCACACTTCTTGTCAACATATGTCTTGTAATATCGTATGTTCTATTTGGTGTATTAGCCATTTCTGTGGTTGCCTTCTGAGAATCCAAACACAGACAGCTTATACAAGTTAAATTCTATCAAGTCTGTTTGTAATATTCTCAAAAACTTTATCAAATCTCTCAGAATTATCAAATTTACCATTTCATATGGCCATTTTGAGTTTGATCGTATTCAAATTTTTTAGCTGCCAAGCTATTTCCCCTTTCATTCACATCTTCCCCACAACAGATCTTAGCCCAACTGAACTGTTGCTTTTTTTATCTCTGTCTCTTGTGGTTTTCCAATTGTGTTATCCTCCTGGAACTCACTGAGTTCTGAAAATCTTCAGTCAATTATTCAATTAATCCTGCAGTCACTTCCTTTAAAGCCTTCATTGACATGTTTTAATCCTCATTAGTTTTTCCAATACTTCATTTCTTGTCAAAGGGATTGTTACACATTCTACTCCCCTGTTAAAAAATTGCTGACATTATCTTTGGTTTATTTTAGCACCCTCCACTGTAAAGACTCATGTAACGTACTGATATGAATGATCTCTGTTTCATTTTTGTCTCTTTCCTTAATTTCCCCTCTCGCACCTGTAGGGGGCCCACATTTACCTTGCCTACCACCTTTTATTTTTAGATATCCATAGAATTCTTGCTGTCCTTCCACCAATATTATTTGCCAGTCATTCAGTTTTTTCACTCAAAGGCTTTTTAGTCCTCTGATGCCGGTTCCTGAAGCGTTCCTGGTCCCGCAAGTCTGCTGCTAGCTTTTGCTACTTTGTATGCTCTAGTTTCTGGTTTAATATTTCCCATGACCTCCTTTCTTAACCACAGATTGTTCATCTTTCTCAATAAGTCCCCTTTTCTGTTTGTCATTAATCCCTACTGAACAGCGTGAAACAGCAGCTAAAATATATGCCATTTAGCCTCTCTTCCTCAACTCTTCCTTTGAGTGTACTAGTTTGGAACTCCAGGTGTTCATCGACAAACTGTATCTAGAAAAACTAGTTGTTATCACTTCTTCCAAGAGGATCTTTCTCATTGCTCATGCCTTATCTTAAAATAGTCTATTCTAGAGAAGGTTCCACAATATCTTGCTTTAAGAAACAGTCCCTGATCCACATATTCCTCTTCCAATATCTTTAGCAGTTTGATTTGTCCAGTCAATATATAGATGACAATCACCCATTATAACTACAGTTCCCTTCTGATGTGCTCTCACAATTTTCCAACTTTTACTTCATCTTGTCATGAGACAACATTTGGGAACTACATCCAGCTGTTGACTTCTTTTACCTGCCGTTCATTATTTCCATCCAAGCTGACTCTGTGTTATAATCCACTGCATCTATAATCAGTACTTGCTAGATACCTTCTTTGAATAACGAAGTTATTGGTGCAAATGTACATAAGTCACAACCACAGGCATTGTGTTGGGGTTTCACTTTAAGAGGCTGGTCTGACCTGATGCCGTAATTACGTAAAGGGCTTTTACTGTGCTTTTGTGTTCATTTTTTTTGGAGTTCAATAAATGAGTTAACATAAAATGCCTCATGTCATTTTACTTGCACCTCCTTTTCCTTCTGATGTAATCTCCTGGAGCATCAGGTAACTGAAGAAGGGCCTCAGCCAATATGTCAACTGTTTATTCTTTTCCATAGATGCTGTCTGAATACTGAGTTCATCCAGCATTTTATGTGTGTTGCTTTGGATTTCTAGCATCTGCAGACTGCTTTTTCTTTATGGATAACTTGGGATATTGAATTCCCTAGTTGCCCTACATCCGTCTCCCTGAGCACATATAGTCTTGCAGAAGCAACATGAAACATTCATTGATCAATGTCATTCCTCTCTTTCCAGTGGCATATGCATTGTATATATAGGGCTGTGATCTAATTTACCACTTTGTACTCTACACACATTGATTGCTCATAATGATCAATTTTCTTCCATAAACTATCATGCATCATGTTAAAATACAAGGGATCGAATTTCTCAGCAGAGTCTAATTATCACTCTTGTTTGGACTCTCTTGCTCTCTGCACCATTAGTATTGCTAACCCCATTGATCTGAAATATCTTCATGAGTGATGACAGAGACCTGGAGGAAGCTGCTGTATATGGATATTCCTCTCCTTCCCATATAGTCCAGACATCTCTAAATTGCACTGCACCTCAATGACTGGGTCTCGGTATTAGGTATGGAAATTTCTACTGCAGATTTCTACTGATTCAACTGAGACAGTATCAATGTCCTCACAGGCCTAAATTCTGCACTTTAAGCATATTCTCTTCTCTGGCTGCAGTAGTATTGTTTCACTTCTGTGTCCTTTAACTTGCACTAAACATTAAAACATTGAATGAAAATTTTAATATTTAGCCAAATTCATGTCAACCAAATGACAGTGCGTCCTCTACTCCTCTAACAAATTTTCACTCTGAGCAAAATTCTCAATTTCACATTGTATTTAAAAAGCATAATGTTTAAGGATGCTCATTTCTCCTTCACTGCCATGTTTAAATACTTTACAAAGTAAAAACTTTAACAAAAAGCTTTGCAATATACAGTAGATTTTACTTACCTGTGCAAATATTTTTTTGGAAAACCACACTGAAGCTCATATAAAAAAGTCTTAATTGGATTTGTGAATTCTTCCTTCTATCGTATTCAGAATGGAAATGGTCAGGGTTTTTCTTGATAGCATCGTAATTTTTTTTTAAAAACCATTTGCGAATTAGATTCTTAACCTTAGTAGGCAGATATTTTTGCAATTATTTTCCCGATATATCATACACAAATGGTGTAATGATCTCAGCATTATAAGCACTCTGCGATCCGACAATGAGCACACAGCAGGTTAAGAAATCAAATTAAAGATTTTTTAAAAACATCATATCGTCAGATCCCAATGAATTCATAGTATGTAGAGCTGACTTCCATCAGCAACAGATGAATGGATTGACAGTGACCATATGATCTGTACAGCATATTAATTCCTCTATTGTTGAAACATTGCAGTATCAACAATGGAAACGAGCCAGTAAAGCTTAAATACTGTAACATATAATATTAGCATTATTTCCCTCCAGAACTTTTAAAAATGGGTTCCTTACAATAATTCAATATAGATGAAATGGTAGTTTTTATTTAGTTGCATTTCATAAGTTGAAATACAGAATATTTGAAATCCTGTGCTGGCGAGTTATTTAAACTGCTGAATATAGGATGTATAGTTTGCTGGAAAGAACTGTTTTCTTTGTCATTTTCTTTGTTAAAATAGACATAACCAAATGCCCTACTATGGTGTGAAATCTATCGTTCACGGGACAAGTGGTTGCAAAACAAATAGCGCATCTTTATGGCTGCAGTGTTGTGCCAGTGGTCTCCAGAAATTCAGTCAAGGGCCATTGTACTGTTGGGGTAATGAAAGCTTTAATACCCATTTAATGCACAATATAATTGCTGTGGAAGAACTTGGTAATGACATTGGAATTACCAGGGAGAGAATGACTGAGGCAGAATGTTGTTTCGTTTGATTGTACATATGTACAGTGAGATGTACTTCAACTTGAATGTTTGCTTATTTGGCAGGATATATCTCAGTCTAATAGGTTCCCATTCTGTATCTACCAGGGATATCTCAATTTTGTTTCAAAATGGGGTTAACATAAATATGACATTTTTTTCTTTAAAATGATTCTGGACAGATTTGTCCCTCTCAGACAAAGAAAGCATGGTGGGCAAAGAAACTATGTTGACAAGAGAGGTAGAACATTTAGTCAAGAGGAAGAAGGAAGCACACTTATGTTGATAGGGTGGTTAAGAAGACAGATAGTTGGAGGATTGAGTTCAAGAGACATGAGGTAATGTCGTATCTCATAGAACTCACATTAGACCACAGTTGGACTATTGTGTTTAGTTCTGATCACAACATCACAGGAAGGATGAAGAAGCTTCAGAGATGGTTTAGAGAAGATTTAACAGGATGCTGTCTTATGAGAAAATGTTGAGCAGAGTATGATTTTTCTCATTGGAGCAACAGAGAATAAGCCGATGAAGTTATATAAGATCATGAGAGTGACAACTAGAGTGCACAGTCAACACCTTTTTTTTTCGGGGCTGTAATGGCCAATCCCAGAGGACATGGCTCTAAGGTGAGAGAGGGCAAGTTTAGGGAAGATGTCAGAGATAGATTTTTTTTACACGAAGAGATTTGATTATGAGAATGCACTGCCAGGGATGGTGATGAAGGCCATACATTAGGGACATTGAGGAGACTCTTAGATAGGCACATCGATGTAAGAGAACTGGAAGGCTACAGGCTGTGTAAAAGGGAAGGGTTAGATTTATTGTGGAGTAAATCTGCATAGGTTGGCACAACATTGTGGGTCACAGTGCTGTTCTATATTCTTAATGAAAACTCTATACTATGTATTATGGTATAACAATAATGCAGTTTACAGCAACTGTTGTAAAAGGCTTGGCATGCACACAGAGTATCAGCAGCCTGGACCACTGTGCTGATACTGAACTGTTCACACGCTGATACTCAACTGTTCACACAAAAGGGACTTGCGTTGCACAGAATGCACAGCACAGAAACAGCCCATACATTTTAATTTGTTCAGGTCAGCTATTTGTGCTCCAGTCAATCCTGATGTGCTCTACTTCAATAACTCTATCAATTTAGTCTCTATTTGCTTCTCATTCATGAATCTTGCTTCCCTTTAATGTATTCCCACATTTGCTTTTGCTGCAACATAAATTTGCTTACAACGTTTAAAGGTCACAGCAGAGAAAGAGAATGCTGTCTTCCAATGGAGATTAATTAGTCTCTATAATGGAAGAGTAACCATTGCCAAGTTACTCAAAACTAAGATTCACTAGAGAACAGCCAAAAATGCTTTTCTTCACCAGCCTTATGAAATCACTTTCACTAAATTGATTTTGCTCAATTATTAAAATGTACTCTCATTAACCACAATAGCAATAATCTATATTTATACAACACCCTTGGCGTGTATAAAATTCTAAGTTGTTTCTGTCAATGTTTCAGACAAAGTTTGAAACTGAATCACCTAAGGATGTAGTCCAATTTGCCTGTTGTTACACAGGTTAACAGCAGGTGCCATTTCGTTTGCTCTTCACTTAAAGTTCAAAGTACATTTATTATCAAAATATGTATACATTATACAACCTCGAGATGCGTCTCCTTGCAGACAGCCATGAAACAAAGAAACCTCAAAGTAAAAGAAGACGTCAAACACCCGATTTGCAGAGAGAGAGAAAAAAAAAATCGTGCAAATAATATATGTAAGCAATTAGCATTCAGGGCGAAAGTGAGTCTACAGACATGCAAACAAGCATCAATGTAGCCAGAGCAGACCACAGCAACAGCCTCAGTTCAGCGCAGAGCCAAGTAAATGTCACCGAGCAGCGAGCTAATTCAGCTCAACCCATGCCTCTGGTCTCAGCACCCTGCCTTTTCGATCTGGCCTGGCTTCTAAATCATCGTTCCTTGCACTAGGACCCAGACCCTGTTCATTCAATACACTTTGGACCTGGACCTCGTCACCACGTTTTGGCCAGTACTCAACCTTTCCAAATCAGGCTGGCGTTTAGATTGATCTAACCTTGGGTCTTTCCTCGCTCTCGGGTTTGACGGATGGGCCTCGACTTCCCCTCGCACTCAGTCGCCTGCCTCTGCCTTGACTCCACCTCACCTCCACTCACATTGACTGCCTTGCCTCCATTGTTTGCACTGATCATGGAGGATGGGAAGCCCCTTTCTTTGAAAAGGAAGACATCTCCTTCATTCTAGAATGAAAAGCCTCATCCTGAGAACAGATGCAGTGGAGATGGAGGAATCGAGAGAGGGGATGGTGTTGTTATGAGTAACAGGGTGGGACGAGATATAGTCCAGGTAGGTGTGAGAGTCCATGGGTTTATGATAGACATCAGTGGATAAGCTGTCTCTGGAGATAGAGATCGCCACATCTGCTCTCAGGATGAGGCTTTTTATTCAAGGACGAAGGAGATGTCCTTCTTTTTCAAAGAAAGGGGTTTCCCTTCCTCCACCATCAATGCTACCCTCAGCTGCATCTCTTCCATTTCGCACACATCTGCTCTTACCCCATCCTTCTGCCACCCTACCAGGGATGAGTTTCCTTTTGTCCTCACCTTCCACCCCACCAGCCTCCGCGTCCAGCACGTAATTCTCCGAAACTTGTTCCACCTCCACTGGATCCCACCACCAAACACATCTTTCCCTTCCCCCCACTTTCTGCTCCCCATACGACTCCATTCATTCCTCCCTCCTTCCTGGCACACCCTTGCAAGCAGAACAAGTGCTACACCTGCCCCGACACCTCCTCCCTCACCACCATTCAGAGCCCTAAACAGTCCTTCGAGGTGAGGCGACACTTCATCTGTGAGTCTGTTGGAGTCATATGCTGTGTCTAGTGCTCCTGCTGTGGCCTCCTGTATATCGGTGAGACCAGACGTAGACTGGGAGACCAATTGAGAGACCACTTCGCCGAGCACCTATGCTCCGCCCACCAGAAAAAGTGGGATCTCCCAGTGGCCACCCATTTTAGTTCCACTTCCCATTCTCATTCCGATATATCCATCCATGGCCTCCTCCACTGTCATGATGAGGCCACACTTAGGTTGGAGGAACAATATCTTATATTCCGTTTGGTAGCCTCCAACCTGGTGGCGTGAACATTGATTTCTCTAATTTCCGATAATGCCCCCATCCCCACTCCTTCACCACTCCCCATCCCCTTTTCCCTCTCTCTCTTTATCTCCTTGCCCACCCATCACCTCCTTCTGGTCCTCCCCCCCCCCCCCATTTCTTTTCCCCCTGGCCTTCTGTCTCCTTGACCAATCAACTTTCCAGCTCTTTACTTCATCCTTCCCCCTCCGGGCTTCACCTATCACATTGTGTTTCTCTCGCCCCTTCCCTCCCCCCACCTTTTAAATCTACTCCTCAGCTTGTCTGTCCAGTCCTGTCAAAGCGTCTCGGCCCAAAATGTCAGCTGTACACTTTTCCATAGATGCTGCCTGGCCTGCTGAGTTCTTCAAGCATTGTGTGTGTGTTGCTCGGATTTCCAGCATCTGCAGATTTTCTCTTCTTTCCCATTACAAGGAAAATATTTGCACCTCTATGTTCTCCGAAGTTTGTGAAGATCTAAAACTTGCATAGATGTGTAGTGGAGAGTATACTGATTGGTTGCATCACAGCCTTGTGTGGAAACACAAATGGCCTGGAACAGAAGGCCCTACACAAAGTGGTGGATTTGGCACAGTCCTTCACAGGTAAAGCCCTCCCCACGACTGAGCCCATCTACACCGAGCACTGTCGCAGGAAAACAGCAACTGTCATCGGGGGTCCCCCATCACCCAGGCCATGCTGTCCTCTCACTGTTACCATCAGGAAGGTGCTCCAGGAGCCTCAGAACCCACAGCATCAGGCTCATGAACGATCATTACCCCTGAACTATTAGACTCTGGAACCAGACGGGATAACTTCAATTACCCTACACTGAACTGTTCCCATAACCTACGGGCTCACTTTCAAGGACGGTTCGTCTCACGCTCTCAATATTTATTGCTTATTGATTTATTATTATTATTTTTCTCTTTCCATTTGCGCAGTTTTTGTCCTTTGTGCATTGGTTGTTTGTCTTGTGTGTGGTTTATCACTGACTCTATTGTGTTTCTTAGTATTGCCTGCAAGAAAAAGAATTTCAGGTTAGTATATGGTGACATGTATGTACTTTGATAATAAACTTACTTTGAGCATTGAACTTTGAGATATTAAGATCGATGACCAGAACTTGGGTTTTAAGGTGTGACTTAAAAGAGGAAAGGGGATGAGTTGTACTTGGATGCAACTATTCCCTTTGAGCTGGTGAGGAGTGTCTGACAAGATAATCCCAAAATGCTGACGATGCTATACAAATAATGAAACTCCATATCCTTTACAGGAAAGCAATTATGTTATTTGATCTGGAAGCTATGCTATGTTAAAGCAAAGGAATTATGGAAGGTAGCAATTAGTACTCACTGCCTTATTTCCAAACTGTGGTATGTTTCAAGTTTCATCAGTAAATCAAACCTTAATTAAACAAGCTCCAGATTTGTGAGGTTTTAATGCATTGTTTATCAAGTTATTGCTTATATTTTATATAGTTTTGTCACATAAAGGAAAAGTGTTCTGAGTATTAATTACACTGGCATATTTCTGATTTGATTTTTATGTCTAGTCAGCATTTTCCTCATCCTTAAAACTCAATATATTCAAATTACATCCACAAACATGGATGGCATGTAATTAAAATTCTATGCTGTTAGCATTAGAAGATTAAACATCTTGCAAAAAATCAAAGCTGAAGGTCATCTAATCGGATGTCCCGAAGCTGGATGTTCTGCTGTGTGGAGGCTGCACCATTAAAATAATCATACATGCCATATATCAATTAACCCTAAATATAGATTGATGTGATGAAGATGATTAAAAATTTTTTGACAAAGAACTTTCAATTTGTGATTGATGTATAAAAGAAGTATCAACAATGGTGTAAACTTTCTAAAATATTATAAATTAAAGCTACTTATCTCTTTGTGCCCAACAGCAGAGTCTCTCTTGACTGAAATGTTTTTGTGAATTCAGCTAACTGGACCCACTTCCCATTGCAATCCTGTGTGATGCAGTATTGCATTCTGCCTTTGAACAAATGGGACAAAAGTTTCACTAAGTAAATGTGATGGTCCATAATTCGTGGTAAGAACAAGCTATCAGAGCTCATGTCTGATTGGCCCTTCTGTTCAACAACTCTACTTTGAAACCCATGCAAGTTGCTCTGCTGAAGTTCTCAATACCCAGTGAACTCAATAATGAACGCATAGCTTGCTCGTTCCAGTGCAATGACAATTTTAACAGCATAGCCTTAATTACTGGCAGATAACCATTCAGGTGCAGAAATTTAATTTTACATATTAATATTCTTGAGGCTTAAGATGGTTGATAATTTTGATGAATAAATATTATTTTATTTTCTTTAACTTTATCCCTTTATCTTAAGCCTACCGTTTTTGTTTTTTATTCTTTTTTTTGCATAGGAGGCTAACATTGAATTAAATGTTCGAACTAATCCATTCTGATTCTGACTCTGCTACTCAACACAGGTCGCTGATCCATAGAAGAAGGCATTGAAATGAAATCAGAGGAGATCGCTGATGTATAAATGGCCCTATTCATTCCCTGAAGACCGTAAAATGCAATATGATTTCTTGTTTTTTTTTATTTGCCTGAATTAGAGCAATCCAGATAAAGGCAATATTTACCGGCAATCCCTAATTCTTCTCATTTGCTGGTTCCTTGCGTCAATCTACATTTCCCCTTCACTCTCCATCACCTCCTAGTTATCTGTATTACCTCAGTTTCTTCTTTATTTTCTCCTTTTCTACTTTCTTTCTTCATGTTACTTCAGTCTCCAAGACTGGCACTGTCTCTGCATGCATCTCGCACATTGTTTGACCTTTTCACTCTGAGCATCTGTCTTTTTGTATATATCTTACTCAGTATGCCTCTCACACATTCCAGTTGTGTGCGCATGCGCCTGTGCATTTATTTCTTTTTTCTCTATTCTGCCATGGAGACCAAGTACCAGATATGAGCATCTAATCTTTTGAAAACAGTGGAAGTGATCTCACAGTACCCCACAACCACCACAACAACAAAGCCTTTGCAGATTTCTGTTCCATCAGTCAAATTTTCATAATCCTTTTGAAGGATGCAGAAACCTCACACATAGTCGCAAGCTGGGAAGGAGTGGCCATAAAAAACCAAGAGAACAAAGGAGTTTGTAGCTCAAGCTAAATAGAACACTTTTGTTTGAGGGCCAAGCATGTATTCCAGTGGTGCAGCTTTATGTACGTATATGTTCTATGTTCACCAAGAAGTATGAATGATTGCACAAAGTCACAATTTCTTAGTTAAATAGCAGTCATTTTTAGCTAACTTTATTGCTGTCTTTATTCATACCACAATGGTAGGCTTTACACAGGAAAATGCCATGTTCTGCCTTCTCGGTCATGTTTCCTGCTAGCTTCCTCAAAGCTAGCCTAGCAATTTGTTTCTCCGTGTTTATTTTTAAAAATATTTTAAAATGTTTCTTCCTACTCCAAAGTCTTTACTAAAAAAAAACACCAAGACTTCTCATGTTCTTTTTCTGAAGTTTCCCATAATTTTACAATGTTACCATAGTATTGCATTTTATGCTTTATTGGAAAAGCATCCCTGAATCATGTCTATCCTTATGAAATACTTAAATTCTCTGCGAAGTTATCTTTCACTGCAATTAAGACTGCACAGCAATTTCTGACAATGTCTCTAACTAACAGCTGAAACCTGAGTTAACTGGATTTCCAAACCTTGCTTGTTACTTTCACAGAACCTGGCCCAACACCAGCTATTCTGACTTTGTGCTTGTATATAGATCTATGAGCTCACTAAGTAAATATGGTTTCAGTGGTCACTGAATTCACATGAGCAGATTTGTTATTTCCATTTTCCAGGGTGTGGCTCTGCGAAAGGGCAAACAAAACAAAAGATTACCTTCCTGGTTTTATGCAGCTGTATTTCCACATTAAATGATATACTTATTATTTAAGTGGAATCAATACTGGTGACAGTAGTGATAGAAATGGTAGTTTAGCAGAGGTTCCCGAACTTTTTTATGCCATAGACCCCTACCATTAACTGAGGGGTCTGCGGACTCAGGGTTGGGAACATGTGCTTTAGAGTAACTCCCACTTTGTTTAGTTGAGTATCTTGATGCTGGCTGTGTTCCTTGAAAATGACTGAGAAATCAGTTATTGACATACTAGCTTTGGGAAAAGTTCTTGAAGTAATGATGGAAGTGTACAATGGTGGAGGTTATCTGAGTTAATTGGAACAACAGATGTCGGTGCAAGGTAATGTGGATCCTGGTTTCAACGTGGAAGTTGTTCAATTTGGTCGGGCTGAGCTGTAGATGGGGATAGATATGAGATGGTACTGTTGCGGAATTATTCCCACTGCAGCCAACTACAAGGAACCATCCCTTTCAAGGAGTACAATATAAACATAACAGGAGAATAAAATGTACAGATAAGACATGTGAGCAACCCTAAACAGCACTGCAGAAATTTGCTGAAGCTTGTCAGTTGCATGCAGTTACAGAGATAGCGTGTTTGAAATTGCATGCTGGAGGATCAAAGGAAGATTAGCTTGAGACCTAATGTAATGTTAGAGAATTCAGATAAGACTTGTTCTGCAGCAGAGAGCTTGAGTAATTAGTGAACCAACTGGTTATGATGCGTGTGGTACATAAGCTCAGTGAAATCTCTTGGGGTGAACAGAAAAATAAAATTCAAACTGAAGTTAAAGGAAGTTCTAAGGATAGACGAATGTTGGAACTGTGGAAGGAAATCAGAATTATTTTCCACTTTTGTAAAACCTGTAACAAATGTCAGAACAGTCTTTTTCCAATGAAAATAAATACCTATTTATCAAAAAAATCAATAAATTATTTGAAGATGAGCCAAGAACAACAGTTTTGTTGTCAACAAGGTCAATGGCCAGAGTCGGCGTGGTGATGATGAGGCCTAGGCTCTTCCAGGCTTCTGCGAAGAGAAGCTTCAGTCAGAGAAATCAAAGGAAAGAAAAGCTCAAGGGTAAGGCTTTTCACCTTCCTTTTTTATATCTGCTCGGCTAGGACAGGCGAGATAGTGGAATGCTTCTCTTGTGGGATGTGAGAAGGCAGGGAGATCTCCAGTGTCCCTGTTGACTACAACTGTAAGAAGTGCATCCAGCTGCAGCTTCTAATAATCCACGTTAAGCAATTGGAGTTGGAATTGGATGAACACCGGGTCATTTGGGAAGATGAGGGGTTGATAGGACATACAGAGAAGTAGTTACACTCAAGGTTCAGGAAACTGGCTGATAGTCAAGAAGAGGAAAAGTGTTAAGGAGCCAGTGCAGAGTACCACTGTACTCATCTCCCTCAACAACAAGCATATCACTTTGGATACTGTTGGGTGGGGATGACCTAACAGAGGATATTCACAGTGGTCGGGTCACTGGCAAGGGAGGAGAAGAGGCTTATTGTGGTGATCGGGGATTCACTAGTTAGAGGAACGGACAGGAGGTTCTGTGGGCAAGAACAAAATTCCTTGATGGTATGTTGCCTCTCGGGTCCCAAGGTCCAGGATATCTTGAATCGAACCCTCGGCATTCTTAAGTGGGAGGGTGAACAGCCAGAAGTCATGGTCCATGTAGGTACTAGTGACATGGGTAGGACAATTCACAAGGTTCTGTATAGTGAGTTCAGGGAGGTAGGTGTTAAGTTAAAAGGCAGGATCTCCAGGCTTGTAATCTCAGGATTTCTATCCATGCTGCATACTAGTGAGGCCAGAACTAGGAAGATTATACATGTAATATGTGGCTAAGGATTTGGTGTAGGAGGGAAGGCATAAGATCTTTGGATCACTGCACTCTCTTCCAGGGAAGGTGGGACCTGTACAGAAGGGACAATTTACACCTGAACTAGAGGGGGACTAATACCCTAGCAGAAAGGTTTGTTAATGTTGCATGGTGGGTTTTAAACTAGAGTTGCAGGGGGATAGGAACCAGAGTGCTAGAACAGTTAGTGAAGGCAGATGTTGGTAAGACCTCTGTTAAAGTTAGGAAGCAAAAGGTTGAGCATGGTGTGACTAGTGTCCTGAGCTGCCTATATTTCAATGCAAAAAGTATTGTAGGAAAGACAGATAATAGTGCTGAAGACGAGGTAGCTGGTTTACAAACAGAGGCAATGTGTAGTGAGGAGAGGCTGTTGATGGGGCAGCGTTGTAGTCAACGGGATGAGTTGTAATGTAAAATGTGGACAAAATTGAAAAGGGTGAATATTGGACTGAAGGTGTATTTGAAAGCAAGCAGTATACGGAATATGGTAGATGAACTTGCTGCACAGTTGAAGATTGGCAGGTATGATGTTGTAAATCACTAGACCATGGATGAAAGAAGATTATAGCTGGGAACTCAAGGATGCACATTGTATTGAAAGGACAGGCAAGAAGGCAGAGGGGGCAGCATTGTGCTGTTGGTAAAAAAAATGAAATCAAATCATTAGGAAGAGGTGACATAGGGTCAGAAGGTATTGAATCATCGTGGATAGAGCTAGAGAACTGCAAAAAGACCCTGATGGGAGTTGTATACAGAACCCCAAACAGTAGTAAGGGTGTGGTCTACGTTACAATGGGAGATAGGAAACGCATGCCAATGTTATGATAGTCATGGGGGGTTCCAATATGCAGGTGGATTGGGAAAACCAGGCTGCTGCTGGATTACAAGAGGGGGAATTTCTAGAATGCCTATGAGATGGCTTTTAAAAGCTGCTCATGGATGACCCACTAGGGGTCAGCTATTCTGGATTCGGTGTTGTGAAATGAACCAAAATTCATTAGAGAGCTTACGATAAAAGAACTCTTGGGGAAAGTGATCATCATATGATTAAGTTCACTCTGAAATTTGAGAAGGAAAAGCTAAGGTCAGATCTATCAGTATTATAGTGGAGTAAAGGAAATTACAGAGGCTTGAAAGGCATTGATTGGAAACGAACATTGGCAGAGATAACGGCAGAGCAGCAGTGGCTGAAATTTCTGGAAGCAATTCAGAAGGCATAGGATATACACATTCTAAAGAGGAAGAAGTTTTCTAAAGGGAAGATGATACAACCGTGGCTAACAAGAGATGTCAAAACCAACATAAAAACCAAAGAGAGGGCACATAATAGAGCAAAAATTAGTGGGAAGTTAGAGGATTTGAAAGCTTTTAAAAACCAACAGGAGGCAACTAAATAAGTCATTAAGAAGATAAAGATGGAATGTGAAAGTAAGTAGCCAAAAATATTAAAAAGGATACCGGAAATTTCTTCAGATACATAAAGTGTTAAAGAGGGATAGGAATGGATATCGGACCTCTGGAAAACAATGCTGGAGAGACAAGGAAATGATGATGAACTGAATAAGTATTTTGCACCATGGATTTCTGAAACAGGTGGCTGAAGAGATCATAGAGGCATTAATAATGATCTTTTAAGAATCACTAGATTCTGGAATGGTTCTGGAAGACTGGAAAATTGCTAATGTCACTCCACTCTTCAAGAAGGAAGAGAGGCTGAAGAAAGGAAACCATAGGCCAATTAGTCTGACCTCAGTGGTTGAAAAAATGCTGGGGTTGATTATTACGGGTGAGATCTCCAGATATTTGGAGGCACGTGGTAAAATAGGCCATAGTCAGCATTGTTTCCACAAAGGAAAATCTTGACTGACAAATTTGTTGGAAGCCTTTGAAAAAATAACAAGCAGAACAGACAAAGGAGAATCAGTTGATGTGGTGTACTTGGCTTTTCTGAAGGCCTTTGACAATGAGCCACACGTGAGGCTCCTTAACAAGCTAAGAGCCCATGGTATTAGAGGAAAGATAAAGCAGTTTCTGATTGGCAGGAGGCAAAGAGTGGGAATAAAAGGAGCCTTTCCTGGTTGGCTGAAGGTGACTAGTGTTATTCCACTGACAGGTGTCAGTGTTGGGACTGATTCTTTTGTGGTATTGGTCAGTGATTTGGATGATGGAATTGATGGCTTTGTTACAATATTTGTAGACGATATGAAGATAGGTGGAGGGACAGGTAGTTTTGAGGAAGTAGAGAGGCTACTGAAGGACAGACAGATTAGGAGAATGGGCAAAGAAATATTAGATGGAATACAGTGTTGGGAAGTGTATGGTCATGCACTTTGGTAGAAGAAATGAAAGAGTTGACTATTTTCTGAATGGAGAGGTAATACAAATAACTGAGATGCGAAGGGGTTGGGAATTCTTGTGCATGATTCCCTAAATGCTAATTTGCAGGTTGAGTCTGTGATGAGAGAGGCAAATGCAATGTTAGTATTCATTTTAAGGGGACTAGAATATAAAAGCAAGGTTGCAATGTTGAGACTTTATAAAGCACTGGTGATGGCTCACTTGGAGTATTGTGAGCAGTTTTGGGCTCATTACCTAAGAAAGGATGTGCTGAAATGGTAAGAGGGTTCAAAGGAGATTCACGAAAGTTATTCCAGTATTAAATAGCTTGTCAAATGAAGAACGTTTGATGCCTTTGGGCCTGGATTCACTGGAATTCAGAAGAATGAGATGTGACCTCATTGAATGGTGAAAGGCCTTGAAAGAGGGGATGTGAAGAGGATGTTTCCTCAGATGGGGGAGATTAAGACCAGAGGACACAGCCTCAGAATAGAGGAGCCTCCTTTTAGAGCAGAGATGAGGAGGAATTTCTTTACCCAGAGTGGTGAATTTGTGCTATTCTTTGCCACAGGTAGCAGTGGAGGCCAAATCCTGATGTATATAGATTTTTAATTGGGCAGGACATGAAGGGATATGGGGAAAAGGTAGGATATTGTATCTGAGAGGAACATTGGTCAGCCACAGTGTTAAGGCGGAGCAGACTTGATGAGCCAAATAGCCTAATTCTACTCCTATATCTTATGGTCTTAGAGCAATTTAATTTTCAGGTTTTGGAAAGATGTCCTACACACACTGAACTGGGTAACTTTTCCATTTGATCTACTCTGACAGAGAATGTAACTTTTGGCACTTCACTTCCAGAAACAGCAACAAGCTTTGCCGTGTCAAGTTTGGTCAAGGGATATGGGGATATTGGGGGCAAAGGGGAAAGTGGGATCAGCCATGGTGAAATGGCAGAGCAAACCTGATGGGCCAAATGGCCTAATGCTCTCCTATATTTTATCATTTTATAATCTTAATCTCAAAAATGAGTTTGTAACACTTAAACTAGAACTGAACAACTAACGGAGATTTTGGATATGCACAAAAGGTTAATGTAATATTGCAGTAGATAAGTAAGAGAGGACCAAAGATTTTAAACCTGTACAAATGGGATTACTTAAATTTATAAATGTAATTCATGGCGGAGTCTGTTCCTCTTGAAAGCACAGAAGTAATGTGCCCTGTTCCTGTGCTGCACTGTTCTATGTTCTCTGTATACACAATGATGAAGTTGCAAATCAGAGCGAGGTGTTAAATGACTTTAAGCCAGTATCACTTCAGAAGTATCCTCAGGTACTTAGTAATAGATCTGGACAACTTTGAGCACCAGGTCACATTTGATGAAGTAGCAAATCAAGCAAAATATACCTTGTCAGGAATAACTTGCACTATACTGCTGCCCACAACAATAAATTTCAGGGCATGTGTTAGTGATAATAAACCTGAATCTAATTCAGATTTTTCGGTGGGCATCATTGAAAGGATTAGCCATTTGGAATCAATAGAGGAAGTTTTCCCAAAAGTAAGTATATGAGTTGGTGGAAGGGCTGCTGGGAATAGATGATGAATAGATAATGATTTGATGATCGGAGGTTTTGAAGAACAACTGGCAGGAGCATTTCAACTTTGAGATGCATTTCTTCAAAGATGCAATTAGTGTGGAGAAACATGAAATTTTGAGGCAAGAAGTTTCCTGTTTTGGACATATTGTGAAGAGTTGTGTATTTAAGCAGATCTATTCAAATCTGAAGTTGTTTTGAAGATGCCAATAGATATGTGGCAGGGAGACAGAGGAGACTGAAAATGCAATAAGCAGTCTGCTGGAAGAACTGACTGGGTTGAGCAATGTGTGTGGGGGGGGGGGGTAAAGGAATTGTTAATATTACAATGGGTACCATGGATCGGATCTGGGAACTGAGAAGGAAAATAGCCAGCATTAAAAGAAGAGGGCAACTGGTGAGATCGAGTAATCTTGTAACCACGAAATCAGTTACATTTTCAATGTAAGACGCCTGATTAATCTGACTTTTTTAACTTAATTATCTTTCTGTAGTATGCCAGGTGAAGGAATAGATTCAAGTGGTCCACGCAGGTCACTACAACGTACCAGAATATTGGAAGCTACCTGCACACTGACCAAGATGAAAGAAATGCCTGAAGTTGAGTAATGACTCCAAGTACTATATCCCAATGGTTCTCTGCAATCTCCACAGCAGAATACAATTATTAAAACAATCATTACAGATCCCACGAATCAAATACCAGATATTGATTGTAGATCGGAAGGAATTATTAGCTGCCAACATACTTGGCAGTACAGGCTGTACTTTAATAATACTTATTGTGATTTCAAGTTTATTTTGATTAAAGGGTGAAATTTTATTTTCAGATAAACACATAAAGAGATCTCTGGCTTTGCCAAAAACAGTTACAGTATGTTATTTACATGTTTATTGTTTATTTACATTTTCTGAAATAAACTGAACAGTCTGTAAATGTTTTGCCTTCTTGAGAACACTATTACTTTATTTCACTTAAATGTTTGTTTCTCTTTCTAAAAAATCTCAATTCTAATTAAAGAGAAATCACTGCAGCGTTCACAGTGCAAATCTAAAAGCAGCACCAAAAGTTTAACACTTTAATAGTGTCCCTGCAATGCAGTCAACGGCCTGCACCCTGAGCTGGGTTTTGAACTATCAGTGGAGTGAAGTCAAGCATGACTCCCAAAAGTCTCCTTTTGCATCTAGCTCAGTCTATTTCCCATTGTACCAAGCTAATTGTTCATGAGAGTGTGAAAATCCTTCAGTCAAATAATAAGCCTGCAATATAAATCCGTACCTGTTATTGTGATAAAACAATTGTTTCACAATTTAGCTGGTACTTATAAACCTGCAACTACCCAATTGTCTGTGCCAGTAGTGTAGTGGTATTCGTACTTCGGAACAAGAGGTCCCAGACGACTTCTTGCATGATTTCCATCCGTGCTGGGTTGAGCGTTGAGCTAGCAACTCAGCCTCGTAAAACACAATCGCAAAAGAAATGGCAAAGTTGCCCCCCAATCCAAACAAAGTGCAGGGAGGAGCTTTATCTAATTATCAATTGCAAATATTGTTCTGATCATATCATTAAATATGATCATATTTATCACACCCCATTTGGTTATTAAAGATTGATATGTTGTATTATTGTTGTAGTACTTCCGTGTAGTTAGGAAGTGTTAATTCATGATTCACCTGCAAATCATAAGACATAGGAACAGAATTTGGCATTTGGCCCATCAAGTTCACTCTGCTGATCATCATTGCTGGTAACAGCTAGTTTCAATTTATCCTTATCAGTGTAAGTTTTGTCCATGTATGCATTAGACCTTACTGAGTCGCCTTCCTAATGTCTGGATCAGTATTGTCTACTCACCAGTTTCCATATTCATTCAAACTATATGTGACATGGTTGCAGTTCACATGATCTATCACCTTGCCCGAGATTATTTCCATTTTATCCTGAAACTCCTTAGTCAGCTGTGTTCAAGCATTCCATATAAAAATACACATCGAACTTGACCTTTCCTGCTTGCATGTCAGCTTCTTGTTTCAGTGTAAGTCCTTCAGGGAATGTTATTATCTGAATCAGATCCCTAGAAACAGCCGTTTCAGATCTATTCCCTCTTAAATGAAACTTCCTCTGTAGTCTTTCTTTACAAGTTAACTTACAAGGTCACAGTACAAGTTAACTTTTCTGAATAGTTACAATACATTAATTAATGGACTAATGGCATTGCTAAAACTTTATATCTGATCATAAAATTTAAGCTTGGAAAATCAAACAAAACATCTGACTCGGTCCAGTTATTTTTCTGTTAATTTTTATTTGTTAGGTGTAAATTGGTAGTTAATGATCAGCACAGACTTGATGGGCTGAATGGCTTGCTTCTGAACTGCATGACTCAAATGCACTCAGGAAGTACCCTGCACTATTTGACCATGCTAATCAATGCAAATAATGAAAATACATCTAATTATTAATTTGCATTGATCATGACTTATCTAATCAACTCCACTTAATAGATTATTTATTCATTGTTGACTGTTCTAAATTATTTGATTTCCGCATTGATTTGAACAAATTAAAAAAGTCAAGTGTACTGTAGAGAACTACTGTAGTCTTCTTTCTCATCTGTCATATCAGTAAGTGTGTCATTTTGATTCTTATCAAAATTTGCAAGTGTTGAGCTTTCTTCTGCAAGTACCATATTAAATGCATTTACATTGATTTGATAAGATCAGCAAATGAAAGTAGTTTAAAAAGGCATTCCCTGTTTAAGATTAATGTGTAACTGAAGATTTTGTAAACGAACACATTCCACATTTTTTAGATTTTAAGAGGCCAGCACATGTTTCTTCATTCCTTTTCTTATATTTAACACATTGGACCTGGCCTCAGTGATTGCCGAAGACTAACAAGTTGTAGATCCTAATTGACCCATGTACTTGAATTGGCTGTGGAAGCCAATGCCATGTCCCTTGGATATAGAACCTCAAGCAAAATGTCCCCAAACCTCTCACCCCACCAGAAATGCTCTGACAGATGACAAATGAATGGCTAATGCTTTGGTAGTGCTGAAACTTAAATGTCAATTTTATAAATATCATTCTTCTGACATTCATGTTTTAAAACTTGTTTAAACCGACAAAAGATTCAAAGACTATTGTTGATTTTTAAAACACAGAACATTTAGAAGTGTTTAAGGGCTTTAACTAAAGCTAAATACTTATGTTGTGGCCCGGGGAAAAGTACACACTCAAGACAACAACTACTTTTTCGGGTTTTAACTCCTTTTTCTGTTTTAGATGGTTAAATGCCAGAAGAGGGTCTTAAAACAAAATGAACTTTACAATCAGATCCAACCGTTACAATCTCTGTTTAACCTTCGATCCACACACTTGTGTGCCCACCAATTGCATATGCAGTATAAAAATACATAAAGAAAACCACACAGTACTAAAATGGAACTAATACAGAGCTAATACGGTAGTGGCAATTCTACTTGGTCGGAGAGGAACTTTGCAAGCCACGCTATCCAGTATCGAGTTCTTTACTCGTGGAAGTCTTTCCTCACCATGCCTAGCACCTCTGGGGGAACTTGATTCCAATGGCCAACAGCTTCGGCAGCAGAAAGCAAAATGGTCTCCCCACTATCCCGCGCATGCGTAATGACGTCGCCATCTCCACTTAAAGGCACAGACTCCATGGAGCGATCCTCCACATGCCCATGTCTGAACACATTTCCATGTACAGCCCAATTGCCATAGTAGAACTAATATTAAGTACATAAAAGAAGTCAATAAGAAAGAGAAATAAACAGAAGGGAAGCAAGTTCTGATGAAGCAGCTTCTTCCGCCTGAGATATTAACTGCTTCTCTTTCCAGAGACACCAATGGACTTGCTGAGTTTTTCCAGCATTTTCTGTTTCCCTTTCAGGAATCAATTCACTTATTGCAGAAGCTGTCACAAACACGGTCAGGGTCTGCACTATCCATGGATGAATTACATACCCAGTGTAGGATCTGCTTCAAAACTAGCTGAGGAAACTATAACAATTTAAGTTTGTCAGATCTCAGGATTTTAGCAGCTTCAAATTCATACCCTGAAAATCAAATTAAACTTATTTTCATAATCGTTGTTTCTTGGTTCTGCCTGAGCAACATTTCATCTATTGTTAGAACCTTCTAGGAATTTAACCAATATCTTGCTATACCAGTACTATGTACTAACTTTCTATATTTGGTGCTAGAATACCTTAAATTTGAATGGCACTTCAGGCTACATCTCAGCTCCAAAAGGCTAAAGATTCAGAGCTGAGGAAACTGAGATGGTGTAAGAGAACTCTTAAAAGAAGGAACTGAAAATAGTACATCAGTGCCTAAAAATCAGAATCAGATTTATTATCACAGATATATGTTGTGAAATTTGTTTTGTAGCAGCAGTAGTGTACAATACATTAAAAGAAATATAAGTTACAATAAGAAATATATGTTAAACTGTAATGGAAAAAGAGCAAAATAGTGTGTTCATGGATCATTCAGAAATCTGATGGCAGAGGGGAAAAATCTATTCTTAAAAAAATCTGAGTGAGTGTCTTCGGGCTGCTGTACCTCCTTCCTAATGGCAATAATGAGAAAAGGAAATGTCCTGGGTGATGGGGGTCCTTAATAATGAAGACTGGCTGGGTTGTGTTCTCCCGACTTCCCCTTCCTGAAGTTGAGAGAAAGCGTTGAGTACAAGGCAACTCCACTCAAAACCAGCCAATCTATCTCACTCCCGTTTGCCTCCTCATCACCATCTGAGATTTTGCCAACAACAGCTGCATTACAGCGAATATATGGATGCTGTTTAAGTTGTGTCTAGCCACACAGTCATAGGTGTAGAGGGAGTAGAGCAGCATCCTTGAGGTGCTCCTATATTGATTGTCAGTGAGGTAGACGTGTTATTTCCAATCCATTCTGACCTTAGTCTCCCAAGGCAGAAGTCAAAGATCCAGTTGCAGAGGGAGGTACAGAGTCCTAGGGCTTTGAAACTTGGTGATTAGTTTTGAGGGTAAAATGGTGTTGAACACTGAGCTGTAATCAATAAACAGTAGGCTAACATCGGTATTGCAGTTGTCCAGGTGGTCCAAGGTGAAATGAAAACGTAATGAGATGGCTTTCAGTCCATACAGTCAAGCAAGATCAGTGGTTTAGTGTGCAGTTTGCATAAAGTTGGAGAGGTGATGAGGGCAAGGAAGAACTGTTAAGTTCAGAAATGTCAATTGATAGTTCTCACTTGAACTTTGCTTCTGGATTTGATCTGAAGCTGTCAACGCATTCAGAGTGGCACTCAGAACTTCTTTAAAATGTCTGCAAAAAGAGCAGACATTAAAGTAACTTAACTCTAGAAATAATGCAACAGGAATGATGTGAAATTACAGAGATGACAGAATGCCAAACTGTTATACGAGGGGTGATTGATAAGTTCGTGGCCTAAGGTAGAAGGAGTCAATTTTAGAAAACCTAGCACATTTATTTTTCAACATAGTCCCCTCCTACATTTACACACTTAGTCCAGTGGTCGTGGTGCAGATGGATCTTGGACCTCCAGAAAGTGTCCACAGCAGGAGTGATTGATAAGTTCATGGCCCAACGCAGAAAGAGATGAGTTATACAACTCTCGTTTCCTTGCACAATCAAGTGTTCCCTATATACTGTCCAAGCTTGTTATGAATCCTCCTCACTTGATTTTTAAGTAATCATATCTATGACAGTTTGACACAAATTTCCCTTTGGACTGTACAGTCATTGTCCTATTTATTTTCTCCAAGAACTTGTTCAATGCCCACTTATCAGCACAGCGTAGATATTTTGATGCGAGCAGGTTTGAATGGACCAGCATTCCTTAAGGTGGTGAATGGGAACACTCGAGTGCTACCTGCCACATTTTGTACTTTATCTCATTATAACTCTATACTTTCAAAATATCCAGGTGACTGGAGCAGATATTTTGAAGACACTTCATTATTTAACAATGACTCGTGGTTACATCACCACATAGCAAGAGTTCCATAAAGAAAACTTGTTTTTGCGTCAACAGATATTTCAGGATTTCCTCTCAGCATGCAGTCTGTTTGTAAAGGTCAGTACTGACACTAGATTTCACAAAGCATCTTGGGGCATTTTCTTTCAGCTGTTTCTCAGTTTTAGTTCATGAGTTTCTAAAAATATTTGACAGTAAGCATGCAATTGGTTGTTGACTTCAAAGGGACAACATTAAAGAAGAGGCTAAAGTTAATGTAACTCCCCCAGATATAAAGAGAGAACATTGGTTGGGTGGCCATATCTATGATTAGAAATAAAGAAACCAAAACAGTGTGACCTATTGTGTTGGACACAAGGAAGATAACGTGGCCTATTTTATCTAGAATTGCAGAACAGGTAAGGGACTGACCCATAATTGTAGGTAGTGTTAATTGTGACTTTGATTAGTGTTTTGATGCTGTGGGAGGAGCCGAACTCTGGTTGAAAAATAATTACAAAGGGAAAGTGTAGAGAGAGAGTGGACAATGTGCCTTTTCCCAGGGTGGTAGTGGTAATACCAGAGAGCAGAGAGAAGTTTAGGAGTGATGTCAGAGGTAGTTTTATGTTAACATAGACTGGTAAATGCTTGGAATGTACTTCCAGTGGTGGTGATTGAGGCTGATACTTAGGAGGGTTTGAGAGACTTAGACAGGCACATGGATGAAAGAAAAATGGAGGCTTATGGGCTATGTAGGAGGGAAGAATTAGATTGACTGTGCAGTAGATTATAAGGTTGGCACAAAGTCACAAGCCAAAGGGCTCATACTGTGCAGTACTGTTCTCTGTTCTGGATAAGTGCATATGTTGCTCTAAGAAAGTATTTACTGCATATTGCGTAGTATATATAACAATATATTGCACAGAAAAAAGCAACGCTGTTCTTTATTTTTGACATGGGTGTATTCTATTTTGCCCTTAGCACTTACTGAAATCAGATTTGACAAATAATTATATCTTTTCCCTCCCTTTTGGCGATTCTTCCTGTGGCCTATTCTCCACACAGTCCAATAAGGGAACAAGATAAGGAAATTAAAACTATTGCTGCTTGAACCATGTGAAATATAGAGAAAGTGAGCATATGGCAGATGTCAGGGTGTAAGTTACCAAATAAGAACTTTACATCACTATTTACCAGGAAGGAAGATGCTTCCAGAATCTTAACAAGGGAAAATGTAGTAGTGATTTGGGTTGATAAAGAGGAAGTTTGAGAAAGGCAAGTTCTTCAAAGAGGGGTAAGCCGGTGTGGTTCAGTTGAATCCTAAGCTGTGATGAAGGTAATACAGAAAATTGCAGAGGCTTGGAGTGCACTCTACTACAAGTTTATAGATTCCGAGTTGGTAACTGGTGACTGAAAATTCTTCAAAGCAAGTTGAATGAGTGGATAATTTAAATTAATTGATTATTGTAGTTTTGTCTTATACTTTTATATGTTTTTTTCTGGGAAAACTAAAGGCTTAGCGTATAAGCTTTCATCTCTTTGTAATAATTTTCTGGCATAGTTTGACATTGCAATAGATAACCCATTAATACGAATTGCAGTGAGTGTTTACATTGTCCCTTGAAAAGACATCAGCAGGTGCCTCAAGAAGAAAAAATATTGGACAAGATTTGTGTAGTAATCAGATAAGAAAGAAAATAATATACACAGAAAATGATTACAATTTTGAGAGTATTAGAAATTATATAAATAAGTGCATAACTCACCAAATAATATGAAATTAGAAGACATGATTAGGGATTTATTTGCATATTCAGAAGCTGAATTATGATATCTGTATTGCAGTACCAGTGTGAGTCATGTCAGCTATATTAAACAGGTGAACTTGAATTCCCTTGTTATGGAGGCGAAAATGTTATTCATTCCCAAATGACTTCCAGCTGCAGAGTTGGCATTTACACAGTCTGGCACTCTTCAAACTAAAAATCACAACTGAAATGTAAGCAAGAGCACAGTGAGGCACTAAACAATCTACTGGAGGAACGTCTCCACAGTGAGTGCTCTCTAAGGTAAATGTGTTAATCTTTGCATATCAACATTTCTTAATTTTATGTATTCGTCATATTGAAGAATTTATCTGTATTGAAATTGGCATTGATTTCATTATCAATGTTGATTTCTGATCTCCTTCATAAAGGTACAACATCTGTTACAAAGATTATGTTATGTTTACGCCACAGAAATATCATAGACCTCAGAAATATTTTACATTTTAGTTCAGTGCACAACAACGTGATTGTTCTTGTTGTTGTTGCTCAGTTGTTTAGTCGAGTCCAACTTCATGATCTCATGGGCCATAGGGTCCATAGGGTCTTCGTGGCAAGCTACAGAAGTAGATTGCCAGGCCTTTCTTCTGCACAGATACTGCTGCTGCCCAGCTTGGGACCCGGCTGGGTTTGAACTCAGAAAATCCAATGTTGATGCCACTCACTCTTACTAAGTAAGTATTACTGAGTGGGAATTCATGATGGATGAGAGCAAATTAACATTTTTTTGAAGAGCAGGTGCAATTTCCACGCTGTCCTAAATATAATAAATAAATAAACATAAAATATTAGTTTTAGAGAGAGGTAATTGTGCAGTTGTGTCAGGTCCTTACT
This sequence comes from Hypanus sabinus, assembly GCF_030144855.1. Taxonomy (NCBI): domain Eukaryota; kingdom Metazoa; phylum Chordata; class Chondrichthyes; order Myliobatiformes; family Dasyatidae; genus Hypanus; species Hypanus sabinus. Next base: position 63,846,036 of record NC_082707.1, on the reverse strand, counting down.
GGTATGGTCATTATAAACATAGTTCTGACACTTTTATCAATACATTGTAAACTGGCTTGTACAGCTTTGTTTTCAGCTGTGAATTAAGGACATTAGGTAAAGTGGTTTAATATTGTACATGTAGGGAGACATACTGAAAAATTGACTTGCATGCCATCCTGACAGTGCATTGAAGATGTACAAGGTAAAACGATACAGAATGCAGAATGAAGTGTTACAGTTGCAGAGGAAGAGCAGTGCAGGTATGCAATAAGGTGCAAGGCAAAGTATGGTAGATTGTAAGGTCAAGAGAACACCTGATCATACTGGGACCATTCATTTGTTTTATAACAGCAGGACAGAAGCTCTGCTTGAGCGGGTGGGGATGTGTTTTCAGGCTTTTGAATCTTTTACCTGATCGGAGGGGACGGAAGAGAAAACAAGGGTGGATGGACTCTTTGATTATGTTGGCTGCTTTAGTGAGGCAGTGTGAAGTGTAGATCGAGTCCATGGAGGGGAAGCTGGGTTATGTGAAGTTCTGAGCTGTATCCACAACTCTGTGTAGTTTCTTGTGGTCATGGGCAAAGCGGTTGCCATACCAAGCTGGAATGAACCTGGATAGGATGCTTTCTATGAAAGGAGACATAGTTGTGGTGAACTACATATACCTGTCTGGACTCGCCCCCCCCACTGACTGCTCCTGTGGCCCCTCCCACAGACCGTGGCTCCTCCCACGGACCCCGGTATAAAGGCGATTGGAGCCTGAGCCCTGCCCTCAGTCTCCAGGATGTAGTGTGGAGGTCAATTGCTGCTTGTTCCCTTTACCTCGCCTCACGTCTCGGAGAGTTATTGATGGTGCATCAATAGTAAAGTTCTTTATCCTTCTGAGCAAGTAGAAAAACTGGTGAGCTTTTTTGGCTGCGATGGACCAGGATAGTGTATTGATAATGTTCACTCCTTGGAACTTGAAGCTCTTAGCCCTAGTTGTTAGATTTATTCAATAGATACAATCTGTTCCTCACTTTTAAATTCCAGGTCTGTACTTTTCCCCAGTACAAGTGCGTTACTCCAGAAATGCAAGATCTGTGCAATGCATGACTCTATGTAAGTATTTATTTGTTTCAGAAAAATAAATTTCAAAAATATACAAATTACACTCATGTTGGAGATTTGGCTGATACCTGTTTTACTTTGAAAAAGACAGGCTCTTTATTTTGATGAAAGCTTTTGATTGATTCTCTGATTAAACTGAACAGAATCAGAATCAGGTTTGTTATCACCGGCATGTGTTGTGAAATTTGTTAACTTAGCAGCAGCAGCAGTTCAATGCAATACATAATATAATATTCATACAATAAATATACTAAGTATTTAAAATTACTATTACCAGAAATAAGTACCTGAAAATATTTATGGCATATATTTATCAACTCTATTCAAATTTCTATGTAGTTTTGCATGGCTGTAAAAGGCATCTCTCCCTTTACCTTGGAATCTCTCCACCATATTCAACCTGATGCATTTGTAGGCTAGACAAACATTGTCAAGTACTTTTTAACATAAAGTGGATAATAAATCATAAATTTAATATGTGATAGTAGATTTGGATGAGATTTCGAACATGTGGAGAACTGATTATGAGGTCAGTTTGTGGTTTGTAATTCAGAAAGCCAAGATTAAATACAGGAAAGATTGTTGCAGAGAAGTTATATCCTATCAAGTAAATATCAGAAAGAATAATTATCTCTCAAAGGTGATTGAGCTGATTGGTCCATCAAATATGAATTCTGTTTGTAATTAATATTGAAGATATAGTACTTAATAGTAGAATTTATCATGTGGAAATCTTCGATCAGTTTTAAGCATGAGCAATGACAGAAATAAAATATCACATTGTTTTTCATGAAAATAGGAGTTTAACTGAAAACATCTTCAAAGCTGTGCCATCGCAGTAAGATTTGCTGTCAAAATGAAATTGTAAATTAGATCTGTGTACTCAGACTGGGCTAATTAAAGCAGCTAATTGTTACTTTTATTGGTGTTCCTGTCTTTGCACTGAAAAATATGTTGTATAATGAGCTCAAAAGCTTCTAAAATGTAACCAATTTATTCCTTTAGTCAAGAATGAAATGCCGCATATTAATGAGCATGGTCTTATCGTTATTAACTAATCTATTTATAGTTGGCCATGACAGTAAGACTTCCATAATCTGATATTTGAAAAGTTAGAATTTGAAGTGGTTTGGCATCTGCCTTAGCAGCTGGTCCATCCTACTTAGCAGTTTTCATGCTTCCAATCAACTTTTTGAAGACCAGATTCCACCCCTCTGTTCCTACTCTCCCTTCCTGCTCACAGAGGTATTTGTCCCCACACTTCCATCTCACCCACTGAAGCCCTAGTTCTGAAATGTCGACAGCGCTTCTCCCTATTGATGCTGCCTGGCCTGCTGTGTTCCACCAGCATTTTGTGTGTGTTGCTTGAATTTCCAGCATCTGCAGATTTCCTCGTGTTTGCCCGAGTTCCTGTGCTGCCTTTAAACCTAGCTGGTTAACTGGAAATTTTTCATTATAATACTGTTAAACATCTTTTAAAAGTGGTTTAAAAGTGTGTTGTAGTATTAATGAAAGCAATATCCAATCGTCCAGATAACCTGTTCATCCAGCAGCACCAAAATCCAAACATAGCGGATTATCAGGGTTTCAATTTTACATTGCAAGTATTGAAAAATGTTGGGTCAGTTATTGCTTGGCTTTGCTGGCAGCTGAGGGTAGAACCACTTGCATTTCTCATCATAGGTGCTGATAAGTTTTATGCCTGTAGAAGTTGCAACGTCAAACTCCACTGGTAATTCCTTGCATGCACATCGCAGCTAGATTTGTGACTCTAGTGGCAACATGGAAATTTACTGGAATTCTCAGAAGCTACACGTGTAATTTGCTGTCAGACTCCCTGACAATCATACCATTCACAATTGATGATGTGTGCAGAGCTGTGGGGAAGAAAGGGAAAACAAGCCATCATGTTGTGTTTTGTTTAAATTTTTATTCTCGAACTCTTTGGTTAATTTTATTTTATTTTTCAGAGATGATTTTTAAATGTTTTATTTTATTATTTACATTTAGAAATACCGGGAAACTTTGTTAGTTTCTCAGTATTCCTAAATGAGTAGAGATTGGGTCACCTGACACTGTACTCACTGGAATTCAGAAGACTGAGAGAGGATTTATAGAACATAAAATTAGATAAGATAGAGGCAGGAAAGCCTTTTCCACTGGTGACTGAGACTACAACTAGGAAACATATTCAGGGGAATAGATTTAGAGTGGAGTTGAGGAGAAACTACTTTTCCCAGAGAGTGGTGAATCTGTGGATAGATTTTTGTGTAACAGGGGAAACTAAGGATAAAGGGGAAAAGACGTATGGAGCTAAGTCCACAGTCATATCAGCCATGATCTTATTGAATGGCAGAGCAGGCTCGAAGATGAACAACTCCTGCTCCTATTTCTTAAGTTTTTATAGCTTAGAGATGGCAAAGGCTTTCAGAGGAACTTCTTGGGCAAGACTCACCACATAGTTGAAACCCTGCCTGAGCTGAGGGCTTCTTCACTTGCATTTGAAACTCTCTGGACCACCAAAATTGAAGTTCCTGATCAAGAGAAATTCACTTCAGGGTGATGGGAATGTCAGGTGGTGTACATCACTCAGGAAAATCTGAGGCCTTAAATGTTGCTGCGCAGCTCCCTTCCTCTTCATTTTTATCTTGTTGAAGAGCAGCACATAGGACAGCATAGAGCTTTGCAGTCACTTGTGATCAAGGTTTAATTCCTGGCACTGTCGGTCCCTGTGACTATGTGGGTTTTCTCTGGGTGTTACAGATATCTCCCATAATCCTGAATCGTGAGCGTGCTAGGAGCACAGCGACACTTGTGGACTGTTCCCTGCACTTTTGTGGACTGCATTGGTTGTTGACAGAAATGACACATTTCACTGTATGTTTTGATGTACATGTGACAAGTAAAGCTAATCTTTATAACACGGGTATTACAAAGCAAGTTATTTTGTTGATAAATCTGAAAAGCAGCAAGTTACAAAATTTGGGCAATTTTGTACAATATTACAAAAAGTTACAAAATTTTGGAGACTTTCAATCAGAACTTCAATTAGAGCAGTGTGCATTGTTGCTGTTTGTTCCTGAAGAGCTAGTGAACAAAAAAATAGTCTTTATTTAGCACTTTATCAGAATAATTTAGGTTTGTCCAAGGTTTTCATCACTGTTGTCGAGTAAATAAATCGTCAATAAAGCAACCTTGCTTTATTGTGCACAATAATAGAGATGTACGTATATGCTGATAAATCATTTGGGATGTTATCAAAGGCAGTTATTTCGATCGGGTTAATTTGTCCAGAAGGTTAAGTCACAATGAAATAGGCAATTGAATCCACATTGGCTTTGTGGGAGAAGCAACAGAGCAGTACGATGATTCCCTCTCTGACTGGAGGCCTGTGACTAATGGTGTGCCACAGGGGTTAGTGTTGTTTATCACCTATATTAGTAACTTAGGTGATGATGCAGAAAACTGAATCAACAAATTTGTGTATGTCATCAAGATTGAGGATGTATGCTCTCAAATCTTGCAGTGTGATTTTGACCAGCTAGAAAAATGGTCTGAAAATAGTAGATGGAATTTATACAGACAGCTGTGACATGTTGAAAGGGTAAGTTAGGGTAAGTCTCATACAATGAATGCTAGGGCTCTGAGGTGTAAGGTTAATAAAGGGACCTGGGAATACAGATCCATAATTCCTTGAAAGTGACATCACAGATAGACAGGGTCAAAAAAAGAGCTTTTATTATATTGACCTTCATAAATCAGGGCATCAAGCACAAGGTTTGGGGTGTTAATTTGAAGTTGTGCAAGACAACGGTGAGGTGTAATATTGATTACTTCGTGTAGTTCTGGTCTCTTACCTGAAGGGAAGATATCAATGTGCTTGAATGGATGCAGAGAAAATTTACGAAGGTGCTGCTGGAAATTACCGACCTGAGTTATCAGGAAAGGTTGAATAGGTTAAGACTTTATTCAAGGGAGATAGAGCATAGAACAGTACAGCACAGGAACAGGACCTTCAGTCCACGATGTTGTGCCAAACCAATTAGATAAGTAATCAATAAGCTAACTAAACTAAGCGTTTCTGCCTACATTTTCCTCGCATTCACAGGTCTGTCTTTTAAAGTCTCTGTTTCTGCCTCAACCACCACCCCAGTCAGCACATTCCAGGCCCACCACTCTGTGTTTAAAAACAATAGCTCTGCACATCTCCTCCTCTCACGTGAAATGCATGCCCTCTGATATTAAACATTTCAACCACTGCCACTTCTCAACCCCTATCGATGTCCCGCTGTAACCTCTGACAGCCCTCCACACTATCCACTGCTCCAAAGAAAACAACCCAAGTTTGTCCGACCTTGTTATTACAGCAGGTTACCTCTAGTCATGAGATCTTACAAAATTGTGATGGGAATAGATAGGGTAGATGCATGCAGACTCTTTCCCCTCAGGTTGGGTGAGACTGGAATGAGGGGTCATACTTTTAGGGTGAAAGGTAAAATATTTAAGGGGAACCTGAGTGGAAACTTCTTTACTCAAGAGAGTGGTGCAAGTGTGAGATAAGCTGCCAGTTAATGGTTATAATATGATTTTTGTAAATGCCTGTTACAGCATCCATATTAGTAGATTCAAACGTTGACATCCTGTCATTCCGTATTTTCACTTTTCTTCTTTACTTGAATAACATTTGCCATCTACCAATCAAATGTGTCTGCTTAGAGTGGAGGCAATTTTGGAGCATTGCCAGCAATGCATCGACTAACTATTGTCATTTTAGAAGCTTAGGCCATTTGATTCAAAGGATTTTTCTCCTACTGTTGCTTCATTAAAATTCATTACATAAATTCCTATTCCCTTAGCTCAGAGTCCTCAAGCTCCTGCGTCATTCACTTTTATCTGTTATTGTGAAATTTCAGTATAGGTAATTTTTTTTAACATTAGCTATTTTTACACAATTAAGAATGTCTTATATTAAACTTTCTAATTTGTATTTGCTGGTTTATTCTTGCATTATTTCTTCATTGTCTTCCGCAATTGTCTTCCTTTACTGGTTTGTAAAACTGTTCCGATTGTCCTTGATAACACTTTTTAAAGTAGTGGTATTCTTAGATGTTTTTGTATGTTGCAGATGAAATTCTTTCCATGGATTTTTAATTCCATTTTCAGAGCGCAGAATATGTCTTTAAATGTTTTACATGGCTTATCTGCTGCATACGTACTAATCTACTCCGTGACCTACATTAAACAATTTTCTCCTCATAAAAATGACTTTCTTTAAGAACAAGGCTCTAGTTTATGACTTAAGTGTGTCTTGCCCAAGCAGGCTCTGTTATAGTTATTTGCTGAATTAGGTGTACTGCTGCGAAAGATGATCTGCTGGGCATATTTACTGGTATTTTAAAAGGGCAATCAGAGCTATGCATGTGAAGCCATTATTTGAACGTTGCCACTAAAAGAAAATCATAAGCAACTTCCTGTTTAAGGAAAACAGTCATCTCTGAGAGGATGGCAACTCAAAATTTGACATAATGCATGAGCATAATTATGCTATTGCCTTGGCCCTGTAAATGTCTTGGCTGCTTTCTTATCCGTTTACTGGATGTTGACTTCATTTGGAAGGCCTGCACCTATTCCGACTAATCCTCACGGAGCTGCTGGTAGTTACCTTCCTGGGTGCTGCTGGTTGATCTGGTGTGAGTGCTTCCACTGTGTTTCTGTGATACAGAGTTCAGGAGGTATATCCTTTGGTGATTAGTGCATTTGAACTCATGACTCTTTCCAAGAGGGCACTTAATTTATGTGCTCCAGATACATGTCCATTACCAAAATGTACCAGCTCGTCAGCTGAAAAGCGTAATCTACAATCTAATTGAATTTATCCTGTAATGTACACCAAAGATTTCCTTGAGCAAGGTGGCAGATCCGGATTTTAAAAGCTTCCATTTCTACATCCAAACTGCTTTAGGAAAGTTAATTTATGCCCATATTTAAGCAAATGTGCTTCAATTCAAACAGACTTGTGCTTTCCAGTAATATGGTGGACTCTGGCTGAGAGACCCTGGGATTCCCTGCACAAGCATCTTTTTTGGTTTGCTTTGTAAAGGTTTCAAACATCCAGGAGAAGCACAGCAGGAGTCCCATGGAGCCCAGAGGCTATATAGGGTTAGCAGCAGAATATAGTCATTGACAGAAATGTTAAATGGAAAATTATGAAAGTAAATACAAATGTTGAAACAATAAAATGGGCGGTTGGGTTGATCAAAGAAAAAAACATTGGGTTTCATTTTTAGTATTTATTTACTTGGTAATTAAAATAATTTAATTTGAAGGAAATGGAAGAGTGAATGAATAGTTAGATACAGGAAGACAACTCTGCTTATGTTGTTATCCAGAAAAAAAATATTCTTTTACTGTCATCAAACTCCTTGGGAGCTTTAGATCAGCCTGTATAATGTTATAGTTTCTATTAAACTGAATTGAGCACTCTGCACCCCCAAAAGACTTATGACTGGCACTGATATCAAACACGGAAAATATGAAATGATGCACTTCCATACTACAGAAGCGTCAATGTTTTAAACATTAGGAATATTTGTGTAAATATGCCCAATATAAAGAGATGTTAGGGAATTGTTTTAAGTAAAAATATTCCATCAATTGTTCCCCCTCCACTAAATTTGTTATGATTATGCATATTGTTTCAGGAGCTACAGCTTTAAGTGTGGTACAAACTAACTGCAATGTTCAGAAGAAAGAAAACGTAATTGGATATCATATTAAGCACAAAGGAGACTAATGCTTCCCACACAGTTAAGTCATCTCGAAATATCCTTGGAACTGTCCTGTAGGAAAATATAACAGCCATTTTTTGTGCAAAGCAGCGTCCCACAAATAGACTATAAGATGAATGCGCTATCTTTTTGATGTTGTCTTTTTATGGTCAGTGATGAAGAAATAAAGAGGCTACACAGCCAAATACTTTGCATAATCTTTCAGTGGCATTTCGAAAACAATGCAGCACTATTATATAATTGCTTTTTCACATCCTCAGAGGCTATGCAGTTCCTTTGGCTTTCTGACAACCTGATTTTCTTTCTTTGGGTGCTTTCTTAGGCAGCAATGCAATTCTATAACTTTAAATTCCCGTTTCAGGCTATCATTGACTCCACATATATTTCTCGACCTTCACAATCGCACAATATATTATGGAGGGATTTCCTCTGAAGTTATTCATCATCAATGGCAGAAACACATCTGCAGATGAAAGAGCGTGCAGAAACTGAAGAAAAGATCACTGTCGCACATTTTTTCCCAAAATAAAAACATTTCTTGTGACATTTCAGCTCATTGAAAATATACTCTGGTCTCTGAAGTTACACTTTTTTTTTTCTTTTCTCTTCATTTATTTTGACAGGAATAGGGAATATTGACAATAAAGGGAAAGCTCTGGAGGATAATGATTGACATATAATTTCGTAAGAATTTTTGTCTGTGCATTGACTTTTTTTAACTGTCTTTCAAGTATGTATGATGTAGCACTGAGTAATGGAAACTGCTCTTGGTGTCCTCATATTCTTTTTGGGATTTAAAGCTGGATCTTAAAACCGTTTTCCCTTTACTGAAAATCAGTGGGAAATCCAATTAATTGCTTTGGAGTTAGAATAATAGATAATAAGCATAGAAGTTCCGTTTTCATTCCATGCCGGTTGCACTCTACTCTGTCCGTTCTGGTGTCGGTCGTACATCAGATGATCAAAGCCATCATCCATTACTGTACATAATGCAATTTTAAACTTTACCATTCTGAATTGCAATTTTATTGGACATTGGAGTCTTTGTTTCTGGAGATAATGAATTCAAAGAATAAATTGTAACTCAGTTCAAGTATTTCACAGAATATTTAAGTGTTAATTTTTGCTATGGATGTTCTCTTTAAATTAAGCAGAAAAGGATTGATGAGCCAATGCTGTGTGACAGAAAGCACATTGTTAAAAACGTAAGTCTGCGGTCTACCTTACAGAGTTTACCTATCATTTCACTGTGAGAGATAACTCTGAGTGGGCTACAAATGTGCATGCACTGAGCTGTACTGGGTTTGCAACAATTCAGTGGCGTAATCAGAGAAATGGGGATTATATATTTCATAAACATAGAAGATCTTACGGTTGCTGAAAATCTAGAGTGATCCAAACAAAATAATGATACAATAAAATTGAGTATCATATAATCTGAAGGCTGAAAATAAGAAAAGAAGGCCATGGCAACAATGGATGTTTTCTTCTCTGAAATTGAGGGATCATGTAGCGAGATGTACCTTTGAAATATTCTGCAAAAGGTTAAGAGAATGTAAAAAAAGTAAGACTTTCATAAATATATCAGCAGCTTTTGGACAGTCACTGTGAATATTAAGATAAAACAACAAGAACATATCAATAATATTTATAGCTCAAGTATTGAAATTTACCTACTCAAAACACAAAGGGATACAGACATATGAGATGTAAGAATGAAAACCTGCAAACACTATTTAAAGAAAGCAGCCTTGGGTAGGCTTTAAATTGTGTTTATTAAAGTCTGCTGAAAATCAGTTCCATTATATAAAAAAACAAACACGAGCCAATAATCACAAATAACGCATTCATCCATCTTAAGTTAATTTTCTTAAGGATTCGCCCCACAATTATTTGACCAACTCCTGCTGTAAATATGTTGGATTAAAAATCCTGTCTCATTGCTTAAAATGTTGGACAAGGAAATAACAATGTTATCGATGAATAAGATCTTGGGCTTCCAGCCAGGTGCAGGGTATTGAACATCACCAATATTTTGGTGACACAAACTGCCATCTTGATCAGGGCTGATGCCTGGACTTCATCCTTGTGAAGATGGCAGAGTTTGTCACTGAAACATTGGTTATAATCGATACCTGGACCCAGCTGGAAACCTGAGAAGAGTCTATTCGTCTTTTATGCTGGGGAAGCACTAGATCTGATGTCATTGATGTTAAATATTGATTTAATCAGTAAGGAAACCAAGGGTAGTGAACGGAATGTGGAGAAGGTACAGAAACATTGCTCTACTCCTGCTCTGGTTTATTGTATTCCTATTTCTTTTGGTTTTATGGATATTAATTTGCTTATTGTTCCAGTGAAATGGGAGGATTTAGCAGGAATAGCATTAATGACATTTCTCAGGCATCTTGATGTGATTACTGTAGGTAGTCAAGGTCATAAAGACCTCTAGAAGGACAGGGGTCACTGCTACACAGAAAATGATGATATTTGTGTCAGTTTTGAGATCACTCAGTCAATTCACTTTGGCAGGTTATGTCATTCATTCCAGACTCTCAAGACAATTCTCTGTTCTGAGCTCTGATAGTAATGGCAGAGTGAACAGAGGAGAAGATTCAAAGATGTGCTGAAAGGCCAGAACATTAAATCCCAATGGAGAAGAATCAATAAAGACCTTCAGTTGATGTATCAGTAGAAGTGGTAGAGGCAGGTTCAGTATTGTCATTTAAAGTAAAATTGGATCGGTATATGGACAGGAAAGGAATGGAGAGTTATGGGCTGAGTGCAGGCCTGTGGGACTAAGTGAGAGTAAGCGTTCGGCGCAGACTAGAAGGGTCAAGATGGCCCGTTTCCGTGCTGTAATTGTTATATGGTTATATTGTTATAGTGCACACAAGCAGTACGATTGTGTCATCTCACTTAGTAAAATCCAGCCCACTGAGTAAACATCTCCTGCCCTAATTGTGGAAGGGCTTGCAGTTCTCCCATTGTTCTCATCAGTCATCTCGGGACTCATGAAACCAGAGTTATCCTCAGTATGAAAGTCTGTCTGTATGATGGAGAAAATATTCTCATTGATTATCTGCCTTCTTATCATAATTTCTGTATATCAAGGTGATGTTGAAATTTTTATAGCTGTTAGTATCGCCACTGAACACTGTTTAAAGCAATATGAACAGAACAGCTTATGCATTCTGTAAAAGAATGATCAAAATGGTAATTTTTAATGATCACGATCTGTGGAGAAAGCTTCAAGACAGCTCTTGTTTACTGTTGCCTTTGATGTAGAAGAGGATCCAAAAGAATTGGAATGGTGATGCAGGTTACATCAATGCAAAAGCAAAATCATGCAGTTTGATACAAAAATATGGAAAATATTTTGGCAGTTGAAGTAATATTTTGTGGAAATAAAACAGACATAACCTTTCAGGCCTATGTCGTTTCATTAAAATTTCATTGCATCAAAAAGCATCATTGCATCAGTTTGTTATAAATGGGGAGAAAAGTCTTTGTCATATGTGCTTTTAATGATCGGCATACGAAATGATGGAATGGCAGCATTATCTCTTGCAATTACATGACCCTCTTAAGGTAGGAGAGTGACTCAAAGAAAAAGGGTATTAGTTTTGGGTAAGTAGTTGGTGAGAGAATCAAAAGAGCTGCTTGAAGCTCAGTTCATAAAAGCAGTTTGAGAGAAGGGTTTTGGTGGCTGATGAAGAAGTGTGGAAGGGAAAAGGGTAGCAAATGGACTTCCGAAGAGTGGAGAAAGACACCTGAAGACTTGGCTACAACTCTCGGGAGTAATGGAATAAATTGAAGGTCAGGATGAGAGAACTAAAGAAGTGGGAAGGTCATAAAATGAAGATAGCTAAGATAATGTGAAACAAGTTCATGGAGTGATTTGAAGGTGAGGATAAAAAGCTTGTTCATAGTGACCCGGGGACTGAAAACAGCAGATTATTTGGAGCTAATGTCATAGTACTATCTAATATGGTACCAATGGAATAGTATAGTACTGATATGGTTCAAAAAGATATTACTACCTGTCAGACAGACCTTGAAAGAAAAATTATTTAATTTAAACCTAGTTTTGCAGAATTTGTTTAATGTTATTTCTATTGAAAAATTCTCATCATGATATCTGTGGTTTATATTTCATAGTCGAGTTTTCGTTATTTAAAATGCAGATACATATTTTATTATGTAAGTATTAAAAATAATTTATTATTAACTTAAATTACATGATAACATGTATAATAAATAGAATGACCATATTTTAAAAGTGCTTCGTTAACTCTAAAACCTTTTGAGAGATTCTTAAGTCATGAAAAGCATTGTATGAAGTCTCTTTTGTATTTTACTTCCACATTTTTTCAGATTTCCTCTCAATCCAAAATGAGGCTATTCAGCCCATCAAATCAAAGCCAATTCGGAATAATCTAATTAATCTTATTCCTCCACTTATTTCTCAGCAACCTGTTCTCCTGTACATGATCCCTTCCCTGATTCTCCTACCACACAACAAGATTAGGGGCAACTGAGAGTGGCTGATTAACCTAACAAGTAGCATGTCTTTGGGATGCGGGGATGAACTAGATTACCTGAGGGGAGCCCATGTGGTAACAGGAAGACCATGGAAACTCCACACGGACAGCACTGGAGGTCAGGATTCAACACTGATTGCTGGAGCTGTGAGAAGGCCGCGATACTGCATGTAGAAAGTACTGACACTGGCAAAAAGCAAAATAGCGCTACATTTCACTAAAGTTATACAGGAGGGTGCATAAGTGGATGGTAAATGACCCAGACCTCAATGATGTCAAACTCCCAAGGTAATCTGATGGGAGTTGCCAGCAGAGAACCCGAAACATCTTTCACTTGGAATATGTTCAGGAGCACCTCACTCTCAAGCAGTGAGCAGGAAAGCCCAAGGCTCGATCTGCATATTTAAATTAAGATATCACCGACTTCCAGGAGCTGTCTTTTTTATCCTCTCAAAAGTAAAGTAATGCTGTAACCTGCAAGAAGAGAGTAAGTTAATTCTTTTGGGCTACTTTGATGTTTTACACTGGATATGCAGTGTTAAAATCCCTGTGACACATTTCAGAGAGTAGGCAGAGAATTAAATTGCATTTTTTAGAGGTCAGTATAAATGTGCTGACAGTATCACAAAAGAAAGGATATAAAAAAAGATTAGCTTTATTTGTCACTTATACATTGAAACATGAAGTGCTTCATTTGTGTCAACGACCACCATAATCGAAGGCTGTGCTGGGAGCAGCCCACGAGAGTCGCCATGTTTCTGGCACCAACGTAGCATGTTTACAACTTACAAACACTTAGTTCTCAAGTGGCAGGGGTAGGCAACAATGGCTGACAAAGGGAAGTCAAGGACTGCATAAAACCCAAGGAAAGGGCTTATAAGGCAGCCAAAGTCAGTGATGCTCTAGATTTCCAGTATCTGCTTTCTTTTATGTGTGAGCAGTAGTGTATATGGATTTCAGCAAGGTATATGATAAGGTACCCCATGCAAGGCTTGTTGAGAAAGTAAGGTGGCATGGCATCCAAGCGGATACTGCTTTGTGGATCTAGAACTGGCTTGCCCACAGAAGGCAAAAAGTGTTTGTAGACGGTTCATATTCTGTATAGAGGTCGGTGACCAGTGGTGTGCCTCAGGGATCTGTTCTGGGGCCCCTACTCTTCATGATTTTTATAAATGGCCTGGATGAGGAAGTGGAGGGATGGGTTAGTAAATATACTGATGACACAAAGTTTGGGGGTGTCCTGGATAGAGTGGAGGGCTGTCAGAGGTTACAATGGGACATCGATAGGGGTTGAGAAGTGGCAGATGGAGTTCAACCCAGATAGGTGTGAGGTGGTTCATTTTGGTAGGTCAAATGTGATAGCAGAATATAGTATTAATAGTAAGACTCTTGACAATGTGGAGGATCAGAGGGATCTTGGGGTCCGAGTCCATAGGACACTCAAAGCTGCTGCGCAGGCTAACTCTGTGGTTAAGAAAGCGTATGGTGTATTGGCCTTCATCAATCATGGAATTGGGTTTAAGAGCTGAGAGGTAATGTTGCAGCTCTATACAACCCTGGTCAGACACCACCTGGAGTATTGTGCTCAATTCTGGTCGCCTCACTACAGGAAGGATGTAGAAACCATAGAAAGCCTGCAGAGGAGATTTACAAGGATGTTGCCTGGATTGGGGAGCATGCCTTATGAGAATAAGTTGAGTGAACTCGGCCTTTTCTCCTTGGAGCGATAGAGAATGAGAAGTGACCTGATAGAGGTGTATAAGATAATGAGAGGCGTTGATTGTGTGAATAGTCAGAGGCTTTTTCCCAGGGTTGGTGAGTGCGTGCAATGGGCTGCCGGCGATGGTGGTGGAGGCGGAACCGATAGGGTCTTTTAAGAGACTCCTGGATAGGTACATGGAGCTTAGAAAAATAGAGGGCTGTGGGTAACCCTAGGGTAATTTCTAATGTAAGGACATATTTGACCCAAATTGTGGGCCGAAGGACCTGTATTGTGCTGTAGGTTTTCCGTTTCTATGTTTAACAAATTTGATTCTCATCTTGACATTAAGTGGTAAAGCAAGAACAGAATCCACCATATAAGTTACAAATGTGTTCCTTAAATAAAGGATGACTGCAATTTTTCATTTGTCGCACTATATTTTGTTTGAGCCAATGTAATTATAGTGTCAAAAATAACTATACTTCAATTACGTTAAATATCAGCCTTTTTGTATCTCTAATCACAACTTGCAGTGGCAAAAGAAGCTATTCCAACCTCAGTTGAATTCCTAGTTTTCGTGATTTGAAAAGGCCTTTTTGTGATGTACTGTATCATGTCAACACTGAAATTGTGAATTTTATAGGCTGCTATTGTTTCATCCTAATTGGAGAAAAGGATGTATCAATGGGAGCATGATTATTCTTAACTAAAATGAAAGAGGTGTGACATGTGGACTGGGTTCAAATGTTTGGTATTTTCTTGACACCCATGCATTACAAATAAATGAAGATTACTATTTTCAGCAATGGAAATGGAAGGTTGCTGTGGCAGCACGTTGGTGTTTACACAAAAACATGTTTATTGACTTCTTGGCATTGATTTAAAGGGTACTTCAAGCTCTACTGCATACTGAAGATTTTTCATCTGAATGCTGGCATGCAAACTGCATCGGATTAACCTTTTCAAAAGTGCATGACTGTTGTATCCTGCTTAGCAACTGAGTATTGTGGTTAAATGAGCAAGAGACTTACCCAGAAATGACAGGCTTTATTGTGAAGGTGATGGTTTTATGATTTTCCAATAAAACTAGACTTGTAATTATTGATAAATATCCCAATGTAAATTGGAGCTCAGAATACTAACAAAACTAACTTGCATTTATGTAGAATTGTGACTATGGAAAGATATCCCAGTGCTTTACAGAAGTGGAATTGAGATATAAATTAACACTTATAAAGAGAGATTTTAGGATAGGTGTCATAAATCGTGATTGAAGTTAAATTTCAAGGATGGTTTTAAACAGAGTGCGTGAAGAGATTTAATAAAAGAATTTCAGAATGTAAGGCTTAACAAATGGAAGGTAGCAAAACAAATGAAAAGACAGATGCACCAGAAACAAGAATTACATCAAACTAGCAGACCAGGAAGTCCCTAAGTGGTAGACATTAAGCATGCATTGCACATATTTTCTGTGCAACAGCAAGGAGAAGAAAGCACTCATGGGAATCATCAACTGTACCCCTCCAATCTGGAAATGTGGCACTTTGCGCAGAAGCAGGAACAAGTGCCAGGCAGGGGATTAGTGTGGAGGGATGAACGGGTGAAGGGGTCACGGAGAAACAATCCCCGAGGAAGTTGGGGACAGGAAGATGTGCCAGGTGATGAGATCCCACTGGAGATGGCAGAAGTTGTGTAGAATTATATGTTAGATGCAGAGGGTCCATGGAGTGGCAGGTGAGGACAAAGGGAACCTTATTCCTGTTATGTTAGGTGTGGATGATGTGAGAAATGGTGGAGATGCAGGTGAGGGTTATATTGATAACAGTGGGAGGGAAACCCCATTTTGACGGGGTGGGGGGGAGAAGGAATTCAAAGATGTCCTGGATGGAAAGCCTCATCGTGAAAACAGATGCAGTGGAGAGGGTCAAACTGAGAGAAAGGAAAAGCATCCTTGGTAAGAGGTGTTGTTGAGGTAACTATGGGAGTCAGCGAATTTGTAAAATATGTTGGTAGATAATCGGTCTCGGGAGATGGAGACAAAGATATTAAGGAGAGAGAGAGAGAGAGAAGTATCAAAGTTGGTCCAAATCACTTTGAGGGTGGTGTGCAAGTTGAAGAGCTCTGCATGGCTGCAGGAAGCAGCGTCAATGCAGTCATCATTGTAGCAGAGAAAGAGGAGGGAAGCATTGCTGATGTAGGTGTGAAAAATGGATCGTTCCACATAGCTAACTGAAAAGGCAGGCCAATGTAGCTGGGGCTCATGAGTGTGCTCATGGTTTATCCACAAGGAAACCGAGAGCCTTGAGGCTTTCTGAGCTGTGCAGGGAAAGGCACCTGTGGTGAAAATGACTGTTCAAAGCTAGGGAACTGAAAGTTGTTGAAGCATGTGTAGTGTCACAGATGTAAGTCTGAAGTTACTGAACCAAGGGGTACAAATGGAGTTGAGATATGATGATATAAGTTCAAAGAGGCAGGTGGAGGCAGAAACAATGGGCCTACCAGGGCAATTAGGTTTGTGGATCTTGTGTTGTGTCATCACTGATTAACTGGACCCTAAATTCTTGTACTTATTCTTCAATCACACTTCATTTACTGTTGCACAAAGAGAACAGCATGGGCCCTGATGCCAAACTGTTCGAAAGTTTCAACAACAAAATTCCATTTTTATTCAGAAATTGGATTCAGATTTTGACCAATTGGTAACCTTGTGGATATTCTTATTCCTTATTTGCAGAATCAATCACCAATCACACTGCGATAATATAGGTGTTAATAACCAATAATCAGGCAGATGGGGCTTGTCAGCCATGGCTGGCAGCTCATCTACGAGAAGGAAAACTCTGATCTCAAATTTCCACTGCCTTGCGGCTATACCCACTCGTGGGGAAGGCTTCAGGAGTAAACAGTGATGGAAAAATCTGAAGCTGCAATCCCCAAGGCAGCCTCACATTGCATTCAGTGCTGACTGGCGACTCCTACGACGCTATTGGTACCAAACTATCGGTCTCTGCCGTTCTTTTGGGTTCATCAGTTGTGTAGCGAGGGAGAGTTTACTACACGGGTAACAGTTTGCTCTCCATATTGTACTGCCCAGGCTTGTGTATCTAGACAGCTCGGATGCAATATCCATGGTCAACTCTGACCAACAGAGGCCCTCACCTCACCTCAATAAGCAATAGAAGTTAATAATGAATGAAACCTTAGAGTTTATTTAATCCTCATGAAGTCCAACAGTTAGTGTGTGCCTTGCATCCTTGATATGCATCCTTACCTTGTCTCTGTATGCCAAATGGCTCCACCATACATATCTATGCTCCTCAAAGACCTTTCATGCTTGGGTTGACCACACACTATCTGTAAATTATTCTTGCCTGCTCATTATCTTAGCCCTTACCCTGTTACAACATCCACAGTAGGAAATAAAAATGGGTAGTGCAGGGTAGGAAGTAAAGGGAACTACATGAAAATAAATAGAAGAATGCAAATATTGAAATTTGAAGTAGAAATAAAAGGTGCTGGAAGGACTGACTATGCAACTGCATGTCAGTGTCCAACAACATGAAAGAAATTACACTCAATGGTGTTATGTACTCGTGACACATGACAGTGGTGCCCTTGTCACATGACTGGGGTTGAAGTTATACTGGACTTGAGGTGATGGTCTTGTGATGGTGGAGTGACGTCATTTTCCCGCCAGTAGAGATCATGTGACAGGTTTTTTTTTACAGGTTATAAAAGGTAGACCCCACCCTGTGAGGAGGGGCAGTTCGTGGCTGGATTTGCCAGGTTGACTTCATGCCACTGCATGTTTTAAGTGATGACGCAGTTTAGTTGAAAGATGAAGTTTTATTTAATGCCTAAAGTTTAAGAGGTCATTGCCAGCAGGTTCTTTACGATTCTGCTAGTTCGGGAAATTAGTGGAGAGTGAAAATCGAAGTTTGGAAGTTAAAGATCGAGGAGAATTGCTTTCTACGGTGAAACGGGGGCGACCTTTGTTTGATCCTTATTTGGAAGGATTTCGTTGACTATCTTCGTGTTAATCCCTGGGTTTAACCAGAAAGGATTGAAGGTAGTGAAGAAGGAAAGGTCAGTGCCTTTAAGCCGTTTCATTTCGTAAATTCTTCGTGGGAAGTTCGACGTCGGGGATCGAAGCAAGCGACGTGAAAGAGAACCTAAATCGTCCTATAAAGTCTCTCCTTTTAAATGGACTTGTGAGCATATCAAACTTTTGGCAATACCACTTTAAAGAACCGTTTTTGCAATATCGCTTTAAGAACTGTTTGAGCTGCCGCACCGCAGTTGGTTTCCGGTTACGTTAGTGTTTGTTTACTTTTGGGGGGTTTGTTTTCTGTGTTTAATAAACGTGTTGTTTGTTATAAGAAACCCTTGCCGAACTCATATATTTATTGTTGCCTGAATACGTAACAATGGCAAAAGTGGCTATTTCGTGTCTGTTCATGGTCTTCTGCTGCTGTAAAGCATCCACTTCAAGATTAGGGGTGTTGTGTGTTGGAGTTGATCTTCCACACACCACTATTGTAACACATGGGTTTTTGAGTTACTGTCACCTTCATGTTAGCTTGAACCAGTCTAAACAGTCTCCTCTGACCTCTCTCATTATCAAGACATTTCTGCCCACAGAACTGCCACTCACTGGATTTTTTTATTTGCTTTTCATACTAACCTTTGTAAACTAAAGACTGTTGCGCAAGAAAATTCCAGGAGAGCAGCCGTTCCTGAGATATTCAAACCACCCCATCCAATAGCCGTTCCATGGTCAAAGTCGCTTAAATCATATTTCTTCTCCATTCTGGTGTTTAGTCTGGACAACAACTGAACCTCTTGACTATGGCTGCATTCTTTTGTGCATTGAGTTGCTGCCACGTGATTAGCTGATCAGATATTTGCATTAACAAGCAGGTGTACAGGTGTACTTTATAAAGTGGTCACTGAGTATACATGTTAAGGTTATAGTTAAGCACTAAAAACAGAACTTAATTTTATCAGGAGATTAACCCTTAAAGTTTTTCCAGCTTAGTACCCTTTAGGAGACGTACACATTAGAACTAGATTCCTCTGCTACTGCACTAGTGACTTTCAGATGAAACCATGACACTGCCTACACAGTCATTGTGCTACATGAGCATATTTCCTGACCAGGGTTCTGAAATGACAATAGGGCTGAAGTTGTTGATGGTTGCAAGGAGCAAAACTATGGAGAGATTTAACATGATCTCAGGAACTTGAAATGTGGATCATTAGAGACTGAAGCCAACATAAGCACATGTGAGAGGTTGGTTTGGTGCAGGTTAGGACATGGACATGAAAGATTTGGTTAGATTTAAAGTTTAGGATGCTGACCATCAAGGCAGTTGAGTAGATAATTCTGTCTTTGTAAAAGTCATGATTGATGACTTCAAGAGGAAGCAGATTGCAAAAGGACACTACAGAGCTAAATGACCAGGATTATTGTGATGATGAGGATCATGGGTTTGAAGCTCAGATTTGGTTCAATAGGCATGGCCTAGTAACAAGATCTCACATTCGACTTGAGGCAGTGGCTGAGAAGGGTGGGATTGGTAACAGTACAGAGTTTGTTTTGGGAGGTGAAGTCCAAAGAGGAAATTGTGATTAATCTTACACTGGGTAATGTGCGCTCAATGGCCCCTTCATTAGGTACCAGAGTGTACCTAATTCAGAGATACTCTTCAGTACACCACAATTATAACTTATGGTTACTTGAGTTACTGTCATCTTCCTGTCAGTGTCAACCAGTCTGGCCATTCTCCTCTGACCTCTCTCATTAATGAGGTGTTTTCACCCACAGAACTGGTGCTTACTGGATTTCTTTTGTTTTTTGCATCATTCTCTGTAAACTCTAGAGACTATTGTACATGAAAATCACAGGAGATCAGCAGCTCCTGAGATACTCAGACCACCCCATCTGGCACCAACAATCACTCCATGGTCAAAGTCACTTAGATCACGCTTCTTCTCCATTCTGATGTTTGCTCTGAGCAATTGAACCTCTTGAGCATGTCTGCATGCTTTTATACATTGAGTTGGTGTCACATGATGGGCTGATTAGATACTTGATCAAACAAGCAGGTGTACAGGTGTACCTAATAAAGTGGCCACTAAGTGTACAAGCAAGTAGTGATCCTGACCAGTGAGAATATAGGGAGCGGGGTTGGTTAAGCATGGTCATTCTCTGATATTGGGAAAGGCATAACGTATATGAACAATTGAAAAGTGCCAAAGATGGTTCTTTCTATGTAGCTATTTTGCAATCAGCTAGAAGGAAAGCAAATAGAAATTTCAGTCACTTACTGTGGAAGTGATTTGTGTGTCTCTGTCCAGGGTATTTTCCCAGGATAAAAGGGTGATTGTATAGTTCTGAGAGAGAACGTAACCAAGATGTTGCACATTCTGAGTTTATGGAATGTATTTGGTAACTGAATACTTTTGATAAGAGCTATTTTCATACAGCATATTTTAAGGATGTTCCTTTTAGTTCTTAACAGTATAAAACTACTGCGGCTGATCGTATTTTGACTTGTAGAGAACTTAAACAAAAACTTTACTATTAAGCTGTTTTCAGCTGGGTTCCCTTTTTTCTGCTAGTGCAAACCATTTGTTAGATCAGTTCTCTGACAGGGTCTGAGAAAGTTATTTAAAAATTTACCACATTCTAATTGTATGGGAGCAATTCCTCAGTGTTGTGTATATCATTGTTTCTTCCCATAAATTGATATCCCCTGTAAGCAAAGAAAAAAAAACAAAATTTGCAGATGACTGCTTAAATATACTATAGAATTGCTTTTACAGAAATGCATTGATTTATTTATTGATTGATTGATTGAGATACAACGCAAAATCAGCCCTTCAAGCCACACTGCCCAGCAATTTGCCGATATTAATCCTCGCCTAATCACAAAACAATTTATAATGACCAATTAATCTACCAAGCGGTACATCTTTGGAATGTGGGAGGGAACTGGAGCACTTGTAGGAAACCCACACAGTCACAGGGAGAACATACAAACTCCTTACAGGCTGCGGCGGGAATTGAACCCGGGTCGCATGTACTGTAAAGCATTGCGCTAACCACTACACTGCTGTTCCACCTCAGTATCAGGTGGGATGTGTTCCCAGAACAAGAACAGTATTTAAATCAGACCTAAAAGGGGTCATTATAGCCTCATATACATGGATATGCATGGTGCTGGGAACTCGGTATGAACCCTCTCTTGCCTGCTGCATCAGGAAGCTTGTGTGAATTCAGCAATGAAGCACCCGATGACGTGGTGGCAAAGTTGTGTTGAGGATTTGAGTTGGGGTGTGCCAGGATGAGAGTTGCAGCCACTGGGTGCTGAAATGTGGAGCTCGGGCACACACCCCTGGACAACATTATGTATGTGGGTTATTGCTGGCAATTAGCAGCACCAGCTCCATTACACAGATCCCACAGTTTCCCTCACATCATTACTTACTGAATGTAATGGAAGATACTGTCTATCCCTCTAGTTTGTATTTGCAGTTCTCCCCAGCCCAGAGATTTCTCCAAGGTAATAAGATCAAAGGCTGGTGAAGAATAAGGAATCAGAATCAGGTTTATTATCACTGACGTGTCGTGAAATTTATTGTTTTGCAGCAGCAGTACATTGCAATACATAACATATACTACAAATTACAATAGGAACATTATTTATAAAAATTAGTGAGGTTTCGTGGGCTGATGAACCATTCGGAAATCTGACGGTGGAGGAGGTGAAACTGTCCCTAAAATGCTGAATGTGCACTTTCAGGCTCTTGTCCCTCATCCCTGTTGGTAGTGATGAGATCAGGGCAGGTCTTGGATGATGGTTGAGGCATTGCCTTTTGAAGATGTCTCGATGCTGGGGTGGCTTGTTCCCATGATGAAGCTGGCTAAATTTACAACCTTCTGCAGCTTTTTCTGATCCTGTGCGGTGCCCCCTCCGTACCAGACAGTGATGAACCAGTTAGAATGCTCTTCTCAGTATATCTGTAGAAATTTTCTACTGTCTTCAGTGACATACCAAATCTCCTCAAACTCCTAAAGAAATACAGCTGCTGACATGGCTACTTCATAATTGCATCAATATGTTAGGCCCAGAATAGATCTTCAGTGATATTGACACCGAGGAACTTGAAAGTGCTCACTCTTTCCGCTGAAAATATATTGTGGATTTAATTTGGAGTGCAGCTTTGAACAATAGATTCCAGAAGCTGTGAATCCCGGTCCAGAGAATGCTGATTAAAATTAATTTGGATGTCTGTGGTGTGGATGCAAATCAGGAGGTGGGAAGTTTGTATGTAGTTTCAAAGAAAGCATTATCCATCCATTGTAAATATGGAGTTGTCCTTTGATGTTTGGCATGTAAAATATCAAGCCCCATGTTGGATGAGCAGACCTTTCCATCGAAAGTGCCTCCATATGATGCCTACTGTATCTTGTTTTGTCAAATAAAGAAGCTGCTTTGTATCTACCAGTACTTTTCCCTGGTGACTTCATTCACACAACAGTGTGTGTTCCCTCAACTTCTTCCTGAAGCCCACAATCAATTCCTCGGGTTTACTGACATTGAGTGCAAGGTAGTTGTCACGACACCACTCAATATATATGACACCATCATACGTACAGATTTATTCAGGTCAGTTTGAGCACTGCATATATTACACCCTGTGTGGCATGGTAGCCAAGCAGTCAGCAAAGCGTCAGTGCTAGGGGTTCAATTCCCACTGCTATCTATACAGTCTCCCCATAGCTGTATGGGCTTTCTCCAATGCTCCATTTTCCTCTCACATTCCTGTCACATTTGGGTTAGTAAGTTGTGGCATGCCACGTTGCTTCCAGATGCCCCCAGCACATCCTTGTCCTCTGCTGCTCATTGATACAACTGACAACTTCACTGTATGTTTTGATGTGACAGGTGAAGCTAATGTTTAAAAGTTAGCAGGGCATGTATGTGTAAGTGATCATTTGTTTTCTAATTCTATATTATTACTTATCATTTAGTCATACTGAAGTATCATACGTAACAGTGGTCAGTTCACAGAGGTAAAGATCGGTTAGGTCAAGGATATGCAAAATCATGGGGTTGTCTGACCTGCTTAATCTCTGAAGAGGATGAATAAATGTGACGCATTCAGAGAAGAAATTGCTTTTTCACTTAAAATGCAGTCAAGCATATTAAAATAATAATAAACTTGTTAAATTTATTGACAAAGAATGCAAAAAAATATTCAACATATCAGGCAGATTCTGCACTGAGTGAAAGTTAAGTCAAGTCAAATCACTTTTATTGTCATTTCAAACATAACTGCTGGTACAGTACATAGTAAAAATGAGACAATGGTTTTCAGGACCATGGTGTTACATGACACGTAAAAAAAACAACACAGAGAAAGCTACATTAGACTACAGACCTACACAGGACTACATAAAGTGCACAAAAACAGTGCAGATATTACAACAAATAATAAATAGGACAGTAGGGCAAGGTGTCAGTCCAGGCTTCGGGTATTGAGGAGTCTGATAGCTTGGGGGAAGAAATTGTTACATAGTCTGGTCGTGAGAGCCCGAATGCTTCAGAGCCTTTTCCCAGACGGCAGGAGGGAGAAGAGATTGTATGAGGGGTGCATGGGGTCCTTCATAATGCTGTTTGCTTTGCGGATGCAGCGTGTATTGTAAATGTCTGTAATAGTGGGAAGAGAGACTCCGATGATTCTAGACTGAACTATGTAATAAAACAAACAACACAGAGAAAGCTACACTAGACTACAGACCTACACAGGACTGCATAAAGTGCACAAAAAAAGTACAGGCATTTACAATAAATAATAATCAGGACAGTAGGGCAAGGTGTCAGTCCAGGCTTCGGGTATTGAGGAGTCTGATAACTTGGGGGAAGAAACTGTTACATAGTCTGGCCATGAGAGCCGGAACGCTTCAGAGCCTTTTTCCAGATGACAGGAGAGAGAAGATATTGTATGAGGGGTGCATGGTGTCCTTCAGCGTGTAGTGTAAATGTCCGTGATGGCGGGAAGAGAGAGCCTGATGATCTTCTCAGCTGACCTCACTATCCGCAGCAGGGTCTTGTGATCCGAGATGGTGCAATTTCTGAACCAGACAGTGATGCAGCTGCTCAGAATGCTCTCAATACAACCTCTGTAGAACGTGGTGAGAATGGGGGGTGGCAGATGGACTTGCCTCAGCCTTCGCAAAAAGTAGAGACGCTGCTGGGCTTTCTTTGCTATGGAGCTGGTGTTGAAGGACCAGGTGAGATTCTCTGTCTCTGCCAAGGAGCCGTCGATGTTCAGCGGGGAGGGGTCACTCTGTGTCCTACTGAAGTCAACAACCATCTCATTTTTTTTGTTCACATTAAGAGACAAGTTGTTGGCTCTGCACCAGTCCGTTAGCTGCTACTCTTCCTCTCTGTAAGCTGACTCGTCGTTCTTGCTGATGACACTCACCACGGTTGTGTCATTGGCGAACGATGATGTGGTTCGAGCTGTGTGTTGCAGCACAGTTGTGGGTCAGCAGAGTGAACAGCAGTGGACTGAGCATGCAGCCCTGGGGAGCTCCTGTGCTCAGTGTGATGGTGTTGGAGAAACAGATAATGGTTCAGGTTTTATGTTTTTTCCATATATACTGCCTGATTCTGATGAGATTTTCCAACAATTTCTGGTTTTACAGAAAATTCTGGAAATACTAATTACCAAATCTACATTTTTCTGTCATTCCTTAATAGTTTATTCAAGTTTGTTTTTAATTTTGTGGTTCACATTTGAGTAAACTGTAGTTAATTTTCCTGTAATTCCTGTTACAATCAAACGCCCAGTGGAATATTGGTTGATTGAGTCATTACTAATTTGTTCAGCTGTTTTTCTGATTATTATTTCTCTCTGTTGTTGCTTGGTTCACATTTTAACATGAATTACATGAATTAAACATCCGTTCCTGAAATATGTGGTTGGCAGCGATGCACTTCAAATCATGATTCAGTTGTGATTTGACGGTTAATAACCATTGGGCGACCATTTCATTGATATAAATGTGCTGTAAAAGTGGTTGAACTGGTTTCAGAATAAAAGCACCCATTTCCCTCCTGCAGCTAAGTTTTTAGTTGATTTCAATTTACAATGGACAAAGCCTTTCATAGATACAGAAGTCTAATTGATATTTTCCAGTTTAATTTGAAAGTTATTTTCACTTGCCTGCCTATAAGCCATATACTGTTAGTGGACATTTCCACTGAGGTTTAAATAGATTTTCTGTAGCTGCTACCTGTAAAAATTTCTATCGGAATCAATAACAGTATTCCCTTGAAGCTCCTCTTTAAGGTATAAAGTACATGAATAGGAAACGTTTAGAGGATTATGTGCCAAATGCAGGTTAGATGGGAATCTTGGTCAGTATGGATCAGTAATGATGAAGGACCTGTCTCTAAAGGGTGGTACAGCTTTATATACTGGGGGTGATTGATAAATTCATGGCTTAAGGTAGAAGGAGTCAATCTTAGAAAACATAGCACATTTATTTTTCAACATAGTCCCCTCCTACATTTACACACTTAGTCCAGTGGTCGTGGAGCATACGGATCTTGGACCTCCAGAAAGTGTCCACAGCAGAGGTGATTGATAAGTTTGTGGTCTAAGGTAGAAGGAGATTAATTATACAGCTCTCGTTACATGCACATGCAGTTCAACTCTTTGAGTGATTATGCAGAAAGTCTGAAGTTAATCAGACAGGGTCTGATTAGGAACAGTCAACATGGATTTGTGCGTGGAAGGTCATGTTTGACAAATCTTATTGAATTTTTTGAAGAGGTTACGAGAAAAGTTGACAAGGGTAAAGCAGTGGATGTTGTCTATATGGACTTCAGTAAGGCCTTTGGTAAGGTTCCGCACAGAAAGTTAGTTAGGAAGGTTCAATAATTAAGTATTAATGATGAAGTAGTAAAATGGATTCAACGGTGGCTGGATGGGAGATGCCAGAGAGTAGTGGTGGATAACTGTTTGTCAGGTTGGAGGCCGGTGACTAGTGGTGTGCTTCAGGGATCTGTACTGGGTCCAATGTTGTTTGTCATATACATTAATGATCTGGATGATGGGGTAATAAATTGGATTAGTAAGTATGCAGATGATACTAAGGTAGGTGGCATTGTGGATAATGAAGTAGGTTTTCAAAGTTTGCAGAGAGATTTAGGCCAGTTAGAAGAGTGGGCTGAGTGATGGCAGATGGAGTTTAATGCTGATAAGTGTGAGGTGCTACATTTTGGTAGGAATAATCCGAATAGGACATATATGGTAAATGTTAGGGCATTGAAGAATGCAGTAGAACAGAGTGATCTAGGAATAATGGTGCATAGTTCCCTGAAAGCTTTTGGTATGTTGGCCTTTATAAATCAGAGCATTGAGTATAGGAGTTGGGATGTAATGTTAAAATTGTACAAGGCATTGGTAAGGCCGAAGTTGGAGTATTGTGTACAGTTCTGGTCACCGAATTATAGGAAAGATGTCAACAAAATAGAGAGAGTACAAAGAAGATTTTCTAGAATGTTACCTGGGTTTCAGCACCTAAGTTACAGGGAAAGTTTGAACATGTTAGGTCTTTATTCTTTGGAGCGTAGAAGGTTGAGGGGGGACTTGATAGATGTTGCGTTCATGTGACTCGGACACCGCAGTATTAAACACACACGTTTATTCACCAGACTTCCATTTTTACAAAACCCCCACGTTCTGACATCATACGCACTCTGACCTACGAATACTCACATAATACATTACATCCCCCTTCTCAAGTTTTTTTTTACAATACTGTGAATTACCAAAACATTGCCTCTAGGTATGACTTTCTAACATTACAACAGCCATGACATAAACTAATAAAAATCTTAACTTCTTATACTGTATTCTACATTGTATCTTACAATACTAACAGCAGTATATTTTCTTTTACTAACATATAAACCTTTTATTTCACACCTTGGAACTTATAACATGTGTGATTTTGTCTCAAACTGTGCGAGACTGTAGGTAGATCTAGTCTCTGTATCCAGCTGGAAGTTTGACTTGTCTCCCAGACCTTGTGCGATAGAACTGTGACTGTGCTTGTCCTTCAGAGTCAATCCCTCGAGTAACCTCTGTGTCTGCATTTCCACCTCGGCCGGCCTGCACCAAACCTTCACCTTCATTGCGTCATGGGGTTTCATCATGCCCCTCACTCTTGGTGTCGTTTGTTTCCATGTCTGTATCTGTGGAAATGTCCTGTGCATCTGTACGTGGAAACTCCCTCTCACCTGTCTTCAGCAGATGCTTCCTGTTCCCCCTGTAGACTCTTCCATCTGGCGTGCGAACTATGAAGGATCTTGGTTGCTGATGCCTGTTCACAACCACAGCTGGTTGCCAAGAGTCTCCTCTCTGTATTCTGACATTTTCACCTATATGCAGATCTGGTAACTGTCTTGTATGTCTGTCATAGTAGCTCTTTTGCTTTATTCGCTTGTACTTTAGCTTGTCATGTACTTGAGCATTACTTTCAGGAGTCGGTAGAGTTGTGGATGTTGGCAGCTTGGATTTCAGATGACGTCCCATCAACAGCTGCGCAGGAGAGAACCCAACACCCTCAATCAGTGTGTTGCGGTATTCAAGCAGAGCAATGTTCGGGTCACTGGTGCTGCTTTGTGCCTTCTTGAGCATGTTCTTAAGAGTTTGTACAGTTCTCTCTGCTTGTCCATCAGACTGAGCGTGCCCAGGACTGGAAGTAACATGTTGAAATTCCCAACTTTCTGAAAACTCTCTAATCTCACCACTGGCATATTTGGACCATTGTCACTGACGACAATATCTGGAATACCATGTCTTGCGAATGTCGACTTCATTGCGGTAATGACACCTTGACTGGACGTGTCACTTAACTTGGTGATTTCCGGATATTTTGAATAGTAATCCACACAAAGCAGATATTCTGCACCATTGTAGCAAAAGAGATCTGTGCCAAGCTTCTCCCATGGTCTTCCTGGTAGTGGATGCGGAAGCAAAGGCTCTCTTGGATTGCTGTTTTTGTTTTCATTACAGACGGCACACAGAGACACAATGTCCTCTATCTGAGTTGACATGCCTGGCCAATAGAGAATGTCCCTTGTTCTTTCTTTACATTTCACTATCCCCAGGTGTGACTCATGAATTCTGTTGAGCATTTCCTGTCTCATTTGATTTGGTACTATGAGTTTTGCCGCTTTGAACATTAGTCCTGATGCATAGCTAATTCCCTCTTTAAGTGTCCAGTACTTCTGTATTTCTTTTGGAACATCTTTTCTTTCTGTTGGCCATCCATTCATTGTCATGTCTCTTAGCATTTGCATTTCAGGATCTTCCATAGTCACTTTCCTGAACATGTTCAACTTCTCCTCAGAGATGGGTAGCTGAGGTGTAACCCAGGTGACCTCCAGCTCTCTTCCTAGCAACTCTTCCTTTTGCTCTTTGAGGTAAGCACGGCTCAAAGCATCAGTGATGTACAGTTCTTTTCCTGGCCTATAGGTGACTGTGAGAGTGTACCTCTGTAGCCTGAGAAGCATCCTTTGCAGCCTCATAGGAGCTTGATGAAGTGGCTTTTTGAAGATGCTCTCAGGTGGTTTATGATCACTCTCAACCTGGATTTCTTTGCCATATACATACTGGTGGAACTTCTCACACCCATAAACTATGGCAAGTAATTCCTTCTCGATTTGAGCATATCGGCGTTGACAGTCTGTAAGTGCTCGTGATCCATACGCCACAGGCCTCCCATCCTGCAGTATAACAGCTCCTATTCCCTCTGAACTGGCATCCACAGACATCGTCACCGGTTTATTGACATTATAGAACTTGAGTGCTGGTGCATTGGTAACCAACTGCTTCAATGTGTCAAAACTTTTCTTTGTTCATCTTCCCAATGCCATTCAGTGTTGCTCTCTAGTAGCTTTCCAAGTGGAGCACTGACCTCCGATAAGTTGGTAATGAACTTGGCAAGATACTGTATCATGCCCATGAACCTCAAAAGTCCTTGCTTGTCTTTGGTAGCTGTACCACACCCCTGACCTTTTCATTATCTGGTTTTAGCCCATTAGCACTGAGTATGTGACCTATGTATTTGATCTCTGTAGTTCTGATCCTACATTTACTTTTGTTCAGTTTTAAGTTGTACTCACGTGCTCTCTCCAGAAGCTTCCTCGGTCTCTGATCATGCTCCTCAATGGTGTCATCCCTTATCTGCAAATCATCAATGATAATGACCACTCCATCCAGGCCTTCAATCATTTGTGCCATGGACCTCTGGAATACCTCTGATGCAGAAGAAATCCCAAAGGGTAGACGCAGGAAACGATATCTCCCTGTGGGCATGTTGAAAGTGCATAATTTGGAACTTTCTTTATCCAGCTTGATCTGCCAGAAACCTTGATTTGCATCCAATACTGAAAAGTATTTTGCATTAGGCATGCGGGAGACAACCTCTTCAACCGTGAGCAGCGGATAGTGCTCCCTTTTGATGGCTCGGTTGAGATCTTGTGGATCCAAGCAAATCCTAATCTTTTTCTCTGTGATTTTTCCATTCATCTTCAACATCCATCTCTGCATTATCAATATTCTTGATGCATACCTCCTGTTCCACTTCGACTGTGCCAATGAACATGTCACTGTTGCCCTCACTCTGTTCCACAGCATGCATTTTCCTTGCTTGCTCCTACGATTTGCACATCTTTGCAAAGTGGTTTTTCTTTCTGCATAATTTGCATGCCTTACCAAAGGCCGGACATTTTCTGTATCCACGTTTATAACCACATCTGTTGCAGTAACTTCCTTTTGATTATCCTGTTGAGCTGGCTTTATCCTACTCTTGTCAGTTTTCACAGCTTTTATTTTGTATACTTCAGTCTCTTCATTAAGCATTTTAACCTGACTCGACGTGATCTCGCTAGCATGGCACATATCAATCGCTTTTTCCAATTGAAGCTCAGCCTCTCTCAACAGCCTGCCGCTCACATGATCATCTCGTATGCCGCATACAATCCTATCGCGTATTAAGGAATCATGCAGTTGTCCGAACTCACAGTTTTTTGCCTTGTTCTTCAAATCTGTTACGTAGGCATCTATAGTCTCTGTCGGTCCTTGAGCCCTCGTAAAAAAATGTGTTGAATGTACGGTAGGTTTTTTCTCGGCTCGCAGTAATTCTTCAACACTTCAATTTGATCTCGCTCAGCCTCTTGGAAGACAAACGTGTTGCAAACCTGTATTGCCTCTGCTCCTGCTACATGCAGAAACGTAGCACATTGCACTTTCTCCGTCTTGTCATCTACGCCACTAGCGGTGCAAAACAGTACAAACTGCTGGAGCCATACCTTCCAATTCTCAGCAATATTACTTTGTAGGCTTAAACTCAACGGTGGCTGTAACTGTGACATCTTTTTACGTGTCTTCTCTTCCTTTCCGCTTTCTTCTGACACCATGTAGTGTTAATGTGACTCAGACACCGCAGTATTAAACACACACATTTATTCACCAGACTTCCATTTTACAAAACCCCCACGTTCTGACGTCATACACACTCTGACCTACGAATACTCACATAATACATTACAATAGAGATATTTAAAATTATGAGGGGGATAGATAGAGTTGACGTGGATAGGCTTTTTCCATTGAGAGTAGGGGAGATTCAAACAAGAGGACATGAGTTGAGACTTAGGGGGCAAAAGGTTAAGGGTAACATGAGGGGGAATTTCTTTACTCAGAGAGTGATAGCTGTGTGGAATAAGCTTCCAGTAGAAGTGATAGAGGCAGGTTTGGTATTGTCATTTAAAGCAAAATTGGATAGGTATGTGGACAGGAAAGTAATGGAGGGTTATGGGCTGAGTGCAGGTCGGTGGGATTAGGTGAGAGTAAGCGTTTGGCATGGACTAGAAGGGCTGAGATGTCTGTTTCCGTGCTGTAATTGTTATATGGTTAATAACTCATCATGGGTGATTGATAAGTTTGTGAAATAAGGTAGAAGGTGATGAGTTATTAACCTCAAACTTTCTGCATAATCACTCAAAGAGTTGAACTCCATGTGCATGTAACAAGAGCTGTATAACTCATCGCCTTCTACCTTAGGCCACGAATTTATCAGTCACCCCCTGCTGTGGACACTTTCTGGAGGTCCAAGATCCGTATGCTCCCCGACCGCTGGACTAAGTGTGTAAATGTAGGAGGGGACTATGTTGAAAAATAAATGTGCTAGGTTTTCTAAAATTAACTCCTTCTACCTTAAGCCATGAATTTATCAATCACCCCTCGTATGTCTGTTTTGTTAACTTCAGTAAAAACTGAGGCAAAATAGAAGGTTATTATCTCTATAATTTCTTTAACAGTTCTTGTGCCTCTGCTTGCACTTCCATTCTTGGCTGTATGCTGGCTCCAGTTACTGCCTATGTATCTATAGCAGACTTTGACTGTAAGTTTTGAGATAGGATGCCTACCTTGGATCGGTGTATGAATATTAATCTAATGTGGAATGCAATTACATCGTCTTCCGAGACATTTGTGTTTTTATTTCAGATTTCTAACATCCCCAATTTTCAATTGATAAAACAGTTGTTAATTAAAATATGCCTTAATTTGTAGCATTTTCTGTAAATCCTAAAGTAGCACAAAAATTAGTGTTGTATTAATGTGTTAGTACAATAAGACAAGTATTGATTTTTCATGCTGTTTCTTGTTGCAGTACTTCAGAGAGTAGGCAGTGCTAAAATATGAGATCACAAGGTTCTCGTAAAAGGTTGCACCACCTTAAAAGGGAAAGACAACGGAGCTGAAAAGGGCTCGCAACTGTTGTAACGAGGCAAGTGAGCACATTTAATGTTGGCAGTTTCTAGTCCTGATGCATGAGCAAAGCCAGGTTATTTAAGTTTCAGACATTTGTTGGCTAAACATGAGAGAAATCTGCAAGTATTAATATAAGGACAAAGTTAAGTGACCTCCTTAAATATGACAAAGTAGGATAAAGGGCTGTAAACGGACACTCACGAGTGGAGCACCATTTGGCTTTGTTAAGTCTTTTACTGAAGTCATCAACTATGAGTGATTGTAGCCTCGTAAGAACTACTGTAGTATTTTATGTCTCTCCTAATAATACAGACATGTTGGGCTACTTTTTTGGCATTTTGGCTGAATCTTGGCTGCTGGCTGTTGGAATAATATTTTCATACCAGCTGAAATTAATTAACTGCAAACTCTTGCGATGCATGTGACTGATGAAGATGATAAAAACAATCCAAATGCAATTTAGTCACCCCTCATGAAACCGAGGCAACTATCGCAGTCTAATCTGACTGCTACTTTCAAAAGATGCTGTCTGTTGTAAATAGAATCAGTGCATGCTGCAAACTGCAGTCATCAGCAAAGACGTTGCATGCGTAGCTTGTAAGTATCGTCCCAGGCTCCAGTGGGCATGGAAAAGTGGTTCAGATGTTATTTAGCATTTATTTGTTGACCCCTTCATAATCTGCTGAGCCGCCAATGTTCAGAAAGGTGTGATTTCTGCTGAAGTTGATAACCACCTCCTTCATCTTCCTGACAATGAGGAGGAGGTTATTTGCCATAAGACCATAAGACATAGGAACAGAACGAGGCTATTTGGCGCATTGAGTCTGCTCCGCCATTCCATCGTGGTTGATCCTGGATCCCACTCAAACCCATACAAATGCCTTCATGCCATATCATATGATGCCCCGACTGATCAGAAAACTATCACATTCCACCTTAAAGTTATGCACGGATTTGGCCTCCGCTGCAGTCTGTGGCAGAGTATTCCACAAGTTCACTACACTCTAGCTAAAAAAATCCTCCTTACCTCTGTGCTAAAAGATTTGAGGCTGTGCCCTCTAATTCTGGATACGTCATCACCATATGCACCCTATCTAGTCCTTTCAACATTCGGTAGGTTTCAATGAGATCCCCCTGCATTCTTCTAAATTCCAGTGAGTACAGACCCAAAGCTGCTGAACACTCCATAAAGGTTAACCCCTTCTTTCCCGGAATCATCCTCGTGAACCTCCTCTGAACTGTTTCCAATGGCAACATATCCTTTCTGAGATATAAAGCACAAAACTGTTGACAATACTGCAGGTACGGCCTGACTAGTGTCTTATAAAGACTCAGCATTATCTCCTTGCTTTTATATTGCATCCCCCTTGAAATGAATGCCAACATTGCAGTTGTCTTCTTTACCATAGATTCAACCTGTAAATCAACCTTCTGGGAGTCTTGCACGAGGACTCCTAAGTTCCTATGCACCTCTGATGTTTGAGTTATGCTTCTCCTACTCAAATTGCAATGTGAATTCAATCATATCATGATCACTGTCTCCTCAGAGTTCCTTTACATTAAGCTCCCTAGTAAGATTTAGATTATTACACAACACCCAATCTAAGATGGCCTTTCCCGGATTAGGTTGAAGCACAAGCTGCTCTAAAAAGCTATCTCTTGTGATCTGACACCAACTTGATTTTCCTAATCCCCTTTTGTATTGAAGTCCCCCATTACAATTGTATCATTACACTTATTTCATGCCTTTCCCAGTCCCCTTGGCAATCTCAACCCCACATCTTGGCTACCATTTGGAGGCCTACATATGATTCCCATTGTAGTTTATTTACCTTTGCGGTTTCTTAACTCCACCCACAAAGGTTCAACATTCTGTGACCCCATGTCACCTCTTTCTACAGATGTAATTCCATCTCTTATCAATAGTGCCACTCCACCGCCTATCCCTTCTTGCCTGTCCATTCGATACAAAGTATGTCTGTTGATGTTAAGCTCCCAAGTATTGTCTTATTTCAGCCACAGCTCCGTGATGCCCACAAAATCATACTGACCAATCTCTAATCGTGCCACGAGTTGATCCACCTTATTTCAAATGCACAATTAAATACAGCACCTTCAGTTCTGCATTCTTTGCCTTTTTGAATTTTGCTTCTGTGGTACAATTTAACTCTTTGCTCTTTCTGCATTTATACCCAATCATTGGCTTGACCTTCCTTACATTCATGGTACACCCATCATCTGCCTGGTACCAGACCTCAAGCTCTTCCACCTGCTCTCTGCAGACCACCTCATTCTTGTTGGTGATGAGCCCCACTTTCCACGTATCTCGTCTTCTGCTTGGTTTTCCTTTTGATCTTCTTTCTTTCACGTCCCCATTGCTCCTATTTTCTTCCTTCCAAATATGAACTGATTTTTGCTGGTGTCAGTCTGGACATCTGGTTTGATAATGAGCATTGGAACCCAGTTAACGAATGTGCAGCTTACTTAAAGACAAACAGCAGACCTGCAAAGAACCAGATGACGTGCTCAGCACACAGAGAAAATATTTACTTAATTAAACAGATTTATATAAACACACCAAAATGGCGACTGGTGACCATGCTCAATATTAGGAACATGTGAAATGTGGTTAACAGCAAATCCACTGCCAGTTTTTATAAACCTGTGGAGATTCTATTTTCCTTGTGTTTAATGCTGATATTTTCTTCACTGACATTCTCAAGAGCTTTGACATAATGAGCCAGCTGACATTTTTAATTAAATAACTAGCACTGTGCAAAGCAGATTATATGTGTTTGTGTTTGAAAACACAAAAGGTAATCAACTTAATCTTTTCCTTGAAGATGACACCAAATAATGCACTTATGCATAGAACGACACAAATAAACCCTCACTAGAAGGAAATCATTATTTGTGCAATGCGCAAATGTACAGTCCTTCCACACTTGGCAGGCAGCCTTGGTATCTTGGGACTATACTTCAGCAAGTTGCATGGAATAATGTAAAGTCTCTACATTACGCTGGCAGGAAAATAGAATAGACATTACAGACATTCAGTTCTTTTATTTGCCAATAAAAAAAACTGAGACTTTACACTATAAATTTTCATGGTAATTTTTTCCTAGGATTGTTGTTTATTTAATAGTTATATTTATGCTATTGTGATTTTATTTATTTTGCAAGCAAGAAGACAAGCTTTTGTTTATAATAAAAAAAATTACTGAGTTAGAATATAGGATGACAAACTTGACCTGGGGAGTAATAGAATCCACCTGCTCACTGGCTGTGGCAACCATTGAACTGACAGTGTGACATTTACATGTGCCCTGTCAAGTATGATTGGAAACACACTTAGCACATGACATCAACTATTTTAAATTCACGTTTGCATCTAATAATCTTAGGCGATGTCAATATTTATTGCCCTTGAACTGAATAGCATGCTCAGTTATTTCACAGGACACTTAAGAGTAAGTTACGTAAGGTCAGGTCAGCCTGGAGTCACAAAGTGACAAACTGATTAATGATGTCAGATTTCCTCCCATTGAAGGACATCAGAGAACTATAGGTTTCTACAAGTAGTATATGAGGTCATCATTGCTAAGATTAGTTCTTTTCAAATTCCATATTTTTAACTGAATTTAAGTTCCCTAGCTGCCGTGGTAGAATTGAACTCTGGTCTCATTTGTCCAGGCCTCTGGATTATTGTCCAGTAACTTAACTTCTGCACCATAATTGTATCATTTCTGATTTGCCCTCCATTGTGCTGGCTAGCACTCAAAATCAGTTAAAATTTCTGTTTAATATGCAGGCAGTTGCATCATTCTCCCTGCATTATGGGGAATATCAGTCATTGTTCTCCTTGTAGTGACCATTGTTGGAATCTAATCAACTGCTGGGTAATTGCATTGATGAATGCTGGGCGTACTCACGTCTGGATGCTACAGAACAGATGTTGCACATTTGCACAAGGAACACGAAGTATAACAAGTCAATATAATCTAACTAAACTGGTATCCCAATCTGGCAGTGTTCTACAAATATTTTGTTTTTGTTTCAAAATAACCCTTCAGTGGAAGCTCCCAAGATAGCATGATCTCATACCTTACAATGCATGAGTTTGCACATAGTTTTACAGGCATCTAAGACTGACCCAGAAGGACCTATTCAAATTTTGACATGAAGTGCAACTACCTAAAAGAAGTTGTTTCAAGCCCTGCTGAGTGGATAGCTGAAATACACTACACACATGTTCTAATTTCCAGACTTAGTTCTCCGAACAGAACATCTCATTCTTATTACTTAACAGAGGGTTGACCATTGATTCAGACACTTCTACTGGCATTGTATCTTGTAACCAGGTTCACGAGGAACGCAGACCATCCCTTATCTGTATCCCCATTGAACAGAACTTGGAATTTTACTTTTTTCTGCCCCGATGTGCATCAATAAATGTGACAACAAGAGAGTACATTTACTAAATATTAAGTTCACTAATTGCTTGGGTGGCTGACAACGTCTTAATAACTTTTTAAATTGGAATGATTTTAAAGACTTCATCATTCAATGCAATTTAGATTGCTTAATTTTAAATTTAAATATATGAAATATTAATTCAGCTTAATTAAAGTATTCTTTAGCTAATTATAGCATTCTCATTTCTATCTCAATACATTATAGGAGTTATCCATCAAAGCAATGGAAGATATAAAATGATGTTCACATTTCCATCCTTTTTATCCACTGGGTCCCTATAGATTTCTTTTAATAGGCCTCAATGAATTCAAGTAGCTCAATGTGGACTATATGAATATAAAGTTCTAATTGCCCTACGTTTCAAATCGTGAATTAGTTTTAATCATTTTTGTAAACTATGTACCATACGTAAAATTAAATTTGACAGGATTTTCCCACCTCCTGATTATGGTATTGGCACTGAGAGAATTTAACATTTCAATTAATTATTAAAATAATTATTTTATTTATGATGGAGTATTTATCACAAAGAACCAGCTTGATATTTATTTATAGCATCCAATTTCATCCATTTGCATGGGACAAATTTGGTTCTCAGTAATGGTTTCACTTTTTTGCATTTTAATACAGTTAATGAACCTGCTGATATTGTTAATGCATTGATATCAATCATAAGGAGAAAATTTTCTTGAAAAATAATCTCTAAAAGACGAAGGAAAGAAAATGTACAGGTGTGGTGTAAAAGAAGCACAAAGAAAAAGTCCACAGCACCAATAAAAAACATATAGGAAAAGAATTCAGTCAACATTTCAGGCCAGATCCTGATACGTTGACTGAACTCTTTTCCTAGATTACACATCAAAATGTGTAACTTTTGCATATTCAGTAATTACTTTTCTTAACGTTACTTTCAATGTATGTGTTGTGAGATAGCAATGAAAATATTTTCCATTAAACTAGTATCAGCAAGTTTTTGAGACGACCTTCTCGATGATCTTCTCCATTTTGCCAATTAAAGCAACGCGGAAAAATGAAAAATCAAGGCAAATGTGGAAGTGAGCAAGGGTTCAGTGTGGTCTACCTGCCTTTTGATCCCTCTGATGGTAGACAAGGAGCCTATGTGGCCTATCGCTGTGCCTGGAAGATAGGGCTCTGCGCTTGAGCTGTGTCTCTCTCTTTCCATGATGGTTGCAAGATGTTACTGAAGTTTATGAATTTATGAAGTTTATGTTACCTGTGATTATGGATTTGGACACTGGACTATGGACTTCTTTAGTCTTATGGTTTTATGTTCTGTGTTACTCCCCATTCTTTCTCATTTTTATGCATGGGGGGGTTGGGGTCAAAGTTATTGCGCTTTTATACAGGAGGTATGGGGGGGTTCGATGCTCTTGTTGCATTTTGTGCAGGGAGAAGGGGATTTGTGGGGGGTTGAGGATCATGTTGAGGATCAAACTTACTTCCATGATTTTCTTTGTTATGTGGCTATCTGGAGAAGAAGAATCTCAGAGTTGTATATAGCATAAACAGGAGAAAATCTGCAGATGCTGCTACCAGAGATTATAAAGGACAGTACAAATATATGTTTTGCTAAGATAAGTAACTGGATTTCACTTTCTTGGTAATAAAGATGAGGATAATGTGAGACATGTCATTACAAGTGATTTCAACCAACATGAACAATTGAAGTATTCATAAAAATGGCATATTCCATGAAAAGAAGCTTGCAAGGATATGAAAAATACAAAAATTGAATCACTTGGGATTAATATTACAGAAATGGTTATCCAAAAGAGGAGCATATGCTCCTTACAAACTGTTCATAATAATATTGTAAAGGAAAATATAGATTTGTCAAATAGTTACTTCACATTATTATTAGCATAAGAAAGTTTCCCAGGTAAAGTCGTATTGACTCAGGGGAAATGAATTCACCAGAATTAATGTAAGCAATATTATACCAGTGAAGAAAATAATAGGACAAAGAAA
This sequence comes from Hypanus sabinus, assembly GCF_030144855.1. NCBI lineage: Eukaryota > Metazoa > Chordata > Chondrichthyes > Myliobatiformes > Dasyatidae > Hypanus > Hypanus sabinus. The sequence goes on along the minus strand of NC_082707.1, from coordinate 63,807,577 downwards.
TGACAATCCCCAGGACTAAATGTTTACATCAAAGGTTTTAGATCATGCAGATGAGAATATTGCAGATTGTGTATGAACAATATGTTTTTACATATTGTTGGCAGTTGGCCAGGGTCTTCACGGACATTTTCAATCTGTCCCTGGCCCAGGCAGTTGTCCCCACAGGCTTCAAGATCACCACCATCATGCCAGTGCCGAAGCATTCCACTGCCACGGGCCTGAATGACTTCCGCCCAGTTGAACTCACCCCCATCATTGCAAAGTGCTTTGAGAGACTGGTTCTATCACATCTGAAATCCTGTCTGCCCACTACCCTGGACCCCCATCAATTTGCCTATCGCACCCACAGGTCAACAGAGGATGCCATCTCCACAGCACTTCACTCTGCCCTGACCCACCTGGACAGCCACAACTCTTACGTCAGAATGCTGTTCATTGACTTTAGTTTGCAATTCAATACGTCGACCTTGGACTTTCTGACTATCAGATCCCAGTCTGTTAAGTTTGACAACCTCTCCTCCTCCACTCTCACCCTGAACACCGGCGTGTCTCAAGGCCTCTTCTGTACTCCCTTTTCACCTGTAACTGCGCTCCTGTTTATGGTTCGAACTCCATAATCAAGTTCACAGACGACACCTCAGTGGTTGGCCTGATCAGAGGGGATGACGAGACAGCCCACAGTGACGAGGTCCAGCACCTGACTGCATGGTGTACCGACAACAATCTGGCCCTTAACACCCAGAAGACCAAGGAGATCATTGTGGACTTCAAGCATGCTAGGAGCCACACTCATGTCCCCATCTACATCAATGGAGCTGTAGTGGAGCATGTATCAAGCTTCAAATTCCTTGGTGTCCACATTTCCAATGATCTCACCTGGTCCCTGAACTCCTCCATCCAGATCAAAAAGGTGCAACAGCGCCTTTATTTCCTGCAGAGCATCAAGAAAGCTCACCTCTGTCCCGGGATATTGACGGACTTTTACCGCTGTACCATTGAGAGAATACTCACCAACTGCATCTCAGTGTGGTATGGCAATTGTCCCGTATCAGACCGCAAAGCACTCCAGCGTGTGGTGAAAACTGCCCAGCGGATTATCGGCACCCAATTGCTCACCATTGAGAACGCTGCCTGGGCAGGGCGAAAAGCATTATCAAGGATGCATTTCACCCTAACCATGGACTTTTTACTCTCCTCCAATCCGGTAGGCACTTCAGGAACCTCCACTCTCACACCAGCAGGCACAGGAAGAGCTTCTTCCCTGAAGCTGTGACCCTGCTGAACCTCACATCACAGCACTAAGCAGTATTGCACCCATATTGTACTGTCTCAGTACTTTTATATTTGTGTGCTGTAGCACTTTTTATTTGCAGTTATTTTATAAATAACACTATTCTTTTGCACTTCTGGTTAAATGCTAATTGCATTTCATTGACTTTGTATCTATACTCGGCACAACGGCAATAAAGTTGAGTCTAATCTAATCTAATCTAACACGAGGAAATCTGCAGATGCTGGAAATTCAAACAACACACACAAAATGCCGGTGGAATGCAGCAGGCCAGGCAGCATCTTTAAGGTGAAGCACTGTCAACATTTCAGGCCGAGACCCTACGTCAGGACTCATTGAGAGCATCCTCAGTCCTGACAAAGGGTCTCGGCCCGAAACGTCGATGGTACTTCTCCCTATAGATGCTGCCTGGCCTGCTGCGTTCCACCAGCATTTTGTGTAATCTAATCTAATCTTTATTATTTAAATTTACAGATACAGTGACTGAATGCATTGAAAATGTAAACTGATCAGAGAGCCAACATGAATTAGTCAACGGCTGACAACACTGTCTGATTTTGTGGAGCAAGGGTCAGCAGAATATCAACGAATTTCACCATTTATAAGAAGACATTTGGTAGTCCCTCATAAGAGACTTTATTGAAATATAGTAAGTTAAGGGAAAACATTTAGTTATGTTATAAATCAGCAAAAGTGAGAAAGTAGGAATAGTAGGCAGTCCAGACAGTCATTCTAATAGGTAGGACATGTGCATCCTGTGTTGGGGCCGTAACAATCCAACATAATTATTGAAAATAATCAAAAAGAAAGTAAGCTCTATTTAAATTTCCCCATTTCAAGGCACTGCACCTTGAGAATACCATGTTGGCCTTGGAAAAAATGCAGCACAGATTTATCAAAATAAAACCTGGATTTCTGATGTTCAATTATAAATAATGGTTGAGTTGTCTGCACTTTAAGGAAAACAATGTGATTTGATCATTTTTTTCAATATAGTATTATGGTGAACTGAAATAGGTAAAAATATTCACTCTTTTTAATGTATCTAAGATGATGAAATCAGAGGAAGGTCATTCAGGACTAAAGTTTGTAAACACCTACATACGGAGAGTAGTAAAGATTGTGGAGACGCTTCTAAGAATGCATTTAAGTATTCTGTCATATTAAGCTATCTGTAAAGAATTGGTCTCGCACAATGTCAGGATTCTATTTCTGCACTCTCAAATTGTATTGTAATGTTACTTTCCTGCTCCTCAATTATCCTGTAAAAACAAAACAGTTTAATATGAAAAACATAAAAATCTTTCCTGCCAATTTAAGTCCTCCTGAAGTCTGTGTCCATGTTCCTCACAAATCACTATGTTTGAATATTGTATCATCTGAAAATGTTGAAATTGTGCTCTGTACATAAAATAGCAGTTTCTTCATATATTTCAAAAAATTGCAGCATCAACTCCTGGGAGAAACTGCAGCGTAAGTTCTGCCAGTAGTGGAAAAAAAGCTATTATGTGTTTTTCATATTTACCAAATACTTTTTTAATGTTATAGCATTTGTAAAAGAATTTCTGATTGGAGTCCTGATTATCTGGTGGATGGTTGAAAGTTAGTCTTTTTCTCTGAGACTCCAAAGAAATATGGCAGAAAGAATGACAGATGATCTGTTGGTTGTGATGTTTTCAAGCAGGATCCGTATCAGCAATTAAAAGGCAACTATTCTTAGTGTTTTCGTAGTGAAAGGATGGGGAAGAGAATTGATGAAATGTAACAAGTGCGTCCAGCCTGATGGAAGGAGGCTTATACTGCCTGCTTTTCATTTCCACTGACATTTCATTCTACTGTAAGCAGGAGAGAATTATGTGATATATTGTGGCGACCCATTTCCTAGCGTATCCGAACCGACTCACAATTAGATAGCCTCCGGGGGTTTGCAAGCACAGAGCTTTGGAGCCTTTGCGCCACGGGGGGCCGGTTGACAGAGGCTTAAAAGTGAGGCTGAAGTTTTCGAATAAAGTTTTTTCCTTCGACTGCAGTTACCGACTCCGTGTCGTAATTTTAGCGCTGCGTGTAGCACACCGCTACAATTGGTGACCCCGACGGTCCAAACGATTTTTGGACCAGAAATGACCAACGCCGCCTCTGTTCATGCGGTTTCATTGAAACTGCCAGGTTTCTGGACACAGCGACCGAACCTATGGTTCCAGCAAGCCGAAGCCCAATTCCACGTTCGCCAGATCACCTCAGAAGACACCCGCTACTACTACGTGGTGAGCTCCCTCGACCAGGACACAGCGGCCCAGGTCGCGGAGTTCGTACAGTCGCCCCCGGCAGACGGCAAGTACACGGAATTCAAAGCCCTGCTCCTCAGGACTTTCAGACTCTCACGGCGCGAGCGGGCTGCCCGTTTACTGCACATGGGTGGCTTGGGCGACAGGCCTCCATCAGCTTTAATGAATGAGATGTTGTCTCTCGCCGACGAACACACACCCTGCCTCATGTTTGAGCAGGCATTCCTGGAGCAGCTGTCTGAGGACATACGCCTGCTGCTGTCCGAGGACATACGCCTGCTGCTGTCCGACGCGGATTTCAGTGACCCCCGGAAGGTGGCAGCCCGGGCGGACTTGCTGTGGAACGCCAAAAAGGTGAGCGGGGCGTCCATCGCACGGATCTCCCAGCCCCGCTCCCACAGCAAACCAGTCCAGGCCCGGCCGCAGAGCCTGCTAACCCCCGGCCCAATGAACACTGGTGCTTCTACCACCAGCGGTGGGGTGCAGAAGCCCGCCGTTGTCGCCCGCCCTGCAAGTTCCCGGGAAACGCCAGGGCCAGCCGCCGCTGATGGCTACGGTGGCTGGCCATCGGGATAACCTCCTGTATGTGTGGGATAGAAGGTCGGGACGCCGGTTTTTGGTCGATACTGGGGCTGAGATCAGCGTTTTACCTCCGACGAGTTACGACACCCGCAGCAGGGCACCGGGTCCCCCTCTGAGGGCCGTGAATGGCAGCACCGTAAGGACCTATGGCACCCGCCAGGTACAGCTACAGTTCGGCTCCAGCCAGTTCACGTGGGACTTCACACTGGCCGCCGTAGCCCAACCGCTTCTGGGTGCGGATTTTTTGCGGGCTGACAGCCTGCTGGTCGACCTGCCCAGGAAGAGACTGGTACACGCCGAGACCTTTCAGACGTTCTCCCTGGGTGCAGCCCAGTTGCCGGCCCCTCACCTCGGCTCCATCACCCTGTCCGACAACGACTTCACCAGGGTCCTGGCGGAGTTCCCATCGGTTCTGGCACCGCAGTTCACAGCAGCCATGCCCAGGCACGGCATACAGCACCACATCCCGACCCAGGGACCACCCCTCCATGCCCGTGCTCGGCGGCTTCCCCCAGACAAGCTCCGACTGGCGAAGGAGGAGTTCCAGAGGATGGAGGAATTGGGGATCATCCGGCGGTCTGACAGCCCATGGGCCTCCCCCCTGCACATGGTGCCCAAAGCGACGGGGGGCTGGAGACCGTGCGGCGACTACCGCAGGCTGAACGAGGCTACCACACCGGACCGCTACCCTGTGCCGCACATTCAGGACTTTGCGGCAAACCTGCACGGCGCACGGATCTTCTCCAAGGTAGATCTCGTCCGGAGATACCATCAAATCCCGATGCATCCTGACGACGTCCCCAAAATGGCTCTCATCACCCCATTCGGCCTTTTCGAGTTCCTCCGCATGCCGTTCGGCCTGAAGAATGCCGCACAGACGTTCCAGCGGTTAATGGACGCGGTGGGACGGGACCTGGACTTCGCGTTCATCTATTTGGATGACATCCTCATAGCCAGCGGCAGTCGTCAGGAGCATCTGTCCCACCTCCGTCAACTCTGCGCCCGACTGAGTGAGTACGGTCTTACAATCAACCCTGCCAAATGCCAGTTCGGACTCGATACCATTGACTTCCTGGGCCACAGAATTACTAAAGACGGTGCAACCCCTCTGCCCACTAAGGTAGATGCGGTCCGCCACTTCCCCCGACCCACCACGATCAAAGGCCTTCAGGAATTCGTAGGTATGGTCAATTTCTACCGCCGCTTCCTCCCTTCAGCTGCCCGGATCATGCGCCCCCGTTCGCCCTGCTGTCGGGTCCGAGCAAGGACATTACCTGGGACGAAGAGTCCGCCGCCGCTTTCGTTCAAACGAAGGAAGCTTTGGAGGACGCCGCAATGCTAGTACATCCCAGAATGGACACCCCTACCGCCCTCACAGTGGACGCATCCAACACGGCAGTCGGCGGGGTGCTGGAGCAGCTCATCGCAGGTCGCTGGCAACCCCTGGCGTTTTTCAGCAAACACCTGCGACCACCCGAGCTTAAGTACAGTGCTTTCGACCGGGAACTGTTGGCGCTCTACCTGGCAATCCGGCATTTCAGGTACTTCCTAGAAGGTCGGCCCTTCACCGTGTTCACGGACCACAAACCGCTTACCTTTGGGTTTACGAAAGCATCCGACCCCTGGTCATCCCGCCAGCAACGCCACCTGTCCTACATCTCTGAATACACGACGGATGTCCGGCACGTCTCGGGTAAGGACAATGTCGTGGCGGATGCGCTCTCTCGCCCTACCGTTCATGCCCTTTCCCAAGGGGTAGACTTTGAGGCACTGGCAGAGGCACAGCAGGCGGATGAGGAGATTCCGAGTTACAGAACCGCAGTCTCCGGTTTGCAGCTCCAGGACCTCCCCGTGGGCCCGGGTGAGAGGACCCTACTCTGTGACGTCGCCACCGGCCAGCCCCGTCCAGTCGTCCCGACAGCATGGCGGCGCCGTGTTTTCGACTCCATTCATAACTTGGCGCATCCCTCCATCCGGACAACTGTCCGGATGGTTTCCTGCAGGTTCGTTTGGCACGGACTCCGCAAACAGGTCAGTGAATGGGCCAGAACGTGCATGCACTGCCAGACGGCCAAGGTGCAGCGGCACACCAAAGCCCCACCGCAGCAGTTCCATCCCGCCCACCGGCGTTTCGACCACATTCATGTGGATATCGTGGGCCCCCTTCCAGTGTCGCGCGGAGCGCGTTACCTCCTGACTATCGTGGACCGGTTCACAAGATGGCCAGAGGTGGTCCCGCTCACCAACACCACCTCCGAATCTTGCGCCCGAGCCCTGATCGCCACCTGGATATCTCGCTTTGGTGTACCAGCCCACATTACCTCCGACAGAGGCGCCCAGTTCACCTCCAGCCTGTGGTCAGCTATGGCCAGCCTTTTGGGGACTCAGCTGCACCACACAACTGCCTACCACCCACAGTCGAACGGGCTAGTGGAGCGTTTCCACCGTCACCTGAAGTCGGCCCTCATGGCCCGCCTGCGAGGAGCCAATTGGGCGGACGAGCTTCCCTGGGTCCTACTCGGCATCCGCACAGCGCCCAAGGACGACCTGCACGCCTCGTCGGCCGAGTTGGTATACGGCGCGCCCCTGGTCGTCCCCGGGGAGTTCCTACCAGCCCCAAGGGGGCAAGAGGAAGAACCCGCAGCAGTCCTGGGCAGACTTCGCGAGAAGCTCGGTAACCTGGCCCCCATACCCACTTCACAGCATGGGCGGCACCCGACCTGCGTACCCAAAGACCTACAGAACTGTAAGTTTGTGTTTGTACGAAGGGGCGGGCATCGGCCACCGCTGCAGCGGCCATACGAGGGGCCGTTTATGGTGCTCCGGAACAACGGGTCCACGTTCGTGCTGGATGTTGGGGGGAAGGAGGAGGTTTTCACGGTGGACCGCCTCAAGCCGGCCCATGTGGACCTGGCGCAACCGGCCGAGTTTCCGGCGCCTCGGCGCAGAGGCCGACCTCCCAAGCAGGTTCTGGCCCAGACTGTGGACAATGGGGGGTGTATCGCTGGTTCTGGGGGGGGGGGGTTATGTGGCGACCCATTTCCTAGCGCATCCGATCCGGCTCACAATTAGATAGCCTACGGGGGTTTGCGAGCACAGAGCTTTGGAGCCTTTGCGCCACGGGGGGCAGGTTGACAGAGGCTTAAAAGTGAGGCTGAAGTTTTCGACTGCAGTTACCGACTTCGTGTCGTAATTTTAGCGCTGCGTGTAGCACACCGCTACAATATATCATTTCACATCAGTAATATCTACAGCAGTTCTCTTGATCTTGTGGTATAACAACACCAGTGGATTGCCAGAAACTCTATTTAAATAATTTAATCAGATGTCTGTTGATTATCAGTTGAGATACGATTAGCAAGATTATGCTCTGCTGAAATTGCAGTACAATGTTAACACAGTAGTCTTCTCCCTTTTGTGCCTGTTAATGATTGACAGGGGTTAAATCAAGCAATTAATAATGCCTTGTGTTATTTCTAGTAATTAAACACTGATATAATGTCAAAAGGCAAAGATATATTTGCATTCAGGTCTTGAAGGTTTCTGTAATTACCAAAAATAAACTAAGAAAAAAATTAGCTGGATCCTATTCCTATGCATTAAGCAAAAAAAAATTATTAAATGCAAGGCCCATTTAATTGAGAGACATCTTGAATTTCATTTAGTTCCACCTACCACATCGGACAGAATATAAATTGCTTTTCTTAGTTTTGTTTTTCTAAATTCTGTAACTTGCACTTTGATAAAATCCTATGGTAACACTGAAGTGTATTTTTTGAGCTGGTCTTCGTGATATTACAGCACACGGATACAACTAATGACATCTTCACCTAAGTACACTTAATGACATTGCTTTGCATTTAATTTAACCCTGTAATTATTTTGATGGGACTGCTACACTAAATTTCAAAACGTCATCACGCAATTTCTGCAGATGATATTTTTTCTTTATAAATGAATCAATTTCTGTTGATTTTTGATGAAACCTATCCAAAAGGAAATGCTGTTATTTTCGACCTTAAGAGTTTTGAAAAGGATGTTCTCAAGAAAGCATATAAAAAGCCATTTATAAAATGATAATAAACGCTACTTGACTGTGAAATATTAAATTTTAACAGGAAAGGACTTTGATAAGAGGTACAATGGGTAAAATACCATGCTAACCTATTACGGGAAAACAGCTATAACATTTCAACAAATGCACAATCACATAGTTCAAATTACCTGTGATTATGAGACCTGTGGGCATAAAGTCTGCTGGCAATCATTTCAGTGATCAAAGATGGTGCATCTCCTGCCAACATAATAGATAAAACAAGGATTTATTGTACAATTTCTTTTCTTAATAACAATGCAGATTTTCATGCTTTCTTTGAGGTAATGAGCTTTCAGAAATTCTATTATAGTGGAAGTATTGTGGGAACAATATTTTTCATGTTGTCTTGCCAGCTCTGTTATATATATTTTTTCTAAGAAAATCCCAAGTAACATTTGGCACATTTTATAAGATGATAGTAAACAGCACGCAAAGCTAATATCTTTGCAACTTGTTAAAATCGCGTGTACGCTTGTGAAATACACAGAATATGTCATGGGACTGCTGGGCTTTGTGATGTAATAAAATCTTTCCTTTAAGTAACAGTTATTTCTTCATCATATCAATGATCTTGCACAGGAGATAGTGACCCTTTAATAGCGGAACATAAAGAAAATATGCTCAGAAGTTGAGAATCAGAATCAGTTTTAATATCACCGCCGTAAGTCATGAAATTTTGTTGCTATGCAGCAGCAGTAGATAGCAATACATCATAATAAAAACTGTGAATCACAGTAAGAAGTATATATGTCAAATTAAATAAGTAGTGCAAATAGAGTAGTGAAGAAGAGTTCATGGGTTCAGTGTCCATTAAGAAATCTGATGGCAGAAGGGAAGGAGCTGTCCTTGAATCATTGAATGTGTGCCTTTGGGCTCCTGTACCTCCACCCTGATGTTAGCAATGAGAAGAGTCTTGTCTTCGGTGATGGGCATCTGAAACGATGGATAGCGCCTTTTTGATGACGTCCTGGATGCTGGGGAAGCTAGTGTCCATGATGGAGCTGACTTGCGTTTACAACTTACAGCAGCTTATTTTGATACTGAGCAGAGACACACCCCCACCACCACCCCATACCAGACGGGGAAGATCTTACTGCTCTTTCAGTCATTTCTGCAGAGGCAGGCAAGATAGGAAAAGTACAAAGGAAGTGCGATCATTCAAGTCGGGTATGATGTTGTTTTACTGGTGGAGCCTCAGGTGGCTGGAGAGGCCAGTCTATTCTGGTGTAGCCTGGGCAATGGTAAGCAGTGGCTGTGGTTAGTGCTTGGGTTGTCATTCAGTCTCTCCTTTTGTAGTTGCTGCTTGTTCTCTGTGGCACAGAGAATGTTCTCATGTAGCACTACTCCCTCTTGAACAGATTTCTTGAACAGATGGATGGGCTTCACCTGAACCGGGCTGGGGTTAGTGTCCTGGCGAATCATATAACTAGGGCTGCAGAGAGGTCTTTAAACTAACTAGTGGGGGGGAGGATTCTAGAGAGCAAATAATTTAAAAGACAATGGAGAAGGTAATGGATGTAGGTAAAAGTGGAGGAATAAAAAGACAGAGTGTGTCAGGAGGGGAAAGAATGTACGGAGATAAGTGTAAAGTTGTACAAAAGGAAAAGGTAGGAAATAAGTGTCAAACATATTTGAAAGTCCTTTATTTGAATGCACATAGTATTAGGAATAAAATTGATGAGTTGACTGATGCACCATCAATAACTCACACTGAGACGTAAGGCGAGATATCGGCTTTTATTGACTGGAAGAAGGAACCAGGTGTGAGTGTCTATCATACAATGTCTTGGAGACTGAGGCCGAACGTCAGGCCGCAGATCTCCTTTATACAGGGGCCTGTGGGAGGAGCCACAGGAGCAGTCAGCAGGGGCGTGTCCCGACAGGCACATAGTTCACCACATTGACGGTACAAATAATTACGTATGGTTATGATATTGTGGCAATTACGGAAACATGGCTGCAGGGTGACCAGGACTGGGAATTAAACATACAAGGGTATTCGACAATTAGGAGAGACAGGCAAGAAGGAAAAGGAGGTGGGGTGGCTATGTTAATAAAGCAAGAAATCACTGCAATAAAGCAAAATGATATTGGCTCAAAGGATCAGGATAACGAAACAATTTGGGTAGAAATAAGAAATAGTAAAGGGAAAAAAAGCAGTGGTGGGAGTAGTCTATAGGCCTCCAAACAGCTGTAACTCAGTTGGTCGGAGCATAAATCAGGAAATAGTTGGGGCTTATAATAAGGGAACAGCTATAATTAATGGGGATTTTAACTTTCATATTGACTGGACTAATCAAGTCGGACACGGCAGCCTTGAAGAAGAGTTTATTGAGTGTATTCGGGATGGGTTCCTTGAACAATACGTTACTGAGCCGACAAGGGGGCAAGCAGTCTTAGATCTGGTCCTGTGTAATGAGACAGGACTAATAAAAAATGTCCTAGTAAAGGATCCCCTTGCAATGAGTGACCATAACATGGTCGAATTCCATATTCAATTAGAGGATGAGAGGGTTGGATCTCAAACAAGCGTACTGAGCTTAAATAAAGGAGACTATGATGGTATGAGTGCGGAATTGCTTAAGATGGATTGGGAAAATAGATTAAAGGGTAGATCGGTACTTGATCAGTGATGTATATTTAAGGAGTTATTTTACAACTATCAAGAAAAATATATTCCACTATATTCCACTGAAGAAAAAAGGGTGTAAAAGAAAAAATAGTTATCCGTGGCTAAGTAAAGAAATAAAGCAAAGTATACGACTAAAAAGAGAGTTATATAAGGTAGCTAAATCTAGTGGGAAGATTGAAGATCGAGAAGCTTTTAAAGATCAGCAGCAAATAACAAAAAGATTGATTAAGAAGGGGAAGATAGATTATGAAAGTAAATTGGCGAAAAACATAAAAGCAGATAGTAAGCGTTTTTATAGTTACATAAAAAGAAAAAGGGTGGCTAAAGTAAATGTTGGTCCCCTAGAAGATGAGACCTGGAAATTAATGGTAGGTGACATGGAGATGGCGGAAACGCTGAACAAATATTTTGTATCAGTTTTTACAGTAGAGGACACTCAAAATATCCCAACACTGGATAAACAGGGGGCTGTAGGAGGAGAGAAGCTAACTACGATTCAAATCTCCAAGGAAATGGTACTTGATAAATTAATGGGACTGAAGGTGGATAAATCCCCTGGACCGGATGGCTTGCATCCTAGGGTCTTAAGGGAAGTGGCAGTCGAGATTGTGGATGCATTAGTGATAATTTTTCAAAACTCGCTGGACTCTGCAATGGTCCCGGCAGATTGGAAAAATGCTAATGTAACTCCTTTATTTAAAAAGGGCAATCGACAGAAGGCTGGGAATTATAGGCCAGTTAGCCTAACATCTGTGGTTGGCAAAATGTTGGAATCGATAATTAAGGAAACAGTAACAGGGCATTTGGATAAACATAGCTTAATAGGACAAAGTCAGCATGGCTTTACAAAAAGGAAGTCATGTTTGACAAATTTGTTGGAGTTCTTTGAGGACATAACATATAGGGTAGTTAAAGGGGAACCAGTGGATGTGGTATATTTGGACTTCCAAAAGGCATTTGACAAGGTGTCACACCAAAGATTATTACTTAAAGTAAAAAATCATGGGATTGGGGATAATATTCTGGCATGGGTGGAGGATTGGCTTTCTAACAGAAAACAGAGAGTTGGGATAAATGGTTTATTCTCAGACTGGCAGTTGGTGACTAGTGGTGTTCCGCAGGGGTCGGTGTTGGGACCCCAACTCTTTACAATCTATATTAATGATTTGGAGAAAGGGACTAAGTGCAACGTATCGAAGTTTGCTGATGACACAAAGATGGGAGGCAGTGTAATGAGTGCGGAGGACATTGAAACCCTGCAGGGGGACATAGATAGGCTGAGTGATTGGGCAGACATTTGGCAGATGAAATATAATACTGACAAGTGTGAGATCTTGCACTTTGGCAGGAAAAATAATAGAGCAAGTTATTATCTAAATGGAGAGAAACTGCAAAGTGCTTCTGTGCAAAGGGATCTGGGGGTCCTGGTGCAGGAAACACAAAAAGTTAGTATGCAAGTGCAGCAGGTGGTCAAGAAGGCCAATGGAATGCTGACTTTTATTGCTAGGGGGATGGAGTATAAGAACAGGGAGGTCTTACTGCAGTTGTACCGGGTATTGGTGAGACCACACCTGGAGTACTGCGTGCAGTTCTGGTGTCCATATTTAAGAAAGGACATACTGGCTCTCGAGGCAGTGCAGAGAAGGTTCACTAGGTTAATTCCGGGGATGGGTGGGTTGATGTATGATGAGAGGTTGAGTAGATTGGGACTCTACTCATTGGAGTTCCGAAGAATGAGAGGCAATCTTATTGAAACATATAAGATTGTGAAGGGGCTTGATCGGGTGGATGCGGGGAAAATGTTCCCAATGATGGGTGAAACTAGGACTAGGGGGCATAATCTTAAAATAAGGGGATGCCGTTCCAGGACTGAGATGAGGAGAAATTTCTTCACTCAGAGGGTAGTGAGGATATGGAATTTACTGCCCCAGAGAGCTGTGGAAGCTACTACACTCAATAAATTCAAAACGGAAATAGACATTTTCCTGGATAAAAATGGCATTAGGGGATACGGTGAGCGACCAGGTAAGTGGACATGGGGCTAGGTTTAGATCAGCCATGTGATCTCTTGGGCCAGCTTTCGATAGCCTGGATGGGTCGGAGAGGAATTTTCCGGATTTTTTCTCCTCAATTGGCAAATCATTTTTTTTTCCCGGGTGATCACATGGGTTTGGGCAGGATGAATAATAAAATAAAATGGGCGGCATTGTGCCCTATTGGTTGGCACTGTTGCCTTGTGGGATTCAGTGATAACTAGAGTTAAGATTGGATCAGCCATGATCTTGTTGAATGGCGGAGCAGGCTTGAGGGGCCGATTGGCCTACTCCTGCTCCTATCTCTTATGTTCTTATGTTATGTTCTTATGATTTCCTCCAGGTATATCTATTGAGGGCAATGTCCTCCCAGTTTTTGGATGTATTGTTGAATTTCTTCAGGCTGAGTTTGATGGTATTTTTGAAGTGTCTCCATTGTCCACCAGCAGCTCATTGGCTTTCTTTCAACTGGGAATCAATGATCCCCGGCACACGGCAGCAGTGGCCTTTTGGATCTGGTGCTACTTTAATTAGTTTTTTAATTTAATTTTAAGGTACAATTAGGGTTTAGGACAATGGATACCAGAGTGACTATCTACCATCGCCAGATACTGCTACAATACAGAGATCGCCCAAAAACGAACCTTCATGAAAATCTGCTGGGTAGATTGTGCAACCTTGGCTTGCTGAGGCAATCAGGCCTGCTGTCCCGGGAGTCGCCTGATGCCGGTGGCCAGAGTTGGGGGATGTCATAAGCAGTGTGCGAGGAAGCGGAAACGAGGCAAGCGGGCAGGAGTCCATGCCAGGAAAAAAAGCCCGAGCCGGCCGGCTCTCCCGTCTATTCTGCTCTCCAATGTCTGATTACTGAGAGAATTGGGCCTGCAGTCCTTGGAGTCACCTGATGCCGGTGGCCGGAGGTGGGGATGTCGTAAGCAGTGCGCGAGGAAGCGGAAGCAAGGCGAGCGGGCAGGAGTCCGTGCCAGGAAAAAAGCAAGCCCTGGCCGGCCGGCTCTCTAGTCCATTCTGCTCTCCAATGGACATTTAATTGGACTACATCTGTGGCAACAAAATACTCAGTGGGAGTACAGAAACGGACGGAATCCCCAGACGCCGCCATTCAGCTGTTTATTTATGTAACAGATTTACCCCCAAGCCATCAGACGACCAACCTACTGCCCTCTGCTGTGCCTATTGTCTTGTTTATTACTTATTGTAATGCCTGCACTGTTCTGTGTCCTTTATGCAGTCCTGGGTAGGTCTGTAGTCTAGTGTAGTTTTTGTGCTGGTTTACATATTTCAGTGTAGTTTTTGTACTGAAAAACGTCATCTCGTTTTTACTGTGTACTGTACCAGCAGTTCTGGTCAAAATGACAATAAAAAGTGACTTGACTTGATCTGTTTGGGGAGACTTGAATTGGGTATCCAGATGACATGACCTATCCATCGGAGTTGGTGTTGCTTTATTGTGGTGGAGATACTGGTCGTGTTGGTGCATCTGTTCTTCCAGCTGATCTTCAAGATCTTTCATAAGGTTCTTTGGTGGTTTATGGTATCTACTGTAGGTAGTCTTTGATTCAGCTTCATACAGTGATCTAGGAAAAGCAATTGCTCTATAGGCCAATTTTATTTGGACACGTTGGACATGGTTTTTGAAGACTCTTTTCCTTAATCTTGCATAGGCTCCATTAGCACTATTCAGGCAGTGGTTGATCCATGATACTATGTTGGCTTTTGAGGAAAGTATGTAGCCAAGGTAGGGAAAGAGTCCTACGTTTTCAAAGGCGACATCATCACACATTACCATTATTCAGTAGTGGTCATATTCTGCAGTGACCCACCACAGCAGCACATTACTGATTTCGTAAGCAACCAAGTATGATAAAATTCATGAATATGGTAACTTAGTAGTGACTCCGAAGTGACAGAATACTGAGGTTAATAGTAACAATATGCTATTTTGTTTGTGTGTGAGATATTTCCTAAGCACATACCTTACCTGGTTTTATTGTAACATAAAACAAAACCTTGGCTTGAATAGTGACAGTTCTGTCCAAACATTCTGTAAGTATGCCGGGTATCAGGATAATTGTTACGTAAATATAACCAAAATAGTTCTGCAACTTTGGCATTTCACAAACTGGGTGTAGTCAGAATACATCTTTGGTCAGGTCAGAGATGATCATCTCTACAACATGGCAATAAATTTGACAGTGCAATAGACCATGGTAATTGGAGCTTGTGTACACTCTCTCATCAGGGACGGATGAAAAATAATAGCAGAAGGTAATATGTGAGCTAAACTGGAACAGAAGCAGCAGATGATCAGGTGCATTGAATATTCATAGTTGCCCAGTAGCAGTTTAAGATGAATGTGGCCTGAGCTGAACAGAAAATCAGAGGTCCCTGCCCACATTGTGAGTTGGACATGATGTGGGCGGTGTCAGTGGGTTTTGGCTGTGACTGTGAGCATTATATATATTTCATAAGTGAAAGTGGAAAGTAAGTTATGGCCTGCTGTTTACTTCAAATCTGACCTTTTTGTTTGAAAGCATCCTTAAAGCATATGCTTTTGCATTCAGAGGTAAACTCTGAATACCCCAGGCCATTCAGAAAATGATATAAAGACTAAGAAATTTTTTTAAGTTACCTGTTCACACTTTCTGCTTTGTCTTAAAGGACAGGTTGTTCATACTCTTGTACATAAGGAAGCTAAGCGTATCTTTTCTCTGTCTATCTCCAAATAAAAGCTGCACCTCCTTTTTTGATGTTGAAATTCCTCGGTTAAATGCAGATGTGTTTGTTTATCCAAGAAGTGTAAGTTTGAGAAGGGAGTCAGCCAGGGAAGGTAATTCAGGGAATCTTACAAGTTATTATACCTATAGCTATTCGTGTCACAGTGTAGTCCACACTGACACTCACATCTACTCAAAATGAGTAGGTGCATGCTGATGTACCATCAATAACTCTCGGAGACGTGAGGCGAGATATAGGCTTTTATTGGCTGGAAGAAGGAACAAGCAGCAAGTGACCACCACACAACATCCTGGAGACTGAGGCCAGGGCTGTGTCTCCAATCACCTTTATACAGGGGTCTGTGGGAGGAGCCACAGGAGCAGTCAGCTGGGGGGGGGGGGGGTGGGCATGTCCAGACAGGTATGTAGTTCATCACACATGTGTTTCCTATGCCCTGCCGTCAAAGTCAAAATAAATTTGGTATCAAATTAAGTATATGTCACTATATACCACCTTGTGATTCATTTTCTTGTAGGCATTTATTGAAAAATAATGAAATACAACAGAATTTATGAAAAGCTATACATAAATAAAATCTGATAAATAACCAATGTGCAAAAAAGACAAATTATGCAAATAAAACAAAATAAAACTGAGAACACGAGTTGTAGAGCACTTGAAAGTCAACCTGTACATGTGGGACCAGTTTAGAATTGAGCCAAGTGAAGCTTTGTATGGTAATAACTGATCCTGAACTTGGTGATGTAGGACCTAAGGTTCCTTTACCTCCTGATGGTAATAGCGAGAAGAGAGTGTGTCCTGGATGGTGGGCGTCTTTGATAGATTCTGCTTTCTTTTGGCAGCACTGCTTGAAAATGCACTCAGTAGTGTGGGGGGTGGTGCTTTGCCTGTGATGGACTGGACTGGAACCACCACCTCCTGTAGTCTTTTCCATTCCTGGGTATTGGCGCTTCCATACCAGGCTGTGATGCAGCTGTCAGGAAACTCTTCGCTGTGCATCTATGGAAGTCTGTCAAAGTTTTAGGTAGCATGCCAAATCTTTGCAAACTACTAAGGAAGTAGAGGCATTGTCGTGCCTTCTTTGTGATGGCACTTACATGCTGATCCCGGGACAGATTCTCTGATCGGACAATGCCAAGGAATTTGAAGTTACTGAGCCTCTCCACCTCTGATCCTTTTATGAGGACCTTTAGATTCTTCCTCCTGCAGTCTATAATCAGCTCTTTTGCTCAGCTGACATTTAGGGAGAATTTATTGTTGTGGCTCCATTCAGCCAGATTTTCAATCTCCCTCCTATATGTCGACTCGTCACCACCTTTGACTCAGCCCACAACAGTGGTGTCATCGGCAATGTTAAACATGGCATTGGTGTTGTACTTGGCCGCACGATCATAGGCATAAAGCGAGTAGACTAGAGGGCTAAGCACAAATACCCATGCAGCAGCTGTGCTGATGGTGATTGTGGAGGAGATGTTGCTGCCAATCTGTACTGACTACTGTCTGCAAGTGAGGAAATCGAGGATCCATCATATTCTCTACAGATCCATGCCTCAGTGAGGGTTTGGTTGTCTTGCAACTAAGTATTTTTTCAGTGAAGCCCTTGGTTGTCATGGAAATGGCACTTAAAGTAGATCTGTTGTCTCCCATCGCCAGAGTTCTCCATTGAGCCATTGCTCAACTCACTCTGTGGAGCCACTCAAGAACCCTAGAAATGCACCAGCTTCATATGCAGCACTGTAAGTAATGTCATACGTCATAATTAGGGCTCTATAGGAACAAGTCAGATGCCTTGATCAATTAGGAGACTCAGCAGTATTGTATACCTAAAGCCAGGAGGAGGATTGTCATTTTCTTGCATGATTTCATTCTACAACTGAGTTCACTGCAAATGAAGAACAATCCGAGCTCAAGCACAAAGCTGAAAGCAACAACATAGAATCAGATGGGGGAACCACGAGAATAATAAAAAAGTTGCAGCAAGGAATAGAATACATTTCCATTAAAAATGTGCAACAAATGACCCCATTTTAAAAATATCCATCCCAGGCACTTTCATGCCATTTCCATGTCATGCATTAGTCTGCTGTCCATTAGCACTGAAACATACAGTAAATGCTCTTGCATAAATTATAATTGAAGTGGGGGGTTTTTTCATCGCACTATGTCAGTGAATATTGTCAGTGTGACTTGCCATCGGGCTTTCACTTGAGCCTGTTGTACTGATGTAATATCTGTCCTATATAACACTCATTCCCCAGTGTAAGATATAGACATGCTGGCTGACTGCATGATTTCACTTTGAACATAAGACCACCATTTGTTATAAACCCGGAGGGCTGTGCATCAGAGTCAGCCATATCCACACTGCTCGGGCTCCCTGAACCATTATGTGTTCTCCTTCCTGCTTTATTCTCTGTTGTTTGTGTAGAGCTGCCTGACAGCCCCATGTGGAGCTGTCAAGTTAGCCAAATATCCAATCTTTGATTACACTATGTCTTCATTACTACTGGGAGCTTTCTCAACATATCCATTGATTTTTGTTTTGGAACCAACAGTAAGAGAACTATAATATTTGGCTTAAGGTTGACTTTATTCATTCTCCAGGGCAATGAAACTAGTGAAGAATGCTTGCTAAGGTTCCATTTTCAGGCAGATGTACTTAAGTAAGAAAAGCTAGCACCTTTACATGCACTAATGGCTACAAATTATCCTGTGCATACATTTTTGTAGCACTTCCGTGCTTTTCTTAAGGTGTGTTGTTGTGGAACCACATCAAGTCCATCAGATTTGCAAGAGATCGTGGACCTGTTTGGTGATTCTTTTCATATCTGCTAATTCAAGCATAATAAATTATAAATATTGGAGGTTATAGATCTCCATTCCTTCTCGCCTGATATTAGACACTTAAGTGTATAATAATCAAACAAGGCTTCCTGCCTGTTCTATTGTATACTTGTTATGACACTTCAAGAAACTTTATTTTTAATATTGTACTGTGCCAAGCAAATGGCTGGAGTGTTCAAGGATATCTTTATGTCTCACCTCTGTGGTTGGGTGTTCCCACCTGTTTCCAAAGGGTAGCAATGATCGTACTGGTGCCCAAGAAGAGCAGGGTGAGCTGCCTCAAAAACTGTTGCCCAATTGCACTCCCATCTACTGTGATGAAGCGGTTTGAGAGCTTGGTCATGAATCAACTCTAGCTTAAGCAAGGACCTGGACCTGCTGCAATTTGCTTGTTGCCACGATAGGTCTACAGTGGATGATGCAGCCTCACTGGCTCTCCACTCAGTCTTGGATCACCTGGACAATAGTGTTACCTGCATCATGCTGTTGTTTACTGATTACAGCTCAGCATTCAACACCATCATACCCTCAGTACTATTCAACAAGCTCCAAATTCTGTGTCTGTAACTCCCTCTGAGACTGGATTCTTGACTTCCTCATTGGGAGACCACAGTCGGTGCAGATTGGAAACAGCATCACCTCCTTGCTGACTGTCAACACTGGCACACCTGAAGGAATGCAACTAAGTACTATAAAACCTATTATCAATGGAGGAATTCATCCGATGTACACTGCTATGTATGGGGTGTCCAGGGAGGGGTAGCACCTTTGTTGGAGTGGCTTGTTGTGTCCATTCCCTGACTTTGGTCCCTACCAGACACTCAGCTCTCAACTGTGGATCCAGGTAGCTATTTGGATGTGACAGCGGCCACACCCCGGTACAGCACTTCCACACGTGGGCTAAACAGGTGAGGGTATCCAGTAGGCCCCATGCCCCAGAGAAATAGGGACATGGCTGTCCTAGCATGTGAAGTCAGCTTGCAGTGGACTAGGCGACTGAGATCAACAGTGAGATCCTACTGCTAAGGAGGCGATTCTGCAACGTTTGAGGAAAGCAAAGCATGATAAGGCACAGAAGAAGTTATGGCTATCCACTGTAGCCAAGGAATACTCCAGTTTGTGACAGTTGCTCATACCATAAGACCATAAGATATAGGAGCAAAAGTAGGCCGTTCAGCCCATTGATTCTGCTCCACCATTCAGTCATGGGCTGATCCAGTTCTTCCAGTCAACCCCACTCCCCTGCCTCCTCCCCATACTCTTTAATGCCCTGGTTAATCAAGAACCTATCTATCTCTGCCTTAAATGCACCCAATGACTTGGCCTCCACAGCACTCGTGGCAACAAATTCCACAGATTTACCACCCTCTGACTAAAGTAATTTCTCCACATCTCTGTTCTAAAAGATGTCCTTCAATCCTGGAGTCATGCCCTCTTGCCCTAGACTTCCCTACCATGGAAAATAACTTTGCCATATCTGATCTGTTCGGGCCTTTTAACATTTGGAATGTTTCTATCAGATCCCCCTGCTCATTCTCCTGAACTCCAGGGAATACAGCCCAAGAGATGCCAGATGTTCCTCATACAGTAACCCTTTAATTCCTGGAATCATTCTCGTGAATCTTCTCTGAACCCTCTCCAATGTCAGTATATCCTTTTTAAAATAAGGAGCCCAAAACTGCACACTATACTTCAAGTGTGGTCTCATGAGTGCCTTACAGAGCGTCAACATTACATCCCTGCTCTTATATACCTCTAGAAATGAATGCCAACATTGCATTCACCTTCTTCACCATCAGTTCAGCCTGGAGGTTAACCTATAAGGTATCCTGCACAAGGACTCCCATGTCCCTTTGCATCTCTGCATTTTGAATTCTCTCTCCATCTAAATAATAGTCTGTCAATTTATTTCTTCCACCAAAGTGCATGACCATACACTTTCAACATTGTATTTCATTTGCCACTTCTTTGCCCATTCCCCTAAACTATCTAAGTCTCTCTGCAGGCTCTTTGTTTCCTCAACACTACCTGCTCCTCCACCTATCTTTGTGTCATCGGCAAATTTAGCCACAAATCCATTAATCCCATAGTCCAAATCGGTCCCACCTGTGGAACTCCACTGGTAATGGGCAGCCAGCCAGAATAGGATCCCTTTATTCCCACTCTCTGTTTTCGGCCGATCAGCCAATGCTCCACTCATTTTAGTAACTTCCCTGTAATCCCATGGGCTCTTACCTTGCTAAGCAGCCTCATATGTGGCACCTTGTTAAAGGCCTTCTGAAAATCCAAGTGCACCACATCCTTTGTCTACCCTGTTTGTAATTTCCTCAAAAAATTGCAGTAGGTTAATCAGGCAAGATTTCCCTTTCAGGAAACAATGCTGGCTTTGACCTATCTTGTCGTGTGCCTCCAGGTACTCTGTAATCTCATCCCAAATAATCGATTCTAACAACTTCCCAACCACTGATGTCAGGCTAACAGGTCTATAGTTTCCTTTCTGCTGCCTCCCACCCTTCCTAAATAGTGGAGTAACACTTGCAGTTTTCCAGTCACCCGGCACAATGCCAGAACCTATCAATTCTTGAAAGATTATTTTTAATGCCTCCACAATCTCTCCAGTTACTTCCTTCAAAATCTGAGGGTGCATTCTATCAGGAGATTTATCGACCGTCAGACTTTCTGAGCTTCCTGAGCAACTTATCAGTTGTACAAATGTAATTTTCACTGCACATACTTCACTTCCCTGACACTCTTGAATGTCCGGTATACTGCAGACGTATTCCACTGTGAAGACTGATGCAAAATACACATTCAGTTCCTCTGCCATCTCTGTATCTCTCATTACAGTATCTCCAGTGTCATTTTCTATTGGTCCTATATCTACCCTCAACTCTCTTTTATCCTTTATATACTTAAAAAACCTTTTAGTATCTTCTTGGATATTAGTCACCAGCTTCCTTTCATAATTCATCTTTTCCTATTAGTTTCCTTCTGCAAGTTTTTAAAAGCTTCCCAATCCTCTATCGTCCCACTAGCTTTGGCTTCCTTGAATGCCCCCTCTTTTGCTTTTACCTTGGCTCTGACTTCACTTGTCAGCCACGGTAGTGTCCTTCTTCCATTCGAAAATTTGTTCTTATGTGGAATATATTTATCTTGCACTTCCCTCATTTTTCGCAGAATACTGTTGGATCTGGACTTCCGAGTTGAGAGAGTGGAATTGTCACAATGCAACAGTTTTCCACTTTATAAAACCTGCTGCGAAGGTTTCACTATCATCATTGGATACAATGGACAACCAACATGCAGCCATGTTCTTTTGATTGACTGTAAATGAACAAATTAACAAGACACCTAGTGCAGATAATGGGCTGCCATCGTACAATACTTTTGATGATTGCATCCTCCAAATCTTCATTTTTTTTGTAACATTCAAGATAATTATCACTACCTTGAAGTTCTTCAGAGTTGCTAACTTGAAGTATTGAAATCTTCTCATTTTCATTCCTAGCTGTTTCTGACATCTTGACACTGGAACACTTGGAACTGCATTGAGCAAAACAGTTCTGAATTGTCTTACTGCTGATTATTCCCCAATTATCAGTGACAAGCATCACCACTTTATTAATACAAAAACATGTAACTGACGCTATTTAAAATCTGTTCACTTTAAGCACAGTGTAGTATCCAACAGCTACACAAGTTCAGACAACTGACACAAGTTAGAAACTATTTCGCCAACGAATCTCCTGTCCCAATTAAGCTACATAATGTCCCAAATAAATGAAATACAAGTTTTTATACTTATAGAGTTTTCCACCAGAATCCACTATATATTTTGTACTGTAACTTATAGTTTTTTAAATTATGTATTGCAATATATTGTTGCCGCAAAACAACAAATTTCACAATTTATGCCAGTAATATTGAACCTGATTCTGATTTTGAAGTAAGGCATGCTAATGGATGCAGAAGAACTAGTAGATGTACTGATTTTAGATTTCCACAAGGTGTTTAATAAGATGCCTCCTTGAAGCTTATTGACAAACAATAAAGCTCAGTGTGTACAAGGCGATATTTTGCCAATGATGGAAAATCGACTAGGAAAGAAAGAGTAGAGGTAAATGTGTTTTTTTTCCCCCATTTGACAAGATGTAATAAGCGCATGCCAAAACAATGCTGTGGCTTCAGCCTTTCACAATTTATGTGAATGACTTGGATTACTGTACTGAAGAAATTACTCCTAAATTTGGTAATGACACAAAGGAGGGAAGATAAATTGTAAAGATCTTAAAATGCCATGAAGGGATATAGTGAGTCGGCATAATATGGCAAGTGGGATATAATGTTGGAAAATGTGAGAAAGTATGTTGTGCAGAAAAAAATAGAGAAAAAATACACTATCTAAAAGCCGCACACAGATTGCTGGTGTAACGCAGCAGGCCAGGCAGCATCATTAGGAAGAAGTACAGTCGACATTTTGGGCCAAGACCCTTCGTCAGGACCAACTGAAAGAAGAGATAGTAAGAGGGATGCTATCTCCCTATTTATATACCATTTAGTAGATACTACCTAAAAAGTGGGAGATTTTAGAACTCTGAGGTACTAAGGGATCTAAGTGTCTGAGTACTGTCTGTGATTTGCAAAAGCTAGTCTAGGTGAAGGGACAGCATGTAATTTGGAAATATGCCAGAATTGAATGCAGAAGAGTCAATTATATAGAGCATTAGAAGGACCACAGCTGGAAATCTTGTGTGATCTCTTTAAACAGCAGATGATGTAAGTGTGTTGAAGACAGTTCGGAGAAGATGTCCTGGATTGACAGTGGAATATGCGCGTTGTCTTAAAAAGGGAACGCTGAATAGTCTAGACTTATACCCAGTGGAGTTAAGAATGCAAGATCGATTTGAATAAAGTGTAAAATATCTTGATGGCAAATATGGAGAGGTTATTTTCTCTTGAAGGAGACTGTAAAACTAGTATCACTGTTTAATATGAAGGGGTTATTAGAAGAGCATTTTGATTTTTTGTTTTACAACAGAGGGAGATATATTCTTGATAAGCAAGGGAGTGAAGAAAGATGCTGTCGGGATAGTGAAGTTGCAGCCAGTTTGGCAATTTTTACGTTCTTTGACTTTTCCAGAACAGGTTATGTATTGACTGTTTACCCTCAGAGAGAAAGTGGGACTAATCAAACATCCCAACTAAATATTGTTGGAATACACTCAGACCAGTTAGTCCCACAGTATAATCCTTGAAATGAGACACAAACAATAAAATAGGCAGAAGTCAGCATGTTTTCTTACGGGAAAATCTTGCCTGACAAATTTGTTGGAATTCCTTGAGGAAATTACAGGCATGGTAGACAAAGGAGAGTCAGTGGTTGTTGTTTACTTGGATTTTCAGAAGACCTTTGTCAAGGTACCACACGTGAGACTGCTAAGCAACATAAGAGCCCATTGTATTACAGGAAAGATACGAACGTGAACAGAAGGTTGGCTGACTGGTAAAAGGTGAAGAGCTGTATTAAGGGGTCCTTTTCTGATTGGCTTTTGGTGAATAGTATTGTTCCACAGGAATCAATATGGGGTCCACTCATTTTACCTTTGTTAATGATGCACATGACAGAATTAACTTTGATTAATTATCTGGATGATGGAATTGAATAAAGATAGCTTTATTTGATAAAGAATAGTTTTATTCGTTACATATACATTGAAGCATGCAATGAAAAAAATGTTTGCATCAAATCAAATCAGCAACAATCCTGGTGGGCAGACCATAAGTATAGCCATGCTTATGGTGCCAACAAAGCATGCCACAATGTATGTATTTTACACATGAGATGAAACTGAACCCATGGAGAAAATCCGTGTGCTCACGGGGACTATGTAGAAATTCTTTACGTGTAATTGAACTCCGATGAGTGATCCCTGCTGCCCGTAAAGCGATGCGCCAACAACTGAGCTACCATGCGGCCTGATGATTTTGTGGCCACTGTTGTCGATGATACGGAGATAGGAGGAGGAACAAGTAAGGTTGAATTGAATTGAATTGACTTTATTTCTTACATCCTTCACATACATGAGGAGTAAAAATCTTTACGTCTCTGTCTAAATATGCAATGTACAATCATAGTAATCTATAATAATTTATAGTAAATAGAACAGTCAATGTGACATAAAAATGCACTCAAATCAGCGTGAGTTAATCAGTCTGATGGCTTGGTGGAATAAACTGCCCTTTTTTCATACCTGTCTTTGTAAATGTCCTGAATCACAACTACAGATGTGCTGGGCTGTCCGCACCACTCTCTGCAGACTCCTGCGATTGAGGGAAGTACAGTTCCCATACCAGGCAGTGATGCAGCCGGGCAGGATGCTCTCAATTGTGCCCCTGTAGAAAGTTCTTAGGTTCTGGGGAACCATTCTCAACTGTCTGAGGAGAAAGACGTGCTGTTGTGCCTGTTTCACCACACAGCTGGTGTGTACAGACCATGTGAGGTCCTCAGTGATGTGGATGCCAAGGAACTTAAAAGCTGTTTACCCTCTCAACCCCAGATCCGTTGACGTCAATAGGGGTTAGCCTGTCTCCATTCCTCCTGTAGTCCACGACCAGTTCCTTTGTTTTTGTGACATTGAGGGAGAGGTTGTTTACTTGTCACCACTGTGTCAGAGAGATGACTTCCACTCTGTAGGCCACCTCGTTATTGTTTAAGATTAGGCCGATCAATGTAGTGTTGTCGGCAAATGTAATTAGCAGATTAGAGCTGTGGGTGGCGACACAGTCATGGGTGTACAGGGAGTAAAGGAGGGGACTTAGTACACAGCCCTGAGGGTCAGAGAGGTGGGGTTGAAGGGCCCCACTCTTACCACCTGCCAGCGATCTGACAGGAAGTCCAGGATCCAGCTGCACAAGGCAGGGTCAAGGCTGAGGTCTCTGAGCTTCCTGTAGAGCCTGGAGGGAATTACAGTGTTGAATGCTGAACTGCAGTCCAAGAACAGCATTCTCACATAAACATCCTTCTTCTCCAGATGTGTAAGGGACGGTATGTAGAGCAGTGGCTATTGCAACGTCTGTCGATGGATTGTGTCACTAGGCGAATTGTAGAGAGTCCAGTTTAGGTGGTAGCGTGTTGCAGATGTAGTCCTTGACCAGCCTCTCAAAGAAGAGAAAGCAGAGAGCTCACAGACAGATTAGAGAATGGGCAGTGAAGTGGCAGATGGATACAGCATGGGGAAGTGGATGGTCATGCACTTTGTTAGAAGGAATAAAAGTGTAGACTATTCTCTAAGCGGAGCAAATTCAGAGATTGGAGGTGCAAGGAGACTTGGGAATCCTAGTACAGGATTCCCTGAAGGTTAGTTTGCAGGTTGAGTTGGTAGTAAGGAAGGCAAATGAAATGTTAGCATTCATTTCTAGAGGGTGAAAATTTAAAAAAATGGTTCAAAGGTCCATTTTATTGTAAAAGTATGCATGTAGAATACAATAGAACTCCGATATGCATCTTCTCCAGATAGCCCTGAAATACAGAGGAACCAAGGGAATTGTTGACGGAAAAGACATCAAACTCTGCCCCCAGAAAAAAGAAAAATTTGACAACCCCAAACCCCGAACTCTACCTCACACAAAAAAACTAAAACATCACCCACACAGAAAACGACATCAAACCCCAAACTTCTCAATCCTGCCCTCGCACAAAAACTAACAGATGTTAGAAAAACTACTGATGTAATTCTAATTGGTCAGACTGCATTTGGAGTATTGTGAGGAGCTTGGGCCCCGTATCTAAGAAAGGATGTGCTGCTATTGGAGAAGGTCCTGAGGAGATTTGTAAGAATGTTCCTGGAATGAAAGAGTTAACATATGAGGAGCATTTTATAGCTCTGGGCTTATTCTCACTGGAGCTTAGAAGAATGAGGAGGAATCTCGTTGAAACCTCCTAAATACTGTATACAGATATCTTTAACTTATTACTTTGACAGTCTGAGGTACCCACCTGCTTCAAGTAGGCTTCAATTATACTGGTGCCTAAGAAGAACATGATAACCTGCCTCACTTAAATCCACTGTGATGAAATGCTTTGAGAGGTTGGTGATGAAGCATATCAACTCCTGCCTGAGAAGTGACTTGGATTCGCTCCAGTTTGTCTACTGTCACAACAGGTCCACAGCAGATGCTATTTCATTGGCTCTTCATCAACTGTGGAACATCTGGACAACAAAGATGCATACATCAGGATGTTCATCATCCATTATAACCCAGTATTCAATACTTTTATCCCCTCAAAACTAACCAATAAGCAGGTGACTAGATATATCCCCCTGAAGTGATTCCAAGAAAACCAAAACGATTGTCGCTTCATGAGAGTTTCTGGAAGATTACTACCTGTTTCTGAACATAGAAGAAATGCAGCATTTTCCACAATGAGTGATGATGATTGATTCAAAGATTATATGCAATAATATATTTCATTACAATTTTTCCAAGTGTCGTTTAAAATGTATTTTAAAATGAGCAAAGAATAAAAAATATTTGGATTTTCAGCAGGTATCAGATAAAATTCTGCATACAAGGTTATTGTTCAGTGTAAAAGCAAGTGGGATTTGAGATAACGTATTGGTGTCCTTTGAAAATTGCTTGACAGATTACAAACAGAGAATATGATAAATAGGTCTTTCTGTAGTGGAAGTGGACTGCCACAGGGATCAGTGCTTGGGTCCCAGCTATGTTAGTGATTTGGATGAGGGATTTAAATGTGTTTTTTCTAAATTTGCCAATGATCCCAAGCTGGGTGGGATTGTGAGGCGCATGGAGAATGTAAGAAGTTTTCAACAAAAATCAGGCAAGTTGACAGAGTGGAAAAAATATGTGGCGGATACAGTGTAACATGGATGAAGGTGAGGTAAAGCTGGATAAAGGCACAGTATTATTTAAATAAGTTTATATTAACGTACTAAAGAATCTAAGGAAACTCACTGTATACATACTATTCCAGGTGCAGCATCACTAAGTTTCCAATCATGTCATTCATTAGCTCCTCCCTATATCCTAGCATGAACATTAGTGATTGCTGTGTTAAGACTGGATGATACGTGAGTCCATGGGATGCTTGTCTGGAGTTATAGCTGCTCTGCATCGCCTGGAATCATACAGAAACAGCTGGAACTGTGGTGAGTTGCACTTCAGAAACCACTTAGATAACTAGACAGGACCACGTGTTCATTACAGTATCATGGAGAGATGCCAGTGTAAGGAAGTAAATTGAACAGTTAAAAGTTTTTGCATGGTAGTAGTCATGAGTGTCATCAGGCCTCCAATCTCTCTGTTTTCTGCTTCTTTGAGACAAAGTTTATATGGCTGATTTTCTCCCACTGCATCATAGTACATGCAGACCACATTGTTGTTGTCTGCAACTTCTTGCTATCAGGGGGAGTGAAACTTCTGTTAACTTTTTGTAAACCTTGTTTTAGGAGAGTAGGTCATTGTGGTGAACTACGTGTGCCTGTCCGGACACGCCCCCTGCTGACTGCTCCTGTGGCTCCTCACACAGACCCCTGTATAAAGGCGATCAAGGCCTGAGCCCGGCCTCTCAGTCTCCAGGATGTAGTATGGTGGTCACTCACTGCTTGTTCTTTCTTCCAGTCAATAAAAGCCGATATCTCGCCTTACGTCTCAGAGTGAGTTATTGATGGTGCATCAGTCATAAACTTCAGAAAGGAGAAGGCAGATGAAGTGTACACCACATTTTTCCCTGCACATTGCACTTACTGAAAATTTTAAGAATTGAAATATAAAGAGAATAGGTTTTGTTTCATAGGTTCTGAAAGGAGTTGAGTGTTACCAGTTGACAGATATTAAGTTTGTGAATATGCAGCATTCACTCATTCTACCATTTCTGTTATTCCTGGTGCAAAGAAGAGTGCAGAAGAACATGCTGGGAGCAACACCTGGCATATTTAAAAATGTCAGCCGTGTGAGTCTGCAGCGTAGGATTGCGTGCATGCTGAACAACAAAAAATACAGCAAAATCAGCTTGCTGCAGATGGAGATGATTCATCTCACAATCAACAGATCAAATCAGAGCTCTGCAGTCTGGCTCATCTGGTTGTGAATGTTGGTGGACAATTAAGCATCTAATAAGAGGAGGAGGATCCAAGAATATCCTAGTGAAGATGGAGCCCGGCATATGAGTTTTAAAGATCAAGCTGAAGCATACATGACCACGTTCAGTCAGAAGTGCTGGAAAGATCCTGACAGCCCTGCCAACAAAATCCAATCCATCTTCAGCCAATTCAGTTCACTCCATATGAAACAGCCAAGTGCACTGGGTACAGGATCAGGCACCATCCGAAATGGCCTGTGCCCCCAAATTAGCCTAATTATTTCAGTATAGTTTTGATATTGACAGCCACCCAATGATGTGCAAACTGCTGGGTATGTCCTCTTCACAAAAAAACACTATCATCAACAGAATAATGGGAAGTGTCATAGATAGTGCTGTCAAAAGGCATTTTCTCACCAATAGCCCACTCACTGGTGCCCATTTAGATCTTCACAAGGACGATAAAGCTGGAAGTCTCATCACAGAGTTGAATTCAAGAGGTGAGATGAGAGTTACTGACCTTGATATCAGGGTGGCATTTGACAAGATGCAGCATCAAAGCACCCTAGTAAAATTGTAATCAATGTGCATCAATGTGAAAGCACTCCAATATTTGGAGTAATACTGTGCACCAAAGAGGATTTTATTGTTCAGAGATCAATCCTCCCAGACCTAGCGACACCCAAAATGTTGGTGGAACTCAGCCTCTGCAGGTCATGCAAAATCGATATAGGGAAATGGACAGGAGGCAATACAGGTCAAGAGTCATAGAAAAGTACAGCACAAAAAGAGGCAATTCGGCCCATCTAATCCATGCCAAACAATTTAAACAGCTACTCCCACTGACCTGCGTTAATCAGGAATGGGAAGAAGAAGGGGAGACAACCAGTATAAAAAAAGGAGTTAGAGGGAGTGGAGCAAGGCATGGTTGGATGATAGGTGGATCCAGGTGAGAAGGGGATGATAGGTGGATCCAGGTGAGAGGGGGATGACAGGTGGGTCTCGGTAAGAGGTGGGGTGATAGGTTGGGGAGTGTGAAAGTGGGAATGAGGTAAGAAGCTGGGGTTTGACAGTGGGAAGTGATAAAAGTGCTGCAGGAGATGGAATACGATAGGAGAGGATGTGGGTCACAGAATATAGGTGGGGGAGGAGGGCAGAAGTACTGGAGGGAGACATGTATGGGTGATGCGCAGATTGAGAGGGGAGCAGAGTGGAAATGGAGGAGAGATGGGACTAGTTTTTTAAGGAGAGAGAAAGGGGAAACTGGGGGGAGTTATTACCAGAAGTTAGAGGAATCCACGTACATGGCATCAGTTTGGAGACTACCAGGTTCCTCTAGTCTGGATCTAGCATCAATTTGGAATTAGAGGAATCCATAGAGAGATATGTAGGAGGGGGATTAGCAAGTGGAAATAAAATGGCTGGCTACCAGGAAGTTTTGTCTGTTGCAGTGGATGGAGTGAAGGTCCTCAGTAAAGCGATCCCCCCAGTGTATGATGGGTCTCACCGATGTAGAGGAACTGCACAGGGAGCACGAGATGCAATAAATGACAGATTCACATTTGAAGGGCTTCCTCAGCTGGAGGGACTGTTTAGGGGCCTGAATGGTGGTGAGCGAGGAGGGAAACTTAGAGCAGTTGAAGGAATAAATGCCTAGAGGTGGACCAATGGGAAGAGGACAATCCCTCTGAAAAACAGGGAGAGTGAAGAGAAGGAGGCCTGAAGTTGGAAGAAGGGGTCATCAGGAGGGATATGGGGAATCAAAGCAATGATTCCTCACCCCCATGTATCAAAGTCCTTCCAGATGAGATGGTCCTTCAAATCACTTTCAAATCTCTTACTATCTTTCCTTCCGGTTAGTCCTGATGAAGGGTCTCGGCCCAAAACGTCGACAGCGCTTCTCCCTATAGATGCTGCCTGTCCTACTGTTTTCCACCAGCATTTTGCGTGTGTTGTTTGGTCCTTCATTTATTGACCCAAAACTTAACTGTTCATTTCCCTCCATAGATGCTGCACTGGTTTCCCCTTGCATTTTTTGTGATACTCTAGATTTCCAGTACCTGCTGTCTTTCATGTGTGAGGAGTAGGTGTAGTATATATGGATTTCAGCAAGGCATTTGATAACGTACCCCATGCAAGAATTATTGAGAAAGTAAGGAGGCATGGGATCCAAGAGAACATTGCTTTGTGGATCCAGAACTGGCTTGTCCACAGAAGGCAAAGAGTGGCTGTAGACGGGTCACATTCTGCATGGAGGTCGGTCACCAGTGGAGTGCCTTAGGGATCTGTTCTGGGACCCTTACTCTTCGTGATTTTTATAGATGAGGAAGCGGAGAAATGGGTTAGTAAGTTTTCTGATGACAGAAAGGTTGGAGGTGTTGTGGATAGTGTGGAGGGCTGTCAGAGTTTACAGCTGGACATTGATAAGATGCAAAACTGAGAATTGGCAAATGGAGTTCAACCCATTTAAGTGTGAAGTGGTTCATTTTGATAGGTCAAATATGATGGCAGAATATAGTATTAATGGTAAGATTCTTGGCAGTGTGGAGAATCAGAGGGCTGTTGTGGTCCAAGTCCAAAGGACGCTCAAAGCAGCTGTGTAGGTTGACTCTGTGGTTCAGAAGGCATATGGTGTATTGGCTTTCATCAATCGTGGATTTGAATTTTGGAGCTGAGAGGTAATGTTGCAGCTATATAGGACCCTGGTCAGACCCACACTTGGAGTACTGTGCTTAGTTCTGGTCACCTCACTACAGTAAGGCTGTGGAAGCTAAAGAAAGGGTGCAGAGGAGATTTACAAGGATGTTGCCTGGATTGGGGAGCATGCCTTATGAGAATAGGTTGAGTGAGCTTGGCTTTTTCTCCTTGGAGCAACGGAGGATGAGTGGTGATCTGATAGAGGTGTACAAGATGATGAGAGGCATTGATCGTGTGGATAGTCAGAGGCTTTTTCCCAGGGCTGAAATGGCTGCCACAAGAGGATACAGGTTTAAGGTAATAAACACAAAATGCTGGTGGAATGCAGCAGGCCAGGCAGCATCTATAAGGAAAAGCACTGTTGATGTTTCGGGCTGAGACCCTTCATTAGGACTAACTGAAAGGAAAGATAGTAAGAGGTTTGAAAGTAGGAGGGGGAGGGGAAAATGTGAAATGACAGGAGAAGACCTGAGGGGTTGGGGTGAAGCTGAGAGCCGGAAAGTTGATTGGAAAAAGTGATACAGAGCTGGAGAAGGGAAAGGATCATGGGACGGGAGGCCTCAGGAGAAAGAAAGGAGGAGGGGGGAGCACCAGAGGGAGATGGAGAACAGGCAGAGTGATGGGCAGACAGAGAGGGGGAGAAAAAGGGGAAAAAAACTAAATATATCGGGGATGGGTTAAGAAGGGGAGGAGGGGCATTAACGGAAGTTAGAGAAGTCAATGTTCATGCCATCAGGTTGGAGGCTACCCAGCCGGTATATAAGGTGTTGTTCCTCCAACCTGAGTTTGGATTCATTTTGACAATAGAGGAGGCCATGGATAGACGTATCAGAATGGGAATGGGACGTGGAATTAAAATGTGTGGCCACTGGGAGGTCCTGCTTTCTCTGGCAGACAGAGCGTAGGTGTTCAGCGAAACGAATAGGTTTAAGGTGCTGGGTGGTAGGTACAGAGGAGATGTCTGTAAGTTTTTTACTTAGAGTGTGGTGTGTGCGTGGAGTGAGCTGCTGGCAACCATGGTGGAGGCGGATACGATAGGGTCTTTTAGAGGCTTTTAGATAGATATACATGGAGCTTAGTAAAATAGAGGGCTATAGGTAAGCCTAGTAATTTCTAAGGTATGGTCATGTTTGGCACAACTTTGTGGGCTGAAGGGCCTGTATTGTGCTGTAGGTTTTCTATTTTTTTTTCTATCTCAGTCCCAGGATATTTATTATTCAGGGCCAACCATCTATGTTATTCTGAAAAAGTCAATTGTCCACAGCTCCAAAGCAAGCAGAGTCTAACAACTGCTCCTAAAGCAGCACCATTGAATAGTGTCCACCTGTGGTTGATTTCTTTTGACCTTAAAGGCCACATGGCTTTCTCCTTTGCTGCATTAAATCTGTGATTGTAAACAAAGTGTGTACAAACACTCACAAGATAAAGCTGACAGAAGTTACAGTACATCACTTGTGTTCCTGGTTGTCTTTTGTTCCTGAAAGAACTCTCAATTTGATTTGCATGGTAAGGGATGTGTTATTGTTCATCTGTGAGGGCCTCAAATCTAATCCAGAATCAGCTGTAGATTTAAGGTTTTCAGGTACATTTGTCATAGCTTCAGCAGGATCCTATTGCTTATTGTAGACTGGCCTATGTGTAACTTTCAGAAACACAAGTTAAATCGAATCCTGCAGTAAGCATTGGGATGACAGCATTATTTTAGTGAACTCCCAAGTGTGGAAAATAAAGCCTTAGAACAAGTTAGACAGCTGCATCTATAGCCTAATCAGAGATTCATCAGTCAAGAAATGCTGCAGAACAGAATATTCTTTATGATGCTTTTTCCTTGTGAACAGAGCTTTTAACTTTGGACAATTGGTGTACATGGCTAAGGTGAGGTGTTCTGACTTTTCCTTTCTCTTTAGTTCTTGTGAACTAAAGCAGTTTGGAAATAATGCACAGTTCTGAAATAACAACCTGTTTAAATATGTTTTAAGTTCTGGATTATTTTTCTGCTTTTGAAATTACTTTTCTGATTGTGAGTAGATTATTTCATATTGTTTTAATTACTGACAATTATAACATAAGGAAGTTTTAAAAAAAAGGTCCATGCAGTTCCGAAGTGATTGCAGTATATTAAGAGGTGAAACACAATGCAGGTACTTTGGTTTTGTATTGTGCGTTTGCATTATCTGCACACGTAGGCCAGAGCACTGGTTATCTGACTGTGGTGAACTACAGTTCATTACTATTCATACAGTTCAGTACTATTTGGATAATTGGTCTTTGTTCCAGGGACATTGGGATCTGTTTCGAAGGGATGGTCTACATCTGAACCGGAGGGGTACTAACATTCTTGCAGAAGTATTTGCCAGTGCTGCTCGGGGGGGGGGGGGGGTTTAAACTAGATGTGCAGGGGGCAGGGATCCAGATCCAGAGGGTTGGTCAGAAAGTGCATGGGGTTAAATGTGTACAAGGTTTGGGTGATCTTGAGAAGGTCATCAAAATTCAGGGTGCAATTTGCCCGATGGAAGTTCAAGGAGCTGGGTTAGGTACAGTAGACAGTGTTTTAAGCAAAGAGAGGAGGAATGGGCTAAGAATTCTATACTTGAATGCGCGTAGTGTCAGAAATAAGACAGATGAGCTTGAAGCTCAGATGAAAATGGGGAACTACGATATTGTTGGGATAACGGAGACATGGCTGCAAGGGGATCAGGCCTGGGAATTGAGTGTACCAGGGTATACGTGCTATCGTAGAGACAGAAATATGGGAAGAGGGGGTGGGGTGGCCCTGTTGGTGAGGAATGAGATTCAGTCCTTAGCAAGAGGTGACTTGGGAACAGGGGAAGTAGAGTCTGTGTGGATTGAGCTGAGGAACAGTAAGGGTAAAAAGACCCTAATGGGTGTTGTGTACAGGCCCCCAAACAGTAGCGTGGATATTGGGTACAAGTTGATTAGGGAGTTAACATTGGCATGTGCTAAAGGTAATGCAGTCGTTATGGGAGATTTCAACATGCAGGTGAACTGGGAGAATCAGGTAGGTGCTGGACCCCAGGATAGGGAGTTTGTGGAGTGTCTAAGGGATGTATTTTTGGAACAGCTTGTGCTTGAGCCAACCAGGAACGAGGCTATTTTGGACTTGGTGATGTGTAATGCACAGGAATTGATAAGTGATCTTGAAGTAAAGGAGCCATTAGGAAGTAGTGATCATAACATGATAAGTTTTTATCTACAATTTGAGAGGGATAAGGGCAGATCAGAGGTGTCAGTGTTGCAATTAAATAAAGGAGACTACTGAGCCATGAGGGAAGAGCTGACCAAAGTTAAATGGGCGGATGCCCTGGCAGGAAAGACAGTGGATCAGCAGTGGCAGATATTCTTGGGCATAATACAAAAGATGCAAATGCAGTTCATTCCAATGAGAAGGAAGGATTCTAAGAGGGGGAAGGGGCCACAGTGGTTGACAAAGGAAGTCAGAGATTGTATAGCATTAAAGAAAAAGAAGTATAACAGGGCTAAGATGAGTGGGAATACAGATGATTGGGAAAGTTTTAATGAACAGCAGATCTTAACTAAAAAAGCAATACGGAGAGAAAAAATCAGGTATGAGCTCAGTCTAGCCAGGAATATAAAAGGGGATAGCAAAAGCTTTTTTAGCTATGTGAAGAGAAAGAAGATAGTTAAGAACAATGTTGGCCCCTTGAAGAATGAATTGGGAGAAATTGTTATGGGAAACAGGGAAATGGCAACAGAATTTAATGCGTACCTTAGATCTGTCTCCACCAGGGAGGACACAAGCAATTTCCCAGATGTATGGATGGGCCAGGGTCATAAGATATCAGAGGAATTGAGACAGATTGACATTAGGAAAGAAACTGTGATGAGTAGACTGGTAGGACTGAAGGCTAATAAATCCCCGGGTCCAGATGGTCTGCATCCGAGGGTTCTAAAATAGGTGGCTCAGGAAATTGCAGATGCATTGGTAATCATTTTCCAATGTTCCTTAGATTCAGGATCAGTTCCTGAAGATTGGAGAGTGGCTAATGTTGTCCCACTTTTCAAGAAGGGAGGGAAAGAGAAAACGGAGAACTAT
Organism: Hypanus sabinus; assembly: GCF_030144855.1. Taxonomy (NCBI): domain Eukaryota; kingdom Metazoa; phylum Chordata; class Chondrichthyes; order Myliobatiformes; family Dasyatidae; genus Hypanus; species Hypanus sabinus. The sequence continues at coordinate 63,772,186 of NC_082707.1, read as the reverse complement.
CGTTAGCCTAACGTCAGTCGTGGGGAAGATGCTTGAGTCCATTATTAAGGACGAAATAGTTGGACATCTAGATGGCAGAAATAGGATTAGGCCGAGCCAGCATGGATTTACCAAGGGCAAATCATGCTTGACTAATCTGTTGGAGTTTTTTGAGGGTGTAACAAGGATGTTAGACGAGGGTAAGCCAGTAGATGTTGTGTACCTAGATTTTCAGAAGGCATTCGATAAGGTGCCACATAGGAGATTGGTGAGTAAAATCAGAGCTCATGGCATTGGGGGCAGGGTTTCAACATGGATAGAAAACTGGTTGGCAGATAGAAAGCAAAGGGTAGCAGTGAATGGGTGTTTCTCAGACTGGCTGGAGGTGACTAGTGGGGTACCACAGGGCTCTGTATTGGGACCACAGCTCTTTACGATTTATGTCAATGATTTAGATGAGGGCATTGAAAACTATATCAGCAAGTTTGCTGACGATACTAAACTGGGTGGCAGTGTGACATGCGAAGAGGATGTTAGGAGAACACAGGGAGACTTGGATAGGCTGAGTGAGTGGGCAGATACTTGGCAGATGTCATTCAATGTTAATAAATGTGAAGTTATCCACTTTGGAAGCTGGAACAAGAGGGCAGAGTATTGTCTGAACGGTGTCGAGTTAGGTAAGGGAGAAATGCAAAGAGACCTAGGAGTCCTAGTTCACCAGTCAATGAAGGTGAATGAGCAAGTGCAACAGGCAGTGAAGAGGGCAAATGGAATGTTGGCCTTTGTTACAAGGGGAATTGAATACAAGAGCAAAGATGTTCTTTTGCATTTGTACAGGGCACTGGTGAGACCACACCTGGAATATTGTGTACAGTTTTGGTCTCCAGGTTTAAGGAAGGACATTCTGGCAATTGAGGAAGTGCAGCGTAGATTCACTAGGTTGATTCCTGGGATGGCAGGAAGACGGTGGAGGCCAATTCTCTGGATGCTTTCAAGAAGGAGCTGGATAGATATCTGATGGATAGGGGAATCAAGGGATATGGGGACAAGGCAGGGACTGGGTATTGATAGTGAATGATCAGTCATAATCTCAGAATGACGGTGCAGACTCGAGGGGCCGAATGGTCTACTTCTGCACCTATTGTCTATTGTCTATTGTCTACATATACCTGTCTGGACATGCCCCTCTGCTGACTGCTCCTGTGGCTCCTCCCACAGACCGCCGTATAAAGGCGATTGGAGGCACTGCTCCTCCCTCAGTCTCCAGGATGTTGTTTGGTGGTCGCTTGCTGCTTGTGCTTTCTTCCAGACAATAAAAGCCTACCTTAGCTCACGTCTCCAAGAGTTATTGATGGTGCATCACTGACCTATGCCTCATCAATGTTAGAGCTCCTGCTGGAATTACAAGGGTACTGTATTCATCCTTCACTTTTTCAAGATTCAAGATACAAGATTGTTTAATGCCCCTTCCAGTACACAAGTGTAAAGGAGAGCAAAATAAGTTTTGCAAAATAAGCAAGGAGTTTGAAACTGCTTGTAGTTTCCACTGCAGTGCTGCTGATGTAAGGAAGGATTTGACAATGTTGTAGGAAAGCAGAAAAAAACATTGTATAATGTAGGTGCCACAATAAATAAAAGTGTGTGCACAATTGACCCTCTTCTGTTATTGCATGTAAATAGCAAAATACATAGCTTAAATTTAATGTTGTATCTGATACTTCAAACATTTTGTGCTGTGGATCTAAATTTTGCCAAAACTGGTAATATCCAGCAGCAGCAATAACTCTGGGAAAAAAATAGTGACTCTATATATGATTTTGGTTACTTCTTAAATATAATGCTTTCTTTTGGTGGAGCATCATGGTGGTGATGTCATATGCTTCAACAAACATGCTATTTTGCTTACTACCAAGAAGACAGGAGACTGGGGGTGCTCGTGACACGCAGAGTTGCTTACCTTCTGAGACAGTTTTTTTAAAGCTGTATAATGCAATGTAGTAACTGTGATGTATTTTGTGTCCATTAGGAAGTTAAATCAACCCTGCAACTTTTATTTGTTTCGTTCTTCTGAATTTATTATTGTAAAGCAACCACACACCATGGGATTGTTGGAGAATGCTGCATTTTATATGCACAATCAGTAGTAAAAAAGCAACCTTGGCACTCTTGGGTCAAGTGCAGTAAACATCAGGTGCAACCTAAGTGTTGTTGCCTGTTCGTCTGCCCTGCCTCTTTGACATTTTCAGTACAAACATCTTCAGAGATCTTCAGTGGTTGTATTCAGAGATAGTATTATGGATCGCAGAATTAGTTGTTTATTTGTTATATTTTTGTTTCACTGCTAAGTGAATATTGATGGATAACAAGGACACAGCATTAGTTAAAGCAGCTCAATGCTCTTCATTGTAGTTGGATATGAATGCTTAGGAAAGAGGATTTGAGGGGGTGTTTAAATACAGAAGCTTAAAAGGTGTTTTTAATAGGCATTGAGAAAGGAAATGTTTGCATATTGGATGAATGTCAAACTGAGCCATACGTTTTAAGGTAGTAACAAGGGAACTTGTGAGGAATGATTATGTCGAGAGAAAGACGAGCACGAGAAGCTCTGTCACACATGGAGTGATTAAGTTAAATACAGTGGACACATTTCAAGAGACGATAGGCAGACACGGAAATCAGGTAGGATCCAGAGTGTAAGCTTTGCTGGGTAACGGACTTCGGTGACACAAGAAGAATGATGCATTTTTTTTAATTTAAAGGCACAATTAAATTATTCTGGTTCTGTTTATCAAGCTAACTTGCAGTTTCAATTGGAGCAGAGATGGCTGAGGAGGGATTCTGATAAGAATTATACAAAATTATAATGTCCAATTATTAGCACAACAAAAACCATTGACTGGGAATAAATCTTACGTTTTTGATATTTTGTAAAGATAAATTAGGTTTTACTTCAGTGGTAGAACTAATGCCAAAGACAAATGGGTACAGAAATAGACAGAGCACTATAAACATTTTTCTTATATGTTGACTAATAAATCTCATTGAGAGCCACACAAAAGGAGACTCTCAACACAGGACTATATGTTATAAGAGCAGAATTAGGCCATTTGGCCCTTCAAGTCTGACCCATCATTTCATCATGGCTGATCCTTTTTCCCTCTCCACCCCAATCTCCTGCTTTCTCCCTGTATCCCTTCAAGCCCTGACTAATCGAGAATCTATCAACCTCTGCCTTAAACATACCCAATGTCTTTGCCTCTGCAGCCACCTGTGGCAATGAATTCCACAGGTTCACCTCTCTCAGACAAAAGAAATTCCTCCTCACTTCTGTTCTAAATCGACATCCCTCTATTCTGAGGTTGTGTCCTCCAGTCTTAGACTCACCCACCATAGGAAACATTTTGCATCCACTCAATCGAGGTCTTTTGACATTGAATAGGTTTCAGTGAGATCCCCCCCCCCCCCTCCATTCTTCTGAATTCCGGTGAGTTTAGGCTCAGAGCCATCAAGCATTCTTCACATGACACATTCACATGCCTATTAATCCCTGAATAATTTTCCAGGTCAGTTCATCCTTTCTTAGATAAGGGGCTCAAAACTGTTCACAACACTCCAAGTGAGGTCTCACCAGCCTTAAAAATCCTTAAGATTACATCCTTGCTTTTATATTGTAGCCCTCTGAAAATGAACATTGCACTTGCCTTCCCCACCACTGACTCAAGCTGCAAATTAACCTGTAGGGAATCTGGCACGAGGATTCACAAGTCCTTTTGCTCCTCAGATTTTTGAATTTTCTCTCCATTTAGAAAATAGTAAACCCTTTCATTTCTTCTATCAAATTGCATGGCCATACATCTCTATCTGTATTCCATCTGCCACTTCATTGCCCATTATCCTAATCTCCCTAAGTCCTTCTGCAGCTTCTCTGCTTCTTCAAAACTACCTGCCCCTCCACCTATCATCCACAATCATGGTGACGAAGAGATCGATTCCATATTATAGTCCTTACAGTCCTCTGGTGGGTGTTGAGTGCATGTTTGGCCTTGATGAGCTCATCCCGTTCTTGGCTTGAGATGAGATGAGGCTTGGGCGTTTCAGCCATTAACGGCCTTCAGAGCCGTTCTGCGTTCTCTTCATCCGTGCCTCGCGCCATCTCTCAGTGAAAGCAAACATCAACGATGAAATTCATCATCATCTTCAAGACACCAGCACAGCCTTTGGATAAGAAGAAAATTTAATTGAAATAAAGATCTCAGACCCACAGAGGTCATAGACTACTGGGCAGCACTTGTTCCTGTCCCTCTCTGAACTTCTGAGACTTGGACTATCTATAGCCAGCATTATAGACAATAGGTGCCTATTATAAAGAGCACTGGTTAAACACAGTCATTGCTATCTCTGTAGGATCCTCCAAATGTATTGGATGGTTAATAAATAAAGGTAGACATCATTCTTCAGACCAACTTCCTCATCATGGAATTCCTAATTAAGCACTGGATTAGATTGGGCAGATATGCCACTGATTGCTTCAGTCTCCTACAACAGGCATTCTGTTCCAAGTTCTGTCAGTTTGAAATTATCCGGCAAATAGTGGGAGGAAAAAAATCCAAGCATCCATTGAAAAGATACAATATACACACTGATCACTGGAAATCTCTGTCCCATAATTGCTCCAAATGGAGGAGAGAATTTGGAAAAACATTGAAAACACACTTTGACAGCACAGAGAATCCCTATGTAAAGTTCAAAGTATGTATAAATTACACAACTTTGAGATTCATCTCCGAACAGGCATCCATGAAACAAAGAAACACAAAGACTGTGGAACACCCAGTGTGCACAGAAACAAACCACATCATGTCCACAGGAAAAATCACTTAAAAAAAGAACCTGTAAAAAAAGACCATCAAGCACCCAGTGTGTAGAGAGAAAACAAAAACACATCACGTAGACAATAGCTACAAGCAATTCATCCAGCTTTTTTGTACACCTTAACTACAAGCAATTAGAGTTCTGAACTGAAGTCTGCAAAGAGAATCCCATAGTTCAGAGCTGAGCCGTGGAGCATTGATCTGAAACAGCTCGTGTATCACCTCAGGCCCTGTAACACTGAACTTTTCAATCTGGCCTGGCACCTAAATCGACATTCAACTGTTGGGTTCAATCGCCTCGATACACTTTGAGGCTAGAACCCCACCATTTCGACTCACCCTCTGTCAGACCTATCTGATTTGGTCCTGCACTTGTCTCTATCCAAACACTTGGTTGGGTCAGATTGGTATGTTCTGGTGCCTGGACCTCACCACCTTGGCCTGTAACCGCCCTTTCCAATTCGGCATGACACTTCAGCCTCCTTCCAAGCATCAAGTTCTGGTGTCCGGGCCACGCCGCTTCGATTAGGCCTTCAGTGCAGCAATTAAAACAGTGAAACCTCGGGACTTCCTCACTCTCAGCGCCTCGCCTTGCCTCAGTTCTGCCACATCCAATTGCCTTCAAGTCCAAAGGGAAGTTGCAGTCTGTTACTTGGCGATGATCATTTGCCAGGAAGAGTGTGATTAACAAAATAATTAGTTGCTTTCCTTGTTTCATTAGCTACCAGCCAGAGGTTGCTAAGGTTCACCAGTGCCATTTTAAACAGTGAAAGAAGCACACCACCTTACAATTTTAATCCCTTTCCTACCCCATCTGTGGAATAGTCTGTCCTTCCCACTTTGGCCTCATCAATTACTTCAGGAGCTACAAGAAAGGAGTAGAAGGAAATCATCCAAAGTCATGGGGGACTGCCTACAAAGACACCACAGGGATTTAGAAAAGAACTGAGATCATGAAATTCCGACTGCATCCTGTTTATCTTTACATAAACTGCTTCCCTAGCATTTCCTTTCAGTTTACAGTCTGTTAAGCAACTGCAACAGAGAGCCATTTGCTTCCTCAGTGTGTTGAGATTGAAATTTTAGTCACTTTTTAATCCATGGTGGTTTATGTTGAGTTAAATGGAAAATAAGCCACACTTTGAATACCACATGCATATCTGATCACCATAATGTAGGAAAAGATTATTGTACTGGGCAAGTAGAAAAGAAGATTTATGAGACTCTTACCATGACTGCAAAAATTATAACTGTGAAGAAAGATTGGATAAGGCCATGTGTGTATTTGTGAACAGAGGATGCTGAGAGGAGATATAACAGAGGTGTGTAAAATTGAGGAGCCCTGATACAGTATGAAGAAAAAATCCATTTCCCTTTGCAGTGGGATCAAAGCCAGAGATTATATTTTAAATGATTGCTCAAAGGATTAGAGGAAAGATGAGGCAACATTGTTTTCATCATCTAAAGGGTGAGAAAAGTCTGAGACTCATGGCCTGAAATATGATAGAGGCAGAAACCTGAATCAGATTTAAACTGTTGATGGGTGTGACCTACAAGCTGCCCGGCTTTGAAATGTGCCGGAAGGCAGGATTCAATTGGATACTTCTTTTTTGACTGGCACAAATTAATCTCTTTGGGATTGTACCATTTTTCTAACTCAATGATTGAAAGAGAGTTGAGGACATGATAGAAAGGTGGTCATGTCATCTTTTCTCTGCTACCATTAGGCAGGAGTTATAGAAATTTGAAGTCTCAGTCCACCAGGTTCAAGAACAGCTACCTCCCTTCAGACAATGAGTGTTGAGGAACACTACGATCACTTTGATTGACCATTTTGCACCAGAATGGACCAGCTTTTTTGTACTAATTTTGTTTTCTTATGAAAATTATGTTTAATTTTTATTGTGAATGCTGCTTATACTATGCCATGTGCCTGAGATGCTGCTGCAAGTAAGTTTTTCATTTATGCGTGCATCAGCTTGCCCATATGACAATAAATTTGACTTTGACTTTTGAAGTGGCAATGGCAGAATTCTTGTGTAGAGTATAAAACACTTTAGTAGATGGCTTACTTCTTCGCTTTTCTTGCTCTATAATTTAGCAATGCATTTATTGAAAAGGCTAGTTAGCTATCAAATATTTAACAGTGACTACACAAAAGAGAATAAAGTGGAAGAAATGCAGACTTGTTGCTTTATAGATGAGGTGAAAATCCAGAATGAAAAGGAGGCATTTCAACTTCACTTGTAACTGATCTCACAATTTGTTATTCAATTAGAAATAAGGAGCAATAGGAACAAGATTAAGTTTCAAGTGCTCACTTGACTAGAATGTATTGATGCATTGTGTGCAGAATTTTTAAAAGAACAGTCCTTGGTGAACAACGGTACATTTGTGCTAAGGCGGCATGCTAAGTTAGTGGCTAGTGTAATGCTTGACATCAGCAGCTATCGAGATTCCATTCCCACTGCTGTCTGTAAGAGTTTGTGACCGCAGGAGAGTCCTCCAGGTGCTTTGGCTTCCTCCCACATTCCCAAGACATTCAGGTTAGTAAGTTGTGGGCGCCAGTAGCACGGACACTTGCAGGCTGCCCCAGCACATCCTTGGACTCTGCTGGTCATTGATGCAGTTCACTCTATGTTCCGATGTACCTGTGACAGATCAAGCTAAATCTCTTTAATTGTCACTGGAATGTGTGACTCAGAGTTTTAAAATAAAGTGAGATGGAATCAATATCAGCTGTTACCAAAACAAGTGTAAACATCAGTTTGAACAAAGTAAATCACAACAATTAGCATGGATTCGAGATAAAATTAGGAACATGTTTTTATTCTTGTGTTACGCTCGCTCCACCATTTCCTGTCTAGTTTTCCATTGTGACAGTATTTCCTGTGGCTTGCATTTCATTAGCACTCAGACTTGGATCTCAGACACAATCTAAATTCCCCTGCAGAACCACAACAAAAAACCAATCTCAGTTCACATTGTGCAGTGTGACTCATATCCCAAGACACCAAAACCGAAGGGAAAATAAACAAGATAATGGGATTTTGAATTCAAGTTCCCAAGGAAGGGTCTGGTACAGCAAGCACAAATAGCAGAAGTCTGCATGCCTAATCAATTATCTGGCCATCTAGAAAATTTTCTGAAAGTGTATGCCTATTTTAACACAGGGTATTGGGTATTTGCGATAATGCTACAAGTATGAAGGTAGAAATGTGTTGAGCTGAGGAACCTGATTGTATCAATTTTAATCATTATCATGCCGGCTTCAAATAGTTTTGTGGACCTTACATGAAAGGATTTATTTCTGAAAGAAAAAACAATAATTGGTTTGTTGCATTGTGCTGTTTTCTGTCTTTTTGACAGACTAGGAAACACTTGCCATTGAAAAGGAAAACTATTACATTCAAGAAAACATGTTATAACAATGGAATAAAAATACTAGTTAGCTGTTATACTAGCTTAGTCGAGATATAACTAGACAGCATGCGTATTATAAGTAGACTCAAACTTGTGTTACTTTATCTTTCTCTTTACTTCTACCAGAATTAAATTTCCAGACTCTCAACTTGATATATTATATGACAATTATTCAAACAGGGTATCAACACTGCCAGCAAATTAGATTTTGAACTGGGGGAATCAAGCGTTATAGGGAATAGGTAAAGAAATAGATTTGAGAATAAGGTAAGATTAGGATATTTCTTTATTAAATGAACGAGCAAGTTAAAGGAATATAAAGCCATTTCCTCTTCCTCGTACTTTGTACAAACTCTCTGGAAATACCTGATCAGTTACTTTGTGACACCATACTGTAAATCTGAATGTTTAAGACCTATCTTTATATTTTCTACAAAAATACTTTCTCTTTTCTTGCAGTCCATGGCTCATTTCAAAACTCAAAGTTCAAAGTAAAATTTACTGTCAGGGTACATACATGTCACAACATACAACTCTGAGATGCTTTTTCTGTGGGCACACTTAGCAAATCTGTAGAATGGTAACTGTAAACAGGATCTGTAAACTGTAAACATCAGGAACTTAACTGTAAACCAATGGTGCAAGTGCAGGTATAAATAAGTAGTTATATATAACGAGCATGAAATTACAATATAACAGAGTCCTTAAATGAGTGTAGCTATTCCCTTTAGTTCAAGAGCCTGATGGTTGAGGTGTAGTAACCGTTCTTGAACCTGATGGTGTGAGTCCTGAGGCACTTTTACCTTCTACTTGATGGCAGTAGTGAGAAAAGAGCATGCCCTGGGTGGTGAGGATCTTTGATGATGGATGTTGCTTTTCTACAGATGTGCTCAATGATTGGGAGGGTTTTAACTGTGATGTACTAGGGCTGAATTCACTACCTTTTGTAGGATTTTACGCTCAAAGGCATTGATATTCTCATACCAGGCTGTAATGCAGCCAGTCAGTATACTGTCCACCACACATCTATAGAAGTTGGTCAAGGTTTTGGATGACACGCTGATCCTCTGCAGATTCCTGAGGTAGTAGAGGCACTATAATACTTTCTTTGTCTCCCATGTTCTGAAGTTTCACTGGAGAAACATAATGGTTGCGTGGGAAAAGCAAGTGATCCCCAAAGACTAGAGAAGAGCGGGGGGGGGGGGGGGGAGGGGAGTTCTGATCCCAAAAGAAATGAATTTGTCCACCATCAAACAGTTTTGCCAAATAAACCTTCTGAACATAGAAAGCAAGATCTTTTTCAGCGTGTTGGTGCAAAGACTTACGAAGTATCTGAAACAAAACCATTTCATTGATGCATCAATCCAAAATGCTGGCATAGCAGGCTTCTCGGGATGCCTTGAACATACCAGCATCATATGGCATCAAATCCAGACAACTAAGAAAAAAGGAAAGGATCTGCATGTCTTGTTCCTCGATCTGGCCAATGCCTATGGATCAGTTCCTCTTGCCCTACTGTGGACTGCTTTAGAATTCTTTCAGGTGCCTGCAACAATAACAAATCTGCTAAAACACTGCTTCCAGGATTTGCAAGTTTGTCTCACAACATCAGACTTCACCACAGCTTGGCAACCGCTGGAAGTAGGCACCATGGCGGGGTGCACCATCTCCCCATTGGGCTTCACTATGGCGATGGAGCTCATTATCAGAGCCTCAAAATGGGTCGCGGGAGAAAAACGGCTACAGTTTTGTCAAAGGTGACCACCGATACGAGCCTATATGGACAATATAACAATACTGACGACAACTGTCCACTGCACCAAGAGACTTCTGGAAAAGCTTCATCAAAACATCACATGGGCGAGGATGACGATCAAGCCCAGCAGGTGCAGAAGCATCTCCATTGTCAAAGGTGAAGTCACAAATCAAAGATTTCATATTAACAGAACACCTGTCAGAAATGCCAGTGATGAGCTTGGGCAGATGGTATAATGTTAACCTCAGGGACACCGAGCAGTTTAAACAACTCAAAAGATACCATCATGTACATAGCTCACATCAACAAGATCTGGCTGCCAGGAAATTTCAGGCTATGGTGCTTCCAGTTCGGAATACTCCCAAGACTCACGTGTCCTTTAACCGTGTAGGAAATTCCCATCAACAAGGTAGAAAAGCTTGAAGGAGTGATCAGCACACATGTGAATCAGTGGCTTGAACTTCCACGATGCTTAAGTCCTGTTGGACTGTATGGGAATGGCAAATTAAAAATACCAATTGCAAGTCTTGTGGAAGAATTCAAATGTGCCAAAGCAAGGTTGGTCATGACCCTCACTGAATCTGAAGATACTTTTTTTCAAACAACAGCCCCCCGTGTGGCAATGGGGAGGAAGTGGACCACATCTGGAGCCGTTCAGAGTGCTAAGTCTGCTCTTCACTTCAGGGATGTGGTTGGCCAAGTCCAACTTGGGAGAGCTGGGCTCGGGCTCATCCCAAGGGCTCCTCAATGGCACAAGGCAACATCAGTACAGAAGAGGCGGCTCATGGTGGAGGAGATGAGAAGACAGGAGGAGGCAGCGTGAAATGCCAGGGCCGTCTCAATGGCCAAGCAGGGCCAATGGACTAATTGGGAGAGTCTGGAAAGGAGGAAACTCAGCTGGCATGACATCTGGGAGATGGAGGGATCTCGGCTAAGTTTTGTCACCAGAGCCACTTATGACCTCCTACCCACACCCCAGAACCTGAGCCAGTGGTGGGGAGAAGACCCCACTTGCTCTCTTTGCCAAGCACCTGGATCACTGAGGCACATTTTAACAGGATGCACCACGAGCCTCAGCCAGGAGAGGTATACTTGGCGGTATAACCAAGTTCTCAGACAACTGGCATCAATCAGAGGCGAATCACCACAAATGTTCTCCCACAAACATAGGCAAGAAACTTCCACATCACATGATTTGTACCAGCAGGCCAACCTCCAGAGCACCATATAACATCAAAAGAGGTAAGCATTCTGCAGGGTGCTCTGGATTGGAAAATGGACGTGGACTTGGAAAAAAATTTCATGTTTTCCCCCAGACATTGAGGCTACAACACTCCGGCCAGGCATGGTCCTGTGGTCCACAACAGCCAAGCTGGCATATGTTGTGGAATTGACAGTACCAAGGGAAGATGGTGTTGAAGAAGCTTATGAGAGGAAAAAGAACAAGTACTCTGAGCTGGCAACTGAAGCTGCTCAGAACGGCAGGAAGAGCAAGATTTTCCCTGTAGAAATGGGATGCAGGGGACTTGTGGCCAGTCTATTGAAGAAGATGGGGGTGAGAGGTTATTCACTCCAACAAGCAATCAAGTCCTTGTGAAATGCAGCAGAAGAAAGCAGTAATTGGATTTGGATTAATGGAAAGACAACACCTAGGCTGCAAGATGAAGACAGGAGGGTATGGAACTGAGGGGGGTGTATCTGGGATGCCAGGTAGCACCGTTGAGCCCTCTGGAGACATCGTGGGCTTATCAATGAAATGTCAAAGAAGGAGGGTGCCCACCTGATTACCCTGATGAGGTACCTACCCTCCTTGTCACCCCTCCAAGCCGACTCCCAACATCAAGAGTGCCGACTTATCAGAGGGATTGATACAATTAGCTTTACTATGTGATGGGTCCAGGACAGGTCCTCTAAGATAGAGACACCCAGGAATCTAAAGTTACTGACCCTCTCCACTTCTAATCCTCCAATGATTACTGGCTGGCGGACCTCTGGTTTCCCTCTCCTGAAGTCGACAATCAGTTCTTTGGTCTTATTGACATTTGAGTGAGAGACTGTTGTTATTACACCACTCAGCCAAGTTTTCAGTCTCCCTCCTGTAAGCTGATTCATCACCACCTTGGATACAGCCCACAACAGGGGTGTCAACAGCAAACTTGTATCTGGTATTGGAGCTGTACTCAGCCACACAGTCATAGTTGTAAAGCGAGTAGAACAGGCGGCTAGGTACACATCCCTGCAGTGATAGAGATTGTGGAGGAGATGTTTTTGCCAATCCAAACTGACTGGGGTCTACAAATATGGATATCCAAGATCCAGTTGTACAACTTCTTGCAGTCTGTTTTAGTTTTGAGCGGATGATGGTGTTAAGCTGTAATCAATAAAGAGCATCCTGATGTATGCAATTTTGCTGTCCAGATGTTCCATGGTTGAGTGAAGAGCCAATGAGATAGCATCTGCTGTAGGCCTGTTCCTTCAGTAAGTGAATTGGAGCGGATCCAAGTCATCATTCAGATAGGAGCTGATATGCTTCAACACCAGCCTCTCAAAACACTTCATCACTGTAAAAGTAAGTGCCACTGGGTGGTCGTCATTTAGACAGGTTACCACGCAGGTGGGAACCACGCACTGTCGGAGTGAGAGGTCAAAGATATCTGTGAATACACCAGCACGGGTCTTCAGTACTCGGCCAAGTACTCTGTCCAGACAGGATGCTTTCCTTGTAGGTCATCTTCAGATAATGAGACCAAAGGATCATCGGGAGAATCAGGTTGCAAATTGCTTCCTCCCTGTTCTGGTGGTCAAAGCAAACGTAGAAGGCATCGAGCTCATCTAGAAGCAAAACTATGTCATTAGATACAGCTTTGAGGGAGGTTATGGCATTCAAATCCTGCCACAGCAGTCGAGCAGGCCTAGTTGATTTCAGCCTAGTCAGGAATCTCCACTTCGCCCGAGAAATTGCTTTCTGGAGAGCATACCTGCACCTTTCATTGCATTCTCGATCTCTAGACTTCCATGCCTTTGATCTGGCTCTCAGCAAGTTCCAGATTATTCATCCGTGGCTTCTGATTGGGGAAAACCCTGAACGATTTCATGGGGCACAGTCATCCATAGCTGTTTTAATAAAGTCTGTAATGACACTGGTGTAGTCACTCAGGTCCTCAGATGAGTTCTTGAATGCAGCTCAGTCCACTGACAAACAGCCGCTCATGGCCACCTCTTGGTTGTCTTGATCTCTGGAGCCTTGCTCTTTAGGCTCTGTCTGTATGCAGGTGGCAGGAGTACAGCCAAGTGATCCGATTTGCCAAAATGCGACTTGAGAAGGAACAATAAGCATTCTTTATCATAGTTTAGCAGTGGTCTAGTATTTTGGGACCTCTGTGGTGCAACAGGTTATGTGCTGGTGATAACTGGACACGGTTTTCTTCAAACAGGCCTAGTTAAAGTCACCGCCTATATTTGAAAGGCAAACACGAGGAAATCTGCAGATGCTGGAAATTCAAGCAATGCACACAAAAAGCTGAAGGAACGCATCTACAGGGAGAGGCACTGTCGATGTTTCAGGCTGAGACCCTTCGTCAAGACTGTCTGCCTGGCCTGCTGCGTTCCACCAGCGTTTTGTGTGTGTTGCCTATAATTTGAAATGCGTTGTGATGAGCCATTTCTTATTTACAGACAGCATCGTGCAATTTCACGAGTGCTCGCTTATGATTGGCCACTGATGGTATTTAGACTGCAGTCAGGGAAACGGATGAGAGCTCCCGAGGCAAATAGAATGGTCTACATTTAATCGTCAGTTGTTTTAAGTCGGGGGAACGAAAAGTCGACATAACCCCAATGTCCATGCATCATTGAGAATGCACTCAAAAGCATACACCACCGCCTCTTTCCTTACCACAATTCGAGGTTCAGTCCATTCTGTAAATTGTAAAGTGTGGTTGGATAGCTGCTGTTAACCAAGTCTCAATGCAACAGACAATCGAGATCTGCCTCATATCCCTTGATACAGCAGCCTTGCCCTGAGATCGTCAATCTTATTTTCAAATGACTGTGCATTTGCCAACAAGATCCTTGGAAGAGGAGGCCTCATTCCCCGTGCTTCAACCTGGTTTAAATCCCGCCTCTCCTGTCGCATTTTTGGCCATGACGTTGACCCTTAAAAGCATCGCGATTAACTGCTCCGCATCTAACCGATGAATGTGAGATGTGAAGATCATTGACGTAATTTCATAGTCCATTGTTTAGAGGAAATTTACATGCTGCAAATTGCAGCAAAAGTAGCTCAAAAGGAGTATATTTAAGAGGAAAACGGGTACAAATTCCTGCAGCCCGCAGTGAGTCTCCAATGAACACTGGTGTCATCTTTTCAAGATCCATCCATTCAATGGATTAAAAAAAAGCAAACTAATACTTGGACCAAAAAAACTTTAGCATGCTAATTGTAGTAAGAGCAATTGGCTAGATGGGAGCGTAAAGAGTGTGTTAACAAGCTAGAGAGTGGAATTTTATCAGAAAGTTCAAATGGAGATAATTTCTGGGATAGTTACCATAGTATAACATTGTGACTCCACAGATATTTGGAGGGGTAAAACCGAGCACTTGGATTAAGAACTTGTTTAAGTTGTCTCAAAATTGGGTAAGCTTAATGTTTAGGATGAGCAACAATAAAGATTTGAGTCTGTAAACAAATTAGACTTGTCCAATGTTAACACTATGTTTACTTCGGGCTGGACTCTTTTCTGCTTATGACATCCACAGTGATATCCTGCCAAAACTGTGCAAGTATTCAAAGAAGAAGAATTTACGTTATATTGACTCCAGACATTATTCAATGCCTGTAGGCTATGTGATGATTTAATTTGCACAAGTTAGTTTGAAATTCAGTCATTTGAGAAGGATTCCTTTTAAATTGGGAAGTATCAATTACCTTTTAAAATTGCATTTCATTACAACTATGAATGACATGTTAATTTTACATTAATGTTACACTAATTTAAGTTTAACATTCTGATGATAAAAGGACAAACACTAGTTAATGATCTCCTAACATTAATTCCCCACCTTCATTCTACACACTGACAACAAATACCTGTCAATGTTCAATGTGCTCACTCTTCCAGAAATGATAGGATAAAGCTCATGTTTCCTGAAACATAACCGTGGTTACTCCAGTAATCATATCAATAAAATGTGCAACATAAAGATGACTAGTTTGAAGCATGCCACAGTAAAGAAAAGTGTATTCACTTTTGAATTTAATGTTATTATTAATGTATATAATTCTGCACAACATTGTGGGCTAAAGGGCCTGTTACTTTGCTGTAGTGTTCTATGAAACAAAGACTTCAAAATGTTTCTAAGCAGTTGGTGGAAACTGATGGGCATTTGTTCATCTCTTTTAGATAACAATTGTGATGCTACGTCATAAAAAATTACTGCCATCCATTGAAAGTAACAACACTATATGAATACTAACGTAGTCTCTGACTTGAGACACAGATTTAAAGTCAACATTTCATATGGAATAAATCTATATTTAATTTTGTGTCCTTTAAATTCTATGTAACTCAAATAAATGGCTATCTGTTTCATTGAAGCAAAAACAGAAATGCAGAAATACTCAGCAGGTCAGGTAGCATCTGTGGAGAGGACAACAGCATTTAAAAAAAAATTCATTCTGGTTCATTGAGTATAACTTGCATGGAATAATGGTGCAACAAATTCATTAAAATATATTATTTCTAAGTCATAAATTTCTTTTAACTAAGTAATTGTATGCTTGCAGTTTATGTGATGTTGTTGGACTATGAAATAATGGCAATAATTGTCCAAGTAATGTAATTTTTAAAATATATTGTATTATTTTGTTATGTCTCTGAATATGAGAGTTTTATTGAATTTTGATATTCATTAAGATGTTGAATACCACCTAAAGGAAGAGTGCATATGTCGTTAATTATTACAGGCAATATTGCTTTTGTCAGATCATATATGAATTTGGAAAGATCATTGATTGGATGGCACTGTAGAGGAATATCAAAGCAGTTCTGTTGAGGCTCTTCAACTTCAAAGCAACATGTGTTGTATTTCTATTTCTTTAGTTAAAGTGACACTATTGCCGATAGTGTTTAGTTACAATGAAAGATGCAACTAAACTTGACTTTAGTTGCATCGTAATAATGTTTTCTTCAATGCTGCTGTATTCCTCTCCAATAGAATTCTTTCTTGTTTATTGAAAGAGGAAGTCAATATTCAATAAGTGTGGATGTCCACTGTTCTTCTCAGTTACAGAAATTTTATTCAACCATAATTGTTGCTGTATATTATGCATACTTAACATTAGAATACAGAGATGGGGATTCTGCTCCAAACTCTGTTGCAGGAGCTGATTATCAGTAATGTTGGGTAATCTAAAGGATGTCCGGTTTTTTTTTTGCAAAGCTACAAAATCCTAACCGATGCGTGGGATTTCTTGTCCTGTGATTGGTGAACATACATTGTATATTCAATTATTGAGGGCTGCTCAGATTCTCCATTTCCACATTCAGCAACTAGAAGGAACCTCCCAAACAATCCACCCACCTGTCTCATGAAGCACTTATTTCTTCATCCATAGTAGTCTGTACTTCCCTCATTGGTCTGAAGGCCATCTCAGTAGTGACTAAGCTGGAGTCAAAAGCTAATTTCTTTGACTCCAAGGGTTTGCTAAGAGAGAGGAATTGAAGAAAAGTGGTATGAGCAGGTGAGGCGAACATAAAGCATTAAAGTGCAGACTGCATCATTCATTTTTTTGATTTATTATTTATTTATGTTTCCTCTCTCTAAAGTTTCTGGTAAAACATTCACTACATAGCTCATATTTTGAATTTACAACTTATATTTTCTTCCTCCATGCCCTGAAGCAATGGGTTTAAATGATTTGGTGTTCTACCTATTGAATATGGATTGACAGATTCTAGCCCAGTACAGCAGTTCTTGAGTATCTTGGTCAAGTGTCTGTTGTTCCTTTGTGAATCTAGATATTGTCAGCAGAAACCAGTGGTGTTACACAATGTTAAATGTGCTTTATACATGAAAATTATTTTTGCTTCTAAGCCCAATCTAATCTCACTTGTCTGATTATAAAAGCAATTTGCTTTGGGAAAGCAAGGGAGTTTGAATGCAGACTGCTGTTTTCCCTTGGTTCAATAGGTACAAAATAAATCATAACAACTGCTGTACAAAGATCAATTGAATCGAGCTAACTCCATAGATTGGGAATTAGATGCATTTCCAATCTGGATGATGCACTTACTAATAAAGTAATTTGTATCTGCTGATAATTTTGTTCTCTCATAAAGTTTGTATTAGTTTTGAAGGACAGTCTCCATACATACGTAAAACTAAACGGCTTAGTTAGTACTTAGCTGTTAGATATGAAAACAATAGCAGATTTTACTGCCCATAGAACTGTCCGTTTACTGTGGCAAGATGGCACCAGCTCCTAGTGCGACTCCTGCAGACAGTTCAGAGGTTTCAAAGGTACATTTAATGTCAGAGAAATGTATACAATATACATCCTGAAATGCTTTTTCTTCGCAACATCCATGAAAACAGAGGAGTGCCCCCAAAGATTGAATGACGGTTAAATGTTAGAACCCCAAGTCCCCCCCGCCAGCTCCCCTCCCTCCTGAGTGTAAGCAGCAGCAAGCAATGATAAGGGAGAAAGAGGTGTCTCCATTTCACAATGAAAGGGGAGTCATACAAACAAGTTACTGGTTTATGAATTTAAAAGTCCATGGTATCACTTTTTCCAAGCTCTGTCCCCAAAGATCTCAAGTCTCTGGGCACATAACCGTAGATCTTCTGACTCCCATGATACACTGATCTCCTGCAGGAAATCAACCTTCTATCCGCCTGTCTCCAGAGCCATGAGATCTTGGACCTCCGAAGGTGTGTGAAGCTCTTCGGCCACATGCTTGACATGTCGAATAACAGTCAATTGTGAAACCCCAAGAGCAGGTTCCATTCCCACAAAAAAACCAAAGTCAACATGTAACTTAAGGTCAGGGTCTTCAAAAGAACCCTGAAAGGGAGAAATAGAGATATTAAAGAATGAAATAGAGCTGTTTCCGAAGATGCAAACAAAGGAGTCGTTGTTTAGCAGCATCATGACTAAGCTCTTCCTTCATGAAAATACTAATTCTCCTTCTTCTTTTAAATATATTTCTGCTAATCTATGTGCAATTGGAACCAATAATTTACATTTTGTTAATGTGTTTTTGAGCACTGAGTGATCTGGCACTTTTGCTGTCTCTGTCGTGGTTTGGCGAGATTGAGAACGGAGCATGCAGCCTAATGGCAGAGTGGGAATTCATGATCAGCTCCAATTCATGACCAACTCATCGATTAATGCATCAAGCAAGATTGAAATCAACGAGGTCGAGTTTGGAAGGCGAGCAGGTGGTCAGTGTTTGACCAGCCTCCCACACCCTCTTGCCCGCTATGGCCAGAGGAAAGTGCAAGAGTCTTGGATCTTGGGCAAGGTTTGATCAGTGTGGTTTCTGGATTTGACTTGTTTTTTGAGGACCCCACCATAAACATTATATATGTTTCTGGTCATGACTTCTTTATTTCTATTTTGTGCATTTTGGATCGGGATGGACTCACTCTATGGCCTGCAGTCAACGAAGAACTCAGCAGTAAATTGAACTGAACTAAACTAAACATTCATAGACTCTGCAGTTTGATGTATGTGTTATTGCTTGTTTTTTACCATTTGAGCGATTTTTTTTTGCGCTTTGGGGGTTTCATGTTTTCTTTGCTTGGGTTCCATGGTGTTTCGTGGCTGTCTGTTGTAAGTCTAATCCTGGGGTTGTGTACTGCATACATACTTAGATCATAAATGTATTTTGAACTTTGAACTGTGAAACCTGACCATAATCAACTAATTTAAGTTAACAAAAAGACACCAATTTTTATCATAATCATATACAGTTAAGCATTATAAAGATATCTTTCTGTAACAGTTACTGCCCTTGTATGTGAGATTACACATTATATCAAATGAAACTGGTTGAAGGAGCTGTTAGATTGAGTTTACTGTGTTATCAATCACATCAAAATTTGCTGTTGCATCCTGCTATTTTCTGCCCTAATTTTGGGAGTAAAAGGTTCTGTGGTAATCTTTCAAAAACAAAAAGCTCTGCTGGTGTCCTGGGATATATTTATTCCTCAAAAGAATCTGTCAATAATCTGATCTTTGAATTCATTGCTACTTATGGGACCATTATGTGCTGCCACACTTGTTTACATAGGAGCAAAGAATAAACAATAATGGTAATTAATTGGTTCAGTGATATGCTACATAAGTGCAAGTTCTTCCTTGTGGCTACAGAAAACTTGCTTCAGGTTGTTTCCATCATTTCAGTTTTGTTATTTAACTTTTGGCTGCTGCTTTCCTTTTGTTAATTCAAAACATTACCTGCTTGCAGAACCTGTTGACAGAAGTACAATTCAGCATTTATTGTTAATTACCACGTCAACCATATACTTCTGGTCAACTGATCTTATGTCTTTATGATCTAAGAAAGGGAAGTGCAATGTGAGGAAAATATTCAAATAAATAATTGTGGTCAATGCCATTAGCTTTCAGATCAGATCCAAATCAGAGAAACAAATTACAGAGAGGTTTTAACACTGTAGGAGTGTCTGCACTGAAGCTTTTAAAGCTGGGCTGAATAATGGCCATGTAGAAAGGAACATTCTCATCAAGCAAGTTCCATTTTAACAGTGCGTGGCAGGTGTCCAAATGGCCAATTTGCTTATTGCAGCAGTTTATTTGAATATTTAAATTGAGAGTAGTAGTTCCATCTCAGAGATTCTCTTTGTGGTTTCAGATTGCTCCTGTGTTAATGCAAAATAGTTGCTTAGAAATTATAATACACCCTGAAACTACGTGTTAAATTGTTGCTCTGAGAATAGAGCACATTTAATTTCATTTTTAGAGATTTACTGCGTCGGTCCTGACAAATTGTGTGTTAATCCATTATTGTGGCCTCAAAATTGCAAGTGGTCTGAAGGTGTTGAAGTGATGCAACCCAGAGGACTGACACAATTTTGTCAGCTACTTTCAAGCATTGGTAGTCATTTGGACTTGAGATTCAGAGCACCATGAGCAATAAAGCAAAAAGTAAATTTATTATAAAAATACCTATATGTTACCAAAAACTACATTGATATTTATTTTCTTACAAGCATATACAGAGAAAAAAGAAATACAACAGAATTTATGAAAAACTGCATATAAACAGACAACGTCTAACAAACAACCAATGTCAGTAAAGTAATCTTATAGTGAAATATGTAGAAAGACTTTCCATCTGTCTTCTGCACCGGTGTTTGTCGTTATGAAGTTTATAGAGGAAGTGGCAGACTGTTAATTGGGTGGGTGAGATGATCGCAAACAGATCCAGGAAAGTCACAGTGGGGCTAGGGAGAGCAATGTTCAGGCTTAGGTTGAAGGGGTCAAGAAAACCATGGGATCACAGCATTCAGTTTCGGCATATAGAATCTTTGGGTATGTTTAAAGCTGAGATATATAAATTTATAATCAGGAAGGGAATTCATGGTTGTTGTGAGTAGACAGGAAAGTAGACTTAAGGAATGTCAGAATCAGATTTATCATCAATTTACATGGTTGAAATTCATTGTTTTACAGCAGCAGTACAGTGCAAAAGTTGTTATAGCTGGGGGTGGTAATGGGGACAAGCTCTCAATGGCCTGTGCCTCAAATAGTCTCTAACTATAAGTCCAGCTCTCGGCCTTCACATGTGGCTTGGCTACTGAGCTTAGTGGAACCATTTCTACTGACAGGAGAAGGGGCAAAGGCGGGTTACTGGCACCTTAAATGCAGTTGCTTCGGGCAGATGGGGCTCATCAGCCGTGGTTGGCAGCTCACCTAGGAGAAGGCAAACTCTGATCTCAAACCTCCGCTGCCTTGTGGATAGACCCACTTAATAGGGAAGGCTTCAGGAGTAAACTCCAACAGCAAAATACAGAGCTGGAGTCCCTAAGGCAGTCCTACAATGTTGACTGGCAACTCCTGCGATGCTTCTAGTACCAAACTGTGTTGGTCTCTGCTGTTCCTTTGGGTTGATCCGATACGTGGAGAAGGGGAGCTTTCAACAGTTTGCTCTCCATTTCATACTGCCCAGGCTTGTGTTCGTGGACAGGTAGGACACAATATCCATAGTCAACTCTGACCAACTGAGGTCTCACATAGTGCAAAGTTAGAAAAATCTCTAAATTATGAAACTAAATAGTGCAAAGAAAGAAATAACAATGTAATGCTTATGGACCATTAAAAACATTGCTGGCAGATTGGAAGAAGCTGTTCCTAAAACATATCACTCAACCAATAAATAAATAAATTGTGACAAAGTGGGAAAAGTGAGGTTGTGTTGATGAGTTCATGGGCCATCCATAAATCTGATGGTGAAGTGAAAGAAACTGTTCCTAAAACATTGAGTGTGGGTCTTTAGGCTCCACTTCCCGATGGCAGTAACAAGCAGTGGGTATGTCCCAGATGATGAAGGTCCTTAATGATGGATGCTCCATCAAAACATGGAGGAACCATCACAAACTCCCACAGCCCCTGATGATCCTGTGATTCCTGACTCTGAGGCCAACCTGAGAGTATCCTCAGGGAGGGTGAGCCCATGAGAAGCATCCAGCCCTGACAGACCAAGTAGTAAAGATCTGTGCTGATCAACTGGCTAGAACGTTCACTGAGATCTTTAACCTCTTGCTTTGGCAGCCTGAGGTACCCACTTGCCTCAAGCAAGCTTCAATTATGCCAGTGCCTAAGAAGAGCATGATAACCTGCCTCAATGACTATCATCCAGTAGCACTTACATCTACAATGATGAAGTGTTTTGAGAGGTTGATGGTGAAACACATCAAATCCTCCCTGAGAAATGCCTTGGATCCACTCCAATTTGCCTGCCGGCACAACAGGTCTACAGCAGATGCCATTGCATTAGCTCATCTCTCAACCCTGGAACATCTGGATAGTGAAGACACATACATCAGGATGCTCCTTATCAACTACAGCTTGGCATTCAATACCATCATCCCCTTAAAACTACTCAAGACCTTGGCCTCAGTTGAATCCCTTGGCCTTGTGCAGTTGAATCCCTGATTTTCTCCTACAGACCCCCCTCAGTTCGGATTGGCAACAACACTCCTTTACGATCTCCATCAGCACAGGTACACCACAATGCTGTGTGTTTAGCCCCTGCTCTACTACTTTACACTTATGAATGTATGGCTAAATACAGCTCCAATGCCATATTCAAGTTTGCTGACGACACAGCTGTCTTAGGCCAAATCAAAGTTGGTGATGAATGAGCATATAGGAAGAGATTGAAAATCTGGCTGAGTGGTTCCACAATAGCAACCTCTCACTCAATGTTAGCAAGACCATGGAGCTGATTATTGACTTCAAGAGGAAGCTGGTGGTCCATGAGGCAGTCCTCATTGATGGATCAGAGGTGGAGAGGGTCAGCAACTTTAAATTAATCAGTGTTATCATTTCAGCAGACCTGTCCTCAGCCCAGTACATAGGTGTAATTACAAAGAAAGCAACCAACACCTCTACTTCCTTAGGAGTTTGCAAAAGTTCAGCATCACATCTAAAACTTTGACAAACTTCTGTAGATGTGTAGTGAAGAGTATATTGACTGGCTGCATCACAGTCCAGTATGGAAACACCAATGCCCTTGAACAGAAAATCCTACAAAAAGTAGTGGATACAGCCCAGTCCTTCATAGGTAAAGCCCTCCTGACCAGTGAGCACATCTACATGGAGCATTGTCGGAGAAAAACAGCATCCATCATCAAGGATCCCCACCACCCAGGTCACGTTCTCTTCTCGTTGCTGCCATCAGGAAGGAGGTACAGGAACATCAGGACTCACACCACCATGCTCAGGGACAGTTATTACCCCTTAACTATAAGGTTTTTGAACCAAAGGAGATACCTTCACTGAACTTCACTTACCCCATCATTGAAATGTTTACAGTTTGTTCCTTGGCCTTGCTGTCATTGAGTGCAAGGTTCTTGTGACACAACTCAACCAGACAATCTATCTTGCTCCTGTAAGACTATCGATCCCCATCTAAGATTCTACCAACAAAGGATGTATCAGTTGCAAATTTATTGAAGGTGTTTGAGCTGTACTTAGTCATACAGTCATGAGTGTAAAGAGAATTCAGCAGTAGGCTAAGTGACATCCTTGAGGTGTGCCTGTACTGATAGTCAGCAAGGAGGAGATACACTGACTATGTTCTCTTGATGAATACGCCATGTATCCAGTTACAGAGGGAGGCATCAAGGCCTAGGTTTAGAGACTTCCTTGTCAGTAGTGATGGGATTGCGGTGATGATGTAGAATGCCAAGCTATTATCCTGAGGGATCATAAAGCAGACTCAAGACTGAATGGCTTATACTTGTGTCTAATTCTGTACTGATCCATCTTCAGTACGAATAACTTACATTGGCCAGTTAAACTGTCAACTAGCACTTTTTTGGAATGTGGGGGAAACTTAAAACGGACAACCTGCATCAGATTTAAAGCAAATTAATACAGAGCAATGGTAATGAATGGCACATTGATGGCACTGATTATATGAATGCAGCTTTTTCTCATGAATTGAAATATCACACAAGATTATACGACAGTGCCATTTCACCATTACATCAGCTGTGTGATAAAAAAGGCACAACAGCACCTCTTTTACTTCAGACAGTTGAGGAAGTTTGGTATGGCCCCCCAAATCCTAAGAACTTTCTACAGGGACTGGCTGCATCACTGCCTGGTATGGGAACAGTAATTCCCTTAATCGCAGGATTCTGCAGAGAGTGGTGCGGACAGCCCAGCGCATCTGTAGTTGTGAACTTCCCATGATTCAGGACATTTACAAAGACAGTTGTGAAAAAAGGGCCCGATGGATCATTGGGAACCTGAGTCACCCCAACCAAAATCTATTCCAGCTGCTACCATCCAGGAAATGGTACCACAGCATAAAAGCCAGGACCAACAGGCTCTGGGACAGCTTCTTCCACCAGGCCATCAGACTGATTAACTAACTCTGATTTGAGTGCATTTCTGTGTTACATTGACTGTTCTATTTGTTATAAATGACTATGATTGCACATTGCTCACTTAGATGGGACGTAATGTGAATATCTTAACTCCTCATGTATGTGAGGGATGTAAGAAAGAAAGTCAATTCAATTAATGAAAGAAAACTCAGTATATCAGGGTTTACTATTTTAAGGTGAGCTAAAAAATGAACATCTAATCAGCAAGGAAACAGCTTGAAATTGGTTAGCAAGGGTTCAGGGCACCCATATCTGTTCTTCAGACACCCAGCCAACTAAGCCCATATCCAGAAGGCTCTTGAAAGCTTTAACATTTGTAAGTGCCCTCTTCCCAGTGTTAGTAAATATCAAAACTGTAAGATATTTAAATAGGCCAGAAGATCAGAAGCATTTAAAATCTAGGTCTCTGTCATTTATTGTTTATATCCTCACCTCACAGAATGACTTACCTTGCATCTGCCCTTGCTTCATCTAACTTTCCGGCATGTTCTGTATTATCTGTGAACTTGCTTATCACATTTCCTACCTTCCGCTTGTAAATACAGTACCGTGAAAAGGTCTTAGACTCATATATGTAGCTCGGGTGCCTAAGACTTTTGCGCAGTACTGTATTTATCAACGTAGAGTGCAGAGCAAATTTGTAAGTATGGTGGGAGCAAAGGATGTTGGGAATGGTGAGGGTGGAGCAATGCAGTAGTGGGTATGGGACAGATGGCAGAGGAGTGCTGGGGTGGGAGGTGACAGGGTGTTGGCACACCCAACCCTGAGACAGCAGGGAAGGCAGTTTGATACCAAACAGTTGCTTTATTGGTCATTATGGAGTATCTCTCTGGTGCTTCCCACTTCCTCCCCTCTCCCTTACCCTATTCCCAACCATGATTTCCCCTCTCCTTCCCTCCTCTCACTCTCAGAACACCGTAGAGACCCATATCAGAATCAGGTTTATCATCATTCACGTATGACATTTTTTGTTTGCGGCAGCAGCACAGTGCAATGCATAAAATCACTACAGTACTGTGCAAAATTCTCAGGTATCCTAGCTATATATATGTGCCTAGGACTTCCACTTCTTGATGTTGTCGATCCAGGTTGTCCTCTGTCTGCCTCGGGAGCGGCTTCCTTCTACTCTGCCTTCAAGCACAGTGCGTTCCAGTGTGTCATCGGTTCTTGAGATGAGTCCAAAATAGCGAAGTTTCCTTTGGATAATGGTTTCCAGAAGTATTGGTTTCGTGCCAATCATTTCTAGGATGAAATTGTTGGATCTCCTTGCAATGTATGATACCCTGAGGATCCATCTGTATGTCCACATCTCAAAGACTGTCAACTGCTTTTCATCAGCGGCTTTTAGGGTTCATGTTTCACGGCCATATAGGGTTACTGGCCAAACGAGCCTCTTCAAGAGGCGTATTTTGGAGTCAGTGCTCATAGATCTGTCTTTCCAGATGTTCCAGAGCTTGGTAGTGCTTGTGCGTGCCATTGCTAGCCTTCGCCTTCTTTTCTTGCTGCATTCATTTGTGTCATTTAGTTCTGCACCAAGGTAGATAAAGGAGGACACTTATTTGATCTTGTTGTTTCAGATGTAGATGTCAGCTTGAATTGCCAATTTTAAAATGTTAAAGGCCTTTATGGAAAAGCGGTCAGATTCCCTTTTGCTTTCCGCTGTGCAGGGACTAAACTAGCATAGGATCTGTGAGAGCATTTCCCCTGTGCTTTTGCAGAAAGCTCTCAGTGAAAATGTGCACCGTTGCTGGTCACAATGAGGACCTTAGATGAATCAAAGTCCTGGATTTACTTCCATTCAAACAGACAAATGCCAATGAATTTTCTCAGGATAACTAGCATTTACAATACTAGCAAAATCATAACCAATAAATTGAATTTCTTTATCTGTGCTGCATCATAAATGAACTGAAGGGTAACAGAATTAATTTGTTGATGAGATACTAAAATGTTTTTCTTTTTGCTGCTGTATGAAAATCAAGGTATACACAAGGGAAAATTTTTTAATGTATGCAGCAGACAGTAACATATTTATATCTTGGGATTAGATAGATATCTAAACACAATTTGTATAAAATTGCATTTGTGCTCTTAAAATTTGCATGAGAAATAGTTTTTTTATGTTTCATTGACAATCTTTCCCTTTGACAACAACCTCTCTCTCAATGTCAGGAAATCAAAAGACTTGGTTATTGACTTTGGGAAGGAGGCTGCACACATGCTCTTGTCTTCATGAAAGATGCTGAAGTTGGGACCTTCAAGATCCTAGAGGTGAACATCACCAATAGCCTGTCCTGGTCCAACCACGTGGACACATTGGTCAAGAAAGCTTGCCAATACCTTCACTTTCTCAGGAGGCTAAGGAAAATTGGCATACCCCTCTTGACCCTTAACAATTTTTCTTGATGCACCATAGAATACATCTTGTCCAGATTCATATCGGCTTGGTATAGCGGCTGCTCTGCCCAGAACTGTAGACAGTTGTAGACACAGCTCAGCACGTCATGGAAATTAGCCTCCCCTTCATAGACTTCTTACTGTTCCAATAAAGCAGCCAGCATAATCAAGATCCCACCTACGCTGGACACTGGACTTTCTCTCATCTCCCCTCTTCCTTTGGACAGTGGATACAAAGGCCTGAAAGAATGTACCACCAGGATCAAGGATAGGCTCTGCCCTATTGGATGGTTCCCTGGTATGATAAAGTGGACTCTTGACCTCACAATATACTTAGTTATGACCTTCAACCTTATTGTTTACTGGCGCTGCGCTTTATCTGTACCAGTTGCAATTTACCTTGCATTCTGCTTTGGTTTTGCCTTGTACAGCATCAATGCACTATGTAATGAATTGATCTGGATGAACAATATTGTAAGACAAGTTTTTTCACTGTATTTGTGGCAATAATACACCAATTCCAATTGAAAAAGAAAGTTATGTAAATAACATAATTTATCTTCTTTGAAAAGAGCTTTGGCTCAAGCAGCTTTCCAATGTTAGTGCCAGGATGCACCAGTCAGGATCCTGCGTCTCTTACCCCAGCGTGGAAGGGGAATGTGAGGGTTATGCTAGAAATGCTTTAAGATGTTTCATCTACATAGGCTTAGGCCAACAGCAAGGCTTAGAATTATGCACAATTGTCAATGTGCAGGCTTGAGTATTTATTTTCACTGAGTATAATGGCTTGTCATCAGATTCTCATATGAAGGAAGGGGAATTCCCCTTCTACCAGACTCCAACATGCTCCTAGGGGCATGCAAAAAAAAAATCAGTTATTTCTGAATTCCTCCCTAATATCTTCTTTTGTCAGATTTTCATCTGGTCTCCAGTTTTTTCAAACCACCAAATGAACATTGAACAGGAGGAAAGCCCCAGACTCCATTTCAAGCCTTGCTGTGCACAGCCTCCACCCCGTGTGGCTTTAGAAGATACAGCTGCTGCTGTGCATAATATTTCCACTTTGAAAACTGCCACCACTTCACTGAATGTACTTCCAAGAACATGCCTTACCTTAGTATTCAGAATCAGAATCGGGTTTATTATCACTGGCATGTGACATGGAATTTGTTAACTTAGCAGCAGCAGTTCAATGCAATACATAGTCTAACAGAGAGAGGGAAAAATAAATAAATAAATAAATCACATATAGTGAATAGATTTAAAAAACAACTTGCGAAAACAGAAATACTGTGTATTAAAAAAAGTGAGGTAGTGTCCAAAGATTCAATGTTCATTTAGGAATTAGAGGGGAAGAAGCTGTTACTGAATCGCTGAGTGTGCGCCTTCAGGCTTCTGTATCTCCTACCTGATGGTAACAGTGAGAAAAAGGCATGCCCTGTGTGCTGGAGGTCTTTAATAATGGACACTGCCTTTCTGAGACACTGCTCCCTAAAGATGTCCTGAACACTTTGTAGGCTAGTACCCAAGATGGAGCTGACAAGATTTGGGACCAGCTTAGATCCTCGGAGATCTTGACACCCAGGAACTTGAAGCTGCTCAATCTCTCCACTTCTGATCCCTCTATGAGGATTGGTATGTGTTCCTTCATCTTACCCTTCCTGAAGTCCACAATCAGCTCTTTCATCCTACTGACATTGAATGCCGGGTTGTTGCTGCGGCACCACTCTGCAAGTTGGTATATCTCACTCCTGTACATCCTCTCGTCACCACTTGAGATTCTACCAGCAATGATTGTATTATCAGCAAATTTATAGATGGTATTTGAGCTATGCCTAGCCACACAGTCATGTATAGAGCAGTGGGCTAAGCACACACCCCTGAGGTGCACCAATGTTGATAGTCAGCGAAGAGGATATGTTATCACCAATCCGCACAGATTGTGGTCTTCCAGTTAGGAAGTCAAGCATCCAATTGCAGAGGGAGGTACAGAGGTCCAGGTTTTACAACTTCTTAATCAGGATTGTGGGTTTGATGATATTAAATGCTGAGGTATAGTCAATGAACAGCATCCTGACATAGGTGTTTTGTATTGTCCAGGTGGTCTAAAGCTGTGTGGAGAGCCATTGAGATTGTGTCTACTGTTGATCTATTGTGGCGACAGGCAAATTGCAATGAGTTGCAACTCCTGCTGAGGCAGGAGTTCAGTCTAGTCATGACCAACCTCTCAAAGCATCTCATCACTGTCAATGTGAGTGCTACCGGGCGATAGTCATTAAGGCAGCCCATATTATTCTTCTTAGGCACTGGTATGATTGTTGCCTTTTTGAAGCAAGTGGGAACTTCTGCCTGTAGCAGTGGTTTCATTATAGTTGTTAAAAACATGATTCTCTGAAGGATCCACTAACATAAATATTTGAACAAGTTAAAATAACCAATGAGCACTCTGTGCAATTCAAGTTGGTTACTAATAACACCCAGCTCAGAGTCATTGTTTCATTTTTCAGTGTTTCTATTTTCATTGCAGCAACAAAAACTTATTTCTTTTCCTCACTTCAACATATCTGTTCATCTGGTGTGTAAAGATCCAAATCACTTAGAGAAACATATCCTCCCCACACATTTTAGCTAATCAACATATCTTTTCAATTATGCACGTTAGCACCCAGCCAACAGAGAGATTATTACCTGATAGACATTCTCCATTCTCTTGCCCTAGTTTTGCAATAGCACTTAATTTATTGTAGCAGCTTTTCATCAAGGGATTAAAATAATAGCAATGAGAGGAATGTTGCAGGAGATGTTCAGCATTACTTTTTCAAATTTTGTGTTATTTCTTTAAAGTTTTCAATATTTAGGTGTTGGCATATAATGTAAAAAAACAAGCTAAGAAATAGTCAAAATCTGTTTTGTGATGGACTGTTTTATAATGGCCTTGTACCACCTGCACAGCAGCAATACCTGCAGTACGTCAGACTGCTGGTTATTGATTACAGCTCGGAGTTCTACATCATCCTCTCAGTATTAATCGACAAGCTTCAAAACCTGAGCCTCTGTACCTCCCTCTGCAACTGGATCATTAACTTCCTCATCGGGAGTCCACAGTCTGGGCAGATCAGAAATAGTATTCCTCCTCGCTGACAATCAAAACTGGCACACTTCAATAACGCATGTTTAATCTCTCTACGTTCATGACAGTGTGGCTAGGCACAGCTCAAATGCCATCTATAATGACACAACTGTTGAATCTCAGATGATGTGTAGGAGGCGTTCTGGAGTTAGATAGATCTGCTGGTTGAGTGGTATTGCATCAATAGCCTTGCACTCGTCATCAGTAAGGCCAAGGAACTGATTGTCGACTTCGGGACGGGGCATCAGGAGAACACATACCAGTCCTCATCGAGGGGTCAGCAGTGGAAAGCAGTTTCAATTTCTTGGATGTCAACATCAGTGCAGGTCTGTACTGGGCCCACATATTCATGCATTTATGAAGAAGGCACGCCAGTGATTATATTTCATTAGGAGTTTGAGGAGATTTGGTGTGTCACCAAAGACCCGAGCAAATATCTACAGATGTTGAATAGAGAGCATTCTGGTTGGTTGCATCACCATGTGGAATGGAGGTAGGAGCATCGTAAACTCAGCCATCTCTGTCTCCCAGCATCAAGGACATCTTCAGCAGGTGAACTTTCAGGAAGGCAGCATTCATCATTAACCTTTAACAATTCCATTTAAGCTGTGTGGGTGCGTGGTCGTGCAGTAACTCAGATGCCCCCATGCAAATATCAGGTGCCGCACAGCTGGAATTTTATATAATATTGATATAAATTTGAAATCTATGTTCATATAATCAGAAAATACTTCGTAATTAATTATATATTAATAAATATAATCAATACATTTTCAAAATAATAAATGTACCACAACTTTTACTTTGAAAATATGTTAGAGGTTTAATGTAGTTACATTGTTGGTGTTTCAAGTTACAACATTGTTACAAATTGTAACAATAAAGACAGAATGGAAGTCAGTAGCTCATTGCTAATAAACCACCAGCTTGCTGAATGCCAATACCATCTAGTCAAAACATTTTATTTTTGCCATTGTGCCTGTCAGTTGTTTTGACTACCTGACATTATTTACTTGTGTTGGGAATTATGGTTTGTGTTTGACTGATCTGAAAAATCATATATTCTGACAGTTTTGTTAAGTAATTTTTCAAAAAATCAGAAACTACTTAGAATTTTTAAATCAAAAATTGTTAAAGGTAAAAACTGGTTTCTATAAAATTGTTTGCCTATTAAAATTATAATTTTTTTAACTTTGTAATTTTTTTCAAATAATAATAATTGCTATTACTTTTAGTATTCTCAAATAATAATAATTATTATTTTTAATATCCTAAGGATGTCAAAAAGAAAAGCAGCAGAAGAGTTAAATGCTTTGAAGAACAATACTTGTACAACATTTAAGGTAGAATGACTTTTGGAACTAGTAGATACTGAACTACTGTCTTCACATTAAAAAAAACAAATTGACAGTACTTTTACATATCAAGGACCTGGTGATGTTGAATGTACCATATATGTAGAAGTGAAAGTTGGGGGTGAGTTCAGTAGTGGAAAAAATGGAACGAATGGAAGTTAGATTCCCTGAAAGAACATCTTAACTGGAGAGTTCATACAGATGCAATTACCAAATTACACAATCCAAAGAAATGTGGAATATTGCGCATAAACTGAAACTTCTAAAGAGCATGAAGCAAAAGTGAGACAAGGTGCATGAAGGAATTCTAACTCTGATGTGGTCAAAGTGGTAATTGGTAATATTATCTTTGTAAATAAAATTAATGCTTCTATGCATTCTGTGCAAGATATTCATGCACATGTACCTAAGTATGTAAATATACCTGAAATGGCACAGG
Organism: Hypanus sabinus; assembly: GCF_030144855.1. Lineage (NCBI taxonomy): Eukaryota > Metazoa > Chordata > Chondrichthyes > Myliobatiformes > Dasyatidae > Hypanus > Hypanus sabinus. Next base: position 63,740,691 of record NC_082707.1, on the reverse strand, counting down.
ATGAACTATGCATTTTAATTTGTTGAGTGCATCAGCTTTGTGCTTCAGAAACAGATAATGGAAGGATTGTCGAAATCTGCTTTCCTTACACTAACTGCTGACAAAAGTACAGACATTTCTGTACAGAAAATGTTAATTGTTTATTTGACTGGAAAATGAATCTTCCTGAAATACTGTGTTTGTGTGTATTTTGAAAGTAATTGCATGTGACAGTATCACTATTGTTAAAGCAATTCAAAAAATATATCAACAACAATCTTGATATTCAAATGATGGTGATGTTTATGTCAAACATGTTATGCTTAGGAAGAATAATGGTGTGGTAGCAATTTGTTAATAAGAAATAACTGCCTGAGCAACATTGCATTGCACACAGAGAAGGCCTGGGATTAGATGACGTATGGAAAAAAGAGTATTCGGAACACTGCTATGAGCAGTGTATACAATGTTCAGCAGGCCATGGGTTGAAAAATGAATGCTATAATAGTTAGCTAATATCATAGAATGTGACATTGTGCCATTTAGATCACTAAACCAAGTAAGACGACTATCAAGATATTTTGCCGTTACTGCTTTAAAGAAGAGCTACGAAATTTTCATCCAGGATTGCAAAGAGCAAGTTAATGAATGTAACAATCCAATCAGTAACTATTGCCAGAAGATTCTGACCAATCCACAATATCATGTAGCATTCACTGTCGTTAACAATGTTTCAAAAGATCTAGCATCTCTTTGTAAATTCCTTCAGAAAAGCTGCTCGAGAGCTATTGAATTACTGTCATATGCAAAAGCAAAAATGAACAAGTTATGGTCACAGTATCTCGGCAATACTACTTATTGGAATGACAAAGTGAATGATCTGCATGCATCTATAAATTCTGATGTCAATACTGCATCTAATATTTGAATCATTCAATGTGCGTGTCTCTTGGATAATAGATTTCCTAACAATGAGTTATTAGAATGGCAAGCTTTTGACCCTGTTGTTATTGTAAACGCAACCAATGTTGAATTTAGAAAAGAGAATGTAGTATGACTGACAAAACAATATTCAACTACTGTTACGAACTCTGACGAAAGTGTTGCCTTGAAAATATCACAACAACACTGTGATTTGAAAGTAATCATTTCTGAGAAAGTTAAGATGTTCACTGGTATGTTGAACTCCATGCTCAGAAATGAAGAATTTGACGAGGGTCAGTTCTTGTTGACATCATTGGAAAATATGGACTTGGGATGGCATGGTAAGTGTTCATTTTGGTGGTATAACATGGTCAAGTGTGTTGGCTGTTCAGTTCCACAAGTAATATGTTGGTGTTTGTTGTCCACCAACATGTTATTGGTATGGCTGAAACCTCTCGCAGTGATAGGGAAGGCAGTGCTCTGGTTTGTGATCACTAATCACAGTGCTTAGCTCCTCTAGTGCCCGCCTGACATTGGCCGAAGGTCAGGTGTACACCGCTACCAGGATGAAAGTAGGAAACTCCCTCAGCAGATAAAATGGACAACATCTGGTCGCTAGATGTTCAAGGTCAAGTGAATAGGATTGAGACAGAACTGCCATGTCTATGCACCACAATGAGTTAATCATAAAGCATTCTCCACTTCCTCAATCTTTAAAAGACTCAGCTGTCCTGTCTTTGTGAAGAATGGTGAAGCCATTGTGCTGTGTCCGAAATGACGACAGTGAGCTGAGTTTCCATGAAGCAAAGTACACAGTCGTCCCCAGTGTTCCTCTGGTACTGCAATCTTACTCTAAGGTCTTCAGTTTTATTTTCCCGAGTCTGGAGATAGTCTGGAAGTGTTGTTCTAAAGCCTCAGCATTTCAATCTTACCTGTACACTGGCTTGTCTTCCACACTTCCATTTTCTTAAAGGGAACCTGCATTCGCAACCCAAGATCCGGGATCCATCAAATTTGAGTATCGGTATACTTTTTAAAAATGTTTTAAAATTATGTTGCTGACTGAAGTACCCATGTCTGTGACTGTGGATTTGTAGCAGTCCCAAACAGGAATATCTGATGATTCCCATCAAAGCTGCATGCATGGAGTTGCCATTTATCAGCAGTGTCTTGAAAGCATCTTACTTGTCTGTTTATTTATTTCTAATTGTAACATTGTAATTTTTCATGTTTTGCACTGTACTACTGCCACAAAACAAATTTCGTAACATATCATGACAATGATAATAAATCTGAGTCTGACTTCTAAACACTTTTGCCTGTAAAGGTGCTGCTTGACTTGCTCCAACATTTGGCTTTTTTTACTCCAGATTCCAGCATCTGCATTCTCTTTTGTCTTGGTCACTCCTACCAATCCTGTCCTGGAGAAATGCCTCTGTGAGCAGTCAGATTGGTGACAATGAGCTCAGGTGTATCTTTCCCCTGGGTTTGTTGCCAGACCCAGTCTGGCAGATAAGCTCCGCAACTCTTGGCTTCTTCCATTGGTAGTAATGCTAATAGGATAATGCTCTGTGGAAGGTGATTAAAGGGAGAATCCTCTGTCAATAGTGATGCAAATGACATAATCATATTTTGATAGTGACGCTAATGGATAATCCACTGTCAATAGTGACATTAATGGGAAAAGTGTTCTGTCTGTAGAGATGCTAATGCAATAATCCTCATTATCAACTTTTAAATTCCATCAACAGAACATATTTTGTGCTCTCCAAGACAATTAGAGAACAAAAAAAAGTGAGAAATCCACTTGGCCTCATCCTCTTCAACATCCTGTCTGTGACACTGCTCTTCTAAATCATGAAGTGCTCTGAATGGCTGGTAATGGAATATATCAAAAACTCCATTCCTACCACATTGAACACTCACTTACTGACAGAATTGCTCTACAACAAATGCCATAGCATCTGTCTCACGTCTCTTTGACACACCTAGAAAATAAGGACACCTTTTTTTCAGTTTGCCATTCAACACTATTGTTCCACAAACCTCCCACCCATCATCCAAAACCCAGGTGCCCCCTTGGGCAGCGTGCTGAGTGCGTTACTGTACCCGTTGCTCACACAAGATTGCATGGTCGAACAAACGAATAATCACATTGTGGCACATGGCCAAGTGGTTACGTGGCCAGTCTAGTGATCTGAAGGTCACTAGTTCGAGTCTTAGTTGAGGCAGTGTGTTGTGTCCTTGAGCAAGGCGCCTAACCACACATTGCTCTGCGACAACACCGGTGCCAAGCTGTATGGGTTGGTACGTGGAGAGGGGAGACTTGCAGCATGGGCAACTGCAGGTCTTCCATACAACCTTGCCCGGGCCTCAGTCATCATCGAAAATCGATGGACAGCCAAAGTAATCACATTGTCAAGGTCACCGATGGCACGTCAGGTGTGGGGCTCTTCATCAACAACCATGTGACGGCCTAGGTACTTCCGGGCAAGAGTATGCCTACATACAACGCTCCTTTGGTCAACATCTTCTAGATAGATCACAAAAGACACTTTGTTTATGTCTTTTATGTTTGTCTTTCGTCTTGAATGTGATTCTGGAACTGTTGGAGCCAGTGCTGAGGGAGATTGAAGTCCCGGCTGCCTGCCTTTTTACTGTTGGGAGATCGCTCTGCTACGGAGCAGGAGAATGTTGCCCAGTTTGGATGTGGATCTGGACTGTGGACTTCTTTCCGGTCTTATAATTTTTGTGCATTTTGTGTTTTTAGCCCAATCGTACTCATTTTTTGTGTGCGGAGTAGAGGGATTTGAGAGTCGATGTGCCTGCTCCATTTTGTTTGTTTTTGTTGTGCAAAGGGACAGATTTGAGAGTTGATAATCGTGCTGCATTTATTTCTTTATTGGCTTTGTGGCTATCCAGAGAAAAGATCTTCAGAGTTCTGTACTTTGTTGATAAATGAACCTTTGAAGGAAGTAGGTGGAAGAGCTCAAGGCCTGGTGCCAGGCAAATAACCTCTTCCTCAATATCAACAAGACAAAGGAGATGGTTAGTGATTTAAGGAGAACTCAAATCACTCACACTCCTCTTCCCTACAGTGGCACAGCAGTGGAAACTGCAAGCAGTTTCAAACTCTTGGGAATGCAAATCTCACACAACCTCTCATGGTCCCAAAACACATTCTACCTACAGAATCAGAAAATCTCACCAACAGCTCTACTTTCTGGAGAGACTGGGGGAAGCTGGGCTATGCACATCTATACTCACAGATGTCATTCTGTAGATATGCAGTAGAGAGTATCTGAACATGCTGCATTGCTGCATGGTACAGGAATAACACTACAGCAGACAGGAAGGCTCCACAATGGGTATTCAAAACTGCCCAATATGTAACTGGCACCAACATACCCACCATTAAGGTCATCCATGGAGAAAGGTCCCAGAAAAGGGCCAGTAATATCATGAAGGATCCTGCCCACCCTGCTCAAAAACTGTTTGTCCCACTTCCATCAGGGAAGGGGCCATGTAGCATCCACACCAGGACCACCAGACTCAAAAACTGTTACTTTCTCCAAACAGTAAAGGTGATCAACACCCCTACCCTTTAGCCTGCCCCTCTAAACACCCAACCACCACTACTTTACAATTTCCTGTCTGTCACCTTATGTCCAGACACCCCTGTGCCCAGTGTCACTTTATGGGCAGACAATCTATCTATGTATAGCTATCTTATATGTTTATACCTATTGAGCGGCAGTGGGTTGTTTTGTGCTGCTTTGGATGCGGAGTCACCATTACTTAATTCTCATTTGCACTTGAATACTGGAAATGACATTAAACATTGTGAATCTTGAAGTCAGTTTCTACATGTCTGAGCATTGATTTATCAGCTGCGGGATTCCAGTAAGTGGTAATTAGTCAGATGTTTCTTTGCCAAAAAAATTCCATCAAATCCAGGCTGAACATTGATTCCTTCCCAGCTGTGTATAGGTCTTATCCAGGTTATGCCAGGATCCCATTCCTGAGAACGGTTTGTAATTGATCACCAGCTGGAAATATGGCTGCTTGGTAATATATTTAAATTAAAACATCAGTCAGCCAAGGGCAACATGTAGTTAAACCAAAGCAATTAACACAACCATTCAGCTATTGCCGCAAACCAAGTTTACAGTAGATGGTTGCAGCTCCTCTTATTCAAATGAAGAAGCTGTTAATAAATTGGGCATACATAATCTGGAGGAGACCTGTACCACTTCATCATTACTTCTGGTAGGTCTTCCCTGTCCCATGGGCAGAGCGCATGCTATGATAGTGCGGTGTGAATCTAAGACGTTACCTGATTGCTAAGCCAGAAGAATGGTACCAAGCCAGGTTGTTGATGTTTGATCTGGGGGTCCTCAGACATCACTGAAGTACCGTTTGCAGGAGTGACTGTAGAGGGAGAAATTGTTACAAAAATATTGTTCCCTAGTTGAAGCTACCCATTTTACTGTATTCTGAACATTTAAATTGATTCTGTCTCAGTGAGACAAATTAATAATTATTACATCATTTAGACACTACTTACATTCTTAATTACTATTACAATTTTTCTGCGATAAATGTATTAGCCAATTATTGCACATTTCTGGCAAGTTCTCAAAAATAATGGGAGACTGTGTCTCCTTTTGAATGTTGAGAATTGACCTGCAAGTTTTATGGTTTTTTTATATATAAGTAGATCAAGAGTCCATTTGAAAGGACAATTAACCATATTGCTCTGGGTTTGCTTTTACATAGAGATCAAAATGAAAAAGTATAATGTTTCCTTCCCTAAGTGCATCAGTGAACCAGTTCTGTTTTTAATGGGAGTGAACATACTCATGACAAAAGTGCCTCGACAACAAAAGCAAAGTCATTGAAGGAGGATAAAGCTATACTGATTATTATCAATCTAAAATGCCTCAACATTTGTACAAGGCTGTGTCCAAACTAACCAAACCCTTAAGTGATCTTTCCATCTTGACAATTGCAATGTAGAAGAACTTTAAGGGCACCAGCTGTGGAGGAATCTGGGTAAGACCGGGTCTTTGAAATGAATCGTATTTCAGTGGTTATTTTTTTTAACATTGCCCTTCTTTCAGATGCAGCAAGACATGGAATAGCAACTCCTGTAACCTGCAACATGGACCTTCCAATGTAGCCTTCAAAATGTAATAAGGCTGCATGTGGTCTCTCAAAATTCCTTTTAGAAGCAGATTCAGAACCACCTTCTCCATGAAACCACAGATTTCATGTAATAACATCCTATCCCAGTACATGTTTAATGGTACTGGATTTGTTTGGGGACTTGGCGTTAAAGCTTCACTTGGGTGAAGGGTAATGTTGTGTTGTGAACGTTTCCAGCATTTATCTGATTAGAGAGAAAGCTGATAGTATTTGTGCTCTGGGGATGCTGGAAGTCAGGCTGGGTGTCCACAGGGCTGAGTGATTTCAGGTGAACTTTACATTAACACTGATCATCCTGTCCCTCAGTCATAGACTCCACACTCGGTGATTCATATGCATTGCACACCTTCCTTGATCAGCCCTGGATCAACCTCTGCACTGGAATTCACATAAAAGAAAAAGAGTGCATTCACAATACTGTCCTTGATACCAAATTTTTATTCCTGATCTTTTTAAAAAATAAGCTATATTCAAATTTACACACTGTTGCTGTGGGATCTGAGTTCAAATGACAAGATTATTAAACCACTAGATTTCAAACCGCTGTATTTGCTGTGTAGGAAAGAGAAACATGGTCCACAGTAATCCTACTAAATATGAAACCTTAATTAAATCCAAATGCTGAGAAAAGAGCAAATGATTGTGCCCATTATCTGAACTTATTATAGTGATGAGTTAACCCAAGACAGTAGATTCAGAAACATGCAAAATAGTATATTGAATGAAAGTATCACCGCAGAGGTTTATGCTGATTTAAGTGCCTCAAGTGATTGTGGGCTGGAGGAGAGCAGAATATCCAGTCAATGGGTCAGATCTTTGAAAAATAATGTTGAGTTACAAACGTGCAGCTGTTCATTAATAAATTGTCTGGCAAATTCAAGGGATAGAGAGGTACTGCAGAAATTGTGAATCTCCAAAATATGCTGATCAATTAAATTCAGTTTACTACTTGCCTTACTCAAAAAGCAATTCAATCTCTCATTTTTTTAAGCACTTATTGGAATTGGGCATTAATTGTCCAATAAATTTGCTGCAGATAATTAAAATTAAAACAAGATAATTGTTAGTCAATTTGTCTTAGCCAGGAAGAAAACACTGTTGAGACCCACTGAAAAATTTAAAAATACTAATTGAATTTATTTCTCACTCTTTCTTTGTCTCTTGTAATCCAATCTGTTTTCCCTTTACTTCTCTTGAATTAACTATATTTGAATGGAGTCTTATTCACTCACTATAATAAATGCCTCCTCTCTTATCTTTATGTTTCTTTCCCGGTTCTCGGTTAAGAAGTACATTACGGTCCAAGTAGCCCCACCCCCTTCCCGATTCACTGAAGTAGAACATAGAACATAAAATAGTATTACATAAAACAGGCCCTACAGCCCACGATGTTGTGCCGACCTTTCAACCTACTCCAAGATCAGTTTAACCTGTATAGGCCATCCTGTATAGCCCTCCATGTGTCATCCATCTGCCTACATCCCGATAGTATGTCCCAATACCACCATCCCTGGCAGGCTGTCACGTGCACCCACCGCTCTGAGTGCAAAAGAAGCTACTTCTGACATCCCCCATTTACTTTCCACATAACACCTTAAAACAGTGTTTCCCAGCCTTTTTTAGCCCATCTGCCCCCTAAAGCTCTTTCATACTTGCCGACGCTTCTCTTCGGCACAATATACTTTCTGGCACCCCCATAGTGTAAAAATATATGCTAACATGAGAAAGATGATTCTGCTTTAAATTTTTATTTGTCTTTAAACCCAGCTTACACAGTACCTGTGTGCTGTACAGCAGCTTCAATATCAATGTGATCCTTGAGCTCGATTGTTTTTAGCAAGAGTTGAAATATCTGGTTCAAGTTGTGAGACCAAAAGCCTTAAGTCCCCACATGAAACAATGTCCAGGTGGTTTCTGTTCTTCGTGAGTACGTGGTCCATTGCACTGAAGCCTCCTTCAACAAGGCAGGAGGATGAAAATGCAATGAAGAGCAATTTGCCTGTTTCTCCAAAGACCAGGAAACTTTGTATGACAGTGTAGCGACATACCACAAAAGCCAACAGTTTCGAAAAGCATTTTTACTTCATCATCATTCTGAATTTCGATAATTCCTTATTGCAAGCTCTCTTCCTATTCTTCCACCTTGCAAAGAAATGGATTAATTACCCAGATCGTTCAACTCCATGAATCAATTCTGAAAATCCTTCTTCAGTGACTGCAGGTGTAAGCAGTACTCTTGCAAATCGCTGTCTGTGAAGGAGAAAGCCATACTTTCTGTGCAGGGAAACTGAGAACGCTCTTCTCCCAATGTTTTGCTTATACAGTTCTAATTTCTGATTAAAGTGGACTTTTTGCCTGGATTAGATTGAAATTCTCACCCTGCAGTTTCATACTTATCGTTCGTTTTATCATACAAATCAGCTAGGTACACCTCATCTCCACATTATCTTCATCGTTATCTTGGCATAACCGGTGAAATATTCTGCCATTTAACGGATAAGCTTTAATTTTGTTGATAGCAGATGTTACAAGAGTCATGCTTGAACTAAGTCGCTGTCTGAGTTTTTGGCTGTGAGATGCTCTTTATAAATAACGCAATGGATTACTAAGAGTCTTGGAATTCCTTTTTTCATAAATGCCACTAAACCAGCACGTGGACCTGTCAAATATGGTGCTCCATCTGTTGCACAAGAAATCATGCTTCTAATTTGAATACTTCTATCCACAATATACATTTTGAGGTCGTCATAGATTGATTTTCCGTTGATATTTGTTTGTAACTTTTTAAAAAAGAGAATCTCTCAGGGTCATTTTTAGTTTTTTTGGCAAATAACTTGAGTGTGCAATGCTTTTCAAATGCTTTCATCTTCTGGAACTGAGTAATACCACAGGTAGCCTTTTCAGGATGTCTTTTACAGAAGTGTTCCTGCAATCTTGATGGTTTCATGGCTTCATTCGACAGTACAGTATTACAAATAAGACACATGAGGCTTTGCTGATCTGACAGGAACAGAACAAAACCATACTTCAGCTCTGTAACATTGTATTGACGCACTTTCTGTAGTTTCTGTTTCTTAGCAGGATTAGAATTCAAGGCTTCACTGCCTTCAGACTCACAGAGATTGTGCTGCACATATTTATCCATCATTAATGGGGCTAAATTAAAATTAAAAATTAGCTTAAACTGGAATACCTATCGGACGTTGATGATGGCAGTGAGTTGATGGCTCTATTTCACCGTTTTGCTCCGGCCACCGCTGTTTTCTGTAGACCTGTAGAGAAAGTTGAGAGGCTACTTGACTTACCTACTGTTAAACTACATGAACTCATTCCATGCTGTGAGTCAAGGGGAACTGTTGGGCACCCTGATTGCTAATTTGTACATCCCCAATAATGTCTGTTTGGTTGGATGAGATTGCTGAGTTTCAGATGCGTTGTGACAGCAAGTGCTCCACGTCTGTAGAGTTATATTTCTTCCTGTGATCCAGTGCCTCATCCCATTTTTTTCTAAATGCCTGCTTTACTAACGTTGGTCAGGTCTCATGCCTCAAGTTAGGGTGCCACTTACCACACCACCCCCTCCAAGAATCTTGAACTCACTTCTATTTCCCCTAATGCCCCCTTAGGACATGTAACCACCCCCACTAGGAATCACTGCCTTGAACTTATGCCTCTCCACCCTGGGAAAGGTTCTCTGGCTGTTCACTCTATCTATGTATGCTTCTTTTCATCTTGTACCATGTATTAGACCACAGGACAGTACAGCACAGGAAAAGTCCTTCACTTCACAATGATGTGCTGAACCAGTCGAATTAGTAATCAAATGGCTAACTAAACTAATCTCTTCTGATAACAAAATGACCATGATTTATCATTTTCCTCACATTCCTGTGCCTAACTAAACTTCTCTTAAAGGTCCCTAATACAGGGGATCCCAGCCATTTTTATGCCATGGACTCTTACTGAGGTGTCCACTGACCCCAGGTTGGGAACCCCTGCCCTGATATATCTGCCTCTACCACCTGCCAGGCACCCACCACTCCCTGAGTAAAAGAAAACTTTCCCCTCACTTCTCCTTTAACCCCTCTCCACTTAAATGCACGCCCTCTTGTTTTAGACATTTCAACCCTTGGAAAAAGACATTGTCTGTCTACTCTAACTATGCCTCTCATAATCTTGTATATCAGATCTCCCCTCAGCCTCTGCCAATCCAGAGAGAACAGCCCAGGTTTGTCAACCTCTCATTTTTGCACATGCCCTCTAATCCAGGCAAATCCCTGGTAAACCCCTTCTGCACCCTCTCTAAAGCTTCAATATCCTTCCTATAAATGAGGCAACCAGGACTATATGTAATACTCCAGATGTAGCATAACTAGATTTATATAAAGCTTGCTGACTTTTGAACCCAGTGCCTTGACGAATAAAAGCAAGGATGCCATATGCCTTCTTAACCACCCTATCAATCACTGCAGCCACCTTCTGGGAGCTATGAACTTGAACCTCAAGATTCCTTTGCTCATAAACACAGTTAAGGATCTTGCCTTTAACAGTGCACTGTCTCTTTGTATTTGACCTATCAAGCTGCAATACCTCACATTTGGCTGGGTTAAGCTCCAACAGCCATTACTCTGTCCCATCTGCAAATGATCAATATCCCATTGTATTCTTTGCCAGTCATCTACACAATCCACAACATCACCAATTTCCAGGTCATTTTTATACATCACAAAGAGCAGAAGTACTCACATAGATCCCTGTGGAACTCCACTAATGACAGACCTCCAGCTAGAGTAAGTTCCTACAACTACTATGCTCTATCTTCTATGAGCAATTCAAATGACCAATTTACCATGGATCTTATGCATCTTAATCTTCTAGATGAATATCCCATGAGGGACCTTGTCAAACATCTTACTAAAATCCACGTAGACAACATCTACAACTCTACCTTCATCAATCACCCTCGTCACCTCATCAAAAAACTCAATCAAGTTAGTAAGACTTGCCTTGCTCCACACAAAGCTAAGATGTCTCTCCCTAATTAGGCCCTGGTTTTCCAAATCCTCATAAATTCTATCCCTAAGAATTCTCTCCAGTAGCTTCCCTACCACTGACGTGAGGCTCATCCGTCTGTAGTTTCCAGGATTATCCCTTGTTCCCTCCTTGAATTACAGAACAACATCAAGTCAAGTCAAGACACTTTTTATTGTCATTTCGACCATAACTGCTGGTACAGTACATAGTAAAAGTGAGACAATGTTTTTTCAGGACCATGGTGTTACATGACAGTACAAAAACTAGACTGAACGACATAAAAAACAACACAGAAAAAAACTGCACTAGACTACAGACCTACTGAGGACTGCAGAAAGTGCACAAAACAGTGCAGGCATTACAATAAATAATAAACAAGACAATAAGGCAGTAAGGTGTCAATCCAGGCTCTGGGTATTGAGGAATCTGATAGCTTGGGGGAAGAAACTGTTGTTGTGAGAGCCTGAAAGCTTCCGTGCCTTTTCCCAGACGGCAGGAGGGAGAAGAGTTTGTATGAGGGGTGCGTGGGGTCCTTCATAATGCTGTTTCCTTTGCGGATGCAGCGTGTAGTGTAAATGTCCGTGATGGCGGGAAGGGAGACCCCGATGATCTTCTCAGCTGACCTCATTATCTGCTGCAGGGTCTTGCGATCTGAGATGGTGCAATTTCTGAACCAGGCTGTGATGCAGCTGCTCAGGATGCTCTCAATACAACCTCTGTAGAATGTGATGAGGATGAGGGGCGGGAGATGGACTTTCCTCAGCCTTCGCAGAAAGTAGAAATGCTGCTGGGCTTTCTTTGCAATGGAGCTGGTGTTGAGGGACCAGGTGAGATTCTCTGCCAGGTGAACACCAAGAAATTTGGTGCTCTTAATGATCCCTACCGAGGAGCCGTCAATGTTCAGCGGAGAGTGGTCGCTCCATGCCGTCCTGAAGTTAACAACCATCTCTTTTGTTTTGTTCACATTCAGAGACAGGTTGTTGGCTCTGCACCAGTCCGTTAGCCATTGCACCTCCTCTATGTATGCTGATTCATCGTTCTTGCTGATGAGACAGTCATGTCTTCAGCGAACTTGATGATGTGGTTCGAGCTGTGTGTTGCAGCACAGTCGTGGGTCAGCAGAGTGAACAGCAGTGGACTGAGCACACAGCCCTGGGGGGCCCCCGTGCTCAATATGATGGTGTTGGAGATGCTGCTCCCGATCCGGACTGACTGAGGTCTCCCAGTCAGGAAGTCTAGGATCCAGTTGCAGAGGGAGGAGTTCAGACCCAGTAGGCTCAGCTTTCCAAATCAGTTTCTGAGGGATGATTGTGTTGAATGCTGAACTGAAGTCTATGAACAACATTCGAACGTACATGTCTTTTTTATCCAGGTGGGTTAGGGCCAGGTGGAGGGTGGTGGCAATGGTGTCGTCTGTTGAGCGGTTGGGACGGTACACAAACTGCAGGGGGTCCAGTGAGGGGGGCAGCAGGGTCTTGATGTGCCTCATGACGAGCCTCTCGAAACACTTCATGAGGATGGATGTGAGTGCAACGGGACGGTAGTCATTTAGGCAGGACACTGAAGACTTCTTCGGCATGGGGACGATGGTGGCGGCCTTGAAGCACGTTGGAACGGTGGCGCTGCTCAGGGAGCTGTTGAAGATGTCAGTGAGAACATCTGCTAGCTGGTCTGCACATCCTCTGAGCACTCTACCAGGGATGTTGTCTGGTCCAGCAACCTTCCGTGGGTTAACCCTGCACAGGGTTCTTCTCATTTCGGCCACGGTGAGACACAGCACCTGGTCATTTGCCCTAACTTCTTCACATCCAGTGAGAAAGTATTGAGTTTCCATTTAGTTGCTGTTACTGGAGTCATGGTCAAACACTATGTTATAAGTGAACAACAGCTGCATCCTCCTTTCACATTGGATAATGATAGTTGTCCTGAAGACACTTCTTTAAATTTTCATTTTAACTGCTGATACAGTTAACTGCCACATACTCAAATTTGTCAATACAGTCGGAGCTGTGGTGCCAATGCTCTTAAGTGAGTACTTTCACCCTCTGACTGTAGCTACGATTGGTTTAAATATTTGGATGCAAATAAGTTAGGGCAAATCTACTACCTTACGGATTTCGATCTTTTGACTGATTGTTTTTAATTATCTTTATTTTCTTTAACACATTTGACTAATTTTGTTTAAGTCATAGAGTCATAGAACACTACAACACGAAGCAGGCCCTTCAGCCCACCTAGTCCATGCACTTCAGCCCAACTATTTTCAAATGTCATTTTTTTTGCTCATGTGCAGTAGGAGGAGATTCACCAAAATATCTGTTTTAATGTGGACAGAGATATTTTTTTAAAGTGCCTAGTGTGGACGCCTATCGTTTTTACGTGAAACCAGCGTTTTCAATGTTGTCCGGTCTAGTGTGGACGTCCTCTTAGAGTAGGTTACGAGGTCAGCACGTCGTGGGGCCGAAGAGCCTATTCTGTGCAAATAAGATATATTCAGGCATGCAGACGTTAATGGAGCTGTGCCAGTAAAATGCAAACTTTTATGGTTTATATGGCCATGTTTAACAATGATCAAAGCAAGCATTTCACAGTGAATAGCATTTGGACAAAGTTCACACTTACTATTGAATTAGTGTTTGATGCTGACTAGTATTTAAACATTTTAAAAATGATTTTAGGTGGTATGCACTGTAACATGTAGTGGAGTTTTGATTTTCCAACAATGGTTAAGGGTTTAAGGAAGTCAATTGTTCATGTTCGGGTTTCCCAGGTGAGTTCATTAACTTAGTTTCAGGAGAAGATGAATGGTGTAGGGAGTAGACTGAAAAGCAGGCTTTGTCTTCTGGAAATCCGCTTGGATATGTGGAAAGACTAAAGGGACTAGGTATGAAGAAATCTGCAGGTAAGCAATAAGCTGGTGGCATCCAATTTAATTGAAGGCCAAAGGGCCTATACTGTTCTGATTCTTGTTTGGTTTCAGCTGTAGTTCAGGTTGTATTGTATGAAGCAAGAATCCTCAGCATTGAAGCAACCCTGCTCAGAGCAAAATTCAGGCCAACCAGGACTTGTCACTGCATTTATCAGCCTTCAGCCAATTGACTTCAGTTAATTGTCTTTCTAGCAAATGGCTTAAATGCAGCTGCCTCTTCCCTGTTCACTAAAAACAATTCGACTGGTTTCCTTCCCTTCATTAGCACCTTCCTTTCTCCCTTTTCATTTCAGTTCCCACAGCCATTAGTTGTTTTGTCCATGTGGAATTTAATTTACATCCATTTCCTCTGCTTCTATTTACCTGCACGAAACTATCACATTCTGACTAGAGGACATGTGAAATAAAGGACAGCCCCTTGAAATAATAGAATGATGCAGTGTTTACCCCCGCACTTCCACAACACAAATCAGGAAGTGTAATCTTATTGCTACATGAGCTAAGGGACCTGGAATGATGTGCCTCAGGAGGACAGTCTGCATGAATTAGCAGCAAAAATTAGTACATTTACTACACCCTCAAGATGCAGACTATCAATAAGAAACTGATAAATGTTTCACATATATTTTCAAGATACATTCTGCAAATCTATCATTCATAATGATGGCAAAATGAATTTGCTGTAAGTGAAGCTAGCTATCAGAATCAAACCAGATTTAATATCACCGACATATGTTAACTTAGTGGCAGCAGTGCAGTGCAGTGCAATACATGATAATATATGGAGAGACAAAAAAGTAAATCATTTACGGTAAGTATATATGTGTATTAAGTATTTAAAATAAAAATAGTGCAAAATGGAAATAATGTATTTTTAAAAGAGAGGTAATGTTCATGGGTTCAATGTCGATTTAGGAATCAGATGGCAGAGGGGAAGAAGCTGTTCCTGATTTGAATTGAATTGACTTATTACTTACATTCTTCACATTCATGAGACTTTTTTTCACTGTGCCGTGGTCTGCTCTTTATCAGATTATGGTATTGCTTTGCACTGTTGGAACTTTATGTTAAATTATGTGGTTTTTGTCAGTTAGTGTTTTATCAATTATAGTATTATCTGCACTGTTGTAACTAAATGTTATAATTATGTGATTTTTGTCGGTCTTTTATCAATTATGGTATTGTCTGCACTGTTGCAACTAAATGTTAACTATAACTGAGGTTTTGTGTAGGTTTTTGGTTTGTTGGGTGGTAGTGCTGGTCTCTTGACTTGGTGTGTCTGGGTAGTCTTGTTTTGTCTGATGGGTTTGGAGCTCCTTTCCAGAAAACGTGCTAAGACGGTAGCGCGATATCGATACGCAGCAGCCTCTCCGGACTCTGGACTGGGGATTACCAAACGTTATGTGGTTTTTCTTGTGTGGTCTTGTTTTGTCGTGTGCTTTTTTTGTGATACCATTCCGGAGAACATTGTCTCATTTTTTAACTGCATTGCATTTGCGGTTTCTAAATGATAATAAACTGAATCTGAATCTGAGTAAAAATCTTTATGTTACATCTCTGTCTGAATGTGCAATGTGCGCCTTTAGGCTTCTGTACCTCTCTCCTGATAGTAACAACAAGAAGAGAGCATGTCCTGGGTGACAGGGATCTTTAATAATGGATGCCTCCTTTCTGAGGTACTGCTCCTTGAAGATGTTTTGGATACTATGGCGGCTAGTATCCAAGATGGAGCTGATTAATTTAACATATTTCTATAGCTTCTTTTGGTCCGGTGCAGTAGTCCTCCCCCCACACCCATACCAGACAGTGATTCAGCCCATCACAATGCTCTCCATGGTATATCTGCCCTCACCTTACACATTGTTGTGTGAAACACAGTTTTTCTGAAACAATAGCCCAAACCCACACAGGAATAGTAACAACTGAATTATCCAGGGATCCTGATTGCGTCTCATTAGTGCACCTTCCTCTGGACAAAGAGTTGCTGAGGGTCTCAGAGTTGCCATTCAAAATAAAGCAGTGAGATGTTATGTCTGTTAAGGTGTAATAGTCAGCCATTCCCTCTACAGAACTGTATCCAATCACTTTCATCTCCAAGGATGGATAACAAAACCTGAACATTTTCTTACTGGCTGTTATGTGATTATTCTCTAAGACTGTTTCTTAGGTTTTAATGGAACTTCTTGAATACCCCCCTCCCCACCTGACACTCATGTTGAATTCAGCCTTGTCAGTTGTGTATTATTTCCCTGCTTTTACTTCCACCCCATTTGCTTCCTGTCTGATTCAATCTCCGTCATTTCTGATGTATGTGGGCACACATGTCTTAATGCCTTTGTAGTAGATTTCATCTCCGATAGTGATTTCCATTCCACAAGATACTAATATATTTTACTTTCACAACCTGTAGTGATGTCCATTGAAATGAAGTTTTCTGCCATTAATTATATCCTTTATTCATCAGATGATCAGAAAAATTATTAGTAATCTGGCCCTGTAATTGATATCTTCATGGATCTTTCTCTGTTGCTGTAAGAGCTGTTGGTGTTATATCTGCATATCTGAGTGCCAGGAATGAAGGAAACCATGAAAAGACCTGATGGGCCGCATTGTTTTTTGATAGATGAAACAGGGAATCGTCAGTAGGTTAAGAAGATCAGCAAACAATAAAATATTCAGAAAGCCTAATGATCCAAATTAATTCTGTCAGGTAAAAGGAACTGGAGAATGTAATCCAAATGGATTTACCAAGTATTTTTTGTGCAAATAAGTGTGACAGAATTAAAAGCTAATACCTGATGCTTAACAAATCATAAATAACTCTTTAATGCATTGAGTATAGATAGCAGTGGTTCATTAAAATAATTGAATTCCTGATCTAAAAGGCAATATTTAAATTAAGACTTGATGAAGATTAAAGTACTTTATACTGTACCCAAATATCAATCCAAGCTCTAGACTAAGAGAGTTTTACCTCTGCATAACCTATGGTCTTCTTAACAAAAATAAAATTGTTCTTGTTTTTTTTCATGACAAAGAACATGATATTTTACAAATATTGCCAATCTAAAAGAGATCCGTGGACGACCTATTGGTGGCATATTAAAAAGCAATCTTGTCCAAGAATGCAGGCAGATCATAAACCTGCATGTCGTTACCTGGTCTGGCAAATCTAATGTAGATCCTGGTAGATTATATATCTGGGTCAGTCAGCAAATCTACTAAGGGTATTTAATAAAAAGGAGTTAATGTGGTGCAAGATGATTGCAAATTGCCAACTGTTTGACAGATCAATATTGTGTGCTTAGCCCTCCTGCTCTACTCACTTTACACTTAAGACTGTGTGGCCAAGCACAGCTCCAATACCATATTCAAGTTTGCTGATGATAGGCCGAATCGAAGGATGTGACACATCAGCATATAGGAGGGAGAACGAAAATCTGGGTAAGTGGTGCCACAACAACCTCTTACTCTTAAGACAGCAAGACCATGGAGCTGATTATTGACTTCAGGAAGAGGAAACCTGAGATCAATGAGCCTGTTCTCACTCGGAGATCAGAGGTGGAAAGGGTCAGCAGCTTTAAATTCCTCAATGTTATCATTTCAGAGGACCTGTCCTGGGCCCAGCGTGAAAGTGCAATTATGGAGAAAGCACAGCACCAACTCTACACCCTTTAAAGTTCGAAGTTATAAGTAAGATTTATTATCAAAGTCCATATATGTCACCACATACAACCCTGAGTTCTTTAGGAGTTTTGGAAGATTCAGCAAAAATTTCATAGATGTGTGGTGGAGAGTATATTAATTGGCTGCATCACAGCCTGGTATGCCCCTGAACAAAGTGTAAAGGATATGGGCCAGTCCATCACAGGTAAAGCCCTCCCCACCATTGAGCATATCTGCATGGAGCATTGTTGCAGGAAAACAGCATCCATCATCAGAGACCCCCACCACCCAGATCATTCTCTCCTCTCGCTGCCATCAGGAAAAAGGTACAGGAACATAAAAACTCACACCACCAGGTTCAGAAATAGCTATTACCCCTCAACCATCAGGCTCTTGAACCAAAGGGGATAACTTCACTTGTCCCATCACTGAAATGATCTCTCTTTCAAGGACTCTTCACCTCATGCTCTTGATATTTATTGCCTTTTTTTCTTTTTGTATTTGCAGTTTGTTGTCTTTTACACACTGGTTGTACACCAGTTGGTTGGGTCTTTCACTGACTCTGTTATGGCTACTGGATTTCTTGAGTATGCCTGCAAGAAAATGAATCTCGGGGTTGTATATGGTGACATATATTTACTTTGAACCTTTTTAACTTTGTTGCTCAACAGTGGTTGCATTTCATTTTCTGAAGTATAAACTTTGCAGGTATGTACCTTTACTCTAACATACCTACCTATGTGAAATTGTCTTAACTCTTGAGACAGTACAAATGACAATCATCATCGTTTTATCTCAATATAAATGATCACCAACACATTGTCTCACTATAAATGACAATCTGGGTATTGCCTCAGAATAAATGTACTCAATATGATTCAATCCATAATTATCCTATTATTGACTGATCCAAGGAGTTTTTTTTTCAATTTTTCTCTAAAAACTTCAACAAAATTTTTCCTAATGTTTGAGTATATTTTCCATTTCAGACAGTAATTCATTATTGAATTCTCTGCCAACTCCACCTAGTGACTGACTTAAACTTGGGAATCAGGTGTACATGACAAATATATTAAAGTTTTCTAGTTCCAAATAAATTTATGACCATATGATTTAATCATATTTCCTGATATTCCATTGGCAAGCTACTAAAACATACCTTTTTTGCAATGTTTCTGACTCAAATTTCTCTCTACTTGCTTCATTCCCATTTAACTTAGTTTCTTTATGTTCATCCTAAGTGTTAGAAACTATTTACATAGTCCTATCCTTTTCTAGCAAGTCTCTTCATCCTAATGAGACTGAAGTGCTCCAAATATTGAGTAACAGATTTTTATAATCATTATTACCAGAGAATATTGTTGTTTTCTTTTCCATCAAAGAAAAGTAATCCATTTCAAGAGATTAAAAATGAATCAAAGGGTGGAATTAATGAAGTTCACATTCGTTCAATTTAATTGTATCACATGACTTCTTTAAGGCTCTATGACTCTCCAAATGGAATTATTATTATAAAGCATCAATGGATCTTGAAAATTATTCAAAGAAATTCAGTAATAATTCTTGGCATGAAAGACACACAGAGAACATCAGTAGAAAAGGAAACTGGAGATTTTGCAGATTAATCTTCCAAACATGTTTTTAAGTTTAAGGCTTGCAGGTTAACTTGTCCTCTGCCATGGAGGCACTTATTATCTGAGGACAATACAAATGGCAAACTGCATTCTTCAATCACTACGACTGAGAGTTGTTCTTGAATGCGTTGTCATTGCTGTAACTGGTCTGAGCATCTCATGTTTAGGATACTTTTTGTCATGCCAACTATCTGATTATAGATTGTCATAATTCAGAGTCATTGACAGTACTCTATGTGATCTGAATCTGAATTCTTCCGACCTGGCAAACGTGAAGAAATCAGCATTCACTGTTATTATGAGATAATTTGGACAGCAACTCAGGGCATCTACATATGTATATTTAGTTTAACCTAGAAAACTCCTTGTCATGCTACTCAAAAAGACAAGGTCAAAGTAAATCAAAGTCAATTTATTGTCAAAGAACGTATATGTCACCATATATTAACTCTCTTGAGATTCAGTTTCTTGCAGGAATTTACAGGAGTATAAAGAAATACTACAGAATTTATGGAAAACTATACATAAAAAGACTAGCAAAGAAGCAATGAGCAAAAGAAAACAAACTGCACAAATAAAAAAAGTAAATAAATAATATTGAGAACATGAGTCACAGTCTTTTAAAGTAAGTCTGTGAGTTATGGAATCAGTTCAGAGTTGGGGTGAGTGAAGTTATCCATGCTAGTTCAGGAGTCTGATGGTTGTAGGGTAATAACCATCAGTAATAACAGCCTTATTGTGTGTGACTTAAGGCTCACGTACATCCTGCCTGATGGTCTTAGTGAGGTAATGCTTTCTCAACTAAATTTGCTGCTTCACCACACACTTTTAAGCTCTGTTCTGAAATTAATTCCATGGTGTGAACTTGCTGTACTTGCCAACTAGCTCTGTACAAAGTTGGAGTTGGTTTATTTTAGATTAAATGATTTCTTAGGTACTGCCAAATTACCTTTCTAGAGCTGAACAAATACGATTGTTTTAGAAACGTATCCTATTTCCTCGGAGAAGATTAACGTGATATTTTTTCCAAATATCATTTCTAAAATCAGATACAATTACAAGATTTAGAAGGCATTTGCGTAGGTGCTTGGAGAAAAAAAGATGTTGTGAGATCTTGCCCAATGCAAGCAAAAGGGATTAGCACAGATAGGCATCACTTACAGCACACACATGCTTCTGTGCTGTATGATTCGAAGCTCTTTTATTGCTGGACTTATTTGCTGTTCTTTTGCTTCATATTATGTCTTACATGATCTTTATCTTATTCCTGTACATCATTCAAGTCTGACTTACTCTGAACTTCATACTTCCAGATTTCAAGTGGCAAAACCTTTTCAGTCAGGTTGAATGTCTTTACCTATAGAGGGCAGTACACATAAACTGATGCCCAGTAATAGCAAGTCTCCACTGAAAACTCCCTTCAATCCATTTTGGGTGACAATTGACATCTGTCAGTGAAGTGACCAGTAATCCATGTGCTTCACCAGGTGAAAACCTGGGCCAAAGCATCTGTCACAAGTGCTGTTGCATTTTTTGAAGGTGGGCTTTCTAAATTTTGGTAAACAGACAACACCAATACCTACATCAGGCTGTTGGTTATTGATTACAACCCAGTGCTTAAAATCATCATTCCCTCAGTACTAATCAACAAGCTTCAAAACCTGTGCCTCGGTACCTCCCTCTGCAAACGGATCGTTGACCTCCTCATCAGGAGACCACAGTCACTGCGGATCAGAAATAGCATCTCCTCCTTTCTGAAACCTTAAGGATGCATCCTTAGTCCACTGCTCTACTGTTGTTGGCAGAACCGCAGATGGTGAGATGGCGTACAGCAGTGAGATAGATTGGGTGGTGTCGCAATAACACCTTGCACTCAGTGGTTGTAAGGCCAAGCAATTGATTGTAGACTTCAGGAAGAGGAAGTCGAAGGAACACACACCAGTGCTGATAAAAGGATCAGGAGTAGAAAGGGTAAGCAGTTTCAGGTTCCTGTGTGTTAACATCACTGAAAATATATCCAGGGCCCAAAATATTGATGCAATTACGAAAAAGGCACATCAGCGGCTAAATTTCATTCAGAGTTGAGGGTATGTCACCAAGGATTCAAGTTGATTTATATAGATGTACAGTGGAGAGTATTCTAATTGGTTGTATCACCATCTGGTATGGTGGACCACTGCACAGGATTGGAAAAAGCTGCAGAGGGTTGCAAACTCAGCCAGCTCCATCATGGGCAGTAGCCTCCCCACCATTGAGGACATCTTCAATATACAAAGCCTCAAAAAGGTGGCATTCATCATTAAGGACCCCATCATGCCAGTAATACTACCAGTGAAGAGTAGGTACAGGATCCTGAAGACACACACTCAATACTTAAGGAACAGCTCAAGTTCAAGATCAAGTTTAATTATCATTCAATCATATACAAATACAGCTGAATTGACCAGAGTTCCTCAGGTGCCAGGGTGCCAAATGTACACAGCACAGTCAAAATAGCAAATAAACGTAGTCATACAAAAAATATATATAGCCCAAGTCTCAGAGTGACATGTCCCGCAAACTGATGGTGCAGATACCAGCAGTCTGCAGATGAATGCACACATGTTCAGAGGTACAAACTTCAAAGTAAAATTTATTAGCAGAGTACATATACGTCACCACATACAACCCTGAGATTCTTTTTCTCTGGGCGCACTGAGCAAATCTATAGAACAGTAACTCTAAACTGTAAACAAACTGTGCAAAAGTAGATATAAATAAATAGCAATAAATAAATGGCATGAAATAACAATATAACATCCATCAATATAACAGAGTCCTTAAATGAGTCTAGCTATTCAGTTTTGTGCAAGAGCCTGATGGCTGAGGGGTAGTAACTGTTCGTGAACTTGGTGGCGTGAGTCCTGAGGCACCCATACCTTCTACCTGATGGCAGCATGGCCTGGGTGGTGAGGATCTTTGATGATGGATGCTGCTTTTCTATGGCAATGTTTTATGTAGATCTGCCCAATGGTTGGGAGAGTTTAGTGGTGATGTACTGGGCCAAATCCACTACTTTTTGTAGGATTTCCCGCTCAAAGGTGTTAGTGTTCTCATACCAGGCTGTAATGCAGCCAGTCAGCACACTTCCCACCACACATCTCTAAACGTTTTCCAAGGTTTTCGATGACATGCCGAATATCTGCAGACTCCTGAGGAAGTAGAGGCACTATCAAGGATAGATCCTCTGAGATAGTGACTCAGAAATTTAAAGTTACTGACTTTCTCCACCTCTAATCCACCGATGAATACTGGCTCATGGACCTCGAGTTTCTCTCTCCTGAAGTCAGCAATCAGTTCCTTGGTCTTATTGACATTGACTGAAAAGTTGTAGTTACCACACCGCTCAGCCAAGTTTTCCATCTCCCTCCTGTATGCTGATTCATAAGCTCCTTTCATACAGCCTACAAGAGTGGTGTTGTCAGTAAACTTGTATATGGTGTTGGAGCTGTACTTAGCTACACAGTCATAGGTGTAAACTGAGCAGAGCAGGGGACTAAGTACTCATTACTGCTGTGCTCCTCTGCTGATGGGAATTGTGGAGGAGATGTTTTTGCAAATCCGAACTGACTGTCTACAAGTGTTGAAAACCAGGATCTAGTTATACAAGGGGGGTATTGAGACCCAAGGCTGATCCTGGATCCCACTCATCCCCATATGCCTGCCTTCTCACCACAACCTTTGATGCCCTGACCAATCAGGAAACTATCACTTTCTGCTTTAAATATTCCCACAGTCTTGACCTCCACAGCTGTCTGTGGCAGAGCATTCCACAGATTCACTACTTTCTGGCTAAAAAATATTTCTCCTTACATTTGTTCTAAAAAGTCATTCCTCAATTTTGAGGCTGTGCCATCTAGTTCTGGATACCCCACTGTAGGAAACATCTTCTCCAAATCCAACCTATCTAGTCCTTTCAACACTTGGTAGATTTCAGTGAGATACTCAGGCATTCTTCTAAATTCAGTGAGTACAGATCCAATTGCCAAATACTCCTCATAAGTTAACCACTTCATTTCTAGAATCATCCTCGTGAACTTCTTCTGGATTCTCTCCAAAGACAATACATCCTTTCTGCAATATGGGACCCAAAACTGATGATAATACTCCAAGTGTGGCCTGACTATAGTGTCTTATAAAGCCTCAGCATCATCTTCTTTTTTTTATATTCTATTCCCCCTGAAATGAATGGTAACATTGCATTTGCCTTCTTTACCACAGACTCAACGTGTAAGTTATTCTTCCAGAAGTCTTGCACAAAGACTCCTAAGTCCTTTTGTACCTCTGATGTTTGAATTTTCTCCCCAGTTAGATAATAGTCAGCACTTTTATTCCTTTTACCAAAATGCAGAATCATACATTACTCGACACTACCACATTTTTGCTCAGTCTTCCAATTTATCTATGTCCTGTTGTAATTGCTTTGCTTCCTCAGCGCTACCTACCAGTCCAACTATCTTCTTATCATCCAGAAACTTTGCCACAAAGCCATCAAATCTATTATCTAAATCATTGACCAACAAAGTAACGATCCCAATACTGACCCCTGAGGAACACCACTAGTCAATGGCAGATATCAGAAAAGGCCCCCTTTATTGCCACTCACTGCCTCCTGCCTGTCAGCTATTTCTCTATCCATGCCAGTATGTTTTCTGTAATGCCATAGGATTTTATCTTGTTAAGTAGCCTTATGTGTGGCACCTTATCAAATGCCTTCTGAAGATCCAAGTAAATGACAACCACTGCCTCTCCTTTGTCCACCCTGCTTGTTACTTCTTCAAAGGACTCAAACATATTTGTCAGGCAAGATTTCTCTCCACAGAAACCATGTTGACTTTGACTTATTTTGTCATTATCCTCCCACTATCCAGGAATCTCATCCTTAATAATGAACTCTGACACTTTTCCAACCACTGAGATTAGGCTAACTGGCCTATAATTTCCTTTCTTTTGCCTTCCTCCCTTCTTAAAGAGTGGAGTGACATTTGCAATCTTCCAGTTCTCTAGAACCATGCCAGAATAAAGTGATTCTTAAAAGATCATAACCAATGAATTTGCTATATCTTCAGCAACAATTTTCAGGACTCTGGCATGCAGTCCATCTGATCCATGTGACTTAGTCTCGGTGGCATGGTGGAGGTGTTCTTCGAGGTGTGCAGTCTCTTCAGAGGCAGTCCTTCTCCAGCTTTCCCTATCCTGTGCTAATTTCTCCCTCTATTCAGGTTGATGTGGCACTTCCTCAGGTCAGTCTTGATATTGACCTTGAACACCTTTTTCTGCCCTCCAGGAGTGCGCTTTGCATCCTTGAGTTGGCTGAACAGGAGTTGTTTAGGGAGGCGGGAGTCAGGCATACGGATGATGTGGCTGACCCATCGCAACTGGTGTTGATTCATGATTGTGGCTATAAAGTTAATGTCAGCTTCCTCCGGGATGCTGGAGTTAGTTCTTCCAGATAACCCTCAGAATCTTTCGGAGGCATCTCTGATGGTAAGTTTCAAGGGATTTTATTTGCCTGCTGTATGTTGTCCATGACTCTGCTCCATATAGGTAGGAGGGGAGGACTATATGTTTCTAGACCAGAAGCTTAGTGTTGGTCTTGATATCCTGATCATCAAATATATTTTAGGCTAGTTTGCCGTCATATTTCATCTTTCCCCTTCTTATGGCTTTTTTAGTTGTCTTTTGTTGGATTTTGAAAACTTCCCAATCATCTAACTTCCTACTCACTTTTGCTACATTATATGCCCTTTCCTTGGCTTTTATGCAGTCCATAAATTACTTTGCCAACCACAGTTCCCTAACTCTTGCCATTTGAGAGCTTATTCTGTGGGACGTATCTATCCTACACAATGTGAACTATTCCAAGAAACTCCATTCCAAGAAACTCCAGCCACCTCTGCTTTTCTGCCATCCCTGCCAGTAACACCCCCCCCCCCCCACCAATTCCACCTCGGCAAGCTCCTGCCTCATGCCTCTGTAATTTCCTTTATTCTGTTGCAATACTGATATGTGACTTGTGCTTCACCCCTTCAAATTGCAATATGAATTCAATCATAGTATGATCACTGCCTCCTATGGGTTCCTTTACCTTAAGCTCCCTAATAATGTTTGGGTTATTACACAGCACCCAATCTAAGATAGCCTTTCTCTGAGTAGGCTCAAGCACAAACTACTCTAAAATGTCGTCTTGTAGGCTTTCAACAAATTCCTTCTCTTGCAATCTGACACCAACCTGATTTTCCTAATCCCCTTGCATATTGAAGTACCCCATTACATTGTGACATTACCCTTATTACATGCCCTTTCCTGCTCCCCTTGCAATCTCAACCCCATATCTTGGCCGTTATTTGGAGGCCTACATATGTTTCCCACAATGGTTTTTTTTTTACCCTTGCAGTTTCCTAACTCCACCCACAAAAATTCAACATTCTCTGACCCTATGTACCTCTTTTTAAAGATGTAATTCCATCTCTTACCAACAGAGCCACACCACCAACTATGCTTTCGATGCAAAGTCCATCCTGTGATGTTAAGCTCTGAACTCTGACCTTCTTTCAACCGTCCCAGTGAAGCCCACAACATCATACCAGCCAGTCTCTAATTGTGCCACAAGTTCGTTCACCTTACTCCAAATATGACATGCATTTAAATACAGCACCTTCAGTCCTGCATTCTTCACCCTTCTGAATTTTGCCTCTGTACTACAATTTAACTCTTTGCTCTGTCTGCATTTGTATCCAGTCATTGACTTGTCCTTCCTTACATTCATATTACACCCATCATCTAGAGGAAACCTGCTGGCTCATCCTCAGCTCTATCATACTGGTTCCCATTCCCTTGCCATATTAGCTTAAACCATTCCCAACAGCTCTACTAAATCTGCCCGCAAGAATATTGGTTTCAAGTGCATCCTGTCCCATTTGTACGGGTCATACCTGCCCCATAAAAGGGCCCAATTATCCAGAAATCTGAATCCCTGCCCTCTGCTCTAGTTCTTCAGCCACACATTTATCTGGCACCTCACTCTATTCCTATCCTCACTGTTGGGTGGCACAAGCAGCAGTGCCGAGATTACTGTCCTTGAGGTCCTGCTTTTCAACTTCCTTCCGAACTCACTGTATTTTGTTTTCAGGGTATTCTCCCTTTTTCAACCTATGTCCTTGGTACCAATATGTACCACAACTTCATGATTTTCAGGATATTGTGGGCACATTCAGAAACATGACAGACTCTGGCACTTGGAAGCCAAACTACCATCGCTGTTTCTTTTTCATGTCAATAGAATTGCCGGACTGTCCCTCTAACTGTTGAGTCATCTATTACTGCTGCAATCCTCTTCAGTTCCCTACCCTTTTGAGCCAAAGGCATGGCCGTTGTTGCTTCCCCCAGACAGGTCGTACCCCCCCCCCACCCAACAGTACTCAAAATGGAGTACTTATTGTTGAGGGGGGGAGGGTGGCCACAGACGTTGCCTGTTGTTTCCCTTCCCTCTCGTGACAGTCACCAATTTATCTGTCTCCTTTCGCCCTGGGGTGACTGCCTTCCTGTAGCTCCTGTCTATCACCTTTTCACTTTCCCTAACAAGCTGCAGCTCCAGTTCCCTAACATGGTCTCTAAGGAACTGCATTCAAGTGGCCTTCATGGAGGCTAGAGGTCTGGAAATCAGACATCTGACACTCTGAACAGAGCACAACACTGGCCCTGCAGACATAATCCCTCATTGTTTCAAGAGTTAAGTAAGAAAAAAGAATTAAGCAATAAACTTACCCTACTTACTTCACCTCTGCCTGTTCTCGCCAAAGCCTTGCACCCCTGACTGAGACCACTTCCACGATGATTGCTCCGCTGGACGGTACCTCACTTTTATGGAGTCTGGGTTCTTCAAGCTCCGCTCCATTGGGCACACTCCTACTGGGTCTGCGCCACTGTCCAATCAAAGATTCCCGCTGAAAACTGGCTGCCTTATCGAGCTCCAGACCACGGGAAGACTTCTACTACATTCTTGCAGTTTACTGGTTAGTTTTGAAGGGGTGATGGTTTTAAATGCCGATTTGTAATCAATGAAGAACATCCTGATATATCCATCTTAGCTGTCCAGGTGTTCCAGGGTTGTGTGAAGAGCCAACAAGATAGCATCTGCTGTAGATCTGTTGTTTCGGTAGGTGAATTGGAGCAGATCCAAGTCACCACTCAGACAGGAGCTGATATGCCTCAACACCAGCCTCTCAAAACACTTAATTGCTGTGGATGTAAAAGCGACTGGGTAATAGTTATTTAGACAGATTAGCATGCTCTTCCTGGACACCAGTACGATTGAAGCCTGCTTGAAGCTGGTGGGTACCACATGTTGCCAGAGTGAGAGGTTGAAGATATCAGCCAGCTGGTCAGCACAGGTTTTCAGTGCTCGACCAGGGACTCCATCCATCATCCAGCTTGTCATTCCACTGATCAAACATTGGGGGGCAGCACCGATAAGAGAGGCCTGTCCTGGACTGCAACTGCAGGCGTGTCTCAAGCTTGAGGTTTAGTCCTTGTTGCAACTGAGTCCATGCAGTTCTACCCGGCTCTCTGTCACACCAAAAAACATGGGAAACGGGCCTTTGGCATCTTATAAATGTCCAACAGGGTCTTGCAATCTCAAGAGAACCATCTAAGGTATCAACCACTACTACAATGCATGCTGCCTTCACGCACCATCTCCGATGCCTTCCTGTAGCAGGCAGCAATATAGTCCGCACCAAGTCTGAAGGATGGTTGCAGTTGGGAGCTGAATGTCCAAGGCTACACGTTGTATTGGAGGGATAAGAAGGTAGGCAGAGGGATTGGTATGGCTGTACTGGTAAAGAACGGCATCAATTCAGTGGAAAGATATGACATAGGATTAGATGATGTTGAATTAAAAACTGCAAGGGTAAAAGGACATTGATGACAGTTATATACAGTCGGCCCTCCATATCCGCGGATTCCTTAAGCGCGGATTCAACCAACCGAGGATCGGGAAAACCCGGAAGTTCTCTCTCCAGCACTCATTGCTTGAGCATGTACAGACTATTTTTTCTTGTCATTGTTCCCTAAACAATACAGTATAACAACTATTTACAAAGCATTTACATTGTATTAAGAATTATATGTAATCTAGAAATGACCTAAATGTACAGGCACTCTCCGGGTTATGAATGAGTTCCGTTCCTGAGTCCATCTTTAAGTCGGATTTGAGGTCGGAACAGGAATATCTGGTATTATTTAGCGTCAGTTAGTCAAACATTTTTCTTAGTATATAGTACATATTTTACCTTTCTATACACTTAAAACACTTATGAAACATACATATTTCAATAATTTAACCACTGCATTGCTTAGTAATAATTGTAGCTTTCATCGGGGCAGGGCCTTTCACATTCTCCATTAAAATTGTTCTGATCGTTGACCGACTGTAGCCTAATGCTTTTCCAATGACTGATGGTATTTCACCTCTTTCCAATCGCTTTATTATTTCCACTTTATTTTCAATTGCGATCGTGATTATTTTGGTGAACAGAAACACTGAGGATTCAGAGCTACACCGCCAGGTCCTAATGTCCACCTCACTGAGACAGGTTAAATAAAGTCTGGAGTTCCGCTGGGTCCTAATGATCACTACACTGATTCAGATTAAATAAGGGTCTTGAGCATCCACGAATTTTGGTATCCGCGGGGGTTCCCGGAACCGGTCCCCCACGGATAAGGAGGGCCGACTGTGCAGGCCTCTCAACAGTGGCTGGGAGGTGGACCAATAGAAAAGGCAAGTCAAAAGGGCAATGTTATGGCAATCATGGGAGGTTTTAACATGCAGATCGATTGGGAAAATTAGGTTGGTAATAGATCTCAAGAGAGCGAGTTTGTTGAATGACTAAGAGATGACTTTTTAGAGCAGTTTGTCATTGAGCCTGCTAGGGGATCAGCAATACTGGACTGGCAGTTATGTAATGAACCAGAGGCGATTAGGGAACTTAAGGTAAAAGAACCCTTGTGAACTGGTGATCACAATATGATTGAGTTCAACTTGAAGTCTGATAGGGAGTAAGTAAAGTCTGATGTAGCAGTATTTCAGTGAAGTTAGGGAAATTACAGTGGTATCAGAAAGGAGTTAGCCAAAGTAAATTGGAAGGAGCCGCTGGCAGGGATGTCAGCAAAGCAGCAATGGCGTGTGTTTCTGGAAAAACTGAGAAAGGTGCAGGACATGTGTATTCAAAAAATGAAGAAATACTCAAATGGTAAAATAGTACAACCATGGCTGACAAGGGAAATCAAAACTATTATAAAAGCAAAAGAAAGGGCATACAACAAAGCAAAAATTAATGGGAAGATAGAGGATTGGGAAGCTTTTAAAAACCTACAGAGAGCAACTAATAAATCATCAGAAGGGAAAAGATGAAATATGAAAGCAAGCTAGCAAATAATATCAAATATCAAAGTTTTTTCAAGTATGTTAAAAATAAAAGGGTTATGGGAGTGGATATAGGACCACGAGAAAATGAGGCAGGAGAAATAATAATGGTGAACAAGGAGATGGCTGATGAACTAAATGAGTATTTTGTGTCACTCTTCACTGCGGAGGACACTAGCAGTATGCCTGATGTTGTAGTGTGTGAAGGACGAGAAGTGGGTGCAGTTACTGTTACAAGAGAGAAGGTGCTTAAAAAGTTGAAAGACCTAAAGGTACTTAAGTCACCCGGTTGAGATGAACTGCACACTGAAAGAGGTAGCGTTAGAGATTGTGGTGGCATTAGATATGATCTTGGTGCCTGAGGACTGGAAAATTGCAAATGTCACTCCACTCTTTAAGAAAGGAGGAAGGCAGCAGAAAGGAAATTATAGACCAGTTAGCCTGACCTCAGTGGATGGGAAGATGTTAGAGTCAATTATTAAGGATGAGGTGATGGAGTATTTGGTGACACAGGACAAAATAGTATAAAGTCAGCATGGTTTCCTTCAGGGAAAATCCTGCCTGACAAACCCATTGGAATTCTTTGAGGAGATTCCAAGTAGGATAGATAAGGGGGATGCAGTGGATGTTGTAATTTTTGGACTTTAAGAAGGCCTTTGACAAGGTGCCACACATGAGGCTGCTTACCAAGTTAAGAGCCCACGGTATTACAGGAAAGTTACTAACATGGTTAGAGCATTGGCTGATTGGAAGGAGGCAGCGAGTGGGAATAAAAGGATCCTTTTCTGGTTGGCTGCCAGTGATTAGTGGTGTTCTGCAGGGGTTGGTGTTGGGACCACTTCTTTTTATGCTGTAAATAAAAGATTTAAATGATAGAATAAATGGCTTTGTTGCCAAGTTTGCAGATGATACAAAGATTGGTGGAGGGGCAGGTAGTATTGAGGAAACAGGTAGGATGCAGAAGGATTAGGAGAATGGGCAAGAAAGTGGCAAATGAATAAATGTTGAAAAATGCATGGTCATGCACTTTGGTAGTAGAAATAAATGTGTGGACTATTTTCTAAATGGGGAGAAAATCAAGAGGGACTTGGGTGTCGTTGTGCAGAACACCCTGAAGGTTAACTTGCAGGTTGAGTCAGTGGTGAGGAAGGCAAATGCCATGTTAGCAATTATTTCAAGAGGTCTAGAGAATACAAGAGTGGGGAGGTGACACTGAGGCTTTATAAGGCACTGATGAGGCCTCACCTTGAGTATTGTGAACAGTTTTAGGCTCCTTATCTAAGAAAAGATGTGCTGGCATTGGAGCGGGTCCAAAGGAGGTTCCCAAGGATGAATCCAGGAATGAAAGGGTTAACATACAAGGAACATTTGATGGCTCTGGGTCTGTACTTGCTGGAATTCAGAATGATGATGGGACATCTCATTGAAACCTTTTGAATGTTGAAAGTCCTAGACAGAGTAGACGTGGAAAGGATGTTTCCTGTGGTGAGAGAGTCTAGGACAAGAGGGCACAGCCTCAGGATAGAGGGGCGCCCTTTCAAAACAGAGATGCGGAGAAATTTCTTTAGCCAGAGGGTGGTGAATTTGTGGAATTTGTTGCCACATGCAGCTGTGGGTGTCAGGTCTTTGGGTGTATTTAAGGCAGAGATGGATAGGTTCTTGATTGGACATGGCATCAAAGGTTACGGGGAGAAGGCTGGGAACTGGGGTTAAGGAGGAGATAGGAAAAAAAGGATCAGCCATGATTGAATGGTGGAGCAGACTCAATAGGCCAGATGGCCTAATTCTTCTCCTATGTCTTACAGTCTTAAGTCCATCTTGTTGATCGGGTAGACCTGCAGTACCTGAAGTCTTAAAATTCAGCATTGTCTTGCGATCGTAAAAAGGACATTTAAAAAAGACGAGAACACCTTTGGTTGACCTCCAAGAGGTCACTGTGTCCAAGCACTTGGCCATCTTACTATAAGGCTTCTTTACCAATGCCATGAGATTATAGAATGGACAGTGAACCAATCCATGAACTTCACCTCACTATTTTTGCTCTCTTTTTGCTCTACTCATTTATGCTTTAATATATTTCTTATTGTAATTGGTATTTTTAAATGTATCACTCTGTACTGCTGCCGCTAAACAACAAATTTGACAACACATGCCAGTGATATTAAAACTAATTCTGATTCTAAATTCAGATGTGAATGGCTAAGCTGCCTTATTTGAAAAATGCCAAATAAATAGACAGAATAAAAGTCGAAGCAAATTTAATTTACTTCATTCACCTGCACTTCAAAGCCTGGGAGAAAGGAATAAGCCAGATATTCTCTCTATAATGATTAACTTTTCTGGGGTTTTTTTTGGTGTCAGCATTCTTTATAACATAATAAGTTGTTCCTTGGTTGGCACCGTTCTCAAGGTCGTGCATTTAAAATCTGGCTGCTTACTTACTGTTTGTCCATTGTCTGGCCTCATTTGGCAAGAAGACTCATTTCCTTCCTTATATTGATTTTTTTCTCTAGTAGGTTTATTAAACTTGGCAACTCTTCCTCTGCAGCTGCCAGTTGGGTCAAAGCAAAGTTCTTGCTATTTTCAAAATGAATGGGACCATATCCCTTCAGCATTCCAGAGAAACTTTGCTGACTTTGGCTTTCTGCTTCACTCTTTTCATCTCCAGCAAAACTCACTCCCTTTCCAAGAGCACCTTCCCATACAACCTGCAAAATATCCCTTATTTCAAGCTTCCAGGTGTATTGTCATTTATTAAAAGCAATTCTTTCTATTGTTAAAGAAAATACCTCAAAGTTTGAAACAGAGGTTTCTTTTAGACTTGTCAATTATTTCAACAAACTGTTGTAAGGTAAATATTGGTTTCAAATTCTGCACTGCCTAAGGTATGATGATTGTTTCCCAAGTTTCACTGTAGGCTTAGAATTCCAATAATGTCCATAGTCAGTATATTGAAAGTATAACTGAGCTAATTATTTTGAATAAATCCAACTCATTGAAGCTGTGCTGAAATAGATCAATTGGAATAATGGAATCATGGAAACAGATCCCTCACTCACTGATTCCACACCAACTACAGTGTCTATAATAGTATTCAACACCTCCCCCCCCCCAGAAGTTCTCATGTTTTGTTGTATTAAAACACTGCATCACAGTGGATTTAATTTGGCTGTTTGTGATCCTGATCAACGGGAAAAGACTCTTTCATGTCAAAGTGAAAACAGATCTCTACAAAGTGATGTAAATTAATTACAAATATAAAACACAAAATAATTGATTGCATAGGCATCGACTCATTTTAAATGACACATCAAAACATCACTTGTACAGCCAATTGGTTTTAGAAGTCACATAATTAGTAAATGGAGATCACTGTGTGCAGTCAAGATTTTCAATTGATTGTAGTAAAAACATGCCTGTATCGGGTTGGTCCAACTGCTGGTGAGTCAGTGTCCTGGCAGAAACTACACAATGAAGACAAAAGGGCATCTGAGCAGCTCCACAAAAAGGTTATTGAAAAGTACGAGTCATAAAATGAATACAAGAAAATATCCAAGTCACTGAATATCCCTTGGAGTACAGTTAAGCCAATCGTCAAGTGGAAAGAATATGGAACAGCTGTAAATCTGCCTAAAGCAGGCCATCCTCAAAAATTGAGTGACTGTGCAAGAAGAGGACTAGTGAGGGAGGCCACTAAGAGAACTACAACAACTCTGGAGGAGTTACAACTCTGGTTGAGGTGATAGAGACTGTACATACCACTGTTGCCCGGGTGCTTCACCGGTTGCAGCTTTATGGGAGAATGGCCAAGAGAAAGCCACTGTTGAGGGGAAAAAAACTCACATGAAATCTTGGTTAGAGTTTGCCAGAAGGCATGCGGGAGGCTCTGAGGTCAGCTGGAAGAAGGTTCTATGGTCTTATGAAACCAAAATTGAGCTTTTTGGTCCTCAGACTAAACACTATGTTTGGCCTAAACCAAACCCTGCACATCATCAAAAACACACCATCCCTACCTTGAAGCATGGTAGTGGCTGCATCATGCTGTGGGGATGCTTTACTGCTGCAGCCTCTGGAAGGCTTGTGAAGGTAGAGGGTAAAATGTATGCAGCAAAACACAGGGAAATCCTGGAGAAAACTTGATGGAGTCTGCAAGAGAACTGTGACTTGGGAGAAGATTTGTTTTCCAGCAAGACAATGACCCCAAACATAAAGCCAAAAGCTATACAGGAATGGCTTAAAAATGACAAAGTTAATGTCCTGGAGTGACCAAGTCAGAGTCCAGACCTCTATCCAATTGAGAATTTGTGGATGGACTTGAAAAGGCTGATCACTCACGATCCCCATGCAATCTGATAGAACTGAATTGACTTTAATACTTACATACATGGGGAGTAAAAATCTTTATGTTTCATCTCTGTCTAAATGTGCAATGTGTAATTTATAATAAATAGTATGTACAACAGGACAGTCAATATAACATAGAAATACAGTTGTGTCAGCATGAATTAATCAGTCTGATGGCCTGGTGGAAGAAGCTGTCCCAGAGCCTGTTGCTCCTGGCTGTTCTGAGGACTCTTCTTCCTCAGAAAGCTGAAACAGGCCAAACTCCCACAAAAGCTGTTGCTTAACTTCTACAGAAGCACAATTGAAACCATCCTGACCAACAGCGCCACAGTGTAGTATGCCAGCTGCACAGCTGCTGAGCGACAAGACCTACATAGTGTGGTGAGGTGGCCCTGTGAATTGTCAGGATGGAGCTCCCAGGACTGGACATCATCTATTCCAGTAGACTCAGGAGGAAAGCAATCAACATAACTGGAGACACTACACAACCCCGGCCACTCCCTGCTTGACTCGCTGCCATCCAGCAAAAGGTTCAGGCCACTAAAATCCAGAACAAACAGACTGAGGAACAGCTTCTACCCCAGAGCTGTGGCCTCCATCACACCACTCACACAGAACAATGTTTGAAACTGTGAACACACACATGCACACACAAGGACTCAAATACTTGCACTAATGGCACTTTGTGCATTACTGTGACATTCTGGTGCTGCTGTAACTTATTTTCTGCTACTTATCTATTTAATACTTTTGTTTTATTACTGACTTGTTTTTATCTACCGCTTTATTTAATTGTCTGAGAGGAAGCTAAACAGAGTTTCATTGTACCTATGTATAATGACTAAAGATCATTCAGTTCAATTCAATTCAATTCAATTATGCTGCAATATCGTTTCCTGTATGGTAGCAGCTGGAACAATTTGTGGTTGGGGTAACTTGAGTCTTCAATGATACTTTGGGCCCTTTTTATACACCTATCAGAGCTTGAGTGGTTTTGTAAGGAAGAATGGGGGAAAATTGCAGTGTTCAGATATGCAAAGCTGCTAGAGACCTATCCATACAGACTCAAGGCTGGAATTGCTGCCAAAGGTGCATCTACTAAATACTGACTTGAAGGGAGTGAATACTTATGCAATCAATTACAAAGTATTTTGTGTCTAATAATTGTAATAAATTTAGACCAACTTGTTGAAATTTGTTTTCACCTTGACATGAAATCATCTTTTCTGTTGATCAGTGTCAAAAAGCTAAATCAAATCCACTATGATTCAGTGTTGTAAAACAATAAAATTTGAAAGCTCCAAGCAGGGTGAATATTTTTTATCAGCACTGTATCAATCACCCATTTGCACAATCCTGTTTTATTTTCCTTATATTTCTGTGAATAACTCCCAGATTTTACCACTCACATTTTCATTTGGGGTTACTTAGTGGTTCCTTAAGGTTGTTGCAGCTGGGGGTAATAGTGCGAGCTTATTATTAAATGCTCCCAATAGCTTGCGTCTTAAATAGCCTCTGACAACCATTCCAGCTTCTAGCCTTCACATGTGGCTTCACTACTGATCTCAGTGGAAATATTTCTGTTGACAGGAGAATGGATGAATGTAGATTACTGGCACTTTAAAACCAGTCACTTTGGTCAGATCAGCTTGTGAGCTGTGATTAGCAGCTCATCTAAGAGAAGAAAAACTCTGATCTTAAACCTCTTCTACGTTGCAGCTGCACCTACTCATGGGGAAGGCTTTGAGGGTAAACCCTGAGGGATAAGTTCGGAACTGGAGTCCGGTGCTATGTTCAACACTGCCTGGCATCTCCTGGATGCCCCTGGTACCAAACTGTATTCCTGTGGATTCATCAACTCCTTGGAGAGGAGCAGCCTGCTACATGGGCAGCAGCTTGCTCTCCATATCATCTGCTCTGTCTTGCATATCATGTAAATAGCTGGGACACCACATCCATAGTTGATCCTGGTCAACAGAGGGCCTTTGAATTTACAATGGCTAATTAATCTCCAAACCGCACATCTTTGGGATGTGGGAGGAGACTGGAGCAGCCAGGGGAAAATCAAAGTTCAAAGTACATTTGTTATCAAAGTATGTATATAAGCTTGAGGCTCATCTCCTAACAGGCAGCCACGTGACAATAACACCCAAAAGGACCCATCAAAGAAAATGAACTCCATCAAGCTCGCAGTGTTCAGAGAAAAGAAAATAAATCATGCAAACAATTAACGCAAGCAAATGGAGTTCTAAACTGTAGTCCACAAAGAGGATCTGTCCACAGACTCTTGATTCAGTGCAGAGCAGACCAGCAAACTGACCCACTCATACCCTGACTTTTTCAGTCTGGCCCGGCTCCTAAATCATCGTGCAATCATCAGGTTCTGTTGCTTTAATACGCTCTGGGGCCTGGACCCCGCCACCTCAATTTGGCCTGTACCCAACCTTTCCAATTTGGCCTGGTACTTAAAGCGATTGAAGCTCGGGTCTTCCTCGCTCTTGGCGACGGGCCTGCTGCCTCATCATGCCTCAGTTCTGCCACATCGAATTGCCTCCAAGTCTAAAGAGGAGGTTACAGGCTATTGTTTGTGATGATTGTTTACCAGAAAAAGAATGATTAATGAAGTATTTAGTTGTTTTCCTTGTTTCATTGGCCGCCAGCCAGATGTTGCTGCGATTCCCCTGCGCCATCATAAAGAGGGAGAACGTGCAAAATCTGCATGGCAGCACTGGAGAATAGGACTGAAAGTGGGGTGCTGGGAGTGTGGGGCAGTAACTCTCTGAGCTTGTGTCTGTGTTCCTTTGTAAGTGACATTCTAAGCCCATCTTAATTACAATCAATGGGCCCAGGTTTGTGCAGTTCAGTGTGTGAACTTCTTACTTGAATTATTTTGTCAAACGTAATTTAGCAGTGTAAACTTGTATGGTACAATCAGCTAGAACAGTTTAATATTTGTAATCGTTGTTAAAAACAAATGTGCATATTTATTGAGGCTATTTATATGTGTTACACAATTAAAGGTTTAAGCAGAAATCCAGGTAATGGCAGTCGTCATCTGTACCCACAATTAAACCAGATGAATTCTAGCAGGCATCATCTTGGAAATAATGCGCGGATATGGTACAGTGGCTGTATGCGTCACTTCATTGAACCATTTTGACAGGATTCCAATTTTACTCCAAGGTCTCTATACCACAAACATATTCTTCTACAAGTGAATATTTAGGTATCAAAGAAAGACCGTCAACAAAAATAATTGGATAATTTATATAAACTCATTTGCTTCTATATGCTGGAAGGCCATAAATTTTGGCCTGTTCTTAATGTGCATTGGATGCTGCTATTGGCTGCATTTTTATAGTTCCATAACGTGTGTTGTGAAATAATATTTTAGAGACAATGATATTTGATTGGAAGGGGAATTAAACATCAGTGCTTTTCTATTTACCTGCTTTACTTGTCTTTCTGTGTGCACAAGGTTTCAGATTTAGTAGATGCTGACCAAAAACCTTTAAAGACTACATCATATGGATTTCCATTTCAATCATGGGGTGTCAGAGGTGTAGGAAATGAGTATGTAAAGTAGGAAATAGGAAGCCTTAGATGTTGGTTGTCCAACCCTCATCTGAGGAAATGGAATATTTCATCAGTTTAATAAAGCACCTTGTGAATGATGGGTAACTCCGGGAGGTGTGCCAGTTACTGCAGGAAGCATAGCTTCTGACTTGGTCTTTTTCACTATCCAGGATCTTTAGACATTGCTTGTCTTCTATGCATGTCCAGCAATTTTTTTTAATACATGAAGCAAAACAAATACGCTTAGATCTGGCTTCTCTAAAAGTGGAGACCAAAGCAGTTGGCTTAGATTTTTTCAACTAGTCTTGAATACACAGAGTGGTCTCCACCATAAGGTATATAAAATGGGTATATTCCTGAAACTTTCCCCTTCATTTGACTGCTTAATTGACATATCATTATTAGATGTGAAGAAGTTGTGGACTTCAACACGAGCTTGTGGTTGTGGACTTCAACACGAGCTTGTGGTTGTGGACTTACATCCCTCTCCTTGAGAGGAGAGGATTACTTCTGTTAGGCCTGCATTTATAGTGGTTCTCTGTTGTGGCACCATATTTTCTATTGATAAGATGTTACTTTTCACATCTTTATACACGTGTCCCAATGACTCTGAAGAAAACACTTGTAAGTCAATCTTAACCGTAAGTATAGAAGTATCTGTGGCAGACAGATTGGTAAGGACAAGATAGATTTTTTTTCTCCATGTGGCTCTGCAGTTTGCAGATTAGACTGTAGTTCTTGGCCACTCCTTTTTCTGTTTCTTTTTGGGTGACTTTGAATCAGAGCGGCCTGCGGGTAATGAACACTGAGCTGCACCGAATATGGACACTTTCGGTTTTGTGTTTTTATATTCTGTGTTTTCACTCGTTCTTTCTTGTTGACATTTATGCAGTTCTGTTTCTCTGCACATGGATGGGGGAGGAGCTTGATGTGTTTCTTTGATTGGGCTCCATGGTTTCTCTGTTTCCTGGCTGTCTGTGGGGAAGATGAATCTCAGGGTTGTATTCTGCGTACGTACTTTGATAATAAATGTACTTTGAAACCTTTGATACAGAAGAGTCTGTAGCTGTTAGAATCTGGACCAAGAAATAAACATCTCAGAGTGTCAAGCAACATCTGTGGAGGCAAAGAGGTGGACAGCAATTTGGGTCAAGTTTCTGTATCAGGACTCAATCTAAAATGAAGTGCATTCTCAGACCACACTATGTTTGTGTTTCATATTGATACAACAGCTGAGCAAGGCTGGAAGTGTTAATTGTGAATATTAACTTGCCCATGTTTGAATGGATGTTATGGGAAGCAGAAACCATCTGTGAGGAATGTGGGAATATGCCACTGTACTGTCAACACTCGTGGCTTTTCCCAGCCTCTCCAAGCAAACATATGCAAGAATAGTGATGCAGGAGTCTGCAATGTTAATGTTTGATGCTGTGTGACTTTGTTAGGTTTTAACTTGACCAGCAGGTGAGTCAGTTCTTCCAATTGCGGCGCAGATTTCTAGGTGTTTGTGAGGACAATCTGCAGGTTATTCTGTATATCTAGATTGATAGGCAGTATCCTCAACTGCATGTAGATCTAGATTATAGTTCAATACAGTATCAGTTATATTCTTATTACATTTTGTCATGGCCCTTTGATACGTATAAGTGACTTAGACATTTTTTTTGAAAGATATTTAAGAAGAAACTATACTATTGGGAATAAGATGTCACTGATAGGCCAGACCAGATCAGATTGATATCCAAAAGCTTGGCACAGCTGGGGCCCTAACTGTGATCGATGTGGCACCTTTTTCTCTACTGCATCTAATAGACTGATGATATCCTTGCTATCCTGCTGGAAGACTTGGTGCTGCCACAGCTATGTTTCTTGCTTATCATTTTCTTCCACTGGAGTTGATTTTGTTTTCATTTTACCTAGACATGGGGAAAAAAAGTATTTCAAGAAAGGATATGAATTAAGGAACCTAACTTTTCCAGAACTTCTGGGTTTCAGTTTAGTTGTTACACTCAACCCCCCAAAAACAATAATCTTAACAGAAATTGCCATGAGAATAAGAAATGCACTTAGTTTATATTTCTCTTCCCTCCAATAGCAGCCAAAGATTGCAAAGTACAGCTTGTAATTCATTAGAACTTCTTTCTTTGTGCTTCGTGACTAATTTATAAACCTACATTATTGAAGGTAATATTCTGTCTAAGTTAAGGCCTTATTTGCATGGAAATATAACTTGTCAAATGATCAGTGGGACTCAGGATTAAAAAAAAACTTGATCTTAAATAAATCAACTCAGAGTTAATACAACAGATGTGGTTTATAGGTAATTATCCAAGAAATGAACATCTTAATCAAAGGAAAGAATTTAGTCATTTGCTGTTGAGCAATTGTTTAACACTGGAACAGTCATTCTGCCAGAAGAAGCCTCAGATGTTGGAAAGAAATTGTTATGTTGCAGGTTATAAATTCCTCCTGAAACCATGTAGCAGTTCAACCATGACTAAGGTTTCTCAAATGAAATGAAAGAGCATATTAGAATCATAGGATGTTACACACAGAAATAGGCTATTAAGCCCATGGTCTTTGCTGGTCATTTTTCTTTACAAGAGCTATCTAGTCTCATTCCAGTCATCTGCTTGTTCTCTATTCCTTCAATATTCCTTTATTTCTCTTGCAATTTCATTCATTTTCAGTACAATCATGGAGTCCATTGCAACAATGATGGACAGTTCCAAATATCTTCATAAAACTTCAATGGAAAGAAGAAGCAGGCAGTTTTGATTATAAATGGGCAAACCACAATACTAGTTTTCCTCATGGGTGGTCAATTGCATTGCCTGGATTTTCCTGCAGTACAGAGCTTAAGAGCTCTTTGTTCAATCCTGGGACATGTTATGTTTACCTACATATCAACCAGATCAAGAATCAATCTAGATCATATAAAATAAACCATTTATTTGCAGCATTTAAATGTTCAACCCTAGGAAAGTACCCTTTAGATTTAAATTAAAATAAACTGTCACCAAACAGTGCTTAATTTGGGAAAATGGTGGGTTATGTTAAGTTAAAGGCATCAAGAACATTCTGGGCAGTTTGATATTTGTGCTTCAGATGCTGTGCAAGAGTTCAGTAATGGGCCACTAACACACAATTTCTTGATATGTCACTGCATTTTGTTTATTGATTTGGGTGATATGCATTTGGAGTGCTTGAACAAGGGCCTGACCTTATCATACTAAAGGGGTCAAGAGCTCTGTTGTCATCAAGCTTGGCCTTGTGGCTGACGTGCTGTTATTGCTAGCCAGTAGGTACCTGAGCAGCAGCTGAAGAAAAACACACTCAACAAAACCCACCCTTTATGTATAATGCAAAGATACACAGTTGAAATGAAATTGCAATGATAACCTCAGCTACAAGTTTAATGCAGTAAGGGCATGGAGTGGAAAATTATGCTTATGCATTTAATTTGTTAATTTTATATTCACCAACAGGTGCTTTTGAAAGTCAATCCCCTCAACTGGAGTCTCATAATGCAAACAGATTCCATTGATCTCTGTTGTCTCCACTCCTTGCTAGGAGCTGTTTTGTGTTAACTTGTATACCTCTTCATGACAGACTTTTTTTGGTGTTTCCAAGATTTTTCTAACATGAACCATGATGTAATTGATGGCAGGAGAGCAGTTCAGCCATGTCTTTTCAGTCCTCACTCTAGCTTTTTATTCAGCTGCTAGTGGAGTTAAAATGGAGGTTTTACAGATTCTTTAACAAACCTTTTCCTCTCAGCAAAGAAGCCCCCTGCTGGTCCTGTGTCCTTCCCTTTTAGGATGGGGGGAAAAAGATTCCAAACTTTTCTTTTGAGGGAAATGTGGTTGAACGTAGTGCTAACTTGATGAGAAGTGGTGATGGCTTAAGTTTTAGTTGGTAACATAACAAATTCTTTCTAGAAGCTAACTATCCTGTGTCCATCTGTCCTACAATTTGCACAGCAGGTTAATCAAGCCTCTTTTCAAAGCCCTCTTAAAAACATCATTTACATTGTCTGAACTTTTCATTTCCGTGTGCTGATGTTCTCTCACCATCTTTGCTGCTGTTGAATGCCATTTGCAGTAATATTGTTTGCTGATTTAGTACCTAGATCAGCAGTTGACATGGTTTGAAATAAAGTCCTGACACTAAACTGAAAACCTGGTATTTTATTTCTAGGAAAGATAGTTCCTAATTTCACTATACACAAAACTACAAATGTGCTTACACAATTAATATTTTAAACTTACACTTGACGTAAGTGCTCAGTTTCCAAAATGGAAAAGAACATCTGGAGAATTCACTTGACAGAAATCTGTTTCTGTGACAAAGCCGATGAAAGTGCTGAGCAGCTCTCAAGCTATGGTATTATCAGACCCACGTTCCTCACGGTTTTGTTTTGAGATGCTCAAGGTCTTTGTTGCCTTGCCGTTCCTCTTTGTGGCTTGTGCCACTGGGACACTTGGCTCTGTCATTGTTATTTGTAACAGGGAACTTGTGTAATAATCGTCCCTCTGCTCAGCTTCTCCTTGTTGATTTCATGCTTTTTAAAAAATAAATCAACTTTGAAAATTTAATTATTGCATTCCCTTCTCAAAATTCTTCAATGAGAATAGTGAGCTTACTCAAAAACGGTGACTTACTGTTGAGGAAAGTACAGTGCATTTGAGTTTTTATAAAGGAATTCTGTTTACTACAAACAGATCTTAGTATATATCAGTTGCAAATTATTCTCAATGCAAAGCACAAAAAAACTGCAGATGCTGAAAATCTGAATTAAAAACAAAATGCTCGTGATCCAAAAGAACTGAAAATAAAAACAGAAATTCTTAAGGACACTTAGAAGCTAGGCACCATCTGTGGAGAGAGCAACAGTTCATATTTCAATTCAATGATCTTACAATTGAACGTTTTCAGTTCTGATGGAGATTCGCTGTCTCGAAATGTTAGTTCTGTTTTCTCACAATACTGAAGAATTCTCAGTGCCCTACCATGAAAGGCTTTGATAAAGGAGAGGATAAAATTAGATTCCATTCCACAGTTTCTCCTCTTCTTGATCAAAGTGCTTTCACAATTCCACAAATGCTATTTGCTCACATCAAAATCACTTCCTCGCTCAATGCCATCCCATTTGACCTTCTAATTGTGCTGATGGACAAAAACCATGAAAGAGAACTCCAGCCCATTCTTTCTTCCCCAACCGATAGAAGCAGAAGCAATTTATAAGATACCTGTACTCCTTAAATCAGAAATAAAATTTGTAGCCTTTT
Organism: Hypanus sabinus; assembly: GCF_030144855.1. NCBI lineage: Eukaryota > Metazoa > Chordata > Chondrichthyes > Myliobatiformes > Dasyatidae > Hypanus > Hypanus sabinus. The sequence continues at coordinate 63,697,641 of NC_082707.1, read as the reverse complement.
GTGGGTGGTAGAACAAATCAGACAATCGAGTAAATTTGGTTTTGAGTGGTTGAATAATAAATTGCATTTACACTTTTCGTATGGTGTTTCAAGGTTATTATCAAGCCTCTATTATGGTATAAAATTATTCTGTAGGTCAGTTTATAGACATATTATGTTGATGTACATAAGAAGGACAAAGAAGGTATCTTGAAAGTTAATATAAAGGAAAATCTTTGTTCCTTAAATGCTCTACACTAGCAATTACTACAAATGTCGTGTTTCAACTGATGGCTGTTCATTGATTTCTTTGAACATTCAATAAAATTGTCTGGTGCTTTATAGACCACACTCCAGTGCAATAATAGATGTTTTTCTCTCACCAAAAATGAAAATGAGATGTTGAAGTTTGTCATTTCTGTTTGACCTTGAATTGGAACTAAGTAAATACTGAAGTTAAAGGCACAGATTAGATCTAGGAGTGCAATCTTGGTCCATGTACGGAGTAGTAACAAGAATGGTCTCAAGAACCTGGTCACAACAAAGCTTCAAGTTAGGCAATTATTTTTCTGTCATTTATAATTGGTCTAAACTTGTATGGCTCTAATGCCACGAGAAGAAAAATAAATCCACAACAACAACTTAATTGTAATTTACATTCCTGAGGGAGTTTTCTGGTTTTGGTTGACTTCCTCTTTTCCATGATGAACTGATGATACCCAAATGACAATGAAATCCATGGAAGAATAATCAACATTTACATCACCTATGATTTCGCATGTCTATGTTAGTGAAACTAATTCCAGTTTGCTATCATAATTTTTATTTAAACCTATTCACTAAGTGAATGTTAAACGATGTGAGAGATATCCTACCCTCCCCTCTATATCCATAATCTGATTTTAATCTTAGGTGATACAAGAGCTGGCAAAACTAGTAGTTCATGGTAGTAATACCACAAAAGAGATCACCAGAGTCCTTTTTAAAACAGGCAATATAACTTGGAAAATTAACATTATTTATATTGCCAATTTTCGTTATCCAATCCAAGTAGGAGTTAACTTAACCTTATTTGAACATAAATCATGGATCTTCTGGCTTGACTTTGAAAGCCTGTGCGTCAGAATCAGAGTTTTACAACATGGACATATGCCCTTCGGCCAAGCTTGTCCTCGCCAACTGTATTTCCCAGCAAACTGAGACACCATGGTAGCATAGCGGCTAACATGATGTTATTACTGCTTTGGGCACTGGGGTTCTGAGTTCAGTTCCAGTGTACTCTGCGAGAAGGTTTGTACGTCCTTCTGAGTAGTGCATAGGTTTCATTTGGGTGCTCTGTTTTCCTCCCACAGGCCGAAGTTTAACTGGCCATTGTAAATTGTCCTGTGATTAGCCTGGGGTTAAATCAGTGAGTGGCTGGGCAGCACAACTCAGTGGGCCAGAAGGGCCTGTTCTGTATGGTATCTCTAAATTAATTAATTAATCCCATCTTCCTGCATACTGCCCATATCCTTCAAAAGCTTTCCTATCCATGTACCTGTATAGATGGCTTATAATTGTTGCAAATGCACCGGCCTAGATTAAACTCATTTACACTTCAGTGAACAGTTGATCAATTTGATACCCTAATAAAACTGTGATGCACTTTTTTTTTGTATCATTCACTTTGAAAATCATTTGTCCAGTGCAATCAATGATAAATTTAGAGGAAAAGTCTGTTTCTGAACACTATAAAAGAGTTTAATTGCAATAAATATGATTTTGTCTTAAAATTGTGTCCAGGAATAAGTCCACTGACTGTCATTTGTGTTAACTGCTACTTCTTCCTGTTACTCTCCATGGTTTAGTAACGTGGGTGCGATCACATTTGTTTGTTTTTCTTACATTTTAAGTTCCATCTGACTCTTATAATATGTTATTTCTGTTGGTATACATTTTAATCAGATCTTGGCAATCTGATACTTTACTATTCTACCTTCATGGTTTCTTACAATTTTAACCCAGTTCATGCAAATGGGTGGCCAGTTCAATCAGCTCAGGTTAGTTGGATGTGCTGGAGTTTGTTGACGTGAGCTGACAGTTACTGGTTTTAACCCACTGGGTTCCTTCTGAGCCATTTAATTTTGCAGCAATCTGTAAGTTTTTTTTGTGCAGGTGGGGTTGGAGTTTGATGTTCTTGCAGTTCATCTGATTGGTTTTTCTGCGGGGGAGGGGGTATTTGATGCTATGGGATGATTTGTCAGTGTTATTTTGCCTGGGGGGTGGTGTTTTTCTTTGAACTTCTATTTTCTTTATTTTGTGGAAATCTGGAGAAGACAAATCTGAGTCATATATTGCATATATCTTTGATAATAAATGAATCTTGGAACATTTGAGGCTTGTTCTCTTATACACCCAGTGACACAGATATATAATTCTCCTTGCTTCTCCTTCCCATTTTATTTGACTATCTCTTCTTTCTCTCAGACTTCACATGTTCTGAATTACAGTCTTGCTTTAATAATCTTGAGTTTATATTCCAAGTTCAGTGTTCATAGATCAAGCTAAATGATCTATTATATTTATAGCTCTGCAAGTCTTAGCCTTTAAAGCTTGAAGAATCTAGGCATTAAATTAGTCTCCATTGCTGGGGAGTCCATTACTTTTAAATTCAGCCTCAGCACAAAATAAGATATATGCTCTTGGACATTAAAAAGGGATCAACTGCTCAAAATCTGGCTTTAAGAGAACCACCATTAAATTTATGATATCCATATCATGATAAAAGTGAAAAAACTCATTTTCATCGAACAAAATTCTTGGTTTGACTGACTTGCTAGAGAGTACTAAAAGCAACTTGACCAAGCTTTCATATGCTCTCAACAACTGTTGTGTAAGGCCTTCAATATTTTGCTATTCCATCCAGCTATTTATTATCCCCTTTTAACCATCACACATGTTCAAAATTTGTCCTGATGAAGGTTCTCGGCCCAAAATGTGGACAGTGCTTCTCCTTATAGATGCTGTCTGGCCTGCTGTGTTCCACCAGCATTTTGTGTGTGTTGTTCAGAATTTACTGTGTGTCTCTTCCATGATTTAGATAATATATTCTTAGAGGAAGTGATTGATTAAGGATATGGGGTGAGTTTCAGTCCAGATCCTACAGTCAAAAGTCAAAGTAAATTTATTATCAAAGTAAATACATGTCACCATATGCTACCTTGAGATTCATTTTCTTGCAGGCATTTCCAGTAAAATAAAGAAATACTATAGGGTTAATAGAAAATGGTACACAAACTAAGACTGAAAAACAACTAATGTTCAAAAGAAAGCAAATTGTGCAAAAAAGTAAGTAATTTTGAGAACATACAATGTAGATTGGGTCTGTTGGTTGTGGAATCAGTTCAGAGTTGTGGTGAGTGAAGTTATCAATGCATCAATGCCAGTTCAGGGTTGGTTGCAGGATAATAAATGTTCCTGAACCTGGTGGTGTGGGACCTAAGGCTCTTGTACCTCCTACCTGTAAAGTAGAGGCGCCGTTGTGCAGGCACTTGTGTCATGGTCCCAGGACAGATCCTTTGAGAAGATAACACCAAGGTATTTAAAGGTGCTGACCTCCCCGCTCCCAGTCCCCTAACGAGGAGGGCTGGCTCACGGAGCTCTGGGATCTTCTTCCTGTACTCGATAATGAGCTCTTTCAGTCTGCTGACATTGAGTGTGAGGATGTTGCTGTTTCAATCTCCTTCCTGTATGCTGATTCATCATCAGCTTTGAACTGGCCAACAGTGGTGTCATCAGCAAACCTATTAATGACATTGGAGTTGTACTTAGCCACACAGTCATAGTTATACAGTGAGTAGAGCAGAGGGCTAAACACACAGCCTGTGCTGATGGTAATTTTGAAGGAAATGATGTTGCTAATTCATACAGTCAAGCATCCAGTTGCACAGGGAGTTATCGAAGCCCAGGTCGTGGATTTTATTTGAAACATTCTGGTTTCCTTGGCTACATGAGTCTAGGGAAGACAGTCTCTGGCCCTGCCAAACATGTGAGATTGAGGTGTGAGCCCACCCCAAACCCTCTGTTTGGGTGGATGCCGAGAAATTCGTTACCCTGTTACAAATGAGTGCCACAAAATAGCAGATTGTACAAGGTTTCAAAGGTACATTTGATGTCAGAGAAATGTACGAGGGGTGATTGATAAGTTTGTGGCCTAAAGTAGAATGAGTCAATTTTAGAAAATTTAGCACATTTATTTTTCAACATAGTCTCTTCCTACATTTACACACTTAGTCCAGCGGTCATGGAGCATACGGATCTTGGACCTCCAGAAAGTGTCCAGAAGGCGTGCTTGATAAGTTCATGGCCTAAGGTAGAAGGAAATGAGTTATACAGCTCTCATTACATGCACATGCTGTTCAACTCTTCGAGTGATTATGCAGCAAGTTTATAGTTAATAACTCATCTCCTTCTACCTTAGGCCATGAACTTACCATCATCCCCGATGAGTTATTAATTGATGAGTTAATTAGGATTAACTCATTAGTTAATGAGAATTAGGATTACATAAGTTGATATCGAGTAGTAATGACATACTCTTTAGTTAATCAGACCAATCAATCAAGTGACCAGCATTGTTGAGTAAAGAGAAAGTTATTATCCATGCAAGGATATATTTTGATGAGATAAAATTACATCTACTTTGTGTGGAAGAAGACTTACTGGGATGATACCAGGATACGGGTTTCCCCCGCTATTCGAAGGTAGAGAGTTCCTATGAAATGTTTCGTAAGCCGGAATGTCATAAAGTGAAGAAGCAATTACCATTTATTTATACGGGAAAAATTTGTGAGCGTTCGCAGACCCAAAAAATAACCTACCAAATCATGCCAAATGACACATAAAACCTAAAATAACAGTAACATATAGTAAAAGCAGGAATGATCTAATAAATACACAGCCTATATAAAGTAGGAATACTTTTCTGCAATCATTGCAGCACTGTCCACCGCAGCGAAAATCTCACGCAAGCGCTCTCAGCAGAAACACTCTTTCCGGTAACCTTTAAGCTATGCAACTGCCAAATCATACCAAATAACCATAAAAATACTCAGCCTATATAAAGTAGAAATAATGTATGTCCAGTGTAGTTTCACTTACCAGAATCAGGAAGACAGTGAGCACACTGATGATGGTGTGTTAGGCTGAGTCGTCAGAGGTTGGGATGGTGGAACACTGGGGTGTCAACTTATCATCGTCTGTTTACATCAGGGTAGGCAGGTCACCTTCTTTTATGTCTGCCTGCCTTGATGTCGAAGGTCGAGTTTTGTCGTCTGCTGTGGCTGTTGTAGAAGGCTTGAAAAACGGCAGTATGCTTGACTGCTTAGCCTCGCACATTTTTCTATCATACAGTTCTTCATAAGCGCTCAAACCATCCTGCAGCAATGCCCTAAACCTATGTACCCTTTCAAAATTAAACTCATACTTTTCTGTAATCATTGCAGTGTTGTCCATCGCAGCGAAAATCTCACGCAATTGCTTCACGGTCAGTTCCTGGACGCCTTCACTTTCGGGCCATTCGCTATTGCGTTTGGCTTCAATTGTTATCCTTTCCTCTTCATCAGCTCTTCATCTGTCAGTTCTTGGTCATGGGATGCCAAAACCTCTTCAACATCATCTTCATCAACTTCCACAAACCCTTAGCCAAACTCACTATGTCCTTACTTCATTCACCACGATCGAAATGCTTTATTATGTCTAGTTTTACGCTAAGTGTAACACCCTTACAAGCCCTTTTAGCCTTTTCTGATGACATCTTGCTAACGGATGCACAAAATAAATCGAAGTAAAGCACAGATGCTCACAGGCTCGTGTTTAAGCAATACCGGCTAGAATGCAGTTCCGGGGGAAGAGCTTGGCTCCTGGGGGCGCACTGCCTTTTCTTGCACATTACCTTTCTCGTGCACTGCTTTTTTTCACACCAGTTAAAACACCTTCTGTTAGTGAAAACAGGTAACTAATGTAGGTCTTTTGTAACAGCGAGGTGTCGTAAAACAAACGTTCGAAAATGGGGGACACCTGTATAATTTTGGTTATGTGTAAAGACTAAAGAAACTGTACTTCTACTTAGAGCAGAGAAGATTACTACAGATTTAACAGAGGCGTTCGAAATTACAAATAGTACTGTTAGACTAAATACAAAGTCTTATACAAAGTTTCTTAATTAAACTATTGCTAAGACAAAATGGGCAGTGGAATGAGTTATCTTTATGCCGTGGAGTAGAAACACTTCTTGATATGGTGTCGGAAGCTGATTCAGTAGCAACTTACAAAACGAACTTGCATAGATATGGATTTGCATGAAAAAAGGGAGGGTGTCTAACATATTTCTTTCAATGAATTGGCTGAAGTACAATAGGCTCAATGGATAAACAGATGCCCATGATGCTACAAGACTTTGAAGTAAGTATCTACTTGTATCTTACTTAGCCTGTAATTTGGCATATTTGTACTGTAACTACAAGTATTGATACGCCATGAACATTTGTGTGTAACCTTTATTTCCTTCATGTGTAAGGTCAGATTGTACTTAATTACCATGTTCATCCAGATTAATCTTTTAAATAGTAAGCAAAACTAGATACCTAGACTGATGAGTTTATAGAATGATAACATTTGTCATACACATTTACTTCTGCAACAGAATATTAATAAATTTACAATGGGTGAACTGCGCACATCTCATTTTCATAACATTTGAGGGGAACCCCATTTACAATTAATCTTTTATCATTAAGTATGAGCAGTTTGGCACAATAATGTTGTATTTTTATACTGACTTTTTTATGTTTCTCCGACATCATAACCAAGATCTGAAATGTTAATATTGTTAGATTTTTCTCTGTATTAGAATAAGGAAGACTATGGTTTGAAGCCAGGAAGATGGAGTTGAGGAAGACATCAACAATGATCTTAGATAAAAGTAGAACCTGAATGGTATCCTCCAGTTTCTACATTGCTTTTATATTTGTTTTATTAACAGTAGTTTTATAATATACATTTGGCATTGTTATACTGATGTTTCAGCTGTTATATTAAGCATCCACCAAAAAGCAGAGTGTCAGAGGCATATGGAAAACAATTGTGACAAAAGATGCATGAAACTAGTGCACAGGGAATTAGATATGTGCAGAAAGTGTTCAAGCTTTTAGACTGCCAATCAAACATCTAGTTTTAGATGGAAATCTGCTCCTTTCAGTTGTAAACAATTCCAAGACCAAAGTCTTTACTTTCAAGTCTTGTATTGACTCAAGCAGAAGCATTTCATTCTCAGACTTGGTGTCCTTTATCATTGTGAGCTGAGCTTCCAATTCCACATTGTCCTTGACCAAACACCATTAATTTCTACTGGATAACAAGACATCCTCAGTCCATTTGTTGTTAAGTTGCTTTCTGTGGCCTTGTGAAATTCAGCTCCAATGTTGTTCATGACCTCTCCCCATCAAGTACTCTGTTCCAGACTCTGATGCTTGGATATCAATATCAGTATGCATGACTGACCCTTAATGTCTGTGATTGCAGCTGCCTCTGGAATTCTCCAACCAATTCCCTGAACTTCTCCACTTAATTTTTGTTAAGGAACTCTTTAAAAATCCATCTCATTCTTCAGACTTTTAGTCACTCCCAATATTTCTTGTGCATTTCATTTCTCTGGTATGCTGAGGGATATGAAGGCTCTCTGTGAGTGGAAATCATTTGATAGCAATCAAAGCCACATCAGGTTAAACTGAGCAGGCTGTATAGTACTGGATCAGCAAGAAGACACAGTGAAAGACATTTCAAGGAATGAACATTGGGATGGCTATATTTCAGGTGCACAGTCTTTCTGAACTCATTGTTCGATACTCCACTGCAATCAAACAATCAAATGTGCAAGGCATGGATTCAAGTTTCTGCTGAGAATTATTACATAATAAAATACGAGTAAGAGAGACAATTCCAATAAGATAGATAAATTAACATGCATTTATTTTTTGGCTGTGTCAAAAGTGATTCTCATATTTACACATCAATTCCTTAATATTTTTGAATCAATATTTATTTTATGGTTGCAAATAAGGATTAACTGGAATGAGAAGTAGAAATGATTTATTGCTATAGGGAAGAATATTATCTTAAATTTGGAGTTGGAGGTATCTCTTCTCAGGGGAGAGAATGATGTAGATATTTTATCTTGGATTTGTGTTCCACCCATCTTAAAGGTATCTGTCATTGAGCAAAATATTTTTAAAAGTCACAAAATCATTTATTTGACAGGCAGAATTTTTATTCTAACTCCCAGCCTTGAAAATGTTCATGACAAACAAAATGTGGAGAGATCATGTGATTTTTAATTGAATTTACTGATGTCATCTACTTTACAACCTTAGAGAATTTATTTTAAATGAGAATTTTACTGAAAGTTAGTAATTACTTACAATACTAATAGTTATGGCTATAATAGAAAATTACTTTAGTCGTGCAATTAATTTAGCACAAATTTTGTGCAGTGGTTTGAAAATCAGGCTCATTTTAGGGTCATATTAACTTGTTCCCATTACCTATGTTTTACATCCTATATTCTTGTAGTAAGGATTCTTTTCTCATGCATTCAACTCTTCTTGCAGTAAAGGGTAACATGACACTCTCCCATTAAAGTATAAAGATGACCCAGTTATTTAAACATAAATATTTATCAAAATTTCACCAGTTAAAAATTAATCTGCATTTTTGTCTTTTTTTTGCCTTGATCAAATGTGGATAACTTTACATTGATTCAGATTGTGTACCATGCTCTATGTTGCTGCACCTTTATTTAGTTTGAGGATCCTTTGCATTGTGATTACTAATCTTTTTTCTCACTGAGTACTTTATTATCTGTAAACATATCTTCAATCCCCCCTTTAGCCAAAATGATAGTATAGAGTTCAAATGATTGGGGTTTCAGGGCCAATCTCTGGCATGCCCCACTTGGTGCAGTCCAGTAATCTGAGAAGAACCTGTTTATTTCTGCTCTTTTTTTTTGTTCACCAGTTCTCAGTCCATGCTCATGCATCACCTCCAGTTCCACACACTCTAATCTCGTTCAAGATTTCTCTCTGTGAGACCTTAATAAAATATTCTGCAAACCCAAATATAACACAGTCACTAGTTCCCTCCCATCTACTCTAGTAGATTCACCCTCACACAACACCAGTAGATTAATCAAATATGATTTTCTTTTATAAATCTATATTGATTCTGTTCAATCATATGTTATTTTCTAACTCTCTTGACATGACATTCTTTACTATAGATTCAGCATTTTCCCAAATAATTATGTCAGGCCAAGAGGTCATGAGATTACACTTTTTTCTCTCTCCCCATCCTCCACTTAGTGGGATAGCATTTATATTCAATTACATATAAATTAGCTATAGTAAGGAATATTTAAATATTTTCTGAAAGAGATTTCCTTGTTTGAATGTCACTGGTAAGACTCCTGATGCTGGTGATAAAGATCTTTATTCATCACATCAAGCAAGCTTTCTCCTCTCGGTAGAGTCTCTCAAACTCAAACTATATCGTATTTTTATACCCTTAAGATCAAAGATAGCAGCAGGTAGATACATACAATTACAATACAATGACATTGCTTTTTTCGATATTTTGGGTTGACAATGGTTCCTTTGAATTATGTATCTACAGTGGGAGACTCTTCTGAATGTTCAAATATCTTTGCTGGAACAAAATAGTTCACACAGATGGTCTAAAAGCTTCTGGGGACAGAGATCCCAGACTCTCAAAATTAATGTTGTCAGGGCTGACTTGGAGTACACAAATATCCCAGCAATTGATTGATTGAGATACACAGTCTGTTGAGGACTAGACTGGTGGCATTCAACTAAGCTGGTCCAGGAGTACACAAAAAGTCAGGTATAACTACTGAAGGCTATCTTAACAGCAACAATTGGAATCTAATGCACATCAGCTCTGACAAAGTTTGTAGGCCGTTACTCTTACAAGGTGAAACCTAACATCTTGAATGGCTGTGATGTTTTACTCCCAGATGAGCTCAATGCCTTTTATGCACACTTCGAAAGAAGAATAAAACGCCTGTGAAAATCCCTGCAGCATCTGGTGTCACTGATTTCTGTCTCGGAGGCTGATGTCAGAACACCTTTCAGGAGGGTGAACCTTTGCAAGGTGTCAGGCCCTGGGATAGTGTACCAGGTAAAGTGCGGAATACCTGTGCTAACCAATTGGCGGGAGTATTCAAAGGTATCTTCAATCTCTCACTGATGTGTTCAGCGATTCCCATCTGCTTCAAAAGGGTGGCAGTCATACTGGTGCCCAAGGAGAGCGGAGTGAGCTGCCTTAATGACTATCGCCCAGTGACACTCACATCTACTGTGATGAAGTGCTTTGAGAGCTTGTTCATGGCGAGAATCAACTTCTACCTAGGCAAATTGTAGTGGGTCCAGGTCCTTACTTATTGCCATAATGGGGCTACAGCAGATGCAATCTCACTGGCTTTCCACTTAGCCATGGATCACTTGGCCAATAGTAATACCCATGTTAGAATTCTCTTTATTGATTACAGTGCAGTGTTCAACACCATCATACCCTCAGTACTAATCAACAAGCTCCAAAACCTGAGCTTCTGTACCTCCCTCTGCAACTAGATCCTTGACTTCCTCATTGGGAGAACATTGTGCATATTGGAAACAACATCTCCTCACTGACATTCGACACTGGCGCACCTCAAGGATGCATGCTTTGCCCACTACTCTGCTCTCACTACATGCACAACTGTGTAGCTCGGCACAGCTCAAACAACATCAATAAATTTGTTGATGACACAACTATTGTTAACAGAATTTCAAATGGTGACAAGGAGGTGTACAAGAGTGATACTGAGTTGGTTGAGTGGTGTCATCAACAACAACCTTGCACATAACATCAGTAAGACCAAGGAGTTAATTGTGGACTTCAGGAAGGGTAAGTTGGGGGAACATACACCAGTCCTCATCGAGGAATCAGCAATAGAAAGGGTGAACTTGGGTTTCAATATCTCTGAAGATCTATCCTGGACCAAATATATTGATGCAAACATAAAGAGGGCACAACAGATACTGTATTTCATTAAAAGTTTGAGGAGACCTACTATATCACCAAAGAATCCAGCAAGTTACTACAGATGTACAATGGAGAGCATTCTGCTGGTTGCATCACTGTCTGATATGGAGGGGCTGCTGCATAGGATCACAACAAACTGCAGAAAGTTACAAACTCAGCCTGCTCCATCATGGGCACTAGCCTCCCCATCATCGAGGACATCTTCAAAAGTCGATGCCTCGAAAAGGTAGCATCCGTTATTAAGGACGCCCATCACCCAGGCATGCCCTCTTCTCATTGCTACCATCAAGGAGGTAGTACAGGAGCCCGAAGATGTACACTTAGTGTCTTAAAAGTTCCTTCCCTGCTGCCATCAGATTTCTGATAAACAATGAACCCATGAGCACGACCTCATTATTTTTCCTCTCTCTTTTTACACTACTTATTTATTTTCATATATTTCTTATTGTAATTTATAGTTACGGTTTTTGGCAAAACAACCAATTTCATGACGTAGGCCAGTGATATTAAACCTGATTTTGATTCTGATTCTGTAACCACTTTGATGTGCTAAATGCCAAAATTAGACTGGTCTGCCTAATTGAACGCCATCAGAATGGTGCAAAATAACTTGGCCCATGTTGTTTGGCTTGATGCAGGCAAATTAACATAACCCCACTGTTCTATATTTGTCTGATGCAGATGAGAAGCGTCTCAGGGTCACTTTATACCATATCTCTTAGCAGCTAGCTGCCTCTGCTCTGCAGATAATGCTGTTTGTAAAGCCGTACTTTCAATTTGAAACTGATTATTGCTTGCAATTTATATTAAGAACTGAAGACTGGATCTCACTTGAATTAATCTCTGCTATAGTCGCATAATTTCATAACTTCAGAATAATCCCTAACAGTGAAATGAAAATAATACAAACATTCAAAGGAGTTTGAAGTTCCTCTGCAGTCGTTATGGTACAAGTAAACAAGCTCTGCAGGTTCTACTCCAGCTAGCACAATCATTCCACAGCGCAACTGTATATAACCCTGCAGGTTTGAACCAAAACTTTGAAAGTGTTTCTCTAAAGTTAAAAGAAACATTTTAGAGGAGGAAAAAAAATGAAATGCTAGAGGAACTCAGCAGGATAGGCAGCATCTGCAGAGTCAAAATGACGGTTCATATTCTGGGTCAGGAGGCCCCAAGGCTGGACAGGGGAAGATATCTCTTGCGCACAAAACATTGTAAACACAAGAAAATCTGCTGATGCTGGAAATCCAGAGCAACAGACACAAAATGCTGGGTGAACTCAGTGCACTAGGCAGCATCTATGGAAAAGAGTAGTCAGTCAACGTTTCGGGCCAAGACCCTTCATTAGGACAATACACAAAATATTGTATCATGCTGGCTCCTATAGCCTACTCACCACCCACAATAACCTGTCACAGAAAAGGACAGGCAAGTGAGCTAACTATTCGTATCTTAACGAGTTGTTCCATGAAGCAGTGGGTCACAGAAAGGCTGGTAGAAGTTGTACACAGCTCACTGCTGTCAAAGACCATTAATTGTATGAGGCAAAGATTTTTAGTCCAACTAGGCTTAAAAATGATCAGAATTGCTTTTAATAATTTAAAAATATTAAAATACAAACACATTCAATACAAAATTACTCTAAAACATAAGTGGGTTTCTGATGGTCAGAATGGACATAGTAGGCCAAGGGGCTGGTTTCTGTGCTGTATAATTTTAGGAAATAACTCAACATCTCTCCTGAACTTTCCTGGGGTCCGTTACCCATTCAACTGAACTTGTTTTAAACCAGCCAAGTCAACTGCATTTGCCCCCTCCCATCAGCATCATTATATTCTGCTCCAGGACTTGGTTGTGGTTCCAAGAGTAAAATGTGTGGGTGTATTTTCTCCAGTGCGGGCATGGAAGCCGGAGGGAAGCTCAGCAAAGTAGGATAATCGGTGCTTCTCCACAGAACTACCTGCTAAAGTTCTCTGTTTCACAGAAATGGGTCACTTATTTATAGCAGAGAAGAGGTAAATTCTATTCTTGCAGAGGATCATATGTCAATACAACTCTCTTCCTGAAAGGGTAGTAAAGAAATCTTTTAAAATCTTTAAGGCAGAGGTAGATAGATTTTTGATGAGCAAGGGGGTGAAAGGCTACCAGAGGCTGGGAGGAGTGAGGTGTTGAAACTACTGTTGGATCAGAGGTATTATTAAATGGAGGGGGGCAGGCTTGAGGAGCTGAGTGGACAACTCCTGAGCTTAACTTGGATGTATGTCATTTTGTGTAAAAATAATGAGTATGACCTGGTCCTATGTACAGAGTAAGCAAAACTGAAAGAAAGAATTTTGTAAACCCTTATCTTAGAAGTTATTGGCAATATCATTTGAAATAGTATGTAAATTCTAATCTTCCTTTGTATTTAAAGTATCACATAGTAACCAGAGGAATATTTCTCTCAGAATATTTGGCAATGAAGTTCTGGAAATATTGTATCTGAGGATATTGAGATACAGCTGTTTATAAATTGCATATACTGGTAGTGATAATCGGTGCAGCTTTGAATGCACCCATTGATTGGTCACACCCTGTACATGCAATTCTCACCATCCTAGACTACTAGTCTTTGGTCAATTGGATTCATAACATGCAACTTAAAGAAACTTCTGAGAGTAATTCACACTAAGTAATATCCTAGTTTAAGTGCTGAAACTCTATCCCCCAGGTGAGTGGTTCCAGCCCATCTGAGGCAATGACATCTACCCAATAATATGGATTAGATATGCACTGGAGCGTTCTATGCTCATTTTTAATATGGGCTGTTCTCTTTGAAATTTTGTGTTGGATTGACTCAATATAGTCTGGTGATTATCTGCAGATATAATATGTGTAGATTGAGGCTTGATGGTATCGTTCTTCACCCAGACATACTGTTCGTTTGTTAATTTATTTGTGGTAATATTACTTTATGTGCTTTGCATGAGTTATATGTACAGTGTTAAGCACCCTGGTCCAGAGTAACGTTTTGTTTGACAGTGTATATGTGTACGGTTGAACAACAGTAAACTAAACTTGAACTTGTTCCTGTCTCGATGCCAGAAGATGTTGAGAGCAAATCCCACTCTTGAGCACAAATTCAATCTTGTGATTTCATACTAGGCTAATCTAAAATGTCAAATGTCTCTTCCTCTTTGTGGATGCTGCTAGACTTGCTGAGTTCCTCCAACAGTTTGATTTTTTTGTTGCAGATTCCAGCATCTGCAGTCCCTTGCATTTTTAGTTTGATGTTTTACTGAATTAGAGGGTTGATACAATTTCACAGCTACCAACTTTTAAGGCTACGTCCACACTAGACCAGATAATTTTGAAAACGCCAGTTTTGCGTAAAAACAATAGGCATCCACTCCAACTGTTTTTAAAAACATCTCCGTCCACATTGAAATGGAGATTTCGATGAATCTCTTCCTACTGCACATGCGCAGGACACATCTACCGAAAACAAGCAGCATGTTTGGTGTTGAATCTTGCCAAGAAAGTGCATGTTTGTGCAGTTACAGACTAGAAAAACTTAAACAACGAACAGCTATTGGCTCTCATGCAGGAGGACTTAAAAGTAAAAAAAATACTGGAGCATATGGAGGCAACCGACAGGGAGGTCACGGACAGATTGACCCGGTTGACGACGAACATTGAAAAACTGACGAACTCTGTTGCATTAATAAAGCCCCTTATTAAATGTATAAAACATGCCTGCATCAGTGTTATCTTGTATTTCCATACAATGTTACGTTAGGCTGTTACACATCTATTGTCAGAGAAGTACTTGCTTAAATAGGTAAACCACCTTCATACGAGCAAGGACAGAAACCAGGGCAAAGTGAGTATACTTATTTATTCAGTAAGTTATTGGTCAAAGTATTTGGTGAGTACATTTCTAACTCTTCTGGTTTCAGTCTTGTTGCCGTCTGTTCTGAAATTGTTAGGTTGCGTTCAAGAAAGCAATGAAATAGCGCACTGCGATCACCATCTGTTCCGGCTGATCATGACAACGTGTTTAGATTTCTCCAGTTACCCCGTCCACTCTGCTCCAACCAAGCGGCGTTTTCAAAATTACACACCCTGGAGAGCATTTCTGAAAATCTCCGGTTTTGGGGGACGAAAACACTGTTTTAGTGTGGATGGAGAGTAAAAACGAAGAGAAAAAGCTTCGGTTACAGATTTATCTGGTGTAGTGTGGACGTAGCCTAAATGAGACCTGAAAGAAATATCCCATCAATCCTCTCAGGTGGATGTAATATATCAGATGAGGTAATTCCCGTTGTGTCTGTCCATGGTTTATCTCTCAACCAATGTCATGAAGACAGATATCTGGTCATTAGCGCATTGTTAATTGTGAGACCTAGCTGAATTCAAATTAGCTGCAATATTTCTGACATTATCATCATTGTAATGCAGCAGTAGTTAGTTTTCTGTTGAAGCCACCAAATATGTTGAGCTATTTTATACTAAAGTTGGCGCAAAGTAGCTTAAAGTCCAATCGCACATTAATTGATGTTAATGAAGTTTTTCGTATGAAGCAGTGGAATAGGGTTGGTAAAGACTAAGACCTCTAACTTGTAATGTACATCACAGTGTAGTAAGTAGCAGTGATCTCTTCCTAACTTCAGAATCAATGACAATCAGTGCAGGCACCTCAAGTCACTGGAACAATACCACCAATGCTGTCTCCACGTAGTCCTCTTCGTCCAATTCGTAGCATAAGTAGATCAACATCACCATCCTTTCCGAGGCCAGTATCTCCAGCATTGAGACTCTAATTATAGTTGATCCACTCCTGTAGGTATGACAGATCTTGCCCATTATCTACCACAGGCTGCTGGAACAATCACTGAAATGGCTTGAAATCAGCAAAATGGCTTCACCTGGACAGAAAACATGATTCAAGGATGTTCTCAAAGCCTCCTCGAAAAATTACAATATTCCATGGCTACTCAAAATGGGCAAAGGTGACAGTGAAAATCTTGAGTTTATTCATCATCAGCCCAGTGAAAGTTGCTAAAGGAGCACTCTGTCTCCCAAGCTCACCACTTTATATATGTCTAATTGTCAGGACTCCACCAACCTGAGAGAGAGAGCTCCAGAGTTTTGCTGCCCTCTGAAAGAGGAGATTTCTGCATTGCTCAATTTTCAGTGACTGGATCAGGAATAACCAAAATGGGAAGAAAATTGTGTGTATGGTTTGGTTGGTATCAGAATGCCTCAACAAGACACCTGGGACAGAGCCCGGGAATCCATCAATGGTATCATCAGCCACCACAGACCTTCATGAATTACAGATCAACCTTGACCCTTATGGACTGCCTAAGAAAAAGAAAATGAATAATATTCGAAATTTAATGTATTGGAAATTAGATTTGGATTCACCATTGTGCCCACAGTGGGTAAATTTAGAATGTAATGATGCACAAGGATATTCTCTATTCTCTGTTCTTGGTTCTTCTCTTCCTACTGATTTAGTTAAATTCAATAAACAGTTATCCAATCCTATTGTCAAGCACACATTACGAATTTGGTTTCAATTTCGTAAGTTTTTTACTCTGAAAAACTTTGTTCTAGATAGCCCTATCTTACTAACTTCTTTTTTAAACCTTCTTTGACAGATCAAGCTTTTAGCATATGGAAAAGGAAAGGTATAATATGTTTTCGAGATCTTTTTTTTGAAGGTAGTTTGATGTCTTTCGACCAACCTTCCAAAAAATTTAAGTTACCTAAATCTAATTTTTTTAGATACTTACAAATCAGAAATTTTTTACATAAAGTTCTACCATCCTTCCCCAATTCAACTTTGATAGACTTTTCAGATATGATTTTTACCTTGAATCCTTGTCAGAAGGGATTAGTGGCTCTTATTTATAATATGATTATGAAAATACAACCAGAAATATCAGGTAGAATTAAACAAGAATGGGAAAAAGAACTTCAATACAATATATCAACAGAAAAATGGGAAAAAATTTTACAAATGGTTAATTCTTCTTCTATATGTGCTAAACATGCTTTAATACAATTTAAGGTTGTACATAGAGCCCATATGTCTAAAGATAAGCTTGCTCGATTCTATTCTCATATTAACCCTCAATGTGACAGATGTGACAGATGTGGCCTCATTGACCCACATGTTTTGGTCATGTCCCACTTTACATGACTATTGGAAGGACATATTTGCTATTATTTCCTCAATTTGGAATATTGATTTACAACCTCATTTTATCACTGCAATTTTTGGTATACCAAATGAGGATGGTAGTTGACTTTCCCCTTCAATCAGACGAATGATCGCCTTTGCAACATTAATGGCCAGAAGGTCTATATTACAAAATTGGAAAGAAGTAAACCCTCCTACCACGTTTCAGTGGTTCTCTCAAACTATTTCTTGTTTGAGCTTAGAAAAAATTAGAAGTACTATTTTCAATTCATCAATTAAATTTGAAGAAACTTGGGGACCGTCCATTCGACATTTTCATATGAATTAATTTGATCTCTTCCAGACCTTTTCTCTTTTTATTCTTGTTCTGGTATGGAGTTCCGGAGTTTTTGACACTATCATATATATATAAACTGTTATTATTGCCCATGTTAGTTTAGTTTAGGTTTTTTTTCCAATATATTTTTTTTCTTGCATTTAAAAAAAATTTTTTTTTCTTCTTTTGATGATTATTCTTGTTTTTTTCATGTATAATTAATATAGGTTACATTGATTAATGTACTTTTTTTTTGCTGATATTTTAATAAGATATTGTTATTCTATTACTAATTTAACTAAGTCTAATGTACCCATAACCTATTCAATTTCACAATTTTTTTTATATATGAAATTCAATAAAAAGATTAAAAAAGAAAAGAAAAAGAAAGAAAATGATAGGCGGAACACTGCCTGTGTCTCCTGAGGCAGGATTAGCTTTTTTCTGAATGAGGATGCTGTCCCTCTGGCATAAACTGGGCTAGGTAGTCATTGTAAATTGTCCTGTGATTAGGCTAGGGTTGAATAGGTGGTCTGCTGGACGGTGCAGTTCATTGGGCCAGAAGAGCCTGCTCCATGCTGTATCTCTAAATAAATAAACGTAAATAAAAACAGCCTCTGTCTGGAAAGGATATATACCCATACCTTTTAAATCCTAATATATAAGATAAGATAATCGGATTTTACATTTTCAAAGTTCAAAGTAAATTTATTATCGATGTACAGATACGTCACCATATACAACCCCGCGATTCACTTTCTTGCAGGCATACTCAGCTTATCCAGGAACCATAATAGAGTCAGTGAAAGACTGCACCCAAGAGGGTGGACATATAACCAATGTGCAAGAGACAACTAACTGGGCAAACACAAAAGAGGGAAAAATAAATAAGCAATAAATGTCAAGAACATGAGATGAAGAGTCCTTGAAAATGAGTCCAAGGGTTGTGGATAGATCGCCTAGTGATGGCCCAAATGAAGTTATCCCACTGATTCAAGAGCCTGAGGGTTGAGGGGTAATATTTGTTCCTGAAGCTGGTAGTGTGAGTCCTGAGGCTTCTATATCTTCTTTGTGATGGCAACATCAAGAAGAGAGCACAGCCTGGATGGTGGGGGTCCTTAATGGTGGATGCTGCTTTCCTACAACAGAACTCCATGTAGATGTGCTCAGTGGTGGAGAGGGGTATACTCATGATGAACCTGGCCGTATCCACTACTATTTTGTAGATTTTCCATTCAAGGGCATTGGTGTTTCCATACCAGACTGTGATGCAACCAAACACTGTAATCTCCACGACATATCTATAGAAGTTTGTTAGATGTCATGCTGAATCTTTGCAAGCCTCTAAGGAAGTAAAGATGCTGCCGTGCTTTCTTTGTGACTGCAGTTATGCGCTGTGCTCAGGATAGATCCTCTGAAATGATAACACTGAGGAATTTAATGCTTTTGCAACATAAAAATGTAGTTATAATCAGGAGTATTTTAGAATTCCCTTGGTAACTGCACACAAAAAGTTGCCACGTTTCAGCACTATTGAAAATTACATCCCATCTCATCATTCTATTTCCTGACAGATAAAATATCTGCTTTTGTTAATGCATACTTTTATGCTTTTTATGCTCACTTTGACCATCAAAACATAGAGGCACCTTCATGAATTCTCACAGAGCCTGATAATCCTGTAATTTCGGTCAATGTGAGAGCATCCTTCGGGACCCAGACATGGTACCTGGCCGAGTATTAAAGACCTGTGCTGATCAAATGGCTGGAGTGTTCACTGATACCTTTAACTTCTCACTTCGGCAGTCTGAGATACTATCTGCTTCAATCAGACTTCAGTTATAAGAAGACCGTGGCAACCTGCTTCAAAGACTATTGTCCAGTGGCACTTATATCCATGGTGATGAAGTGCTTTGGGAGGCTGGTGATGAAATGTATGAACTCCAGCTTGAGGAGTGACTTGGATTCCCTCCAATTTGCCTCCTTTCGCAGCAGGTCAACAGCAGATGCTATTCACTGGCTATTCACTCAACCCTGGAGCATTTGGACAGCAGGGATGCATACTTCAGGATGCTCGTTGTTGACTATAGCTCGGCATTCAATACTATCATCCCATCAAAACTAATCAATAGGCTCCAAGACCCAGGCCTTAATACCACATTGTGCAACCAGATCCTCAATTTCCTCACTTGCAGACCCCAGTCAGTTTGGATTGGCAACAACATCATCTCCACAATCAGTATCAGCCCCTGCTCTACTCACTTTATACTTATGTCTGTAAAGTTAAGCACAGCTCCAATGCAATATTTAAATTTTCTGACAACATTACTGTCATTGGTTGAATCAAAGGTGATGACCAATCAGGATATAGGAGAGTGACTGAAAATCTGTCTGAGTGGTGCCACAACAACAAACTCTTACTCAATGTCAGCGAGACTAAGGAGCTGATTATTGACTTCAGGAGGAGGAAACTAGAAATCCATGAACCAGTCCTTCTCAAGAGGTCAGAGATGGAGAGGGTCAGCAAATTTAAATTCCTCGGTGATATCATTTCAGAGGATTTGTCCTGGTTAAATACGTAAGCGCCATTTCAAAGGGAGCACAGCAGCGCCTCTACTTTCTTAGAAGTTTACATAGGTTCAGCATGTCATCTAAAATTTTGACAAACTTCTAGCTTAGAAAAACTAGTAGATACAACCCAGTCAATGACGGGTAAAGTCCTCTCAGCACATCTACACAGAGCACTGTTGCAGGAAAACAGCATCAAGGCCCTCCACCATCTAGGCCATGCTCTTTTCATACTGCTGCCATCAGGAAGGAGGTACAGGAGCCTCAGGATCCTGTACACCACTGGGTTCATGAGCAGTTATTACCTCTCAACCATCAGGCTCTTGATCTAGGGGGGATCACTTCACTTGCACCAACAATGAACTGTTCCCACAACCTATGGACTCAGTTTAAAGAATTCTTCATCTCACGTTCTTGATATATATTACTTATTTATTAGTTATTTTTATTTCTCTGTACTTACTCTGAAAGCCCACAAAAAAGGAATATCAAGGTAGTAGTATATGATGCCATAAATGTAGTTCGATACAAAATTTGTTTTGAACATTGAACTGTTGACATTGAACTTTCTTTGCAGTGTTACTGTAATACTTACTGCTATTAATGAAAAATTGTAAAATTTTTTACATTAGAGCTGATATATTGCAAGTATTTTCCCCTTCATTACTCAGTATTTTTTGTTGGTGAATTTTCTTTTGTGGTACTATATTGATGAAAAATCTCCTTCTGAGGGAAATAAACTAATAAAGCAAATTCTGCTGATTTCCTCCAGCATTTTGCATGTGTCACTCACATCATTATCAGAGTTTTCATCAACCGCGTGTAGATTAGTGCTCTTTTTGAAACTGTAACTTGTCTTTTCAACTTTTTCTTCTCCCTGTGTAGTCCATTTACTTTTGCCTGCCTGACATGCTGTTTGTATCTGTCCTACATTGTGGTATTTTCTGCAAGTTTCACCTGCATTGGTCTGCTATAGATGAGCCTCTGGCTGCCAGAACAGTCACACAACTTGTTCGATTAGGCCAGTTTCAGTTTAGATGCTGCAATTTTGTTCATGCTCACTTCCACTCCGGACTGCAATTCTACTGCATCTCTGACTGCTGTTTCCATTGATACAGCTATTTCAACTGCTCTTTTAAATGTAAGTTGTGCTTCAGTTAGGAGCTGTTTTTGAATGCCTTCTTGTAAGATTTACTGGACCTCCAGCACCTAGGACATGCCCTTTTCCCACTGTTACCATCAGGTAGGAGATACAGAAGCCTGAAGGCACACACTCGGCGATTCAGGAACAGCTTCTTCCCTTCTGCCATCCAATTCCTAAGTGGACAGTAAACCCTTGGACACGATCTCACTTTTAAAATATATATTTCTGTTTTTTGCACAAATTTTTATCTATTCTATATACATATACTGTAATTAATTTACTTATTTTTTATTATTATAATTATTTGAGTTTTTTCCCTTCTATATTATGTATTGCATTGAACTGCTGCTGCTAAGTTACCAATTTTCACGACGCATGCCAATGATAATAAACCTGATTCTGATTCTGAATTCTGAATTCTAAAGATTCCACAAACTAAATAATCTCTCAGTGTATCATTAAGCACATCTCTGAACTGACAATGCTAAGGCAATCTCTTCAAATCAGCAATGTCCCCTTCCTTTTGATTCCACTTTCTGAAACCTATTGGATTCTGCAATGGACAGTGGTTTCAGTTCTAAATGTTTCTGCATTACTTTCATGACATCATTGAAGCTCACTTCACTCAAACAGCTATGCAAGTTGTGTGCTTTCCACCCAATGTACTCAGCAAAACTGCCACTTATTTCTCACTGACTATTCTATTTGCTTAAAAATACTGCTCAATTCACTCAGTATACAAAATCCAGTTATCTGTTGTGCAATCAAACATGTAAATCTTTCCAATGTAGTCAGCCATTTTTGCTCTTTTTATGATTATTATCACCATTACTCTCTGTTTATAGATCTGTGAATTTGTCCATTTCCTGGCTTTTTAAAAACTCAACCATGTCTTCCCTTCTGAAGAATACGTGCAGCACTGCTTGTTTTTCAAAAACCTGTATTGCTGCATCTTTTTTAACTCTAACTTCTCGCTGCACTTCAACAGGTAAGTATTTGTCTCTGGTTCATTTAGAACTTCCATGTCACCACTGTTATATTTTGTAACTCCGAAACATAAAACTAATGGAAAGGAACACAAGGGAGCCAGGAATGTGAGTCTAACTTTGTTTTCACCTTAAGCGAGGCATTATGTGGCAGTAATGACACATGCCATTTATGTACTTTTACATATAACCAAAAGTGCATTATCTAAGCAGCAAAGAATGCTTAAACAATATATTTACAATATTACTCAAATATAATTGAAATACTAAATACATAACATTTGAATGTATTGTTTACATACAGTACCTATAAAAAAATGTACACCCATCCCCCAGAATTTTTCATGTTTTGTTGTTTTACAACATTGAATCACAGTGGATTTAATCTGGCTTTTTTTCTGATCAACAGAAGAGGACTCTACAGTGATCTAAATTAACTGCAAATATCAAACACAAAATAATTGATTGCATAGGTATTTACCCCCTAATCAGTGTTTAGTAGATGCACCTTTGGCAGCAATTACAGCCTTGAGTCTGTGTGGATAGGTTTTTAATCAGCTTTGCACCTCTGGACACTAATTGTCCCCCATTCTTCTTTACAAAACTGCTCAAGCTCTGTCAAATTGCATGGGCATCGTGAGTAAACAGCCCTTTTCAGGTCCAGTCGTCAAAGGTTGGACTCTGACTTGGCCACTCCAGGACATTAACCTTGTTGTTTTTAAGCCAGCCATTCCTGTGTGGCTTTGAGGTCATTGTCTTGCTGAAAAACATATCTTCTCCCAAGTCACAATTCTCTTGCACACATCCTCCAGGATTTCCCTGTATTTTGCTGCGTTCATTTACCCTCTACCTTCACAAGCCTTCCAGAGCCTGCTACAGTGAAACATGCCCACAACGTGATGCAGCCACCACCATGCTCCGTGGTAGGGATGGTGTGTTTTTGATGATGTGCAGGGTTTGGCTTACCCCAAACATGGTGTTTAGTCTGATTGCTAAAGAGCACAATTTTGGTTTCATCAGACCATAGAACTTCTTCCAGCTGACCTCAGAGTCTCCCACATGCTTTCTGACAAACTCTAAGTTGAGATTTCACATGAATATTTTTCAGCAGTGGCTATTTCCTTGCCACTCTCCCATAAAGGTGCAACTGGTAAGGCACCTGGACAACAGTAGTTGTATGTGCAGTCTCTCCCATCTCAGACACTGGAGTTTGTTAATTCCTCCAAAGTTGTCATAGGTCTCTTGGAGGTCTCCCTCTCCAGTCTCCTTCTTACACAGTCTCTCAGTTCTTGAGGACAGCCTGCTCTAGGCAGATTTACAGCTATACATATTCTTTCCATTTCTTGATGATTGACTTAACTGTACTCCAAGGGTTATTCAATGACTTGGAAATTTTCTTGTATCCATCTCCTGACTTGTGTTTTTCAATAACCGTTGTGTGGATGCTGACTCACCAGGCAGTTGCGCCTTCCAAGTATGTGTGTATTTTTACTACAATCAATTGAAACACCTTGACTGCACACAGATGATCGCCATTTAACTAATCATGTGACTTCTAAAACCAATTAGCTTCACCAGTGATGATTTGATGTGTCATTTTAAAGAGGGTGAATTTGTATGCAATCAATTATTTTGTGTTTTACACTTGTAATTAACTTAGATCACTTTGTAGAGATCTGTTTTCACTTTGACACAAAAGAGACTTTTTTCCCTGTTGATCACTGTCAAAAAGCCAAATTAAATCCACTGTGATTCAATGTTGTAAAACACCAAATCATGAAAACTTCCAAGGGGAGGGGAATACTTTTTAAAGGCACTGTACATCAACAGCAATAGGATAAAGGAGGATGCATGTGCTTGGGGGTGAAAAATGTGGGTGAGTAGTTTGAATCAATATTTTTTTGCAGAGAGGAGGATGTGGAGGATAGGGAGATTACTGTGAAATATGCTAATATCTAGGACATTTTGAGATAAAGAAAAAGGTAGTGTTGGGCTCTTAAAAAGCATTAGGGTGTATAACTTCCCAGGGATGGATTAGATATATCCCACTTTATTAAGAGATGTAAGTGTTGTTTCAGGGTCCTTGGCCAATATCCACGCTTGCCACAGATATAGTACTAGCGAGTAGTTAACACAGTTTCATTATCCAAGACGGGAAATAGGGATAATCCTGGACACAAGGGACTGATGAGTCACACATCAGCAGTAGGGATGCTACTGGAGAGGGTTCTTATGGTTAGGATGTATGATCATTTGTAAAACTATAATGTAATTGGGGATGATTATCATGGCTTTGTGCAGGGCAAATTGTTTCTTTCTAACTTGATGGAGTTTGTCATAAAGGGTTACAAAGGTGAATTGATGACGGTAGAGCTGTAGATGTTACATACATTGATTTTAGTAAGGCATTCGAAAATGTCCCTCATGGGAGACTCATCCAGATGATTAAGATGCATGGGATCCATGGATAATTGGGCATTTTTATTCTGAATTGATTTGCCAACAGAAGACAGAGAGCATTGTGGTTCATGGGATGAATACTGGCTGGAGTCCATGATTTGAGGAGTTCAACAGGGATCTGTACTGGGTCCTCCGCTGATTGTAATATATATAAATGACCTGGATGAATATGTATATGAGTGGGTTAGTAAATTTGCATATGATAGGAAGATTGGTAGTATTGTGGATAGTGTAGAAGATTGCTAAATGATGCAGTGGAATATAAATCAATTACAGATGTGGGTGGATAAAGTAGCAGATGGAATTTAGTCTGCCCAAAAGTGAGGTGTGCACTTTGGGAGGTCAAATGTAACAGACAGTACACCATTATTGGCAAGACTCTTAAACAGTGTTGATGTGCAGAGGGACCTTGTGGTCCAAATGTACAAATTCCTGAAAGTGTCTGCACATGTTGATAGGCTATGATAGAGCATATGCCATATTACCTTTATTAGTTGAGGCATTAATTTCAAGGGTTAAGCCACATCTGCATTATTAGATTCATTTCCGGTTACCCAATTATAGGAAGAATGTGGAGGCTTTGGAAAGGGTGCAGAAGAAGTTTACTAGGGTGCTGCCTGGATTACACGGAGAGGTTAGACAACCTTAGGTGTTCTCTCTGGAGGGGCAGAGGTTGAGGAGAGATTTGATAGCGGTTTACAAGAGGTATAGATGGAGTAGACAGCTGATACCTTTTCTCCAGGTTTGAGATATCTAGTACTAGACGACATACATTTAAGGTGAGAGGGGTTAACTACAAAGGAGATGTGCAGGGCATTATTTTTTGCCCAGAGAGAGATAGGTGCCTGGATTGTGCTGCCTGGTATGGTGGTGGTTGAAGAGGTTCCCAGATAGGAAGATGAGTGTGTAGAGAATGGATGAATATGGGTGTTGTGTATGCAGAAGGGTTAAGTTGCGTTAGACTTAATTGCTGATTTAATTAGTTCTGCACAACATCAATGCTCGAAGGGCCTCGTCCTCCACTATGCTGTTCTGTTTTATAAAAGGGATTTGGGACAACTTTTTTTTATTAAAGAAAAAAGATTTTTCAATCCTTTTTTTTTCAATCCTTCACGTGTTATTTCATTGAAAAGCCAATTTTTGTCATTTCCTCAGTAATTCTTACATGTTGCCCTGGAAGCATCAAAACTGTATATTCTTGATGTGCAGATCTCATACAGTTGGGACAACTCCAATCTATAGAACTGTCATTTTTGTTTGAATCTTTCTCTGCAGAAATTTAGCAGATAAAATAGATTTGTTTTAGGGTTGCTAGCAGCTTTTTGAGACTCACACTGTTTTGAGAGCTGGTACCCTAGCAGCTTTCAAGCCACAGCATAAAACTAGTTTTGATGTTCATATTGATCCAGTTATTTATTATTTTGTTTATTCTGTTTCCAAGATCTTAAGTCAGTGTGCTTCAGGTATTTTAGGAAGCAGTTTTACATCTTCAGCCTACATTTGCAAAGATTTCACGAACAGAATAATTAGGGTCCATGGTCAGTTTCAAAACTCATTGTATGTTTACAGATAAAACAATCAAGGTCGCAGTTTCTCAAACCAGTTAATATGATTCAAGTAAGAACCAGCGATATAGGTAGTACGAGGAATGGGGGCCTGTCACTGAAATTTGAGATGGGTATCGCAGATGCAGGAGATCCAGAGTCCTAATGATGGATCAATCCCAAAATATTGACTGTTTATTCCCCTCCATAGATGCTGTCTGAACGGCTGAGTTCCTCCAACATTCAGAGTGAAGGTTTAGATGCATCATTATCTGACCACTTCTGATGAACAGGTACTGATGTCAGAGATGAATTAAACTTTGAGAGAGAAATCATCAGGCCTTGTCCACCAAACTGTGAGACATTACTGAGTGTGCATTACCTTGTGATCCAGTGGGTTTACTCATTTCAGTAGTTTACAAGTTTTCCTTAATGAGTTTCAAGTCACGCATTCTAACAAGCTATCCTATTTAATTCTCCAACAAAGACAACAGCACCTTTTGCCTTGGGAGTTACTGCTGAACCATGATTCTCCTATTCTCCCTTTAAGCAAATAATCATTATCCTGGCTTTTCAAAACTTAGCCCAGTTCCATACGTTTATACAATCTTCCTAGCATACATTCTTGCTATTTTGTGACCGTTCATAATCTTCATGTGATTTTGAATTTGTATTATACCTACATAAAATTCCTCAAGGAACTATTTCTTCTGTGATTTCAGTAATAGTTTCAAAGCATCTCAAAATTACAACTGACTGGTTGCATCGTGATCTGGTGTGGCAATTTAAATATGCAGGGACATAAGATTCTGAAGAGAATGCTTTCTTCTTCCCAATACATCACATGCACATTGCTCCCGGTCATTTGCAGTATCTACAGAAGGCAACGATCTCCACCATTTGGGGCATGTCATCTTTTCACGGCTACCTTCAGGCAGCAGGTACAGACGCCAGAAATGCCACACCTTTCATGATTTTTGTTTTGTTATACTGGAACTGTATGTAGGACTCGATGCTGGCCGTGTATTTCAGGAAATGATGGTGAATTGTTTCCTGATGAAAGCAGGTCACCTCCTCACCCACCCCTCGCCAGAAATATTCATCTGTAAAATCAATCTCCAGTATGATTTTCATGTTTTCTCCAATTGTACATCGAATAATAAAAAAAGCACGTTCTTTTCTGTTTACGAGCAACTTCCGATACCCTACCAAATGGACTCCACTGGGAATAGGGCGAGTTACTTAATGTCAACACTGATTAAACAAATAACAGTTTTTCTAACTTCTCACACTCAAACTGTGATAAGGTTGTATCCATGGAAGTGATAATTGTATCCATGTTTTATACTCTGTGAAAAGTAACTCGTTCGAAGGATACTTTAAAAAGAAACAATCCTCTTTTGTCGCTGCTTCAGTTTCTGTAATGCCTGCTGTGATATTTCCAGTGCAGACGGGATCAGAGTAAGCGGTATAAAGCTTAGGGGCGGGGTATTAAATTCTGACTGTAAATGAGATGTGAAAATTAGAGCAGAGATCAACTAGCGTGATCCAGGGGGGTTATCACTGACCGAATTTCACCGGGCTAATATAAACATGTTTTAGAGTTTTAACTGAGTTTTGTATTACATATGTCCACAAGCAAACAGTTGGATTTCAAGGTATATTAACCTCCCGTTGACAAGCTACTTTTCATCTGTTTTTGAATTAATATGTGTCGCCTTTGTAAGAGAATAAAGTGTAAGGACCCGAGGACATGACAGAAAATGAAGCTGATGGAAAAAGGAGTTGCAGTCTTGGGATTCAGTTGTCATGGAAATTGTTTAATTCTTCCTGATGGGGCGGGACTGTCTGAAGCGATGACGCTGTCCCCACCAGAGCCTGCACTGTTCGTCACTCCGCGCCTCTGACATTACAGCAGTAGGACAGCAGACTCCGGGCTTGCAATGCAGCAAACCCGAGGTTGGTTCACAGACCTGTGGGGCTGCAACTCCCAACACCCGAAATAAAATCAGAATGATAAAATCATTCTCCGACTTGGAATACGCCTGGGTGAAATTGCACTTTTAAATTGGCACTAGACTCAAAACAAAATCTCTGACAGATACGCAATGCTGGCAAGCAATTGCGGATAAGCCGAGCTCTTAAAGCTTCTTCAATGTGATCGGTTTCCATCCAACTTAAACTCGTAAATCCAGGTGTGCACGGGCGGTAGGTATTTCGCTGGCTTTATACCGTCTGCTCCAGTGTAAATATAGAGATTTATTCGCGTGACGGGGAATACTCTTTTTAAAAAAAATTAAGTAAAAGACCAACATGAACATGTAATGAATGATTTAAAACACGCGCGGAAACGAGAGGCACTCAAAACAACTTTCATGAATTATTCAGGTGCGACAGGCGTTTTCATACAAGGTCGATGCTTGAGAGAAAAAAACTGAGCGACGAGAGAGAGAGGGGGAAAGCTCTTTGGTTCAGTTTGGGAGGATACAACCGATACTGCACCACCACAGCGCGTAGACTACTCAGTGGAGGTCTCAGTGACATTCATCACTGAAGTGTATTCGCTGCTCTTACTTCGTCGCTGCCACAGTACTTGAGCTGGCCCTTTCGTGCTAAGTGAATTAAGTCTATTTTTGAACTCTGGTTTCTGGAGGAGCGAGTGGTGCACGAACGAGAAGGAGCATTTGTATGAAAAAAACGCCTCAGAAAATTGTGACGCTGCTGGACAATGACTTGATGGGAAATTTTGGTCCAAAAGATGACCGTAAGTACTGTCAGTTAGGAGGAGGCAGCTGCGATCGTGGGGATACTTTCTATTTTGCTCCGTTAATCGTGTTTGTATTCATGTTACAGTGGAGAGAATCTTTATTAAGTTCTGCTCTATTTCCAAACGATGCTCGATTGAAATTTGTAGGAAGAGATTAACACGTCCGGCCAGTACCCTGACAATTTTACACATCCATTACGCAGTAATGTACCGGCAAAGGTTTTGAATTGGGAACAAATTGCATTGCGATGGGATGATGTAGGCTTATAATAGAATCCCGTCGATAACGTTCAGGATAAAATAACATTAAAATGGCGATAACTTTGGTGAAAACATCTCACTGCATTTAACTACGGCAGTAGCGATCTGAAACACCTTTACACCTAATCAGTCTTGCGCTACACTTGCCCTCTGCTGCCCGCTATCCACCGCCCGGTCAAAGTCTCCTACTGTGTCACATCATCAGCTCCGGGCAGGGCTGAACGAGTCAGCGCCGGGCAATGAACCCGGCCCCAGCCCAGCCCCACCTGCCACAACTCATTTTAAAATCCACATATTTGTCGGCTGACGTCAAAATGTTGCGTTAAAGGGGAAACAGTCAAATTACTTTCTGGGGGGGGGGGGAACACTTTGTCATCCTTGTCCATGTCTGATGCTGGTAAAATGTTTTCATATTTTAGGCAGGCTTCGGTTTATTTGTGAGCGTTACTGCGGTATGATCAGCTGGAAGAGGATCTCCCTCTCTCTCTCTCACCCACACAAACATATGCACACGTTGGCTACACAATGCATTTCAATGGGAATGTATTTGCCCAACAATTTACACATTAAGGTTTTCAGCAAAATCTGTTAATATCTGCAGATATTTTTCAAGTGTGACTGTGTTCAGCAAGGAGAACTAGTGCCATTTCCCTTTTAAGAGGACGGCGGCATTGAGATTAAAGCAGAGTTCCGCTCCTCTTTCTCCTTAATCCCTGTGCGTTTGCTGCCAACAGGAGGAATGGGCTGGTCCCCGCGGTAAGCGGCTCAACCCTGTCTCCGGCTCAGTGAAGTTTCCATTTTTTTTAAGAGTTTCAGGAGGTGAGATGTGTTTTGCTGTCGCCGAGTTGCTGGAGCCGGAGCGGCCGCCACTCGGCGCGCTTCTGCGGAGCTGAGGAACTGCTTCAGAGCCACCGCAGCTCTGCTTTCCCTCCTCCGAAACAAATCCACTGGATTAGCAGTTTAAAACAATCGGGAAGAAAAATAATTAAGAACATCAACTTCCTGGAGTTAGTGTGTCAGGGGCTATTTCCCCCCAATTGGCAGTTTTGGCTCTGTGCCGCCGATGCGCATTTTGTAAGGAAAACCCGAGATTATAAACCCAGCGGCATGGGCCCCCAAGCCTACATTGAACTATCTTGTTAGTGGCGGACCTCAGTAGTTGAACAAATAGTGTGCTCCGCACCTTGTAATTCAGGCCTAGAAAGCGCAAGGTGTTGCTTTGTTCAGGAAAATAAATTGTACGAGGCTTTGTGAAAATGTTAAAATAATGACCATTGTCGCGATTGTAAAAGGGTATGCCAGCGTGGGCAAGCGCTTTGTTTAGCGTTTCTCTGGCTTGGGCTGTAAAAGCTGTTTGCACTTCTCATCAAAATGATGATTTAGTTCTTGTTCACAGACATTTTAATTTGTGAATCTATTACGAAATGTGTCTGGCAATGAAAATTAAATTATTGTCTGCTTAACTGGAATTTGCAAAATGTGATGTGCAATTATCAATCACTAAACAATTAAGCGGAATGTGCAGTGCTTTATTTCAGCATTGTACATTTTGTTTATCTGCGTGAATGTGCAGGGAACAATGAGGTGTGAGGGGAAAGAAGGAAAAAGCATGCTGTTTTCCAACAACAATTGATATAAACGAGCAAAAAAAAAGCAATAATCTATTGGGATTCTTTTGTATTTGGGGCTTTATTCCAACAATAATCACGTTTTGATGCAGTTAAGCAGAAATAAAACATTTAGAATATGTTGCCACCAGTGGGAGAGTCCAACAAATTATTTCTCTGTCAATGTTTGACACCATGATATTCTGATTGGCTGAAAACTACTGTTTTAATCTCAGCTGGGAACTGTTTGGCCCAATTAAAGATCTCTTATGAGATGTGCATAGGTACTGAGTGAATCTTCCATTCTTTTCAGGGTGTTTTGCCACTTTTGAAAACTAACCCTGTTCAAATCCAGACAAGAAAGGTGCAAGTAGGTTAATCAGCTTCATACATTTCAATAGCTCTTGCATAGTCTCTGCAGTTCTCCAATAAATTTCAAATCTGTAGGCTCTATGTTTGTTGTCTTGTGTAGAAGTTTTTAGCATATTTGTGAATCATTAAGCACATCAATTGCTATGACACTTAAATCTATCATTACAGAATTTGTAGCAGAAGTTCATTTCAAATAGTTG
Source organism: Hypanus sabinus (assembly GCF_030144855.1). Taxonomy (NCBI): domain Eukaryota; kingdom Metazoa; phylum Chordata; class Chondrichthyes; order Myliobatiformes; family Dasyatidae; genus Hypanus; species Hypanus sabinus. Next base: position 63,666,111 of record NC_082707.1, on the reverse strand, counting down.
ACAAAGTGTGGACAAAAGCTTTTGTTAGTGTATTTGATTTTATTTACTGTTGAAAGGCTGTGTTTAAGTTTACAGGACACAGAAAATTAACTTATTTCTAATTTTTTTTAACAAGTAGAAATGCTGTTCGGAGCAGATGGCTGAATGTACGAATTTCCATTTGAGGCTTTCAGTCATTTATGGCAAATTGGTTACTTTGAGGTTGTATTTATACTACACTCCTCAACCCTGTTGCTGGAGGGGGGAAGAGGGAAAATCCATTCTTGGATTGATGACTGCCATTCATTTAATTTAGCATACTGGACTTCAATTTTTGATAGTGTTGCTGAGGATGTCTGGACTGAAACATATAACTGAGCTCTCATTGACTCAAGGATCCACTGGACACATGTAAATAGGTTTGATGCTACATTGAAATTCTGTTGCAAGTCAGTTAGGACTTTGACTAATGAATTAGATGACAGCTTTAGGTTGAATATTGCAATTTTATGAACTCTTGAGTAGGATTACCACGTAAGTAAAACTGCATCTAAAGCTGAATAAAAATTGCAGAGAACAGAGAGATTTATGTTGACATGGAGGATTTCCAGATAGTGGGAAAAGAAGGAGACTTCCATTTCAGCAAACTGGTTTAACTGGTTTGGATTTTAAATTAAATTGCAATAATCCAAGCCCATTGTCTAATCTGGTGCATCATCCAGTCCATCATTAATAATACTGGTGCAGTGTGTATTATGATTAATCTATTGGAGAGAGTCTATTGAAATTTTAAAAATGAATCTAACTTCAACACTTCAAGTTCTCTATTTATTGCTTGCCCTTCGTGGCCCCTTTCAATGAAGATACTGAACCGGCAATTAAAACATTTAAAATAGGTTGAAGATACAATGCCATGTCTTTGACCCAGTGGCCATGTGGGCAAGATGAAGCAAGTCCAAATTTATAGAGCTTGACACTTGGAGGACTGGGAATAAAAATTGGTTTCCTCATTACCATTGCCCTATATAGAGGTCTTTGGATTTGTAGTCCTTAATTGATCCACGTGATCTGAAATGAATTTGCTTCTGTTTCTTAGATTTTTTTTAATCAATGTAACATTTAAATCACTATTGGGTTCTCAAAATACTTCAATCAAAAAAAGTCATTTCAAGCTTTTTGCATCTTGCAAACTGAATATTTTGATGATTGGGTTTCTTCCCTACAACTAGATTTCTGGTTTAGCTTAGTGTGAAAAAATTCTCTAAATGTCCCTGTCTGGGTTTAGATCAAACCTGTTGTGCAACATGGGTTCAGCATTGGTTTCTGAGCAGCAATACAGCCTCTGAATGCAAATGAATGATGATGTCAAACAGGAGTGATTGGGACAAACCAAAAGATTGTTTTCTATTTGGCACATCATTGGTCCTGAGGTTTCATTAGCAAATTAAACACATCAGCAAAAAAAGTTGCAAATGGACCATTGAGTCTATAAATATGTAATACGTGATCTTTGACTCAAATTTACAAAATAAATGCACATTGCTGGTTTAAATCTTGAGACCTTTTACCATTTTATTGTAGAGATGTAAAGAGATTCAGCTTAGATTTTGACAAGCATTGATATAAATGTTGACAGCTGATTTGAATGAAAAATGTTATAGTAATAGTTAACTGGTCAAAATAAACTTTGTTTACTGCTTTGTAATATAAACATTGTTTTACATCCAAGCATTTTTAATACTGGTTTTTACAGTATCTGTAATTTATTAAATTTATGATGTGATTTGTATAGGAGATATGAAATTTGGTTGTAGCTGTGATGGTGGGTGTATAGAAATTCCCAGTAAATCATTTACAAAATGTTACTGTTTGAGGAAACTCACTTCCTTCATATCAAATCACAAATCAGAGTGGGGAAGCAAGTATGTTTTGCCATCCATTCCAAAGTGTTTTTAGTCCAAGTAAATATTTTAACATTATGGAAAGGTAATCAAAAATAATACATACAACAAGCTGGAGGAACTCAGCAGCTCGGGCAGCATCCATGGAAATGAGCGGTCAATGTTTCAGGCCGAGACCCTTTGTCTTTGTTGTATGTGTTGCTTTGACCCCAGCATCTGCAGTGTACTTTGTGTAATCAAAAATCATATTCCATTGAATTGTTTTGTATTTATTCCCCAGGATTACAGGGAAGATGGTATGGATTTGGGAAGTGACTCATGTAGTCGAACAAGTTCCGAATCAAGCTCCAACAAAGTGACACCATGTTCTGAGTGTAAATCCTCACCCAGCCTGGATCTTGCCACTTTGGGGGACTATGAAGCAGATGAGGATTATCAAGAATACAAAAAGAAGGTGATAGAAGAGTGGGAAAATGAGTATGGTGACTATTCAGAGAACAATGACTTTGTTAAAACTGCCAACAGGAGTTTAGCAGAGGAGTTTCAAGATGTAAAAGTCATTCCTCCAGTTCCTTCTGTTGTTACACCAGGTGAAATTAAGCAAAATGGCAATGTAGCACCAACTAAAGTACGTGGCAAAGGAAATGAGGCTCTTCCAAAGCTGCAAAAAGCATTGCGAATATCAAGTAGTGTTGTGGCCACTTCAGGGACTTTTGTAACAGAAGAACCTCAGCTCCCAACCATGGATTGGGAGGCCCTTGAGAAACACCTTGCAGGTTTACAGTTTCAAGAGCAAGAAGCACAGAATCAAAACCAGACCCAGACAAAAGCAAACTTCACATCTGTAAGTAAATTCTTTCTAAAATCATTTATTTGTACGTATTTTTCAACACTGAGTGTTGCTGGTTGTGAAGCAGATCTCTTTCTTTCATCATATAGGGATTGGAAGTGTACAAATGCAATTGCAATAGCACTTTCTATAGGAAGTTCAGTGAATACTGCTTGCCTGAAATGAAGTAAACTCTTTCTCACCATATCATGTGCAAAAAATGCCGAGTCAAGAGGTAAGCTAGCAAGGGAGGTGGTGCAAAGACAACTCCATTAACTGACTAAAATGATTCAGCTTTCCAAAATAGTTTATCAGTGCTATCTATTATCCAATCTCTGTGATGTAAATAGTATATTTATGGGACTATCTTCAGTACTAGGGCTTGAAAAATAATAGATTTAGTAAGAATTACATGTTTTTTCCTCCAACTATATTTGATCCAGGAGGGTAAGCAATCGTCAGAAGAGTAGCCCAAGTCGGGTTCTCCAATTCTTGTCCTATTATTCAGAAAATATATTGCTAATCAGTAATAACTGATTTATTCATTGTTGAATGAGTCACCTTGGAAGCCTAATGGAAAGTCCAATTATCTGTCTTGATCTGCTTCTTTTGATAAAGTTGATCAGTGGTAGGTGATAGACTAGCTGATTTGAATTCAGATATTGGGAAAGGCACAATAAATTTTGCGGGACACCTCAGATTCTCAACTTAGATAGGTGGAACTTCATTGTCAACAATTTGGTTCTGTTCTCTCATTGGAAGTGCCTAATGCTGTGCAAATCGGAATATGTTCACGCTTAGAAAATTGTATCCATTGGTAATGTGCTAACCTCAAAGTATAAACTTGAACTAAATGTAATAAAACCAAAGCAGCATAAATTTCAAGGTGTCAGCCACATTGCTTTACCTGATACTTAATGTCATGGAAATAACTGTTTTACTCCAACCTACTTTATCTGTAGTCTTGTTGGGTTTTGGTGACTAAGTAGGTATCTTTGCCCGTTGGCAAAAGTGGTATCGATATTTCGTAATTTGCTTCCAAAATGCATTCAAAGGTAGAACAAGATATGCTGACAATGCTAGATAGCACATTTGGAACTGGAGATGAATTTTTAGATGATGCTTTCTTAGAGCTTGCTGAGTAATGGCAATGGAGGTATAGGATTGTGGTATTACAATAAGGTACTCAGAATGATTAGTTTTGATTTGTAATTCAGGAAAATGTTTTGTTGTTGAGGATTATAATAGTTTTTTCTTTATTTGTAAGGTTTCAGGGTTTAGTAATGGGTTCTGCCTGATTAATTGGAGCAGAAATGTTGTCAGAGAAAAGCTGTTTTAATGAATTCAAAAGATTAAGATTTATATTTGACGTAAAAAAAAAACACTTTTTTGGATTTTATATTATATATGTTTATTATTACATATTTTAAATAGTATGAGTTGGTTAAGTTGATTATGCTAAAATTACTAGATATTGATTAATTAGATCCATTTAACCTTAATTTTTCAAATATTTCATAATAGCATAACATAAATTAAAGTAGTTTTTGCACTGATGAAAAGTAAAGTTTCTGAAATGTATTCCTGTTTAAAAGATCATTTCCCAATGATAGGTTTAACAACTGGATTGTTACGAACCAGGAGTCAACCCGTTATAATATTCAGTTCAGGCTCTATATGTGTTGATTTCTTGGAATATGAACAATGTTGTTTTAATTTGCAAAATATTGCGCTTCTTATGAGGTATTCACCATCTTCGGCTGTGAGGTCTACTTTGTTCAATTTCCATTTTGCCAAAAAATATCAACATATACTTTGGGATATATTAGTGCAGACTAAAAGTAGCATCTTGATCAAGTTTTATACTCCCAATGTGGGGCTTTAAAAACATGTCCTAGATTTTTAAGGCCTTCGGTAAAGTAACAACACTTGCTAGTGAAAGCTATCCGAAAGTGCTAGCAACTCCCATTACTCATGTCAGTTTCTCTTGGGAAACTTCTGGAGGAATTTTTGGCATTCATCAATAAGGATGTCATCAAATTGGCTGAAAAATCACACTGAAAGTTTCCTGTGCCAACAAATCAGAAGATAAAAATATGAATGTTTTTGAAACATTTACAGTGGCCGAAATAAGTACTGGGATTAAAATGGAAGCAAACATATCAAGCTTTGAAAATATATTAAAAGTAGTTTTATTTGTTAAGAAATGTACTTTTCAAGTAATCACATGATGAATTCACAATCCGTTTGTTGAATTTGCTTTAGATCTGGGATTACATTTAGGTTATACTGAATAACAGACAATTTTGATGACCATATGACTTAATGAAAATCTAGTAGATCTGTCAACAATACTAAGACTCACTTTTTAATCTAGAATTATTTAATATAAACTTGGCACATTGTAGTTTCAACGTTTCTCTATAAATGTTGTAGATGTTGATAATTTCATTATGTAATAGCAGTGAATTGTGACTTTTTATAGCATATTTTGTATATTGATTTATCTATTGTCTACAGTAAAGAACAATTGAATATTTCACAATGCCTGATAATGTTTGTTGCTTGCATATGGAAACAGATTTGCAGGTAATTTTATTAACACAATGGCCTTTGAAGAAGACTTTGGCCTTCCAAAATTTGAAGGTTTCATTTAACTTCACTGACTGGATTGGAAAAGACAATCATCTCCAAGTTTCATGTTAAAGTTATTCTCATAACTTTAGCCAGATGTTGGGATGTTTGGATTGGAATACTGACCGACATTGATTTTGGAAACATGATAATTTTTGCTCAGATCTTCTTGAATTATTGGATTGGTTTTCAGGCAGCCTTATTTTTTTTTAAAAAGAATTGCTCCTGTTCTTAAGAACAGGAAAACTCTGCGGAAATTCCTGTTTATCCTTGAGTATATCATACTCCAGATCCACTGGAATTACTAAAGATCCCAGTCAATAAATAGCATTTCAAGTTTATGGTAGCAGTTTTCAGTGAAACAATTAGTGAAAAGCCTTGTTTTGTAGAGTGTGTTGGTGAGGGATTGTGGGCATGTCAGTGTTCAGATAGAGCCGGCCAGCCAGCAGACAAAGACAGGATTTCCATCAGCGCCACAGGGGGAAATCTGCAGAACTGCATCGGGGAAGTAAGAGATTCCGGGAACTCTTTCTTGCTGGATTTGCCTCGATTCTTAATAAATGAGCTTGTTCATTTTGAGTTGAAAATGTTTTCCTTTGTAGTTTTCATAACCATTCAGTATTTGCTATCTGGGCATAGTGCGATAACTTGGTTTTCTATAACTGTAGCTAATCCTATCCACTGAAGGGAGATGCACTTTTGGCTATGTTGTAGTCTATGCAGATATTTCAAGGCTGAAATCATTCATAATCTAGTGGACTGATCACATACAGACCTCTAACTGTGAAACAGAAGCTTGAATAACTAAATGGTAGAGCAGAATGAACTTTAAGCAACAAAAAAATGTGTGATCAAAGTGATAAACAGACATTGCCCATACTCTCAGAAGCTCACTGTTCAGTGTGTTATTTTCTAAGATGAATTGTACAAACAAGGTGATTAATTTAATTGCAACTCTCTGAACAGGACTTCAATCAAGTGATTCAGAATAAATACTCATTTCTCTTGGTCCAGTGAATATTGTTTGCATTTAGTTGGGAGAAAAGTGGAAGGGAGAATTTCTCTGAATTCAGAGTGAAGATGAAAATTTTCAATGAATAATCATAATCAGTAGCTTGAAATGGATTCTCTATCTGCTGACTTGATGTATTGTGAAAACAATGAGTTGTTGAAATGTCCTTGAGTTATTGGTTGCCATAATGGACAGTAAAATAAATTATTGAAGGTTTTTAATTTTAACCAGAATATATTATAAAAGATGCTGACTCTGTAAGGCACACTTATTCCTGAATTGTTTAATATTTAATATTCTCCATTGGAGCATTAAAAGGATCTACAGAAATAAAACTTGGGTACATTCTGGAAATTGCAAAACCTAATGCTGAAAGTGTTAAAAAGTTACTGCATTTTATAATGAATCTAGCAGTGGCAGTATGTTTAGCTGCAGAGGGCACTGTTCACAGTTTCTGTTGAGCTTGCGGACTATTGTCTGATGTGATAAATCTCAATGCAAAATTGAAGATGGTAGACACAATCCACCTCAGTGCATCTTTAACATGATGAGACCATCTGCTCTTAACAACGTCATGGTAATTAACATTCAAAGATAAAGCAAGCTTTAGTAAATGTGGTTGAAAAAATGGAACACTAGTTGGACTTGTTGAACTACAGTATTATCTATCTGGATTTATAGGATAACTTTGAAGACTTTTAAGATGAAAAGCTTGAGTGTTGATTTGTCAAATTCAAGTGAATTACAGCAAATATTATGGACTACCCCACTTACTGGTATTAGAGTCGAATCAGTCCATATCCATACTTGTTATGTGAGTCAGGACTGCAAATGTATTTATTGATTAAAGAAATCAGATTTATTGATAGTCCAAAACTTTGGGTAGAGCAGTCAGTGCTTTTTCATCTCCAGTGCTTTTGCTAAAGGTGTTCTACAAATCCACTTAAATCATATTACTGTTTAACAAGTTTATCCAACGTTTCATTTTCATAGAAGCACTTAAGAGATATAGGACCGAGACAATACATGCAATTGAGGCCCACTTTTTTTAGGAATGCTTTTTTTTTATGGGGACCCTTATGATCACTCATTTTAAGTTTGATTGCAATGCCACAGAAAGATATCTTATTACTTACACTTTACTGTTTCTGTTGACTCTTTCAAATGGATTTTTTAAATGATTTTTTTACGTATACCTAATGAGTAGACTAACAATATGGATAGTTCAAATAAAAATTTCAATAATATTGTGAGTAGGATTAATATATTATATGCATCACCAACTCAATAAATATTTATAGCACAACCATACATTTTTTTTTAAAGTATTTGGCATTCCTAACACTACTCCTGCTGGAGTATGCTCCTTGAATACTTAGATATTGGTTAACGTTAATTCAGTGCTCAAATATGTTTGCCTGCCATTTTGAGTGACAGAAATAAATGAAAGCATGATTTAATGACTAATATGTTCTTTAGGGCACATTCTAATCTTGGCTGGGCCCTAGCAGCTACAGTACATTTGGTTTAGCAATTGATTTTTAGTCATTCAAACATTATACTAATCGAAATATGGAAAAATAACCACCTAAAGTAATTTTCCCACAGGTCTAAAACAAAGCATCTTTTTTTAAAAACAGAAAACAAGGTGATTTTAATAATAATTCAATGTGGGTGAAATATTTTTTTGAAAATTAGCTGGCAGTTAATCCAGCATTGTGATCATGTCGTGTTATGTTAGTTTCAAAATTTGCACATGAAACATAAATTGAAATTATAACTATTAGTGAAGTGGCTCATGATAGACCAGGAGAATACAGAATGGGCAGACTTATGCAAAACAAAATTTAACACAGGAAAATGCTAAGTGATAACAGTTTTTTTGAGTAGACTAAGATGAAGAATATAATCTGAAAGGTGTTGAAAGAACAGGTGGCCGGGAATATACAAAATATTTACCAGTCTCTGAAGTGGCAGGTTAGTTGAAAAACCTTTTTCAAAAAAATTGTAGATGCTAATTCCAGCACCACCAGATTCAGGAATAGTTCAATCACCTCAACTCCAAATAGATCCCACAACCTACTTTCAAGGACTCTACAACTCTTATTCTTAGTATCTATGTATTTATTTGCACAATTTGTCTTCATTAGCAGATTAGTTGTTTGTCAGTGTTTGTAGTTTTTCATTGATTCTATTGTATTTCTATGTTCTGTGAATGCCTGAAAGAAACTGAGAAGCATATGATGACATACACATACTTTGATAATTTTACTTGAACTTTGAATCCAAAGCAAGGTGGCTATTGCTAATCCCACCTGTGTAGCTGCATCTAGCATATTATATCCTATTGTGGTTGCTACACTGTAGGAAGGATATGAGCGGTTATCATACAACAGCAATGACGTGAGAGCTCACTGCTCTATCGGAAGGATGTTAGACTCCCAGAGAGGATACGGAAAAAACGTTCCTGAGATGAGCAACTTGACTTTAGTGGATGTATTGAAGTTGATGTGAAGTTGAGCTTTTTTTATTAGTTTTTTTATGCATTTTCTACATCGCTACAGATAGAAAAAAAAAACCAAATCAAAATGAAGAACATTAATACAGTGCAAAAATAAACATACAATAATAATATAATACCAAAAAGATAATTGAGAAAGCACCCAAATTGAAGACATGTAAAATTAGTATCCTCCCCAAGCCCCGCAACAAAAAAAAACTCCAGACCAACCACAACACAATATAGAGAATATAAGTCAGGACATTCAAACCCCCAAAACTGTAAATACGCTTAAAAACAGAAGATAATAATGCCTACTACCAAAAAAAAGAGCTGAAAGCAAGGGACTGAAAAAAAACCTTAGTTAAGAGGAAGGTTATGAAAGTACTCAATAAAAGGTCTCCAGACCTTATGGAACTTTATATCCGAATTAAGAACTGAATAATGAATTTTTTCAAGGTCTAAGCAGGACATAATATCATTAAGCCATTGAGCATGCGTGGGCGGGGCAACATCTCTCCATCTAAGGAGGATTAAACATCTAGCCAGGAGAGAGGCAAAAGATAATATTCGACACTTAGTCGAACTCAAACGTAAATCTGTCTCACCCAAAAAACCAAACAAAGCAATTAAAGGGTTAGATTCTAAGTGGTGATTCAGAATATAAGATAAAGTTATGAAGACATCTTTCCAAAATTTCTCCAAGCTAGGACAGAACCAGTACATATGAATAAGAGAGGCCTCGGCCCTTTTGCATTTATCACAAAGAGGACTAATGTTAGGGTAAAATTGAGACAATTTAGATTTGGACATATGGGCTTGATGAACAATCTTAAACTGTAAAAGGCAATGGCGAGCACAAAGAGAGGTTGAATTAAAGGATTTGAGAATCAAGTCCCAAGTCTCATCAGATAAAGAGATATTTAAATTCATGCTCCCAAGCCATTCTAATTTTATCCACAGGGGCCTTATCGTAAGAATGCTAATTTATCATGAATAAATGATATTAAACTTTTACCCAGTGGATTAATAGAAAGAAATAAATCTATAACATTTTTCTCAGGCATTTCAGGGAAGTTAGGAATTAAAGGAACAATAAAGTGTCTAATTTGGAGATATCTAAAAATATGAGCATTAGGCAGATTGAATTTAGCAGAGAGCTGTTCAAGAGATGCAAAGCGATTATCAATAAAATGATCTTCAAAATGTCTAATGCCCTTCCTATACCAATCATGGAATGTTGAATCATACATAGTAGGTAGAAAAAGGTGATTTTGTAAGATAGGACTAGAAAAGGAAAAACCATAGAAACCATAAAATTTCCTAAGCTGAGCCCATATTCACAAAGTGTGTCTAACAAGAGGATTAACAATTAATCTGGACAAACTACTAGGGAGTACAGAGCCAAGAAGTGCGGAAATAGATAAATCTTTAGTGGAACTCAACTCCATTGCCACCCAATTAAGGCACTCGGGTTGGCCATGGAAAAAAGACCAAAAGGTAGCACAACGTATATTGGCTGCCCAATAATATAAACGAAAATTAGGTAAGGCCATGCCACCCTCTTTTTTAGATTTTTGGAGATAAACTTTACTAATTCTGGAACACTTATTCTTCCACAGATATGACAAAATAATAGAGTCTAAGGAATCAAAAAAAGATTTAGGAATAAAAATTGGAATTGATTGAAGTAAATATAAAAATTTAGGGAGAACATACATTTTAACAACATTAATACGACCTAACAAAGACATAGATAGAGGTGACCATTGTGACAGACTCTGTTTTGTAGTATATAAAAGATTGGCAAAATTTTCACGAAAAATATCTTTAAACTTCCTTGTGACTGTAATCCCAAGATAAGTAAATTGATTATGAACTACTTTAAAAGGGAGGTCATGAAATGTTAATTCTTGTGCTTCTTTATTAATTGGGAAAAGTTCACTCTTATGTAAATTAAGTTTATAGCCAGAAAACTGGCTAAACTGATCAAGAAGTGAGAACATTGGAGGTAAGGATGTAGACGGATTTGAAAGCATAAAGAGAAACTTTATGCTCAACACCCCCCCCCCCCCTCCAAATCCCGGTCAATTCAGGACAGCTTCGAAATGCTCTCTGACTTGAAATTTCCTGCCTAATGGATAATGGAAGCAAATTCAGTTATTGTGGATAGAAGGAATGAGATTAACTGGATTGCTTTTGCAAAAATGGTGAAGATAGATGGGTTGAATAGCTTTCTTTTAGTGTTATGAAACTCTTTTGTATTTCTTTTGCTGTGGTGGAGGTTGCAGAATGTGTAGTTAGTGTAGGAGCAATAGAGAGGAAAAAAACATGGTGCTAGAATTTTTTTTCCCCTTTTATGCTACAAAATGGATTTCATGAGCAATGGCATCTCATTAAACCAAAGCTACTTGCATGAATGTAATGATGTTGAAGTTTATTGTCAAAAGATTACTGTTTTCTTCTGCACTACACGCCATAGGAAATTCATTATATGGCTTTGTACTACAGGGTTCCGTGGAAAACCACGTAACTAGTTTGTCGTCAAGACCTAGCATTTCAGTTTTATTGGCCATATTTCCTTGCTGTATACAGTAAAGTGGAAAATGACTTTGTGTTCAATTAGTCTTAGCTTCAGATAAGGCTGTTACCATCTAATGAACCATTATTTGGTTAAGAGGATTCTGTTCCAGCTAGATTAAATTTATAATTGGCCTGAATTATGTCCTTGCATTATGAATGAGGGAAAAATTCACTCATCACATTTCCCTCACTATGAACTTAATTAGGAATGACGGTGACTAATGCTTTTCCCACTCACCCATTCAAACTAAATTTGAAATGATGTACTTTATCATCATCATAGTTCTGGCCAGGGCTGCCACTTAATTCTACCATTGGAAGTTTGCTTAACCTTGCAGCGAGAGCACCATGAGTTCAGAACAAGCAACGGTTTCTCTGAGCAGCGAGCATCCGAGTAGGACATTTGAAACTGATAGAAAATGAGGAAAAAAAACAAAAATCGTGGGATATTTGCACAGGCTTTTCCTGCAACCTTAATGATTCCTCAGGAAGTCCAGTAGAATAGGCAGGAAATCATGAAGACTAAGCTGAGGATCAATAATGTCAGTGGAATGGTGCAGGAAGAACAGTGAGGTGGCATCAGGACTAACTCAAATCTGGGAAACAAAGTTAGAAAAATAATCAAAACCCTTGAAGTCAGATCAATCAACATCACTAAACCAATTTACACACACAGTAATAAGTGACCAGTAATTCTCGACAGCTGTGGAAGGGCTGGAATGCTATTACAAGCAACAGAGGTGACAAAAAGGTGTCGCTCCCAGATGAGCTCAAAGCCTTCTGTGGTCACTTTGACCGTCAAAACATGGAGGAACCTTCACAAACTCCCACAGCCCTCAATGACCCTGTGCTTTCAGTCTGATGTGAGAGCTCCTTTTGGGAAGATGAACCCAGGAAAAGCATCCAGCCCAGATGGGGTATGTGGCCAGGTACTGAAGACCTGTATTGATCAACTAGCTGGAATGTTCAGCAGTATCTTTGACCTCTTGCTTTGGTAATCTGAGGTATCCACATGCTTCAAGCAGTCTTCAATTATACCAGTGCCGAAGAAGAACGTGGTAACCTGCCTCAATGACTATCATTCAGTGGCACTTGCATCTACTGTGATGAAGTGATTTGAGAGGTTGGTGTTGAAGCATATAAACTCCTGCCTGAGAAGGGAATTGGAACAGTTCCTATTTGCCTACCATCATACCAGGTCCACAGCAGATGCCATTTCATTGGCTCTTCTCTCAACCATGGAACATCTGGACAACAAAGATGCATGCATCAGGATGCTCCTTATCAACTGCAACTCATCATTTAACACTATCATGCCTTCAAAACTGATCAATAAGCATCAAAACTTTGGCCTCAATACCTCCTTGTGCAATTGGATCCTCGATTTCCTCACTTGCAGACCCCAGTCAGTTGGGATTGGCAACAGCATCTCCACAATTTCCTTCGGCACAAATGCACCTCAAGGCTGCATGCTTACCCCCGGCTCTATTTGCTTTGTGCTTATGATTGTGAGGCTAAACACTGCTCAAAACGCCATATTTAAGTTTCCTGATGACATCACGGTGGTAGGCTGAATCAAAGGTGGTGACAAATCAGCATATAGAAAGGAGACTGAAAATCTAGCTGAGTGGTGCCACAGCAACAACTTCTTATTCAATGTAGAAAGACCAAGGAGCCGATTATTGAACTCGGGAGGAGGAAACGGAAGTACATGAGTCAGTCTTCAGCAGGGGAGTCAGAGGTGCAGAGGGTCAGCAGCTTTAAATTCCTTGGGTGTTATCATTTCAGAGCGTCTCTCCCGGGCCCAGCATATAAGTGCAATTATGAAGAAAGCACATCTACTTCCTTAGAAGCTTGTGAATGTTTTCCATGACATTGAAAACTTTCACAAATTGTTATAGATGTGTGGTAGAGGATATGCATCATGGTCTGGTATGGAAACAGCAGTATCCTAGAATGGAGAATCCCACCAAAAGTAGTGGATACAGCTCAGTCCACCACAGGTAAAGCCCTCCCCACCATTGAGCACATCTACACAGAGTGCTGTTGCAGGAAGGCAACATCATTGTAAAGGGCCCCTACCACCTTGGCCATGCTCTCTTCTCGTTGCTGTCTCAAGAAGGTACAGGAGCCTCAGGACCCACACCATAAGACAAAGGAGCAGAAGTCGGCCATTCAGCCCATCGAGGCTGCTCCGCCATTTCACCATGAGCTGATCCAATCTCCCCTATAGTCCCATTTCCCCGCCTTCTCACCATAACCTTTGATGCCCTGACTACTCAGATACCTATCAATCTCTGCCTTAAATACACCCAATGACTTGGCCTCCAACTGCCGCCCGTGGCAACAAATTCCACAGATTCACCACCCTCTGGCTGAAACAATTTTTTCTCGTCTCTGTCCCTGCAATCCTCAAGTCATGTCCCCTCATACTAGAATCCCCCACAATGGGAAACAACTTTGCTACATCCACTCTGCCCATGCCTTTCAACATTCGAAATGTTTCAATGAGGTCCCCCCTCATTCTTCTAAACTCCAAGGAGTACAGTCCAAGAGCGGTCAAACGTTCCTCGTATGTTAACCCTCTCATTCCTGGAATCATTCTAGTGAATCTTCTCTGAACCCTTTCCAATGTCAGCACATCGTTTCTTAAATAAGGAGCCCAAAACTGCACACATTATTCCAAGTGAGGTCTTAACAGTGCCATCATAGAGCCTCAACATCACATCTCTGCTCCTGTACTCTATTCCTCTAGAAATGAATGCCAACATTGCATTTGCCTTCTTCACCACTGACTCAACCTGGAGGTTAATCTTAAGGGTATCCTGCACGAGGATTCCCAAGTCCCATTGCCTCTCAGAACTTTGAATTCTCTCCCTATTTAAATAATAGACTGCCCGTTTACTACTTCTACCAAAGTGCATGACTGTACACTTTCCGACATTGTAATTCATTTGCCACTTCTTTGCCCATTCCCCCAATCTATCCAAGTCTCTCTGCAGACCCTCTGTTTCCTCAGCACTATCGGACCCTCCACCTATCTTTGTATCATCAGCAAACTTAGCCACAAAGCCATCTATTCCATAATCCAAATCGTTGATATACAACGTAAAAAGAAGCAGCCCCAACACGGACCGCTGTGGGACACCACTGGTAACCGGCAGCCAACCAGAATGGGATCCCTTTATTCCCACTCTCTGTTTCCTGCCAATCAGCCAGTGCTCTATCCACGTATGTAACTTTACCGTAATTCCATGGGCTCTTACCTTGTTTAGCAGACTCATGTGCGGCACCTTGTCAAAGGACTTCTGAAAATCCAAATACACAACATCCACTGCATCTCCCTTGTCTAGCCTACTTGTAATTTCCTCAAAAATTGCACTAGGTTTGTCAGACAGGATTTTCCTTTAAGGAAACAATGCTGAGTTTTGCCTATCTTGTCATATGCCTCCAGATACTCAGTAACCTCATCCTTGACAATCGACTCCAACAACTTCCGATGTCAAGCTAACAGGTCTATAACTTCCTTTTTGCTTCCTTGCCCCCTTCTTAAATAGTGGAGTGACAGTTGCAATCTTCCAGTCCTCTGGAACCAGGCCAGAATCTATCGACTTTCGAAAGATCGTTGCTAATGCCTTTGCAATCTCCATTGCTACTTCCTTCAGAACACAAGGGTGCATTCCATCTGGTCGAGGAGATTTATCTACCCTTAGACCATTCAGCTTCCTGAGTACTTTCTCTGTCGTAATTGTGACTGTGCATGTTTCTCTTTCTTCCCTGACACCCTTGAATGTCCGGTATATTGCTGATGTCTCCTCAGTGAAGAATGATGCTAAATACTCGTTCAGTTCACACCACCAGGTTCAGGAACAGTTATGACCCTTCAACCATCAGGCTCTTAAATCAGAGGGGATAACTTTACTTGTCCCATCACTGAATTTTTTTGCATCAGTGAGTTGCATTAAAAGTGTGACACTGAAAGCTGATAAAGGATCTACATAATGTAAATCCAAAATTTTAAATATATTTTGGTTGATTTTATCATAAGAGACCTTCTGAATTAAGGCCAGTATAATCCAAGTTTTGAGGTTTGATTGTTCTTTGTTTTCTCCTCTCTCGCTGGATGTAAACATCATGGAGAAGATGAGCATTGAGTGTGCAAACCAGAATGCCCAGTCTCTGTTCTTGTCGCCAGGCTATCCATGTCACTAGTCTAGTGATGTTTCCAGTCACTGATGATGAAAATGGGATGTAGTTTTCTAAATTAATTTATTTAGGATTTGGGTATCACAAATAATTGCAGTGACAAGGAATTCCAAATGCCGGTCATTCGATTCTTCCTGGGAGTGGTCATTAATTAGCATTTGGTTGCAGTGAATATTGTTACTATTCAGTCCATGCTTGGACGTAGATATAGACTGCTGCATTAACAAATTGGTCCAAGTGGAATTGAACTCTGTTCAGTTAACATTAAATGTCTGCAATTCTGATTTTCTGATAGAAGTTGCAACACTAAAGAAGCTGAAAATGATTGGGCATAAGACTTTACTGTGAGAAACTCTGATTGCCTTTGCTTTGAACTGATAGTATTGGCATCTACAATCACATCCTTTGTACCAAGTGTTGGAGAGGTTTCCCTGAATGTCAACAGGTTTTACTTTTACTGTGCTTTAACAACTATCACCCCATGGCTTTGGCTTCCAGAGGCTGGTTATTAACTCCAGCCTCGCAGAGAACTGTTGGCCAGAAAGACCTACTTGTGTACTGTCTACAGATCAGTGAATTCAAATGAATCAAGGACAGTGGTGGCTAATTGTCTTTGCTCTTGCTGTGTGCTTGGGGATGGAGGCTGCCATTTTATGAAGTTTCTCTGCTCTCGAGAGCTTAAGTTGTTTGGCATGATCAGTGTTTTAAAGAGGACACAACAATGCTTCAGGTAATCTGCTGGACTAAAGATAATTTGCAAATAAAAAGTTGTGAGATGTTCTTTGGTTGGATATAATATGCAGGTTTTTGACTGTTGGAGTCTGGACCTGCTCTGCATGATTCAGCTGGTGGCTGATTGAGAACAAACAGCTATAAATTACCTGTTGTCAGTTGCTGGAAAGAGGGCAATAGATAGATGCTGAACTGGAGCAGAGCCAATAAAAAGGTGTTAATAGACAGACACATGACCTACAGCCAATCACATTGGAATGCAATATTTTAGTTGGTAAGGAATGAATACAAAATCAGACTCTTCAAGTGTGCTGGCAACTCTGTAGAATACCAACTGTTGTGGATGTGAGATGCCCCACGTGGAGATTTGAAATGGGGCTACAAGGAATGTGTGGCCAGCAGCAGAAACTCCTTTTTAAACAGCATTCTATTTTTTCTGTTCTTTGACTGTTCAAGGAAGGTCAGGAAAACCAGCCAGTTGTGTAAGTTCACACGTTCTTCTGTTGAGACAATGAAATTACTTGTTGCTAAATACAGGTTCTCTGTGTCTCCCTGATCATTATTATGAGGGGTGATTCCTGTAACACAATGTTGACCAACTGTAGGTCACCTCCTGCTGGAGCAGATCTGCAGCAGATGCCACCTCTTCGGCCCTACATTTATCTCTGGAGCAGCTGGACAGTAAAGATGCCCACATTAGACGACCATTTATTGACTATGCCTCCGCCTGCAATATTATAATTCGAAGCAAACACATCACCAAACTGGAAGTCAACACCTCCCTTTGTAACTGGATCCTCAAATTCCTGACCAACAAACTGCAATCAGTAAGGATATGCAGCATCACTTCTGCCATCATTATTCTCAACACTAGTGGCTCCACAAGGTTGCGTCCTCAAACCTCCTACTCTACTCTCGGTACATTCACAGCTGTGGCCACAGTTTGCTCTAAGTGCATTTGCAGGTTTGCAAATGATTCCACTGTAGTTGGCCCTATCTAGAATAACAATGAGCTGGAGTACAGATGGAGATAAAGAGTTTAGTAACATGGTGTCGTGACAGCAGCCTTTCCTTCAATGTCAACAAAGCAAAAGAGTTGATCATTGACCTCAGGAAATTGTGGGGGGCGGGGGGCGGCGCGGGGGTGCACATGCTCCTGTCTACAACAATGGTGGTGTTAAGGTTGAGAGCTTCAAGTTACTAGGAGTGAACATCACCAAGAGCCTGTCCTGGTCCAGTCAAATTGATGCTACAGCCAAGAAAGTTCGCCAACGCCTCTACTCCCTGAGGAAGCTAAAGAAATTTGGCATGTTCCTGTTGACCTTTACCAATTTTTATCAATGCACCATATAAATCATTTCTCTCTGGATACAGAATAGTTTGGCATGGCAACTGCTCCGTGTGTGACTGCAGAAGACTGCAGAGAATTGTGGACACAGCCCATCACATGAAGGAAACTAGCCTCCCGTCCATGGTCTTTACTTCTTGCTGCCGTAGTAAAGCAGCCAGCAGAATCAAAAACTCTACCCACCCCAAACATTAACTCTTCTGCTCTTTTCCATCAGGCAGAAAATGGAAAAGCATGAAACCAGCTACCACCAGGCTCAAGGACAGTTTCTACCCTACTATTATAAAACTATTAAATGGTCCTCTACTAGGATGAAGTCTACCTCATTATGATTTTGCACCTTACTGTTTACCTGCACTGCACTTTCTCTGCTACGCTACAATACTCCTTTGAGTTCAGAGAGTGTAAGTGTGGCAAATGGTCTCATTAAAACAACATTTTTACAGAGTACAGCAAGATAGATGCAGGGTTGATGTGACCTTTGCCAGTTGTGTCTGGAACCAAAGGCCAAGGGCTCACCACTGGGTGGGGGGGGGGGGGAATTTGTTTCACTAAAGACCAAGTTGAGATTCCTTCCTCCTAGAGGTTAGTAATCCTTAGTTGCTTGATAGATTATTTTTAGAATCAACTGTGTAGGACTGGCGCAGATCCACAGTACTGAGGTAATAGATCAGTCATGATCTCACTGAGCAATGAAACAGGCACGAGTGTGAAACAGCCTGTTATTGCTTCCATTATTTAAGTTCTTGTATCTAAATTTAACATTGAAAAGTGCTTTATTATAGATAATTGTATAAGATTTTATTGTAGAACAGAAGAAATCAACATTAGTTACAATGCTTTACATATATAACATTTAACTTTTGGTGTACTGATGTTAACAGAGCTTTGGGAAATACTCTTGTGATCAGTAAATTAATCAAATTATACAAGCAATACAACTTGTATAATTTCTGCTCCTTGCATCTTTTTAAAACTGTTAATTTCATTTATGAGAACTGTCAGTAAGGTGGTAAGCAAATAGCAAGAACAATGGCTGTGGAAATGGAGTTCGCCTACATCTGGACCCCTGACTTATGACAGTTTTGGGATGAGTGTCTGAAAGTTATTGGTGTAGGTAAGGTAACGGGATTTGAGAGATCAACTGAGAATGATTTTGGAGTTTGATAGCATTCACTCAAGAAATGTATGGCTGCAATAATTTGTGAACTTTTAAAAGATCTCTGAAAGTCCTAGATTTCCTGTTTGTTATTAGAGCACAAGGTAAATCTCCCTGTTTTTTTTTTCAGTAATTAGAAAGTGCATTTCTAACATAAATGACACTGGGTTTTTAAAGTTCAGTTCATTTCTAAGAACTTATTGGAATAACATCTCTTGTGCTTTACACCTTCTTGTCCGTTTTCCTGCCAATTTTCTTGCTTTCAATTTTACTTCTTATCATTGCTTTCAGCATAACACAATTTCACACAACAATTCAAAGTACATTTATTATCAAATTATGTATGCATAATATACAACATTAAGATTTGTCTTCCCCATAGACGGCCACAAAACAAATGGAACCCATTCAATGAAAGAAAATCCTCCCCCCCCCCCCCCCACCCCACCTGCCCATTAATTAAAACTGCAACAAACTTCATTAAGGTGTTTTCAGGTGTCCAGTCCACATTTCTGCTCTTGTATCCAGACAGTAGGCTGAAAATATCCCTTTGGAGTAAATGAATCTTTTTTGTCATTTAATGTATTACCAACATTACTAATTTATGCTAGTGACAAAAATATTGATAAAATCTTCATGGCAATCTATTTTTGGTGATTTAATTCATCCAAAATAAGAGACAATTGATTACAGAAGGAAATTATGTAATAAGTGTTGAATCTGCACACAGACATTTGACAGGTAATCATAGCAATGAAGTCTGTTGATCATAATTATGTGTACAAACAATAGACAAACATACCTCTTGAGACTTGGACTGGAAACAACGATAGTCAAAGGCATCAAAAAGATGCTACAAATGCTCAAAATTCATCGGAAGGTTCAACACAACAAGCATCAGTGACCTCTCCCAGATCGACATTCTCAGTATTGCGGCCCTAATTAAATTCAGTCATTCCCATTGGGCAGGGCATGTTATTCACTGCTGACTCCAGCTCCCAAAGATGACATCTGACTCTGTCGTGGGAAGCGATTAACATGCCGACAGAAGAAAAGATTCAAAGAGAGAAATGCAGCATTCCCCACTGGCCTTTGGAAATTTCTGGCCCTTCTCTGCTCAGATTGGAGAAGTAGCTTTCAGGAATTAATAACCTCGAGTACCTGGTACAACAGAACACTGTGCAAATAACGAGGGACATGCCACTTGCCCATCCTTCAGGTACCTCCTGTCCCGTCAGTGGAAGAGTCTACAGTTCCCACATTGGTCTCAAAACTGGTGTGGCAGCAAATCATCCTTAATCCTGAGGGTATGACTACCAGGAAATGTATTAAGTAATCAAGGCATAGTCCGATGTGATCAACTCCCTGATTTGAAGATAGGCGTAGCATTCTTATTTGATGTTTTGTTACCTCAATTAAATGGACAAAGGAAGGTACATTTTGAGAGGCAAGAAAAGAAACAGTTGGTGTACAGACCAAGTTAGAGCTCAAAGGCACTGTGTCTAGTGGGAAGTGATAACTAGATCACTTTTATAGGCAGTTTTGGGCAGATGGGGCTCGACAGTCGTGATTGGCAGCTCACCTAGGCAAAGGGAAAGTCTGATCTCAAACCTCCGCTGCCTTGTGGCTATACCCACGCATGGGGAAGGCTTCAGGAGTAAACTCAGAGAGAAAAGTCCAGAGCTGGAGTCCATAAGGCAGTCTTACGTTGAGTTCAGCATTGACTGGCAACTCCCGTGACACTGCTGCTACCAAACTGTATTGGTCTTTGCCATTCCTTTAGGTTCAACAGATGCCTGGAGAGGGCTACATGGGCACGAGCTTGCTCTCCATATTGTACTGCCAAGCTTGCGTATCTAATCAGCAGACGCAACATCCATGGTTGACCCTGACTACCCAAGGCCTCACTATAGACAGTGTTCGATTATAAATCATACAAGTGCACTCATCTGCAGGAACTTTGCAATTTTAATCTCTTATGATTGGGAACATAGTTGTTCATTTTTATTTCCAACCTGCTAAGTCTCCAAGGTATTTGAATAATGATATTGGATGGTGGCATGACTAAGTTATGAGGTTTGGTGTAACTTGGATTTCAGAGTGGAAATTTATTGATTCTATGTTATGGATGCTTTTCTGTTGTGGCCTCATTTTATTGCTGTAGTTCACTATCTTTGTATGTTCAATCCTAATTGATCAATGTACTTTGACTTTTGAGTTGGAGGTTTGTTGTTGTATGACACTTTGCTCTGGGTGGTTATTGTTTCAAAGTTTAATCTTATTTTAATATAGTAGACAGTGAATTTATCGAAGTACAGTTTACTGTGCTTTGTAATGTTTCCAGTTTTATTGACATATATAACTGGCTGAATGTTTTGTTTTCTGATCATTTCATATAACATCGACATACTAGGCGTTTAACTTTTATTTTCTCTTCTTCCAACCTCGGAAAACTATTTTCCTAGTCGTGGAATAAGAAGAAGAAAGATTCTTGATTATGAGGATTGTAATGAACGAGAACTGTGTCACTTCTTCACAATACTTAAGCAGAAGTTAAAGTGTAATATGATACCTACAGAGACCTACTAGATAAGGAACATTGGAATCAATGTCTCGACAAGTATAGGTCTGTTTTAAAGTCTGAGAAGCTTCAAAGTGATTTGGTCCTTCAAAACATGAAATACTGAACAATGAATTTTCTCAGGCAGACAGCTACATCTAGGCTACTGGTGAGTTGTAATTATATTCATTTATTTTCTGGAAATGTGTTGGATTATTGTGTAAGATGAGCTCATATTATTGTCTCGATGGTATTTGTAGGTGTTTCAGTTTGAGTAAAATACCAACAAGATCTGTTTGGACTTGCAGTAATTGTAACTCAGTAAGTTCAGCTGTTCCATATGAAATACAGGAGACTTTTTTTAAAAAAATCTGTGATGTCGTTATGCTATAACAGATTTTAGAACTTCTTAAAACAATATCAAAATTAATTTTAAGTGTCAATTCATGCAGAGGTTTGTTGTTTGAGAGTGACTCATCATCTGCCTCTGTTTTGCAAAAGTGAGTTGAAGCAACACAAGTTGTTGCAAGCCACAAGGCAACAAATCTGTTCTTAAAATATACTTTGCAAAGATAACTTGGGTACAAGAATAATAAGTATGCTTAAAACAAAAGCCCAGTGAAATAATTAGAATTAAGGAATCAACAAGCACATTATTGCACATTTAGTTAGATTCTCTTGAAATAACTATTATGTACTATAGGATCTAGAAATAATACTTCGCAGTTCTCAGCAGACACTTTTTTACTCAATCCCTGTGTATTTGACTCGATAGATCAGCAGAGTATTAATTGAGCAACAGGGGACTAATGAGTTACTTTGTATGTGTAGAATTGTGTGGATTTGTGAGAGGTTTCCAAAAAGTTGATCAGTTATTGATCCCACGTTGATCAGTGAATGATCTTTTCCACTGTTTATGTCTTTGCTAAGATTCAAGTTGAAGTAATGGTTGAAAGAGTTGGTGTCTAACCCTGGAAGCCAGGTCAGGTTCATTTCCTGCTCAGAGCTAACTTAGCTGATCACAGATGGATGATTACAGAGTGGTTCTGTGTCCCTAGTAACGGGAAGTGGGGGGAAAAAAGGAATTCCTATTGCTGTCATACATTTGTCCAGCATCCCCCGCACCATCCTTGCCAGTTGGAGAAGATGTTTCAATAAAATAAAGGAAGAAGTGGTTTTAATTTTAGTTTTGGGAAGCTGATCTCTGCTTCTAAATTTATTATGCTGATCACCATTTTAATTTCTCTCCCTCTCCCACTTCCAGCATTCCTTTTACCTCCCAGCTGGGATCTCACTGCATCTATGCTTACCTCCTCCTGCTCTTCCATCTCCATCCCATCTGAAGCATTGCCATTAGTTCTAGCTAGCAAACCATTTAAATGAAGGGTGAGGATTAAAACTAATTGGACCCTGTAAGCAGTGCTTAATTTTAGACTATAACACTTAAATGTTATATTATGTTGCATAAAGTTTCCAGATCAGTTGCTGCTCTGTCTACTTTGTTGACTACCCCTCCCTCATCGTCTGGATGCAGCCACCATCTGCCGGTTCTTGCTTCACCCCTCCCTTTCTCTGTTTTATAGTTGCCACCACCCCCCCCCCCCCAACTTTATCACAGGCCTCTCTGGGGGAATGGAGGCGGCACATTGATGACAGAAAAGTGGAGGGCAATGCCGGAGGGAAGAGTTAGATTGATCTCCCAGTAGTTTAATATGTTTGCACAATATTGTGGGCTGAAGGGCCTGTATTGAGATGTAATGTTCCCTGACCTACTGAACACCGGTGTAGCAATGCCCTGTTTTACTCACCAGGCAGCTCGTTATAATAAATTTAATTTTTACTTTTGCTGTTGTAAATAATTAACAATTATAAGTCGACCCTAGGGAGGCAGCTCAATTTCACAGAGAACATTGCAGCCACTCCGCTCTGCCCGGACATATTGAAGTCTACAAAGCAAGTGGTCCTGCTGAAACTTGCTGTTCCCTGGGAAGACCAGATTGAAGAGGCCAACGAGCGCAAGAGGGCTAAATACACAGATGTTGTTGTATAATGCTGGAGCAATGGCTGGAGAGCTCGCTGTGAGCCAGTCGAAGTTGGTTGCCAGGGCTTTGCTGGCTATTCATTGCAGCGGACTCTTAACCTTGGCGTTAAAGGACTACAGTGCAAAAGAGCCACCAAGAACATTCTGGAAGCGCTGAAAAGGCCTCGCGGTGGCTGAGGATCGGGGGGTGGGGGTGGGGGGGATCTGTGGATTAGTGCACCACTTGGACACAAGTCAGGGGCTGATCACCCCCGGCTGGGTCACCCAGGCGAGGGTGTCTGATGATTAAAGGCCCGAAACATCTTACAACCCTGGGTTCATTACTGAAGACGTGTCCAAGTAGCACCAGTAGGTGTATTCTACAACTAAAAAAATAAGTAGGTGATTCCATATCACCTCCTGGATTTTGATATCATTCCCACTCTCCTCCTGCCCTTATCCGCTTCCTACACCCCTCATCATCTGGATGCAGGTACCGCCTGCCAGCTCTTGTTCCACCTCGCTTCCACCCTTCACTATTGCCCCACTTTCTCACAGCCCTCTCTCTGGGAATGGAGATGTAGATGGTTGGTAGCTTTAAGTTGCTTGGCATCAGCATTTCAGAGGATCTGTTCTGGGACCAGCACATAAGTGTCATCACAAAGAAGTCACAACTGCACCTCTACTTTGATAGAAGTTTGTATGCATTCGGCCCGTTACTAGAATATTGGCAAATTGCAATACATGAACAAAGGAGAGTCTCCTATCTGGTTTACAGGCTGGGATGGAAACGCCAATGCTCAGGAACAGAGAAGGCTTCAGACCGTGGTGAAGCACGGTCACAAAAAGGCTTCATCATCCTCCGAGACTGTCACTATCCAGGCAAAGCTCCCTTCTCACTACTGCCGTTGGACAGGAGGTGCCGAAGCCTTGGATCCCACACCATCAGGTTCAGAAACAGTTATTAGCCTTCACCCATTAGGCTCCTGAACCGGCGTGGATTAATTCATTCACCACTGCTCTGGACTAATCCTATGATCTGCGGACTCTCTTTCAAGGTCTCTTTACGTTTCATATTTGTGGTATTATTTTTATTTCCATGTTTGTCTTTCACACATTGGTGTTTGTCAGTTATTATGTCTTTATGCATAATAGGACATAGACAACCACAGGCCCTTCGGCCCACAATGTCGTGCCGACCATGTAAAGCGAAAGTGTGACCTTTCCCACTGAACATTGAGCAACATGAGACTGAGTGTACTAATGTCAGTTGGTTGTTCTCTTGTATGAAACCCTGATTCTGTTTCTCTTCTCACAGACACGGTGAGTACTTCTAGCAGTTTCTATTTATGTTTTAGTATTTCCACCCAGTAGTAGTATTTTTTTTGATTTCCTGTTAATGTCCTATTGTTTGGACATTATTCTCAGTGTTGCACTGTGACCAGCACCACTCTGTTTTATTTTAGACAGCTAGGGTCCATGCTTTCCTGCCTTATCCACTCTTGCTTCCAGCAGCAGGTGTTAGGAATTCTTGAATTAGCCTCCCCAGACTTGCCTGCCGTCACCGCCAACCTAAGCCACTTGACCTAAGAGGGCTTTTAATGTGTATACCTTCCATAGTACCTACCTGTTTTTAATTCCTTAAGAAAAATTAGATATACTAATATTAGCCCTTCTCCACTCAGTTATTTGACTTAATCATGTTAACTGAAAAGTGCGTCAAACTTATCACAGCACTGAGATGTTTTGTCCTGCTCCTGTTTGATGCTTAGCTATTGTTCCTGCATAGATAGAAGCGGAAAACAAATGTATGCATGTTTCTGAGAACAGGAAATTATTTTGATAGATAGGATACGCTGACAAATCTTGTCTCTTGTCTCTCTTAGTGTTCCAATGATGCAGTTTTAAATTCAATATCCATTGGTAAAGCTAATTTATAGACATTCTCATTTATACCTCAAATGTGCCATTATAAAGTGGTTTGTCTTGCACCGCTGGAAGTTTTATTGTGATTCAAATGTAAAATTACTTAACGTAAGGTGATTATAGGAGACCTGTAGTTAGAGTAAATGTGGAATCAGAACAAAACAGTATTTAAAATGTGTGCTTTTTTAAAAAAAGAATCTTTTTTACAAAGGCATGTGCAGGGCTGCTTTGTTGATTTAATATATCTGTCTTTTGGAGTGAGTAGAACCAGGACTGTTAGTGAGATTAAGACAAACATTGGAATTTATGGCAAACTGCATTCAAATGGGAGATTAGTTTCTTCATGCAAGTTTGAGAGTTAGTAATGCAAAGGAGCATGGAATCAACTTCCCCTTGACATCCGCGTTTGCATGACCCTGAGCAAACATGAGGAAGTCTGCAGATGCTGGAAATTCAAACAACACACACAAAATGCTGGTAGAACACAGCAGGCCAGGCAGCATCTATAGGGAGAAGCACTGTCGACATTTTGGGCCGAGACCCTTCGTCAGGACTAACTGAAAGGAAAGATAGTAAGAGATTTGAAAGTAGGAGGGGGAGGGGGAAATACGAAATGATAGGAGAAGACCGAAAGGGGTGGGATGAAGCTAAGAGCTGGAAAGGTGATTGGCGAAAGTGATACAGAGCTGGAGAAGGGAAAGGATCATGGGACGGGAGGCCTCGGGAGAAAGAAAGGGGGGGAAGCACCAGAGGGAGATAGAGAACAGGCAAACAACTAAATATGTCAGGGATGGAGTAAGAAGGGGAGGAGGGGCATTAACGGAAGTTAGAGAAGTCAATGTTCATGCCATCAGGTTGAACACCTACGCTCGGTCCGCCAGAGAAAGCAGGATCTCCCAGTGGCCACACATTTTAATTCCACGTCCCATTCCCATTCTGATATGTCTATCCATGGCCTCCTCTATTGTCAAAATGAATTCAAACTGAGGTTGGAGGAACAACACCTTATATACCGGCTGGGTAGCCTCCAACCTGATGGCATGAACATTGACTTCTCTAACTTCCGTTAATGCCCCTCCTCCCCTTCTTACACCATCCCTGACATATTTATTTGTTTGCCTGTTCATCTCCCTCTGGTGCTCCCCCCCACCCTTTCTCCTGAGGCTTCCCATCCCATGATCCTTTCCCTTCATCAGCTCTGTATCACTTTCGCCAATCACCTTTCCAGCTCTTAGCTTCATCCCTCCCCCTCCGGTCTTCTCCTATCATTTCGCATTTCCTCCTCCCCACACTACTTTCAAATATTTTACTATCTTTCCTTTCGGTTAGTTCTGACGAAGGGTCTCGGCCCGAAACGTCGATAGCGCTTCTCCCCATAGATGCTGTTTGGCCTGCCGTGTTCCACCAGCATTTTGTGTTTGCATGACCCTGAATGCTTTGTAAAGTTACATTTTAATGGGTATTTGAAATTATTGTATTTCTGTAACGTTCACTTCCTTGCTAGATTGAAGTGAAATGCATTGGAAACTATCTGAAAATGCCTTCAAGGAAGAAGTAGCAGTATTGGGGTGGAGAAGTCTCCACATATTTGAATTCAAATAGCACTTTAATTTTTTTTGCCATTATCCTTTGTCTTTCTTTCTGGAATAAAAATGGCATAATTAATGGAGTAAATAGAGAAATTTATCACAATCAGAGGAAGCTTTTAGAAATCCATTAAAAAAATTTAGTGTTTCTGCTTTCAGACCTTCAAAGTATACTGAGCAGAATAAATTTTCTTATACATTTTAGTGTTTAACCTAAACCTTTAATACTCAGTTTAATGCTCAAATTTTGTGTTTCCCTAGAGTTGGAAACAAAACCATAAAGAGTAATCCTCCAAACTATCTGTCAGCACAATTTTAAAAAAAAGGAAAGGGGCAAAATTTATACATAGGAAAAATAGACCAAAAGCATGGACTCTTTCCTTCCACTTTGCATTCTGCCCTGCGTTCCTTTGATTGTTTGTTCCAAGCCTGATTAGGCTCATTTACACTTGATCATTTTAATGAATCTATTCATCTGGCATTAACAATTCTTTGCATTTGTATGTAGCCAATTCCCAAAGAAAACATTGTTAGATGCTTACAATACACACAAAAAGCTGGTGGAACACAGCAGGCCAGGTAGCATCTATAAGGAGAAGCACTGTCAGGACGAAGGGTCTCGGCCCGAAACGTCGACAGCGCTTCTCCCTATAGATGCTGCCTGGCCTGCTGAGTTCCACCAGCATTTTGTGTATGTTGTTTGAATTTCCAGCATCTGCAGATTTCATCGTGTTTGATTGTTAGATGCTTCACAGGTGTATAATCATAAACAAACAAAATAGATAATCAGACTGGTGACTTGAAGTTACTAAGAGGCTTTAAGAAAGGTGTAGGAGATGGAGAAATGTCAGTGCAGAGCTAGGGTAGTGGATTTCCTATTATTAAGGACAGGTTGATGCCAGGATAGTCACAAAATGGTCGGCAGAAGAGATTATGGAATGCAGAGTGTCCACCGTTGGAAGAATATGATGTGTTGCTGAATTTAAGGGTAGACAAGGGCATGAAGATATTCACATCTTGGTGCACTGGGAAACCAACAGTGTTTGTTGGTTGAATAGGATATAATAAAATATTAAGCTAAGGCTTGCAGGCATTGAGGAAAATTTATAGTGTGTGAGGCTGTCCAATATATTGGAATATACTTTAGAGGTAGTAAGATATGTTTGAAATTTCCAGCAACAGACAGATTGGAGTCAAATGAATGTTATTTGTAACAGTAAATGCCATGGAAGGTTAGCACTGAATTAAATTCGTGTGATGTTTGCCAGTGGGTCAAATTGAAACAGAGTGGTAAAGGAACAGAATTTGTCACAGAGGCTGAAAATAATGCGGTTGGTCATTGCAAGGTTTCATTGTGGATCATCCAGAACTGGACTTTGAACTGACAGTCAGACCACTTTATCAGAATGGAGGGTTCATGAGGTGTGATGAAGATGAGGCGAAACAGAATAATCACAGGCTTGTTAAAAACAATAAATTTCAGGCAAACAAGTGATGTTTGATCATCACTTCAGTAACATGGGTTCAAATCTCTCCATGTATCAGGGGAATTTAATCTCCTCTTTTTCAATAAGCCTGTAATTCATTAAAAATAGTGAACTCAATAATGTAAAGGCAGAAACTTTTGAACGGTTGTAAAACTGATCTGATTCATCAGTGTTCTTCAGGACAGGAAATCAGTCACCTTTACCTGGTCCGACCTCTGTGATTCAAGATCTATTGTTGTGATTTGTGCATTAACGTCCACCTTGGTTTAGGGACATGCCACTGTAAGAAACATTCATGTCTAGTGATCAAATAAATTAAAGTAAGTGGTAGCTGGAACTGTTTTATTATTTCTATTGTCTGTAATTTATAGTTGCTTCTTTTATTTAGATGGTGGCCTTATCAGACTTTACTGTGATAGGTTTACACTGATATAAATACTCCAGATTTCTGAAGTATCTAGCTAAAAATTAACTGATCAAATTATTTCTATTTCATACCATAACTTCTACAGAATATCATAAATAGTGTTTACAGGCTATCTCCAGGATTTCTGTTGATTGTTTGGTGAAGTTCTGATAACAGTTTCCCAAGGCAGTTTATTTATAGACATTCTGTATGTAAAATTCTATAGGGTGCATTTATTATCTCCCATATTCTTGAATCAAATTCTAATTTAATGATAAATTAACATCACTGCTTGATTGACTGCTGCTGAAATATTGTAAGTAGATCAATATGTTTATTTTTATGATGAGATAACATACCTAACTTCGAAGGAGCAGTAATGTGCTGGACTAAGAGCTGTTTCTGTAAACCATCATTGCTATCAAAATTTATATCAAATGAAATTTATTCCTGGTTGAAGTGAATGGAAGGCTGTTTATTCTGCATCATCTGCTGATGATGGATTATCATCTGTGTAAGTGAGTGTGCTGTACTTTGTAGTATAGTTTTAAATGGTTTTTATAAATGCTATAAGAGCGAAGTGAACCTGGCAATATTTTGTGAGTTTCGGTTTTCACAGCCTGAGTCACCTGTCTGTATGTGACTGTTCACATCTGAGTTCAGGTAATATTCAAAGCTGAGTTTATTGCAATATGCTCAAGTACAGGTGCAATGGAAAACTTGCTTGCCACAGCATTACAGGTTTGTAGCATCATATAAGCAGCATTTACAAGGGAAAACAAAATATGAATTGTACAGAATTTTTACAAAACACAATTTGACCAAAATTAACATTAATTTTAGACACATGATGGCATGAACACTGATTTCTCTAACTTCTAG
Organism: Hypanus sabinus; assembly: GCF_030144855.1. Classification (NCBI taxonomy): domain Eukaryota; kingdom Metazoa; phylum Chordata; class Chondrichthyes; order Myliobatiformes; family Dasyatidae; genus Hypanus; species Hypanus sabinus. The sequence continues at coordinate 63,636,361 of NC_082707.1, read as the reverse complement.
CAATCACCCCACTCTTCTCACCTCCCCCCTCCTATTCATCCCTCTTCCCTTCCTCATGACCTGGCTAACATCCCCTTCTGTTTCCCTACTTCCTCCCCGTTTTACCTTGGTCCACTGTCCTCTCCTGTGAGCTCCCTCCTTCAGTCCTTTACCTTCCTCCTCACCTATCACCCAACAACTTGTCCTTTCCCTCCCTGATTCCCTTATTTTGGCTTCTGTCCACTTCCTTTCAAGTCCTAATGAAGGGTCTTGGCCCAAAATGTTGACTGTTTATTCCTCTCCATGGATGTTGCCCATCCTGCTCATTTCCTCCAGCATTTTGTGTGTTGTTCAAGTCCATTTTAGTGCAAAGAAGTCAAGAACTAAAAGACTGAAGGGAAATAGCTGTCTTGAATCTGGCGGGCTTCAGAATTCTGTACGTCCTGCAAAAAGATTGCATGGGCCAGATTGTTGGCATCTTTGATGATATATGTTGCTTTCTTTGAATCACTGCCTCCTGTAGATACTGCCAGTAGCGGGAAGAAATGTACTTGGCAGAATCTACTAATCTCTCGAGCTTCTAATGTTCCAGTGAATTAAAATCGTTGTACTATATCTTGATGCAACCACTTAAGATACTTACAATACATCTATAGAGAGTCTTTGATTATAAGCAAAACCTCCTTAATCTCCTAACAAAATAAAGATGCACTTTCCTTACAATTGCGTCTGTATGCTAAGCGCAGAACTGGTCTTCCTGTTTACACCCAGGAACGTGAAGCTGCTGACTCTCTCAACCATCAATTTTCTCTCCCCCTCCCCCCCCCCCACCCCCAATCTGGAGTGGCACATTTGCTCTCCTTCTCCTTCCTGAAGTCAACAATCAAGTCTTGTCGATGTGAGTGAGTGTTTTTGTGACGCTACACAACTGGGTAACCTTTCTCACTCATTAAGCTGACCATTGCCACCTGCGGTTTGTCCAACAATGATCTGCAAATTTGTAGATAGCATTGGAGCTGTGCTTGGCCACACAGTCATGTGTGTGTATAGCAAGTAAAGCAGGGGAAAGCTTGTAGTTTTATGGTGTACCTGTGTTTTAATTCTGAGCAATAAAGCATTGGTGATGCAGAGACTGAGCATGATTTTTTTTTTCATGATGATGTAACGTTGTACTACACAAGTAGCTGTTTAAAAGGAAAGTATGTTTGTTACAACTTGAATATTTGTCCATTAAATGTTGTCAGAATTTGATGTGACTTCAAGCCAGAGAAATCCAGGTCTGTGGTGTTAAAGAAAAGCAGACACAGACAAGTTCCATTTCTCCTTGGATAGTATTGCTGTCCTATAAGTCCCTGAGAAACTAGTCAAGACCCTGGGAAGGTCTTGGACTGCAGCATAAGAGATGCGGCTGTTATCCAGAAGATATCAAGCAGTTAAAGTCTAGCTCACCAGTATGGACAAGTCAGGCCTACCTGGCAAGTTCAAGACCTGGATCTACCAGCATGGTATCCATGCCTGAATCTTCTGGTTTGTGCTAGTGTGTGAGGTACCCATAAATCAGCAGCTGTGGCTCTTGAAAGAAAGGTCAGTGGCTACCTTCAAAAATGGCTGGGTCTCAAACATAGTATTGCTCTATAAGGGAAGAGAAGTGAACTGCAACTTCCCTTCAGCAGCTCGTTTGTTGTTTCCTGTACAAGAGAATTGCTGCTGTACAGAGATTCCAGCGACCCCTAAGCCTCATCAGCAGTCATTGTGGTCCGGACAGGAAGGAGGTGAAAGGCCAAGGATGCAGTGGAGATGGCTGACTCATGTCTGAGGCAGAGGGATGTGGTAGGGACAGTGGGGTCTGGTCAGGCAGGGCTGAGCCGCTTCGACTGGGGCCAATAGACAATAGGTGCAGGAGTAGACCATTCGGCCCTTCTAGCCAGCACTGCCATTAACTGTGATCATGGCTGATCATACGCAATCAGTACCCTGTTCCTGCCCTCTCCAGGACAGGGCCAAGGCAGGGACAGACGCAAACTGGTCCAGGAAGAGGAACAAGCAGCTGTTAGGGAAGTGCATGCCACCGGGATGGTAGTGATGGGCCAGCAGGAAGCTTGGACATGGTGGGAGGCTGCACTGGAGCAGAAAATCTCCTGGTCCAATATCTGGCAGACAGAACCCAGTTCATCAAGTTCATGATCTTGGCAGTGTACCATGTCCTGCTTCGTCCAGCATACCTTTCACTTGGGGCAAAAGTGAGACAGCATCATGTCCTCTCTGACCCGGAAATACATCCTCAGCAGCTGCTGGAAAGCTCTGCAAAATGGCTGCTACTGCTGGTTTTGTGACCAGGCACTGAAAACAGTGGCAGAAGATATCTCCTCCACTTTTCACAACAGTAAACTCTTCCACAAACCCAGAAACCCCATAACCTTTATCAAAGCTGGAGACTAACGACAGCCTCAGCTCAGATCACCAACCTGCTTGCTCGCTATAGCGTCAGACTGGCAACCAAAAGCCAGTCGCGGCAAGCAATTAAAGTTCCCTGATTTCATTGTATCATTATCACTGAGGCCTGACATAATCGTTCTGTTAGAAAGCTCGAAGCAGGTGGTCATGGTGGAACTGACAGTGCCTTGGGAAGATCGGATCGAGAGGCATAAGAAAGCCAAAAACCAAGAGCTGGTAAGGCAGTGCCAGAGGAGGCGGGGGGGCACGATGTGTGCCTGTAGGGGTGGGGTTCAGAGGTTCTGCTGGCTTCTCGCTCTGCAGAACCTACTCTCCCCTTGGCTTTTTGGGGACTGCAAAGAGAAGAACCATCAGAACTATCACAGAAGCTGCTGAGTGAGCCTCCAGGTGACGGTGGATCAAGAGATGGACCCACGGACCGATGCTGCAGGGAAGCAAGCTGGGGCCTGGTCAACCCTGGCTGGGCGAAGGTATCTGATGTTGAAAGATGAAAAGTACACAATAACCCCAGGTCACATCACTGATTATGTGTCCCAGCACATCTAAGATGTCTCTTGGCATCAGATTTGTGCGTATAGGACACATTTTTCAGGTTTACAAATGATACAAATTTGGATTTATAGAGAATTCTGAGAATGATCACTGTTGCCTTGAAGGAGGATGTCAGAATGGGGAAAAAGTGGCAGATGAAATCTAATGTTTGGAAATATAAAGTATTATATACTCCGGTAGGAAATATGAGGAGAGTCAATGTAAACTGATTGATTTGATTATGATACAGCACAGATTAGGCCCTTTTGGCCTTTTAAAATACACCGCCCAGCAATCCCCTGATTTAATCTGAGCCTAATCACGGGACAATTTACAGTGATCAATTAACCTACCAACCGGTACGTCTTTGGACTATGGAGGAAACTGGAGCACCCGGAGCACATGGTCATGCAAATTCCTTACAGGCAGCAGCGGGAGTTGAACCCAGGTCATCATGTGATGTGGTTGGATGTAAGTAGGAAGAGTTGATTGGCAGATGGAGACCATGGGAGGTGGGGGGATAGCAGAAGCTGGAATTAATGACATGGGGAGGTAATAGGTAAAGACAACACAAGGCTGCAGATGATGGAATCTGATAGAAAAGCAAGATGGAGCAAGGAAACAAATTATGGGCCGATGAGAAGAGTGAGTGAGGTGATCCAGTGGGAGGAACGTATAGGTGATGGTAGATGGAGTAGTGGAGGATGGGAAAGAGACTGGGTGATAGGGGCTTGGGGGTGAGGTTTTTGGAAAGAAGGCTGTGTGTGAGAGGACCGGTAGATCAGAGGAGAGAGAAAAGGATGGAGCAGGAGGAGGTTACTTGAAATTGGTGAATTTGATGTTCATTCTGCCAGGTTATAGACTATTCAGATGGAATATGAGGTGGTGTGCCTCTGATTTGCATTTGGCCTCAGCCTGGCAGTGCAAGAGGCTGAAAACAGAATTGCCTGTGTGAGAATGGCGAGGGGAATTAAAATGCCTGATATCCAAGAGCTCCGGTTGACCATGAGGTTGTTCTCCTCGGAAAAGAGGATGCTGCAAGTAAATCTCAGAACTATATTTAAAACCATGCCTGATGTGGATAACTAATGGTAGTAAAATCAACAAAGTAATTGATAGAATTCCAAAAGGAGTGGGGAAACTTCCTCTGTCGTATGCCTGTTGCCTCCTTCCCTGCTGGCCGATTGCCATTTAATCACATTCTTTACCTTCACTCCTTCATTCTCTGATGGCTAAAACTGCGCAGAAGCCATCAGTGGTTACTCTCTGGTCAGGGGCACCAGCATGGTAAATGTATTCGGCTCACAGGCAACAGTTCACACTCCACGCCGTGACAAAAGGTTGTCAGAATGATCTGATAAACTAGTCTCTCCGACCCTTTCATCAACATGGAAGGGCTTGGGGTGGTTTCTTCTTGATTGGCTGCAAGGACCTCACCCCGCGACACCCGCTCCATCTGACCGAGGGCCCAACTACTGGAAGGATACAGCTCATTAGTACTGAATTCACTCCTCATTCAGGCTGGGAAACTGCCTTCAGACCTTGTGTGTGGCTTTTCTCTCTCAGTCTGCCACGCCATTGAAGTTGTACATCCTAATGTCTCTGCTGTAACCTTTCCCTGATATCTTTCTATTCTGATCCATACAAATAATCATCCACGTTCAGGAGCCAGCCTTCATTACAGACCACAGTTACCGCTGTACTTCAACATGCTCTTCACGGCTTCCTGAAACGCTCTCTCTGTGGCTTCTACATTTCACTTGTTGTGGGTCTGCTTCCATCAGGCTGCGGTCAGAACTGACGTCGCCGACTGGTGTTCATCACTTAGATTCTCTGCAATGACACTGGGATCCCTTGCTCAGTCTGTGAGGGTGACAAGGTGAATCGTATGGTTTAACCAGAGTCCAGTTTTTCCACGGGCTACCTCGCCGGGTCTGTACACAAATACAGGCCTGGTTCATCCGGAGAACCACTTGTGATCCTATCCACCTGGGAGTGAAACCTGTCTTTTCAGGCGGCTCCTTTGCCAAGTCTTGATCACCCAGTTGTGGGAGGACTCTCTGGCTCTCTTTGATCAGCTGCTGTCCCTCAATGCATTAACCTGATTACAATAGTCCTTCACACCTCCTTATAATCTTACTAAATTGTCATTTGTAGTTTCTTCCTGTACACTGGTAATTTCCTTTGTCCCTTTTTCTCTGCTGTCCTCTTTGCACCGATGTCTGCCCACTCATTCCCTTTCTGCTCCTCGGTATCTCCTTTCTGGTGACCCTTTAATCACTGCTACCTTCTCAGGCAGCTGCACTACTTCTACCAGCTCCTGACTCTGCCTGGGAGCTCTGGACATGATTCCCACACATTGCCCTCTGCCCTCTCCCTGTTTGGGCTACTACCTCTCTGTGGGCCATGTTAGCTGCTGTGTGGATCACTGTTCACCGTCAATGATAGCACCTGCCTTACTCAGATTCTCTATCCTCAGGTGAGTATCTTCATTGTCTGGGTACGTGCAGAAACCCACAGGAAGCTGCACTCCCTCAAACTCGAGTACCGGGGTCCGACTTCTCTCCACCCTCATTGTTTCACCTCTTGCACTGGTAATGTACATCCAGTCGTTGGCGAGGGTAGATCAGTTATCGATACCGATGGCCCCATATCCACTAACATTTCACCTTGCTTGGCCCCCTAATAAACCTCTAGTGTATGTCCGTGAATGGCCACCACAGCCACCAGCCATTTGTTTAACCTGGATGCTGATCTCACCAGTTCTATAATCTAGTCAGCAGTCAAATTGGAAAGAGGGGTTGCTGCTGTGGATTCTGCCTGCTTTGGTGGGTGATTCTCACACCGTCCTCTCTTTTCAGGACACTGCCTCCTCCAACCATAGTCTGAGAAGCCACAGCTGTAACAAATCATCTCCTTCAGCCATCCGTAGCTACATCTACTACAGCTACTTTACAGCTTCTCATTCCCCTCTGTTCTATCTCACCAGCCCATGACAGTGTTGTGGAGTAGATCAATTGCACCACTCTCGCCAAATCCAAACCTTCCTGTTGGGCTGAGTTCAGCATTTTCAGGAAGACTGAGTCCAACCTCGTAAGTATGATAATTTTATTCCACATAATCTATGGCTGGCTCATTAGCTCTCTGAACCAATGACATTATCGTTCCCCAGTTACTCTCACCTCGCCCCAGTGGCTGCATCACTTCCCCTTAAAAGAAACGATATCTCTTATTATTGCTGGCGTTCCCAGTGGTTGCCCATGTACCATTCTGCCGTACTTTCCCACATATTCCTTGGGCACTTCACTTCTATCAGCACATGCACATCTTTGAGGTGGATCTGGTGAATTTCAATCATTTCCTCAAGCCTGCTGCTGAATTCTGTATCCCTGCAGGTGACCTTAAGTGAGGGCAGCTCTGATAAAATGCTGTGCTTCTCCCCATGGGTATCAAAGTCAAGGGCTGGCTTGGGTCATCAGGGTTCTCAACCTGACCTTGCTTGAGTTCAATAGGACACCCCCCCCCCCCCCCCGCTGTGTTTATGATACTTCATGATCCCATGGTCACTGACCTGAATGGATCTAAGTGTGAGTACTAGTCTTAAAAAATACCCCACTGGCTACGTTATAGACCACAAACGTACCCTGGATGAGTCGCCAAATGTTTGAACTGAGATCAAAGTCACTGGGAAACACTGAAGCTGGTGATACTGAATTTTTTATCAGGCACACAAACAGGCCTTTATACTGGAAACATTATTAGAAGAATCTCCTTGAAGAACGGCCTCACAAGCACACACGATTGATGCTAGTTAGAAACTCTTCGGCAACAGTCTCCCAATTTCAAGCATTTGGTCTTGGAGATACAAGAAACAGCTGGGAGAAAAAATGAAATGATTTCATTTCTTCAAGTTTGGAACTACAAAGAATTTGAAAGCATCATTAATCATGTGGAATATTACAATGAAAATAAAGATTTGGAGGATGCAGTTATCAAAAGTATTGTATGAAGGCATTCTATTATCTACAGTAAGTATCTACTGATTCTGTTCATTTACAGTCAATCAAACCACAACAGTGTACAATGAATGAATTCCTCTGTTGATAACTAATATGGTTTTATATTACTGAAGTAGTGTTCTAATTTGTTCTGTATTTCATTTTAATACACAATTAACCATTCAGTTGAATAGTATTGTCTTTTTTATACCTTTTTAATTAATTCCATGAAACTTGGCTAATTGGGATAGCTGCTTAATTGGGCCAAAATATACTGGTCCTGGTGTTACCCAATTAGCCAGAATTTTTAAAAAACTTGGCTGATCCTGACATTTAGTGGAGTACTAGATTATCAATCCATCTAATCACAAAAGAGGAAATGAAAATGGTGGGGGTAAACCCCTCCCCATTGTAATTTGGCAACACTTTGCCGTCTGTTTTGACTAAATTTGCCCAAACATGATATAAAAACTGAGACACAAGTTTGAGCTTCAGTTTAGGCATATTCCGTTTCTTGCCTGACCCATCTGAAGATATACTTGTGCTTTAGGAATGCATTGCTTCAGGGTGCAGATTTTGAAGAATGCAGCCACAATGTAAGATTAGTCATTCTGACTTGTATCTCTGTGTTAATCATAGTAGCCGAAGAGACTTGGGTCACGTTGAGTCATTGCACTTAACGGGACAAATCAGTCTAACATGCCAAAACAAACCAAATATCTTTTCTCCATTCCAGTGCAAGCTGCAGACAGCAGCCAAGCAATGTGGGAGGCTGTTTTTGCACCTCTGATTGTCGACTCAAGATCTTTCGAAGTTTAAACATGTATTTTGACAAGCATAACGGCCACATTCCAGACCTTGAAACATTCTTTTGCTGATCCTCCAGTCTATCTGTCAAGGAGGAGTGGCAGAAAACTTGTATGAGTTCATAAAACCAGCTGCTCCTGCTTTTCTGATTTTGTTTTGGTGGTAAAATGGTACCAGTTGAGCAAATTTCATGTGCAACAAGCACAAAATGGTGGAGGAACTCAGCAAGTCAGGCTGAGACCTTTAAACAGGACTGTAAAGAAAGGGGCAGAAGACAGAATGTGGAGGAGATGCAAATGAGTAGAAGCTGGTAGGTGATGGGTGAGTCCAGATTGGGCAGTGGGGGGGGGGGGGGAGATGGGTGGGTGAGAGAGGATGAAGTTAGAAACTGGGAGGGGATAGGTAGAAGAGATAAAAGGCTGAAGAAGAGGGAATCTAACAATAGAGAACAGTGGACCATGCCAGAAGAGGAAAGAAGAGGAGAACCAAAAGGAGGTGATGAGCAGGAGAGGAGGAGTGACCAGAATCCAGAATGGAAAAAGAAAGGAGGAGAGAGGGGTAGAACTTACCAGAAGTTAGGGAAATCAATGTCCGTGATCATGAGAAAACTTCATGCCTGGGACTTTCCTCAGCTCTGGATTCATACTGATTTCCAGTGACTAACTTCCCTCTGCACTCTCAATCATGATGCGTGGCCTTAACTTGCTTCCACCGATGCCGCTTGACCTGCTGAGTTCCTCCAGCACTTTTGCTCCACGTTCCAGTTTCTGCCGTTGCTTATGTCTCCATTAGATCAGATTTGGCAGGTTTCAAAACTCAAATGAAACTAACAGTTGTCATAGAGCCATAGAAAAGTACTGCTACAAAACAGGGCCTTCGGCCTATCTAGTCCATGCCAAATCATTTAAACTGCCGACTTCCATCGACCTACACCAGGACCGTAGCCCTCCATGCACCTACCATCCGTGTCCTGATCCAAACTTCTCTTCAGAGTTGAAATCAAGCTTGCATGCACCACTTGTGCTAGCAGCTCATCCCACGACCCTCTGAGTGAAGATAGTTCCCCTCATGTTTCCCCTTAGACTTTTTATCTTTCATCTTTAACCCATGACCTCTGGTTGTAGTCCCACCCAATCTCAGTGGAAAAACCTGCTTGCATTTACCCCATCTATACCCCTCATAATTTTATATACCTCAAACAAATCTCCCCTCAATCTTTTACATTCCAAAGAATAAAGTCCTAACCTATTCAATCTTTCCTTGTAACTCATGTCCTCCAGTTCCAGTCACATCCTTGTAAATTTACTCTGTACTCTTTCAACCTTATTTACATTTTTCCTGTAGGGAGGTGACCAAAGCTTCACACAATGCTCCAAAATAGGCCTCACCAACACCTTATACAACTTCAACATAACACCCCATCTCCTGGAGTCAATACTTTGATTTTTGAAGGCCAATGTGCCAAAAGCTTTCTTTGTGACCCTATCTGCTGTGATGCCTCTTTCAAAAAAAAATCCCCAATCCTTTAGTTCTACCACACTCCTCAATGCCCTACTGCTAACTCTACCTACCCTAGTTGGTTCTACAGAAGTGCAACTCCTTACACATAGCTGCATTATATTCTATCTGTCATTTTCAGCCCGTTTTTGTAGGTGATAAGGATCCCACTGCAAGCCATGATGGCTCCCAATCATTGTGCCAACAGCAAATTTGTTGATCCAGCTAGCTACATTATCATCAATATTGTTGATCTAGATGACAAACAACAGACCGAGCACCAATTCCTGCGATACTCTGCTAATCACAGGCCTCTAGTCAGAAATGCAACCATTTACTACCACTCACTGGCCTCTCCCATAAAGCCAATGTCTAATCCAATATACTACCTCATCTTGAATGTCGAGCAACTGAATCTTCTTGACCAATCTCCCAGATGGAACCTTGTCAAATGCCTTGCGAAAGTCCACGTAGACAACATCCACTGCCTTGCCTTCATCAACTTTCCTTGTAACTTCCTCGAAAAACTCTATATGATTGGTTAGACATGACCTACCACACACAAAGCCATGCTTATTATCCTTAATGAGTCCATGTTATCGAAATACTTATGTATCCAGTTCCTCTGAATACCTTCCAATAACTTTCCCTCGGCTGATGTCAAGCTCACCAGCCTGTAATATGCTAGTTTATTTTACTGCCTTCCTTGAACAGCAGAATAACTTTGGCCATCCTCCAATCCTCTGATAACTCACGTGTCATGAAGAATGGTTTAAATATTTCTGCTATGGCCCTGACAATTTCTGGACTTTCCGCATGGTCCGAGGGCATACCTTGTCAGACCCTGGGGATTTATCCACCCTAATTTGCCACACTTCTATAGACTCTGTGTCCATCTACAGAGTAATTGCAGATGCAAAAAACAATTATTTAAGATCTCCCCCATCTCTTGGCTTCACTGATGGATTACCATTCTGATCTTCCAGAGGACCAATTTTGTCCCTTGCAATCCTTTTGCTTTTAAAATATCTGCAGAATTCCTTGGGATTCTCATTCACCTTGTCTGCTAGGGCAACCTCATGCCTTCCTTTTAGCCCTCCTGATGTCTTTCTTAAGTGTTCTCTTGCATTTTTATATTCCATAAACACCCATTTGTTTCTACTTGCCTATACCTGCTAGGCACCTCTTTTTTTTTTTCCCTTCTTAACCAGAGCCTCAATATCTCTTGAAAACCAAGGTTCCCTACACCTGCTATCTTTACCTTTTATTCTGACAGGAACATTCAAGCTTTGTACTATAAAATTTTACTTTTGAAGGCTTCCCACTTATCAACTACACTTTTGCCAGAAAACAACCTGTCCAGATCCTTTCTGATACCATCAGAAATTGGCCTTTCTCCAAATTAGATTCTCAACCTGTGGACCAGGCCTATCTTTTTACATATTTACTTTGAAACTAATTGCATTGTGCCCCCACAGAAACTTCTGTCACCTGCCTAATGGCAGATCAAGTATCACACACTCTCTTGTTGGGACTTCTACATACTGATTAAGGAAACTTTCCTGAACACATTTGACAAACTCTATCCCATCTCATCCTTTTAATCTATGGGAGTCCCAGTCAATATATGGAAAGTTAGAATTACCTACCACAATAACCTGATATTTTTTTCCAATAGTCTGCGATCTCTCTGCAGATCTCTCTATTTGTTCCTTTAAATCCCTAGGACTGTTGGATGGTCTGTAGTATAGCCTCATTGACATGGTCATACGTTTCTTATTTCTCAGTTCCACCCATAATGCCTCACTAAACAAGTTCTTCAGTCTGTCCTAACTGAGCACTGCCGTGACAATTTCCCTGACTAGTAATGCCACCCCCCTCCTTTCATCCCTCCTGCTCTGACGCACCAAAAAAACAATGGAACCTTAGATCCCTGAAGATGTATGCTGCAAATTAATCAATCTGAAACATGTGGCGCATTAAAGGTGGATTGTGTACTCATTTGCAAGAACAGTTGATTTGATTCTTAGGGAAATAATACTTTAAATACTTAACTTATCATAGCTATTCAAAGTATCCAAGTCATTGTCGTCGCTCATAAGTGTTTGGTCGTGTTATCTCATTCATTGGAGCTTGCTATTCTTGATATGACCTGCACCCTGGATTGGGTCTCTCGGCTACTTTGGTAGTGATGTTTACCTGCTGAGGCACAACAGGAAATCGGAAGCTTCTATTCAGTCGTTATTCAGTGAGGCAAAGTATGCCTCACCCAAGAGTCACAGAAATTTAAGCCCTGACCCTAGCGCTCCTCCGGTGGCATTTGACAGCTTCCTCCAGACAGGTTTTTTCATTGTTTTAAATGTTTCTGATGTTAAGGTACATTTTTTTAAAAAAAACTAGAATAAAACATTTTTAAAGTAAAATAATTAATTGAAAGCATGCTACTATTCAATAATTAAGTTCATAAGTAGAGGAAAATAAATCTTTAGCGTATTTTTTCTTTTAGTCAAGTGGAATTATCTCATTCAAAACAAAAACATTACTATGTATTCCATTGTTCCTTATATTTTTCTGCTTGTTTTGAAAAGGTAACTCCACTTGACTAAAAGGAAAGACTTTATTGTCCTCTAATTATGAATTTAATTAATGAACGGTAGTGTGCTTCAAATAATCATTTTACTTTTTAAAAATGTTTAATTTAATATATTACAATTTGCTTTACGTTTGTTTTATCCCTTCTTTGGGCATTTTGTATGTGCTCCACAACAAGTAGTTAAACCAGCTACTCTCATACTGTAGCTATTGGGTCTAAAACTGCAACAATTACCCATGTTCTGTTTTCCTGTTCCATAAGATTCTTGAATATCTTCCCATGCCTTTTCTTTGCTATTCCATTGTTCCTTATTTTTCTGCTTTCTTGTTTTGTTCCTTCCACATACTCATTCTTTCTCTGCAAACAAGTGCAATGCATGCAGACACGTACGAGTCTTACTTATTTTTGGGAGGGTAATTATTTCATAACCCAGAAGGTCTCTTTCTAATTCAGATAGCTTGAACTATGACCTGCAGTATTGTGATCAGAAGTACCCATATCATGCTGGGTATGACTGCAACAATGAATTGTGCAGACTCATCTGAAAAGGTCATTTCCTGTAGTGGTGGAAGGTGCAGTGGTGAGCAACACCTTGTGAACTGCTGTGTCTGAAGCATAGTGCCTTGACGACTCCTCCTTGTACTGTTTGTATTTATGTTTTTGTATAAAATGTGCTAGTAAGTTCATAGCTTATTTATAAATTCTCCATTGGTGCAGGTTACAGGTAAAGACCCAAGATGAGTTGAGGGGAGAGGGAAAGATGCCCAATGGAATTACTGTGCTGACGTCCAGTAAGGGCTGAGTAAATTCATTCTCTGTACTGTAATAAGAAAGAAATCAGAGAGAGAGAGAGAGACACACACACACAGAGGGGAAACCTTTGTAATGCCATGACATGTGGCAAATGTTCTTCTCTTTTGCATCTGAAGACACAGCTGTTAACATTCTTTAGCTCCGGAATTTCCTCTGTGAACTCAACTTTTCAAACCCTACTTTAAACCTTCCTGCTTCCTGAAGGCAGCTGCCTTACATCTCCACTTGTGACTCTGCATCAAGGTAAGCTCCTGTGTGGTATTCAGAGGTAAGTGCTATATTCAGCTTTATTAAATAAAAGAATGGTGTTGTTGCTAATGTGACATGAATTAGATTGCTGCAGTATGAAACAGGATCAAAGAAAATTGCAACTGAAGTACACTTCCACAATAAAGTAATCCAACAATCTTGCCCAGAATCATCTGTAAGAACTTTCATAACACATTGCAAAATTATAATGTTTGCATCATCTTAAATTTGGAAACCGTGAGGGCTATAATCACCAAGTTTAAAAACATATATTTGAGAAACACAAAAAATAAACACCACCATTATTTGTCCTATATATAGGACTGTACTGTTTCGGAAAGCAATGCTATTAGCACTCTGAATTTTTAAATTAAATTCCAGTATAGAATCAAAGCAGGAGGTAGCAAAACTCTGCCTCGCAGATTTGGTGTATGCTGAAGCAGTTGCAATAGGGTTTCTGATTAAAAAAGATGATAATTTGGTGAAGTTGTGCAGTGTTCACAACTTCTGCTTATGGGAAGTACACAAGATGGCCGTATCATGAGGTGACAAGCTAATTTGATGCTTGCCACCTGACACTTGCAGCAGGAAAATCCACATCTTTCTCCAACACACTTTTATCTATCAGCACAATGTTGGTCTCCCCAATATCTTGTTCATTTCAAAAATGTTGTAAATACTTTTCAATGAGTTAAAAATTTCAAACAACTCTCAGAATTATCTGAGGACATCAAACTGTTACATTTCTAGGCAGTCTTGACTGGGATACTTCTGCAGCCACATGAGGGCATGAGGTAACTATGCAGTTAGGAGCACTGGGGAAAGATTTTGCAATGTTTTGTTAGGTTCTTGCAAAGAGGATCACGAAAGGAAAATAATTTGAGTGCAAAGTGCAAGTCTTCTATGTTCACCACATGATAGGCTTCAAATTCCATGTAAAGCCCGCTGATGTTGTCCTTAATGTTGTAATCAGTCATTGTGGAACACCTCAGGGTGTATTTTAATGTGCTTACTTATCAGTTGTTATCTATAGATACCCATCTGCAGCAGCTTTCAACTTCTGGGCATCTGTGCTGCTGTTTCCTTCTGTCCTGATGCAGGACAATTGTACTTGATCTCCCAATAAGAGAGTACAAAGTGCAGCTTAATGAATTGACTAACTGATGGATGGTTTAACCTCTGACTCTTTGTTCTTTCATCCCTTGGTCATCTGAAAAGAGAACAACACATGATCTGGTTCTGGGGGGTGTGGATAGTAACAAGTGCGTGATTTTTCACTACTGTCAGTCATGCAAGCTCCAGGTAGAGACTCTGGAATACTCTCACACTCAAATGGAGAAGGAGCCTCCATTGCTGTTTCCATAACAATTTTGTTTTACCAGTCAGGGTTGTTAGCACTGAGTTAAACCCTTGAACTTGGGGGACCGATGGACCACTCTTAGTCTATCCTCTACCTGTTTGGATGACCCAAAAAAGAGACAAAGAATAAAGCCCTGACTCCGACCAACTTAGCTCTTTGGGTCATTGAGGCACTCAATCCTCCCAACCACGGCAAGGTTGTGGTACTCTTGGAGGCAATGGGAGAGTGGGATGAGTAAAGAGTTTCATGCATTGGGAGGAGTGGAAAGTTGGGGGTGACATGCAACATTTTTTGGACTGCGTCTGCAATGACAGGTCCAATTAAGGTTGGCAATGTCCTTCAGAGATCCAGTCACATTTTCCCAGCTAACTAACTGCTGTTTGTAATTTTCCAGCATTCTGTACGGCGATAGAGAGAGTGGGGAGAGAGATACTTGTGAATACTATCCAGTGTTTGGGTGTTGTGGAGATCATGGCTGAATGTATAAGGTACCGATCATGGTTAGCAAAATGTGGGGAGGGGGCTGTGATGCGTTTATGTGTTTGGTCTTTATTTGATACATTTGGTTGGAGATGATAGCAGACTGCTGACTTTGGTCATGTTCAGAGCAAGCATTGAGTTCCGTTGAGTCTGATCATTCACCAGGCCACAAGCCTTTACCCACTGCTTCACTGTTCATGTGCAGTGGTCATCCTGACCACCTCTGAATTGTGCATATAGTGCATTAAACATAAAACAGCACAACACAAGAACAGGCCCTTCAGCCCACAGTGCTGTGCTGAACCAATTCAATCGGTGATCAAATAACCAACTAAACTAATCCTCTCTGCCTACACAATGACCATTTCCATCCATTTCCTTTACATTCGTGTATCCATCTAAATGTCTCATAAAGATTCTCATGTATCTGTCTGCCTCTACCACCACACCAGGCAGCAAATTTCAGGCACCCATCTCTCTCTGTGTAAAAGAAAATAAAACTTGCCCCTCATATCCCCTTTGAACTTACCCCCTCTCACCTTAAGTGCATGCCTTCTGTTATTAGACATTTCAACCCTGTCTGTCTACTCTATCAAAGCCACTCAATCTCATAAACCTTTATCGGATCTTCCCTCAGCTTTCACCACTCCAGAGAAAACAACTGCAGTTTGTCTATCTTCTCATGATAGCATATGTACTGTAATCTTCAGTACCCTCTTAAAAAAAACCTCAACATCTTTCCTATAATGGGAAGACCAAAACTGTATGGAATACTTTACATGCAGCATAACTAGAGTTTTATAAGCTGCAACATAACTTGCTGACTTTTGAACTCAATGCCTCAACTAATAAAGGCAAACATACCATATGCCTTCTTAACCACCCTGTCAACCTCTGTAGTCACATTCGGGGAGCTAAGAATTTGGACCCCAAGATCCCTCTGCTCATCAACACTGAACAGTGCACTGTGTATATTGGACCTACAAAGGTGCAACACTTCACGTTTGGCCTGGTTGAGCTCTGTTTGCCATTTCTCCGCCCATATCTGCAGCTCATCTATGTCCCACTGTAAGCTTTGCCAATCTTTTACGCTATCCACCAATCTTCGTATCATCTACAAACTTAGTAACCCACCCATCTACATTTTCAATCTGATCATTTATATGCAGTACATCACTAACAGCAGAGTTCCCAGTACGGATCCCTGCAGAACACCACTAATCACAGACTAATCATGGTAGAATAAGTCCCATTTGATTACTACCCTCTGTCTTCTATGGATCAGCCAGTTCTGAATCCAAATGGCCAATTTACTATGAATCCCATGAATCTTAATCTTCTGCATAAACCTCCCATAAGGGATCTTGTCACATGCCTTACTAAAATCCATGTAGACAACATTCAGAGCTCGACCTTCATCAATTATCTTCACCACTTCAGAAAACTCAAGTTAGTAAGACAAGACTTGTCCTGCATTAAGCCATGTTGGCACATCATAATTAGGCTATGGTTTTCCAAATGCTCATAAATCCTATCCTCAGAATTCTCTCCAGAACTTCTGTGCCATTGATGTTAGACTCACTAGCCTATGGTTTCCAGGATTATCCCTGCTGCCCTTCTCGATTAATGGAACAACATTAGCCACTTACCAGTCCACTGACTTATCACCCCTGGCTAGAGAGGTCACAAGCATAATGGTCAAGGCCCTAGATATCTCTTCTCTTACCTCTCAATAACCTGAGGATGTATTCCATCAGGCAGCCAACCAGAAAAGGTCTCTTTTATTCCCACTCACTGCCTCCTGGGTGTCAGCCACTCTGCTATCCATGCCAGACTCTTTCCTAGTTCTGTCTCTTGTTTCTTTACCTAGTCAGTGAGCAGCTAAAGTTGGATGCCCTTCCCGTAGATATAGTCATTTGGGAGACTGTTGTGTACTCTGAAATCTCACATCTTACAGGAGGACTGTTCCATCACCCTAACTATCATCCTCCCTACACTGAATAAGGCCCAAGGATTTATAGACTACAACAAGGAAAGCCTACTTGCTCCTTCTTTCTGAAACCTTTTGAGTTTCACAGTTTCCTTGATCATTTCCTCGGTCTCTTCTCACCAAAGTTGTTATGCTTTTGTTGTAACCTATCTAGCCTAAGTTTTATAATCAAAATAAATGATTCCGAACAACGCAGAAGAACTCTTAGAGTGAAGCCTGTTGGGCCAAAGTTTTCTTCTCTAACCCTGGCCCACTCCAACATCATTCTTATATTCTGCTTCTCTGCGAAGACCTTTAATGTCACGTCCAAAGATTTTGAAGCTATGTCTCCCTTTTGTGGTGTTGTTCTTCAAGGTTTCCCAAGACTGAGTGAGTTTCAGATGTCTAGGAGTACAAGATTGGCTGTAATTTGTGCCAGCTAGCTTCAATTGGCACTAGTCACTTATGATATTTGGCCCCTTTTGTTCAAAGTTCAAAGTAAATTTATTATCAAAGTACATATGTCACCATATATAGCCCTGAGATTCGTTTTCTTGCAGACATGCTCAGTAAATCTGTAATAGAATAATAGCCATAATGGAACCAATGAAAGGCTGTACCATCTTGGGCATTCAACCAGTGTGCAAAAGACAACAAACTGCAAATACAAAAAGATAGAAATATTAATAATAAATAAACAAACAATAAATATTGAGAACAAGAGATGAAAGCAGCCTGTGAAGGAGTGGAGATTTGAGACTTTGACTCGAGAGGCTTCGACGAAAAAAGGCAGAGGACGAGCTTCACTCCAAATGAGGTAAGGCCGGGTAAGTTCCTTTCAAAAGAGGAAGTTTCAAAAGTTGAGGCAAGTATTGGGTAGGTCATGGCAGCTGAGATCGGCCCCGTGGTTTGTTCATCCTGTAGCATGTGGGAAATCAGGGATACTTCCAGTGTCCCTGATGACTATGTGTGCAGGAAGTGTGTCCAACTGCAGCTTCCGGCAGACCGCATTGAGTGTTTGGATTGGATTCATATTGGAGCATCAGCGAAGCTGAGAAAGTCATGAATAGCACGATCAGTGAGTTGGCCACACCGCAGGTAAAGGCTACACAGGCAGAAAGGGAAGGGGTGGCCACTAGACAGCGTAGCAGTAGGCAGGTAGTGCAGGAGTCCCCTGAGGTCATCTCCCTCCTAAACAGATATACTGTTTTGGATACTGTTCGGGGAGATGTCTCATTAGGGGAAGGCAGCAGCAGCCGAGTTCATTGCACCATGGGTGGCTCTGCGGCACAGGAGGGAATGAAAAGGAATGGGAGAGCTATAGTGATAGGGGATTTGATTGTAAGGGGAAGAGATAGGCATTTCTGCGGCTGCAAACAAGACTCCAGGATGGTATGTTGCCTCCCTGGTGCAAGGGTCAAGGGTGTCTCTGAGCAGCTGCAGGACATTCTGGAACGGGAGGGTGAACAGCCAGTGGTTGTGGTGCATATAGGTACCAACGATATAGGTAAAAAACAGGATGAAGTGCTACAAGATGAATTTCGGGAGTAGGAGATAAACTAAAAAGTAGGACCACAAAGGTAATAATCTCTGGATTACTACCAGTGCCACGTGCTAGTCAGAGTAGAAATAGGAGGATATTTCAGATGAATACGTGGCTTGAAAAATAGTGTAAGGGGGAGGGATTCAAATTTCTGGGGCGTTGGAACCAGTTCCGGGGGAGGTGGGACCAGTCTAAACAGGATGGTCTGCACCTGGGCTGGACTGGAACCAATGTCCTACCTAGGCTGAGTGTTTGCTACTGCTGTTCAGGAGGCTTTAAACTAATGTGGCAGGGGGATGGGAACAAGTGCAGAGAGACAGAGGGGTGTAAAATGAGGGTAGAAGCAAAAAGTAGTAAGGTGAAAAGTAAAAGTGCCAGGCAGGCAAATCCAGGGCAAAAAGCACAAAGAGCCACTTTTCAACATAATTGTATAAGGGCTAAGAGTGTTGTAAAAACAAGCCTGAAGGCTTTGTGTGTCAATGCGAGGAGCATTCGTAACAAGGTGGATGAATTGAATGTGCAGATAGTTATTAAAGAATATGATATAGTTGGGATCATAGAGACATGGCTCCAGGGTGACCAAGAATGGGAGCTCAACATCCAGGGATATTCAATATTCAGGAAAGAAAAGGAGGTGGGGTAGCATTGCTGGTTAGAGAGGAGATTAACACAATAGAAGGGAAGGACATTAGCCTGGAGGATGTGGAATCGATATGGGTAGAGCTGCATAACACTAAGGGGCAGAAAACGCTGGTGGGAGTTGTGTACAGGCCACCTAACAGTAGTAGTGAGGTTGGGGATGGCATTAAACAGGAAATTAGAAATGCGTATAATAAAGGATGGGTGGCTTCAATCTACATATAGATTGGATGAACCAAATCGGCAAGGGTGCTGAGGAAGAGGATTTCTTGGACTGTATGCGGGATGGTTT
The DNA here is from genome assembly GCF_030144855.1 of Hypanus sabinus. Lineage (NCBI taxonomy): Eukaryota > Metazoa > Chordata > Chondrichthyes > Myliobatiformes > Dasyatidae > Hypanus > Hypanus sabinus. The sequence continues at coordinate 63,617,157 of NC_082707.1, read as the reverse complement.
TCTGAACCAACATGTCGAGGAACCAACTAGAGAGCAGGCCATTCTAGATTGGGTATTGAGCAATGAGGAAGGGTTAGTTTGCAACCTTGTCGTGCGAGGCCCCTTGGGTAAGAGTAACCATAATATGGTGGAATTCTTCATTAAGATGGAGAGTGACATAGTTAATTCAGAAACAAAGGTTCTGAACTTAATGAAGGGTAACTTTGAAGGTATGATACGTGAATTACCTAAGATAGACTGGCAAATGATTCTTAAAGGGTTGATGGTGGATATGCAATGGCAAGGATTTAAAGATCGTATGGATGAACTACAACAATCGTTCATCCCAGTTTGGCAAAAGAATAAATCAGAGAAGGTAGTGCACCCATGGCTATCAAGGGAAATTAGGGATAGTATCAAGTCCAAAGAAGAAACATATAAATTAGCAAAAAGCGGTACACCTGAGGACTGGGAGAAATTCAGAGACCAGCAGAGGAGGACAAAGGGCTTAAGGAAAGGGAAAAAAGATTATGAGAGAAAACTGGCAGGGAACATAAAAACTGACTGCAAAAGCTTTTATAGATATGTGAAAAGAAAAAGATTGGTCAAAACAAATGTAGGTCCTTTACAGTCAGAAACAGGTGAATTGATCATAGGGAACAAAGACATGACAGACCAATTGAATAACTACTTTGGTTCTGTCTTCACTAAGGAGGACATAAATAATCTTCCGGAAATAGTAAGGGACCAGGGACCAAGGGTCTAGTGAGATGGAGGAATTGAGGGAAATGCATGTTAGTAGGGAATTGGTGTTAGGTAAATTGAAGGGATTAAAGGCAGATAAATCCCCAGGGCCAGATGGTCTGCATCCCAGAGTGCTTAAGGAAGTAGCCCAAGAAATAGTGGATGCATTAGTGATAATTTTTCAAAACTCCTCAGATTCTGGATTAGTTCCTGAGGATTGGAGGGTGGCTAAGGTAACCCCACTTTTTAAAAAGGAGGAAGAGAGAAACCCGGAAATTATAGACCGGTTAGTCTGACATCGGTGGTGGGGAAAATGCTAGAGTCAGTTATCAAAGATGTGATAACAGCACATTTGGAAAGAGGTGAAATCATCGGACAAAGTCAGCATGGATTTGTGAAAGGAAAATCATGTCTGACGAATCTTATGGAATTTTTTGAAGATGTAACTAGTAGAGTGGATAGAGGAGAGCCAGTGGATGTGGTATATTTAGATTTTCAAAAGGCTTTTGACAAGGTCTCACACAGGAGATTAGTGTGCAAACTTAAAGCACACAGTATTGGGGGTATGGTATTGATGTGGATAGAGAATTGGTTGGTAGACAGGAAGCAAAGAATGGGAGTAAACTGGACCTTTTCAGAATGGCAGGCAGTGACTAGTGGTGTACCGCAAGGCTCAGTGCTGGGACCCCAGTTGTTTACAATATATATTAATGATTTAGACGAGGGAATTAAATGCAGCATCTCCAAGTTTGCGGATGACATGAAGCTGGGCAGCGGTGTTAGCTGTGAGGAGGATGCTAAGAGGATGCAGGGTGACTTGGATAGGTTAGGTGAGTGGGCAAATTCATGGCAGATGCAAATTAATGTGGATAAATATGAGGTTATCCACTTTGGTTGCAAGAACAGGAAAACAGATTATTATCTGAACGGTGGCCGATTAGGAAAAGGGGAGATGCAACGAGACCTGGGTGTCATTGTACACCAGTCATTGAAGGTGGGCATGCAGGTACTGCAGGCGGTGAAAAAGCCAAATGGTATGTTGGCATTCATAGCAAAAGAATTTGAGTACAGGAGCAGGGAGGTTCTACTGCAGTTGTACAAGGCCTTGGTGAGACTGCACCTAGAGTATTGCGTGCAGTTTTGGTCCCCTAATCTGAGGAAAGACATTCTTGCCATAGAGGGAATACAGAGAAGGTCCACCAGATTGATTCCTGGGATGGCAGGACTTTCATATGAAGAAAGACTGGATCGACTAGGCTTATACTCACTGGAATTTAGAAGATTGAGGGGGGATCTTATTTAAACATATAAAATTCTAAATGGATTGGACAGGCTAGATGCAGGAAGATTGTTTCCGATGTTGGGGAAGTCCAGAATGAGGGGTCACAGTTTAAGGATAAAGGGGAAGCCTTTTAGGACTGAGATGAGGAAAAACTTCTTCACACAGAAAGTGGTGAATCTGTGGAATTCTCTGCCACAGGAAACAGTTGAGGCCGGTTCATTGGCTATATTTAAGATGAAGTTAGATATGGCCCTTGTGGCTAAAGGGATCAGGGGGTATGGAGAGAAAGCAGGTACAGGGTTTTGAGTTGGATGATCAGCCATGATCATACTGAATGGCCGTGCAGACTCGAAGGGCCAAATGGCCTACTCCTGCACCTATTTTCTATGTTTCTATGAAGAGTCCTTGAATGTGCGTCCATAGTTTGTGGAAACATTTCAGTGATGGGGCAAGTGAAATTGAGTGAAGATAACCCCTTTGGTTTAACAACCTGATGGTTGATGGGTAATAGCTGTACTGAACCTGACATGAAACCAATATACGGTGAACTTAGCACTATGTAATGATTATGCAATAGGCAAGCAACATGAAGCTGGTGTGTAGCCAGCATTACAACCAATGATTGAGGGTTAATTGGATAACACTATCTCATCACCCACTTTCAAAAGCTTCTCAATTTAGCCTCCAGAAAATCTAAGAAGCAATGAAGAACACTAATGGGATCTGAACTGCTCTGTTTTGTGTACCTTAGTAGAATCAGTGGCATGAACAAATGTTGCCTGTTGCAAAGGAACATCTTTTAATTGTTAATTGGTATTGTTAATGCCAGAGCTGGTAGAAATGGAAGCAAAATTATCCAAAGAGTAACAGCCATGTGGTCTTTTGAATCTTAAATGTAAAGTAATAGAAATTGAATTAATTCAGAATCATCATGTAATATTTAGATTTTGACCAAATTGAAATCATTTAGTTATTAGACTTTGTGGTTTATATTTTTTGTTTCCAAATATCACAGTGATAATGATAACACAGATTAATGCCTGGGATCTGGTGTGTCAAGCAAGCAGCTTACTGTTGGAACAGGAACTGTACAGCTAAGAAACAGCCCCTTCAGCCTGCTGCACTCTGCCAGCTAGTTTGAATATTATGACCTTGTTTCTCTCATAGTCAAGTGGTACATAGCCAAATTCCTTTTTGCTTGCAAATTTTGTTCGGGCATAATACAATTAATAATTTGAAAATATATGCAGATGCTTACCATTAATAAAAAGGTGTAAAGCAATTTTATTCTGAATTCATAAAAATGCACCTTGATGTTGTTTGCATAATTATGATGAATAAATGCAGACTCAGTGGGCTAATGAGACTATTTCTGTGCTCTATTACTCTCTTATTATGCAAATCTATGACTTAACCTGTATTACGAGCCTAATATTTAATTAAGTAACCCTTATCCAAAATTCCAAAATCTAAAAACCTCCAAAAGCCAAAATGTTTTTAGAGTGCTGCATGACATCACAAATGGAAAATTCCACCAGGTGCTGGGAAGGTTCCCAGGCAATGCACAGAACTCTGTGCACCACAGGCAGTTCTGAGATGTGACCTTGCGTATGTAATGAACAGAAGTTAATGAAAAATAGATGCACATTGCAGAAAGCAAAAAATGAAGATCTCAATCGTGTATTGACAAAGTGGATTTGACAGTCAGAGTGAACATATGCTGCTTCATGGTACACTGATCATGAAACAAACAAGATCTGTCATGATGAACTGTAAATTGAAAGTAATTGTGAATATTCAGCAAGCTGGTTACAGGAATTTAAGAAAAGGCATAGCATATATTTTTTTAAATTGTCTGCCAATCACTCAAGGCTTCTGTGAAGAAAGGTCTGGCTAGGTCTTGGCAGTTATATCATTTTTTATATTTAGGGAGCTCACACTATATTCCTGGCCATAGTTGTTCTGCAACAGAGCATTTTCTCTGCACGTATTCCTTTATTTATGAACGCCCATTTAATTTATTACTTATCTCAATTTCCGGACCTAGAAATAAAATGGTATTAATATAGAATGGAGTGGTACTGAAAGAATTTACTGAGAAATAACAGGTGCAGTGACTGTTAAGAGCTGTCATGATGTACTGAGTATATTCTGATTTGTAACATGTCACAGAGATATATGAATTTAGAACAAGTAAGATAATGTCTCCGCTCCATAAACAATGCCATTCAAAGCAATTATTATGAATGATTAAAATGATGCAAAGCCCAGCAAGTTAAAATTTATATGTTACAGCTGTGGTCACTCACCAGAATAGAACAGACAACGATTGCTTTAGATTGTGTCAAATGTTTTCAGTGGTGGATCTTGTTTGCAGTTCATTTTGCCTAAATTTGAAGTTAATTTAGTCTCCTTAAACTGATGGATGTGTCAGATACGAGTTGTGTTGTACAATATTGGTTAGGACAAGGTGAGATTAAGCCTGCATGTATTTAAATTGCATTTGTGGTTAATGTGGTTAAATTTAATTTGGTGATAATTTCCCCAAAATGATCATAACGTGGTTTTGAGGTTTTTCCTCGTGGTATAAACTGTTGCTGTATGCAAATTGGCAGAGCTTGTTTTCTTTAATACAGTGGTAAAGTCAGAAAAAAATCTAAATCTTAAAGGGTGTGCAAAGCCTTACTTTACGTGGAGACACAAGGTCATGGATGCTGGAAGCTGGAGCTAAAAGTGGTATAGAGAGCAGAGGGAGAAGAATGAGACAGGAGCCGCCAGTAGGTGATAAGTGGACTGAGGAGAAGTGAGGGATGATGGGCTGAAGTCCCAGCTAGGCTGGGGGAGATGAGAGACAGGGGCAGGTGGGTGAGAGGTAGAACATAGAATAGCGCAGTGCAAGGCAGGGACCTTTGCCCACCATGTCTGTGCTGACCCTGATGCCAAATTAAACTAATTCCATCTGGTCCATCCTCCATTCCCTTCTTGTTCACCAGTCTGTATTCGCCTTTTAAACATTGCTGTTAATATCACCTTCCCAGCAGCATGTTTCGGACATTACTTCGACATGCAAAGAAAAGTTGCCTTGTGCATCACATTTCTACTTTCACCCTCTAACCTTCAATCTATGCCCTCTGGTATTTAACATTTCATATACAGTACGGCACAGAAATGGCCCTTTGGTGAACTATGAAAACAGACAAAAGGAAAGAAGCAGATGAGTGAAGGTGTAGACAGGCTGGTGGAGGGTGATGAGCAGGGACCCAAAACATTAATAATTCCTTTCCCTCCATACTCAATGCTGGACCTGCTAAGTTATTTCAGCAGTTTGCTTATTTTCCTTGGTTCAAGTGCACATAACAAGTACGTTTTTGAAATTAATATACAGTAGTTCGTGAATGGGAGGAAAAGCTTATCCTGGTTTCAGTTCCTGTCAGAAATCCTGTCAATCCATTATGTGACCTCTGCCCTTCCTGTAATCCTTGCTATCTTGCTTCATTTCATTGTGTCACATGCATCAAGTTACAGAATCTATTTTTAGTCACTTGAAGCACAAGGTTAATACATATTCAAAGCCAAAAGAAGGGGGAAGATTAATAGACGGATTAGGCTGATCTACTCAACACATTGGAGCCTTAATATATTTGGGAACGACTGCAGAAGCTAGGGCTCAGAAAACCTTAAAGCGATACAAGATTATAAGAAGTCTATATGCTTAGAAGTTAATTTTCAACTGGACACAAAACAAAGTGGAAGGCAAATGTAGGCATGAATGAGAAAACTCCTTATGCAGCTGGTGACAATCATTAAAAATGGACATCCAGGTAGGGCTTTGGAGGTAATTCATAAGTGTTTCATGGAATGCTAAAATGGGTATCTGCATGAATCACACTTTATGTCTATTCCTGTTCTGTTCTATGTAAGTAGTTGGAAGTAAGTCTTGGGTGTCAGTTTGGGATTTCTTGGAATTTTTGACAGATTCCGTACCAGGGCTATAAAATGTGGCTATCACACCAGTGATGCTGGGAATATATTTTTCATCAAAAAACCTCCAATATTTCATACTTACATATTTTCCCATTAAATAAACAATACAAAAGTTGCAGGAAAGCAATAATGCATGGATATAAGAAAATTGTGAATCCATTACAACTTTTTGGAGCAGTGAATCTGGTCAAAAGAGCCAGATCAGTGCCGAAAGTTCTTTTCCTTTTTCAAGATCTGGAAACAGAAGATTAAAGGGATAACCTCTTCTTCACCTATATCAAAATCTGACCTCAAATTTAGAAAACGAGTTCAGCTTGAGGGAAAGTAGTGATTATTCTTGGATTATTTGGATGAACACACACGGAACAAATGGCTTTCTTTCAGCTGAACAGAGGCAGCAGTGCAAATAAGCTTGCGGCAAAGGAAGCAAGGTCTTCTGAGTCCAAATTCTGTGTCTCATTCGTATTTATGTTTCCTCCTTACTCTAACGATGGTAGAAAGTATGCAACCAATAGGAAATAATCCTATTAAGTGAGAGTCTGCAGTATTTTGCTTGTTTTTTCCCACAATATCATACTTTCCTTTAATGAATACTGATTTTTTTTTCCCTGATCTGTTAACAAAATCCACACAAAACAAAAATGTTCAAAATATTTAAACCTTTTTCCCACCTTCCCAAGTTGATGAAAGGCAAACATATATGAGTGGAGGATTATGCTAACTGGTACCAGTAATAGGAGGGTAATGAAATACATTTCAGTGACCCCAAGTTAAGGAGGCAGGATATGGAATTAACTGGACAGCCACTGGAAAGTATGTGCATGTAGATAAAGGACAAGAGTATGCTTGCTCTTGACATAAGCATCTACTGATACTATCACCAAAGAATGTGGCTTGAACTGCAATCTGACAGGTGGTGTGCAATGTGACAAAGTCCATATCACCCCTCATCATGGGTTTATTTAAATTGAGCAATTTCTCGCAAAATATATAACGTGGTGGAAAAAGGTCTTTGATTTTTATTCTTCAGGAAGAAAATAAAAAGGGTAGTTCCTGAAGAAGGGTCTCTGCCTGAAATGTTGGCTGTTTATTCATCTCCATTGGTGCTGCCGGACCTGCTGAGTTCCTCCAGCAGTTTGTGGATGTTGCTTTGGGTTTTGAGCATCCGCAGAGTTTCTGTTTGAGATTAGTTCCCATAACCTCTGGTCATGTGGCTGCTTTTTCTATCATTTTTCCAGTAATGTGCTCTCGTGTGTGCCACAGCACCAATAATAACATTGGGATTGAGTGAGGTGCTGTCCGTCAATCTTGCCGTCTCTATTTCTATGCTTGGTTCTGTGAGGGAGGAGTTACTCAATTTAAAATGATCTCTAGGAGAGTAGGATGAAACCTTTCTACAGAGTTTTCTTGGTGCGTGGAATGCTTTACCATAGGAGTTAATTAACACACAGACTATAGCATCTTTTAAATGAAAATTGACTAAATATGCGAAGTAGGGAAAGCTGTAGGAGTATGGGGATCATAAGGAAATGTGATTAGCTGCATATTGCTTTCGCAAGGAGCCTGATATGATTGATCAATTGGTCTCTTGTGGTGCAAACTATTGTTTTGTGGACCTTTGAGGTGCAAACCTGCTGTTTCATGGATCTTCGGAGTTCAAGAAACTCTATCATCTAGAAGCCAAAACTAAATATTTTCATCTGTTCTAAAATTGGACTGGTTTCTGCACTTAATCAGAGGCTTAATGTACAGCAGGAAGCCATTCAGCCCATGCAATTAACTCTGGTTTTGGTGTTAACACCTGTACGGTTTTCCTGCTTGATACAAGGCCTTAAGAAATGGAAGCAAGAAAAGTCCATTCGGTCCCTCAAAAGCTCTGCTTTTCACCAAGATCATGACTGATTCAACATTCCTTAACTCTACTCTCCTACTCCATCCCTATAATCCTTAAGAGTATTGTTAAATGACTTAAAATCTATTTACTTCAGCTTTGAATATATTCATGAATTCGGCCTCCAAGGGTTTTTCGGACAAAAAAAATTCTTACTCCAAAGATATTTTAAATTAAGATATCATTCCTCATCTCGTCGTTATATAGTTGTATTTTTATTCGGAGATTGAGGAGAACCAACTCACCAGCATTTTACCTGTATAACTTCTTGAGAATCACTAAGTTTGTTAGACATGATGAAGAGTCTTGGCCCAAAACTTTGACTGTTTGTTCCCATCCATGCTGCCTGACCTGTTCAGTTACATTTTGTGTGTGTTGCTCTGCCCTATACTTCAAGAAATTGTAGAGTTGTGAATACAGCCCAGCCTGTCGACAGTCTACCCTAACCACTGCACTGGGCTAGCAGCCACCATAATTAAGGACCACCTTATCCTGTCATCCTCTCATCTTCTGCACCCATCCCCCTTCCTTCAGATAAAGGGTACAATACTCCTACCTCCAAGCTCAAGAACAGTTTCCATCCTGTTGTTATAAGATTCTTCAACAGACTTTTATAGAGTGGAGATGAATGCTTGACCCTCAATCTACTTTATCGTGACTTGTGCACTTTATTAATCTAAGACCACTGCACTTTCTCTGTAGCTCTAATGCAATATTCTGTTTCTGTTTCTCTTTGTGTTATCTCAATGTACTTGTGTATGGACAGATCTGGCTAGATGACATACAAACCATATTTTTTCACTAAGGGCAGAGATCAAGGATGATTTATCTTGATATCTTCTTGAACATCATTCTGACTTGCTACATAGAAAATGTGAAATTTCTTTCTCAAGCAATGTTAAACTGTAATTTTAACACGTGCTTATTGGTAGTGAGTATACCAGCAGTATAATTAATGTGTATTTAAGTATGAGATGACCAAGGAATGAATTTTCACACTTTGGCAAGTTGCATTTTGAAAAATTGTGATTTGAGGAGTTAATAACATAATATATCCCACTCAAATAAAGATTTTAATTAAAGGATATTGCTTGAGGGAACAAATGGCACAGTGGGTTAGCATATTATCATTTCATCTTGGGTTTTGGGACTTGGGTTTGTAATTTCAATTTTAAGTGTTGAGCATAATTTGACAATGAATTAGAAATTTCATTCAAAATGATAGTTCTGAAAGCAACTTGCATTTAAATAGCACTTTTAATTAAAAAAAATGACCCAAGGCACTTCACAAACAGATGCAAAGAGTAAGACAGCTGGCCAGGAAAGAGAGATTAGGAGTATTGCAAAGAAGTAAGTTGTGAGAAGATAGTTCATTGTAAATATGCTTAAAATGATTAAGAGTTCACCCGTTGGAGCTGGCCCAGAGTGCATTGTGTCTGAGTCAGAAAACTAATAGTTAAGGACGGAAAGAGATGGAGGAAATTGTAAGCACAGTTTAGAACGAGTTTCAGGATATGTTTATAGGTCATAATGAACATTTACGTATTTTTTGGGAACTGGTCTAGTTGACTCACAAGGATAAATGTGGGATTGTTTACAGAATGGCAGAATGGTTGCTGTTTATCATGTCTGGAGAACTGGTGTATATTAGAGAGGGCTGTGAGGATTGGGTTAAGTCAAAGGTATGTAGAGTTTGAATAGGTTAGTGTTGTGGTTAGACAGTTGCTGGAAATGTTGCAAAACCAAATAGGACATTGGATTAAAAACTCAGCGCATGATTTATCAAGGTGGCAAGTGTGTGAATGGTTTGGCTTAATTTTAAAAAGAGCTGATTAAAAAGAAACAGAAGATGTATGCTTAGAAGTGCTGCATGGTCAATTAAACCATCCCAAAACTCTAAAACAGTAAGGAAACAAGATGCGGTCAAGTATAGAGCTTTAACCTATTCTTAATATGAAAGTTCTGTGGAGTGACAAGAATCCATTTATGGTAGTACAGTGACTAGCTGGCTCTGTATGTTAAAAATTGATATTTGCAAAGTTAATTTGGAACATGGTTTATGGAGTAAAGGCATGATCCAGCAGGTCAGTTGCCATGACAAGGTCAAAGAGAACAGAGGGGCTTTGTGTTTGGCTGGATAAATAAGGCAAGATTGGTGCTTCCTTAAGGTAGCCCCATGAAGTACTTCAGAAATATGGTTTCTATTGATAGGTCAGAGACATGACAACTGATACATACACAACAAACTCCCCAAAAGACTTGCTCTGATGGTGATTGAGAGACAAATGTTGGACACAGTTCTGGAAGTCTTGAAAATTGCAAATGTGACTCTGCCCTTCAAGAAGGGAGAGAAGCTGAAAAAAGAAAACTATATGTCAGTTAGTCTGACCTCATTGGTTGGGAAGATGATGGAGTCCTTTGTTAAGGATGAGGTCTCAGGGTACTTGGAGGCACATGATTATTATAAAATAGACTAATAGTCAGCATGATTTCCTTAAAAGAAATCATGATTAAATCTGACAAATCCATTTGAATTATTTGAAGAAATAACAAGCAGGATATACAAAGGGGAATTGGTTGATGTTGTGTTCTTGGATTTTCAGAAGGCCTTTGACAAGGTGCCACACATGAGGCTGCTCAACAAGCTATGAGCTCTTAGTATTACAGGAAAGATTCTAACATGGATAAAGCAGTGGCTGATCGACAAGAGGCAAAGTGTGGAAATAAAGGTTGCCTTTTCTGGTTGGCTGCCTGTGTTCCCAGGGGTGTCTGTTGGGACTGATTCTTTTTACGTCATATGTTAATGATTGGATGACGGAATTTATGGCTTTGTTGAAAAGTTTGCAGGTGATATGAAGATAGGTGGATGGGCAGGTAGTTTTGAGGAAGTAGAGAGGCGCCACAGAAGGACTCAGACAGATTAGGAGAATGGACAAAGAAATGACAGATGGAATACAGTGTTGAGAAGGTATGTTCATGCACTTTGCTCGAAGAAATGAAAGAGTTGACTATTTCCTAAATGGAGAGAAAATATTTTTTTAAAAAAAAAACAAGGTGCAAAGGGATTTGGGAGTCCTTGCACAAGATTCCCCAAAGGTTAATTTGCAGTTTGAGTCTATAGTGTGGAAGGCAAATGAGATGTCAGCATTCATTTCAAGAGGACTGGAATATAAAAGCAAGGATGTAATGTTGAGACTTTATAAAGCATTGGTGAGGCCTCATTTGGAGTACTGTGAGCAGTTTTTGGCCTTTTATCTGAGAAAGGATGTGCTTAAACTGTAAAGGGCTCAAAAGAGACTCACAAAAATGATTTCTTTTACCACAGGCAGCTGTGGAGGCCAAGTCTTTATGCATATTTAAGGCAGTGGTTGATAGATTTTTCATTGCTCAGGGCACAAGGAGAAGGCAGGAGATTGGGGCTGAGAGGAAAATTGGATCAGCCCTGATGAAATGGTGGAGCAGACTTGATGGGCCAAATGGCCTGATTCTGCTCCTATATCTTGCAGTTTTATGTCATATCTATATTATCATAATTTGAACTATGTGTTGCTGGTGGTGGTTTGGCTCTGTGAGAAGCGCAGAATACCATTGAAAGAATTCATTTGGAATTTCAGGTGCTTGGAATGTGATTTACATATAATGAATGGGATACTGAATATGATTTTTTTTCTTTATAGGGAAGTAGAGAAATTCACACTGTATATTTTATTCTATAACTGAGCTTTGTTATGTTTTATAATGACAAAACTTAAAAGTAATTGAAAGCAAAAACATGGAGTCGGAACTAATGTGTCTTAGTTTTGTTTTTACATTAAGTAGGGGGTGTGCATGTATGATCTGCTGGAGTGATAACATAGGCAATTCATATATTTTTATATATAACTAGTAATGAATTATTTAAACAAACAAGAATGCTTAATCAAACTATATAGTTATATTACTCAAATGTCCTGAAATACACAACACTCCTCCCTAATTAGCTATAACCTCCAACTCAATATGGAATTATTTTAACTGAAGTACTTACTTATCAGTATACTATAGAATACAACTACTAAATTGACATCCACAGCATAGTAAATTTAAAATTGTCCAATTCAGGCATAAAGATTTAATCTCTGTGGTAGCTTACTTACTCTCCTGGGATAATGTCTTTCCACAAGAGGGAATTGCTCTGTTTGGCAGGTGAGACTCTGTTTGGCAGCTGTGAAACAATTTCAGCTCCTGGGGCCTCCATGATGATTGTAGGAGTTGACTGTAGGACTGCAGGAAGTGGTTCTGCCAGCTCTGCACACCCTTCTTCTCTAACATATTGACTCTGCGCTCCTCAGCAGTGTGGTGAACTATGTGCCTGTCGGGACACACCCCTGCTGACTGCTCCTGTGGCTCCTCCCACAGGCCCCTGTATAAAGGAGACCTGCGGCCTGACGCTTGGCCTCAGTCTCCAAGACCTTGTATGATAGACACTCACTCCTGGTTCCTTCTTCCAGTCAATAAAAGCCGATATCTCGCCTACGTCTCAGTGTGAGTTATTGATGGTGCATCAAGCAGATCAGTATATTGTCTCCAGATATCAGACATAGTCTCCGCTGTATAGGACAGTGGTCCAGTTCTGAGTATTGACTTTTGATCAGCTCTGTAGTCCCTCACCAGGACTGCTTTGACGGGAGTGATACGTTGAACCTCCTTGTTTGAGAAGCTTTCGATTTTTCTCGGCTGGTTGCCCTGCATTTTCCTTCTGAGTTTGGGTTTCAGGAGATCCAAGCGTGACTGCAAGGGATGGCCCAGGAACAGCATAGCTGATGGGTTGTGACTTGTGGACTGTGGTGCATTGTGATATACAAGGAGGAAATTGGTGACATTCTGACTCAGTACCAGTGTAGTGTGTTCTTTAGATTCTGGATAAACCTTTCCACCAATCCATTTGTAGCTGAGTGGCACAGTGCAGATGTAGAATCTTATTCTATTCATTTTCCAGAACAACTGTAATTGTTTCACAACAAACTGTGGTCCATCGTCACTGACTAAGTGTTCTGGAACAGCAGTCCTTGAAGGGACTTCTCAACTCATCAACAGTATGTGAGGCAATAGTGAAGGCTTTTGGGAACGCCTCTGGCTACTTTGTAGATGCATCCACTGCTACCAAAAAATTGTGCTCATAGATCCTCTGCCATGACAATATAGGCCATTCCTAGGGGCAGAAAGTTGCTCTGAGCATCTTCTGGACATTGGCATCCAGAACAGTGTATGGCAAGCTATTCTATCCCAGGCCACCAGACAAGGCTTTGAGCCAATGCTTTCATTTTGACCATGCCTAGATGACTTGCATGCAGATCCTCTAACACATTAGCTGTCGGCTTAGATGGTACATCCCCACAGAAGGCAACCAACTTCACAGTCTGGCACTGGGAAAAATGGGGGAACTGGTATTTCTGCTGCACATTCCAGCCACTTTGGGTGATGCAGAGACCTGAGACAGTGTGGATTCATTTCTGGTTTCCCCCTGGCAAGACTTTCGATTTGCATTAGGGATAAAATGTCAAAAGAAGTGTCCTCTTTTACAAAAGTTTTCAGCTATTTCCTTTTCCAGGGGTAAATGGAAAAATCTATCTGCACTTCCATGATTAGTTGTCCTCTTGAAATTAATATTATAATTGTGTCCTCCAAGAAACTGAGACCATCCGTGAATTTGTGCTGCTTCTGTTGGCAGAACACCCTTCTGTGGGTTGAAAATGGACACTCGTATTTAATGATCAGTAATGAGGGCAAACTCTTCTCCATTCAAGTACTGGTTAAAACCTTTTACTCCCCAGACTGGGGTCAAGGCCTCTCTGTCAATTTGTGTGTAATTTTTCTACACAGCGGTAAGGAAACATGATGCAAAGGCTCACTGCCATCACTCATAACGTGTGACGTGACTGCACTTATTCCATAAGGTGAGGCATAACATATAAGCTTCAATGGAAAATAAGGATTGTGGTGACCCACTTCCTCGCGCACTCGAACCAGCTCACAAATAGCCAGCGTGCAGGCACAAAGGCCAGGTCCGCAACAAAGGGAAAAAAGCCTGCAGGGGTTTGTGAGTACGTGTCCCTTGGAGCATCCACACCCGGGGAGGGTGGGATGAGGGAGGCTTTAAAGCAAGGCTGTGAAGTTCGAATAAAATCATCTTTAATTGCAGTTTACCGACTCCGTGTCGTTATTTGCACCGCTACAGGATTATAATATGTGACTACAGCATCTGACATCATTTCCTTCACCTTTTTGAAAGCCACCTCACACTGCTTTGGTCCTGATGGTGATCTGGGAAAACTGGAAAATGGTTGTTCAGCTTTAATATTTTTCATCCAAATAAAAGTAAAAGTTTATATTAAAAATAAGTTTATTGTAGATTACCAATCGGCCACATGGCATTATTTCTTTCTCTTAATGATTTGGCATTTAACTTGAAAAAGTTCATCATGTATCAGTGTTCTTTAATATTACTTTTTAACTAGTTGAAAAAACATACTCAGGGTGAGGAGGTTTCTTCATAGAGATCTTACTATCTTTAATATGCTGTGTAGGGGAGAAAGTGAAAACAGATTGAAAGAGGAACTTTAGGAGAAAACTATAAAATACATTTAAAGGAAGAATTTTGAGGGCTGCAAGGAAGGGTTAGAGATGTGGTTTTAATTGGCTTTTTCAAATGCAGGCATGGGAAAGGTGATCCTTTAAGGCTTATTGTGATACAAGGCCTCTAGTGGTACCTGTATCATTATAGATCCCTCTAACATTTGCTTTTGTTGCAAAACTTTCCTCCTTTCTAATTGATATCGGAGTTGCCTAAGGAAATTGCATGAATCCAAACACTTTTATATTAGATTTCTGTAATTTAAAAGTGGTTAAAAACATGTCAATATAATTTTTTGAAATAATTCCATAACTGTAAAAATCTACATTGCTGCAGTCAATGCTCAGAAGTAAGAATTATTTATGGAATAAATATTGTGAATTGGCGTGTTGTGTCAATATCAAGGGGATAAATGTGAATTCAGGCTTTCCATGGTTTACAGTTACATTCATAAGTGCAGGATTCGTGCCTGAGGTCTAAATTCACTCAATTAAACCATTGATTTGTCTTTTGTCTTCATCTGTTTGATGGACACTAGAAATTTTCCACATCAGCGAGCTCCTTTCACAAACCACCAAAAGGTCACGCCCGCCTCAAAACAGCTCTGTTTCTCTGTGTGACTACGGTATAATTGGCGGATTGTATTCGTGCTGGTTGACTCACCCCTCCCCCTCCCCCTCCCCTCCTCCATCGCCGTCCCAGATAGATGCTGGCTCCCCGAGGAGAATTGTTACGATCCACTCTGCTCCTAGCAGACGGAGACAGAGCCATTACGCAGGTTGCAGCTGCAGCAGAAGCATCCATTTTTGTCTGCTACCAGCTTCGTGCCTTGCAGGGATTGGCATTTATCCTCCCAGATGCTTTAAATCTGAATTACGAGCGACAGCCCTTAATTCTTTTAGTCAGTCGTGGCCGCTTTTCATATCATGTGCTGAGATGGTACACCAGGAGAACTGTGCTTATCAGGTAAAGATGTCGCGATGCGCAGAGAGGTGCACTTGAAGGCTGTCTCGCTTGCTTTCTGCTCAGCAGCAGGTTGCTGGATCGTGTTGTCTGCCTATTCTTTATTATTTCGTTTAATGGGGGGGGGTGAGATGGTGGTTCAATGTTCTTGAAATTAATCTTGTAAAATAGAAATTTAATGGCAACACGAAAAGCTTTCACCGCTGTGCAGTTCACTGCAGAATTTATTGTGCGTGCGTGTAGGAGGGGAGCGAAAAGAAGGAAGAATCAATTACAGAGCCAGGGGGA
Source organism: Hypanus sabinus (assembly GCF_030144855.1). Classification (NCBI taxonomy): domain Eukaryota; kingdom Metazoa; phylum Chordata; class Chondrichthyes; order Myliobatiformes; family Dasyatidae; genus Hypanus; species Hypanus sabinus. The sequence goes on along the minus strand of NC_082707.1, from coordinate 63,601,413 downwards.
AGTTAAATCCATCAGATTAAGTCATTGTTCCAGATCAATATATGTAGTATCACAAAACATTAATTGGTATTTTAGTTATATAATTACAAAAATGCATTTGGGACAGTAGACAGATTGCCCAGTATCAATTAAAGTTTTATGCTGGATTGTTATTCCTGTAACTAATGAGTTCATGTCCTTAGTGAATTTGGACTACGACAGAGCTTGTATTTCCTTGTAATTTTGAAGTTGTTATCTCTTGTTAATTGGACATAAAAATCTGAGCGTATTTGTATAATTGGGGATCGTCCTGTTTAAACGTATGCATTCCTAATAATTCCTAAATGAAGTTTTGCTAGGAAGAGATTTGGTTTACTTTTATCATACAATGACAATTCTAATAGCAATTTCAATTGTTCAATAATCAAACATTTTGAAAGGTAAATTAAATATGCAGAAGTAAACGTCAGAAAAGAAAATGGTTTGCTTAGAAGCTGGAATTCTCTGGAGACCAGTGTGAGTGATCTGTCTGGGCAGTACAGATTTTACAGTAAATCAAGACCATCTTTAGTGATCAATTTCAAAAGCACAGTGTGATGCTTTAAATTTGTATTTGACCAGGGAAAATAATGAATAAACCTTTATTTTGCTCAAGGATAACTGGAATAATTTTAGCATAATAATTTTATCTACTGTCCAAATGCATTAACTCTGTTGTAATGAATTCTCAAATGCTTTTCAGGAAAGTAGATGTTATTTAAGAAATGCATTGCTTAAGAAAATAGGTGATATTTAAAGCATAGGGTACTGAATACCTACTATGCTCTTGCTTGGATTTGATTACAGAACTCGAAGGGAGTATTGCCCTTGCAGAATCAAGCTGATAGGATGATTGCAGGAGTAATGAGGCAACAAGAGCTTACCTGCAATGAAATCAGACATCCAGTAGGGAATCAAAATCGATAAAGTTTATGGCATAAACATAATGACTTAGAAATACAGTTATATGGAGCCTGTTCTTCAGGTGCAAAATGTCTTCCTAGGCCTCTGACATGCTAAACAGAGATGTATGTTCTTTACATATCAGGGTGTGCTATCAAAGGTTGCCAAATGGCCATGTCTGTATCTGAAATGGTTTTTGGGATCCGCACATTTGAACATAGTTTCTCCCTTTATTTTGCAATGGGTGCATTTTATTTTTTTGGGGCTCTCACTGAAAAATCAATTTGTCCTGAAACAAGAATGTGTGATTTCACTCGGAATTTATTGTCCAACTAAATCATTAATTACTTTTGCATGCAACCTGTCTGCCGTGATGTCTACATTACATGCCTAGCTGTATTCAAGAAGTACTTTGAGATATTCTGAATTGTGATCAGCACTGTACAAGTGCATATTCGTTGTGGTAATTTCTCATAAATTTGGACCAAGATGAAGCATATTCAATTGCCACCACCAAGCACATTGTGCAATAAAAGATGCCTCCTCTTTAGTTCCAAGCATTTTCACTTTCATATGCCATTAATTTTTACAACCTACATTCGCATTTGAAATATCCAGGCACTTTGAGGATGCAAATTTATTTCACTGCACTTTTGATAGTGACATATTGAGGTATTTTTTTTATCTGTTACATAGAATTGTGTATGACATAATGTAACGTCCAAAATTTTAGCTGAAGGTGAACCTTGTCTGAGAGCTGCAAAGCAAACCCTCAATCTGGGTTACACGAGGCCTGGTGGTTTGAACTCCAGTGTCTTAGCATCATTCGGCCAGTCAGTTTCTCACTAAGAATTGTGGGTAAGTGGCTGTTGGCTGATGTGTGGTGGAGAACTTTAAGGTGACAGGAAGCTGATGGACGGCACCAAATGAATGGTCACCACAGAAGTGTCGGGAGCCTCTTCCAGAAGGCAAAGATGGGAGGTCTGACCTTTGCTTATGATGATCAGATGAATACAGAACCATCCTGACAAGTAAAGAAGGAAAACCAGCCCATATCTCCTCCCACTAATATCCCTCCATTGTACAATGTGGTGAGACCACATTTATCTTGCTGAGGCTACAGGCATTGTATGCTTGACCCTAATAAGCATGTTTGAAGAATTAGTCCATTAATGTCATCATTTAGACATCCTTACAAATTGCTGAACCGTTATGGTGCAGAATCATGCCAGATACCCCACTCAGTTATAACAGATGTGCTGGTGGATGTTATTACAGATGTGACAAATGAGTCAAAGTTTCATTTTACCAATAAATTTGTGATTTCACAGATTTTTAAGTGTAATGCAGGAGAAACCAGTTTGTTTTATGGATCTGCACGTCTGCAGAATGAAGTCTGGACTTTGTGACGAACCCTTAACTCTACGATTAAAGGCAGAGACAATCAATCATGCTGAGCAAATCCAAACATACCCAGTCTTGAATGCCATGATTAATTTAAAAAAGATAACCGAAGAAGGAGACCTGAAAAACATTCTAATCTACAAAAATGGCAAAGCCCAGTATATTGGTAGGAAAGAAAAGGCTTTAGTGACTGCTGCAAAAGGAAGATCTATTTCTGTCTCCTGTGAGACAGGCCTAGTTAATCTGCAGCAATTTTATTCACACCATGTGTTACCATGAAATGAATAAGCACACCAAAATACATCAGTGCAAATGATACAAAAAATGCCCTGATTATAATGCCCTAGACCAGGGGTTCCCTTTTTTTTATGCCATGGATCAATAGCATTAAGCATGGGATCTGAGGGCCCTAGGTTGGGAATCCCTGCTCTAGACCAAAGTGCATCTCCACTCAAACCTGTTTCAGCTGTTTGAGCTTCGGGCTGGCCTAATTTAAAAACATGCAGAGTTATATCCTACTCATTTAAGAAAAAATAAATTCAAATCCAATCCAGCCAATTCCCACTTGGAAATGTGAGCATTCAGTCATTAGCAGAGTGACTGAAGATGCTATGTTATGGGGAATGCTCCTGAACAGCACTTTCTCACCATTACTCTGCTCTGGATCTCCAAGTTCTCATAAAGGCGTCTCATCTCCTGGTCTCCTCTTGGTCCAAATTTGGACAAAAGGCCCAATTTCCAGAAGCAAGGTGACAGTGACAACCTTTGACTTCAGGACAACATTTGACAGGGTATGGCATTTAAAAAACCCAGGTAAAGTGATAACCTGTTTAACAAATATCCAGCAATATGCGTTGAATATACATCCAGTTCTGTGCCACCTCGGATATGAGGTGTGTGTGGCAGGGCATTCAGACGATAAGAGGCTACAAGTCCACCCTGTACATCAACGACAGTGACAGTTCCTGATAGGCTGAATGTTTTCTTACACATGATTTGATGCACAGGATAATGTGCCAATGAGGAAGGACCACCTCCTCCCCACCTGAGAAGCAGGCACTCTGATTGGCTGCAGCTGATGTGAGGAAGACTTCAGCCAGGATGGACTTGCGTAAAGCTGAAAAGTTTGATAACATTTCTGGTTAGGTGCTAAGGGACTGTGCAGCCCAGTTAACAGAGGTTCTAAGAGACATCTTCAACTTCTCCTTGAAACAGTCCACCGTCCCCATGAGCTTCAATGCTACTGCCATCATGCCAGTATTCTAGAGGGTGACAGCAACCTTTCTTCATGACGATTGCCCAGTGGCCCTGACCTCGACAATAATGAAGATGCTTTCAGTGGCTGGTTATGTATCACATTAAACCCCACCTTCCAGCTACTTTGGACCCCTTCCAGTTCACTTACCACTCAAGTTAGTCCACACATGATTCCTTTGTCTCTGCACTCCACTCCGTCCTGTCCCACCTGCAAAATGGTGCCTCATACGCCAGGATGCTATTTATCGACCTCAGCTTGGCATTTAATACCCTCATCCTTCAGAAGCTGGTGGGGAAGCTGTCCTCACTGGGTCACAACACCTCTCTCTGTAACTGTATTTTGGACTTCCTGATAGAAGGGTCACAGTCAGTCTAAGTTGGCACTCCACGGGGCTGTAGGCTTAGTCTGCTGCCATTCACACTGTTGACACGTGACTGCATTGCTCGTTCCAGTTTGCTGATGACACAACAGTGGCTGGCCTCATCAACAATGACAGCAAGACGGCGCACAAAGAGGAGGCAGAGCAGCTGGTGGAATGGTGTGAGCACAACAACCTGAGTCTCAGCGTGGAGAAGACCACTCCTCATTGCACATGAACGGCTATTCCGTGTCGAGAGTTAGGACCACCAAGTTTTTGGCAGTGTACGTAACGGAGAATCCCACTTGCTCCCACAACACCACCACCTCTTTAGTCAAGAAAGCATAGCAGTGTCTCCACCTCCTGAGGAGACTGAGGCTTCTCTTCCCTCCCCCACCCCCCCCCCCCAATCAGTTTTTACACGAACACAATTGTGAGCTTCCTGACCAGCTGCATCACAGTCTGTTATGGGAATTGCTTGGCATCTGACTGCAAGTCCCTACAAAAGGATTGTGAGGACTGCTGAGAGGATAATCGGGTTCTCTCTTCCACCCATTTGAGATATTTATCGGGAGCACTGCGCGCGCAGGGCCCATAGCATTGTAAATGATTCATCGTAGCTGTCCAGCAATCTATTTGACCTCCTACCACTAAGAGGTACTTGTAGCATTAGGATGGGAAACAGCTTCTTCTCCTAGGCCAGGGGTCGGCAACCCGCGGCTCTTTCATCTCTGTGCTGCGGCTCCCCGTGGTTTGTTAGTTTTTGAAATGTAATTCGAAATTTGAAGATTATGGTGATCTTGTACAATCTAAATAAAACGTTGAGGCGACCCCATTTCCTGGCACATCCGAACCGGCTCACAATTAGCCACCGTTCCTGCTAAGGGAGATAGCCTACGGGGGTTTGTGAGTACGTGTCTTTTGGAGCATCCGCGCCCACGGGGGGGGGGGGGGGGGTGGGTGGGTTGAGGGAGGCTTTAAAGCAAGGCTGTTTGAATAAAGTTATCTTTGACTACAGTGTCGTTATCTTAGCGCTGCATGTAGCACACCGCCACAACGTGTTTTTTATCGCTATTAATATACGTCACCACTGCCAATCCCTGACACCCGCCAGTGCGCGATTTCTTTTAATTTTTCGATCGAAGGTAGGCTAACTATGGAGTAACCTTCAACCCAACGTCTTTTTTTTGGAGTTCAAAATGTTTTTGTTGTATGCAGAAATGTAATTTCGTTTTCTCTGCAGGAGTTCATCAATTTCATAAATGTAACACATTATAGTTTGTTTATACATAGCATAAATGCAAAAAAAAAACAGTTGTATGCAGTGTTATTTCATTTTAAATGTCAAACGGGTTTTGTGGCTCCCAGTGTTTTCTTTTCTGTGGGAAATGGGTCCATATGGCTCTTTCAGTGGTAATGGTTGCCGACCCCTGTCCTAGGCTATGAGACTGTCAAACTCCCTGCTACCAGTGTGAAGCACCGAGTAGTGTTATATTGTTTACTTTTTACCTGGTGTCTGAAATTACTTTATTATTTGTCAATTTATTTGTAGTAACGTTACTTTTATGTGCGTGTACTGTGTGCACCTTGGTCTGGAGGAATGTTGTTATGCTTGGCATCCGTGTATGGTACATGATTATGGTTGAATGACAATAAACTTGAACAAAAGGGAAGGTAACTGTGTTTAAGGGATGATCACCCCAATTCCAGACATGGCTGGGGAAGTTCTTCAGGGGAACCTTGAGCTCAGCCATCTTTGCCTTTTTTTTCAACAAAGGACTTCCTTTCATTGTTTAGTCATAAGTGGGGTGAAAGGACAATATTTAATTCCAGTTATGTGTCCTTGGAAAATCATTCATGGGATTTTGCAGCAAGACCTAGTTGATACTGAGATTTATCTGAAAAGTGGCAACACATGCACAACCAAAGAACTGGATCATTACCACCTCTGCTTGGCATTCACTAGAAATACTGTTATTAAATCCCCCACACCAATATCCTGATGAATAATGAATCATTGTAAAGAAGGGTTAGTGAAGTCACCTTTGGACAGATATCTGTTTGGACCACTGATATACATGACAATGGGGTAAGTGAAAAGATGAATACTGTGCTGTGAATGACAGATTTCCAAGGCATTTCCATCACTGCAAAGGCAGTGTGACAGAATGCTTGCCATTTAACTGGGTGAGTGGAGCTCAACAATGGTCAAACATCATCCAGAGCAAGCAGCTCTGTTAATTGGCATCCCATACACTACCTTTAAAATTCACTCGCTGTTGCTGTCAATTATACCATCCATAGGATGTGATGCCACAGCTCTCACTTTTATCTCTGAAACACACCACCTCAGGCCACGCACCTTAGAAGATCACCTCATTTAAGTTTCTGTTCAAATTGTACAGCTTCTTGATCTGGATGTGGGCACTTCTTGATCTGAAGATGTATGGCTGATTCTTCACGATTGTTGGGGAGAGAGGAAATTGAATAATTTCCTACTCAACAGTACCTTTTTCACAATGTGTGCAGTGGTTCAAAAAGCAGCACATTGCTATCTTATGGGTGATAAATGGCAGAAGTGCCTCCATCATGTACGAGCCAAAAACCTGAACCTTTGTTCAAGGATGAGTATTTAATAAGCTGAAGCCGTGGGTTCTGTTACTGGACAGTAGCAGCATTTTAACTAACTACCAATTGAAAGTGACAAATGCAAATTCCCTTGAAGGCTTGGAATTTTTTTTGCTTTGCCAAGTTAGCAGAGGATTCTGTGATGTGAGAAACAAAGACTATTCACTTCACACATAAAACAGGCATTGTTTGTAGGAAGAGCTGAATGTTGATGTGTTGGAACTCAGGCGCTTTTCCCCCCCGAGTTGTTTAATTATATTGTTGATTGCAGGAGCATTTTTAGACTTGCTAAGGTTCTGTATAGAATATCGGGTTACAGAAGTTTTGGCGGGTAATAATCTTCATGACCCTGATGGTCATGTGGATGAACTTTGTGTTAAAACAAAGTTCAGAAGTTAATTATTTAATGGTACTCTGATTGACTTTGGTCTTAGTATCTCTTCTACAATGTACCTATAACAAATTAAACAGACTGGAGCAGAATTAGGTCATTTGGCTAATGGAGTCTGCTCTGCTACTTGATCATGGCTGATCCATTTCCCCCTCAATCCCATTCTGCTGCCTTTTTGACATAACCTTTTACACCCTGATTTATCAAGAATCTATCTACCCCTGCTTTAAATACTCTCAATGCGTTGGCCCCCACAGCCGCCTTTTGTCAGTGAATTCCACAGATTCACCACCCTCTGGCTAATGAAATTCCCCATCTTCATTCTCAATGGACATCTCTCCATTCTCAGGTTGTACCCTCTGGTCCTAGATTCCCCCACTATTACTTTATCTCAGCCTTTTTTCAGTGACATCCCCCTTCATTCTTCTAAATTAAATTAGAGACACTGGGCCCTAATTCAAAAACAAAACGTCAGTAACAGGAAACCACATTCCCAAGGAAATAAAAGGCTTTTGGAAGATTTATTGAGGGTTTTTATATCATTGAAGGATTTGAGTCAGTAACAAAGGGTCTTCATTTAAACCATTATTAAACAAGATGATGCTGGAACTATCTTTACACAGAGTGATTGATGGATGGAATGCCTAACCAGTTAATAGAGACAATATGCATTTTTAACATAAAAGATGTTAATGATTTAAATGGATAATCAAACAAGTAGAGGTGCTAGGAAATTAGAATTAATATGGGACTCCTTACAGAGGTGGTAGGGATCTCAAATGTTTTCCCTGTGTGCTAAAAAGACAGCTGTGGAGTACCTCAGAGCAAATTGGCACCAGAAGAAAATAAATAGTGACAAATTCTATCCAAGGAATAATGTGCATGACCTTTTATATAATTGGCACCTATGAGTAAAATGGACACTAATGGAGATGATTAAGATCACAATTAGACTGCCACGGTCCAAAACAAGCCTTCTATCCAAAATAAAGTTATTTTAGCTATGTGTTCTGGAGAGATCCTTAACCAAATATATAAATTTAATACAGATTGAGCAATTCAAAGATTTATGAATTTCTCTATGTATCATTTGGGCAGACCCGTGGAGAGAGCTTAAATGAATGACCATCCTTTGCTGCATGTTCAAACTTCCTTAGTGTGTGTATTATTTAGGCCAGAATGTCTAGGCACACGGTATTGTTTAATCTTTTCTTAAATTTGGCTTTGAAGTATCCAAACAGGAGCTAAAGCTGCACTGTATGTCTAAATTCCTGTTGTGTTCACTCACCCAAAGCATTTATCAATTACCAAAATTAGTGGTTGTTGAGCAGCTGAGCAAACTAACAAGCCTATGAAAAGGTTCTGTTATTATTTGAAATAAAAGCTGAGAAGAGATTTAAATCAGTCCTTTACCAATGATGACATTTTGCTGTCTCCTGAATTTAGAAAAGTAAAGTTCATGAGTGCATCCGCTGCTTGCATGCGTAATGACACGAAAAACAATCCTTTGTTGGATATTCAAATCTCACCACTCATTGTTGTCACCACCCAAACTAGGATTAATGATGCCACCAGAGCATGCAGCCACTAAGTCAGAGAAAAGTGACAACAAAAGCCACCCCTTACAATTTATTGTCTAATTTGTCAATAATTAAGCACTTTTGCTAGATCTGATTTATTACAAATATACTTATGAGCAGCATTTTTCTCTTAAACCACCCAGAGCAGCCATTATATAAAGGAAAATCTATTTGTTGTAAGATCAAGACAACATTCAGATTTTATGCCAGAGTAGACCTCTACTAAGATACAATTAACTACAGCCTGGTGAAAGTATTCCTGACATTTGCAGGAAACTTGAGTGGGAATTACCATAAGCATTTATAAATTGCGAAGTAATTTCCCACCAGTGCCCCTCCCCAACTGAAGTGCTGCTTTGCCAGAATGTTCTACTTCTATTGATTTGAGCAGAGAAAAATGTTTATCAGTTGTAGTTAGGTAGTTAAACAAAAAATGGAAATGTGCCCCAGTAAGAAATGCAGCTACAAGTCAAGTGGCAATCCAGGTATCTGATGTAGCCTCTAATTCGAAAAGAGGAGTGCTCCTTTTTGGAGCTATGCCCACTTTGCCTCACAGGTCACATGACTCAAAATACAAAAATAAAAACTCAACTTAAAGCTGAAATTTATTCCCTTCCTGATGCACCAGAACCAGAATCACCTACACCATTCTCTCAAAAGAAAAGTTAGCTGATGGTGTATTCCATGTCTGATTCAGGTCAGTCTTCTACCAACCCTTTGTGGGCCAAATGGCCTGTATATGCTATAATGTTGAATATGAGTGGAGGGGTGTGTAGGAGGGAAGAATTAGATTGACTTTGGAATGGGTTAAAAGGTCAGCACATCAATGGGCAAAAGGGCCTGTACTGTTTTGTTCTACATAAGATGCAAGCATTTACACTGCAGTAATGCAATTTACCAATCAAAACATATAGAATCAGGTTTACTATCACTGCCTTGTACAATTTGAAGTTTGCTGTTTTGCAACAGTGGTAGAGTGAAAAGACTTTAAATCAAGCAAAGTTCAGAATGTGGTATGTGCTTTCATGTAGACTGCAGGTCCAGTGCGTGAGTGAAAAGGACAATTTCAAGTCGAGCTCCAACTTTGTGTGTGCATTTGGACTGGGTTAAGTGGAGTGGGCCCTTTCAGGTTTTTTTTGTTTCCTTTTCCTACTAACTGTTCCATAAAGCAAAAATTTATAAATATACTCACTTTGTAATTTTATGGGGTGTACGATTGTTATTTTGTGCTGACTGATAATTGTGTGTGGGCAGTATTCACTCAAATCAAGGTTTCTGTAACAGGAACATCACAACATTTCTGTTTGGCTGAACCCCAAATCATACCAACTCTTGACATATATTGTTGAAGAACGGTGGCCTTCTCACCACAAAGTCCCGTGGCTGTGAGCAGAGCCGGCTAATGAGCCAACTTTGTATATGAGCCCAGTGTGGGAGGTTACGATATTACATCAGAACGTTTTGCCAGTTCTTTGATTATAATTGTCTGGCTCTTCGGGTTCTGTGCCACAGGGTTGTCTTGCATAAGACAAGTTGCATATGAGTATTTCATTTAAACTTAATTTGTGAAGTTTTATGATATTAAACAACTAAGTTCCCAAAAATATTGGTGCTTCTTACTTTCCATCAGTGGTTCCTCAGTAATCAGATGCAACCTGTTCTGTGGTGTAAACCCAGATCTATTTTATTAACTTCAGACAAATCAGCCCACGCATAGGATAAAGTTACAGGCATGAATCCTTCAGTGGTGTAATCAAAGGTCAATGAGCAAGGTTATCTTGGCTCCAATTAAATACATAGGTACATTGTTTAATTGTAATGGAGTATGTGTGTACTGTTAAAAGTGTGTAATCCAGTACATCTTTTGGCACATTGTATTAGCCACTACAATGTTAGATGACTGTCATCTCCATTATGAAAAGATATTTTGTTAATCGATCATTTCCTGTTTGAATAGTATGGAAATGAGCTTAGATGCTGGCTGACAGACCTCACTGAAATAATCAAGCATGAGGTAAGAAGAGAATTTAGCTCTTCGGTTAAAACAGTGATGATGATGGGAAATCATTTGGATATGTTGCCAAGGTCAAGAACTACAGGAGATTCTGTGCATGGCACAAGTAAAATGTCACTGAGAGCAAATGATATAGTTGGGTTCCAAGAGAGGGGACAGGACAGAGCAGAAGAATGAAAAGTGGTGATACGTAACAGAAGAAAGGCACTATTGATTGTCCGAGGCAAGTAAGACATTGCTGAATCTGTTACTGATGAATTTCTTTACAACAAAATTGTAACCAAGAACCTTTATAGATTTTTGAGAGCTGCTAGTTTGGCACATGCAATCAAATAATAAATCAAAATTATTATTGTCCAATATTGATCACAATGCATGAAGTAGCCTTAAGTATGTATTCAGAGTGTAGTCTAGCATATTGTTCACAAAGTTGAACTACGAATGTATCATTTGTTTATTGATGCCTGTTAAGATAGGCTCTGCATGTTGGGACATTTTAAGTGAGTAAGCATTCTGGTAAACAAGACAGCAGCTGGAGAAAGCTGTGTTAGAATAGTGTGTGTCGTTTTCAGAATACTGTAGCTTTCAATTATTTTGCTAGCTTAATGCTAATCAGACAACTGTTAAATAACGTTCCATTTATTAAACATAGTTGTAGGTGAAGTAGTCCTGAGGTTTACTTAATGTTCCCCTAATTTAGCACAGCTCATTGAATTAGAAGTGATTTCACCTTTGGTTGAAGTCATGTTTCATTACATGGATCCAATCCTGGGCTCCTGTGGGAGAAAGGGACTTAGCTTCAACTAGTCAACTTAAAATGGCTTTTGACAGAGTGGTATCTCACATTAGCCATGATTTCATTAGGTGACACCATTCTCTTTGCTGTGCCCCGGAATCTGTGTGATGCTAATTTTGACATGTAAGACTCTATGGTAACTGACTGATAAAGACGTGTTTAATAAAAGACAAGTACTGTACATTTGAAAGGATGTTGATTCAGCTTCTTAGATTTCTGCTACATATTTAAAATTATAATTTTCTTTTTAACAAGTGTGTTCCATCACAACAAATCCATCAAAACAGTTTTCTCCTGAGCAATTATGATGATTTTTGAGCTCTAGAATTTTTAAAATGGGTGACCCGTATACAAGTACTGTTAAGGTCAAAATCTCCAATGTGATAATACTTTTAAATTTGTATCCATCTCAGTGTTAATGGAACTGAACAAAGATTTAAAGTATTCAGGAAAAGCCACGTCTGTACATTAATATGCTAATATTTGCATAATTATGCAGGTAACATGCGCTGATGCATTTTTTATACAAAGATTTTATTTTGCTGAACATTTAGACTATGCTCAGTTTGTAGCCTGTCCATCGCTACATTTAAAGGTTTGAGCTCAAGTACATTTCAGAAGCATGAGTACTAACATCTATACTGAGATGCTGCAGTGACCTGCCATAGCTCATTAAATGGATGTTTGAATTCAGTGGATGTTGAAGCTTCCATGGCTCTATTTTGGCAAAGAGTTGGGGAAATATTCCTTGTGAAAATGAATCCCCTGCATTTTGCCAAAACAAAGCCATTCCAAATGAAATATTATGTATGATTTGGATAAACTTTAAAAATGTGTTATTTATGTCCACTGATGTAATATAATTGCTCCAAATGAAGTTATTCTCAAAACTAGACAATCGATGCAACAATGACTGGACATAGGAAGAACTCTACAACTAACAGTACAGTAATGGTGCAGTTGATGAGGTCATTGTTGCATTATTTGTAGAATGATTCCTATGTCCAGTCATTGTTACGATTTGCCTACAAATTGCATCGGTTGCCTAGCTTTAGAATGACTTCATTTGGGGCAATTATATTAAATCAATGGCCATAAGTAACTTGTATTATTAAGTTCAAAATATCTCAACCAGCCAATGTTCGCCTACTTTTCTTGGCTAGTGTTTGGTTGAAAACTTTGTTTTTCCAAATCATGCATAATATTTTATTTGAGTGTAAATACTAGATATTTTCTTGATTTACAATTAAGGGTAATATTTTTAGGTGGATTAAAGGAACTTTGTGGGACTGTGATTATACATTGTCCTGCCATGTTATTCTAGAAAAGACAGATGAAGTATCTTCTTGATGCCAAGTACTAAACAAGCAGATGACATCAGATAAAACAACTAAGCAAACGGTTATAATTGGCTCAGATATAAGATCACTCATCCCTTCAAATTAACTATTAAATTAGCCTGATAATTTAATTCAGTATTTTGTTCCTCTCTTCTCCCCATATCACTCAATCCTACAAATATTGAGAAACTGCATTCCAAGATGCAGCTTTGATTTCCAGGACATCAGGCATTTTCCTCCTTTAAAGAACAGGGTTTCATTCCTTCACCATTGATACTGTCCTCACCCGCATCTCTTCCAGTTTCCGGATATCCATTTTCACCCCATCTTCCTGCTGCCTTTACAGTGATAGAGTTCCTCTCATCCTTACCTACCACCCCATAAGCCTCCACATCTGGCACATCAGTAGCTGCAACTTCGGCCATCTCTAAGAGAATCCTACCTCCAAACACATCTCTGCCTTCTCCCCACTATCTATTTTAGCGACGGGGTTAGGACTGAGCTTAAGTTACCACTCAATGCACTTTAGTAAACTATTTAAGAACTTTTTAAAAGCTATTTATTAATGCTTTTTGGGAGGATGATTTTAGATGCATATCATATTTATACTGTTAAATACTGTATGTAATTAGTTTTGCTACAATAAGTGTATGGGACACTGGAAAAATTTTGAATTTCCCCTTGGGGATGAATAAAGTATCTATCTATCTATCTATCTATCTATCTATCTACTATCTGCTTTGCTCAGGCATCACTCCCTTCATGATCCCCTTGTCCATTCGTCTCTCCCCACTAATCTCCCACCCAGCACTTATATCTGCAAGCTAAACCAGCCCATTCACCTCCTCACCTCTGTTCAAGGCCCGAAACAGTCCTTCCAGGTGAGGAAACACTTCACCTGTGAATCTTCAGGGGTCGTCTATTGTGTCTGGCCCTCCTCTACATTGGTGGAGGCCCATCGTAAATTGGGGAATGCTTCTTCGAGCACCTCCAATTTATCTGGCAAAAGCAGAACATCCCGGTGGCCAAACGATTTGAGTCTGATTCCCATTCCCTCGGGGTGGAGGACCAACGCCTTCTATTCCGTCTGTGTAGCTTCCAACCTGATGGCATGAATATCAATTTCTCCTCCCGGTTAAAAAAAATTCCTTCCCCATCCTCCTTTCCCCTCTTCTTCTATTCTCCACTCTAGCCCCTTACCTCTTCCCTGCCTGTCACCTCCTCCTGGTGCTCCTCCTCATCTTCCTCCTGTGGTCAACTCTTTCCTACTAGGTTCCCTCTTCTCCAGCCCTTTATCTTTCCTACCCACCTGGCTTTACCTATCCTTCTTCTCCTCACCCCTCCCCACCCCTTTTTATTCTGGCATTGCCCCTTTTCCTTTCCAGTCCTGAAGAAGGGTCTCAGCCCGAATATTTGGCTGTTTATTCGTTTCCATAGATGCTGCCTGGCCTGCTGAGTTCTTCAAACATTTTATGTGTGTTGCTTTGGATTTCCAGCATCTGCAGAATTTCTCGGGTTCAAGAAGCTTCTGCGGGGTCAAATATTTTGAGGATAGATTAAAAATGTTTTTGCCACTAAGAAGTCCTGATTTAATATAATTACTCCTAACTGTTTTATCGCTGATGAAGCACTTTTCAAGGACAGGCACAGGTATTATTTGTGAACAGTAAGCTCCCATAAGCAGTAATACAGTAATGTCCAGGTCAAACTCTGTGGAATGCAAGAGGCGCTGCAGATGCTGGAAATCTTGAGCAACAAACCCAAAATCCTAGAGGAACTGAGCAGGCCAGGCAGCATCTATGGAGGGGAATAAACAAACAGATAGTCAACAGTTTGGGCTGAGGCCCTTCATGAAGACTGGAAAGTGAGGGGGAAAAAGAAGCCGGAATAAGAAGGTGGGGAGCAGAAGGAGTAGCTGGCAGGTAATAGGTGAAATCAAGTGGGGGCAAAGTTGGTTGGGTGGGGGTTGCAATGAGGTAAGAAGCTGAGAGGTGGTAGGTGGAGGAATTAAAGGGCAAAAGAAGGAGGAATCTAAAAGAGGACGCTATGGAAAATCAGATAACTATTGGCCAGGCCAGGCCAGGCCAGGACACCAAGACTACCTCCCCTTTCTACAATCTGCTCGGAGCTCAGACATCAATTTACAATTTTTTCCTTGTACTCTGTGTTCAATATTTTTAATGATTTGACATCCACTGCCTTCTACGGCACTCAGAGATCTCCAGATAATATTCCTTTGTGATGTACCTCACATTCTGACGCTATGACCCCCAGTTCTAGACCAGAGATGGAGAGCATCTTCCCTATATCCAAACTGCCTAGCACAATACCATTGAGAATCCCTCTCTGCCTTGAGATCAAAAAGATGCTACTCACTTCTTATTGTTTAAATTCTCAGCTAACCAGAATGATAAAATGAAAGATGATTATGGTTACTGGGAGTCGATCATGTTGACCCAAGTCATCCCTTCAGACAGTACTGCCATCCAAACATCATTACCCATTTCATTAATGACATTTCTTAAGTAATGAGCAGGAATGGAAAATGATGCTTATGAACTATTCAATTCTATTCACATCAGTTGAGAAAGTGAGGCAGTCCGTGCTTGAAAGCGAGAAGATCCAGGGGACATTTGAGCTTGGACTAATACTGACAAATAGCACTTGTGCCACACAAGTTCCATGCATGGTGCCTGTGCTGATGAATGTTTCCAGAATTTTTTGCATTTACCACCAATTTCTACTGTATGCAGTTGCTTTATAATTAATTTGAATTTGGTTTCTGACAGATGATTTAGCCTTCTGAGAAATACATATTCCACCAAATGGTTATAAACAGCTGCCCCTTCTGCCCTCTCAGAACAAAATAGCCCTGCTGTTTCCAGGTTAGATATTCAGTGGGATAATCCATCTCTGTGATATGAATTGTCCAATCCCTTGCATAAACAAAGCTATCTGTTTTTAACAACAAACACAAGAGTCATGTACCGAATGATTGGGGGGGGGGGAATGAGCAAGTAACTGTCCTGCTTAAAAGGATCTGGGCAATGAAGTGTGGCTGACAAGCAAAGCACTCTTGAATATATGATGAATTTAATTGAGGTTTTGTATTGCCACATACAAGAGTTAGACTTGAGCTCACATGGAAAGTGGAGGAAGTCTAAGTGGAGGTAAATGAACACTCAGTTCCACTTCCACACCCTCACCCTTCACACACACAATATGTTGTATTTCAGACCTGTATACTGACCCCCATTATGTGTATGATTGAATCAACTGTAAAACTATTGATTCCTAGCAAATATGTTCTGTGCAACACACAGAGAATGCTGGAGAAACCCAGCATCTGTGGAGGAAAATGAACAGTCAGCATTTCAAGCCAAGTCACTTCATCAGGGCTGGAGTTCTCTGAGAAGTTTTATGATTGTAATTCATGCAGTACAGGTTTGGGGTTTCTGTTTAAGCTTGCTTTATGGATGACCTGATGGTTAAGAACTAACAGTTTAAGAAGAAGCATCCAGTCTCAGAGTCTATGGCTTAAGTTTGTTCAGTTTATAGCTTGTTGGAAGTAGCACTGAAATTATTCTTCTGTCTAGGTTTTCATTTAAATTCCTAAAGAAAGAATATTCTCCTAATGCCATGCACAAGTATTAGGAAAAGCTTGCTGACATTTTTAAAAACATTTTTCTTTCCCCTGTAATCAAACATAGCTCTTTAACTGGCTGGGATTAGTGTAGTGAGCCAATTTCATCTCCTCCCATGACCTCCCATTTTATGATTCTGGCAGCTTTGATTAAAAACTTCTGACATTTTATTGGAAAAGATATTCATGAATTCATTATTCTGAAGTTCATCTAGACCACTGTGTGCATTTTAATAACATTGTGGTGATGCATATTTTAAACATATAGCTCTTGTGGGTTCTGTGATTCATATACTGGTGATGTTTTATTTAATCTAATAGTCTTAAGTAGCACAGTAGCATAGCGGTTAGTGCGACACTGTTACAGCTCGGGCCATTGAAGTTTAGAGTTCAATTCCAGAGTTATCTGTAAGGAGTCTGTACGTCCTCCCCGTGGATCACATGGGTTTTCTCCAGTTTCCTGCCACAAACCAAAGATGTACCGGTTAGTAGGTTAATTGGTCATTGTAAATTGTCCCGTGATTAGTCTAGGGTTAAATTAGGGGTTGTTGGGCAGTGTGGCTTAGAAGGGCCCATTCCTCACTGTATCTCTAAATAAATAAATACCTTTCTTCTCTGGAAACCTTTTAGTGCATTCTTTATTGCTTCTACATCTGTGGAGCAGTGGTCATTGATAAGCTACTGCAGAAATGCCTTCATTATAAGTATCTATGTCTGCCTTGTGCTGAACTGAGTACAGGGATGTGATTCATTTGCCAGCTGAATAGAATAGGTTCTAAATAGCTGAGTATGAAATGTGCATGTACATAATTATTGAAAATAGAACAAAATCAGATTATTGAAATATAAAACTCTTCTTTTGTATTGCAAGCATTCCCATAAAATGAAACTGTCAAGCAAAAAACATCTTAGATTTCAGACTTAATATTTAATTAATGGATTGTTTCAAGAATTGAAGTAAATCATGCACTTGTCAAATGTGAATACTGAAACTGCATGCTTTTACCTGCTAAGATTTACCTAGGAAATAATACTATTTAATACTTATTAACAATACTTAAGGTATTAGGGATCCTAAAAAGTGTACCTGATACGAGTTAAAAATTTCATTTTTCAAAGTAATTTTCAGAAAGGCTGGACAGAAATCTTCAGCTACAATAAAAACGTAAGTACAAGAGTTAGATAAATAGTACCCTTGCCCATTCCTTTTATTATGTGTAAACATTTTAATTAATTTAGTAGAAAAATTCTCAAACTACAAATCTGCTTGTAGTTTGGTTGCAGATATACAGCTTCTATGATATGACCATAAACAAACAACTTTAATCATCTGAGCAAGAAGAACAGGAAATATTGAAATAAATTGACACCTGCTTTCCTTGATAGTACAATTGTTGCATCCTTCAAGTTATTGCTGTTATTTTATATCTTATATTTTTGAACTGTGAGGCATTTTCTTTGTAATGGTCCTTTGAATAGGACCCTGGTGTGTTGTCTAGTAAATCCCTTAGCTTTTGATGATACAGAGGTGATGTGATCTTAAATGAGATTGACATACAGCATTTATGTTTATAATCCATCCCTATAAACCTGAAATTTTTGGTTAATGTAACTGTTAGTTTCCATTGGCTATCAAAGCCAAGTCTGCACAGTCCTACTGATTACTGGGATATGTTCAGTCTATTTTTATCCCATACTAAATGTGACAGGGTGAAAAAGAACTGCCTTTCTCATTTAGCGGCAATGCATTCTTCTAGCAATGAATTCTGGGTACAGTCAACTGGCTGCTGCTCGATGGGAAGCCTTTTCCTTTATTAGGTAAAAGCTATACACCGCTGAGTTTTCCTTGAAGCAGACACTAACAGGATTTATTGCAAGGAGGATGTTGGTCGACAGCAGGGAGGCCTAGGCATTCAGTAAGCCCGGTTACTGCAGTATTTCTGTCAACTGTTTTCATAGGATGGTGCAAGGAAAATGTGAACAAGCTCATGAGTTTTGTCTTGTTGGAACATTAACCAAGAATCCCATAAGAATATTGCTATTTACATTCTGAACAGCAGAATAAGTGTATTTTTATTAGAACAGTAAACAGAAATAACGGAAGGATGGAGCAGCAATTGGAATAGCTTTTGGCTATGGATAAATTGAAATAATTCTACCAACACATGTAACTCAAGCCCTCATGAGAACTGTGTGGAATTTGCATTGCTGCAGCATGTCTGTGAACAGTGATGGCATAAATACGATCTTCAAGAGTGTGACAGCTGTAGATCTGGTGGCCAGTTATAAAAAGGTAAATGAAAGTAATATGATAAATTAGCATTTAGTTCTTGTGACAATTGAGTCAAGTTGTGAACTTTGCTTTGTGTGAAGCACTATGTACAGACTCCAGATTTATCACTTAACTGAAAATTAAATACCAATTTCATTGTAATTCTTCTAAATTTTCAATTCATTAACTTTAATTAACTTAAAATTATTTTCGTAACTGTTATAGTGGCTTTACCACAAAATAGTTTAGACGTAAGCTTTGTGCTTTTTCCAATTAGTTAATAAAACCAATCTTTCATTATCGGACCAGGTGGAAATCTGCTCTGTAAAAACACATGAAATGTGACTTTTTGATTCTCTTCATCATTCCATCACCAGCTGCACCCCCATTTCATAATTGACCAACTTTTCTGATATGATGAAGCTTCATAAGCTGTGATGTTGGGAATATCAATGAGGGGTGAATTTATATGATCCAGTGAAAGTGGTAGTTATTGTTTAGATATCCAGGACAGAAGATGCCCTTCTGGCCCAATGAACCACATCGCTCTGCAACAAACCTATTTAACACTAGTCTAATCACAAGTCAAATGACAATGACCAATTAACCTGCTAGTCTTTAGTATGTGGGATAAACCGGAGCACCCGGAGGAAACACACACGTTCACAGGGAGGACTAACAAACTCCTTACAGGTAGTGTTAAAATTATTACCAATGATTAAATTTTCTTGTGGTAGTAATGACGAGCACTTGACTTGGAAGAAGTGTAAATATGTATTCTGCAACAGATGGGTTAATATATGTAAACCACCAGATTTCCTGTATTAATATGTGACTATATTCATTCAACAGCCTCTTGAAAGGCAAATTAAGTTGTTGAGAATATAAGTGAATGTCTTATCCTTTCTATTTATTGTGGGAATGTGCACATTATTTAGCATTACATGTTAGATAAAGGAAAAAGTACAATTGAAAGACAATAACTTGCAGATGGTAGAAATCTGAAGTAAAAAAAGATGTTGAAAGTCTTCAGCTGGTTAGACAACATCTGTCTGGAGTTAATATTTCAGTTGTAATGTAGTATTCTGAATGCTGAATAGTTGATACTATTTTGGTTCCCACGGTTGTCATGGGTGGGGTGGGGGGGGGGTGAGGGTTAGTGGGGATAAGCTCTGCCTACCTATTAAATGCTCCAAATTGCATGTGTCTCAAATAGCCTCTGACAACCAAGTCCAGCTCCTGGCCTTCACATGTGGCTTAGTTACTAAGCCTGGCCGAACTGTTTCTGCAGACAAGACAAGGGGCAAACCTTGTTCTTCATTTCGTGCTGCCTTGGCTTGCATACTGGCTTGCTCTCCATATCGACTTCGATACAAACAGCTAGGACACTAGGTTTATGGTTATATATTTATGTTACTGCTTAATATTGTAAGCTGAATAATTGATAAAAGAAATTGCAAGTCTGAAGCACGTTGTTTAAAAACATTGACAGGATAATCACAATTTCATCAGGGCTAGAGAACAGCTGAGAAAATTTGCCGGTAATGGCAGTCTTTCTATTGACATTCTGAAAAAACAACATCAGTTGGATTCTCAATTCAGCAGGTAATCATTTATTTCACTTTCTAGAAGTGAGGGTTGTAATAGGAGCCATATCTAGCATGCACAGGCTTTGAATAATTCTGTTGGCCTGCTCCTTCGCAGCTTCTGGCAAAATATGATAAAAATAGTAAATCTGAACTACTTCATCACACTGTTCTTAATCTTTCATTCCCGCATATGCCTTACTGGGGATAGATAGCATTTTGCCAGTGCATCAAACAATTTTTGCAGTTTGCTTCCAGCTGAAATCATTACAGAGGAGAGATGGATTTCTGATCAAACTCTGAAAGACTTAAGAGTACTCCCTTTAGAAACTGTTAATTTGAATCTCAAGAGGAACATGGAATTGAGAAAGACTTGTACCAAATCTTACCCATTTCCATTCTACTTCTTGATCTTGCCTGCTTTGTGTTTTTTTAGTTGAAGACGTTTGTTGGGAATTTTCATTGTGTTCCTCCTGTACCAGCATTGATATCAGAAGGGGCAGGACTAATTATTTAAATTACAGCTAGAAACCAAAAGATTCCTAAAGAAGTTTTTTGGTGCTGTCCTCTGCAAACAGCATTTTCTGGTGGGCTTGTGTAATGGAGCCGGAATATTGATTCCGACTGGGATATAATTTGTAACAGAAGATGTATACCCTTAAATAGTGTCAGGAAGTACTCTTTTCCCTGCATGTCTGGTTGGAGAATGCTTCATCATGTTTAGCAACTGGAATAGAAAACAAATCTATAGAATGCAAAATTTGGATTTTGGGTTTTTGAAGAAGTAACCAAGAAGGTTGATTTGGTGGGGGTGGGTGGGTGTGAATGCAGTGGATGTAGTCAATATGGACTCTAGTAGGGCCTTTGTTAGCTTCCATGCGATAGAAAGTTAGGTCACATGGTAATTGATTGAATACAATTAATTTGATGACAGGGTGAGGGTGAAAGGATGCTTTTTGGAATGGATGCCTGTGGCTAATGGTGTTGTGGCGACCCATTTCCTGGCACATCCGAACCGGCTCACAATTAGATAGCCTACGGGGGTTTGCGAGCACAGAGCTTTTGAGCCTCTGCGCCACGGGGGGCAGGTTGAGGGAGGCTTAAACGTGAGGCTGAGGATTTTGAATAAAGTTTTTTCTTCGAATGCAGTTACCGACTCTGTGTTGTAATTTTAGCGCTGCGTGTAGCACACCGCTACAGTGTTCCAATTACTTATTGTTATCTCAGTGATTTAGATGAGAACGTGCAAAGCATGGTTAGAAACTTTACAAACAGTGAGAAGTGATTACCTGGAATTGTAAAAGGATTTTGATCAGCTGGGTAAATGGTTGAGGAATGGAAAATGGGAGTTTAATCCAGATATTTGTGAGTTGTTGCATTTTGTGAAGACACATCAGTGAATTGTATGCCCTAGGGAACAGAGGGACAGATACATGGTTCCCTGGGTGCTGTTGCAGAGTAAATGGGAGTGAAGAAAGCTTTTGGCATACTAACCTTTATCCATTATGCAGAGCATTGAATATGGAAGCTGGAAAGTTATCTTGCAGTAGTACAAGATATTAGTGAAGTTGCATTTAGAAAATGTGTTTAGTTTCAGTCACCCTGCTATGGGAAAGGTGCCATTAAGCTGGAAAGAGGTGCAGGGAATATTTATGAGGACGTTGCTAGGACTGAACAATCTGAGTTATGGAAAGAGAGTGAACAAGCTGGGACTTTATTCATTGGAGCAAAGGAGACTGAGGGGTGATATTATCGATGTATAAAATCATGGAGGACACATAGGGTGAAAACATTCTTCTTACCAGAGATGGGATCAAAAAACTAGGGGACATTTGAGAGGGGAGAGATTTAATAGCAACCCAAGAGGCAACTTTGATTTTACAGAGGTAAATACTTGAAGTTGTGGACAATGGAAATGCAGCAGGTAAATTGTTATGCAGCAAGGTTTTGTATCTGGTTGCAAAATAGGTCCACGTAATATGTTGGGGGTGACGCTCGCTGAAGGATAAACATTGGTCAGGGTTCCCTCGACCTTCTCTAAGGTAATGCCAGAGGCCATGGAGCGATTTTTGTCTGTCTGAGGCAGCAGACATTCTCAGTTTAACAACTCAGCTGGCACCTTTAGCAGTGTACCTCAATCAGTACTGCATTCAAGTGTCAGATTAGCTTCAGTGCTCAGTCTCTAGGGTGGGACCTGAACACAGAGAGCTACCGCTAAGCCGCAGCTGACACAAGAAAATCAGTAAACAATTTTATTTTTACTTATCCATCTATCAAGGGACTCAATTACTTCCTCCAGGAGCAGACACGATGGCACCATTAATCTCTGAATGCGCAGGTTGCATTCCAGAGTTCAAATGTCAAAATTAGCACTAGCTAGGATCTCCTCAAACCAGGTTGTATTTTATTTTTGATATTTCTGTAAATGTAGACCCTAATGAAACCTGTAACTCAGCTGTTGTCTGCATTCAGTCTGAACCTGTCTGGGTCAGGAAAACTGTTCTAGCAAACTGAGTAACAAAATGCAAAAACCTGGCAAATGCCACAAATACAATTAAACAAATAAAATCATTGCAAATAACATGACGTATGAAATTCCATAGAATGACAAAGTTTGATGGAGGTTTTGCAAACCATCATAATCTAATATTATGTTCAGTTCTGAAGTATTTTGCTCAATTCTGTTTGCCCCATTATAGAAAGAATGTGGATGTTTAGAGAGGGTGCAGAAGGGTATGTTTAATGAGGAGAGGTTGAGTGAGCTCAGGCTTTTCTCTTTGGAGTGAAGGGGGATGTGTGGTGATTTGATAGAGGTGTATAAAATGACAAGAAGCTTGGAGAGAGTGGACAGCCAGTGTCTTTGTCCCAGGGTGCAATTGGCTAATATGAGAGGGCATAATTTTAACATGATTGGAGGAAAGCATAGGGCAGGAATGTCAGAGGTAGGTTTCTTTTACACAGAGTGCAAGTGTGTGAAACTCACTGCACATCTTTAATATTTGTCAGGAAATCAGAGCACCTTAAGGAAAGCCATTGTAGAGAAAGAATGCAGACTCTGCATGGACGGTACATGAGATGGAGATCAGGATCAGGTCCAGGTTTCTGGAGCTGTGAGACAACAGCACCGTTACCCTGGTCACTCTGAAATTGACATTTTGGGGCTCAATCTGCTTTTGTTTACTACAAAGCATTTCTTTGTAATGATGCACTCAGACCAATGGTTTGAGATGTGTCTATTTTAATGCGAGGAGTATCATGAACAAAGCGGATGAGCTTAGAGTGTGGATCAGTACTTGGAACTATGATGTTGTGGCCATTACAGAAACTTGGATGGCTCAGGGGCAGAAATGGTTACTTCAAGTGCCAGGCTTTAGATGTTTCAGGAGGGACAGGGAGGGAGGCAAGAGAGGTGAGGGCATGATATTGTTGATCAGAGATAGTGTCACGGCTGCAGAAAAGGAGGAAGTCATGGAGGGGTTGTCTAAGGAGTCTCTGTGGGTGGAACTTAGGAATAGGAAGGGGTCAATAACTCTATTGGGTGTTATTTTAAAGACCACCCAATAGTAACATGGACATCAAGGAACAGATATGGAGATAGATTCTGGAAAGCAGAATAATAATAGCAGGGTTGACATGGTGGGAGATTTTAATTTCCCAAATATCGATTCACATGTCCCTAGAGCGAGGGGTTTAAATGGGGTGGAGTTTGTTAGCTGTATTCAAGAATGTTTCTTGACACTATGTAGATAAGCCTACAAGAGGAGAGGCTGTACTTGATCTGGTATTGGAAAATGAACCTGGTCAAATGCCAGGTCTCTCAGTGGGAGAGCATTTTGGAGATAGTGATCACAATTGTATCTCCTTTACCATAGCTTTGGAGAAGGATAGGAGCAGACAAGTTAGGAAAGTGTTTAATTTGAGTAAGGGGAAATATGAAGCTATCAGGCAGGAACTTGGAAGCATAAATTGGGAACAGATGTTCTCAGGAAAATGTAGGGAAGAAATGTGGCAAATGTTCAGGGGATATTTGCATGGGGTTCTGCATAGGTACATTCCAATGAGACAGGGAAAGGATGGTAGGGTACAGGAACCATGGTGTGCAAAGACTTGTAAATCTAGTCAAGAAGAAGAGCTTACAGAAGGTTCAAAAACCTAGGTAATAATAGAGATATAAAGATAATAAGGCTAGCAGGAAGGAGCTTAAGAATGAAATCAGGAGAGCCAGAAGGGGCCATGAGAAGGCCTTGGCAAGCAGGATTAAAGAAAACCCCAAGGCATTCTACAAGTATGTTAAGAGCAAGAGGATATGATGTGAGAGAATAGGACCAATATAGTGTGACAGTGGAAAAGTGTGTATGGAACTGGAGGATGTAGCAGAGGTACTTAATGAATACTTTGCTTCAGTATTCACTACGGAAAAGGATCTTGGCGATTGTAGAGATGATTTGCAGTGGACTGAAAAGCTTGAGCATGTAGATATTAAGGAAGAGGATGTGCTGGGGCTTTTGGAAAGTGTCAAGTTGGATAAGTCACCGGGACAGGACGAGATGTGCCCCAGGCTATCGTGGGAGGCAAGGGAGGAGGTTGCTGAGCCTCTGGCGATGATCTTTGCTTAGTGGAGAGTATTCTAGCTGGTAGCATCACGGCCTGGTACGGTAACACCAAAGTTCAGGAACAAGAGGGGCTACAGCAGTGGTGGATACAGCCCAGTGTATCATGGGCAAAGCCCTCCCCACCATTGAGCACGTTTTCATGGAACTCTGCCACAAGAAAGCAGCATCCATCATCAAAGACCCCGATCAACCAGGCCATGGCCTCATCTCGCTACTACATTCAGGAATGTAGTACAGAAGCCTTCGGTACCACACTACCAGATTCAGGAAGTTATTACACGAGAGCCATCAAGTTCCTGAATTAATGTGGATAACTTCAATCACCAGTACTCCAAACACATTCTGAAACCTACAAACTTCCTTTCAAGGACTCATTACAACCCATGTTTTCAGTATTTTTTTTAATTTTACACTTTGGTTGTTTGTCAGTTCTTGACTGTTCAAGTATTTTTTTTGTAAAATGCTATTGCATTTCTTTTGTAAATACCTGCAAGAAATTAATCTTAAAGTAGTATATTGTTGCGTATGGGTACTTTGATATACAAGTTTACTTTGAACTTTGAGTATGCATTCCAGCTTGATGTTTCGTACAATTCTATTTAAAGAGGAAATTGAATGGTCTCAAATTTTTTTGCTGGAAATCTATTTTGAATACTTGCTACTTTTGTTAATGGTGAGGTGTTGGGGGGTGGTTGCTTCTAAATTGTTTGTGGTTTGTTAATTGCAGAGGAGTTATAAACTTGTTATTATGATGGTGTTTATCTGATGTATTTCTGAGGATTAGGACTTTGTCCTGGGACGTGTTTGGAACATATTTTAAGTTCTTCACCATAAACAAGCGGTCTTTAAAATTCAACACGAGTGAATCTGCAGATGCTGGAAATAAATGAAAACACAAAATGCTGGCAGAACTCAGCAGGCCAGACAGCATCTATGGGAGGAGGTAGTGACGACGTTTCGGGCCGAAACCCTTAATCAGGAGTGAAGTAACATGGAATGGTCGAGGGGGGTAAGAAGTGGGGGGAGGGATAAAGTAGAGAGCTGGGAAGTGATAGACTGGAGGGAAATGGGCTGGGGGAAGGTGGAGAATTATGGGAAATAAGAGAAAGAAAGGTAGGGCTGGGGGGAGATAATAGTGAGTGGGGGAAAGAGAAAGAGAACCAGACTAAAATAATAGATAGGGATGGGTGTAAGGGGGGGCAGGGGTACCAGCGGAGGTCTGTGAGTTGAATGTTCATGCCGACAGGTAGGAGGAGATAAGGTATTGCTCCATCGACCTGCGTGTGGCCTCATCTTGACGGTAGAGGAGACCATGGACAGACATGTCGGAGTGGGAGTGGTCTGTGGAATTGAAGTGTGTGGCCACAGGGAGATCCCGCCACTGCTGGAGGACCGAGCGCAGGTGTTCGGCGAAACGGTCTCCCAGTCTGCGGCGGGTCTCTTCAATGTATAAATGGCCACATCTGGAGCACCGGATACAGTATATCACCCCAGTTGACTCGCAGGTGAAGTGGTGCCTCACCTGAAAGGACTGTCTGGGGCCTAGGATGGTGGTGAGGGAAGAAATGTGGGGTCATCACTACCTCCTCCCATAGATGCTGTCTGGCCTGCTGAGTTCTGCCAGCATTTTGTGTTTTTATTGGTCTTTAAAATTGCCATTTTTAGATCATTCGGAATTTCTTTTGTTAGAAGAAACGTAATTTACTTCTGATGCAAAAGCTAATTTCAAAGTTTAATATTTCATTAATTTGGTTGATTTTGATGTTGAACTGTAAGATTTGCTAATATTTCAAAATGTTCTCCCTATTAAAATGTTATTACCTTGTAAATTAATCCAGATATATTAATATAGACTTGACATTTCCAGCGATTACAGTCTGATAAAATTATAAATACCAAGGTCTTTCTCAATTTGGTTTCTTTCAAGTGTTACGAACCCCGTAACTGGGTCACTTACCAACAAAGATAGAGAGGTCTGTTGAAGTTTGATGGCACTATTTTTAACAGTATTTATTAGTAAAAATACACAAAAATAATATCAATGCAAACATACAGATAATATACATCATCAATACTAAATCTAAAAGTGCAGGTATAATAATAATCAATAAGAAATAAGCTCTATCGTTGTCTAGGGGATAATGTATTGTCCGATGGAAATATAAAAGTCACTCAGTTCACTCAGGCTGCAGCCTTTGGTTGGAGTCAAGTCAGAGATTTTAGAAACTGGCCAGCTTTTCCTTTTTATGATGTCGATCCTTCGAGAGTTCCATTGGTGTAGCCGGTCCTTTAGCTAAGCCGTTCTTCCGTGGTAAGCCCGCCAATTCCTAGGCAAAGGAAAAGGATGCACGCGAGCCCCACCGGCTGTCGCTATTAAACGCTGTCACGGGATTTCTAGCGTTTCTCCTGGTGCGTCTAAAGGGGTTGTTCCCCAGACCCTCTTTTTATCCTTACTCACGGGGTCTCAGATGTCAACCAGGTTGGGATGATGCAATCCCTCAACCAGCCCACTCTGGTCATTCCCTGAGGGCTTCAATGAATAGTACAGTACTCAATACACAATTCCGTCTCCAAGAGACAATGGCCGTTATCCGTGGCTTTGTCTCGCTGAGGCCAGGACACATTCCAAACCTTGTGTATTCTGGACGTCTCTCTCTCATTTCCTGGGTCCCAGACCTGAATTAATAGTGATCTTGCGATTCTTAAAAAGGAGGGGGCTTCTTTGTACCCTTCGGCCCCTCAGAGTCGTGGCACATTCGTAACACAAGCTATTTCCCAATGTGCACCGTCATAGAATATTAAGCTAGGACGTTGTTGATTCAGTGAACTTTGCTGCTGGTAACCAAAATTAATACTGATTTACAGTGAAACAATGCTTACATTGTTCAATGCTTGCTTATCCTAAATAGAATGCTTTCCTTCATTAGTCTACTTTGCAGTTTGGAAATGAAATGATGAAAGTTCTGCAACTGAGAAGGGTAACTTTTCAATTATTGGTGTTTTCAATGATTGATGATTTCAATCATTTAGGGCATTGATATACGAGTTTGTACATTATGTTGAAATTATACAAGTCCTTGATGAGGCCCACACTTGGAGTATTATGCACAATTTTGGTTGTGCTTATATCGGAAAGATGTGGTTAAACTGGAAAAAGTGAAGGAAAGATTTGCAATGCTGTTCCCAGGACTAGATGGTCTGAGTTATGGAGAGAGGTTGGCCAGGCTCGGACTTTATTCCTTGGCACATAAGAGAATCAGGGTGACTTATAGACATGTTACAAGAGGCATAGATAAGGTGGCCAGTTATAGTCACCCCCCCCCCCCCCCACCACGTGTAAGAGGGGCCTAAGTAGAGGGAGTAGATGTGGGGTGAGAGGGGGAAGATTTGAAGTACCTGAGGACCATCTTTTCCACAAACAGAATGGTGAAGACATAGGACAAGCTGCCTGAGGAAGTGGTTGAGGCAGGTACAATAGCACCATTTTTAAGCAAAGGGATAGGTATATGGAGCGGTAAAATTTTGAGGCTAAACACAAGAAATTATGACTAGCTGGTTGGGCACTGTGGCCATCAGGGAGCCTTTGAGCTTCAGGGCCTGTATTGGTGTGGTGTTGCTTTACGATTCTTTGTGCCCATGGGTTTAACTTTTCTTCCTGAAACTGGAGTATTCAATCATTAACTCTTCCTGTTTAATCTTCAAGCTATGAGTTTTGTAGTTTGTAGCCTAT
Source organism: Hypanus sabinus (assembly GCF_030144855.1). Classification (NCBI taxonomy): domain Eukaryota; kingdom Metazoa; phylum Chordata; class Chondrichthyes; order Myliobatiformes; family Dasyatidae; genus Hypanus; species Hypanus sabinus. The sequence goes on along the minus strand of NC_082707.1, from coordinate 63,572,879 downwards.
CTAAGATTCCTTAGCACCTTATTAACATATACTTGTAGCATTTGATTCAACGCTCTTGGATCTGCTATCCCTACCTGCTACAATTGTAATTTAATATCTGTTGAAATTCTAGTGCAGGAAAATACTGATTAATATAGTTAAAGAAGGATTATTTGTTTGAAAAAGGCTGTGGAATATTTTCTTAATGTCATGTTAACTTCAATTAAGATTCATTCCCAACTGTATGGAATTTCTAAGTTAAAGGATGTGGAATGATCTGCCATTTATGGATTGGCAGCCAATTGCTGAGCTATAGTTCCTGATTAAATCATAGGTCATTAATTGCATATTGACATTTGCAAAGATGGTAATTAAAATTTGATAGCGATCTGTCACTGGCTAGCTTCTCATATGTTCAAAATTGCTAGCATTTGATTAAAACAAGATGAAATTTCATGACACATGCCAGTGATAATAAACCTGATTCTGATTCTTCTGAAGATGATTGGGGTGGTATCAGGCAAAGAAAGCACATGGCAAAGAATCGGGTTATAGAATTCTTATCCATTTTGTGGCCCAGCCAATTTTCTACAGTCATGAAATTGGTATAATGTGTGACATCACCACTGGTTCATTTCAAAGCCCCCAAGGTGAACTTCCTTCCATGACCTGAAGACTCCAAGACAGATGGGGCAGGAGGGTCTTGACCCGGGGGAGGACTTTTGAAGGTGGTACTTTCCTTTCACCATTTATTGCTGGGCTTCTGTGTGTTCACAGCACCTGTGATTCCATTGCAAAAGACCACTCACTGCTTTAAGCAGTCATGCGTTGGTCGTTGGCGCTAGTTGGCGGTGGTGTTTTTATGCCACTTGTGTTGAGTTTCTTTGTGAGAGACATGGACGAGGAAATGCATTTCAAACATTTTCGCATGTCAGCTGGTAGATTGACGATTTGGTTCATCTGTTTCGTATCAGTGTATGCACAGCCTACAAACGTGGCGGAGAAGGAGCAACTGGAAATGCGTAGGAGGAAATGCGATGCCACCAGTGGACCAATCACAGTTGTTGTTATCTGCATTGCCGCGGTGTGTGAGTAACTTTTCTGGAGAGGCGCTCGTCACCCTACAGCGTAGGTACAGCGTAGGGTACACGATACCTACGGCGTAGATGCGACGCACGAGTATAAATCAGCCTTAATGGAGTGTCTTGGAACACTCGTGTATCAGGCACATAAATGGTTTAACCTGCCACTGGAATCAGCTGCCTGTAATTAGGGGCTCAGTGCTGGGGAAATTTACTGCCACGAAAGAGGTCACCAAGTTTCTTCCACCAGTGTATTTGAAGACTTTGACAGGGACAGGTGCTATCTGACCAATGCTTTGAAACAGACAAGACAGCAGGAATCATTGCAGCCAATCAGTGCATAAGCTTTTTGCCCGTTTTGAGGTCTCGATCTTCAGGAGTCACGTGATGAAAGACTGTCCTGTCACACGGAAGTTATGTTGAACTTTATCTCTAATATCTGCCCTTGCTCAGAAGTGGCTCTTAAGATATTGCACAAAGTTCACATTTTCCAGGAATTTTTATTGTTGAAGGATGCTTTTGAGTGGGAACACATTAGTAGGGAACGTTTTGTTTTGCAGACGGTAAGGGGTAAGGCCCTGTCTGCCGTGAGCTCAGTTTAAAAAAAATGTTGACAAATACTTGCCTCATGAGTTCTTTCCACTTGCTGCAGCTCAATGATTAAACCAGTGATAATTTTCTGTTTTTGGCATTATATTTAAATTCAATAGTCATTGAGTCATACAGTGTGCAAGAAAACTTGTCAACTTGATGGATTTATTTGGAGGTAAAATTAAAGAACAATCTTTGGGTTAATTTTATAGCCCTGTCGGCAAGAGGGTCTAAATTAGAGCATTATCAGCAAGTGTACAATGCCAATTTTTATCTTTTGGTTGGGGTAATCACTGTTTTGCTCTTTGGGGACAGACTCACCATCTGAGATTATATGCCTTAAATTTCTAGAACTGTTCTAAATTTAAATCCAGTGAGCAAGGTTTCCACCAAGACACCAAGTAGTTGAAAGGAGGTGATAGTAGTTGCATCTTGTTGCTGCTTCTCAAAGAGCATCGGAAAGATGTTTCCAGTAGCTCTTCAAACCAGTTGATTACCTTGCCTTGATCTCTGCTTTGCTGTACTTCACCTACCAAAGCCCATCACATAACAGCAGCTTACATACCAAGTCTATTGTGTACAGTGTGCTGCCAATGCTCATATTACCATAAACTTCAATGGCATGGAATCCAACCAAATTAACACTGGAACATTTGTAAATAAATTCACGTTCAAGTTTAATTATCATTCAACTATGCATGAATGTAGCCAAATGAAACAGCGTTCTTCCAGAGCCAAGGTGCAAAAAACATTACCACAGCACATAGCACATATGGTTACGATAGCAGATAAGCAATCGTAAGTAGCAGCGCTGAGTAGCGTGACCTGTAGATTGATGGTGCATGGGGTTTTGTCCTCGTCCAGCTTGTTATTCTGCTGAGCGAACACCAGAGGGCAGCACGGACAGGAAGGGCCAGCCACCAACCCAGTGTGGAGTCCAGCACACCCACAGAGGCCTCTGCTGTCCCACGCTGTCTCCTTGTCTCCTCCATTGGACAGCTGCAACAGGCGATCCAGTGGCGTACGAGTCTGTGGAACAACTGAAGCAACGCAGCTCCCCCACCATCGGTCTCGCCGTTGAACCAGTGAAACCAACTTGCGGTATTCTACCTTACCAATGTCCAACACGGTCTTGTGATTACCAGAAAATTGTCCAAGACAATCACTCCATTTATTGGACAGCGCACCGCCTCTACTCAACAACAGTACATATGTCCAGGCAACAACACAGCAGTATGCAATGACACAGACACACATCCTCACACTACCCCCCCCCCCCCAAAGATTTTTGCTCAGTACTGTTGTATTTTTATGTATTTCACTGTACTGCTGCCACAAAATTAAATACACCTGACTCTGATATGGGTCTCTCATAGACTGAGAGTGGGAAGGGGGCTGGCAGAAGGGAGTCATGGTTGGGAAAAGGGAAGGTAGAGGGGAGACAGTGGGAAGCACCAGAGACACTTTCTATACTGATGAATAAACCAATTGTTTGGAATCAAGTAACCTTGCATGGTGTCTCAGGGCTGGGTGTGTCTGCATCAGAGCCCCCCCCCCCCCCCACGCACTCCTCTGAGACTCTTTATCACTGACTTTTGCACTATACTGTACTTTTCTAATTTGCTACACTTCACTAATTCATGGGTGTTTTCATGATGTAAACCTGACAGAAAAGTACAATATTACTGAGCAGTCTGACTTTCTGAGGATCGTGCTGTCGGGGCATCCAGTGCACAATGAAGGAAGTTTATCATTGTCCCTATCAGTTCATTTAGATGCAGCACCTGTAAAACACATTCCATACAACTGGCCCTCCTCTTAACCAGAAGAGTGGGTCTCTAGATGGCTTCCTGAAGTTAGTTGCCATCCTCAACCGTTTTGGTATTGCAGCACTTTGCCAGTGTGCTAATAAAACAGTGCTGTAGCAAGGGTCACCAGTGTCATCCTACAAGGGAAGAGTATGATGTATGTATCAGAATTTGTTTGGGAAGTTGTCATTTTCAGTGGGTTGCTGCACTCTAAGAAAACTTATTTTTCAAAAGGACATCTCACGGCAACCTCAGAAGCCCATGTCACAAATAGCAATTTCTAATGCTGGATAAATGGCTAAATAATGTTGATGGGGAGCCACCATCTTTGCTGTATTGACTTCTTGGATGCTGTAAAACTGACAGGCAAATTCCCCGGGAGGGTTTGATCCCACATAATTTCATTCAGTTCAGTATTGACAGGAAAACAACTAAAAATTGTATCAAAGCTGTTACCTGGTGTTGAGTGCCTTTGTACAATTCTTCCTGGCATTCTTTCACTGAACCATCCTAATGAAAGGCCTCTGCCTGAAACGTCGACTATACTCTTTTCCATAGATGCTGCCTGACCTGCTGAGTTGCTCCAGCATTTTTAACATAGAACAATACAGCACAGTACAGGCCCTTCGGCCCACAATGTTGTGCCAACCCTTAAACCCTGCCTCCCATATAACCCTCCACCTTAAATTCCTCCATATACCTGTCTAGTCTCATTTTGTGTGTGTTGTTTGGATTTCCAGCATCTTCGGATATCCTCTCATTTATAAACGTTTCTCGGTAACTGACTGATCAAGAAAGGACTGGCATATGGGTATGTAGTAATAGCTAAGGTGCCATTTAGCATCAAAGCTGAGAAATCCCATTACATATTCAGGTACTGGGATTTGATACTTCTTGTTTTGCTAATAGTTCTTTGGGGTTGCGCTACAACAGCAAAGCAGCATGCCTTAAGTGAGATATGTAGGGAGTTTAACCTATTTCTGAATCAAAATCAGCACCATTAAAATACATTTTCCAAGAGTTAATTACTGAAACCAATCCACAATTCAGCTACAGATGGTGGTGGAGATTATCTACTTGTATGGATACTGTCAGTGCAGTGCCTGGACAAGAGTTGCAAACAACGGAAAAGAATTAATAAAGGACTATGAAATCATTACCTGCTACAAACATTTGGAGTCAATGGGTAATGGACTCAAGATTCTATGTTGATGATGTTTTCTGTAATGATTATTACCCTCAGAACTTGATGCTGGTAGCCTCAAAGACAGTTACTGTGCCTGAAATTTCTTTCTTTTTTTGCAGGCCCAAAAAAATGAGAGGGAATCGATCCGACAGAAGTTGGCACTTGGGAGTTTCTTTGATGATGGCCCAGGAATTTACACCAGCTGTAGCAAGAGCGGTAAACCCAGTTTGTCTTCACGGTGAGTATTGGAAACAAGGTATAGATCTGCAAAATTCTTGGAGATGTTCCTTTTAAATCATCCATATCCCAATGACTTGATGATTTTTTTGCAGGGCACTTGATCAGTATTTATCTCTACATTACAGCAAGAGCTGCAAGGATATCCAGTGAAGTATTTTTTAACATAGTAACCCACTAATAATCCTCCATCACCTTGTTCAGAAGTCCCAGTGATTTAGTAACTGGCTCACCTGGTTCCGCTTAAGTTCAGCCGCACCCATTCCCACTCACCTTTCACTCAACAGGACCCCTTTACGTACGTTCCCTTTAAATTCACCAGATTGTGTTTCACACACTCCCTTTAAAACTTAACAAGTTTTGTTTCCTTCATTCCATTTTAAGCTCAGCTATTTCACTGAAAAAGCTATGAAACTGTGCAACTGATTTTCAACCGCTGTTCAAGAATTTTTGGCAGTTGAAGCTGTTAAAGTACCTTCAAAGTTGAGCTGCTCCAGCATTTTGTTTGTGTTAAAACAAGGTTAATCTCTTGGTGATCCAAAAACAAGATGTTGTACATGTTAGATATTTGAAAAACAGGAAATCCTAAAAATAACAGACAGCACATATGGCCTGAGAGAAAGAGATTTTATTTTGGATCAAATCACATTCTGACAAGATTCTGCATTCAGAGTTACATTATTTTGGATTCTGGTCTTGTTGAAAGGTTGAAACCCACAATCTGCACAAGAAAGTGTTCTCAGTGTAACAGAACAACAGCTGAAAGGTTGTAAAACATCTTATAGCATGAGGTAAACCAAGAAGTGATAAATGGATGATTTTGAGTATGGGTTTCCAGAGCCTCAATATTGGAGTAACAACAAATGAAAAGAAGTCAGATGTTGCACATTGGAAGCTATAGATTATGATAGAAAGTTGTGCAATGGGGCTGAATTGCAAGACTAATGAATCATGGAAAGGAGAATGTATCATTGTATCTTTCAGAAATGAGTTGTTCTGGCACAGATTATGGGAATACCAAAATTATGAGGAGTCAAGATAGAGAAGCCTCAGTTTTATTACTAAATTGCCTCCTCTAATGATGATATTTTCTAGTAATTCATAATGGAATACAGGACGTAATAGAAGATTTCTTTTACACAATTGGGAATAATATGTCTTTATCAATTTGTTCCTCTTTGGAGTTAAAGTAATTCCAACAAACTAGACAGAAATAAATTAGCTGTGGTTTTCAAGTGGACAAAAATTACCTTGTTTTTAGAATGTTAGCACCATTCTTTGAAGTTTTTAATGAGTTATGGTGTTAATAATAAGACACATATCCTTCAGAGCAAATTATTAAGTGCCAATGAGAAATTATAAGCTTTTGTATGTGGTTCACCGAACTTTGGGGGTGATTGTTTAAGTTGGTGCCTGTATATTAGTGTAATTCTGGCTTTGCTTTTCAAAAGATACAGGGAATAATGCCATGACAAAAAGGTCTATTAAGTGAAAGTAACACACACAAAGTGCTGGTAGAATGCAGCCGGCCAGGCAGCATCTTTTGGAAGAAGTACAGTTGACGTTTCGGGTCAAGACCCTTCATCAGGACTAACGGAAAAAAGAGATAGTAAGAGATTTGCAAGTGGGAGGGTGAGACCCAAAATGATAAGAGAAGACAGGAGGGGGAGCGATGAAGTTAAGAGCTGGGAAGTTGATTGGCAAAAGTGATACAAGGCTAGAGAAGGGGCAGTATCATAGGATGCAAGGCCTTGGAAGAAAGAAAGGGGGAGGGGAGCAGCAGAGCAAGATGGAGAACAGGCAAGGAGTTATTGTGAGGGGGGGAAATTTATATTAAAAATAAGGGATGGGGTAAGAAGGGGAGGAGGGGCATTAACGGAAGAAAGAGAAATCAATGTTCATACCATCAGGTTGGAGGCTCCCCTCCCACTTTCTTTCCTCCAAGGCCTTCTGTCCTATGATACTGCCCCTTCTTTAGCCTTGTATCCCTTTTGTCAATCAACTTCCCAGCTCTTAACATCATCCCTCCCCCTCCTGTCTTCTCTTATCATTTCGGGTCTCCCCCTTCCCCTCCCACTTCCAAATCTCTTACTATCTCCTTTTCCCATTAGTCCTGACGAAGGGTCTCGGCCTGAAACATCGATTGTGCTTCTCCCTATAGATGCTGCCTGGCCTGCTGCTTTCCACCAGCATTTTGTGTGTGTTGCTTGAATTTCCAACATCTGCAGATTTCCTCATGTTTGTGCTATTAAGTGAAAACTGTGTCCAATTGATAATATATACAGAGTAGGTTATCTTTGATTATTTCGTACTTTGGACTCACCCCTGCCTAATAGAGACATTAGGGATGGCTCTGTGTGTGTGTGTGTGTGTGTCTATGTGGATTTTAAGCTTCTGCTCTCTTGATCTCTGACACACCCTTGTCACTGCCCCCTGCCACTCTCACACCTTAGGATAAAAGAATTTGTAGACATTGAGAGAATGCCATCTGATGAGAGGGAATGAGGTTTTGGACCAAATGCACAGGGCGATTGTATCTTCTGAATATTGCCACAATTGCTAGGGTACTTTTAAGTCCAAGGGTTGTGAAGGTGCCGGATATGGAATTGTTGTTGAAATGTGACTGAGTGCAAGGCTTTGGATTGTGGTAGTTGGTCAAGGCAGTCATATTTCCCATAGTGGAGATGACAGGTAATCTCACAATACTTAAGAGAATTATCTAGCCAAGCTAATGTGTAGAGGGCCAACAACCAACTGCAAGTCAGTGGAATTAGTAACACTGGGTACTTGATGCTTATGTAGACAAGTGGATGAAATGGCCTGTTTCGGTGACGGTGCATCTTCTGAAAATAGAAGAAGTCTGGTCCAGTAGAGCAGCTGGCTAGGGCCAATAGCTTAGACTTGCTCTTGTGTAGCTAAAAGTAATTATGATTCATTCAGAAGCAGTCTGACAGAAGGAATGCAATAGAGAGTTGAGTGTCATCAGCATAAATGTGAAAATCAGTCCAGTGTTTTTGGGTGATACCAGCAAGCAGTACTGTGCAAGTGAAAGAGAGCATTTTTCCAATACAGCAATGGGAAGAGAAGTCATTGTGATGATTACACAGCCATTTATCTGGTGGATTGAACATGCCTTTTTCGTTATAGCTTAATATTAGGTTCATACAATTAACTCTAAGAAATGTGACCTTTTTTTCCTACTGAATTTATTATACTGTGAGTCTCCCATTTTTAAGAATGGTGAAAGTATATTGGGTTTGAAATCCCTGTCTAAATTTAATATATCAAGCTTCAATAACAATTATTTGTATTTGAAGTTATTACAGTGTTAACTATGCTATAAATCAGGAAATAATTGGATATCTATGTATTAACACTCCTTGTCTCAGAAAGAGAAATCACAGAAAGTGCATATTTCTCTCACACCAGCAAGTCTGTCTCTTTTCAGCCTTTCTAATAATCAAATTTACATGGAACTGTCAATCCTGCACTCAGTGGCCAATTTATTAGATACACCTGTACATCTTGTTAATACAAATATCTAATTAGCCAATCATGTGGCACCAACTCAGTGTACAAAAGCCTGCAGACCTGGTCAAGAGATTCAGTTGTTGTTCAGACTAAACAGTAAAATGGGGAAGAAACATGATCCAAGTGATTTTGATCATCAAGTGATTCTTGGTGCCAGACAGCGTGGTTTGAGTATTTCCAAAACTGCTGATCTTTTGGGGTTTTCACACGCAATTGTCCCTAGAGTTTAAAGAGAATGGGGTGAGAAACAAAAAAAGAATCCAGTAAGCAGTAGTTCTGTGGGTGAAAATGCTCAATAGTGGAAGAGATCAGTGGAGAATGACCAGACTGTTTCAAGCTGACAGGAAGGCGACAGTAACTCAAATAACCACGCATATCGACAGTGGTGTGTCGGAGAGCATCTCTGAATGCACACCATGCCAACTCTTGAATTGGATGGGCTACAGCAGCAGAAGATCACAAGCATACACTCCGTGGTCGCTGTGTTAGATACAGGAGTTACCTAATAGAGTGGCCACTGAATGTATTTGTATTAAGTCATCACTTGGCCACTTCAGTCTGCTGTAGTCTATTTGAATCCTCTCTTGATGGCCATATAAGCATCAGGGTGTAATGCACAAAATGACAGACTGAATGTATCAAGAATCATAATTTTGAAAGTCGTCAATGAAAATGCCACCACTTCACATTTGATGACACTTCCCTCTCCAGCACTCGTTGTTTGAGCATGTACAGACTTATTTTTCTTGTCATTATTCCCTGAACAATACAGTATAACAACTATTTACATAGCATTTACTTTGTATTAGGTATTATAAGTAAGTTGGCACAGGTACATCTGGTATTATTTACTGTCAGTCAAATGTTTGTCTTGGTATATAGTATATATTTTACCTTTCTATGCATATAAAACATTTAAGAAACATATGTATTTCAATAACCAAACCACTGCATTGCTTAGTAATAATTGTAACTTTCATCGGGGCAGGGCCTTTCACATGCTCCATTATTCTCACTTTATCCTTTAAAATTGCTACGATTGTTGACTGACTGTAGTCTAACACTTTTCCACTGACCGATGGTGTTTCACCTCTTTCCGATAGCTTTATTATTTCCACTTTATTTTCAATCGTGATCGTTTTCTGGGACAGAATCACTGCGGGCGGCAGTCCCTGAGCTCCGCCGGATCTTAAAGTCCACCGCGCTGAGACGTTAAATAAGGGACTTGAGCATCAACATTTCTTGGTATCCATGGGGGGTCCCAGAACCAATCCCCAGCGGATAAGGAGGGCCGACTGTATTTTATTTTTAACAATCTAATGTTAACAGTTTGGATCTGATAGATGAAAATGTATTGTACAATGTCTATTTAGATTTTGTAGTTTCAAGGGGAGACATTTAAAAAAAACTGAAGGCCTTCTTATAACAAAGTACAGTAATCATTTTTCTCAGTTAAGATTGCAGTTGGCTCCAGCAGAGTTTGAGAAGGGACAATAGAGATAGAAGGCAGTGATTTGGTAAGTAATTTAGGGAGATGTTAATGTTACTGAGAAGTTAGTTGGAGACTTTTGAGCTGTTAACAGAAAATAAATGTAGGTGCATTTGAAAGCAATATTGATGATTTGAGCAAATCCAAGTTCAGATATATTCAGATGGGCAGTCCAGAGCATAAATGCCATGACATGAGCTTTTAGCAGTAATACAATACATTGCAACCATGACAGACCTAAATTATATAAATTATATAAATAAAAATAAAAATAAACAATACAACGTCGGTGCAAGTTGAAGGATTTACAACCTGAGGTAGAACCTTTTAGGTGCAATCATTTAACAAAAATAGAACACTCACTGTGTGTACCAAGGGAAAATAGTCTGGGCAAAAATTCAGAGCTTCACAAATATAATTAAATTCTTCGGAATTCCGTTTCAGGAGAATGCTGTGCAAAATAATGTGGAATTATTTGTTTCAAAAGGTGATGCGTGTGGCCTATAACCTCACATCTTTACTTTATATTGTGCTTTGCCAGGATCTTTATTTTGTATTGTGCTTTTCCAGGAAATCGAATGCACCCCCTTGAGGAGCAGCATTACTGTTGGGAGCATTCGGCTTTGATATGTTTTTATTGGGGCGGGGTGTGCTTTTTAGAATTAGTTTAAGACTGCAATTTATCCTTGGAGTGCTTCATTTCATTTTTCAGTCTTTTTATTGATTTTCCAGTAAAGAATATACAAATCAGAGGAGAAGTTTAGCAAACAGATAATACAAAAGACATATAAACAGCAGTAAAAAAGAAATGTATATTGTCAAAATCAGATAGGTAAAATGTTACTCTGTTATATATAGAATATAATTGAAAAAACTACAACTCCTCATAACAATTGTAAAAAAAAAATTGGAAGTTTTAATTAATAAAGGGGGGAAAAACCCCTCACTAACTAAACTAAAACTAAAAAAAGAAAGATCGGGCAGTCCGTTTGAGGATAAAATTAGAAAAAAGAGAAAGAGAAAAAGAAACTTCCTTCCAGTCATCTCCGAACCTTCACAGATCAGGATTTTCCCCAAAGAGAATAAAGAAAAATAAATAAATAAATAAATAAATTAAATCATGCTAAAATATTGAATAAAAGGTCTCCAGACTTGTTCAAAATTAAAAGATGTATCAAATGTCCGGCTTCTAATTTTCTCCAAGCGTAGGCATGACATAATGGAGGAGAGCCAACAGAAAACAGTAGGTGGGTTAGAGTCTTTCCAGTATAACAAGATAGCTCTCCTACCCAGTAAAGTTGAAAAGGCTATCACATGTTGAGCAGAAGCAGACACTCTGCTTGCTTCCTCTGGAATAATCCCAAAAATTGCTGTAAGTGAATTGGGTTGAACGTCCATATCTATAACTTTAGATAATATTCCAAACACATCCCTCCAAAAGTTATTTAAGCTTACACGTGACCAAAACATATGAGTTAGAGTAGCCACTTCTGCATGACATCTGTCACAAGTAGGGCTTATATTAGGAAAAATATGCGCCAATTTATCTTTGGACATATGGGCCCTGTGTACTATCTTAAACTGAATTGAGGTATGGCGTGCACAAATAGTTGAATTATTGACTAAGTAATAAATTTTACTCCATTGATTATCTGAAAGTGAATGTTGAAGTCCTACTTCCCAGGTACGTAGAACCCTATCATTAGGTGACATGCGAGCATTCATTAACTGTTTATAAATGATAGCTATTAATCGTTTTTGAAATGGTTTAAGTTGAAAAATAGCATAAGCCAAATTTAAAGAGCAGGCCAAGAGGTAATTCGGTAAAAAAATCACGTAAAAAATTCCTAACCTGTTAATATCTGAAAAAGTGTGTATTAGAGATGTCATATTTATCCATTAACTGTGAAAAGGACATTAAACAGTCCTGTAAAAACAAATCTAAAGAAGTTCTTATTCCCTTAATTTTCCATGTTAAAAAAGCCTTATCCAGAGTTGATGTTTTAAAAAGAAATTAGAATAAATATTGCTAGAAAGTAGAAAATCATTTAATTCAAAAAATTTACGAAACTGAAACCTGATTTTTAAAGTATGTTTGACAATAGGGTTGAGAGCTTGTCTACCTATTCTGGAAAGCGAAAACGGAAGGGGAGCTTCTAATAAAGAAGCTAAAGAAAACCCCGTTACTGAATTTTCCTCCAACTGTAACCATGAAGGGCGATCTTGGTCATCTATATCATAAATCCAAAAAATAATATAACAAATATTAATTGCCCAATAATAAAATCAGTAAAATAAAATGGTAAGATCAGTCCTTCATCTTTTTTTGGTTTTTGCAATAAAAGTTTATTCACTCTAGAGCTTTTATTATTACAAACATAAGACAAAATCAGAGAATCTATTTTATCAAAAAATGTTTTTGGAACAAAAGAGGGAACTGCTTGAAATATATATAAAAATTTCGGTAAAGTAACTATTTTTATAGCATTTATTCGACCTATCAATGACATCGACATAGGCGACCATTTAGAAAGTGCTTGTTGAGTATATTCAACTAAGGGGGAGAAATTATACCTATATAGGTCTTTAAAATGATTAGTAATTTTGATACCAAGGTAAGTGAAATGGTTTTTTGCAATATTGGTATTTGATCATAATAATCAGAATAATTATTAATAGGAAATAATTCACTTTTATGTAAATTAAGTTTATATCCAGAGAAAATACCAAATTCTGTAAATATAGATAACATAAAAGGAATAGATTTCCTAGGGTTTGAAATGTAAAATAATAAATCATTCACGTATAATGAAATCTTATGTCATTTATCCCCTCGCTTAATACCCTGCACAGAATTAGAATCCCTAAGAGCAATAGCAAGTGGTTCTAAAGCCAAATTAAATAATAAAGGACTAAGTGGACAACCCTGACGGGTTCCTCTATATAATCTAAAATAAGGAGACTTTTGATTATTAGTTATAACCGCAGCTACCGGGGCATGATAAATCAATTTAATCCAGGAAATAAATCCCGGACCAAAATTAAACCTCTTCAAAACCTGAAATAGATAAGGCCACTCCACCCTGCCAAAGGTTTTCTCTACATTCAAAGATACAATACATTCAGATTCTTTGGCTGAGGGGGAATAAATGATATTTAATAATCTTCAAATATTAAAATGTGAGTACCTATTTTTGATAAATCCTGTTTGATCATTTGAGATAACATTTGGCAAGATGTTCTCAAGCCTATTTGCTAGAATCTTAGAGAGAATTTAAAAATCTACATTCAGTAAAGAAATAGGTCTATAGATACACATTCCAGTGGGTCTTTTCCTTTTTTTGGAATCAATGAAATTAATGCCTCATAAAGATTTAGGAAGGTTCCCAGAGGATGTAGAATCGGTAAATTTTGAAGATGTGGTATAAGCGTTTCATGAAAAGTCTTGTAAAATTCTACCCTATAACCATCAGGTCCTGGAGCTTTACCTAATTGCATAGAGGATATAGCCTTGGCTATCTCCTCTTGTTTAATAGGTGCATCTAACATGTCAACATCTTGAATCGAAATTTGAGTTGTGTTTAACCTTTGCAAAAATCTATTCATAATAATAGTGCTATCAGAGAATTCAGATTTATACAGATTAGAATAGAAGTCCATAAATATCTTACTAATTTCATCAGGATCTGAAGTTTCTGTTCTATCTAGTCTACGAATTTTTAAAATCTGTCTTCTGACCATCCCAGCCTTTAACTGACCTGCTAAAAGTTTAGCAGATTTTTCCCGAAGTGTATAAAATAAACATTTACATTTAAAAATTTGCTGTTCGGTGGGAAAGATCAGAAGTAAATCATACTGTGATTGAAGTTCGACCCTTTCTTTATATAGGTCTTCAGTAGGTTTAACTGAATACGCTTTATCTATCTGTTTAATTTTATTAATAAGCACTGACAATTCCGCTTTAGTTTTCTTTCTCAAAACTGCTGAATATGAGATTATCTGTCCCCTAAGAAAAGATTTCAATGTGTCCCATATAACCAGATTTGACATTCCTTCAGTTGTATTAAATTCAAAAAATATAGAAATTTGCTCCTTATTAAAACTACCAAAAGCTAGATCCTGTAACAATACCAGATTAAGTTTCCACTGTGACATTTTCAAAAATCTATCCGAACCTTAAGGGTTAACTTTAAAGGCGCGTGATCTGAAAGCGCAATGATAACATACACACATTCAACAACGGAGTTTAACAGATGTGTATCTAAAAAAAAAAGTAATCAGTTTGAGAATACTTATGATGAACGTGTGAGAAAAAAGAGAAATCTTTATCATTGGGGTGTTTGTATCTCCAGATATCAACCAGGCCATATTCTAGTAAAAAAGAATTAATACAAGCCGCCGTTTTATTAGGAAGCAACGGATTGGTTGATGACCTGTTAATCACTGGATTTAAACAACAATTAAAGTCAACTTATATTCATTCAGGTTCGGTTTCTTTAAAAAATAAGAATTTTCTACATTAGGTGCGTATACACACACCAGAGCTACCCTTTGTTCGCATAATAAACCAGTAACAATTAAATATTTTCCAGTTGAATCAGTAGTAGTATTAAGGTGTACAAAAGGGATTTTGGGGCTAAGAAATATAGAAACGCCTCTAATCTTACAATCAGACAGCGAGTGATACAGAGGTCTTTTCCAAAATCGGAAAATCTGTCATCATCCTTTTTCTGTATATGATTTTCTTGTGCTAAAATAATATCTGCGTTGTGTTTTTAATTTCTTAAAAATCTTTTTACGCTTAATGGGGTGATTGACACCGTTCCAATTCCAAGATATTGTATTAATTTTATTAACATCCAAGTTTAGAATTGAATTTAATATTATATAAAGGAATGTTACGCAAGTACAGATTAAACCAAAAGGCGCAATTACAACCAGAAGGAGTGACGCATTTGCGAGAAAAAAACCCATCAAAAGAACTGCCCAATCAGGAAAAAAACCTACTCTAATAGTCCCCTCCCCCCGCCTCTCAAAAGTTAAGAATTCTGCGAACATGGCTGGCCCCATGCTAAACTAATAACCCGGGACCCTATTCTCCATCTTGCAGCTCCGTATATTAAAATAAAGCAAAGATCCCACAGAAAATAGCCATAATAAAAGGCACGAGCAGAATTCAACTACTATAATGTTATGTCTAACAGTAATAAAAACATCATCAACAATGGCCATCTTAGAATCAGCTGAAGTATCTTAAACACATATTCAAAAAAAGAGAATAAATCCGAGCAAATAATATTACAAACAATATTCTTTCTCTTGAAAAAGAAAAGTAAATGAGTGTGTGTGTGTGTGTGTGTGTATGTATGTGATATATATATATAAAAATGTATGTGTGATATATGTATATGTGTGTGTGTATATACACACACACACACACACACACACACACATAAAACAGACCTAAAACTATATTATTGAAACAAATAAAATAAATAATAAGATTAATACATGACAGGTCCTAAGCAGACCATTAGAGTACAATACTATAGAGGTTCCCTACAAACCAGTTTTTTTTTAATATGTGTACACACACACTCACACTCTATTAATAGGTAACAAAAACTTTTAATCAGCCACGTCCCATACCAAAGACTGAAAAAGTATAGGATAAGCTTAACTCAGAAGATCCATAAACAACTCATACAACAAATACTTCAGAATTACCTACTGAGTAATCGGGTTAACTGTAATATTTTATTCAGTAGGCTTAACTTTAAGATTTTTAATGTACTCCCATCCCTCCTGGGGAGAGTAGATTCTCAGTGACTGAGATTTTATCAGCTTTGCTGGAAAGCGAAGGGAGGGGTATAAATCTAATTTATATATTTCACTCAACTTCTCAGTATTTCCTTCCTTCAGCAAAGATTTCAGGGGATCAGAATTTGTGCTGAACTAAAGATTAACTTCTGCTTCTTTCTGGCTTCTCGAAGAAGAGCTTCTTTAGTCATATAATAATGCAAAGAAAGTTCAATTGGTCGAGGACGTAATTGGGATGAATGCCAAGAAAATGGAATTCTGTGGGCTCTGTCAATTGAGGGGCTGGCTTCCAGGGTCTCACTAAAATGTGAGTACAACATATCTGAGAAGAATTTTAACAGATCGCCAGCTTCAGTATTTTCAGGCTGTCCCAGAATACGCAAATTCCTTCGACGCCCTCTACTATCTAATCAACCAATTTTCTCTTCGTTTTAGATAGTTCCGAGGTAATTTCATTGATTTTCTTTTCCATCGTAGATATCTTCATTCCTTGATCTTTAATAGTTTGCTTGAATAGAGCATGCTGATCCTCATTTCAGGTTGTAGACTGCTGAAGTGTTTGAAGCTGAGAGTCCAAATTTTTCAGAGTCTTGAACCATAGAAATGTCTTTCTCAAGCTTCCAGTTTGAACCGGTCAGCTTATCAGTTTTAGTATTAAACAACCTGAATCCCGACTTCATGTCTTGCATTGAAGAAAATATTCCTGCTAGTGTAACAGGTTCCTCCGTTTTCTTGGTTTGTTCCATTTGCTCCGTTTCAGAAAAAGTCTTGCCACTTATCAGTTCAATACCAGAACGACTTTTTTCGGCCATTACTATTAAGTCATAAATCCTTCAGTAGAAGTAATAAATCATCAAACCTGAAAGGGATCTGTCAGTGGGATATAAAATATATTAAGAGAGAGAGCTGCTAAGAATGAGAATTACTTCATATGCTGCAAAACGGCGAATCCTCGAGTGCTAGCTTATTATAAAGTGTACGTTCAGAACTACTGGGCTCAGAATGATCTAGTTATAAATTTAAATTCTATTGCAATTGTTTTTTGGAAGGAACAGTAAAGACGTCAGATACACTGAGTTTTAAGAGGCATTTGGGAAAGTGCTTTGTGACATATGTAACAAAGACTAAGTTGCAACTTAGTCTTAGGATTTGCAATTTAGGATTACTGTGGAACTGAACAATAGCACATTTTACAACAATGTAGCATGTTGGTTAGAATGATTAGAATCAAGACCTTTTTTTGAAAAAGCGTAGATCATCTGCATGAGTATAAGAAGCATAGTTTTGAGGCAGGAGGAGGTTAAAAACTTAGCAATGTAGGAAATGGGAAGCAGACACTTGGAGGAAGCTGAAAGCCAAGTTGTCATTACAATTTATTGTGGATTACTGAACTTGCTGAGAAAAATAGATGGTGTAGCGAGAGAGTGTAATCTGAATGACTTGAGAAAATTATAAGAGCAAAGGGGCTGTTTTTATGCAAAAAATTGAAGGTGGTAAGGCAAATTGATGCTGGTACCTGGAAGCTTTTGAGATTATTTGGCATTGAATGTAAAAAGGAGGCAATCATGCTAAAATATTAATCACTGGTTAGAGCTCAGCTTGAACACTGTATGCACAGTAACTCTTGGCACTGTACTTAACTATAGTTTTCGAAGCCTTGGAGAAGATGGAAAGGATACCAAAATTATACCAGAGAAGACAGACTTGGATTACGTACAGAAATTTTTTCCTCTTTATGTAGAGAAGGGTGAACTGAATCATATATATGTTGCCAAAGGCAGTAGGAGATAAAATAATTGGCAAAAACATTTGATGTGAAACTTAATTTTCTTTAGCAGTTTAAGACCTGGAATCGCACATCCATAAGAAGTGATTGAATCAAATTCCACAAGAACTCATAAAAAGCATTTTGATGCATACATCAAGTGTTGATTTTCGGAGATAATTGGAAAACCAGGGCTTTGTGCTTAATCTGCATAACTTTCAGGACCAGGCTGAATTGTTGCTTTCTGCGATTTTTTCTTGTGTGAATCTTTCTCCTCTGTGGCTGTCTTGTATGTTGCTCTGCAGTGCCTTTGTTAATATTTATTTTCAGAGTTTTGCTGAAGATCAAAATCTTCAGCAGTTCAGTATCCATAAATTCCATTGATTCCAAAGACAGTGATTGACCATCTTTGATCAGATGCAGAGTCATTGTGAGGCCTAACACTTTGGGATCAGTATTTGTTGATCCAAATGTGCAGCCATCAGGATGTCTGAACAGTTGTATAGAAAATGTTGGATGGTCACTGCAATCTTGTGAAACCTATCTCTATGTAGTTGTGGGGTAGGATTGCCTCTTCACTGAATGCCCTTTGGGGCAATTTTGAACATCACAGTTAAAAAGGAATCATCATGCCTCATCCCACCAGAATAGTTTCAGAGTACTGGTAGAGTACATCAGCGGTTCTGAAATGACCCTGTTACCTGCAGATGACTTTTGCAGTATTTCCATGGAGGTTATTCAGTATGCTGCAGTATTAGTCTGGGTTGGTCTGTACAATCTGAGGGGAATAATGCTCAGTGATTTTTGGCAAGGCATACATCTCTAGAGTTAGAAAGTATATGATAGCATTGCACCAGTAGTAGCTTTATGTGTGCTGTCATGCATTTTATAACACTACCCTAAAATAATCATTTCTGAAAGTGGCCAGTATAAAGTACAACATATATATTCAACCTAGTGGTAGTTTGTTGTCAGTGATCCCTCAACATTGAAATTTGTCACAATGATAGCGGAGTTCAAGCTCTTTTCATCAAATGTTGTTATAAAATTCTACATTGAAAACCCCGTCATAGGTTGAACTCGCAGTACCAGTGCCCAATTTCAGTAGAGTGAGTTATTGCATTTTTAGAAAAATATTTGTCTGTTGTTTATTGTGGGAAAAGTCAATAAAAACCCTAGGATACATATAATCACATGGATTTGTATAGAATTTATTCAGGAATTCAAGTAAGTAATCACTTTTTGTATACAGTCGGCCCTCCTTATCCGCGAGTTCTGCATTTCACGAATTCAGCCAACTGCGAATTGAGAAAACCTGGAAGTGCTGTTCCAGCACTTGTTGTTCGAGCATGTACAGACTTTTTTTTCTTGTCATTATTCCCTAGACAACACAGTATAACAACTATTTTACATAGCATTTATATTGTAGTAGGTATTATAAGTAATCTAGAGATGATTTAAAGTATACATGAGGATGTACGTGGGTTATCGTGGATCGGGATCGAGATCGAGAAAAAATTGGAAGTTCTGTCACTAAGTAAGTCAGAACAGGTACATCCAGTATTATTTAGCGTCAGTTAGTCAAATGTTTGTCTTAGTATGTAGTAAATATTTTAACTTTCCTATGCATATAAAACACTTAAGAACGTATGTTTCAGTGCCGGGCTCGGGAACGGAAGTTCCTGAGTTCGATCCAATGACAGACCACTTCCGAGTGCGCTCTCCATTCATGCCGGGTTGATGTGGAGGATCAAAAACTCACAACCCCAAAACCCAGTAATTGAACCACTGCGTTGCTTAGTAATAATTGTAGCTTTCATCGGGGCAGGGCCTTTCTTACTTTATCCTTTAAAATAGTTCCGATCGTTGACCGACGTAGCCTAACACTTTTACAGTGACCGATGGCGTTTCACCTTTTTCTGATCACTTTATTATTTCCACTTTTTTTTTCAATCATGATCATGATTATTTTCGTGAAGAGAAATACTGCGGATTCAGAGCTCCGCTGCCTAATGTCCACCACATGTTAAATAAGGTCTGGGGTTCTGCTGGGTCCTAAGGACTACCGCATTGAAACAGGTTGAATAAGGAGTTGAGCATCCGCATTTTTTGGTATCCACGAGGGGTCCTAGAACCAATCCCTCTAGGATAAGGAGGGCCGACTGTATGTTCCATATTTACATCAGTCCAGCAGAAAATGTTCCCCCCCCCCCCCCGGTAAAAAACCTCATTTGGAGAGATTTCTGGAGTTTTATCAATGTCATGATACTTTCCATATTGCTGTATCAAATCAAAACAATGTTAAGCTTTTGTCACAGCATATAGAATTATAGTAAAATAATTCAAATGTGAGGTTCCACACAGCCATAACCTAGGCCCCATTTGGTTGTAAAATGAATATATTTAATCAAAGACTGCGTTCCATACTTTGTTTTCCAGACCTTCATAACCTATTAATAATCATAATAATTTTCTAAGTCTTTCATGTCTTCCAAGTCTTCCACATCTTCATCTAAACTTTCCATACTCTCTGAGGTGGATGACTGGTTCTCACAGTCTGTCAGTCTACAAATGTCAGTACACCCAAGGCCATTTGCAACACACATACATCTAGGGAGTGAACATTTTTTTTGGACGGTTACAGGCCAAGTAGATCCAGGATGGCATCGGGTGCTGTCTGGCCTTCATCCAGTGCACCGCCAACTGTTCAGCTTCCTCTTCTCTTTCCACCTTCCATCCTCTGCCAACAGGGCTTAGCACTTGCGGGTCCTTCTCCAAACATCTTCTCCATATACCAGCTGGTAGTTGGCTCGCTGTGCATGTTTTGCTAAGCAGTCCTTGCGTGGTGGAAGTTGATAACTTTCGATTTTGCCTTTTTTGGCACAGAAAAGGTGATACCTAAGATCATTGACCTTGGTGGTCGATGCTTTTGGGGCTTACAGGAGACATGTAAATGCCTCCAGTTTGTTCATCAGTTCTGGGGAGAGGTCCCATTTGTGACCCAAATCTAAGAATGTGTCCTGAGTTTCCCTGTTGCTGGTCAGAATTTTTAGGGCACTTGTCTTCCCTTTGCCTGAAAAAGTGTTACAGTGTCACATCCTGTATATGCGTGCAACCTGATGAGAGCCCTACCAACCTCTATGCCAACAGTGGCAGCAACCTTCCTGATGTCTACAAGCCTTGTACGGGTTCTAGTGCCACACTTCTGGAACAATGGGGCCTCAATCTTGTCACAGAATGCTAAAGACATGATAAAGACATCAGTGTCTTCTGAGCAGATCACTACAGATTGGTATCCCTCTCTTGTGGCTTGGGCAGCATGGAGAAGTAGGCGGCCATCTGCTTCTTGTTGACACTTTGAAGAGCTGACACCTCCTCACTGTCTTGAGATGTGATTCTGTAACTTGTCATTCACAGTTGCATACAGAATCTTCTCCTGTAGCTTTGCTCTGTGTTCTGCCTTCCTCCATTCATGGACAATGAAGCTAATGAGACTATTTTTGTTACTGACTTTGGTCAGGAGGCTCCTCCACTGCCTCACCATCTGTGTGCCTGTGATACCTTACAACTCATGACCAAACTCTTCACTCCGTAGAGATCTTTTACTACTCTTAATAGAGTTCTCCTTGTATGTGTTGAACACAAAGTCTATTCTGATACTCTGACTGGCCTCCCTCAGAGCCAAACTCAGAATTGTTGTGGTAACATCTCTGAAGGTAACTTGATCACCTTTCACTCTTTGGACCAAGTTTATTCCATCAACCACTGTAGCAGAGTGTCCTGGGAGTTGCTCTTCTATTGCTACATTTTTCTGCAAGGTTGTGGCTAACGTAGCTTTATTTGTCCTTCTCAGCAATCCTTCTGGTGTAGACAGGGCCCAGGGCAATGGTCCAAGGGGATGAGAAAGGATATCCTCTTGTAGACTGCCCTCTTGTGCCATCACTATGATGTGTCCGAACAAAGACCTGTCTGCTTTCAAGATGATCGACCTCCCATTGATTTCACCTCGCTTTTCTTACACATATCACTGAATGTTTTCAGCTTGTTGGTTTTCATTGGGTCATGGAATTTCTTTGCTGGTGGGTCTTCCTCGAGTCTCTCATCTTGAAGGTTGCATAGCATTGCTCACCAATCTCACATACCTTCATCAGGTCGGAGGCAATGTCCTTGGGGGCTGCCTTTGCCGTAGAGGTGCTAATGAGGTCCTGCTTCTCTGCAAATGGGTTGACCCATTCATGTAAGAGGCTAACCACTGCTGAAGCTGCTTCTCATCTTTCTGGATTCTTGGCCGAGGTAGCTCCGCGTGATAAAGCTCTGACTTGTTGCCTTGCAGCGTCTCCCTTAACTGTCCCAGGAGTGCACTGCGGTGCTCAGCTGCTATGCAGTAACGCTTGTTAGCTCCAGCATTCAGGCTGAACCGCGGTGTGCCTGCAGGAGTCTGTGCCTTTGTTCACTGTGGCTTCAATAGCCCGGCCCACCGGGATCTGCCCAAAGGGGTTGTTACTTGACAGCTGCACTGAGAATTGGCCTGACTTGCAGGCTCATACAGAGAAGGATTCTTCTCTGGGAGGTTCAGCATTTGAGCAAAGTAAGGGGACAGGTACCTGGCATGATTCATCTTATCATAAGCAAGGTACCATGGGATCATGGTTCTTCCAGCATGGAGGTTACCATGCAAGCTACCACCGCTGCAATGCTATCATATATTTTCTAGCACTAGGGGTGTATACATTGCCAAAAATCAGTATAAAAATTATTCCCCCCACATGGTACCCGTGGTCCAAACTTGGGGTCCTGGCTCATGACTATATATCTATCTTAAGAGAAGCATCTTGTGTAACGTAATTATTAATGTTCTTCTATTTCCCTATAGTGGATGCACACAGATTAGCATTTTCCATCTACTTAAGCAACTGCAACTTAATTAGTAGTATCTCAGCCATCAATTCTTATTTGACATTTTATGTCATAATATCTTGTTAGGATGTAGTTTAATACTTTTCACTGAATTTCCTCATGTAATGATAAGAGGGTAGTTCAAAACAGGAGATGATTGACACAATAGCAACTTTATTTATGCATTAAGTGACAATTATTTTTTACCTGTATATGTGTAGGTTGGGCAATTTGTCATATCTTAGTAAAATTCTGACAGCTATCCGTGTCTGCAGTTTGAAAAGCAGTAATAGTGAAAGCACATTAACTTCAGCGAATATTCAGAGGATAGCAAACCATGGCTGCTTATCATGTGACCTTCTCGTTGCATCAGGCAAGTCTGTTTGCTTTGTGAATGATGGGTGATGCAGTGAATTTTGTGCAATCACAATGAGCTTGTTTACAGTAACTGTAGCTAAAATGTGAGTCCAGAAATGATGCCTTTAGTAAATATTCTTCATTTCTAACTTGATGGTTTCATACCTGATAATAGCATTCTGTACTCATTATTTTGTTATAAATTTTGGAACATGGAATTATTAACAGAAATTCAGCCTAAACCCACTTCAAAAATGAGTATTACTTTCAGTGATGACACCCTGGAAGTGAAGCAGTAAAGCCAGACCTCATCTGCCTCATTAACTGCATAATCAAAATATAAAATTCTCATGCCTTCTTAATTAACAGCATGGAGTCACCTGCTATATTGGACAACACTGATCCAGCAGTCCAACAATGAAATAGACTATCTAGTAATTTATTTAGTGCTAACTGCAATATTTTGTCTAGTTGGCAATATTTATAGAGTAGTTAATTGTTTGTGAAGCATTTTAAAACATAAAGGCAATAATGTTCCTTTTGTTATTTTATTTCCCCTTGCAATTTTGCATTGCAAATTAGGCAATTTTAGAAGGAAGAGGAAGAAGGCAATTTGGAGGATTTTTCATCTTCACACAAATGAGGCTAAATAAATTTGCTTGTCAGCTAACATCAATTTTGCTTTTAAGGCCAAGACTATTTTCTCCTGAGTCATATTGATGCATTCAGTAAATGAATTTTTTTCCCCCAGTGAGGTTTCACTAATTTTCAGGATTAAAATGGTATCATTACAATTGATAACGCACAACTACCTCAAGCTTTTAATAAATGTCTGAGAAACACACACCTTAGTTTCTAGAAGTGTTAATTAAAATACAACAGAACTTATTATCTTAATGCAGTATAGAAACTTAGAAGTATTCAGAACACAAGTCAGTTCTATCAAAATGGTGGATGGAGAGAAAAAGAGAGATGATATAACTGTTTACTTGTGAGACCACTATTTAAAAAAAAGTGAAAATATTTGCAAAACATTTCAGTAAAACTTCCTTCAAATTTACAAATAAAAAATAGATCATGGAAAGCTATTTTGAGTGTTTGAGTACTCAATGTATGTAAGCAAAAGTAGTCATCGTGTTGGTTTAAGAACTTCATTGGTATCTTTTAGTAGTGGAAAAAGTCGCACCTACATTGGGGCCCTGTGGTATCACAATTCCATCACAAAAAAGACTCAAAAGTTTTGTCTGCAGTAGCAAGCCTTCCACAAAGGAGCAAACAGAAACAGGTCGTAGACCACTGGATACTGGAGAAAGTTGTAAGAAGATTTAGACAAGGAATGGGTGGAACTTACGGAGATTCTGAGGGTATGAGAATTGTAGGGGCTACTTCCTAAATTCAAAATGGTATTAACTGCAGTATGTTATTGGTGAAAATTTTATTTCTTATAAAGACTGATCTGTTGTACCTACACACAGGTCTTTCTGTAACTCCGCCATTAAGTGTGTCAGCCTTATCTAAAAAGTACTTCTGTGAACCTCAGAATGTAGGCAATTATCCAACAGTTGACCCTAACCCTAACACTATTCTGAACAATGAGTTGAATATTATATTACTGTCACAGATGTTTATACATAGCACAAAGTTTAAAAAGTGAAAAATATTCAAAATTTTCAATGAATTGTATTTGGAAACTGATAACCTAGATCATGGCAAGCTTCTTTGAAGTGTGATATCTTGGTACTTGTAATATGTAAGCAAATGCTGTCATAATGTTGATTAAAGTATTTTTGTTTGGTTGCTATTTCATTGATATTATTCAAATTTAATAATGAACTGTGCCACTGATTAGTCCTTCAATGGAATTGTACTACAAAATTATTATAGACCAGAGTACTAACCACTAGTTGCATCTTTCTAATTAAATGTGAAGTACCAAATATATTAAGTGTGATTTAATTATTTGTGTCCGTAGATATGTTTCATTTATACACACACTCACTCACTCAAATCAATGTGTGTATGATGGCAACGGTTTAGAGGGATATGGGTCTGATGTGGCAAATGGGACTTGCTAAGCTCAGCATCTTTTGCTCAGCTTGGATGAGTTGGGCCAAAGGATCCATTTTCATGCTGTACAACTGACTTGATGTATAGATTTTTTCCTTCAAAATTCAACATTCACAACAATAGTTGATGCAAGAAAAAGGCATCTCTCTTTCTCATAGCCGTCTTTGTGATTGCCTCCTTTTTAAAAAATTTTCCACTTCATTAATATATTGTTAAGAAATACAAGTGAAGCAATTCTGGTTGCACAAAAAATATAAGAGAACTGTCTTCAGCTCAAAGCTTAAGTAATGTTTGTAGATAATTAGGTTCTGACATTGCTGGGTCCTTGATTTTTTTTAATAATTCTTTAAATGTTTAAAATAAGATTAATTTTGGAAACTATCTGGCAGGGGTAGCAAATTGTCACCTGAAATTTGTTGATAGAATATTCTAGTTTTGAATATCTCCAATGATTACACTTATTTCAAAGTGTTCAAATTTAGCCAAAAAATTGTTTAAATACACTGCCAAAAGAAGTTCAGAATGGAAGCTCTGCATAAGATGATGAACAATTTTTTAAAAATCTTAAATAACCACAGAGGCTGTAAAAAGATAAAATAAATAACCCCAATATCTCTCTCTGGAGTTTCTGTCTGTTGAGTAGCAGTTCTCTGGTTGATAAAACAGTCAACGTTTTTGTCAACTGATCTGCTGTTGGTAGTTTTTGAACTCAATAAGCTAAAGCAGCATGAAAACTTAGGAAATTGGCTAAGGGTAACAAAAAGGCACATACTGCAGTGGTACTGCTTGAAGAGGGCTTAAAATGGTAAACCTTATGCTTATAATTACCTTGATTATTTCTTATGACTTTCTAACAATCTAACGTTAATCAGTGATCAACTGTTAACAGATTAAAGCAATCTTGCCATTTTCTTAGTCAAGCATTTGCATTTCATTCCATTTTTTCAAATAAAAGTTAAATTCAATAAGTTAATTCAAATTCAATTTTGTTGAAGAGCAAAGAAGTATTTTTCACAATGAGAAAGAGGATGCAACAGGGACCTGATCCACTATTTTGTTTTCTACTTATGTGAAGTTAAATTTCATCTCCTGTTACCTCGAAATAATTTTCTACAAATCGAAGAGAAGACTTCAGATTGAAGTGCCCTGAAGTAGTGGGAAGAATAGATCCAAATGCTGTTAATGTTGGCATTGCAATTCTCTTGATAAACTCTTAATTATTCAGTAGATGGCTCCATTGTAAAATGGCAACTGTATAAAATAGGAGATATTATTATTACTGTTATTGAAGATTTTATAACAGGGTACTTTTTTTAAAAAAAGTAATCAAACAAAACTAATAAAATTTTGCAGAAGGAGAATTACTCCTGACCACGAGGAGGTGTTCAAGATTGATCAGCTGATTTAGTGGTGCCAAAATAATACATTGCTTTCAATAGCTGCAAGATCAAGGAATTGATTGTGGTCTGCAGGAAGGAGGAATAGGAAGAGCCTATGACAACCCTAATTGAGGGGTCCATGCTAAAAAGGGTGAGCAGCTTCAAGTTCCCAAGAATCAACATTTCACAGAACCTGCCCCGAGCTGACACATTGCAGTCACAAAGAAAGCATGCCAGCAGTTCTTTTTTGTTAGGAGTCTGTGCAGATTTAGTCTGCCATCAAGGCATCTTACAAATTTCTGTCGACGGAGAACATTTTGACTGGCTGCATCACGGCCTGGTATAGAGAGTCCAGTGCTTAGGGTTACAAGAAGCTGTTGAGAGTTGTATAGTCAGCCAGTTGCATCCCTGTCTGCCATCACTAGTCAGGCCGCACTTAAGAGTTTTGTCAACAGTTTTAGACCCCTTATCACACAAAGGATGTATTGTCATTGGAGGGAGTCCAAAGGAGGTTCGTGAGGATGATTCCAGGAATGAAGAGGTTGAGTCTGCACTCGCTGGAACTTAGAAGAATGTGAGGGATCTAACAGAAACTGACTAAATGTTGAAAGGACGAGATAAGGTGGATGTGGAGAGGATATTTCCTCTGGTGAGGGTATCCAGAACTAGAGGGCACAGCCTCAAAATTGCGGGGTGACCTTTTAGAACAGAAGTAAGGAGGAATATTTTTAGCCAAAGAGTGGTCAAACTGTGGAATACTCTGCCACAGACTGCAGTAGAGGCCAAATCCATGGATATATTTAAAGAGGAAGTTGATAGATTCCTGGCTGGTCAAGGGATATGGTGAGAGAGCAGGTGTGTGGGGTTGAATAGGATCTGGGATCAGCTATGGCAGTATGGCAGAGCAGACTCAATGGGCTGAATGTCCCAATTCTTCTCCTATGTCTTATCAAAAATGGAATACTTATTGTTGAGGAGGACGGCGACAACGGTGCTCTGCACTATCTGGCATTCTCCCTTTCCTCTCCTGACAGTCACTGATTTATTTATCTCGTGTGGTCTTGGGCTCATTACCTTGCTGTAACTCCTGTCTGTCACTGTTTCACTTACCCAAACAAGCTGAAGGTCATTGAGCTGCAGTTCCAGTTCCTTAACACAGTCTCCCAGGAGCTGCATCTTGATGCACCTGGTGCAGATGTGGCCATTGAGGAGGCTTATCTCCTGGAAATCCCGCATCTGGCACCCAGAACAGCACACTGGACCTGTGGACATACCCCCTATACCCCCTATTCTCTCAAGAGTTGAATAAGGAATGAACTTACCTACTTAACCTTGCCTCCCTGTTGAACCAAAGCCTTACCACTCTGACTCAGACCACTCCTATGACAACCACTCTGCCAGATGTTACCCTTCTTCTATGGAGACTGGGTTTGTAAAGCTCTTCACTGGACGTCCAGAGGAATGTTTCTACTGCATCTGCACAGTACTCCAATCAAAGACTAGTTCAAATCTTTGAATATTTTTAAGGAAGAAGTAGATAGATTCTTGATGCGTATAAGAGGGTGGAAGGTTCCTGTGGTAGATGGGTATCCCTTGAATCTATTAAATGACGGAGCAGGTTTGAGGAACCAAGTGATTACTCCTGCTGCTATCTTGTACACTCCCATGTGAAAACAAACGGATATCTTGTTGTGAAATACTATGGAAACTAAAATCTAAAATAAAATACTACAAATGCTTAACAAATCCAGTACCCTGGGGTTTATCAAGCTCACCTATTAACCCTACTCTGTCTTCACAAATGTTGCTTGACCGGTCAATTAATTCTAGCATTTTCTGGTCTTGCATTGCGATGCCAGGTACAATCTTGCTTGCTTGTTGCCGACTTGTATTCATTTTCCTAAACCGCACAAAACTTTTATGTTGCAGCCTTCAGAGTGGCATGAATCTGCAGATCTGTTTTGTAAATGACAATGGAAGTGACAAGGACAGTGATGCAGATGACAGCAAGACAGAAACCAGCCTGGACACCCCCTTGTCTCCAATGGTAAGTGTTAACAGATATTGTATTGAAATCCCTGAGTTCCTACTTCGTGGTTATCTAAAATGTTTCTGTGATGTTCCTGTCTTGCATGGTTACTGATCATTTGAAGGGCTTCATTGATTCAAGGTCTAAGCATTTCTTATTCAGCGACACCTCAAAAAGCCAATTCTTGCCTATTCAATTACCTACTCCTCCATATTTTTCCCTTTATAAAGTCGTTGAATTTTTCATCTCCTAGTTCTAAGGCAGTCTATCCACAGCTCCTTATTTTCATCTTTTTCAATATGCCTTTCACACTGGAATGACCATGCATTGGCAAAACCTCTTCCATGTTCAATAAGATGGTAAACTACGTAATATCATTTTCCTTCAAGCTTTCCAGTTTATCACATATTTAAACTCATCACTCTTCCTCTGTAATTTCCGTTCCAGAATTCAGCTCCATAGGTTTGATTCTTTAGGAATGCAGACAAAACTGTCCTCATTCACACACTGGCTCTCTTCCTCCAGTTGAACGTGAAAGCATTGGTTTCAGGAGCCACAGTAAGATGGTCCTCTAATTGTTGTCTCAATCCAACAAACCATCCCTCTCCCCCAAGTTCAGCCTTCATATGGCTGTATGCTGTTTGACCCAAATGAAGCTTTGTATTCTATACCATGTTAATGACCAAACCGTTGTACTTCCATACTTCCAACAATTAAAAAACAAAGTACTGTAAGTGATGGAGAATTCCAGTGTAAATGAAAATTTTAAAATATTTGAATTTGAAAATGGTAAAAATCTGAAATAAAACAGAAAATGTTGGAATCATTCAGCAGTGCACTCAGCACTTGTGGAAATGGAAACAGAGGTAATATTTTGTCCATAACTTGCTTCTCTTTCTACAGGTGCTGCTGACATAGTGGTGTCTTATGGTGTATCTGACTCCAACTCCTTTGTAATCTAATTATTTACTAACTCTAGTCTTTCACTGATAATTTGATAATTCAAATTGAATTATCATTCAACCATATATAAATACTCATGAATTTAGCCAATCCAAACAGCGTTCCTCCAGGGCAGAAGTGTAGAACACAGTCCGTTAGTCTTGAGAGACCATGGATTTGTGCCTTGCGAAGTTTCCAGGACCTGTCAAGAGTTGTATGGAAGATTGGCAGTTGCCCATGCTGCAAGTCTCCTCTCTCCATGCCACCGATGTTGTGCAAGGGAAGGACAAGGACCGATACAGCTTGGCACTGGTGTCGTCACAGAGCAGTGTGTGGTTAAGTGCCTTACTCAAGGACACAACACGCTGCCTTAGCTGAGGCTCGAACTAGTGACCTTCAGATCACTAGACCAATGCCTTAACCACTTGGCTATGTGCCAGCTTATGCACCAAAGCACATAGGGCACATATAAGTTAGCAGTAAACATACAGCCACACAAGAAAAATATAATGTGCAGTAGCCCAAGTTGCTAAATGACATGTCTCATAGATTGATGGAGTGTGAATGTTGTTGGCAAGAATGAACCCTCAGCAGTCCACAGTACACACATAATCCAGCCTGTTCACTGAGTGAATGGTGAAAGACAACACGATGGGAGGGGCCTGCCCCCAGTCTGTCATGAATGCCATGCCACACCGCCTCCGGTGTCTCCCCTCCTGGCAGTTGGCGTCTTGGTCCTGGAGTTGGGATGTGCACAAATATATAATCTCCATTCAAAAAGTACATGCCCTCAGGCAACAAAATTCTGTGGCAAAACATGTCTCTGCAAGCTCAGTGGAGGTCACGGAAAGAAGAGTTTGTTTACCACAGAGAAAATTCTGGGGGAGGGAATGGCTCACAAATGGAGGGGGAAGGAGCAACTTCTATCACATGACCAAAGTCATCTGGTAGTGCCGGTCGCCAGCAGCAAGGTGCACTCCATTGCTGGCCAGACTGCAGCCCAGCTCCCTGCATCTCAGTGCCCAACTAACACCATCCCTCACAAGCAGCCATTGCACATTGCCTTGTTGGCTCATGCCCCCAGGAAAACCACACAGCATCGGCATGGCATTAATCATTTCACTTCAGCACAAGTGCCAGCAAAGGACTGCACCCTCAATTTGATTCTCAGCAGAGTAGCAGGGAGGAAGGCCATGTTTGGGCAACGCTGCCGTTGGAAACATGTTTCTGTATATAAAATTGCTGGAATGACCTCTTGTCCTGATTCCACTGGCATTTTCAATGCTGTAAATATATTCTGAGTGAGGTACCAGTATATTTAAAACTATGAATTTTAATACAGAGAAATAACCATCCTATCGATGGGAACAATTTAAGGTCAAGAGGATATTGAATGAGGGTGCTCAGCAAAAATGTCCAAAACATATTTGTATGCTTAAAAGCAGTAAAGGTCAATGGCACACTTCCAGAGATAGTGCCATTCAAAAGGGAGCTGGATAAGTACTTGGAAGGGAACATTTCAAGACAACATTTGGGAAAAGATATGCCGAGCTGGGTTGTTCTTGCAATAGAGCTGGCAAGTGCTCAGTGACAAAGTGGGACTTAACTGATTAATGAAAGATGGATTCAGTTGCCACAATAGTCCTGAAAGATCGCAGAACACGTGGTTTATGGTGGCATCTGTTCAGCGTTCCATTTAGAAAGACTTTACAAAAAATGATCTCTTTCCCTAGAGCAAGCAAAGCTCTTCGTACTCGGACAGGGACACAACAGAGGAAGAATCCGAATCCCTTGATGATATGGATTTTCTTACAAGGCAGAAAAAGTTGCAGGCTGAAGCTAAGATGGCTCTTGCTATGGCAAAGCCTATGGCGAAGATGCAAGTTGAAGTAGAAAAGCAGAACAGAAAGAAATCTCCAGTGGCTGATCTGGTAAGTTCTTACATTGAGCAGTATAAATATAAAAGTGTTGTTATTTACCTTATTTATTTATACAGGTAGAAGTCACTTTCCACACATAATGTCCTGTACTGCAGTTTCATCAGTTAGTTTATTACTGTAAAGCTTTTCTGTCTTTTAAGCTAATCAAGTATTCTGACCATACACATTTGGAGAGTAAGTGGTTGTTTTCTCTCTGCCATCTCTGTACAACTGTGTATTTTAGAATTTTTGTTCCATACTTCCTATCAATCAGTAACATACTTTGACACAATTTAGTTGCGCAGTGATACAGGACATTTGCAAAAATTAGATGATGTCTGGTGTCATGAGCAATGATTTTTATTTTCCACATCCCTTGGAGACTGTATTATAGTCTTATTCATTAATTCTAAATTGCCCTTCAGAGTCAAGTTAAATTTGAAGCGGAATGCAAAAGGCAATGTGATGCATGTTTGTCCTTTTTATTTTATTAATAAAGGAAGCTTCCCAGGCAATGCACTTGGTACTTTTATGGTGAGTGCAGATTTGGGTCCTTTCCCTGTTTATACTCTTTTCTTTTGCTTTTGCCTTCCTAATCTTGGAATCACTTTTGTAGTTGAGAAAAAGAAGTGCAGGAAACAGAGGAGATGTACTTAGCAGCTCGTCATTGATGTAGACGGGGAAAAGCTACTGTTAAAGATAAAGAAAGCTATCTTAATGGCATCTTTGTGGAAGATCTTTGTTAGCTTCATAGTAAGTGGCTTCTTTTGATGTGAATTGCTTTCGACTTACGGATTTTATGTTATTCCTTAATTAACTTAAGGTGAAAATCCATTTGTAGATCAGTTGGCTTTAAAAGCCTTTGGGATAATGATTGAAATAACTCTTTTAAAAAGCTAAAATTGGACATCTTTATTACAATGCTAAGTGCAGACTGTTCCTTGAAAAGCTAGCACTCCTTTTCCTTTAGGGCTATGAATTCAGATCGATTTCACTGAATTGCTGGTTGTGTTGCAGAGAGACATAAATATCAGGAGCAGGCATTGAAATGTGGGTATTCCCCACCATTCCCCACTGTCATGGCCAATCATTCACCTCTCTCCTATGTTTCTGCCCGTTTCTCTGCAGTCCAGGATTAAAAGTTAATTTATATTCAACAACTTTCCCTCAAAATATTGTGCTGTCATTATGTTCTTAATGTTCATTTATCATTCTGTACTTGTTTTGCATGTTCCAGTTTATATTACTTGAGTTCATTTATGAGATGTATAGATTTTGTGAAACTTTGAACTCCCGCAGAAGAACATAAGAGACTGAATCTGCTGCTGTATATGCTGCAGAGATTTTGGGTGATACGAACTTTAGCCTTAACTGAATTTTCTGCTTTCCTATAATTGCTTGATTTTCCATATCACTGTGGCACTAAACCTACAGAGCTTTTCAGGAGCATTAATTTCCAAGGACTCAGCCATCAGAGAGACACGTTCTGCTCTCTCCCGGAGAGCTCAAAATGCCAACAAGCCCATTCTTTTAGAGCTATACATGACAGAGGTCCTTCAGCCCACCAAGTCCACCACGTAATGTCCCTCTCTTTTTTTATTATTGCCCCATATTCTTGGCCTGCCACCCCCTTCACAGATTCTACCACTCACCTTCACGTGAGGGGCAATTTACAGCAGCCAATTTATCTACCATCTTTGGGAGGAAAATCACAAAGATGACAAATCACAAAGGTGACAAGAAGAACATGCAAACCCCACACGGGCAGCACGCAAAGCTCGGGCTGAACCCAGGTTGTGTGGCGGCTGTGTGACTATGCCAATTCATAATTGCACACCATGCAAAATATTCCCACATCATTATTCATCCTGAAAAGTACCTTGGAACATTATTTCTTATCTGTTAATGAGTGATGACCACCTTTTACCTTGAAAAGGTTCAAAATCTGAAAGACATTCTTGCCTACAGTCGGGTCCCATCCCCCCCCCCCCCCCAACGCCGCTCACCCATAACATGCACCTGACAACTGAATAATCTCATCAGCAATTTTGGCAAATGATATTTTAAAGGATAAACCGGAGTAAATCTGCAGGTGCTGGAAGTTCAAGCAACACGCACAAAATGCTAGTGGAATGCAGCAGGCCAGGATAAATTCATTTTTAGATGCTAGACACAAATTACAAAATGTTGTTTCACAACCACCCAGCTTTATACTTACATTGTGTATTATCTTGTGATCTAGTATTCTTGGTTACACATGTCTATGAGCTCATTTCAAAATGTGGGGTATTTTTCCCCTTTCCTTGATGTGCACTAAACTGCTATGTTATGAACTGAAAATACCTTTGCTAAATTAACCGTGATAACCAAATACTGATTCTGGACCCTTAGCTGATCAGCATGTCACTGACGCAGGCAGACGTGATTCTTCGTTAAATCAGCTTATTCAGATTATCCAATATCAGAGGAACAGTAGAGCTTGAATTTTGAAAAGGTGTTCAGAAATCCTGATTCAAGTATTGAGTAACTGAGCCGTATTTCCTGACTACCTCACTATATGAGAACAAACATCTATATATTTTTTTCCTTGGAAGTTACCCTGAGACACATGTGATTATGTGGGAGGTTCGTGATCGAATTATAGGAGCTAAATTGT
The DNA here is from genome assembly GCF_030144855.1 of Hypanus sabinus. Classification (NCBI taxonomy): domain Eukaryota; kingdom Metazoa; phylum Chordata; class Chondrichthyes; order Myliobatiformes; family Dasyatidae; genus Hypanus; species Hypanus sabinus. The sequence continues at coordinate 63,539,146 of NC_082707.1, read as the reverse complement.
GCTTAAAACAATCATTAGATTAGCTTTAAGCATGTTTTAGTTAAATAACATAGCACATGACAACAGAATGAAACACTTTGGGGTGGGATCCTGTATTTTCCACTTGATTTCTGCCAGTTCTTCAGCAGGCTGAGGAAGAAGATGCGATGTGAGCCAAGCTCCCGATGGTTTCTGGCAGAGTTGCACAAATTAGGCAGATGTGGTATAATAATATGTAAATGATAGAAATGTATTGCCAACATGGTGCAGTAGCGGTGTGCAGCACAAAGGATGTCAGTTTTACCTTGATCCAATGTTGCACAGCACAACTCGGAAGCTTTTGCACCCAATTAATGTTTTATTATATTTGACAAATTCAGAGAAATGTGGAAAATGTTTAACATTTGTACCTGCAGCATAAGGTTCCTTCCCAGCACACACATACCTTAAAGGTTGAGAATACAGAATTGTGTCCCATTCTCATTCTGCAGCTAGTCCATAGAAATATTTTTCTGCAGCAGCTCTCTAAGGAGTCTAATCTTCAGTACCACTCCATCTTAATACTGGGAAGCTAACCTAATCTATGTAAATCACTAAGGCAGTAATATTTCAATGGGTGCAGATCAAATTTTTATTACAGTAGAAGATGTACCCGTAAAGAAATTGCCCTGAATATTTACATTTTGTGGGTTTTTCCCTAATTAGCCAATTTTATTACTCTTAACCACAAATTTATCCTATCATTACCAAACAGATGCCAGTACAGACCCAGAGAGTGAATAACTTCATGCTTTGATCTGATAAACACATCAGGCTCTTCAATGTTGACATTAAAATGCAAAATGCCAACATGTCACAGACCAACTAAAGCATTGAAGCAAATAGCAATAATTAGCTGGCCTAATGCAGTCTCTTATTTCACTGGTACTCTTTAAAACTATTTAATAGGATAATTTTGGGGAAGATTTCCCTAGATCTTCTGTAAGACTTCTCTTACTAACTTTTAATCCATAATGACTCCAAAAATATTGAATGAACATGTTTAGTAACATTCTCAATGGAAAAAAAAATACTCTTGTGAGCCATTAATGTGATTTTAGCTCACACCAGTCTCATTGACTAGAAATTCCCTCTGAAGTTATCTACTGTTCAGAAGAATTACAAAAATATAGCTGGACGGATCCCTCAGTTTTGAAAACAGATGCACAGACATTTGACCCTGTAAACTGATCTTCAGTGATATCAGGGAACTAGTTACCTTGGAAGCCCATCTTGCATTCTAAGCATCAAGAAATGGTGAAGTCCTCTGAAGGCAGCAAAAACATTAAGATTCTCAGCCATGTCCCAACTTCCTTTTCAGAAACATCCACGTACATATACATTTTTAAAGTTTTTTGTTATTTTTGAGATACAACATGGTATCAGACCCTTCCAGCCTCAGGAGCCTGCACTGCCCAGTTACACCCATGAGATTAATTAACTTGCCATCTGGTTTGTCTTTGGAATGTGGAGTGAACCAGTGCATCCAGAGGGAACCCACGTTGTCACAAGGAGAACATACAAACTCCTTAGACGTTGGTAGGAATTGAACGCAGGTCGCTGCCACTATAATAAGTTGCTATAACTGCTGAAATACCATGTCGACCTTAAGCTACTATACCACCCCATTAGGTATGATTTCATTGACTCTCTAACCTGACGTTCCTTTGACACGAGAATATTTCTAGTAGAATTGCAAATTACTTTACTGATTGCTTTTTGTCGGTGCTGTTACTAAGTATGTTGTTTCTCTCCCCTCCCCAGTTGCCTCATATGCCCCATATTAGTGAAAGTTTGATGAAACGGAGTCTCAAGCCCACAGACTTACGCGACATGACTCTTGGCCAGCTGCAGGTTATAGTCAATGACTTACACTCCCAGATAGAGAGTAAGTATTTCATTTTCTACCCCTGGTTTGCATTGCAGAATGTACATGTGTCATACAGATGCTCGACCACTGCATTGGTTGCAGTTGTAGAATGTGATTGGAAATGGCAGAGAGGGAGTAGAAGCACTATTAAACTAAATACCATTATGAAGTACATAAGAAAATACAAAACGAGATGATAAAAAGCCTAATCAAGGCTGTTGGGTTTAATGTATTTTGTAGAGGAATGAGAATGATTATCTGCTCTGGAATTACTTAAGCATTGGTCTCGACAAGGATTCTAATGTCAGTCAGGAAATCACCTGTGAGCCTTTCTGTGAAGTTTGGTCTCCTGCTTTCGATCGTGGTCGCATGTGATTCATGAGCTTCCTTACAGTTCCTTGTGGAACTGCTGCATTTCTCAAGTAAAACTCAGCTTCCTCCTCCTCTCTAAATCTGGACCATGTTAGTTCCCATTCCAGCGGATCAGCTGAGCACGCACATCAGGAGCTTCTGATTTAATCCAGATGGTTAATTGTTGAACTTGCTGCAACATCAAAGAAAATCTCCAGTTTGTTTATTCACCCGAGTCATGGTATGTGTCATTATTTTTATGACTTATGATCCCAATGCCTCCCCTGCCCCCACCCCAAATTTAAACATTAGGAACTATAAGTAGGAAAGAATTACAAGATTAATTGAAATCCATATGACTCATATACTGCAGTGAGTTCGCAGATCTGAAGCGAGCCTTTCCAGATTTCAGTGCAGCACTCTAGTCATGCTAATACTAAGTGCAATAATTTTTTAAATGAAAATTGAGAATGAGAAGCCACGTAACAGAGTTAATTTTTCATTTAGTGCTACTTTGGAAAGATTTTCTACGTTTCAGATATGTGGCAATTTCACTTTATTTTACCTCTCCATTGTTTTAACCCCTTCAACATTATGATAATTACAGTAGATTTTGACTAATTGAGCCATCGGTTAATTGGGCCAGCTGCTTATTTGAGACAACTCTTAAAGAATAAAAACTAATCGAAACAATAGGCAGGATTTCCTTTGTTTATTTGGGGCACTATGAAGATTAATTGGGGTAGGGTACTGTTGCCAAAGAGTATCTAACTGGCGTCAGTCATGTGCACTTGGCGTGCCATTAAACACAACACCATGCCTCAAGCAGACAGATTTTAAATATCGTCAGTTGTGTGTGTTTGTGTTCAAAAAGCAGTGATTTTTGTCACTGACAGCTGGCAAGAACTACTAAGATAGTTCAAAACTACTTTGCTTACTGCGGTATCAACATTCAGGCTTGGAGATGCCAGAAGCAGCCAGAAGTGAATATTAAATGATTTCACTACTTCAACAAGTTAGAAATCATGAAGAATTTGAAAGTATCGACAATCATCTTGAACATTACATTGAAACTGAAGATCTGGCAAATGCAATCAATGGTCGCATTGTGTAAAGGCAGTCCATTATCTGCACTGACTTTGTTCATTTGCAGTCAACGTGATGCAGATGAATTCCTCCAATAAGTATTAGGAGCTAATACACAGTTTTATAGTACTGCTGTAGTATTGGTAATATTCTAATCTCTTATATATTTTAAATATAATTTGTTACTCAGTTTGTCTCTTCAGTATCAGGTTTATTCACTGGCATATGTTGTGAAATTTGTTTTTGCGGCAGCAGTACTTTGCAATACATAATAATAAAAGCTATAACTTACAATAAGTATATAGAAAAAGGAAATTAAATAAGTAGTGAAAAAATAGAGGGGGAAAATACTATGGAAGTATTTGTGGGTTCAATGTTCGTTCAGAAATCTGATGGCTGAAAGGAAGCATGTGTTACTAATGTGTGTGTGTCTTCAGACTCCTGTACCACCACCTTGATGGTAGCAATGAGAGGAGGGCATGTCCTGGCTGATGGGGTTTTTAATGATAGATGCCGCCTTTCTGTGGCATCGCTTTTTGAAATTGTCCTCATTGGTGGGAAGGTTAGTGCCCATGATGAAGCTGGCTAAATTTACAATTTTTTTTGAAGCTTTTTGCAGTGGCCCCTTCGTACCAGACAGTGATGCAGCCAGTTTGAATGCCGTCCATAGTACATCTGTAGTAATTTCCAAGTATCTTTGATGGTTTACCAAGGCTCCTCAAACTCCTAATGAAATTTAGCTGGTGTTGCTTCTTTTATATAATTGCGTCAATATGTTGGGCTCAGGCCAGATACTCAAGGATCTTAGCACCCAGGAACTTGAAACTGTTTATCCTTTCCGATTCTGATCCCATGATGAGGACTGGTGTGTGTTGCCTACACTTCTCCTTCCTAAAGTCCTCAGTCAGTCGCTCAACCAGCTGATCTGGCTCACTCCTGTCACCCTCCTTGTCACCATCTGAAATTCTGCCAACAATCTGCAAACTTATAGATGATGTTGGAGCTGATCGTAGCCACACATTCATAGTTGCAGAGTAGAACGGGGGGGGGGGGGGGGAGCTAAGCACACATCCTTGAGGTGCGCCTGGGCCTGGGTTGATTGTCAGCTGGAAGATGTTATTTCCAGTTTGCACAGACTGTGGCCTCCCAGTGAGGAAGTCAGGGATCCAGGTGTTGAGGGAGGGACAGAGTTTCAGGCTTTGGAGCTTGTTGAATGAGCGTATCATTGTGCAGCCTCACTGTTGTCCAGGTGATCCAAGGCCGGGTAGAGATATAGGCAAATTTCAGTGGGTCCGATCCTTGCTTAGGCAGGAGTTTATTCTGGTCATGAACAACCTTCAAAGCAGTTCATCACAGAGGATATGAGTGCCACTGGATGATAATCATTGAGACAGCTCACCCTGCTCTTCTTGGACACTGGTATGATTGTCACCCTTTTGAAACAGTTGTTAACTTCTGACAGCAGCAGTGAGAGATTTAAAGATGCCCTTGCACATTCTTGCCATTTGGTTGGCACAGGTTTTCAGGGCCTGGAACCTCGTGAGTGTTCACCTCTTGACAGATGTTCTAATGTTAGCCTCCAAAACAGAGGTCACAGGGTCACCAGATGCTGCAGGGATTTGCACAGATATAGTTTATAGTTTTATTCTCCATTTCAAAGTGTATAGAAAAGATTGAGCTCACCTGGAGGTAGGAAGCTATGAAATGCAAAACATACCTGAGCTGGCGTGCATCAAATTCCACCTTTGACCACAATCAGAATTGTTTTTCTCACCCTTAAAATAGCCTTCCATATATCATAATTGCATTGGGCAGAAATGCAGTCAGTGGAATGCATTGCAAAGTAAAAGGGGGACAAAATTGAAAAGGTGACAAATAGAGAACTGAATTTGTTATATTTAAGTGCACAGAGTATATAGAATAAGGATCTTCTAGTGCAGTTAGAGTTTGCCATTTGAGACTTTGTGTGTATCATTGAGTCATGGCTGAAAGGCTATTGTAGTTGGGAGCTTAATATCCAATAATACAAAATCTGTTAAAAGTACAGGCAGAGGGGGAGGAGGGGCTCTATGGTTAAAAAAAATAAATCAAATATTCAGAAAGAGGTGACATAGGATCGAAAGATGTAGAATCCTTATAGGTGGAGTTAAGAAACTGCAAGGGTAAGAAGTCCCTGATAGGAGTTATTTACATGCCTCCAAATAATAGCCAGGTTGTAGTCTACAAATTGCAGCAGGAGATAGAAAAATTTTGTCAAGAAGGCAATGTTATGGGAATCATGGGAGATTTCAATATGCACATGGATTGGGAAAATCAAGATGATGTTGTAACCCAAGAGAGAGAAGTTGTGGAATTCCTCTGAGATGGCCTTTTGGAGCAGCTCGTGGATCCCACCAGGGGATCAGCAATTCTGGATTGAGTATTATGTAATGAACCAGATATGATGAGGGGACTTAAGGTAAAGGAACTCTGAGGAGACGGTGATCATAATATGATAGAATTCAACCTGCAATTTGAGAGGGAGAAGCAAGTCAGATGTATCAGTATTGTAGTAAAGTAAAGGGAATTACAGAGGCATGGGAGAGTAGCTGGCTAAACTTGTTTGGAAAGGGACACTGGTACGGATAATGGCTGTAGTTTCTGGGTGCAATTCAGAAGGCGTGGGATAATGCATCCTAAAGAAATATTCTAAAGGCAGGATGACGCAAACGTGGCTGACAAGCGAAGTAAAGCTGACATAGCAGCAAAAGAAAAGGCACATAATAGAGAAAAAAAATAGCAGGAAGTTGGATAATTGGGAAATTTGTAACTACCAACAGAAAGCAAACAAAAAAAACGGTAAGGGGAAAATATGAAGGTAAGCTAGCCAATAATACTAAATTTATCCAAAAATGTTTTCAGAGTAATAGAGGGGTAAGAGTAGATATTGGACTGCTGGAAAATGACATTTGAGCGATAGTAGTGGGAGACGAGGAAACTGAGTATTTTGCATCGCTGTGGAAGACACCAACAATATGCCAGAATTCCAGTCGAGGGGCAGAGAAGTGCGTGCAGTTGCTATTACTAGGGAGAAAGTGCTCGGCCAACTTGTAAGGTCTGACGGTAGATAAATCACCTGGACTTGATGGACTACACCTCAGGGTTCGGAAAGAGGGAGCTGAAGCGATTGTGGAGGCTTTTAAAATGATCTTTCAAGAATCACTAGATTCTGGCACAGTTCCAGAGGACTGGAAGATTGCAAATGTCACTCCACTATTCAAGAAGAGATGGAGGCACAAGAAAGGAAATTATAGGCCAGTTAGTCTGACTCGGTTGTTGGGAACATGTTGGAGGATGGGATTTCATGGTAGTTGGAGGCACATGATAAAATAAGACTGAAGTCGGTATGGTTTCCTTAAGGAAACATCTTGCCTGACAAATCTGTTGGAATTGTTGGAAGAAATAACAAGCAGGATAGACCTGAAGAATTAGTGAATGTTGTGAATTCAGATTTTCAGAAGACCTTTGACATGAGGCTGCTAAACAAGATAAGAGCCCAGGGTATTACTGGAAAGATACCAGCATGATGGAGCATTGTCTGATTGGCAGGAGGCAAAGAGTGGGAATAAATGGATCTTTTTCAGATTGGCTGCTGGTGACTAGTGGTGTTCCACAGGGGTCTGTGTTGGGACCAATTCTTTTTATGCTGTATGTCAACAATTTGAAATTGATGACTCTGTGACCAAGTTTGTATGCAATATGAAGATAGGTGGAGGGGCAGGTAGTGTTGAGGAAACAGAGAGGCACCAGAGGGACTTAGGCAGATTAGGAGTGAGAGAAAAGAAGTGGCAGATGGAATACAGTTTTTGAGAAGTGTATGGTCATGCACTTTGACAGAAAGAATAAAAGCAAAGAATATTTTCCTAAATGGGGGGATAAAGTTCAAAACTTTGAGGTGCAAAGGGTCTTATGAGTCTTTGTGCAGGATTCCCTAAAGGTTAATTTGCAGGTTAAATAGGTGCTAAGGAAGGCAAATGCAACGTTAGCATTCATTTTGAGAGGACTATAATATAAAATCTAGGATGTAATGCTGAAGCTTTATAAGGCCTCGCTTGGAGTATTGAGAGCAGTTTTGGGCCCCTTAAGATGTGCTGACATTGGAGACGGTTCTGAACACGTTCATGAGAATGATTCCGGGAATGAAAGGGTTATCATTTGAACAACAATTGAAGGTTCTGGGCCTGAACTCACTGGAATTTAGAAGAATGCAAGGGATCTTACTGAAACCTATCGAATGTTGAAAGGCCTAGATAGAGAGAATGTGGAGAGGATATTTCCTTTGGTGAGAGAGTCTAGGACCAGAGGATGCAGCCTTAAAATTAAGGGACATCCATTTAGAACAGAGGTGATTAGGACTTTCTTTAGACAAAGGGTGGTGAATTTGTGGAAACCAGGTCACTGGGTGTATTTAACTTCAGCTAATTGGGACAGTTGATTAATTGGACCAAAACGTACTGGTTGTGATGTGTCCCAATTAAGATCCACTGTATTTAAAAATTTGAAAACTGCAGATGCTGGAAATACGTAGCAGATCAGGAATGAGAGGTAGTTCACATTTAGGTCCTCTTTCCATTGATGCTACTTGACCTGTTGAGTGTTTCCATCATTTTATAAATTTTATTTAAAAACATCTAAAGAACATCCTGATCTGTATTCACTTATTTCCTGAATAGTTTCATTCAGTTTCCGTGACAATCCTTGTTCAATGTTGGTGTATTTTGAATTGTAGGTTCAATTATATTAGCGGATTTCACCTCTGTCACAGAGAGCAGTTGTGGTGCAGAGAAGCAAACAATGCAGCTGAACCTCAATTAAAATGTACTGTTGTTTTAATAGTGTATTAAAGCAGACAAAAGTCAGCTCGTATTGCATCTAAGGCAATGGTTAGCCATGAGATATAAGAGCAGAATTAGGCCATTTGACCCTTCGAGTCTGTTCCACTATTTCATCATGGCTGATCCAATTTTCCTCTCGGCCCTAATCTCCTGCTTTCCCCCTCATATCCCTTCATGCCCTGACCAATCAAGAATCCATCAACCTTTGCCTTAAATAAACATAATGAGTTAACCTCCACAGTTGCCTGTGGCAAAGAATTCCACAGATTCAGCACTCTGGCTGAAGAAATTCCTCCTCATCTTCATTCTAAAAGGACACCCCTCTATTCTGAGGCTGTGTCCTCTGGACTTAGACTCTCCCACCATAGGAAACATCCTCTCCTCATCCACTACCGAGACCTTTTACCATTCAATAGGTTCAATTAGTTCACCCCGCAATCTTCTGAACTTCTAGTGTATGCAGGCCCAGAACCATTAAACGCTCTTCATATGACAAGCCATTCAAATCATGGAACAATTTTTGTGAACCTCCTTTGAACCCTCTCCAGTTTCAGCACATCCTTTTTAAGGGCCCAAAATATTCCAAGTGAGGCCTCACCAATGCTTTATATAGTCTCAACATTACATCATTGCTTTTATACCAAGTCCTCTTTAAAGGAATGCAAACTTTGCATTTGCCTTTCTGCCCACAGACTCAACCTGCAAATTGACCTTTAGGGAATCCTGCACAAGGACTCACATCTTGATTTTAATGATTTTTTTTTAGTTGCCTTTCGTTGGTTTTTAAAAGCTTCCCAATCCTCTAACTTCCCACTAATTCTTGCTCTGTTCTATGCCCTTCCTTTGGTTTATACATTGGCTTTGACTTCTCATGTTACCCACAGTTGTGTCATCTTGCCTTTAGAATACTTCTTTCTCTTTGAATTATCACAGGAATTCTTGCCTGTGCCTTCAAAATTACTTTGAGAGATTCCAGTCATTGCTGCTCTGCCGTCATCCCTGCCAGTGTTCTTTTCCGATCAGTTCTGGCCAGCTCCTCTCTCAAGCCTCTGTAATTCCCTTTACTCCACTGTAATACTGATACATCTGACTTTATCTTCTCCTTCTCAAAATGCAGGGTGAATTCGATCACATTATGATCACTTACCCCTTAGGGTTCTTTTACCTTAAGCTCTCTAATCAATTCTGGTTCATTACACAACAGCCAATCCAGAATATCTGATACCCTTGTGGGCTCAACCACGAGCTGCTCTAAAAAGCTGTCTTGTAGACATTCTAGAAATTCCCCCTCTTGGAATCCAGCATCAACCTGAGCTTCCCAATCCACCTGCATTTTGAAATCCCCTATTAGAATTAGAATTTATTTAAATCTTACATCCATTCCACAATGATTAAAAGATTAAAAATCTTTGTGTTATGACTCCATCGCAATGTACGGACATGTGAATTTAGAAGTCTCATGTCTTGTAGAAAGAAACCTATTGGTCCTGGCTTTAATGCTGCAGTACCATTTGCTAGATGGAAGCAGCTAGAACAGTTTATGGCTGGGGTGACTGCTGTCCCCAGTGATCTTCCAGCCCTTCTTCCTACATGTGCTGCTCTAAGTGTCCTCAACAGAGGGAATTTCACATCCAAAGATGCACTGGGCTGTCCGTACCACTCACTGCAGTGCCCAGCAATCAAAGTTGGTGCAGTTGCCATACCAGGCGGTGATACAGCCAGTCAGGATGTTCTTAGTGGTGCCCCTGTAGAAGGTCTTGAGGATTTGGGGGTCCACGCCAAACTTCTTCAGTTGCCTGAGGTGGAAGAGATGCTTGTGTGCTGGTTTTGCCACAAAGCCGGTGTGTACAGTGCAGGTGAGATCATCGGAGATGTGTATACCAAGGAACTTGAAACTACTCATCCTCTCAACTGCAGACCCATTGATGTTGATTGGGGCATGCCTGTCTCTGTAATATGCAATCAGCTCTTTTGTACTTTGGACATTGAGGGAGAGATTGTTACCCTGGCACCACTGTGTCAGGGTGTCAACCTCTCCTCTGTAGGCTGTCACACCACAACTAGAAGGAAGGCCGATCAAACTTGTGTCATCTGCGAATTTGATCAGCAGATTGGAGCCGTGTGTGGCAGTGAAGTGTTTCATCTTTTACTAACAGAGCAACGCTGCCCCCTCTGCCTACTTGCCTGTCCATTTGATAGAGTGTGCACCCTTGGACATTAAGCTCAGCCATGATTCAGTGATGCCTACAACATCACACACGCCAATCTGTAACCGTGCTACAAACCTATCTACTTTATTCCACATACTGCACGCATTCAAATAAAACACCTTCAGTCTTGTATTCACCGTTTTCAATTTTGTTTGCCTTTTACGTTGCAACTCATCCTGTTGACTGCAGTTTTGCCCTGTCAACAGCCTGTCCTCACTAAGCATTGCCTCTGTTTGTAACCCAACTACCTCATCTTAAGAATTATCACGCTGGTTCCCATCCCCCTGCCAAATTAGTTTAAACCCTCCCAAGCAACCTTAGCCAACCTGCTAGCAAGGATATTGGACCACCTCTGGTTCAGGTGTAACCCGTCCCTTTTATACAGGTCATACCTTCTACAGAAGAGATCCCAATGATCCATAAATATGAACCCTTGCCCCTCCCAGACTTCCCACATCCCACACCAGTTCCTCAGCCATGCATTCACCTGCCAGATTGTCCTATTCTTGCACTCACTGGCATGTGGCACAGGCAGCAATCCAGAGATGACTACTCAGGAGGTCGTGTTTCTCAGCTTTCTACCAAGCTGTCTGAAATCTCTCTTCAGGACCTCCTCACTTCCACTTTTGTCATTGCTGCCAATGTAAACCAAGACTTCTGACTAATCACCCTCACCCAATCCAAGACATCCCTGATCCTGGCTCTCGGGATGCAGCATACCATCCTGGTGTCTGTCACACCCACAGGGCTTTGTCTCTGTTCCCCTGACTATGGAATCTCCTATCAACACCTCAGTCCTCTTCACCTCTCTGCTCTTCTGAGCCACAGCACCAGATTCCGTGCCGAAGACCCAGTCACTTCCCCCTCTCCTCCTCCTGGCAGTCACCCAGTAACCTGGCTCTTGCAAACTCAGGGTGACGACCTCCCTGTAGCTGTTGTCTACCACCTCCTTGTTCTCCCAAATGGGCTGAAGGTCGGCAAGCTAGAGGCCTCCCAGACATCTCCCATCCCACACGCAGTACAAAACACAGCTCCTGGAGCCATTCTCACTAAAATACTATGCCCTAACAGGCAAGGAATGAACAAATAATAGAAAGAGAATAAATTACAAGATACTTTACCTCACCCCGCCTGATGACCCGAAGCCACTATAAACACTGACACACTCACAACAATAGCTGCTGTGCATGCACCAGTGCCCTTTCTAATGAATCCCTGAGGCTGATTGCTCGCTGCTCAACTCAGGAAGCCGCCTCGAAGCTCTGCTTTTTAAATCTTGAACGCAGTTCTGACTGAAAGCTAGCTTTTTTTTTACGCACTACCTCTTGCTGGTTGGTCGCTCAACTCAGAGGGACCACTGCAAAGATCTGGCTTTAGAATCTCGATTGCCGCCCCGTTTGAAAGCTAGCTCTTTTTACGCACCCCTGACATTGTTTGCTATGTAGCGGTGTGCAGATTAGCAGGTTAAATTGAAACTTTGGAAAAAGTGGCATAATAGGGAAATTATTTTGTAACAGCTGCAGGCCAGGTCACTTCAGTGTACATGATATTAGCACCTGTTCTTCAGAGTGTTTGTCTTAGCACGTGTTTTTTATTGCTAGATTGCTTCAGAAATGACGTTTCACTGTTGGAGTGTAACACCGAGGCAAATGGATTTTCTGAGATGCAAACATCCAGAAAAAGGGCTGGATTATTTAGTTTAAGTTTCTGTTATGGAAATGGCTTCTCTGTTACTTATAGAAGTAATGCTTTTCATCAGTGTTCAGTTCTGCATCATCCCACTTATGTCGAGGAAGCTTCACAGGACTCTCATCTTCGTGTGCAATAAAGCTTCCTCGCCATAAACGGAATGGGTAATTCACAGTTGTACATGCAGTTGCATAAGCTTTGAGCGTTTTGGTTTATGGTTCATGTCATCCTTGAGCAAGAATTTATCTCCCAGATCATTTGCAATCAGTGTGAAGGGTGCATTAGGATAGATATTGCTGTGATATCTCATTTCCATTATTTTGCTATATACGAGACAAGTTAAAGGAGTGCAGCTCAGCTCTTTTTGCTTTGATTGAAGAGCTTATTTTATTCAGGGTGTGTTTGACCATCATGCAAGGCCAATTAAGCAAACTTTTACAACACATTTAATTAATTCTTGACACAGTTCTGTGTATTTCTGCTAATTTTAAAATGAATTGGCATAAGTGTTCTGGCGTGTCTCTGTAAGACAGTACGTGCCCAGCATGTGAAACCTCCGATAGGAACTACTTAAATTTCTTGGAACAGTATGGAAGCATACAGTATTTTTGATACTGATTGTAGTGTGTGTGGTTACAGAGTAGAGAAATAGGATCTACTAGAGAAACGTAATTTTCTTTGACACTACTCAACACAAATTATATTACTCATCCTTTAGAATTTGTGAGTCCAAGAATGAAAAAAAAACTTTTTTTAACAAATGTTCCTCAGAAAAGCATAGAATGGAATGATTATATTTACCTTAAGTTAAGGATTCCGATAGCTTTGCTAAATTATTATTGACAACTAGAAAGTTCTGAAATTTCCAGTTGCACGACAGATTTAATATGCTGCCTTTTGTCTTCATGTGAACTTGCTTTCTTCATCAGATTGAACACTATGATGTTGCGCATAATTGTAAAAAATCTAATCAGTTTTCAGAGATAATAGAGGAGGCGATTAAGTGGTTTCATGTTGAGAGAAACACTGGTGCAGATTTGAAATGACACTTACAACTTAATGCCTGTTAGTGGTGAATTGTGTTATCTCGAGTTCCATTTCAGTTCTTTTCTCCATTAAGATGAGTCAGCACATGCGATTAATCAGTAACATTAAATCTTGCCTCCGCAACATTTCTATGGAACAAAACCCATCCAAAGATAGCAGAAAGAAGTGTAAGGGTTTTCCCAATCAGCTACTTCTTAAGGGGGCACAGACATGCCTTTACATTCTTGGAAGAGACAATACTAAAATGACAACTCTGCAGAATTTTTAAAACTTTAGTTAAGAGGACATTTCAGATAATCTCTACTGAAGTTAGATTTAGAGACAAAATGGAAGAATCACCAGTTACCCAAACAAAAGCAATCAATAAAATATTTTCTTTAACTTTCATTTATGCTACAATATGAAACACATGAAATTAATTTTGGCATATTCATTCCTTCAGAGTTTACCACAATCTCTCAGAAGTCTGGTTTCTATACAGTTTCTCAATGCCCATCTGTAACTTACTAAACAGTGTTTCTGATGTTCCTTCAAATTTGGAGGAGTCAGAGTGGAGTATTAATAAACACTGTATTTGGTGCTTCATGTATGGTCTCATCTACATTGGTGAGACCCATCGTAGATTGGAGGATTGCTTCATTGAGCACCTTTGCCCCATACGTAACAACATTTGGGACTTTCTGGTGGCCACTCATTTTGAATCTACTTCCCATTCCCATTCCTGCATTTTGGTCCATTCTGCTGCCATGATAAGGCCACTGTTAGGTTGGAGAAGCAACATCTTACAATTTGTCAGCTTGAACATTGATTTCTCTAGCTTCTAGTAATTTCACCGCCTCCCCTTTCTCATTTTTTTTTTACATTCTGCCTCCCCTCTTATCCCTTCTCTTCTCACCTGCCCATCACCTCTCCTCTGAGAATCTCCTTACCTTTCTCGCATGGTCCACTCTCCTCTCTTAGGGGATTCTTCCTTCCTCAATAATTTACCTGTTCTGCCTCTCACCTCCCAGCTTGTCACTTCATCCCCTTCCCAATTCCACCTGTCATCTGCCATCTTGTACTCCTTCCCCTCCCCCTACCTTATTCTGGCTTCTTCCCAAGTCCTTTTCAGTCTTAATGAAGGATCTCAGCCCAACATGTCGACTCCTTATACCTCTCTATGGATGCTACCTGACCTGCTGTGTTCGTCCAGCATTTTTGTGGTTGTTGCTCTGGAATTCTAACATCTACACAATCTCTTGAGTTCAACAAATACTTGTTACTTTTGATGTAATCAGTGCACCATTTTTACGCAGTTTACTCGGATGCATGATTGTTTTTAGAACCATGCCATTTAATTGTGTCATATGCATTAAAAAAAACTTGAAGCTTGTCTGCACCATCGGATAGAATGGTGAGAATGTAAATTGAGTTGTAGATGCTCTGATCTTGGAGATACAGTGGATTTGGGTTAATTGGGCCATTAGTTAAACTTCTTATTTGGGACAACTCTTAAAGAACAAAAACTAATTGAGAAAATAGTGGCAATTCCCTTTATTTATTTAGGACTGTGCCTTTTATTTGGGACAGGAGAGAGTTGCTGAACAGTTTCTATCTAGCATCAGTCACATGCAGTTGAGTGATCATTGGACACCACATCATGATTCAAGCAAAGTTTTTAAATAGTCTCTGTTGCGTATCTTTGTGTTCAAACAGCAGTGATTTTTGTCACTGACAGTTGCTGAAAAATAAGCAGAAAGACAATTCAGAACTGTTGTGCTTTCTGCGGTTTCGAGTATTCATTAAGGCTTGGAGATACCAGAATGACTGGGAGTGAAAATGAAATGATTTCACTACTTCAAGTTAGGAACTACAAAGATTTGAAGGTATTGACAATCATCTTGAATGATACAATGAAAATGAAGATTTGAAGGATGCATTAATGAGATCCATCATCTGCACAAGGTGCCTGTGCTGATTTTGTTGATTTACAGTCAAAAGAACGTGACATGGATGAATTCCTCCATCAGTAACTATTAGGAAGTACGCCCTATCCTCGTTATATGCGGGGGATACGTTCCTGGCAGTCTAAGCATAATGTGAGTAGATATTTAAATGGAGAAAACAGGGCTTCCTAAGCATGTTTTATCTGTAATTTATTCACATTTTCATACCAATACAACACAAAAGCAGTACCACAAGGCAACATTTATAATATATTTCATCAATTTAAGGTAATATTCAATGTAATAAATCATAGAAAGTTAACATACTAAGGTGTACAGTATTCACCAACAGTGGCAGGTGTGTTGGCTCCGGGAGATGAGTGGCTGTTGTGGTGTCGGGCAGCTTTACATGGATAAGGTGGACGTCGAGCACTGCAAGGGGTGAAGGAAGACTCACAGAACGGCAGCAGGAGATGACACTGGTTTGAAGAAAGTGGTGAGGGTTGTTTGCTTGGCAGCATTTTGTTTTTCAGCATAAATTTGCTTGTAGGGAAGAAGGGTTGACGGCAGGGAACGATTAAAATGCTGACCCCATTCTAAACTTGGGTCCATGTCCATCGCCATTTGTGTCAAGTCTTCAGACTTCCACCATTCCCTCACCGTTGGTAAACTCCTGGGATTTTCAAAATCGTCTGTTGCTTGCAGCATCTGAGAAGTAGTTCACTGTTTAAAAAAAAAACTTAAATGTGAATCACACTTTGGTCGAGAGGTTGAATCAGCGATGTTGTGTTAGGCGGCAGGAAACGCACTGTTATATTATGACGAATGCTGCCCAAATGTTTAAGATGGGTTGGCGCGTTGTCAAGCAACAAAAGATCTTTAAAGGCAAGATTCTGTACCCGGCAGTAGCATCCCAGAGCTGTGTTACCTTTACCTGATGCCGCGCTGTTTATAATTTCCAACTTTTTTTCAAGTGTTAAAGTGGTTCTCTGACGCTCGGCTGATGGCCCAGGACATGACATTGGACGCTTAGGAGGCGTAGTTAAATATTTCAGGTACAAAATCACTGCATCATGGGTAAAGCCAACAAAAGTTTAAGAGTGCAAGATCGCACATCCACACCTTGCCAAAACCAATGCAAGTCTGGTGGGAGTTCGACTGTAAGGCATGCGCACGTGACTTGTACTAGCGAGAAAGCAGTGCTCCTCGCATAACTGTGAGTCCGCATAGCCTGAAGACGTAGATAGCAAGGATAGGGTGTAATACACAATTTTATAGTATAATAGTATTGGTTGTTTTCAACTTATTCTGTATTTCATTTAAATACATAATTTGTTACTCAGTTTGTCTTTTATACCTTTTTAACTACTTTTATTAAACTTTGGCTACTTGAGGCCCAGTGTGGCCCAATTCATCGGAATCCTCTGTATTGGAGAAATGACTTCAGGTTTTTTAACACTACAGTCTAAACTGATCCAAACTTTGTTGTAGCTGTAGTGTGCAAATGAATGGATAAACCAGTAAGTGAACAAAGTTTTTCATTCTTGGGACTGAATTTATGTTAAGTGAGTTACTGATTACTCTTATGGATAATGTGTGTAGAGGATCGAAAGGCTTGGTAATGAATTACTAGCTATTTTAGTTACTTACAGCATTTATGGTTTTACACATCATAAATTTTGACAAAGCACTGAAAATGTAGAATGAAACAAGACAGAACTTGAGAAGTCCTCAAATGAATATATGTTTTACTTTGAGGAGTAGGGTAAAAGTGAAATTTATGCCAAGTAATTAGAGATGTTCAGGAATGCCTTAAGTTATGTGTTGAAGGATGGAGCATAGACTCCATTTATTAGCCCTTCTGTACTTTCTTTTAAGACCATGGACATTTTCCAGGGAAGAAAATTTAGGTCCTATTTGTTTGCATCACCGCAGTATCCCCTCAATGAGGTTGAAATGCTTTCATCTTTGTTAGTTCTCCCTCATAAAAAAAATTTTCAAGATACCAATTGAGGTGAAGGGCAGTGTGGGGAGTTGTCTGATCCTGCTTTAAAAAAAAGATTCTGAAATTCTAAACTGTATGATTCAATTGCTCAAGTGACCATATTTTGAACCAACCTTTGACCTGTCTTAGAGGGGGAAAATAGTTGTTGCAGCAGAGAACTAGAATTGGAAAACACTCTGCATGAGGGCAAGTTTTTAATGTTTATATTGTACTCCACACGTCAGCGCGGTATTCTATGGTTTTCTACTGATCAGTTTAAAAATTGAAATATTTGTGTGATATTTCCAGCAAAGCAAATGCAACCAAAGTTACCCAATTAGTTCCCTGCCGCAATGCCTTATAAAGGATCTGTTTTAATAAAAGTGCTGTGCTGCAGCCATAAGTGCTTCCTAAAAATAAAGGTGGCAGTTTTTCTGTCTGTCAAACTGTGATTCCAGGAGTGTCAAGTTCATTGGTAGAGACGGAAGTAGAGTATTCATTTAGCACCTCACCCACACCTCTGTTTCATTGCTAACAGGATTCACGAGTAAGAACAGCTTTGCTTAAGTTCACTGGGTCCAGATGTGATGCATTCCAGTTGCTGAAGGAATTAAGATAGTGAATTACAGAGCCCTTCTCTGACAGTGATCTTCTAAAGAACTGTAGAATCTGGCGTGGTGTTATGTGGACTGGTAAATTGCGTCTCTTAATGCTCTTGATTTTTTAAAATAAAGGGTGCCGATGCACCACAGACCTGCTTGTGTAAATTTGCTGGCAGGGAAAGATCTAGAACTAAGAACCATTGACAGAATTAGCGGTCACTTGGCAACTGTGGATTCATTTAGAGAAAGTCAGCATTGACTGGTGAGAAATTTGCTGGTGCCCTCTTCTCATTGTTACCATCAGGAAGGGGTACACTGAAGGCACTGAAGGCACACACTCAACGATTCAGGGACAGCTTTTCCTCTGATTCCTAAATGGATCTTGAACCCATGAATACTATTTCACTACATTTTTATTTCTATTTTTGCACTACTTATTTAATATAACTATTATATATAATGTAGATATACTTACTGTAAATCCTTGTTTTTCTCTATTATCATGTGTTGCATCGTACTGCCACTGCAAAATTAACAAATTTCATGACACATGCTGGTGATATTAAACCTAATCCTGATTCTGATTTTTGGTAATAAGATGGTACTACTGCAGTTGAATGACAACTTACTGGTGGTTAATAAGGCAAGAAATATGACTAAATACTTCATTAATAACACTTTTGCTGTGGTAAGTTGTGGTAGACTTTCATTGCAAGCAATTAAGAGACAAAGCTGACACAAGGGTTGAGCCATGTGGGTGCAATGCAAAGTCGGAATGTGGCATGTTGGAGAAGAAGTGGTCAGAGTGAGGACAGGACATGTTTGAGACAGTGGTGGAGATGCAGTTGGAGCAAGTGAATCAGAGAGGAGTTTTGGAGGAGCCCATCCACCTAAACTAGGAGTGAGGGAGGTGAGCTGATTTGGAAAGTTTGAGTATGGCCACAGGCTGGGCAGCAGAATACAGGCACCAATCATATTGCTGAGGCAAGGCTCAGATACTAGCGCAGAGCACCACCTGGTGTTTGGATGATTGAAACACCGGCCTAGCTGGACTGAAAATGCAGGGTGTTGGGACTGGAGGCAAGGAATGGGCTGATTCTGCTTGCTCTTCCAGACAGTTTACTCTTCTTTCCGTGGCATTGTAGCTGTCAGACTGCTCAGCGCCTTGTGCCTGTGAGCTTGGTGGCGATTTGCCCTGCTGTGTGATGAACTGAGGCTTTGAGCTGACTCTAGCTGCTCCAGGTCTATCGCTTTTATTGTTTGCATGATTAGTGTTTAGTTTTTCTTTCTCTGCATATTGAATATTGGTCTTTTTTTAAACTGGGTTCTTCCAGGTTTCTTGCTTTGTGGCTGCCTGTAAGCAGATTAATATCAAGGATGTATAATCTATACATTCTTTGATAATAAATGTACTTTGCCTCACTCGAATAGATAGATTTCCAAAGGTATTTTACAAGGTGCCACATGATATGCTTGATATCAAGACTGAAGGCTTTGGAATAAAGGTTGTTGTAGCAGATTGGATCGAAAATTATGCAGTAATTAGGAATAAAGGATAGAAGTGAGAGGTGGTTTCTTTTGATCTGGAGAGAAGCCCCCAGTGAAGATGCCAGAACAGCTTTGCCTAATGATTTGGACTTGACTATAGATGGAAGAATGTCCAGTTTTGAATATGATACAAAACATGGAGAATAGTAATAGTTTTAAATGGGATGTACAAGGATGGAAATATGGGCACAAAGGTGGCAAGCAAAAAATGTGAAGACTTGTGTTTTGACAGGAGGAACGAGGACAGACAATGTGAACTAAGGGCTACCAGAACCACCCAGTTGTGGGCAACATGATTCAGGGAATATAGAAGGAGATTAATCAAAATGATTTCAACAACAGGATTTTCATTGTGTGACAGAAAGAATTTAGGAGATACTGTTGTTCTCCTTGCAAGGAGTGATATATAAATAATAAAAAGAGAAGAGAGACAATATTCCCATTGATGAAAGTGCTGGGACATTAGAATGAGCTTAATGGGCAAAAAAACTAAAAATTATATGCAGTGTTTGACAAATTCATTTTTAG
Organism: Hypanus sabinus; assembly: GCF_030144855.1. Classification (NCBI taxonomy): domain Eukaryota; kingdom Metazoa; phylum Chordata; class Chondrichthyes; order Myliobatiformes; family Dasyatidae; genus Hypanus; species Hypanus sabinus. The sequence continues at coordinate 63,519,414 of NC_082707.1, read as the reverse complement.
CAATTAAATGGCAGCTCTGTGAACAAGAATGATGATGTAGGTATTCCCTGTGTTACGTAGCGGAAATTCACCCTTGCAGAACTCATAAATCATAACTCAGAAGTTTAAGATGCAGAATTCACTCATAATTTATGTGGAGAAAACAGTAAATAAATAAGCACAGTAGTTTTTTATTCAACTCTCATTTCTCAATGCATGTGCTGAAGATGCAGCTTTGAGATGCAGGCTGTTTTCACAATTCACGACACTTTTCCCACCTCCACAATGTGGGGTTTACTTGTACAGAGTTGTGTAGGGAGCATGGAGCAATAGGACTAACTGGATTACCCTTCTAAATTATTCTTGAAAGGGCAAGTGGCCCCCTTCCATTATTTGATCACTCTAGGACAGGGGTCGGCAACGTTTACTACTGAAAGAGCCAATATGGACCCATTTCCCACAGAAAAGAAAACACTGGGAGCCACAAAACCCGTTTGACATTTAAAATGAAATAACACTGCATACAACGGGTTTTTTTTGCCTTTATGCTATGTATAAGCAAACTATAATGTGTTGCATTTATGAAATTGAAGAACTCCTGCAGAGAAAACGAAATTACATTTCTGCATGCAACAAAAACATTTTGAACTCCAAAAAAAAGACGTTGGGTTGAAGGTTACTCCATAGTTAGCCTACCTTGGATCAAAGAATTAAAAGAAAGCGCGCACTGGCGGGTGTCAGGCATTGGCAGTGGTGATGTATATTAATAGCGATAAAAAACACGTTGTAGCGGTGTAGCGCTACACGCAGTGCTAAAATAAAGACACTGCAGTCAAAGGTAACTTTATTCGAACTAAACAGCCTTGCTTTAAAGCCTCCCTCAACCCGTCCCCGTGGGCGCGGATGCTCCAAAAGACACGTACTCACAAACCCCCGTAGGCTATCTCCCTTAGCCGGAATGGTGGCTAATTGTGAGCCGGTTCGGATGTGCCAGGAAATGGGGTCTCCACAACGTTTTTAGATTGTACAAGATCACCATAATCTTCAAATTTCGAATTACATTTCAAAAACTAATAAACCACAGGGAGCCGCAGCACAGAGATGAAAGAGCCGCGGGTTGCCGACCCCTGCTCTAGGAACTTCTTTATTAGATGGCAATCAAGTATTATGAATTTTTGTCCACTAGGTGGCATTATAGGGACAGGTTTTGCAGATAAGAAATGAGTCCTGATGAAGGGTCTCAGCCCGAAATGACGACTGTTAACTCTTGCCCATTGATGCTACCTAACTTGATGAATTCCTCTAGCATTTTATGTGTGCTGCTTAAGAAACGACAGTATTGTTTTATGAAAATAATCAATTTTTATGTACAAGAAGTGCTTCCCTTCCTGTTACACAAAAGCCATCCTATAAAATTATATTTGCTGCTTCCAAAATATGTATGCATCCTGCAGATTCTACTGTAAGCAGTTTTGAGCAGGCTTCCCTGGGAAACTCACTGGAAAATCTACATTCCAGACTAGTGCAAATTTTCCTGGAATCTTGGATCTGTGGAACAGCTTCCTATTCAAACCAAACCTATATTTACATTAAAGCCACCCTGGAGCATACCTTCCAGTTGATGCAACTGGAGTGCTACCCACTAAGACTAAGATCACGTTCCCCTATGTGGTGATAAAACAACTGTTTTATTACCCCGTGGAGGCCATAACATTAAATAGCAATTAGATTCTCATGGCAACTTGTATACTACCTTGAAAAATAGTCAGAATCTCTTTATCCATTCATTCTAAAAGTATTTCAGTCTGGACGTCTCTTATCATATCAGTGCACTTATGAACTGTCTTGTTGTGTGTGGTATGAGTAATGGGCCAAAATGACTATTGTACAGTTTTTACACTTGTGTGTCATACTTGAGATGATTGAGTCAGCTTACAGAGAGGAGGTGCAGTGGCTAACAGACTGGTGCAGAGCCAACAACCTGTCTGTTAATGTGAACAAAACAAAAGAGATGGTTGTTGACTTCAGGAGGGCACGGAGCGACCACTCCCCGCTGAACGTCAATGGCTCCTCGGTAGAGATCGTAAACAGCACCAAATTTCTTGGTGTTCACCTGGCAGAGAATCTCACCTGGTCCCTCAATACCAGCTCCATAGCAAAGAAAGACCAGCAGCGTCTCTACTTTCTGCGAATGTCCATCTCCCACCCCCCATCCTCATCACATTCTACAGGGGTTGTATTGAGAGCATCCTGAGCAGCTGCATCACTGCCTGGTTCGGAAATTGCACCATCTTGGATCGCAAGACCCTGCAGCGGATAGTGAGGTCAGCTGAGAAGATCATCGGGGTCTCTCTTCCTGCCATCACGGACATTTACACTACACGCTGCATCCGGAAAGGAAACAGCATTATGAAGGACCCCATGCACGCCCCCCATACAATCTCTTCTCCCTCCTGCCATCTGGGAAAAAGCTCCAAAGCATTCGGGCTCTCACGACCAGAATAGGTAACAGTTTCTTCCCCCAAGCTATCGGACTCCTCAATACCCAAAGCCTGGACTGACACCTTGCCCTACTGTCCTGTTTATTATTTATTGTAATGCCTGCACTGTTTTTGTGCACTTTATGCAGTCCTGTGTAGGTCTGTAGTCTAGCATAGCTTTTTCTGTGTTGTTTTTTTATGTCGTTCGGTCTAGTTTTTGTACTGTGTCATGTAACACCATGGTCCTTTCTTTCTTTTTACAATATTTTTATTTAGAAGGAAAAACAAGATTTCCAGAGTGCAACACATAGATACATCTCAACATAACTTGTGTACATTCATATATTGTGATAAAATTGATCAAAATGTTATAGCATAACACGTAAAGGTATACCACTCTGTAATCAAAAATTTAAAGGTAGGTCATACATCATAAAAGAAATTTTTTATATAAAAAAAGTCAACCCCCTACCAACTACCAAAGAAAAAAGCTGATGGATGATAATGGATAATTAGAAAAAAAACATATTTGCTTAAGAAGAGAAGATAGAAATATACATAAAAGTCTGTGCACTGTTAAACTTTATAAATTGGAGAAGTAATTTAGGAAAGGTCCCCAGATATCATAAAAAGATTGTTTTGAATTTAAGACTGAGCAGCAGATCTTCTCTAAATTTAAATAAGACATAATATCACACAGCCATTGAAGATGTGTAGGAGAGATAGACTCCTTCCATTTAAGCAAGATTGCTCTCCTTGCTAAAAGGGAGGTAGAAAACTAAAACCTGTAGGTTAGGAGTATTTAAAGTTATATTATAATACCAAACAAGGCAGTAAGGAGATTTGGGTCAAATTGGACCCTAAAAGTTGTGAGAAGGTATGGAATACTTCTGCCAAAACTTTTCAATTTTAGGGCCAAACCAAAACATATGAATTAAAGCGGCATCAGCAGAGTTGCATTTATTACAAAGTGGAGAAACATTTGGATAAAAACTGGACAGCTTCTGTTTAGAAATGTAAGCTCTATGAACCACTTTAAATTGTAGAAGAGAATGACGAGCACAGAAAGATGATTTATTAACCCGTTTAAGAATTTTATTCCATCTTTCATCAGAAATCTGACAATTTAGGTCATTTTTATCTAAAAAGCCTTGTCTAGAATCAATCAATAAGTTATAACTACCGGTAATAGAACCATTAACAAAAGGTTTTAAATTCCAAAGATCATCCAGTAAATTTTTTATCAGGACCTATAGGAAAAGTAGTTAATTTGAAATGTAAAAAATCTCTAATTTGAAGGTATCTGTAAAAATGTGTTTTTGGCAGTGCAAATTTAGTTGACAATTGGTCAAATGAAGCAAGAGATCCTGAGATAAACAGGTCCCAAATACACTTAATACCTAGTTCATCCCAATCCTTAAAGACTTTATCAGCCATGGAAGGGATTAAAAAAAAATGAAGGAGAATGGGAGATGATAATGAAAAATTCGCTAAACCAAAAAATTTTCTAAATTGAGACCAGATCCTTAAAGTTTGCTTAACACTTAAGTTATCTGTTGTTTTATTTGCTGAAACGGAAGAGTGTGATTCAAGAAGAGAGACAATAGAGGAATTTTTTACAGAATTAACTTCTAAGGAGACCCATGATGGGCAATTTTTACGATAAATATAATAGGACCAAAAAGTAATATTCCTTGGCAGCCCAAAAGTAAAACCTAAAATTGGGTAGGGCTAATCCACTCATCTCTTTATTTCTTTGCAGGTAAACTTTACTTAAACAAGCTTGTTTATTATTCCAAATATAAGATGTTAAAATTGAATCTAAAGAATCAAAGTAGGTGTTAGGAATAAAAATAGGTAAAGCCTGAAAAAGATATAAAAATTTAGGAAGAATCTTCATTTTAATCGAGTTAATTTGGCCAATTAGGGATAAAGAAAGAGGAGACCAGTTAGAAAGTGTCTTTTTCACATAATTCAATAAGGGGTTTAAGTTTTCTTTAAATAAATTCTTGAAGTTTTTAGTAATTGTTACACCAAGTTATGTAAATTGACTTGTAACAACTTGGAATGGAAATTTGGCATTTGATGACATTAGGTCATTTAAAGGAAATAGCTCACTTTTATGTAAGTTCAGCTTATATCCTGAAAAAAAAACTAAACTGGGAAATTAAAGAAAGAACCGAAGGTAAAGAAGTTTCAGTGTTAGAGATAAAAAAATAAAATATCGTCAGCGTATAATGAAATTTTATGAGTCATACCTTCCCCTTAGTATACCAGAGATGTCCTTAGATTCTCAAAATGCTATTGCTAAGGGTTCTATAGCTAAAGCAAAAAGTAAAGGACTAAGAGGACAACCTTGTCTAGTTCCCTGCTGTAATATAAAGGGCTTAGAAATTTGAGAGTTAGTAATAACCTGAGCTGTAGGAGACAGGTAAATTAATTCAACCCAATGAATAAAATTAGGCCCAAAATTAAACTTTTCTACGGTCTTAAAAAGATAATTCCACTCAATCCTATCAAAGGCTTTTTCTGCATCTAAAGATAATATACACCCGTGTAAGAATCTCACTCTTGAATATTAAAGTGGAACAATAAGGGCACTAACTGTCCAGACTTCTGTATTTCTTTAAGCAAGCTTAAAAAAAGTAAGTCTTGAAGTCTGGGGACAAAAGATAGTTGAGCTTGAGAGTCAAGCAGATATAATAGATTGACATGGCAAAGGCTGAAAAACAATGCTTTTAGAATCAAGCAACACACACAAAATGCTGGTGGAATGCAGCAGGCCAGGCAGCATCTATAGGGAGAAGCAATGTCAACGTTTCGGGCCGAGACCCTTCTATTAAGATTTTTTTTTGCTATATCATGTGTCCTATTTTATAATGCTGACATTCAGAAGCAAATTCAGAAATGACTCACCATAACTACATCATGAAATGACCCACCATAACTATATCATGAAACCGCAAGTTTGATTTCTCACTGATTTTTATAAATTTATTTGTCCTGCAGTCTAGACTTTCAGTGTCACATTCAGTCCCATTTAGCTGCTCTGTATTCTCCTCTATACTCACAAGCCCACCTGGTTTTGTATAATTAGCAAACTTGGAAATATAGCATTTGGTTCCCTCATTGATCTGATTAGGCTGAGGGAACTCTGATCTCTGTAGCGACCTACTAATCACTTTGTCAACCCCAGAGACACTTGCTTATTCCCACTTTCTGTCTGACAATGAATTCTCCAGCCGTGCCTGTGCATTACTCCAACCCCATGAGCTCTAACCTTGCTGGATCAAAAACTTCCTTAAAATCTAAATATGCCTCATCCACTAATTACTCCATTTCTACTAGTTTCATCCTCAAAGAAGTAGTAGATAAATCAAAATTGATTTCCTTCATAATTCTGCGCTGAATCTGGCCAATCCAATTACTCTTTTTAAGCCATTGAGTTGTTACATCCTTCATTAGATTTCAGCACTTTCTTTATAGTTAGCAATCACAGTGACAGCTTTCTTCTGTAAAATTATGATCCTAGCTTTTTGCAGAACGTAATCATTGGATAAGTCCTTGTTGAAAGAAGGAAGTAAGGAACTCTGCTGTGGAATTTGAACTGTATTATTTAGTAACTTTCTTCAAACGAATACTTAATCATACTTAATCAATGGTCCAGCCCTATTACATTGCCCTGTAAGCATGTGAGATAAAGATGAGCAAGTTTTAATCATCTTTCAGGAAGTTTATTAATGTGGTTAATGGTATCCTCTATCGTGGTGAGACTAATACCCATATATAGAAAGGGACTTTTTACTTCCCAAACTAGTCACCTTTTGGTGTGGAATTGCCACTATCATAATGTCCATCTTGTGGGTCTGTAGGAAGATCACAAAAGGGTAAATTTATCCCATAGCTGGTACCACAAGATATTCAAATGAGAAGTGTAAAACTCATTTCAATGACACTTATAATTGGTGCAGAATAAAAGGCTTGTTGTTACAACTCAGTTCCCAGCTATGACATCATGGACAAATGGCCAGTGCTTCTTTCCCGATCTCCATAAATCCTGTAAAATCATTTAGAAATATTTAATGAAGTAAAGATTCCATAAAGTTCCATGTGGATCTCAAATAATGGAAGAAAACAAGCTGCTGGAGGAGCAGTGGGCTGGCAGCACAAATGGGGAGGAAGGAATTTATTTCATGTTGAGATGCTGACAGCAGTTGGGCTGCAAGGTGTTGACACAAAGACGTCAATATTCTTTTCTCTGCCACAGATGCTGTACCCCACTGAGTTCCTACGCCCCCCTAACCTCCCCTCAGATTCCTGCATCATCAGCATCTTGCATGTAAGGTGGCATTATTTCTTTAGAGTTACAAGATTATGACATTAATCCCCTTTCCGTCACACTCAGGATTAAATTTCTTTTGCCCCATTTATCCAAATTCCCTGCTAATTCACATCAAACTTCCACCTTGTTCACCATCTCCAACATTACCAGCTTTCATTTCATCTGCCTCCTACCTATCTAATTGAGATTATCAAAATAGCAGGAGTTAAACAGAGCTTTTTAAAATATTGTTAATAATAGGTCAAAAACTGAAGATTAAAAGGATGAAGAAGAAAGTCAGAATTTCTTTTTTGTATATATTTATTTCAAGCATAGAAAGTCTGCCCCCTACTGGAATTTAATTTCCTGTTTTTCTTTATTAAATAAGTCAAAAATCCATCACAACATTCCACTGAATCACTCACTCTTGTTCTCTGTATTACGAGTGTTTGTAAAGTTTCTTATAAATTTTACAATCCGTATAGGGAAGTTACAATTTGACAGGATTTCATCATATTTTCCTGACATGGTCCAGCCCTATCACCAAAGCAATAAATCTGACTGTTGGTCTGCATTTATGTTGCATTTTAGCACATGATCGAAGGGGACTCTTCCCTCGGTTGCCATTTGTATTTGTTGAATTTGCTTCATTTTAAAAAGGATTGCTGAATGTGCTGCTGATCTGGCTAATTTGCTCATTTTATTCTCTTCAATGAAAGTTGGTTTCTTTTTTTAAATGAGCAAGACAATAATTGTGGATATAATTTAGGCCAGCTGCAATGAATTGCAGTTTAATGGAGCTTGAAGCAAGTTAGAAATTTTACCAGAAGTAAAAGAGTTTAGAATGGGAGTGATAGCACAAGCCTTACTAGAGTAGTTCCTACTTAATCAGTCGTAACTACAGATGTCATTCTTTGAGACAAACATGTCAAAGACGTTTTGTGATCCTTCACGGGCACATTATGTGTCTTTTTAAAATCAGTAAGTGATTAATAACCATCATCTTTAAGGCAACATAAATGTAGTCCAAAATTTCAGCACATGCTCCAATGCAAGGAAGACCAGCTAATGATGAGAATTATTGGTCAAGCAGCATGAATTATTTCATGAGTGTGCTTGGTCTTGACATTTTTATTTGGTAGAAGATGGAGGAGACTCTGAGTGGAAATGCAAAACAAGTCGAGCTTTGTGTAGGCTGTGCTTTAACTAACGCTTGTCAATTTGATGAAGAGATGACCCAACGATGACAAAGATGAGGTTTAGATGACAGAATGTCTCAAGGCTGTAGGAGAATTACATTAGATGAGAAGATCTTTTATTTATAGAATCATGAAAAATGTTTGACCTAAAAGGCAGTTGTTCAGCTTCTTTGTCAATGTTAGTTTAAAAAATGGTCAACTAGCGTAAACCCACCTTCAGCCTTGCAGATCATAGCTCTGTTGCCCTTTCAATGTAGTAAGAGATTCTGCATTTAGAATATTTTCATGTGGTGAATTCCAGACACCCCCCTCCCAATGCCTGTGGAATGATCACTTCCCTTGATGTCTTCCCTCTAATCCTTCTACCAGGTACTTTAATTGCATATCCCTTCTTTATTGATCCTCTGTTAATGAGAAATATCTTTTTAATTATAATTTTACACATAATACCCAAGCCTCTTCTTGAACTCCACAATTCCAAAGAAAAAATCCCAGCCTAATCACTCCTCCCCCAAAGGATAAAATATCAAATCATTTCTACCATTCTCATAATTGCATTCTCTCCATTGAAAGCGCTTGTTGCAGTGATTAGAACTGTAAGCAGTAATCAATCCATGGGTTTAACCTAGCATGGTATGAACACACCAATGCCCCTGAATGGCAAAAGCCCACCAAAAGTAGTGGATACAGCTCAGTCCATCACAGATAAAGCCCTCTCCGTCATTGATCACATCTACAGGGAGCACTCTCACAGGAAAGCAGCGTCCATCATCAGGGACCGCAAACATTCAGGCCATGCTCTCTTCTCACTGATGCTATCAGGAAGGAGGTACAGGAGCTTCGAGTCCCATGCCACCAGGTTTAGGAAGAGTTTTTAACCATTCAATTCCCAGGCTCATCAACCAATGTGGATAACTTCAGTCACTCCAACACTAAACGAATTCCACAACCTATGGACTCATTTTCTAGGACTCTGCAACTCATGGCGATATATCTTACTTAATTATTATTGCTTTTTAAAAAATACTATTTTATTTCTCTTTTTGCATTTGCACTACATGTTGTCTTTTGCACATTGATTGTTTGTGCCTCTGTGTGTGTGTAGTTTTTCCTATTGTGAGGGCTTGCAAGAAAATTAATCTCGGGGTAGGATACAATGACATATACAGTATTTACTTTGAATTTAAATTTCCAGCTCGAATATTCTATATCTCAAGGCCAGTGGCACTGAGGCTCAGCAGGGAAGGGTAAAGTCAGGCAGAGCAGTAGTTGGTAGGAGGCTCGATAGTTAGGGAGACAGAAAGAAGATTCTATGACTGACAGAGACAGCAGGATGCTGTTGCCTCCCAGGTGCTAGGGTCAAGGATGTCCCAGAGCAGTTGGAGAAGGTTCTCAGGAGGGAGGGTGAACAGTCAAAGATCATGTTGCAGATTGGCACCAGTGACATAGGTAGAAAGGGGGAAGAGGTCCTGTCCAGTGTGCATAGGGAGTTAGGGAAGAGGCTGAAGGGCAGGACCTCCAAGGTAGCAATCTCTGGATTACTCCCAGTACCACGTGCTAGTCAGGGGAGGAAAAGGATGATAGTACAGGTGAATGGCTGAGGGTTTAATGCAGGGGACAGGTATCAGATTTCAGGATCTTTGGGATTTCTTTTGAGGGGGTGGTATGACCTGTACAAAAAGATCACCTGAACCCTTGTGGGCAGGTTTGCTGGAGCTGTTGGGGAGGGTTTAAACTAATTTGGCAGGGGGATGGGAACTGACTGAGAATGGGACAATATACAAGTGTGTCTTGAGACTGTGAGAATAGACAGGCAGATGAAAGGGCAAAATGACAATCAGTGGGATAAGTGGAAGTGTAACCTGGGGGCAAGTTGCAAAGAGTGGTGAATAAAGGACTGGAGGTGTTCTATTTGATTGCAGGCATTATCCAGAATAAGGTAGATGATCTTGTAGTGCATTTAGAAATAGGCAGGTATGACTTTGTGGTTGCCATTGAGTCGTGGCTGAAAGAAAATCATAGGGATGAGAGTAGAAGAGCAATGGCTGGAGTTTCTGAGGGCTGAGAGTTTCAAAGATGAAGAAATACTTTAAAGGGAACATGAGGCAACTGTGGCTGACAAGGAAGTCAAAGACAGCATAAAAGACAAAGAGAGGGCATATAATATAACAAAAATGGTGGGAAGGTGGAGGATCAGGAAGTTTTTAAAAACCAACAAAAGGCAACGGAAAAATCCATCAAGACAGAAAAGATGAAATATGAAGATAAGCTAGCCAATCATATAAAAGCAATATGTTATCTTCAATGTAATAGAAATATCCTTCTTCCAAATGAACAAGACATGAATTTTATTTTTTTAGAACTACTTTTAATCTACCTGGAAATCAAAAGCAACAAAGTTATTTGTTTTATGCCCTTCCTGCTTCTTTAAGAGTTTTTTTTTAAATGAAAAGGTTTTTCAGACACATAAAGAATAAAAGAGAGGCAAGAGTAGATGTTGGACAGCTGGAAAACTATGCTGGAGACATAGTAATGGGAGACAAAAAGTTACAGACAAACCTGGTAAGTATTTAGTAAGTAAGTACTAGTAGTAGTAAGTTAGTGGTCTTCACTGTGGAAGATACTAGCTGAATGTCAGTGTTAGGGAGCAGACGTGAGTGGAATTGCTAGTACTAAGGAGAAGGTGCTTGGGAAGCTGAAAGGTCTGAAGGTAGATAAGTCACCTGGTCCAGATGGGCTACACCCTAGGATTCTGAAAGAGCTGGCTGAAGAGTTTGTGGAGGCATTAGTAATGATCTTTTAAGAATCTCTAGATTCTGGAATGTTTCTGGAGGGTTGGAAATTTGCAAATTGCATTCCACTCTTTAAAGACGGAGGGAAGCAGAAAAAGGAAATAATAAGGTTCAAACATGAGAAAACCTGCAGATGCTGGAAATCCAAAGTAACACACAGGAAATGCTGAAGGAACTTAGCAGGCCTGGCAGCATCTATGGAAAAGAATAAACAGTCAACATTTCAGACTGAGACACCTTCATCAGGAATTATAAGGCTGTTAACCTGACTTAAGTAGCTGGGAAGATATTGGAGTCCAATTAAGGGCGAGGTTTTGGGGTATTTGGAGACGCATGATGTTGATGTTGAAGGACTTCCACCATTTCCTCACCGTTGGTAAACTCCTGGGATTTTCAAAATAGTCTGTTGCTTGCAGCATCCGAGAGATAGTTTGCCGTAAAAAATATGCTTTGAATGTGGATATCACACCTTCGTCAAGTGGTTGAATCAACGATGTCATGTTAGGCAGCAGGAAATGCATTGTTACGTTAGGACGAATGCTGTCCAGATGTTTACGATGGGCTGGCGCATTGTCAAGATTCTGTTCCAGGCAGTAGCATGCAGCCTCAACAGCAAAATGATTAGCAAACCAATCTTAAAAGTGACCCATGCTTTCTTATTAGCTGTCCAGTGGACAGGAAGCATATTCTTACCCAACCCTTTAAGAGCAAGGGGGATTAGTGAATGGTAAACTAAGAGAGGCTTCATCCTACAGTCTCCTGCGACATTGGAACACAGAAGCAAAGTCAATCTATCCTTTGCTGCCTTGAAACCTGATGCAGTTTTTTCATCCTTACTTATGTAAGTGCATTTCGACATACACTTCCAAAAAAAACTGGTCTCGTCTGACACCGCCCTGTTTATAATTTCCAGCTTTTTTTCAAGTGTTAAAGCGGTTCTCTGCCACTTGGCTGATGGCCCAGGACTTGACATCGGACATCCAGGAGGCACAGTTAAATATTTCAAGCACAAAATCATTGCCGCATAGGTAAAAACAACAAAAGTTTAAGAGCGCAAGATTACACATCCATACATTGCCAAAATCAATGCGAGACTGGCGGGAGTGAAACTGTGAAGACGTGCGCACGTGACTTGTATTGGTGGGAAAGCAGGGCTTCTCGTCCATACAGTGAGACTGTGAGTTTTGGACACATATAAGGAGACATTGGTAGAAATAGGTTTCTCGCATAACTGTGAATCCACATCATCTGAAGACGCATATAACGAGGTTAGGGTGTATTTAAAACTCAGGTTAATAGACTCTTGATTAGTCAGGGTGTCAAAGGTCTCAAGGAAAAAGGTGGGAGGAATAGGGTTGAGAGAGATAATATATTAGCAGTATAAAAAAGGGCCAAATGGCCTAATTCTTCTTCTTTGTATGGTCTTGGGTGCTTATATAATGTCAGTACTAGCAACTCAAAATCCTGAGGCATAGAGTCTGCAGGTAAGACACGTAATGGAGGAGGTGCCATTACATTTATGACATTTTATTCAAGAAATGCATTATTTCAGTATTGAAGGAGAATATCCTACAATGCTCTTTAAATGAGCAAAAATTGTAGAGATTGGGACCAAAGCAGTGTGATTACTTGCCTGAGGTGTATACTTTAGAAATACAGTGAACAGGCGATAAAGGAACAAATCTAACAAACTTTAGGGAACTAGTAGAAATGTGATTAAAAATAAAGTTATTGTAACGGGATTTCAATTTTCCTGAATCTTAACTGGGTTTTCCTTAGCGTACGAGGCTTAGATGACGAGAAATAATTGGGGGGTGGGGGAATTCTTGAAGAGATGTTTGACATCATATGTAGATAGACCACTGTGAGAAAGAGAATTACTGGTCTTCATGTCAGAAGAGCAATACAGCACTACAAACTCACCTTTGGCACATCTAGTCTGTGGTGAACTATTACTCTGCCAAGTCCATCAACCCACAGCTGGTCCTTAGCTCTTCAAACCTCTTCTATCCATGTACTTAACCAAACTTCCCTTGAATGTTGAAATGGAACCCACACCCAGCACTTCCGCGGGCAGCTTGTTCCACACTCACACCACCCTCTGAGTGAAGAAGATCCCCTCAGGTTCCCCTTAATGTTTCACCTTTCAGCCTTAACCTACGCCTTCTAGGTCTAGTTTCACCCAAGCACCCAACGTCAGTGGAAAAACCCTGCTCACATTTACTCTATCTGTGCCCCTCATATTTCTGCATACCTCGATCAAATTTCCCCTCATTTTCCTATGCTAAGCTCCTTTCCCTATAACTTAGGTCCTTACATCTAGATATCATCCAGATTGTTGATAAAGATGGCAAACAACAACAGACCTAGCACCACTATCCGGCTTCTCCCGTCAAGCGGATGTCAAATACAATTTACTATCTCATTTTGAATGCCAAGCATTCTTGAGCTTCCCCGAAGGATCTTGTCAAAGGCCTTGCTAAAGTTCATGCAGGCATCATTCACAGACTTTCCTTCATTAACTTTACTGGTAACCTCCCAAGAAACTCTAAACTATTGTTAGACTCACCTTTTCTCCCCACCCTCTTCCCTCTGAATCACAGTGCTATTTCAAGGGCAAAGAGACAATTTCAAATGAGGTTGGAGGTGACATCAGATGCACAGCCACTCTGGCAGGGTCTGGAAAGACATTACTTCCTACAAAGCAAAACCCAATAGTATGAATGGCAGTGATGCTTCACTACCAGATGAACTCAACACCTTCTATGCCCACTTTGAAAGGGAGAACACAACTATGGCTGTGAAGATTCCTCCTACACCTGATGACCATATGATCTCTGTCTCAGAGGCCGATGTTAGACTGTCTTTAAAGAGAATGAACCCTTGCAAAGCAGAAGGGACCTATGGAGTACCTGGTAAAGCTCTGAATACTTGTGCCAACCAACTAGCGGGAGTATTCAAGGACAGTTTCAACCCCTCACTGCTAAGAGCAGAAGTTCCCACATGGTTCAAAAGGGCAATAATTGTACCAGTGCCTAAGAAGAATAATGTGAGCTACCTTAATGACTATCACCCAGTAGCACTCACATTGACAGTGATGAAATGACTAGACTGAACTGCCTCAAGAAGGACCTGGACCCATTGCAATTTGCCAATTGCCACAACAGGTCAACAACAGATGTAATCTCAGTGGCTCTTCATGTAGCTTTAGACCACCTGGACAACACCAACACCTATGTCAGGATGCTGTTCATTGACTATAGCTCAGCATTTAATACCATCATTCCCACAATCCTAATTGAGAAGTTGCAGAACCTGGACGTCGGTACCTCCCTTTGCAAATGGATCCTTGACTTCCTAACCGGAAGACCACAGTCTGTGAGGATTGGTGATAACATATTCTCCTCACCGATGATCAACACTGGCACACCTTAGGGTGTGTGTTTAGCCCACTGTTCTAGTCTAGATATACACATGACTGTGTGGCCAGGCATAGCTCAAATACCATCTACAAATTTGCTGACGATACAACCATTGTTCGTAGGATCGCAGGTAGTGATGAGAGGGTGTACAGGAGTCAGATATGCCAACTAGTGGAATGGTGCTTCAGCAACAACCCGGCATTCAATGTCAGTAGGACGAAAGAGCTGATTGTGGACTTCAGGAAGAGTAAGATGAAAGAACACATACCAATCCTCATAGAGGAATCAGAAGTGGAGAGAGTGAGCAGCTTCAAGTTCCTGGGTGTTAAGATCTCTGAGGATCTAACCTGGTCCCAACATATTGATGTAGTTATAAAGAAGGCAAGACAGTGACTATACTTCATTAGGACTTTGAAGAGATTTGGCATGTCAACAAATACACTCAAAAACTTCTGTAGTTGTTCCGAGGAGAGCATTCTGACAGGCTGCATCACTGTCTCGTATGGAGAGGCTACTGCACAGGACTGAAAGAAGCTGCAGAAGGTTGTAAATCTAATCAGCTCCATCTTGAGCACTAGCCTACTAAGTACCCAGGACATCTTTAGGGAGTGGTGTCTCAGAAAGGCAGCGTCCATTATTAAGGACCTCTAGCAACCAGGGCATGCCTTTTTCTCACTGTTACCATCAGGTAGGAGATACAGAAGCCTGAAGGCGCACACTCAGTGATTCAGGAACAGCTTCTTCCCCTCCGCCATCCGATTCCTAAATGGACATTGAAGCTTTGGACACTACCTCACTTTTTTTTTAATATACAGTATTTCTGTTTTTGCACATTTTATATGTATACTGTAACTGATTTAGTTATTCATTATTTTTTTTTCTCTTCTATCTTGTATATTGGTTTGAACTGCTGCTACAAAGTTAACAAATTTCACATCACCTACCGGTGATGATAAACCTGATTCTGAACCAGACTTAATTCCAGAGACCCGCCCACTGTGGCTGGCTGTTCATCCCTTTTCCCTCTCCTGACAGTCACACAGCTACCTGTGTCCTGCACCCTAGGTGTATCGACCTCCCTGGTTCTCTTGTCAGTCAACACCTCAGCCTCACAGACGATGCAGAGTTCATCCACTCCAGTTCCTCCCTGAAGAGGTCTGTAAGAATCTGCCGCTGGATGCGTTCTTGTAGGTGTATTCGTCTGGGACACTGGAGGTCTCCCTGTCTTCCCTCATCCTGCAAGAGGAGCATTCCACTATCCTGTCTGGCATTCCCACTAATCTATTTGCCAAATAAAAAGAAAGAAACTTAACAGCAACCTATTTTAGCCTCTGTCTCTCTTCACCAAAGCCTCACTCTCTCCTCTCTCAATACTGGCCCACTCACACTGGCTACTCCACTTAAACCTTTCTTTTTATTGGCCCTTGCCCAGTACCTAATTAGCCAACATTCTCAAGCCTGACAAACGTCCTGACTGACTCTGCTCACTTTTTCAAAACTCACACTCCATCTTGTCGTGGACAAAGTGGCAAGTCAACTAGAGAGAGGGCCAGTCAGAAACTATTTTGGAGTTAACTCCAGATATTTCAAAGTGGTCATGGAAAAAGAAAGGGAGAGATCATGAATAATGGCCCTAAATTGAGTGGGGGTGGGGTGAGTGTGGAGTCGAATTTCATTATAATAAGACTGAATTTGGGTAATGTACGCTGGGAGCATCAGCTTGCATGGGACTAAATCTACACAGGGGAACATTTAAAGAAGTATTGAGAGTTCAGGGTCAACATGCTCCTGTAAGAGTGAAAGTTAAGGGCAGTAAGTGTTGGGAACCCTGGATATTGAGGGGCATAGAGAGCTAGGTAAAAGCGAAAGAGGAAGCATAAAGCAGCTGTGGAGCAGCTAAGACAGAAAACCCATCTAGAGTATTAGAAGTCTAGAGTAATGTTTTAAAAAAAAAGAAAATTAGGATGACAAAGAGGAGTCAGGAAATATCATTCATAGACAGGATTAGGGTAAGCCCTGAGGCATTGTTATATTTATGTTATGGCCAAAAGCATAAGCAGGGAAATAACTGGGCCCATTAGGGATAAAGGGAGCAGTCTACTGGAGCCACAAGGTATAGGAAGGTCCTTAATGTATAGTTCCCATTGGTATTCGCAAGGAAAATGGACTTTGTATGGAATGACACGTCACCAGAAACATGCCTCTGCTCATTGGCTATTGGATTCTCTATAACTTTCACCTTTGGCCATTCTCCTCCTACCCTCTCCAATTAAGACAACCATAGTACTGTGGTCTTGACATTGCTGCACTCTGCAGAGGAATTATGCTCCCTTCAATTCAGGAATATTGGTTGAAACATTTAACCTTGCTTCCCCTCCACAGCACCTCCAGACTTGGGACAAAACTCTCTGATGTGCAGAGTGATGCCACCTCTTCACTGTCTTGTCACTTATCTAGACCAGGTCCAGAACCCTTTTCCACCATAGTGAAGCCTCTACTTCCAGACCAGGCCCAATATGTGCAGATTCAAGCTTTATCTTCAACACAGTGAAATCATCTTCCAAATATTGATGCAGGACAGAAACCCTGTGGGTCTGAGGTGCTCTGTCATACTTTTAACTGTTAGATTAATTTGCACAATAAAAGTTAAATGAAACTGAAAAGCAGCTCAGCATTCAGCATTTTCCCTTGTACTGATGCCAGCAAGCCGCTCACTGCCTTGTCTTTCGGTGACATCACATTTCATTTTTTCAGTTCTCATTCTTCATTTCCCTTTTTTTAATCTCACTTATATACTCCAGGTTTGACCTCTCACTGTTTCCTGCCTTCCCTCGCATGTATTCGCTGCACCAGAACTGTGTCTCTTCACCAAATCCACTAAAATCCCAAGTTTATTACAATACACCTTAAAACTGGAATATGGGCTACCTTCATAATGACGTAGCCCAGAGCCCTTATTGCTGCAGTGTAAACTAACAAAGTCAAAGTCAAGTTCAATCTGCAAAGAGTGAGACTTAAAACATGGCAAAAATACATCAAGTAACTGCTAGATGATGGATAAATGTTGACCAGGAATGGGATGTTCTTCTGATCTGGGAATTAGTATTCAGGAGAAAAATCATGCAGGTTAAAAGTACTGAAATGGATGTAGAATAAGAAACAAAATTGGGAAAAATAGAAGGTCTAATTGTGATGTGACTTTTTATTGAATGGTGAAGCAGTTGAGTGGGCTGTTCCTGCTCCTAACTCATGTTAATTATTATGTTCTTCCTATGTACCTTTGGAGAGTACAGTACATCAGCCCTGATTTCTGGTTCAACAATTGTTTACATGAGGTCATCTCTGACCCAGACAGGATTAGATCCCAAATCTACTCCTTCGAAATAATTAGGCGAGAGCTCACAGAGAAATGTCAATTATGTATTTTGTTAAAGGTTTTGAAATGGCAACATCTACCTCTTCATGAACAGGATATTCCTGGATTGGTGGATGCATGCAAATAGCTTTCTACTGTTACAGTAGAAATGCAATTTGCTCCATCAACCATTGTTGCCTGTAATGACAAAATGCAATAGGATACCTATGCCAAAAAAATCAAATAGATTGAAGCCATTAAACATAGGAGCAGAAGTAGGTCACCTGGCCCATTCAGTCTGCTCCGCCATTTGACCACGACTAATTTATTATTCCCTTTCAACTCCATTCTCTTGCCTTTTCCTCGTAATTTTTGACACTCTTACTAATCAGGAACCTATAAACCTATCTCAATGACTTGGCCTTCACAGCAGTCTGTGGCAATGAACCCCACAGATTCACCTACCTCTGGCAAAACAACTTCCTCCTCATCTCTGTACTAAAGAGAGGTTATTTTATTCTGAAGCTGTGCCCTCTGGTCTTAGACTCTCCAATGCTCATTCTAGGTAGGTATTTCAATATTTGGTAGGTTTCAATGAGATCCCCCTCAACCCGCTAAACTCCAGCGAGTACAGGTCCGGAGCCATCAAATGGTCCTCACACTTCAACTCTTTAATCCCTGACATCATTCTCATAAGCCTCCTCTGGACCCCCTCCAGTGCCAGTAGATCCTTCCTAAGATATAGGGCCCAAATCTGCTTACAATGCTCCAAGTACAGTCTGGCCAGTGCCTTATAATAACTCAACCTTGCTTTTCTATTCCAATCCTCTGGAAATGAATGCTAACATTGCATTTGCTCTCCTTTGTACTGACTGAACCTAGAAGTTAACCTTTACTGAATTCTGCACTAGAACTTCCAAATCCCTTTACATGTCCGGTTTTTGAATTCTCTCCCAATTTAGATTACACTCTTATTCCTTCTACCAAAGTCTATGGCCATACACTTCCCTACATTGTATTCCATCAAGAACCTCTTCACCCATTCTCCCAAGTTGTCCAAGTCCTTCTGCAAACTCCCTGCTTCCTTAACACTACCTGCCCTTCCACTTATGTTTCTATCATCCATGAATTTGGCAACAAAGCCATCAGTTCTGTCATCCATATCATTTATATATAATGTGAAAAGTAACAGTCCCAACACCAACTCCTAGGGAACATCACGAGTCACTAACAGCAAACCAGAAAAGGCATCCTCTATTCTCACTCTTTGCCTTCTACTAGTCAACTAATCTTCTGTCCATGCCAGTACTTTTCCTGTAATACCATGGACTTCTATCTTGTTTCCTGAAAGAATTCCAATAGATTTGTCAAACAAGATTTTCCATTAAGGAAACCATATTGATAGCAGTTTATAATATCATGTGCTTCCAAGTACTCCAAACCCTCATCCTTAGTAATGGACTTTCAAATCTTTCCAAACACTGAAGTCAGGCTAACTGGCCTATGATTTTTTTTGTCTTTTGCCTCCTCTGTTCTTGAAGAGTGGAGTGAAATTTTCAATTTTCCAGTCCTCTGGGACCATTCCTGACTCTACTGATCCTTCAAAAGATTATTACTAATGTCTCCGAAGTTTCTTCAGCTGACTTGTCTACCTCCAGACCTGTCAACTTCCATGCACTTGCTCCTTAGTTATAGGAATTACACTCAATTCTGCACCCCCGTCCCCGACTTTAATTTCTGGCATGCTACTAGTATCTTCCACACTGAAGACTATCCCAAAGTACTCAGTTTGACTGCCATTTCTTTATTTCCCATTTCTGCTTCTCTAGCGTCTACTTTTTCCAGCAATCTAATGTTCACTCTTGCCTTTCTTTTTATATATCTGGGAAAACTTCTGGTGTTCTCTTTTATTTTACTTGTTAATTTACCTGCGTATTTCATCTTATCTTTCCTTATTGCTTTTTTAGTTGCCCTCTGTGGTTTTTAAGAGCTTCCCAATCCTCTAGTTTCCCATTAGTTTTTGAAGTACTGTACTGTACTCTGATTTCATGTTGTCTTTGATTCCATTGTCAATCATGGTTGCTTCTGTGTTGCTGCATCTTGCAACGGAGGGATTAAATGATCCTGTCTGTTTTGAATTACTGCAGGAAACTCCTGTCGTTACTGCTATACCATCATCCCTGCTAGATTCCCCTTCTAATCAACTTTGGTCAGCTCCTCTCTTGTGCCACTGTTGTTACCGTTACTCAACTGTAGCATACATCCAATTTTTGCTTCTTTCTCTCAAACTGCAAGGTGAATTCTATCATATGACGATCACTGCCTTTTAAGGATTCCTTTATCTTGTTCCCTAATCAAATCTGGTTTATTGCATAATTTCAAATTCATAATTGTCTCTTCCCTTGTGGGTTCAATCACAAACTGCTCTAAAAAGCCATCTCAAGGACATTCTACAAACTCCTTTTCTTGGAATCCATCACCAAACTGATTTTTCCCATCTGCCTCCTTATTGAAGTCCCCCATGAATACTGTTTTATTATCTTTCTTACATACTTTTCCTTTCTAGCTGAACTGTTTCCTCTAGCACCTGATAACACCCTCTGTGTTTATTTTTTTAATAAGTTGCCCCTCATGTTCCTGTAATTGAAGAAGAACTTGGGACCTTGATAACTGACAGCACAGTCTATAGAATGTTTGAAGTCAAGAAGCCAGATGTTTTGGAGGTTTGAAACTAAACAGTATACTGCAATATACAGTATGCAAACAGTTTGCCTTATTTAGTAGCATCCCATGGACATCAATCCTGCAATATTTGTCATTTTGATGATCTGTGTGTACATCCATATTCTGTGAAGTTGTAAGTAGATGCCCCATTTTCTTCCTCAATAATTTAGATTTATTCTAAAAATGCTGTGACAGAATCATAATCCCAATCCTTTATTTCTGTGGTCAGTGATGCAAAAAAAAGTGCCCTGTTTCTGTTTTATTTTCTGTATAAGTTTACTTTTAGTTTGGAGGGCAATTGTAATATTAGTTGTAAAAATAGTACTTCTTAATGTTTAAATAGAGGACTTGTAGCATTTTAATTTTGTAGTAGTTTGTATGTTAAATTTCAATAGAATAAATGGCTAAGTCACCTAAAACTTGTCAATCTGAGAAAATGCATTTGCAAAATAAACACAAGACTACTGTATTGCTATTAAAACCTTATTTTCAGTTCTATTAACATGAAAGAGCAGTTTTGCGGAAAAACTGTGACACTGATATTGAAAATTGGCTCTTTCATTTACTAATCAGGTTTAAACGAAGAGTTGGTCCAGCTTCTACTCATTAGGGATGAGTTACACATGGAACAGGATGCCATGCTGGTGGATATAGAAGATCTTACCAGGTTAGTACTAGATTTAATGATGAATGAATAACTGGTTTCCTTTTCCTTGCAACGGTTGCAGCTACACAGTTGTGTACTTCCCCATGGAGCATACAGCATTTTCTGACATATTTTCCACATTGAATTGGTATGTATTTTCCCTGAAACAATTTCATCCTGTTTTTTAAAAAAAAACTACCATATTTTGGCTGACCGTATTTATTAGAAATCTGTCATGCAAAGAAGTCCCCTGCTGAACATTCACGGCTAGCTTGTTTATAGTGAAACAAAAACAAAAATTAATTTGGTGAGTTTTGATATACAAGTGTTCGTTCTTTGTGAAACGGAACGCTTTTTAAAATTTGCTGATGTGTTTCTGGAAAATTACTTCTGTGCCACAAGTCTGCTGGATTGCTGGAGCTGTTGATCTTTGAGCCCAGGAGATGTGCAGGAATGTGCCTTGGCTCTGCTGGGCAATATTCATTTCAGGTATTATGAAGCTATGAATGCATGTGTTTTTTTTCATCTCCACTTGCCTGAAGCTGAACCCAGTAGCTCATTCCAGGATTGTCCCCTAACCATACATTCTTACTAGATTTTGACTGATGAATTGCCAGTTTTTGGGTGATATGAGGTGTATCTAACTTAACTACATCCACCTCAGCTTCTGTAGGTCAGGTAA
Source organism: Hypanus sabinus (assembly GCF_030144855.1). Classification (NCBI taxonomy): domain Eukaryota; kingdom Metazoa; phylum Chordata; class Chondrichthyes; order Myliobatiformes; family Dasyatidae; genus Hypanus; species Hypanus sabinus. Next base: position 63,497,814 of record NC_082707.1, on the reverse strand, counting down.
TACAGAGCAGAATCTTTATAAAGAATCTGCCTCACAGGTCTCTTAAATCTCTTCCATCTTTATCTATATCTGTGCCCTTGAGTTGGCACTCCTCCAATCCCAGGGAAAAGAATATGACCGTGCACCATATCGACACCTATCATGACTCCATTTCCCTAACTTCTCTTTGTAACTCATTGTAACCTGCTTCACTTTCAAGCCATTTGCATACATAATAAATAATTTAAGTTCCCAGCAATGAGCCCTGGGGCAACCTGCTAGTAACACATCTTCACTCATAGAATTGACATTTGACCAGCACCCTCTGTGCTGCACATCATCAAGCCAATTCTGAATCCCATACAATCTAATTTCTAGATCAGCCTGCCATGCAGGACCTTGTCAGTAACCTTTCTACTGCCCAGTGGATAAACGATCCACTGTCTTACCTTCATCTATCCCCTTGGCTGCCTCTTTGAAAAAGTCCAGAAGGTTGTTCAGACATAACATCCCATGCACAAAGCTGCAGCAAAAGTCTTGGACATATGGAGAATCTCGAGATAAAAAGCGACGTTGCAGACTTGATATCATATAGTATTGTATCTACTAAATGTTTACCAATATTAACAAAAACTTCAACCTCACAGATATTGCTGTTTCAAGGGCATATAAAGAGAGGATGGAGACGGATGTCTTTCCACAATGTGCTTCAAATTGGAATGAACCCATGCAGGAAATGATATTTAAAAGAACAGCATACAATTCTTACAGATGCAATTTAAAGCAATTGTCCTAATTACCCTTTTATTGTAATTAAGGTACCCTGATTACTAGGCTTACACACTTTGGATGCTGCATGTACCCCTGTCTACTCTCTGACCTCCCTTTCTCAAGTCCCACCACCCTGCCAATCAAGTTTAAACCCTCCCTGGCAGCCAGAGCCGACCTTTCTGCTTGGATATCTGGTACAGGTTGCCTCTTCGCCAGAAGAGATGCCTGAATCTCTGCTCCCTGCACCAGCTCTTTAATCACACAGTAATTTCCCTGTCCTGGCACTGGGAGTAATCCAGAGATCACCACCCAGGAGGTCCTGATTTTAATTTCTTACCTAGACTCATTCTGCAAGACCACATTCCTTGATCTGCATGTTGTTTGTACCCCTGTGGTCAACGACCTCTATCTGTTCACCCTCCATTTCAAGCATTGTCAGCAGCTACTCAGAGACATACTTTGAGGAGCCAACACTCCATCCTGGCCTCTTCTGTGTGGCCACAGACCCCTGTCTCTCTGACCTTCCCAGAGATCCTGCTACCACTATCACCCTGAACGACTGTATACACTTTCCTGCTGAGTGTCAGAGCCAGTCTCAGTTGCGGAGACCTGACTGCTGCTGCTGGCCTCTGAAGGAACAGTCTCCAGAGCTATACGTGTCTGTGAGGGGAACAGCCACTGAGGAACCTTGCACCGACTGCCTGCTGCAGTTACCTTTCCTTGTGGCCGCCATCTACCCGAAGCTGCATTGGGGGATGTGACCACCTCACAACAGCTCTCATCTATGGAGCCCTCATGAGGCCTGTCAGATGATCCAGAGTACCTGCACTTTCATTTCTTTGACAGAGTCCGTTAGGAGGTGCCCCTGAGTGCACTTCCCACATCCATAAGGTTCCCTGACTTAACACATCTTGCAAAGAAGCATTCCACTGCTCTCACCTACCATCCTGCCAACGCTGGTTCAAGGTCAAAGGATCAACAGCACATGTGTTAAACACAACTTACTAAAATCCAATACTATACACCCTGACTGTTCTCAGATCCAATCTGTCACACTTGCCCTAAGAGAGAATCTCCATGTCATTCATTTGAGCATCTTGACTTTGCTGTGCTGACAGGGCCTGTACTTCACAACAAATCTTCCCTACCTTGCTATAAACTCTTTTCATATCTATGTGACTTGTGATCAAAACTTCAAATCAGATAAGTGGAAAGACAAACACACCTCAAAGGATGAAGCTTTCCAGCCAGTAGCGTATGCCTTACAATTTCCAAGAGAGGACTACGTTGTGTGGTTATTAAAAAGAATCCGTATTCGATTCACTTTGCACAGAATACTGAGAAGTCACAAGATGACCAGTCAGATTATATCTCGGACAGTCTGTCAGTTTGAATTTGCAGATCTCCAAAACACACTAAAAAAAAAGCAGAATGGTCCAATATCTGGTCACTGCAGCCCCATTTCCTGTTCCTTGGACATAGATTATCTTTACTGTGCAATGCCATGCTATCATTACAGCTTGATAAAAACTTCCATATGAAGTGTATTTGCTCTACACGTTATTTATGTATAAATGATGTAAGTTTTATGTAAAGTGTAATGCCACATGCTGCTACACCTGTGGCTTTGTGAAAACACCATTATTATACTCCAGGTTGCTTTGGGAGGCAAGAGACAGTGTCTGGGTCTCTGACAGAAACCTCTGCTCACCACAGGAGAAATGCCACATGACTGGATGTCATCAAATGTGGTTCATTTATTCAAGAGGGCTGTGAGTTTAATGTAAATACTAGTGGACTTGTTAGGCCATTTTCACATAACAAATGGTTGGAATCTGGAAGGCGTTGCCTGAAGAGATGGTGACAGTAGATACTTCATAAACTTGTATTTAAAAAAAAGACGAGCACTTACGTTTGGAAATCACCAAGATATAGAAGGTTTCTGCACTAAGCAGTGGAAATTGGGATTGGTTGTAGATGGGTACTTGATGATTGGCGTGAACATAGAACAGTACAACAAAGGAACAGATCTATGATGTGCTAATCTAATTAAGTTAATTGCACCTAATTAAATATTCTACCTGAGCATGGTCCATCCACCTCTTCATTCTCTGCATTCTAATGTGCCCAAGAACCTCTTAGACATCTCAATCATATCTGTTGGTGGGCTGAAGAATCTGATTCTGCGCTTTATTGACCTGTAATGAATAACAGTCTCACTGACTTTGCCCAACTTAGTTCTCAAAAGCCATTCTGGCCCAGATGTTACAACTGTGTACTTCCGTTTTATTTTATCCTGCAAGTAGCTAAGAAATGTAACTGATAATTTAGTAATTTTGGTAATTTAATTGGTCTTCATTGTGTCCAGGCATCTGGAAAGAGAACAGTTAATTAAGCCCGTTTCTGGAACTCCTAAAATTAACTTCCTTTTTTTGAATCAGATATGGTGAGGCTGAAAGATTATTTGTCATCTGACCGGAAGGCTGACCACCAGCAATAGATTGCCAGTCGCCTTTGACATCCATCATTCAAGGCTGAACTAAAATTGATATTATGAGTTTTATTAATCAAGCTTTCATTAAAAGACATTTATAAGTGCACCATATTACCAAAAAGTGACATTACATTGGTGAAACCTTTGACTTCTCTTTTCTATTCCCCAGACATGCTGAAAGTCAGCAAAAGCACATGGCAGAGAAAACAACAACCAAGTGAAACTGAGAAACCCTCCAACAAGCAACGAAGCTGGAGGGGAAAAAAAAGCTAGATTTTATTTTGCTTCTGTGGTTGTAAAATGCTGACGCTCAAGATGGTGCACTTGAAGAAAATCAGTGTTAGTCATTGGTACTGTTTGAAGCTTTATGTCCAGTGATTGGCCTATGCTTCCTGTATAATTTATTTTAATATGATTACATTTGTCACTGAGTTGTATCAGGCATTTCAGTAAAATGTTGGTAACTGATATGCAAAATAGTAAAAGAGCAGGATTGGAAGATATATAATGTAGTTAAGAGCAGCTGACTTCTGACTCCCTTCAATTTTAGTTAAACAGTATTTTACCATGGGCCTCTTTTTATTCTTCACAGATGGTAGTTTTAAACAAATAAACTTTATTTAAAGGTGCTATTAAAGTCAAAGAATACATGCCTGCCTTGTAGTGAAGTTGTAGCTATTGGTGATTAGATCACAACAGGTTTTCAACATTTTGTAAATGTTGATGAACTGATGACCATTTTAAAGTGTGTTAATATAATTTCAGTCAACTGGATTCAGAAATGTTATGTACAAATATGTAAAATAAAAAAATAAAATTTGTTTCCTATGATATACTTAACATTAATCTTGCTCCATGTTCTGTTCAAGTTGTTAAAATAGGATTGAAAAATATTAAGGCTTATCTCAAGCAATTTTGATCAGTAATGTCAACTGTGATCATTATACTGAAAACAGACTACAGATTCACCCCAGGTCATGAAAACCAGACTGCAATTAGTGGCCATTTTATTAATTACAGCTGCTTGTTAATGAAAATATCAAATTGGCCAATCATGTGGCAGTAACTCATTGCAGAAAAGGATGCAGGCATGGTCAAGAGGTTCAGTTGATGCTCAGACCCAGCATCGGAATAGGGGAAGAAATGTGATCTAAGTGACTTTGACCATGGAATGATTGTTAGCGCCAGAGAGGGTGGTTTGAGTATCTTAGAAACTGCTAGTCTGCTGGGATTTTCACGCAGAGCAGTCTTCTTGAGTTTACAGAGAATGGTGAGCAAAATAAAAACCATCCAGTTCTGTGTGTGAAAATGCTGTGTTAATGAGAAAGGTCAGAGGAAAATAGCCAGACTGATTTAAGCTGACATAAAAAGCGGCAGCAACTCAGATAACCACGTATTACAATGTTGGTGTGCGAAGAACGTCTCTGAATGCACAGCATTTGAACCTTGAAATGGGTGGGCTTCAGCAGCAAGAGAGCACAAACATACACAGTGGCCACATTATTCGGTAGAGGAGGTGCATAATAAAGTGACCACTGAATGTTTGTACAGCCCAGAAATACAAACAAACCTTTTGAAGACAAGTGGATATGGATTTGCTGACTATTTCAAAACTGCAGGAATCTTCTGTCTCGCAGGAACTCAGTTTACGGCCGCATTTCCAACTTGCAAATTGCTGGAGTTACAAGCAAATAATAGGGATGAAATCCTATCATAGCCTGTATATTGATCTTTCAACACACACATTTGGAAACAGTACATGATCAGCAAAATATTACATATTACACAATTCTTTAAAAATAGTTTAGGAAACATTAGAACATCAGAATTTGTATTATGTATTCTATTTAAAAAGTTTGTCCAGGTGAGGAAGATAAGGAATGGTAGGGTGAAGGAACCATGGGTGACAAGTGAAGTGGAAAACCTAGTCAGGTGGAAGAAGGCAGTATACATGAGGTTTAGGAAGCAAGGATCAGATGGGTCTATTGAGGAATATAGGGTAGCAAGAAAGGAGCTCAAGAAGGGGCTGAGAAGAGCAAGAAGGGGGCATGAGGGCTTGGTGAGTAGGGTAAGGGAAAACCTCAAGGCATTCTTCAATTATGTGAAGAACAAAAGGATGACAGGAGTGAAGGTAGGACCAATTAGAGATAAAAGTGTGAAGGTGTGCCTGGAGGCTGTGGAAGTGAGCAAGGTCCTCAATGAATACTTCTCTTCGGTATTCATCACAGAGGGAACTTGATGATGGTGAGGACAATGTGAGTGAGGTTGATGTTCTGGAGCATGTTGATATTAAGGGAGAGGAGGTGTTGGAGTTGTTAAAATACATTAGGACGGATAAGTCCTCGGGGCCTGACGGAATATTCCCCAGGCTGTTCCACGAAGTGAGGGAAGAGATTGCTGAGCCTCTGGCTGGGATCTTTATGTCCTCGTTGTCCACGGGAATGGTACCAGAGGATTGGAAGGAGGTGAATGTTGTCCCCTTGTTCAAAAAAGGTAGTAGGGATAGTCCAGGTAATTACAGACCAATGAGCCTTATGTCTGTGGTGGAAAAGCTGTTGGAAAAGATTCTTAGAGATAGGATCTATGGGCATTTGGAGAATCATGGTCTGATCAGGGACAGTCAGCATAGCTTTGTGAAGGGCAGATCATGCCTAACAAGCCTGATAGAGTTCTTTGAGGAGGTGATCAGGCATATAGATGAGGGTAGTGCAGTGGATGTGATCCACATGGATTTTAGTAAGGCATTTGACAAGGTTCCACATGATAGGCTTATTCAAAAAGTCAGAAGGCATGGGATCCAGGGAAGTTTGGCCTGGTGAATTCAGAATTGCCTTGCCTGCAGAAGGCAGAGGGTCGTGGTGGAGGGAGTACATTCAGATTGGAGGGTTGTGACTAGTGGTGTCCCACAAAGATCTGTTTTGGGACCTCTACTTTTTGAGATTTTTATTAATATGCACACACCTGCCTGCGCAAGGATTCACGGTCATGGTAGTCTTTCTTGGGGTAAGCACAAGTTTAAAGCGGGTGCCTTTTATCGTAAAAGTGAAAATCCGGATTTATTTTGGTTAGTGAAAACAGGTGCTAATGTAGATCTTTCGTAAAAGTGAAGCGGTGTAAAGTGAACTTTCGTAAAGCAATGGACACCTGTAACATACAATTTATAAAAATTATACATATCTGAGGTTGTACATATTTAGTAAAGCAAGATAAAATTGAGATGATTTAGTCCTTTAAGTAATTGAGTAGTGAATACAATATAAGAGTTGCAGTTGAGTCACAATTTTACATGAGTGTTTAGGGCCCTAGAAAGCAGACAGGAGGTAAAATGGCAAATGTTGCAGTTGCATGGAAAGAGGCTGTGACAGGGGAGAAGACATTGTGGGTGAAGGAAAATTAAGGTTGAATGCAATGGGAATTTTGAATTCTGAAAGGGGTGACACAGCTACTACAGCAGCTACCTGCAGTTCCAGGAACCCAGGTATATTCCTGAGCTCTGATGCATTCTGAACAGAGTTTGCATCTTCTCCCTTTGACCACATGGATACTCCAGGTTCCTCTTCCACATCTCAAAAACAGATAGCGTGGCAGGTGAAGGCGCCACTGTGAAGTTCTCCTCATGTAGAGATGAATGGTAGAACCTGGGGGTGGCTGGGAAGTGCTGGACTGTTAAGATGATAATGTTGGCATAGATTTTATGGGCTGAAGAGCTGTATCTCTTCATGTGAGGGATGGAAGGTCTAGAATGTAGAACAGAAGATAGAGCATCACAGTGCAGCGCACTGCCAGAGAAACCAGGTGCAACAGAGTGTGGACAACACAGAAAAATTAGTTTAATAAGTCACCTCACAAAAATTCTACTTAGAATCATCATGCTCAGAATAAGGAACAAAATTAAATGAGAGATCAGTGAAGCACAGTGCGGCTTTGTCAAAGTGGTATTTATCAAATACCACTTATATTCTCAGGAATATTATCGAACGGTCAATAGAAGTACAACAAGGCCTATACTTCTGTTTCATTGACCACACAAAAGCCTTTAACACAGTGAAACTCTAAGTCATCATGAAAATGCTTAAAGATATTAATATCGACAGAAAAGATCGAAGAATAATCAGGAATCTCTACTGGCAACAAAGTGCAGCCATACGGATAGACGAGATTGAATATCAGCTGATAAAGCGAGGAGTCAGACAGGGTTGTGTTCTAACACCAGATCTGTTCTCCCTGTACAGTGAAAGCATCAAGAGAACCATACAAGGCCTACCTGGAATAAGTACAGGAAGATACAATATCAGCAACCTCCGCTATGCGGCTGATACAGTACTGACAGCAAACAGTGAAGTAAATTTACAGAAACTAGTATCTATTATCAACACAGAGAGCGAAAGACTTGGCCTAACCTTAAACAAAGAGAAAACTGAAGTAATGGTAATGTCAAAGAAACCTGATATCCCAAACTGTAGGATTGTATTGGGAAATGAAATCCTGAAACAAGTTCACAACTTCAAGTACCTTGGATCATGGGTAACATCTGATGGCAAATGCAAAACAGACATAAAAGCAAGAACAGCAATGGCAAGAACTGCATTTACGGAAATGAGAAACATCCTAACTAACAGGAAAATAGCAATTGACATCTGCCTTAGAACTCTCAGCTGCTAAATTCTTCCTATATTGATGAATGGCTGGGAGTCATGGACCATCACAAATGCAATGGAAAAAAGAATCAATGCAGCAGAGATGTGGTTCCCCAGAAGAACGCTATGCATATCATATACAGACAGGATAACCAATGAAGAAGTTCTACAGAGAACAAAAACAAAACAAAAACATTACTTAAACAAAGCAGAAAACAGCAATCAAAATCCTTTGGACACATCATGCGAAGAGAGATATTAGAACATTTAGTTCCAACTGGACAGCTGGAAGGAAACAGAAGCAAAGGCAGACAGAGAATGAGAGATGGATTAACATCATGGTTAGAAACAGGGGAGGCAACAACTACAATTCGGAGGGTCAGGGACCGTGATGGATGGAGAGACATGATCACCCACGCCGAACGGCAAGGCTCCTGAATGTAACCATCCTGTCAAATCGCACTGCCACCCTGAGGAATCTTGGGCTTCACATCTATAGATCTCTATACTCCTTCACACTGTTAAGAATCCTGCCATTAACCCTGTATTCTGTCTTCCAGTTCAATCTTCCCAAGCGAGTCTTTTCACACTTTTCCAGACTGAACTCCATACACCACTTCTCAGCCCAGCTCTGCATCCTGTCAATGTCCTGTTGTAACCTACGACAACCTGTTACATTATTCACACCACCAGCAAACTTTGTGCAGTTCGCAAACTTACTAACCCACCCTTCCCACTTTCTCACCCGTGTTATTTATAAAACTCACAAAGAACAGGGGTCCCAGATCATACCCCTGCCAAACAGCACTGGTCATCAACCTTCAGGCGGAATATGCATCCACCACTTCCTGTGTACGAGCCAATTCCGGATCTATACAACTATTTCTCCGGATCTCACTTTCTGAGTGAGCCCACCATGTGGAACATTGTCATATTCCTTACTAATATCCATATTCACCATTTCCACCACTCTGCCTTCATCAACGTTGTGCCACTTCCGCAAATAATTCAGTCGAGTTCATGAAGCATGACCTGCCCCTCACAAAGCCTTGATGACTATCCCTAATCAGACTATGCTTCTCCAAATCCCTGTAAATACTCTCTCTAAGAATCTTCTCCAATAGTATGCCCACCACTGTCTCATACCTTCAGAAGCGATCCCATTGATCTACAAATCTGAAATCCTGACCGCTGAAGCCATACTCCAGCCACACATTCATCTGCCAAATCAACCTGTTCTTACTCTCACTGACACAGACAGCAAACCAGAGATTACCACTCCTGAAATCCTGGTTTTTAGATTCCTACCTATGTCCTTAAGTTAAAAATACATTTATTGTCAAAGTATGTATATCACATATAACCATAAGATTCATCTTCTAGCAGCCAGCCACAAAGAAACACAATACATCCCATTAAAAGAAAACCCACATAACAAGGACAGTCAAACACCCAATGAGTAAAAAAAAGAACAATTCATGCAAACAATGAAAAAGTAAACAAATAACACACAGAACATGAACCGCAGAGTTCCCCGAAAGTAAGTCCACAGCCATGGAGCCAGTTCAGAGCTGAAGTGAGTGAAGTGAGTCCAGAAGCCCAGTGGCTGCAGGCCACAGCCATGGAGCCAGTTCGACGCTGAGGCGGAGTAGTGAGCTGAACACTGGTTCGTCATTTGCTCTCCAGCTTGACTTTTTAAAATCTGGCTTGACGCTGAAATCAGCCAAACATCGGTTCTTTTTTTTTTGCTCTTGGGTCTGGACCCTGCTCCCGCCACTTTGATCTGGCTCCAGATCCATTCCAGCAATGGCTACCACAGCCATACCTACATCCTCGAGAGTCCAGTTTGCTGAATCCTTCAGGATACTGCAGAAACGCCAGGTTGCACAGACAGTTCAAATGGGCAACTTCCAAATGGAAATAATGGGCTGTGGATTGCAGTGATCAGAGCCCAGAAAAGGTGTAATTAATAGAATAGTTAGCGGTTTTGTTTGCTGCCTGTAAAGCCTCACTGCAACTCATCGATGCCATCTTCACGTTTTCTCTTCAGGACCTCATGCCTTTTCCTAGCTATGTCATTGTTATGTCTTCTGACTGCTCCCCCTCCCCTTAAGAATGCTGTGGATTCAATGTGATATGTCCCTGACTGTGGCACCTAGGAGGCAACAAACCATTCGGGAGTCTCTATGTCCACAACATCTTTTGTCTGTTCTCCTTACTATTGAGTTTCTATCACCACCGCTCTCCTCTTTCCCCCCCCCCCTTCCCTTCTGAGCCATGGAACCACTCAATGCCAGAGAACTGGTCACTACAGCTTTTCCCTGCATTCTCCCCAACAATATCAGAAGCATTATACTTGTTACTGAGGGGAACACCCTGCACTGGGTGCCTATCCCCATTGCCCCTCCTGATGGTCACCCAGTTGTCAGGAAGGTGCAAGTACATCCCTGTATCTTTTAATAGTCAACCCCTCAGCTTTCCAAATGTTCTGGAGTTCATCCAGATCCTGTCCCCAAAATCTGGAAGCTGAAGATAGATGCACTTCTTGCAGGTGTAACTGTCAGGGACACTGGAGGTCTCCCTTTCTTCCCACGTCCCACAAGAGGAGCACTTTCCTATCTTGACTGGCATTCCCACAGCTCTAACTGTGCAATACTATTAAAAAAACTTGCCTTAGCCTCCACCTCTCCTCCTCAAAGCTTCTTGAGCCCAAGCCTCCAACTTCCCACTCTAACCTTGGCCCACTCCAAAAAAAACTGCATTGCTTAAAACTAACATGGTCCTTGCAAAGTGCCGAATGATCCACTTCTGGTATGTTGGGTATAGGAGAGGAAGAACTGCCTGTAAGGTCGGTAGGATGGAATTTGAGTTAAGGATAGTCTTTAAAAACAGAAACAGCCACAGATATTGGAATCTGATATATAAATATTCAGTGCATCAGGCAACGTAGCTGAAAACTATTCACATTTCTGACCTATGATGCTTCTTTACAACTGATGCAAACATTGTCGATCCAAAATGTTAACATTATGTCTGTGTCATTAAGGATGAAGGAAAATGTGTTCCTGAACGCCAAAAATTACTGAGTGTGCCTCTGTACATAAAACTTGGTAATGTTCTGCAACTTGAATAGTTCACTGACAGTCACTGTTGAAGGCAGTGATGTGGAATGTCCTTCCTGACATGGTAGTTAGTAACCGGGGTAGGGTGATTATTCCATGCAGCGTACTTAGGAAAATAGGAGAGAGGTTAAAATAAAGTTAATGCATGATATGGTGGGAAAAACCAGATCGGACAATTACTTCACGCCCTGCTGAGGCAGCAGGTTTACTTAGTGTATGTTATATTCACCGAAATATCACTAATCTACATTACAACTTTTCAGAAGCCACTACTAGAATAATGATAGTTTGACATTCAGCTTGGCTCTTTGGTGACACAAAATTATTGATTTCTGTGCATCTCAAACTTTGACATTTCAGCCAGTATCTCTGTAAACTGCATTTAATTCACATCCAAGCGCAGTCAATTTACTGGATCACAGAGTAAAATAATTCCTCTCTTTTTGTAATTCATTCATTCCGGTGGAGCAGAACCTTCCACTATAAAAACTATAAATAATGAAGACTAAGAGGAGAGATTAAGATTAAAGAGACCCATGTCTGGAGGTATTTGGGAAAGAAATGATTTGAGATGAAATATAGTGAATGATACTCAGGAGCAAAAACGGTATGGAGGGTAGATATTGTAAATAGTACACAGGGTTACGACTGGTATGATGGTAGGGTGGTAAACAGTACACAGGACTTAGAGGGAAGCTGTTCTCATTCATAGGCCAGGGGACCGAGGTTTAAAGCAAAAGGCAAAAAAATACAACTTGGTATGCAGAATGTGGTCACTAACTGGAACTCACAATGTCTTGTAAGGGTGATGGTAACAGAGTCAGAACTTTTAGAACATAGAACTTAGAATAGTACAGCACATTACAGGCCCTTCAGCCCACAATGTTGTGCCGACCCTCAAACCCTGCCTCCCATATAACCCCTCACCTTAAATTCCTCCATTTACCTGTCTAGTAGTCTCTTAAATTTCACTAGTGTATCTGCCTCCACCACTGACTCAGGCAGTGCATTCCATGTACCAACCACTCTCTGAGTGAAAAACCTTCCTCTAATATCCCCCTTGAACTTCCCTCCCCTTACATTAAAGCCATGTCCTCTTTAACTGAGCAGTGGTGCCCTGGGGAAGAGAGGCTGGCTGTCCACTCTGTCTATTCCTCTTAATATCTTGTACACCTCTATCATGTCTCCTCTCATCTTCCTTCTCTCCAAAGAGTAAAGCCCTAACTCCCTTAATCTCTGATCATAAACCATACCCCCTAAACCAGGCAACATCCTGGTAAATCTCCTCTGTACCCTTTCCAATGCTTCCACATCCTTCCTATAGTGAGGTGACCAGAACTGGATACAGTACTCCAAGTGTGGCCTAACTAGAGTTTCATAGAGCTGCATCATTACATCGCAAATTGTTTAAGTTGTCTCTTAAACTCTATCCCTTGACTTATGAAAGCTAACACCCCATAAGCTTTCTTAACTACCCTATCTACCTGTGAGGCAACTTTCAGGGATCTGTGGACATGTACCCCAAATCTCTCTGCTCCTCCACACTACCAAGTATCCTGCCATTTACTTTGTACTCTGCCTTGGAGTTTGTCCTTCCAAAGTGTACCACCTCACACTTCTCCGGGTTGAACTCCATCTGCCACTTCTCAGCCCACTTCTGCAACCTATCAATGTCTCTCTGCAATCTTCGACGATCCTCTACACTATCTACAACATCACCAACCTTTGTGTCGTCTGCAAACTTGCCAACCCACCGTTCCCAATTCTGGTAAGTGAACTTACACTGTACATACATTATTTCTACTTTATATAGGCTGTGTATTTATCATTTCATTCCTGCTTTTACTATGTTAGTGTTACTTTAGGTTTTATTTTATGTGCGATTTGGTATGATTTAGTTGTTATTTTTTGGGTCTGGGAACGCTCAAACATTTTTCCCATATAAATTAAAGGTAATTGCTTCTTCACCTTACGCCATTTCGGCTTACGAAAGGTTTCATAGGAACGCTCTACCTTCAGATAGCGGAGGAAACCTGTATTGAATGGAATTGAATTATGGGGAACTTCTTCAGATATACTGTAAACATGCATTACATATATAAGCTCACTTAACAAATGTTTGATAAAACCCAAGTGACTTTGCTGCAGAGTGTCTTGGACTTTGACTCCCTTTGTAACAATCTAACTTAATGCTCAAAAAGAGGAAAGAGAAGATAATTATGATTCTTAGTTGGAAATGATAAATTAAGGCAATGAAATAGTTGCACCACTAAACTGATGAAGCCAATGAACAAATATATACCAGATGGGCTTATGGCTAAAATTAACCATGTGAAACTTCCTGATTTAATCTAAAGACATCTGGATGAGTTTGATACTGTTGCTTTTATAAGTTAAAGGGGAAAATATACAAAATAGGCCATCACTTATGACCACAAATGATAATTTACTGGAAATGGTATGAAATTGGCCACTTTTTTATGATTTAAATTTTATTGAATTCTGTTACAAATTTTCCCCAAACCCTTGAGTCAGTGGTGAAATTATGTAAATCATTGCTTACAAAACCTAAAATTATCCATAAAATAAAAAAAACAAACATGGCAGAAATAAATATCAATATAATAATCGTGTGTGTCTATTTAGACCTCTAATAATATAAACTGCCATTCAGCAATGTGCTTCACCACTACTTTCCCCCTAGGAAGCCTAAGTATTTGCCCCATTTTTGTGTATAGATGTCCAAACTATCAAACTGTTTGTAAGACATGCGTTCAAAAGCTGCCACTTTGGCTATTTCTGTGGCCCACTCCCCCCAAGTTCCTCCAACCTCTAAGTATAATTTGTCTTCCTACCATTATACTTGTCTGGATCCAATTTTGAGAGTGGTTATGCCCAAATAACCCAAGTGTGTCTCCCAAGACAAAAACTCTGGTGCAGGAAGGGAGTTGAATACCTGAAATTTCACCAATATACTTATGTATCATAATCCAAAATTCTTGAATTCTGGGACAGGACCAAAGTGTATGTACTAAGTTTCCTTTATCCGCCTCACAGCGGCAGCATTCAGGGGTATGTGGCCTTGCTGGAGTCCAATTAAAAACGGTGTAGAATCTTAAGCTGAGTAAGGCGCACCCTCAGGTCTTTTGACATTGTTTTGACATTTTTGCAAATTTTGTCCCACTCACTTGTCTCAAAAGTCACACTCAGGTCTGTTTCTCATGCTCTTTTAAGGCCTAACAGAACTTTGTCCCCGGAGATTCGTGTTAAAGTTGAGGCTTTGTGACCTTTACCATATGCAGCCAGTACATAGACAGTATCGTAGCAACTTGCGGGGGTTGCTGTGTAGGAAATTTGGCTGCTGAGTGTTACAGATACATTGCACTTGCTGGAGAACCCACAGAATTCTCTGCAGTGACCAAGATTATTTTGGTTCCTTATCGTGTTTTGACAGTAGACCTTTGAAATTAAGCCATTGGTTGATTCTGTTAAAATGCAACAGGGACTTATGCAGAAACAACAGTTTATAATAAGGCACTTGAAAACACAGGCATATGTACACATCCTCCACTTGCCTTCATGATTAGACTGCCTGAATTCCTGCTTGTTTCCCATCATCCACATTATCCTATCTCTACATGCCTTAATTTTCAACCAGATTTGACATTGAGTCATTTGCAAAAACATACCATATGGATGAAAAACTCAAGTTCTCGGGTGTAATGCCTGCAAATATTCTACAAAAATCAAACAAGTTATTTGCAGTTATAAATATCATCCATTGAACTGAAACAGGAAACAAAACTACGTAATACAGAAGGATAGGACAAGATTATTACCACAAGTACATTATAAAGGGTTCATCTTGGTGCTTGTCGAATGTTTCACCACCGTGGCCTTGAGCATACTGCGTGCAAGTGCAATATACTGTGGGAATACAATGGATCAGTTAGAATACAGCTGTGGGAACATGAAAGTTAGGCGAGCACGAATTGGAACTTACGTAGAAAGGTAACAAGTGACGAATTGTTCTGGTTCGGTGGTTTGAGCTGGTGCTGACGTTTTGGTCCACCTACTGCAGCATTTCATATCAGTGGGGAAAGCATGTAAGTGTCGCCGTTGGGAGGGATCGTTTCTTGGAAATGGCACCACGGATTGACAGAATGAGAAACGTGCTGCAGTAAGAGGGACCCAGGCATACTTAGACAAGTATCTTAATACTTGCTCTGTTCTGTCCTAATAATCAAAGTTGTGTAGTTCAAGGCACATAATTGGAGTTTGGGTCTTTCTGTCTTACCAAGCCAATCTGAAAACCATCTTTGTAACAAGACACTTCGGCATAGTCAGCAAAGAAACTGGTGGATGCTTAAAACTAAGTGTAAGAAAGATCCCCATACAAAGAATAGTAAGCAACAGGTTGGGCCAATATCTCTGCAGCTTTTGGCAGCCTGGCCAATTTGCTGGTGAACCATGGCTTGCCAATGGACTGGGACAAGCTGGATGGGACACCATCTCATGTCCATACTACAAGAGTGAGAGTTCCCAGATAAGACCTTGACTGAGGAGATGGAGGAAAAGGGTGTTGACATTGTCTGTCGCCTGGCCACGTTTCAGCAGCTGGAAGCAGCTTGATTGGCTAATTGGCAGCAGGGCCTAGTGAAGATCAGCATTCTTATTTTATGAGGCAATGACACAGATACATAGGATAGGGCATTTGGGTTGATGGTAAGGACTGTGAGGAAAGGGTGGAAAGTCACCCTCCTACCTATATCCTCAGCCCTTGAAAGCATAAACAACTAGGGATACTACATCCACAGCAACATGGTTTGACCACTCTCCCTCTCCGAGTGCCCCTCAGCTTGCAGGGTCTCCCAGCAGTCCAGGACAATTCCACACCACATTAGCGGGGTGCTTTGGACATGGAGGAAGGTGGGGTGATCTTACCTGGCCAGGAAGTGGGCATCCTGAGAGGATTGTCATCAAACTATGGTAAACCATGTCCTATGAAGATGTCTGGGAAGGAAAGGACTTTGTGGGAAAGAGTAACAGCCATGGTGAAAGTTAAGCGCCCCTGCCTGTTACACTGGGATTTAAAGCCTCAAGAAAAGTGAACACAGTGAGACCAAGTCTCTCTGCCAATGGGCTGCCTGAGCATTGGGATTTATGAGGGTGCGGATGGCTCACTGGAAGATTGAGAGTTCATCTTGACCATGGTAGGGTAAATGTGACAACTCCACCCCCCTCCCCCACCTGAAGGAAATAGAGCTGGCAGAAAGAAGGATAGTAGATTGGAGAGGTTGGATCAGGGTTTATAGCCGGGTGAGAATGACAGAGAAGCAGAATGGAGGGGGGGGGGGGCCGCACCTGACCCGTAAGGAGATGTTTTTAGCCATGCTCAAGGCAGGCATCCTGAAGGAATGGGTGGAAGGGGTACCTACCACTGCCTTGTTGCTTTATGGAAAGACCATAATAAACCAAGAAGGGATGAGTTGGTAAAGAGGACGTACAAGAAAGAAAATATAGAAATGCACATTAGTATCAGTAAAGCAGAGGCTAAGTGTGTAATCTGGGGAAGAATCGTCCAAATGTGGCAAGAAAGATGGGATGGAGAGGGGAAAGGGAGGCATTTATATCAAATACAGAAGAGTGTTACAGGTACTAGGGTAGGTAGTGGATACAGAAGAGAGGAAACTGTGTGGACTAGGTTAAGGCTGGGGCACTGTGCACTAAACAAAACATTGAAAATGATACAGAAACACCAGACAGGTTTGTGTGAGGAATGTCAGGAAGAGGAGTCAGAGAAACATGTAGTTCTGGGTTGGCAGGAAGTATGGGATACGGAGAGAGATGATGAGAGTTAATCTAAGGGAATTGGGGGTGCAGGAATTCACATTAAAAGGGTTACTGGGCATGGGTGAGAGGGCACAGGTCAGGGTACTTTTAGCTTTCTTAAGGGATACAGGGTTTTTTTTTATAGGATATGATGGATATGCAAGAATAGGGTACTAGGATGGCCAAAGAAGGAAGGATAAAGTGTAGATTAGGGTATGTGTGTGTGAAAATGGGGGAAGGGATTTAGAATGTAAGCCTATCTTCTGATCCACCCTCCGGAGCAGAAGGTGGCAGTAATGCTGGGTGCCAACCGCCGTAAAACAAGATGAGGAAGAAGAAATCAAGAAGGGAGAGGTGTTCCAGGGTTATGTGGGGAGGAAAGGCCCTGTTGACTCCCCAACCAATTGGGGTGGGGGTGGGGGGAGAGAAAAAGGATCAGCAGTAGGACTCGAGCAGCAGTTGGCACCCTCACACCCTGATCCAGTATGGGGCATTGCCAAAGCTCCTGGCACATATGTTTGCAGTCAGGGGATCTGAGGCCTTACAGATGTACTTTGGTACACTGGGAAAAGGGAACTGTACAATGACGAATGGCACTAGCTGATACTGTTGCTGAGCGCACCATGATACCAGGTGATGCTGAATGGCAGAGAGCTCCCTGGACACCATTCCCTCTAAACTGCGTGGGTGTGGCTGCAGAGTAACTGAAGTGTTTTCACGCACATAACCTTCGCTGCTCCTCAGCTGGTACTTTCTTTTACATAACGTCAATATTAACATTTAAAGTGCTGCACAGTTGTCAAATCTCGTAAAAATCACCTCCCCAGAGCAATGGTTGGTCTGCACATCTATACATAAAAAAATTAGGGGGTATGTTGCCCCTGTGTGATGATAGAAAGACTGGGAAGGTCATTCATCCCAGCCTGGGAGGTTACATTAAGGGCAGCTATCAGCTCAGAACAACCAGGACCTACTATGTCAGTGCATATTCCAAGTGTATTTTGGGTATGAATGTGCTGAAAGATAGGTTCCTACAGACCAGTAGGGGATGTTTTAATTCGAACAATGGTACTGGTGGGGACTGGCCAAGTGGGAGCCTCTCAGCGTCCTGCTTCTGGCTAGGGTGGTGAACATCAAGCAGCACTGCATCCTAGTAGGCTCTAAGGAGATCAGGAGCCCCGTTGAAGTGGGGGGGGGGTGTTATTCAGCTGGCAGCTTCTACCTATAATAGCTCAATGTGGCTGGTGGGGAAGGGAGGTAGGTCATGACGAATTGTTATCGACTTTAAGCAACTGAATAAGCAACTCCCACCCACACAACAGCTGACCCAGATGTAATGACCATTGTAGGGAAGGGAAGAACTGATTTGCTGCAATGGATTTGGCCAATGCATTCACTTCCATTCCTCTGACTCCCAAGTCCCAAGAGCAGTGTGATTTATAAGACCATAACACAATGGAGCAGAATAAGGCCATTTGGCCCATCTAGTCTGCTCCACCATTTAATCATGGCTGATGCTTTTCTCCCTACTCAGCCCCACTCCCCTTCTCCCTGTAACCTTTGATGCCATGTCCAATCAAGCTCTGCCTTAAATACACCCAATGCCCTGGCCTCCACAGCTGCCTGTGGTAATTAATTCCATAAATTCACCACTAACTGGCTAAAGAAATTTGTCCACATCTGTTTTAAATGTATGCCCCTCTGTCCTGAGGCTGGGCCCTCTTGTCCTAGACTCCCCCATCATGACAAACATCCTTCCCACATCTACTCTATCTAGGCCTTTCAATATTCAAAAGGTTTCTAAATTCTAGTGAGTACAAACCCTGAGCTATCAAACATTCCTCGTATGATAACCCTTTCATTCCTGGAATCATCCTTGTGAACCTCATCTGAACCATCTCCAATGTTAGTATATCTTTTCCTAGATGAGGAGCCCAAAACTGTTTAGCGTACTCAAGGTGCTCTTGTAGTCTAGGCCTCTTGAAGTGAATGCTAACATTGCATTTGCCTTCCTCACCACCGGCTCTACTTTAGGGTGTTCTGCATAAGTCCTTTTGCATTGCAGAATTTTGGATTTTCTTCCCATTTAGAAGATAGTTTGCACATTTACTTCTTCTACTAAAGTAGATTGCCATGCATTTTCCAACACTGTATTTCATTTGCCACTCTCTTGCCCATTCTCCTAATCTGTCTAAGTCCTTCTGCAGCCTATTTGTTTCCTCACCATTCCCTGCCCCTCCACCAATCTTTGTATTATTTGCAAACCTGGCAACAAAGCCATCTATTCCATCATCTAAATCATTGAGATACAGCATAAAAAGAAGTGGTCCCAACACTGAACCCTGCCAAACACACGAGTCACTGCAGCCAACCAGGCAAGGATTCTTTTTATTCCCACTCACTGCCTCCTTACAAACAGCCGATGGCTCTAACCATGCCAGTAATGATCCTGTAATACCATGGGCTCTTGGTAAGCAGCCTCATGTGTGGCACCTTGTCCAAATATACAACATTCACTGCATCCCCTTTATCTATCCAGTGTGTAATCTCCTCAAAGAATTCCAACAGGTTCATCAGACAAGATTTTCCTTCAAGGAAACCATGCTGACTTTGTCCTATCTTGTCCTGTGTCACTAAGTACTCCACAACCTCATCCTTAATGATTGACTCTAACATCTTCCCAACCACTGAGGTCAAGTTAACTGGTCTATAATTTCCTTTCTACTGCCTTTCTCCTCTTTTAAAGAGTGGAGTGACATTTGCAATTTTCCAGGGTTTGAGGACAGGACACAGGATGGCTCATGAAAAGCTTGATGCAGGACACGTGGAAGTTGGGATGAATGCGGCTGAGAGTGGAGGGGAGGTTGAGATGAATGGCAGCAGGGCTGATGACTTTAGCAATGGGAAAGAGGCCGATGAAGTGGGGGGGGGGGGTGAGCTTTTGGGAATCTACCTCGAAGGGCAGGTCTGGGGTTGAAAGCCACATACGCTGTTCCTGACGGTAACATGTGGCCTTGGAGCAATGGCAGTCAGCTTGACGATCGATCCTAGCAGAGGCACAGAGACGGGCAGAGCGAGTGCGTCTCCATGTCTGCTGACAACAGCGGAGGAATGCCTCGGCAGATGGAATGCCAACCTCCTCCTCCCGGGCAGGAAGCAGTGGAGGTTGGTCGCCAAGGCAGCACTCGAAGGGGGACAGGCCAGTGAATGAAGAAGGTTGAGAGTTTATGGTGTACTCGGCCCAGGGTAGCTGCTGACTCCACACAGAGGGGTTCTGGGAGACCAGACACCACAGTACAGTCTCTAGCTGTTGATTGGCCCACTCAGTCTGGTCATTGGTCTGTAGGTGGAATCCTGAACACAGACTCAGAGGCATCCAGAAGATTACAGAATGCCTCCAAAATTGGATGTGAATTGAGGGCCCCTGTCTTACACAATGTCTACAGGTAAACTATGTAACTTTAAAACATGCAGTATTAGTAATTTAGCTGTTTCTTTGGCCAAGGGAGGTTCAGGGAAAGGAATGAAGTGTACCAGCTTGGAGAAACAATCAACTACGTTATGAATGGTGGTGTTACGATCTGATGGGGGAAGACCAGTGACAAAATCCAGGGCAATGTGGGACCAGAGTCTCCTAGGGATAGACAAGAGTTGTAACAGACCAGCGAGTGACTGGTTAGAGATCTAGCCTTGAGCACAGACCGAGCAGACTGTGACAACATTGCGGATGTCATCTCCCATGGAGGGCCACCAGATCGACTGACTGATGAAGGCCTGAGTACGCTTGGTTTCAGGTGACAGGATAACCGGGAAGAATGACCCCACTGCAAAACCTGTGAGCGGACAGAGCGGGGAAGATAAACACGGTTAGTGGGGCATTGACAAGGGGCTGCCTCACCGTTGAACAGCTTGCACAATGGACTCGGTGTCCCATTGCACTGCACCCACGAGACAGTGAGAAGGGAGGATGACATCGGGGACCTCAGCGGACTCAGAGGAGGGAAATCTTTGGGAGAGGGCATCAGGTTTTCCATTCTTGGAACCAGGGCGGAAGGACAGAGTAAAATTGAATCTTGAGTAAAACAGGGACCAATGAGCTTGACGGGAGTTTTCCTAAGATGTTTTCCAGCAGTTTACATTTTTCCATAAGAGCATAAGACATAGGAGCAGAATCAGACATTGGCATGTATTGTCTGCTCCACCATTCCATCATGGCTGATTTATTATCCCTCTCAACCCCATTCTCCAGCCTTCTCCCTGCAACCTTTAATGTACTGATTAATCAAGAACCTATCAACCACTGCTTTAAATATAACCAATGACTTGGCCTGCACAACCATCTGTGGCAATAATTTCCACTGATTCACCACCCTCAGGCTAATGAAAGTTTTCCTCATCTTTGTTCTTTGTACATCCCTCAATTCTGACTTTGTGTCATCTGGTTCTACATTCTCCACTACAGGAAATATATCCACATTCACTCTTTCTGGGCCTTTCAGTAGTCAATAGGTTTCAATGAGATCCACCCCCCCCCCCACACATACTGCAGTAAACACAGGCCCAGAGTCATCAATCCCTACTCATAGGCTAACCCTCTTCATTCCTTGAATCATTCTTGTGAACTTTCTCTGGACTGGCTCCAATATCAGTATATCTTCTCCTAGAAAAGGTGCCAGAAACTGCTCACATTACTTCAAATATGGTCTGACTAATGCCTTATAAAAGCTCAGCATTACATCCTTGTTTTTTTTATTCTCGCCCTCTTGAAATAAATGTTGAAATAATGTTGCATTTGGCTTCCTTACCACCAACTCAAGCTGCAAATTAACCTTTAGGGAATTCTGCATGAGGACTTTCAAGTCCCTTTACACCTCTGTTTGTTGAATTTTCTCTCCATTTAGAAAACAGTCCATGCGTTTTCTCTTCTGCCAAAATACATAACCTTACACTTCTGTACATTATATTCCATCTGCCATTTCTTTGCCCATTCCCCTAATTTGTCGAAGTCCTTTGGCTTCCTCAACACTATCTGCCTTCCACCAATCTTTGTGTCATTTGCCATTCAAATCATTGACATATAATGTGAAGAGAGGCAATTCCAACACCAGCCCCAGCAGCACACCACTAGTCACCAACACCCAACCAGAAAAGGCCTCTTTTATTCCCACACTTTCGCTCTTGCTCATCAGCCAATCCCCTTTCCATGCTAGTACCTGTCCTGAAATACCATGGGCTCCTATCTTGTTAAGTAACTTCATGAAATCAAATCATTAGAAAGAGGTCATGTAGGATTGGAAGGTATTGATTCATTGTGGATACAGCTAAGAAACTGCAAAGCTAAATAGATCCTGATGGGAGTTGTGTACAGACCCCGAAACAGTAGTAAGGATGTGGCCTACAAGTTACAACTGGAGATAGAAAATGCACGCCAAAAGGGCAATGTTACAATAGTCATGGGGGGTTTCAATATGCAGGCAGATTGGGAAAATCAGGTTGGTGCTGACCTCCAGGAGGGACAATTTCTAGAGTGACTACAAAACTTTTAGAGCAGTTCTTGGTTGAGCCTTCCAGAGGATCAGCTATTCTGGATTGAGTGTTGTCAATTAATTGATTAGAGAGCTTAAGGTAAAAGAGCCCTTAGGGGAAAGTGATCACAATATGATCAAATTCATCCTGAAATTTGAGAATGAGTTAAGGTCAGGTGTATCAGAGCTACAGTGGATTAAAGGAAATTACATGAGAGAGGAGTTGGCCAGAACTGATAGGAAAACAAAAACACTGGCAGGAATGACAGCAGAGCAGCAATGGCTGGAATTCCTGGAAGCAGTTTAGAAGGCACAGGATATATACATTGCAAAGAGGAAGAAGTATTCTAAAGGCAAGGTGACACAACTGTGGCTAACAAGAGAAGTCAAAACCAACATAGAAGCCAAAGAGGGAGCATGTAATACAGCAAAAAATATTGGGAAGTTAAAAGATTGGGAACATTTTAAAAAAACAAATGAAGGCATTAAGAAGGTAAAGATGAAATGCAAAAGTAAGTTAGCCAATAATATTAAAGAGGATGCCAGAAGTTTGTTCAGATATATAAAGTGTAAAAGAGAGGAGAGAATGGAAATCAGACTGCTGGAAAATGATGCTGGAGAGGTAGTTATGGACACAATGAAAGGGAGGACAAGCTGAATAAGTATTTTGCATCAGTCTTCACTGTGGAAAACACTAGCAGTATGGTGGAAATTCCAGGTGTCGGGGGCAAGTTTTGCGCGAAATGCGTGAAGTTACCATAGCTTGACAAAAGTTCTTGGGAAACTGAAAGGTCTGAAGGTAGATAAGTCACCTGGACCAGTTGGTGTATACCCTAAAGTTCTGAAAGCAGAGTTTGAAGAGGCATTAGTACTGATCATTCAAGAATCATTAGATTCTGGAATGATTCCAGAAGAATGGAAAATTGCAAATGTCACTCCACTCTTCAAGAAGGGAGAGAGGCAGAAGAAAGGAAACTACAGGCCAGTTAGTCTGATCCCAGCGGTTGGGAAGGTATTGGAGTCAATTATTAAGGATGAGATCTCAGGGTACTTGGAGGAACATGATAAAATAAGTCATAGCAACATTGTTTCATCAAGTGGAAATCTTGTCTGACAAATCTGTTGAAATTCTTTGAAGAAATATCAAGCAGGATAGACAAAGGAGAGTTAACTAATGTTGCATACTTGGATTTTCATAAGACCTTTAACCAAGTACCACACAAGAGGCTGCTTATAGGAAAGATTCTGGCATGGATAAAGCAGTGGCTGATTGGCAGGAGACAAGGAGTAGGAATAAATGAAACCTTTTTTGGTTGGCTGCCGGTGACCAGCGGTGTCCCACGGGTGTCTGTGTTGGGATGGATTCTTTTTGCATTATATGTTGATGATTTGGATGATGGAATTGATAACTTTGTTTCAAAGTTTGCAGATGATATTAAGATTGGTGGAGGGGCAGGTAGTTTTGAGGAAGTAGAGAGGCTACAGAAAGACTCAGATTAGGAGAATGGGTAAAGAAATGGCAGATGGAATATAGTTTCAGGAAGTGTATGGTCATGCACTTTTGTAGAAATGAAAGGGTTCAGTATTTTCGAAATTGGGAGAAAATACAAAAATCTGAGATGCAAAGGCACTTGGGAGCCTTTGTGCAGAATTCCCTTAAAGGTTAATTTGCAGGTTGAGTCTGTGGTGAGGAAGGCAAATGCAATGTTAGCATTCATCTCAAAAGGACTAGTATATAAAAGCAACTTGGTAATGCTGAGACTTTGTAAAGCACTGGTGAGACCTCTCTTGGAGTATTGTGTGCAGTTTTGGGCCAACTTACCTTCGAAAGGATGTGCTGAGACTGGAGAGCGTTCAGAGGTGGTTCACAAAACTGATTCCAGGATTGAATGGCTTGTCATATGAAGAGTGTTTGATGGCTCTGGGCCTGTATCCACTAAAATTCAGAAGAAACAGGGGTGAAGTCATTGAAACTTATTGAATGGTAAAAAGCATTGATAGAATGGATGTGGAAAGAATGTTTACTATGATGGAGAGTCAAAGACAAGAGGACACAGCCTCAGGATATGGAGATGAGGAGTAATTTATTTAGCCAGAGAGTGTTGAATCTGTGGAATTATTTGTCACAGGCAGCTGTGGAGGTCAAATCTTTATGCATATTTAAGGCACAGGTTGATAGATTCTTGATTGGTCAAAGCATGAAGGGAGAAGGCAAGAGATCAGGGCTGAGAGTAAAATTGGATCAGCCATGATGAGATGGTGGAGAAGGTGCAATGGGCCAAATGGCCTAATTCTGCTCCTATATTTTATGGTTTTATTGTCTTACGTGTGGCACCTTGTCAAAGGCTTCCTGAAAATCCAAATGAAACAACATCCACTAACTCTTCTTTGTCTGTTCAGCCTATTATTTCCTCAAAACATTCCAACAGATTTGTCGGGCAAGATTTCCTTTTTTCCAGAACCATGTTGAATACTTTATCATGTGCCTATCCTGAAGCCTTATCTTTAATAATAGAGAGAGTGAGCAGTTTCAATTTCCTGAGTGTCAAGATCTCTGAGGATCTAACCTGGTCCCAACAGGTTGATGTAGTTATAAAGAAGGCAAGATAGTGGCTTTACTTAGGAGTTTGAAGAGATTTGATATGTCAAAAAATACACTAAAAAACTTCTATAGTTATACTGTGGAGAGCATTCTGACAAGCTGCATCACTGTCTGATATGGTTGGGGCGGGGGGCGCTACTGCACAGGACCGAAAGAAACTGCAGAGGATTGTAAATATAGGCAGCTCCATCTTGGGTACTAGCCTACAAAGTACCCAGGACATCTTCAAGGAGCGCTGTGTCAGAAAGGCAGAGTCCATTGTTAAGGACCTCCAGTACCTAGGGCATGCCCCTTTCTCACTGTTACCAGCAGGTAGGAGGTACAGAAGCCTGAAGGCACGCACTCAGTGATTCAGGAACAACTTCTTCCCCCTGTCATCTGATTCCTAAATGGACATTGAAGCTTTGGGCACTACCTCACTCTATTTAATGTACAGTATTTCTGTTTTTTGCATGTCTTTTATCTATTCAATATACATATACAGTAATCGATCTATTTATTTATTTATTTATTATTATTTTATTTTTTTCTTCTGTATTATGTACTGCATTGAACTGTTGCCGCTAAGTTAACAAATTTCATGTCACCTGCTGGTGATAATAAAACTGATTCTGATTCTGAACCAGGCATAATTCAAGAGACCTGCCCACTGTGGCTGGCTGCCTATCCCTTTTGCCTCTCCTGACAGTCACACAGCTACCTGTGTCCTGCACCTTCTAGCTCTCTGCCATCTGATTCCTAAATTGACATTGAACCCTTAGACACTGCCTCAGCTTTTTAATATATGTTTTTGCATGATTTTTAATTCTATTCAATATGTGTACTGTAAATGATTATCTATTTATTTATTTATTTATTTATTTATTTATTGTTATTTTATTTTGGTTTTTTTTTTGATATTATGTATTGCATTGAACTGCTGCTTCTAAGTTAACAAATTTCATGTCACATGCCGGTGATAATAAAACTGATTCTGATTCTGAACCAGGCATAATTCAAGAGACCTGCCCACTGTGGCTGGCTGCCTATCCCTTTTGCCTCTCCTGACAGTCACACAGCTACCTGTGTCCTGCACCTTCTACCTCTCGGCCATCTGATTCCTAAATTGACATTGAACCCTTAGACACTGCCTCAGCTTTTTAATATATGTTTTTGCATGATTTTTAATTCTATTTAATATGTGTACTGTAAACGATTATTTATTTATTTATTTATTGTTATTTTATTTTGGTTTTTTTTGATATTATGTATTGCATTGAACTGCTGCTTCTAAGTTAACAAATTTCATGTCACATGCCGGTGATAATAAAACTGATTCTGATACTGATAGATTCCATCATTGAAGTCAGGTTAATTGGCTGATAAGCTGGTTTCTTCAGCCTCCCTCTCTTGTTAAAGAATGGAGTAACATTCGCAATTTTCTAGTTTCCACGAACCATTCCAGAATCTAAAGATTCTAGAAAGACCTTTACTAATGCCTCCATGTCTCTGCATCTACATCTTTCAGAATCTTGGGGTATAGTCCATCTGGTCTGGGTGACCTATCTACCTTCAGACTTTTCAGCTTCACAAGCACTTTCTGTTTAGTAATAGTTCATGGCTACCACAGTGAAGACTGATGCAAAATACTTATTAAGTATATCCATCATTTCTTTGTCCCCCTCCCCCATTACTACTTCTCTAGAATCACTTTCAAGCCGTCCAGTATCCACTCTTACCTCTCTTTCACTCTTTATATATCTGAAAAATTATCTTGTATCCTCTTTTATATTGTTGACTAATAGTTCATCTTCTCTCTGTTTACTGCTTTTTTAGTTGCCTTTTGTTGGTTTTTAAAAGCTTCCCAATCTTCTACCTTCCCACTAATTTTTGCTATATTATGTTCCCTCTCTGCTGTTTTAATGCTGTCTTTGACTTCTCTTATCAACTACGGTTGCTATATCCTTTAGAATACTTCTTCATCTTTGGGATCTATGTATCCTATGCCTTCCAAATTTCCTCCAGCAACACCAGCCACTGTTGTTCTGCCATCATCCTTCCTAGTGTCCTCTTCCAATAAGCTTTGGCCAGCCCCTCTCTGATGCATCTATAATTCCCTTTACTCCACTGTTATACTGTACTAATATATCTATTTTGGCTGTTCCTTCTCAAACTGCAGGGCAAATTCTACCACTTTACGATCACTGCCTCCTAAAGGTTCCCGTATCTTAAGCTTCATAATAAAATCTTGGTCATTACATTACACCCAATACAGAATTGCCATTCCTCTAGAGAGCTCAACCACTAGCTGCTCTAAAGAAACAGCTCCTAGGCATTCTACCAATTTTTTTTTTCTCTTGGGATCCAGCACCAGCCTGATTTTCCCAATCTGCCTGCATATTAAAATCCCCCATGGTTACTACATTTCCCCTTTTACATGGCACCTCTATCGCCCATTGTAATACTTAGCTAAGAACTGTTGTTATCAGGGAGGCTGGAGGTCTCCCAGAGTACCCACATCTCACTCAAAGAACATACCACTACCTCTGGATCCATTTTTGACACACTAACCACATACCAGCAGAGAAAAAACCAAACTAGAAACTTACGTAGAGCCTGCACTTGTTTTCGCTCAAGGATGTTGAGGCAAAGCGGGACTACTCTGACATTGGCCCACTCCAGAAACAGCTGCTCCAACAATTGCCTTAAATAACAGAACAACACTATGGAAAACACTTTAATATGGTCTCACCCATGCTTTATATAACTCAGGGATGGCCAACCTATGGCACATGCGCCAAAAGTGGCACATTGGATGATTAGAAGTGGCGCATTGCACCCCAGTGATAATAATTAAAAAATAAGCCTACTCATGCAAAAAGTATTAACCAAAAACCAATTTGTAGAAAAAAGATCTATAACAGGAATTCAAGTAGCTTAGAGCTAGAAATGGGTTTTACTAAGAATAAGTCTAAAACTTAGCAATTATTTTTAGCAATTTTAATATTTCGTGCACAGCTTTTGGCAAATGTTATCTTCTTTCACACTGATCTGTTTTCAATTTTTAAAAAATGTTCAATGAGTCAAACTAGGAAAGAAGGACTTTTGGTCTGCAGTCATTTCATAACTGTTCAATACACGTTTGATCCTGAGGCACCAGGCGTCTGCACCAGCGGTGCGTCACTGGTTTTTGCCAGTCAGTTTACAATTGATACTCGTGTGCTATGGTGTTGTGCTTTGTTCGTCCTTTGTGAACATTTGCAGTTTTGTACTTTTTTGAAAACCAAGCCTTGTTTTTACATTCAGTTACCCATCACAGTGCAAAACAAAATGAGCAAAAGAAAAGCAGGAAGTGATAGTAAATATGAATTCAATGAACAGTGGGAAAATGAGTTCCTTATTTTCCGTCAGGAAAACCGTTGTGCACTGTTTGTGAAAACACTTTCTCACATAATGGAAGACATGATCTTAATAGACACTATAAAACACAACATCAGACTGAAATAGAAGGAAAACTGAAGCTAGTGCTTGGGTCTGAGTTACAGAAAGAACATGTCATTAAGAAAATGGAAGAAATCAAAAGAAGACAAAAGACTTTCCAGGCGCAGATCCATGGTCTCACGAGACTAACGGGTGCCATCATATTAATGTTTATAATTAAGTTTGTATTCCGTGACTTTGCTATTTTAAAATTATTTATTTTAATTTTAACTGAAGATAAAAGCTCTTTAGTTATCAATGTTATTTAAATAGTGTTGAACTGGCCTTTGTCAGTGTGAGCCTCTCATGGCTGGCTCCACTCACTTTGAACTGAAGCCTTGTGGTCATGGGAGTCATGTGGCCACAAAGATTAGAGCTGATACTTGTGTTGAGGCCCTGTGTCGGTCAAGTATGATAAGGCCCAATATATCTGTTCTAAATCTTGAACGTCTAAGTCTGTTAGTGAGCTTTTCACTAATGCATTGTATCCTGCAGAGGCAAAAAGAAAAAGAAATGGAGAAATGCAAAAACCACGACAAAGGTAAATATACTTAAAGCAGATTGTAATTTTAGTCAATTAATCATATCATAGCAAACTCCACATGAAAATACATCCAAAATCATTGCCATATTCATCAATGGAGATCTAAACAGAGTTAGATAGAGCTCTTATAGATAGCGAGGTCAAGGGATATGGGGAGAGGGCAGGAACGGGGTACTGATTGTGTATGATCAGCCATGATCACAGTGAATGGTGGTGCTGGCTAGAAGGGCTGAATGGCCTACTCCTGCACCTACTGTCTATTGTCTATTGTCTATAAACCATGAGTGCACCCTGAGACTGGCACCATCTCAAATTCAGTTTTCTACCAATTCTATAGTTGTCAATTATTTTGATTAGTAATATAAATTATGAAGTGAATAGAACAAAAAAAGGAATTACGAGTATATGGACCATTCAGAAACCTCATAGTGGAGGGGAAGAATCTGCTGATTGGTTATCATCAGTGAGGTCTGCAAGGTGAGCTGAAAGGGCCACTTCTCAATCAAACAGTTGCATAACTTGATTTATATTCTACTGTTGTGAAATGGGCTTGACTCAGAATGGATCTGGTAGCTCAAAACAAAGTATCCAGAATCTGAATCAGATCTAATATCACTGGCTTAAGTCATGAAATTTGTTGTTTTGCAGCAGCAGTATGGTTGAAACTATAAATTACAATAAGAAATATGCTTTTAAAAGTATAAATTAAATAAATAATGCAAAAGAGAACAAAAATAGTGATGGAGTACTCAGGGGTTGGTTCATTGTCGGATCAGAACTTTGATGGTGGAAGAGAAGAAACTGTTCCTAAACTGTTGAAAGTGTGTCTTCAGGCACCTGTACCTGATGCCTGATGGTAGCAATGAGAAGAGGGCATGTCCTGAGTGATGAGAGCCATTAATAATCAAGTCAATTCATTTTTTATTGTCTTTTTGACCATAAACTGCTGGTACAGCACACAGTAAAAACGAAACAACGTTCCTCAAGGACCATGGTGCTAAATGAACAACCATAAGATGCTGTGGACCATTTGCAGCAGCAGTAGTAGAAATGTATACCCACAGAATCTCTAAATTTCATGGCTCAATATATGCATTATCAATAAATATTACCATAGGAAGGATATTGGGGCTTTGGAGAGGGTGCAGAATAGGATTAACAGGATGCTGCCTGGTTTAGAGGGCATGTGCTATCACAAGAGGCTCGATAAACTTGGTTTGTTTTCTCGGGAGCACCAGGGGCTGAGGGGAAATCTGATAGAGGTTCACAAGATTCTGGGAGGCATAGATAGAGTGCTCAGAGTATCTGTTTCCCACGGTTGAAGTATCTAATACCAGAGGGTATAAGGGGGTAGTTCAAAGGGGATGTGAGGGGTAAGTATTTTTAACTCAGAGAGTCATGGATGCCTGGAACGTGCTGGAGTATACTGGAGGCTTTTAAGAAACATTTAGATAGGCACATGGATACATGAAAGATGGAGAGATATGGACATGCTGTAAGTAGGACATAGGACATAATGTTTGGGTGTTTTTGATGTGCTTTTTAAATGGTTCAGCACAACATTGTGGGCTGAATGGCCTGCTCCTGCACTGTACTCTTTTATGTTCTATGTTCTGAAAGATCATGATTAAAGCCTCCACAATCTCTTCAGCCACCTCTTTCAGAACTCTGGGGTGTAGTCCGTTTGGTCTTGCTGCTTGATTTGCTTCTTTGCTATGTCTCGAACAGCTCTAGCAATTATCTTGTTTTCCTTTTTCTTTCTTACTCCAGCTCTGTTTCCATTCATCTCCCTCTATCAGACTCTTGCCTCCAGGCTATTCAAATGTAATAATATGCCTTCACCACACCCTCTAAGCCAGCACCAGCACTTGCATCATTCAGCCTTTCTAGGTGACATTCACATTGTTCTCTCCACTTTTGCTGCCGTTTGAAGCATGTTTATTATCTGGGCTTTCTCCATTTTGAAGGCCAACATTTCCTTTTTATATTTCAAATGTCTAGCATCTGGAGTTCTAGGTTTTGGTGGCACATCATCTCCCTGGAAATCTAAATGCACTACTTCTACCACTTTCCCTTTGTCCAGCAAGTTTGCTTTCAAGCACTAAAACTAATAAATTTGACAAATATGAATGACTTTTCCTTATCATTACCAATGACTTAATTGTATTGTGGCTTTCCAAAGGTTCTGCTTCTATTTAATTAATATTAATTTCCAGCATTTTCCAGTGATAGATTTTAGTCTAACAATCCTATATTTCCCTACTTTTCATCACCCTTCTTTCATGAATAATGCCAAAAGATTTATAGTTTTCCAAACTACTGGGACCATTCCAGTGTAGTGGGAGCTTTGGGAGGTCACAAGCAAGGTAAACTCCATCTCTGCAACCATTTAAGATTCCAGAATACAATTATAACAAAAGTAGCAATCTGTCACATGATCCTTCCGCTCTCGCCATGTCATCAGGACAGTGAACGGCACTGACTTCCAACTACCTCTGAGCCAAGCTCTAAGATGGACTGTGCATGTTGCACCAGGAATGTGAGAAGGCCAGACTTTGAGCCAATTTTACACCCAAAGTAGAACTCAGGCTTTTGTAATATGAGGAGACATGCTCTGTCTTTGAGATTTAAGTGTGCACTCACCACATATGTAACAGAACGTATCACAGCTGTTGCAACATTTGTTAAACATTTTCATGATCAGCAGCCCAAAATCCATAAGATGCACCCAAAAGTATTCAGGAAGCAAAACCTTTGTTGTCCAATGTTATTAGCTCTGGTGGAATTGCCATCATTGTCTTCATTCACCTGCTTAAGTCAGAATTCAGAAGCAGGTTATCATTATCATGCCAATTATCATTGGCATGTGACATGAATTTTGTTAACTTAGCAGCAGCAGTTCAATGCAATACATAACATAGAAGAGAAAAATAAATAAATAGATTACAGTGTATGTATATAGAATAGATTAAAAATGTGCAAAAAACAGAAATACTGTATATTTAAAAAATGTGCGGCAGTGTCCAAGGGTTCAATGTCCATTTAGGAAATGGATAACAGAGGGGAAGAAGCTGTTCCGGAATTGCTGAGTGTGTGCCTTCAGGCTTCTGTACCTCCTACCTGATGGTAGCAGTGAGAAAAGGGCATGCCCTGGGTGCTGGAGGACCATGATGATGGACGCTGCCTTTCTGAGACACCGCTCCCTGAAGATGACCTGGATACTTTTAGGTCAGTACCCAAGATGGAGCTGACTAAAGTTACAACCCCCCTGCAGCTTCTTTTGGTCCTGTGCATTAGTCCCACCCCATACCAAACAGTAATGCAGCCTGTCAGAATACTCTCCACGGTACATCTCTAGAAGTTTTTGAGTGTATTTGTTGACATACCACATCTCTTCAAACTCTTAATGAAGTAAGGGCGTTGTCTTGTCTTCTTTATAACTACATCAATATGTTGGGACCAGGTTAGATCCTCGAGATCTTGAACCCAAGAATTTGAAACTGCTCACTCTCTTCATTTCTGATCCCTCTATGAGGATTGGTATGTGTTCTCTCATCTTACCCTTCCTGAAGTCCACAATCAGCTCTTTCATCTTACTGACACTGAGTGCCAGGTTATTGCTACAGCATCATTCCACTAGTTGGCATATCTCACTCCGGTACACCCTCTTTTCACCACCTGAGATTCTACCAACAATGCTTGTATCATCAGCAAATTTATATATGGCATTTGAGCTATGCCTAGCCACACAGTCGTGTGCAGAGAGTAGAGCAGTGTGCTAAGCACACACCCCTGAGGTGTGCCAGTGTTGATTGTCAGTGAGGAGCATATGTTATCACCAATTCGCACAGATTGCAGAGGGAGGTACAGAGACCCAGGTTCTGCAACTTCTCAATCAGGATTGTGGGAATGATGGCATTAAATGCTGAGCTGTAGTCGATGAACAACATTCTGACATAAGTGTTTGTGTTGTCCAGGTGGTCTAAAACCATGTGGAGAGCTATTGAGATTGTGTCTTCTGCTGATCTATTGTGATGATAGACAAATTGCAATGGGTCCAGCCCCTTGCTGAGGCAAGAGTTCAGTCTAGTCATAACTAACCTCTCAAAGCATAAGGCAGCTCACATTATTCTTCTTAGGTACTGGTATAATTGTTGCCTTTTTGAAGCAAGTGGGAACTTCCGCCTGTAGCAGTGAGAGGTTGAAAATGTCCTTGAATACTCCCGCTAGTTGGTTGACACAGGTTGTCAGAGCCTTACCAGGTACTCCAACTGGACCTTTTGCTTTGCGAGGGTTCACTCTCTTTAAAGACAGTCTAACGTTGGTCTCTGAGACAGAGATCACAGGGTCGTCAACTGTAGCTGAGATCTTCACAGTTGTATTTGTGTTCTCCCTTTCAAAGTGGGCATAGAAGGCATTGAGTTCATCTGGTAGTGAAGCATCACTGCCGTTCATGCTATTGGGTTTCCCTTTGTAGGAAGTAATGTCTTGCAAAGCCTGCCAGAGTTGCCGTGCATCCGATGTCCCCTCCAACCTAGTTTGAAATTGTCTCTTCACCCTTGAAGTAGCCCTCTGTAACTCATACAGGGCTGGGTCGCCAGACTTGAATGCCACAGATCTAGTCTTCAGCAGATGACATACCTCCTGGTCCATCCACAGCTTTTGGTTTGCTCTTTATACTCTTTATTTTACAAAAATGATTGTTTAAATTATCTCTTTTACCCCAGAGCTTCTAACATTATTGTGACACTCTTGTGTTGAAATCAGATGCAAAAGGTTTGTCAAAATCTCAATCTTTAAGGAATTAATGATTGCTTAAGCCATTCTCTTCCTTTGTATGTGCTTGTAGGATCTCCTGTTGTCTATGTTGATCTTTGTCTGCCAGTTTGCTTTCATATTTAATATTATTTCTCTGTTAATTTTTGAATATTCTTTACTGGATTCTAAAATGCGTCCAGTCTTCCATTCTACCAATTCTCTTCAAAACATTGTGAAACCTTGCCTTTTAATCTAATGCCATTCTTAACTTTGTTAGACACAAATGGATAATTCTTCTTTCAGTTACATTTCTCAATGGAATTATTAATTATTTCTAGAAAATGTCTGCTACTGTTATTTATCTGTCAGAGTCATGTATCTGTTCTCTATTTGCTTGGTGTTCTGTGTTGTGCATTTACTGTGTTTATTATGGTAACTAGTCACATGAGTGGGGATGTGGTAAAAGCGATGACAATAAGCTGCATATTCTTGCTTATTTCATGGCATTTTGTAACTTGGCACCAGCAGAAATCATGTCTTTGCTGACCACTTAATATTGCTGAGATAATGCTCAATAATGCTTAATTGCATGTTTGCTAACTGCTAATAAAGGATCGAAATGAAGGATTCGACTCTTCTGAACAATCATTTCATTGGAGCTGAGGGTGTATCATAAACGTCTAAAATCCCCACAGCAGTTGCAAGCTAACAGCAATTCTTTTGTTTTGATTTTGGTTTAGTTTTGCTGCTACATTATCTTTTACTTTCTTTGCAGTCCATTCTAGCCAACTCTACCTTCATAACTTTATAACCGACGTGTTAATATTTTAAGATGTTAGTTTCAGACCTAAATTCAAGTCAGCTGATACTTGGTTTCTGTCAGAGAAATTTTTGGGTCCCAAGATATTTGTAATAAAGCTTGAAAATCCTCTTCATTCTTCTTCATAAAAGTGGAATTTGAATTAATCAGTTCCAATGTACTAAATATACAAAAATAATCACTTGGAGAATCCAGTTCTCAAAACACCAATGAAAATGTGCACACTGTTGAAATTTGATTTGTATATCAGATGCCTATTTCTAATTTGCATCTGCAGCTCAGTTTTGAAGCTTATTAGTTGCATTGCACAGTTTCCAGCTTTTTATCTGGAACACAAAAGCACTGCATTTGACAGTCTTCGGAAAACTTAATCTCACATGAGAGCAAATTATTCTAATCACATTTCTCATATTCCTTATTTCACTTTTCCTTCATCCACTTTACCAGCTTAATCTTGAGTGCTGATATAGTGTTTGTCTTAGCAGCTCAACTTCGCGAGTTCCCCGCCTTACAGCCGTCTATATTAAGAACATATTGCACTTTCAGTTCTAAATTTCTTATGTATTAAAGTAACCACAATTACTGGAACAAGTGATTACCAGAGTTTTGCAATTTTTCTGTCATGCATGCCACCCAATTCAATTTAGGAAGTTACAACTGAACATGCTTCTTCCAGCTTTTAAGATCATGCAGCTCAGAAATTCCAGTGCACCCAAAAGGGAACCCTAACCCCACAACTCTTTCTTCTTGCACCATTCAGTTTATGTTATCTATTCTCATTCTTATTTCAAAAGTGCATCACTTTGTAATTTGTTCTGCATTTCATCTGTCATGTGTTCACCACCTCCATGGGCCCAGGAACATGTGATAACTTTTATCCACCTGCTATCTTGTATTGGCTCCTATGGTTATTATAGCTGCGGATAGTAATGGACATCGGCTCCCACTACCTATTAAATACTCCCAATGGCATATGCTTCAAACAGCCTCTGACAAACAAGTCCAGCTCCTTCACATGTGGCTTACCTGCTAAGTCTATTGGAACCATTTCTACTGACAGGAGATGGGGCAAAGGCGGATTATAGGCACCTTAAAACCAGTCACTTGGGGCAGATGGGGCTCATCAGCCGTGGTTGGCAGCTCATCTAGGAGAAGGAAAATTCATGGGTAAACCCTGAGGGAAAGATCTGGAGCTAGAGACCCTAAGGCAGTCCTATGTTGAGTCTGACTCAACTGGGAACTCCTGCTGGTACCAAACTGTATCGGTCTCTGCCATTCCTTTGGGTTGATCAGATGCATAAAGAGAGGAAGTTTGCCACACAGGCAACAGCTTGCTCTCCGTATTGTACTGCCCTGGTTTGCATATCCTGGCAGCTGGGATGGGCCTTGGAAAGTGTGTGTTCTATAATGGGCCTTGGAGAGTGTGTGGACTATATTGGACCTTGGAAATTGTGTTTCCATTGTGGGCCTTGGAGACTATATGCTCTACAGCAGTTTATAATATGAAAAATCCCCAATATTTATATAAATATTTATAGGGTCATAGAGTCATTGAAAGGTATAGCACAGAAGCAGGATCTTTGGTCCATCTAGTTAGTGCTGAACCATTTAAACTGCCTACTCCCATCGATCTGCACCAGGACCATAGCCCTCCATATCCTTGCCACCCATGCATCTGTCCAAACTTCTTTTAAAAAGTTGGTCAAGCTTGCGTGCACCACGTGGTGGCAGCTTGTTCCACATTCTTAAGGTTCTGAATGAAGAAATTTCCCTTCATATTCCCCTTAAACTTTTCACCTTTCATCCTTAACCCATGACAACTGGTTGTAGTTCAACCCAGCCTCAGTGGAAAAAGCCTGTTTGTATTTACCCTATCTATACTCCTAAGAATTTTGTATACCTCTATCAAATCTCCTCTCAATCTTCTTCATTTCAAGGAATAAAGTTCTAACCTATTCAATCTTTCCTTATAACCCAGGTCCTCCAGTCCCAGCAATATCCTTGTAAATTTTCTCTGTACTCTTTCAAAACTTATTTACATCTTTTCTGTAGGCAGGTGACCAATACTCCAAATTAGGCCTCACCAATGTCTTATAAAATTTCAATATAACTTCCATCTCCTATACTTATTACATTGATTTATGAAGACCAATGTGCCAAAAGCTTTCTTTACAACTCTATCTGTGAAGCTACTTTCAATGAATTATGGACCTGTATTCCCAGATCCCTTTGTTTTACCACACTCCTCAGTGCCCTACTGTTTACTAGTTGGTCCTACCAAATTGCAACTGCTTGAACTTTTCTGCATTAAATTCCTTCTGTCATTTTTCCAGACGGTCCAGATCCCACTACACACCATGATAGCCTTTCTCACTGTCCACTACACCTTGAATCTTGGTGTCAGCCGCAAATTTGTGGAACCAGTTAACCACATTATCATCTAAATCATTGATATTGATGACAAACAACAACAGACCCAGCACCAATTGCTGCGGCACTCAACTAGTCACAGGCCTCAAGTCAGAGAGGCTACCATCTATTACTACTCTCTAGCTTCTCCCACAAAGCTAATGTCTAATCCAATTTACTATCTCATCTTGAATGCTGAGCAACTGAATCTTCTTGACCAACCTCCCATATGGGATCTTGGCAAATGCCTTACTAAAGTCCATGTAGACACCATCCACTGCTTTGCCTTCCATAACTTTCCTGGTTACTTCCTCGAAAATCCCCTTATGATTGGTGAAACATGATCCACCATGCATGAAGACATGTTGGCTATCCTTTATCAGTCCACGTCTATCCAAATACTTATATTTCCAGTCCTTCAGAATACATTCCAATAACTTCCCCACAGCTGATGTCAGGCCCACCAGCCTATAATTTCCTGGTTTATTTTTAGAGCCTTTCTTGAACAGCAGGACAACATTGGCTATCCTCCAATTCTCTGGTACGTCACCTATCCCTAAGGATGATGTAGGTATCTCTGCTGGGGCCTCAGTGACTTCTGTATGCTCCTACCGGGTCCAAGTGAACACCTTGTTAGGCCCTGGGCATTTATCTACCTAATTTGCCTCAGGACAGCGTACACCACTTCTTCTGTAGTCTGTATAGAGTCTATGAAGTTTATGCTGTTTTACCTCATTTCTATGGACTCTGAGGAAATACAGATGCAAAGAATTTATTTAAGATCATTCCCCTCTCTTTTTCTCCCACATGGATTACCATTCTGATCTTCCAGAGGACCAATTTTGTCCTTTGCAATCCTTTTGCTCTTAAAATACCTGTAGAATCCCTTAGGATTCTCCTCCACCTTGTTTGCTAGGGCAACCTCATGCCTTCTTTTAGCCCTCCTGATTTCTTTCTTAAGTGTTCTCTTACACTTTTATGCTCTATAAACACCCGTTTGTTCCTAATTGCCGATACCTGCTATGCACCTCCTTTATTTTCTCAAACAATGCCTCAATATCTCTTGAAAACCAAGGTTCCCAACAATTGTTATCTTTACCTTTTATTCTGACAGGCACATACAAGCTTTGTAATCTCAAATTTTCACTTTTGAAGGTCCCCATCTTATCAAGTACACTTTTGTCAGAAAACAGCCTGTCCCAATTCACACTTTCCAGATCTCTACTGATGCCATCAAAATTGGCCTTTCTCCAATTTAGAATCTCAACCCATGAATCAGTCCTATCTTTTGCATTATTTACTTTGAAAATAAGGGCACTGTGAGCGCTAGGTGCAAAGTGTTCCCTTACACAAACTTCTGTCACCTGCCTGTCTCTTTCCCTAATAGCAGATCAAGTATTGCACACTTTCTCATTGAACTTCTAGGTACTGATTAAGGAAACTTTCCTGTTCACCTATGACAAAGTCTATCCCATCTAGTCCTTTTACACAGTGAGAGTCCCAGTCAATATGTGGAAAGTTAAAATCACTTACTATAACAACCTTATGTTTCTTACAACAGTCTGCGATCTCTCTGCAGATTTGTTCCTCTATGTCCCTTGGACTGTTGGGTAATCTATAATATAGCCCCATTAACGTGGTCATAACTTTCTTATCTCTCAGTTCCACCCATTATGCCTGACTAGACAAGTTCTCCATTCTGTCCAGACTGAGCATTGCTGTGACATTTTCATTGACTGGTAACGCCACCCCTCATCCTTTAATCCCTGCCGCCCTGTTGTGTCTAAAACAATGGAAGTTTGGAATATTAAGCTGCCAGTCCTGCCCCTCCATTAACTAAGTCTTACTAGTGGCTACAATGTCATAATTCCAGGTGTTGATCCATGCCGAGCTCAAAATCTGCATCAACTTGAAATGGGTTGTTTTCAAGTGAATTAATGCTATATTATTTCCAGAACTTTAGCACCCAACTTGTATTGTGGAGAGCAATATTGCACAAACTATTATGTAAGGAATATTGCACAAAGCATCACTCAAATTCACTTATTATCATAAGAAATAAAGCATAAAGCATAAGAAAAGGCTCCTTTGCCCACCGTAACAATGGCAAGTTTCAAGCACCTTTTTTTTCATCAGGTTTATGCCATGCTGTATGACCTGGGGGTATCATGGTCTTTCCATGGCCAGGATTATTCTCGGCAAATTTTTTCTGCAGAAGTCGCCTGCCATTGTCATCTTCTGGGTAGTGTCTTTACAAGACAAATGCTCCCAGCCATTATCAACTCTCTTCGAAACTGGCCTGGCATCAGTGGTCACATAACCAGGACTTGTGATATGCACCAGCTGCTCCCATGGCTTTATGTGACCCTGCCTGAGGGGCTAAGCAGATATTGTGCCTTGCCCGAAGATGACTTGTAGGCTAGCGGAGGGAAGGAGCTTCTTACATCTCCTTTTGTAGAAGTAAATCTCTGCCCTGCCACCCCACCTATCGAGACTAATCCCATCTAAAAGCACTTGTTCCTAGTATTCAATACATTGATTCATCTTGATATGTTGTTTGGGTCACTGTTTCTACTTTTTACTGAGGCAGTGCATTCCAGATTTCATTCACCGTTTTCCAAAGATCCCCTCTAAATTGTCTGCCCTTTTCCTTAAACCCATGTCTTCTGGTTTTAGAGGTTGCCAGCATGGAATAAAAAAGTTATTGTCTATCTTATCGATGCTGTCGTAATTTTGTATGCTTCATTCAACCCATACCCACATCCTCCTCCACCTCATGGAAAACAAACCAGTTTATTCAACCTCTCTTCATAACTCAGATGTTCCACCTTACGCAATATCCTGGTGAGCTTTCTCTGCACCCTCTGCAGTGTAATAACATCCTTCCTAAAACATGGCAAGCAGAACTACATACTGTACTCCAGCAACGTTTTATAAAATTATATCATAATCTCGCTTCTCTTATTCTATGCCTCAGACAACAAAGACAAGTATCCTGTATGCCTTTTTCACCACCTTGTATTTCTGTGCTGCCATATTTTAGAGATCCTGGAACTACATACAATGAGGTTTTTCAATTCTTCAGGACTCGCCAGGCCTTACCATTGATTACGTATGTCCTACCATTATCAATTCTCCCAGAATAAAGCACACCACTGTTACCATTTTCCATTTTCCATTGCTCTGTCCATCTTAGTTATAGAGTTAGATGGCACGGTTAGACTGGTCCATGGTGACTAAGCTGCCGCAATCAAGCTAATCCCATTTGCCAGTGTTTGATCCAAAACTCTCCAAACTTTTCCTGTCTGTGTACCTGTCCAACAGTCCTTTAAATGGTCTTTTATTGCGCCTGCCTCAATGAATAACATCCTGGAGCCTACAACAACCCTTCTCACTATCAGGATGTCCTGTGCAACTGAATTATGCTTCCTGTAGAGTTAGCACACATGAAGTAGAAAATCTAAATTCATCAAGTGATTGTCTACAACTACCACAAAGAATCTCTGTAAAAGGAATAATATTCCTGCTGTGCCCTTTATGTGCATGTACACAGTTCTGTCCAAGTAGGTATAGATCTTTTTCATATTGAATCATATCAAATTCATTGATGATAGTTATTTTCATTGCATATGGATCCTAAATCTTTTAAAGTTGACATTGTTTTATAAAGTTAATTTGCCTGAAAGATTATTTATCCTGACGGTCATATTCCTACTGTTTGAAGGAATTCATATCCTTGGAGACCATATTGTCTACTCTTTCTTGAATTCTTGGGCTATTGACCTTAACAATATCTATAGCTGGTTTAAATCCTGTTGAGGGAATTCCTTTTTATTTGGAATTTTTTCCCTGTTTCCCATGGTTACATTTGAAAGCTTTCATGATAAGTGAACCATTTTCTGCTTCTATATTTGGGTTGGTTTTCTTTTGATTTTTCCTATTTAAAGAAGTAGAGATGATTCCAGTAAAGTCTGTTTCCTCTGCAGGAAGTACTTCATATTTTCTGTTTTACAATGATGCAATAATCCGCTAAGCCTGTAATCAGCTGACAAAGATGAACCAACAGGCTTACAGTCACCGGTGAGTTTCTATCATTGGTAAATTAATGCCTTTACCATTAATCATATAGCAGAGAATGTGAGATAGAAGTAGGAAATATTTGCATTTCTGTAGATCTTTGCATGATATCCCAAAACACTATTAAGCACAAACAAGAGAAAATCTGAGCAACACACACAAAATGCTGGGGGAACTCAGCAGGTCAGGCAGCGTCTATGGAAAAGAGTACAGTCGATGTTTTGGGCTGAGACCCTTCAGCAGTTGTGCAAATTATCCCCAATGGAAGGAAATCTGGAGCCAATGAAGGTCCAGCAAACAGTAACATGAATGACCAGATAATCTGATTTTAGGCATTGATCCAGGCTAGGTATTGGCCTAGATATTAGGAATAATTCTTCTACTGTTGAATCACTTTTAAGGAACTTAACCACTCATCTGAAAGATCACATTTCTGACAATGTAGTCCTCACTTAAAACTGCAGCGGAATATCAGATCATGCTAATGCTTCCCATAGTTGTGCCCATGGCCTTTTGACAGAGCAGAGTGTGGATCATTGGAGGTACAGCTTACACTGCAGCAAAAACATAATTTCCAGTCATTTTCCACATGATCAATCACTCATCAAATATCAGTCTTTACATAACAAGAGTTCTCACATTCTGAATGAGCTCAATTATTCATATATTGTAATATATACTTTTGTATACATGCATAGTTTTCTCCCAGGTTTTCTATTTTTGCACTCATAATACCTCTGGATAAATCATGGGGAGATTTATGTGGCACAGTTACTACAGGAGCCATCTGCTGGTGTCATTGCCATATAATTGGACTGAAAACTCACTCATTCCTCAATTTTGTAAACACTTTGTTTACAACCATACTATTCTCAAATCTGTACAGAGAAATGCCATTTCTATACAGAATTGACTAGTAGTTATGGATATTGGCCATTTGTATGTTCAAACTCCTTACTTGCAAGATTAATTGCCATTCGCAATGCAAATGTTTGAAGTCAATAGAAGCTTCAGGATAACAACTGATGGTATTTTGAAGTTGGTAAAGTAATTGTCCCTTTATTGGTGTGCACATGTGCCACCTGCATCCTTTAATAACATCCTTATCTCAGTAAGCCAAATGTTCACTTTGTTGCTCTAAGAAGTGAAGCCATGCTCTTCGAAGACCTGTTTTGCTTGAGTTGTCTGCACTCTATCCTTGCTTGGACATTATGATAACCCTTGCCTTGCTACAAATTCCACAACAAAGCGAGGACCGGAGAACTGAAATGGAGTGGAAATTATAATTAATAATATTAGTAAATTGGAGTGATATTTTTTAGCCTTTCTATCTGCATACAAGAGTTCTAACCCAGTCTGAGGGTACTTCTCGCAGAGAGGTTGGCATTCTTGTGGAAGAATTGTGATGGAAAAAGGACAGGTGAAGGGAGAAAATCTAGACAGCATTTAAGGAGAATAGACCCTCCAAGATGTTAACCATTCTCTGCTCAAAACCTCCTAGTAGAATGTACAGGCAACACATGTTAAATAAAATACATTGCAGATGCTGTAGTCAAATGAACACATACAAACAAGCTGGAGGAACTCAGCAGATCGGGCAGCATCCAGCTTATTTGTACGTGTTGAATAAATGTTAAATAATGTTAAATAAAGATCCAACTGCGACTTACACAAAAAATATTTCTGAGGGAATATAACATGTGCGAGGATGCCTTATCGGCAATCATGGCTCTCTTGCTAGCTATGAGAGTTTTAGCTTTTATCATACATGATCACGTCAGGTGCACATTTGCCAACCCTGGGATAGATCTCACAGAATATTCCTGAAATGAGCCAGATACTTACCATCATGAGTCCTAACTTTATGCAGAGTTCCCTTGAACTTTGAATTTGAATTGACCAATACATCTCTGCAAGTTGGCTTGGTTTGGTTTCTATGAGCAAGTGGCTGATCAGGTAGCATTAACAGTAGCATTTGATATGTAATTCCCTTATGCTTCTGCTCTGCCTTAGCAGCTGTCCCCTGCTCACAGACTAGGTTGGACGTTGGAGATTCGAGATTCACAGACACAGATTGGAGGTGTAGTGGACAGTGAGGAAGATTTTCAAAGCTTGCAGAGGGATTTGGACCAGTTGGAGGAATGGGCTGAAAAATGGCAGATGGAGTTTAATGCGAACAAGTGTGAGATTTGGACTTCCAAAAGTCAAACCAAGGTAAAACATACAAGGTAAATGGTAGGACACTGAGGAGTGCAGTAGAACAGAGGGATCTGGGAGTACAGACACATACTTCCATAAAAGTGGTGTCACAAGTAGATAGGGTCGTAAAGAGAGCTTTTGGTACATTGGCCTTTATAAATCAAAGAATTGAGTATTAGAGTTGGAATGTTATGGTGAGGTTTCATAAGACATTGGTGAGACCGAATTTGGAGTATTGTGTGCAGTTTTGGTCACCTAATTACAGAAAGGATAATAATAAGTTTGAAAGAGTGCAGAGAAGGTTTACAAGGATGTTGCCGGGACTTGAGAAACTGAGTTGCAGAGAAAGGTTGAATAGGTTAGGACTTCATTCCCTGGAGCGTAGGAGAATGAAGGGTGACTTGATAGAGGTGTATACAATTATGATGGGTATAGATAGAGTCAATGCAAGCAGGCTTTTTCCACTGAGGCTAGGGGAGAAAAAAAACAGAGGTCATGGGTTAAGGGTGAAGGGGGAGAAGTTTAGAGGGAACATTGGAGGGGGGCTTCTTCACGCAGAGAGTGGTGGGAGTGTGGAATGAGCTGCCAGATGAAGTGGTGAATGCAGGCTCACTTTTGACATTTAAGAAAAACTTGGACAGGTACATGGATGAGAGGGGTTTGGAGGGATATGGGCCAGGTGCAGGTCAGTGGGACTAGGCAGAAAAATGGTTCAGCACAGCCAAGAAGGCCTGATTCCATGCTGTAATGTTCTATGGTTCTATGGTTCGATAGCTCCAATATGGATGAGGCCTTGAAAACTGAATTGATCAAAATCCTCCAAAGATTGTGTTGTAAAACTTTGAAGACCACATGACCAAGGACTTGAACCTATCTTCTGGTCTCTCCACTGAGTTTGCAGCAAACCTTCTCTAACAGTTGTTCCTTTGACATATTGGCAATATGCCCTACACATCTTATCAATTGATGGTTGGAATGTGTGCCTTTGGAGAAACCTCAACTTGCCATTTTACTTTCGTCAGGCCTCC
Organism: Hypanus sabinus; assembly: GCF_030144855.1. Classification (NCBI taxonomy): domain Eukaryota; kingdom Metazoa; phylum Chordata; class Chondrichthyes; order Myliobatiformes; family Dasyatidae; genus Hypanus; species Hypanus sabinus. Next base: position 63,453,558 of record NC_082707.1, on the reverse strand, counting down.
TACGTGAAAGTATTATCTTGGTTTGACATCCAGTCCTGCATGCAGAGGAGACTAGACATCAGAATGATTCTATAGGATTTCAATTATCTTTTCAGTGATGCCTCTGCGCTCCTACAAGCGTACACTCAGTGGTCACTTCATTAGGTAGACCTATACAACTGCTTAATAATGCAAATATCTAATCAGACAATTGCATAGCAGCAAATCAATACACAAAGCATGAAAGCATGGTCAAGAGATTCAGTTGTTCAGACCAAACATCAGGATGGGGAAGAAATGTGATCTCAGTTACTTTGTACATGGAATGATTGTTGGTGCCTGATGGGGTGGTTTGAGTATCCCCGAATTTGCTGATCTCCTTGGATTTCACACACAACAGTCTTTAGAGTTTACAGGGAATGGTGTGAACATCCAATGAGTGGCAGCTCTGTGAGCAGAAATGCCTTGTTAATGAGAGCGGTCGGAGGAGAATAACCAGACCGGTTCAAGCTGACAGCAAGGTGACAATAACTCAAATAACCATGTGTTACAAAAGTGGTGAAGAGCATCTCTGAATGCACAACACAACAAAACTGGGAGTAGATCGGGTACAGCAGCAGAAGATTACAAACATACACTCAGTAGCCGCTTCATTACATACATACCTAATAATGAGTGTATTTGTACGCAATCTGCCTATTGCCACTCTTGATTTGACAGTTCTGCTTTCACTTTCATCACTGTTAACTGTATACAAGTGTTACTAACAAATATCAGTATGTGTGCTGTTTGGAAGAGTTAGGACCTCATTTTGATGGTTCTACATAGGCTTTCATTTTGAAGGTCAGTTCATTATTTCTTCCACCTTGATATTGACTGTGCAATCAAAGGTGTCAAAAATTGTCAAACAGAAACATAGAACCACCAGAAAACCTACAGCACAATACAGGCCCTTTGGGCCACAAAGCTGTGCCAAGCATTTCCTTACCTTATAAATTACCTTGGGTCATCCATAGGCCTCTATTTTTCTGAGCTCCATGTACCTATCCAGGAGTCTCTTAAAAGACCCTATTGTATCCACCTCCACCACTATCGCCGGCAGCCCATTCCATGCACTCACCACTTTCTGCGTAAAAGACTTACCCCTGATATAACCATATAACAATCACAGCACGGAAACAGGCCATCTTGGCCCTCCTAGTCCGTGCCGAACCCTTAATCTCACCTAGTCCCACATACCCGCACTCAGCCCATAACCCTCCACTCCTTTCCTGTCCATATACCTATCCAATTTTACCTTAAATGACACAACTGAACTGGCCTCTACTACTTCTACAGGAAGCTCATTCCACACAGCTATCACTCTTTGAGTAAAGAAATACCCCCTCGTGTTTCCCTTAAACTTCTGCCCCCTAACTCTCAAATCATGTCCTCTAGTTTGAATCTCCCCTACTCTCAATGGAAACAGCCTGTTCACGTCAACTCTATCTATCCCTCTCAAAATTTTAAATACCTCGATCAAATCCCCCCTCAACCTTCTACGCTCCAATGAATAGAGACCTAACTTGTTCAACCTTTCTCTGTAACTTAAGTGCTGAAACCCAGGTAACATCCTAGTAAATCGTCTCTGCACTCTCTCTAATTTATTGATATCTTTCCTATAATTCGGTGACCAGAAATGCACACAATATTCCAAATTTGGCCTTACCAATGCCTTGTACAACTTTAGCATTACATCCCAACTTCTGTACTCGATGCTTTGATTTAGAAAGGCCAGCATTCCAAAAGCCCTCTTCACCACCCTATCTACATGAGACTCCACTTTCAGGGAACTATGCACAGTTATTCCTAAATCTTTCTGTTCCTCTGCATTCCTCAATGCCCTACCATTTACCCTGTATGTTCTATTTGGATTATTCCTGCCAAAATGTAGAACCTCACACTTCTCAGCATTAAACTCCATCTGCCAACGTTCAGCCCATTCTTCTAACCAGCATAAATCTCCCTGCAAGCTTTGAAAATCCACCTCATTATCCACAACACCTCCTACCTTAGTATCATCGGCATACTTACTAATCCAATTTACCACCCCATCATCCAGATCCTTTATGTATATTACAAACAACATTGGGCCCAAAACAGATCCCTGAGGCACCCCGCTAGTCACCGGCCTCCATCCCGATAAACAATTATCCACCACTACTCTCTGGCATCTCCCATCTAGCCACTGTTGAATCCATTTTATTACTCCAGCATTAATACCTAACGACTGAACCTTCTTAACTAACCTTCCATGTGGAACTTTGTCAAAGGCTTTGCTGAAGTCCATATAGACTACATCCACTGCCTTACCCTCGTCAACATTCCTCGTAACTTCTTCAAAAAATTCAATAAGGTTTGTCAAACATGACCTTCCACGCACAAATCCATGCTGGCTACTTCTAATCAGATCCCGTCTATCCAGATAATTATAAATACTATCTCTAAGAATACTTTCCATTAATTTACCCACCACTGATGTCAAACTGACAGGTCTATAATTGCTAGGCTTCCTTCTAGAACCCTTTTTAAACAATGGAACCACATGAGCAATACGCCAATCCTCCGGCACAATCCCCGTTTCTAATGACATATTAAAGATCTCTGTCAGAGCTCCTGCTATTTCTACACAAACTTCTCTCAAGGTCCTGGGGAATATCCTGTCAGGACCCGGAGATTATCCACTTTTAAATTTCTTAAAAGCGCCAGTACCTCCACCTCTTTAATTGTCATAGGTTCCATAACTTCCTTACTTGTTTCCCACACCTTAGACAATTCAATATCCTTCTCCTTAGTGAATACCGAAGAGAAGAAATCATTCAAAATCTCTCCCATCTCCTTCGGTTCCACACATAGCTGACCACTCTGATTCTCTAAGGGGCCAATTTTATCCCTCACTATCCTCTTGCTTTTAATATAACTGTAGAAACCTTTCGGATTTACTTTCACCTTATTTGCCAAACCAACCTCGTATCTTCTTTTAGCTTTTCTAATCTCTTTCTTAAGATTCCTTTTACATTCTTTATATTCCTCGAGCAATTCCTTTACTCCATGCTGCCTATATCTATTGTAGACATCCCTCTTTTTCTGAACCAAATTTCTAATATCCCTTGAAAACCATGGTGCTCTCAAACCTTTAACCTTTCCTTTCACCCTAACAGGAACATAAAGATTCTGTACCCTCATAATTTCACCCTTAAATGACCTCCATTTCTCTATTACATCCTTCCCATAAAACAACTTGACCCAATCCACTCTCTCTAAATCCCTCTAATATCTCCTGATATCTCCTCTAATCCTACTTCCAAGCACCTTAAAACTGTGCCCTCTCATGCCAGCCATTTCAGCCCTGGGAAAAAGCCTCTGGCTATTCATACGATCAATGCCTATTATCTTATACACCTCTATCAGATCACCTCTAATCCTCTGTCGCTCCAAGGAGAAAAGGCCAAGTTCACTCAACCTTCTCAACCTATTCTCATAAGGCATGTTCCTCAATCCAGGCAACATTGTTGTAAATCTCCTCTGCACCTTTTCTACAGTTTTCACATCCTTCCTGTAATAAGATGACTGGAACTGAGCACAATACTCCAAGTGGGGTCTGACCAGGGTCCTATATAGCCGCAAAATAACCTCTCGGCTCCTAAACTCAATCCCACGACTGATGAAGGCCAATGCATCGTATGCCTTCTTAACCACAGAGTCAACCTGCGCAGCAGCTTCCAGTGTCCTCTGGATTTGGACTCCAAGATCTCTTTGATCCTTTACACTCCGAAGAGTCTTATCATTAATACTACATTCTGCCATCATACTTGACCTACCAAAATGAACTACTTCACACTAATCTGGGTTAAACTCCATCTGCCACTGCTCAACTCAGTTTTGCATCCGATCAATGTCCCGTTGTAACCTCTGGCAGCCCTCCACATTATCCACAACACCCCCAACCTTTGTGTCATCAGCAAATTTACTAACCCATCCCTCCACTTCCTCATCCAGGTCATGAAGATTTGCTTCACCAAACTTGTAGCTCCATGCTGAAGACTTTTATATTGGCCCAGTATTTGTTTTCAAACCCAGCTTAATAATTATGAAATACATCCATATGCATGGCAAAGAACATCAAGCTGAAGAGGCTTAAGGCCAACACAGGCTCTTTCTTGACTGATGGCTTGGAGTTCCTACTATTCAAGAGCATAAACCATCATCATGGAATTGCAAAACCTTTGGGATATATTTATCTAGTCATCAAAATGTTATAATGCTCTTCCAGTGAAAACTTAGTTGACCCCATCAAAAGCTTTGTCAGATCAATGAAAGTTTTGGAAGATAAGGAGTTCTGCTTCGGACGTGTACATGTTGTAAATACAGAACGTGTGTCTGCATGTTGATTTAGAACAGAACCAATTACAATGTATTACTCAAAACAATTCATCTAAATTTTGGTGATAGTGTTATTTAAAGGTTCTGTTCATCTTTGAAATATCTTGTAATTATTTGTTGCTGAGCATTATAGTGCCAACAATCATCACCCGGGTCCACATAGGGTTAATGGCATCCACCTTATTGTTCAAATAAAAGTTTTGCATCTGTCTAAGATTAGATTAAACAATTGTTTTAATGTGGCTTAAGCTTTCGAGTGCTGCCTTATAAAGCTGATATTTCTCCCTCATAGACTTCATATTCAATATTGCTTTCAATAAACCTGTTGTTATGCTTAGAAATTCTTTCAAAGTAACATAAATTGAAGCACAGTTGTGTGGCTAGCAGAGCTATTGTCTTACAGCTCCTGTGACATGGGTCAATCAGACTTCCAGTGTCATCTTAGTGGAGTTTGCATGTCTTCCCAATGGCCATGGTGCAGGTTGGCCAGTTTATTTGCCAATATAAAATTGCTCGTAGTGTGTAGATGAGAAGTACAGTCTGAGGAAATATTTGTGACAGATGTGTGAGGTGCTGAAAGAACACTTCACAACTGTGCTAACCAATGAGAAGTGGAGGATAGTGAGATCAGAGAGGAGTATGCTGCTATTCTGGGAAGTTCAGATTCAGATTCAGTTTATCGTCATTTATAAACCGTAAATACAATGCAATTAAAAAATGAGACAAAACGTTCTCCGGAATGATATCATGAAAAAGCACAAAACAGACCACACAAGAAAAACCACATAATGTTTGGTAATCCCCAGTCCAGAGTCCGGAGAGGCTGCTGCGTATCGATATCGCGCTACCGTCTTAGCACCTTCCCCGGAAAGGAACTACAAACCCATCAGACAAACCTAAAGCTACAAGACCTACACAAAACCACAGTTACATATAGCTATAGATAACATATAGTTTCAACAGTGCAGACAATACCATAATTGATAAAAGACTAACTGACAAAGACCACATAATTATAACACATAGTTTCAACAGTGCAAAGCAATACCGTAATCTGATAAAGAGCAGTCCATGCACAGTTTAAAAGAAAGTCTCAAAGTCCCAACAGCTCATCATCTCACGCAGACGGTAGAAGGAAGAAAAACTCTTCCTACCATGAACCTCCAGCGCCGCAGCTTGCCCATACAGCACTTTGGGAGCTCCGACCACAGCCAACTCCAAGTCTGTCCGAAAACTTCGAGCCTCCGACCAGCCCTCCGACACTGAGCATGAAGGTGGTGGTAGTGTTGGGTCTCTTGAAATATCCAGTAAAATGGCGGCATGCTCAGACACAGCAGCCTGTCTGGGTCCAAACAAGGGTGCAATTGTTCATCTTTTGTGTCTCTTTTACAATCGCAAGGCACTGCTAGATCTTAAGAACATAAAGTCTGGCAGGTCCGCCCGGTTAGCGAACTTGTGGATTGCAATGCAGCTAGACTTGTTGCAACTTGCTTCAGCCATGATCCAACAAATGGTGGAAACGATTGGCGTGGACATTTTTTTTTGTGATTGCAAGACCCTGTTGGACATTGATCGTGTGGAATACTGCAAGTCCACCTCAGCAGTTCATAGTTGAGACCAACGGCAGGGGAGTTGCAGTGCCTCATTTGTTGCGCAGACTAGGCCCTCACACTGCAGTGTTGTCAGACGTGTCTGCTGACAAAGGAGACGAGTACTGCTGGATCCTGTACTGAGTTGGGGGCTGGCTTCTCCATCGGTGCTGCTCTCCAGTGTTTGCTCCCAGGAAACCAAGTTGGACTGCATTCATCTGTGGCGGCACTTGTGTGAAATGAGGAACTGCTCTGGCTTGTTCTTGCAGAAACATGGCTCCTGGAAACCATTCATGCACCATTAATCTACAGGCCATGACACTCAGGGACTTGGACTATTTATTTTTTTGTAACTGTATATTTTTCTGCTATTATAAATGTATGTGCTATATGTGCTGTGTGGTGTGCTGTGTGTGACTGTTGATAATATATGTTGCACTTTGGCCCCAGAAGAATATTATTTTATTTGGCTCCACCCAACTTGAACTTAAACTTCATGGAGACTTTGTAGGTTTTAGATTGAAATTTAGCTTTACTACAGAAGACAAAGGGTTCTGGTGAAGAGGTGTTGAAACCTCTGCTGTTTGTGACTTATGGAAATGATAAGGAGAGAATGTGGTTGGGCTGATTAATAAAAATATTGTGTCTTTAGGTAGGGAGAACAAACCTGAACGAAATATTCGAAATTTCCCTTCCCACCCCTTTCCTCTTTCGTTTTCAGTCCTAATGAAGGGACTCGGCCCAATATGTCGGCTCTTTATTCCTTTCCACAGATGCTGCCTGACCTGCTCAGTTCCTCAAGCACTTTGAGCATATTACTCCGAATGTTTCAGGTGCAGTCTCACAAGTCTCACCTGATCTTTATATAATTGCAGTAAGGCATCTTAATATCTCCCACACTCCTTTCCCTTTTACATACTGATGAGAACTTGCTTTTACAAAGTTCCAAATGTCGAACAAAAAAAAACCAAAAACTTACGTACATAATGAATAAACTTGGCAGTAACAGATTACCAGTTGGGGTTCAAGTGGTGTGGATTTGTGAGCAAATGGAAGCAGATGAATGAATTCAAACCACAGAGGCTGAGAAAAACTTTAACAAGGATAATCATGAGAAATATCAACCCTACTGACAACAGGGTAAAAAAAATGGAGATTTTAATGGTCATCACCCTGAAATGTTAACACTCTCTTCACAGCTGTCATCTAATGTGATATCACCTCTAGTATATATTTTGTTTTATTAATGGATTTTTAATAACATATTCAGGGTTCCTTTCTTATTCATCCTGCAATATTTCCAATAAATAGAAACATAGAGACATAGAAAACCAAGAGCACAATATAGGCCCTGCAGCCCACAAGCTGTGCCAAACATGTCCTTACCCTAGAAATTACCTAGGCTTAAACATAGCCTTCTATTTTTCTAAGCTCCGTGTACCTATTCAAGAGTCTCTTAAAAGACCCTATCGTATCTGCCTCCAGCAGCCCATTCCACGCACTTACCACACTTTGCGTAAGAAACTTACCTCTGACATCTCCTCTGTACCTGCTTCCAAGCACCTTAAATCTATGCCCTCTCATACAAGCCACTTCAGCCCTGGGAAAAAGCCTTTGACTATTGTGGTGAACTATGTGCCTGTCGGGACACGCCCCTGCTGACTGCTCCTGTGGCTCCTCCCACAGGCCCCTGTATAAAGGAGACCTGCGGCCTGAAGATCGGCCTCAGTCTCCAGGACCTTGTATGATAGACACTCACTCCTGGTTCCTTCTTCCAGTCAATAAAAGCCGATATCTCGCCTACGTCTCAGTGTGAGTTATTGATGGTGCATCAATTTTATTGACTGGAAGTTTTAAAACATGGAACCCGTTTTGCGTCCGGACCGGTTGGATTTGGACCCTCAAGACCCTGACGCAGCTCTCGCTTTTGAACACTGGCTTGCATGCTTCCAATCGTACTTGGCGGAGCTTCGTGCGACTGAACCCGCCGTTATGCACAGAATCCTACTCTCGAGGGTCTCCTCCAAAGTTTACTCCTTTATCCGGGACCTGCCGACCTACGAAGGGGCACTGGACGCCCTCAAACGACAGTACCTGCGGCCGGTGAACACCGTCTACGCAAGACATCGCTTAGCTACCCGGCAACAGCGGCCTGGCGAATCGTGCGCTGTTTCTCCAAGCACTACAGACACTCGTCCGAGCTTGTGACTGCAAGACGCTCACGGCAGAACAGCATGCGGAGCTGCTGGTGCGAGACGCCTTTGTGACGGGACTGAGGTCAGTGTACATGCGCCAGCGACTGCTGGAGAACTCGGATCTTACCTTAAGCTCGGCGATAGAGAAGGCCAACGCTCTAGAAGCTGCGCGGCATAACGCCGACGCTGTCCAGTCGCGCGATTCCCCGCCGGTTTCGTGGACGCCTCAGACCCCGCCACCGCCGGCTCCCGGGAGCGAATTCGCCAACGCCGCCGCCAGTCGCGATTCCACGAGCTCCCCGACCCAGACCACGGCTGTGGCCCGTAAGAAACTCGTGCTTTGTTATTTCTGTGGCCAAAAGAAACATCCTCGACAACGCTGTCCAGCGCGAGAAGCGACCTGCTCCAGCTGCGGAAAGCGGGACCACTTCGCCAAGGTCTGTAAGTCTCAACCTCGAGCGGAGTGCAGCGCTGCGGGTGAAACGTGGGGGCCGCCATCTTGCATGCCGCGATGTGGGCGGCCATCTTTGTCGACGTCAGCACGCCCCGCCCCCGATCCTCGGATGCTGACCGGGTACCCCGGATGTGAGCGGCCATCTTTGTCGGCGTCAGCATGCCCCGCCCCCGACCCTCCGATGCTGACCGGGTACCCCGACGGCGATCCAACTCTGGCCACTGTGACTCTCGACCAAAGCGCCCCACACCAGCTTGCAAGATCCATGATGGACATCCAGGTGGAGGGGCATTGGACTGGATGCCTGTTTGACACGGGCAGCACTGGGAGTTTTATTCACCCGGACACAGTGCAACGCTGCGGACTTGCAACGCGGCCGGTCAGTCGGAGGTTCCATTTGGCCTCTGGGTCGCAGTCCGCAGACATCCGGGCGGGTTGTGTAGCGACTTTGGTGGTGCAAGGCACAGTATATCGGGACTTTGAACTGCTGGTCATGCCTAATCTGTGTGCACCTGTGCTATTGGGGCTGGACTTCCAGAGCCATCTCGAAAGTGTGACTATGGTATACGACGGGCCCCTCCCACCACTCACTGTCAAGAATCCTCAGTTTTGTGGGACTTCTTCACATACCCCGCTACTGACCACACACACACACGGACACACACATCCCATCCAGAACCAGGCCAACAGCTGCGCTACCGACACTTGCAGCCTCTCCACTCTCAAGATCCCTCCCCCACCGCTGTTCGCCAACCTGACCCCCGACTGTAAACCTGTGGCAACCAAAAGCAGGAGGTACAGCGCGGGGGACCGGGCCTTCATTCAGTCGGAGGTGCAGCGGCTGCTCAGGGAGGGGATCATTGAGCCGAGCACAAGCCCTTGGAGGGCCCAGGTGGTTGTTGTTCGGACTGGGCAGAAAAATAGGATGGTGGTGGACTATAGTCAAACCATCAATAGGTTTACGCAGCTTGACGCATACCCCCTACCCCGCATCGCGGATATGGTCAACCAGATTGCTCAGTATAAGGTGTACTCGACAATAGATCTGAAATCCGCTTATCACCAGCTCCCCATCTGCCCAGAGGACCGCCCCTACACCGCCTTCGAGGCGGGCGGCCGGCTCTATCACTTCCTGCGCGTCCCTTTCGGTGTCACGAATGGTGTCTCTGTCTTCCAGAGGGAAATGGACCGGATGGTGGACCAGTACCAACTGCAGGCCACATTTCCCTATCTGGATAACATCACCATCTGTGGTCATGACAGGCCAGATCACGACGCCAACCTCCAACGGTTTCTCCAAGTGGCCGCAGCTCTGAACCTTACTTATAACAGGGACAAGTGTGTTTTTGGTACCACCCGCCTTGCTATACTTGGGTATGTCGTGGAAAACGGGGTTATTGGGCCTGATCCCGAACGTATGCGCCCCCTGTTAGAGCTCCCTCTTCCCACCACTCTCAAGGCCCTCAGACGGTGCCTGGGGTTTTTTTCCTATTACGCCCAATGGGTCCCCCATTACGCAGACAAGGCTCGCCCCCTGGTCAAGTCTACCTCGTTTCCCCTCTCTGCTGAGGCCTGCGCGGCCTTCAACTGCATTAAAGCGGACATTGCCAAAGCTACGATGCATGCAGTGGACGAGACCGCTCCCTTCCAAGTGGAGTGTGATGCCTCCGATTTCGCTCTGGCTGCTACCCTTAATCAGGAAGGCAGACCAGTAGCATTCTTTTCTCGCACCCTCCAAGGCTCTGAAATTCGGCACTCCGCGGTGGAGAAAGAAGCCCAGGCCATAGTGGAGGCTGTTAGGCACTGGAGGCACTATCTTGCTGGCAAAAGATTCACTGTGCTGACCGACCAGCGCTCGGTTGCGTTCCTGTTCAGCAACCAACAGCGGGGCAAGATCAAAAATGATAAGATTTTGCGGTGGAGGATAGAACTCTCCACCTACACCTATGATATCCTGTACCGGCCTGGCAGACTCAATGAGCCCCCTGATGCCCTATCCCGGGGAACATGTGCTAGCACACAGCTCGACCAGCTGTACGCCCTTCATGCACAACTTTGCCATCCGGGGGTCACCCGATTTTACCATTTTGTGAAAGCTCGGAACCTGCCGTACTCCCTGGAGGACATCAGGACGATGACCAGGGACTGCCAAATTTGTGCCGAGTGCAAACCGCACTTCTACTGTCCTGACACGGCACAACTTGTCAAGGCCACCCGCCCTTTTGAACGCCTGAGTGTTGACTTTAAGGGCCCCCTTCCCTCCACTGACCGCAATGTCTATTTTCTCAGTGTTATTGACGAGTTCTCACGGTTCCCCTTTGCCATCCCCTGCCCCGACACCACTGCCACGTCCGTCATAAAAGCCCTGCGCCAGCTCTTCACTCTGTTCGGGTATCCCTGCTATATCCACAGTGATAGAGGGTCCTCCTTTATGAGTGAGGAGCTGCGCCAGTACTTGCTAGCTAGGGGCATTGCTACCAGTCGGACCACGAGTTATAATCCCCGGGGTAATGGCCAGGTAGAGCGGGAGAATGCCACAGTGTGGAAGGCCACACTTTTAGCCCTTAAGTCCAAAGGGTTGCCGGTCTCTCGATGGCAGGAGGTCCTCCCTGAGGCACTGCACTCTATCCGCTCTCTGTTATGTACGTCCACCAATGCCACCCCTCACGAACGCCTATTCTCTTTTCCCAGGAAGTCTGTCACTGGGACCACCCTACCAGTTTGGCTGACGTCCCCGGGGCCAGTGCTGCTCCGGAAACATGTGAGGAGCAATAAATACTCCCCGCTGGTGGAGAGGGTTCACCTTCTCCATGCGAACCCCCAGTATGCTTACGTGGTCTTGCCTGATGGGCGGGAGGACACGGTCTCCATCCGCGACCTGGCACCCGCAGGTGCAGCAGACCACTACCCTGAAGGCTCTCCGGTAACTGTGAACCCTGCACCAGAGGTGACACCGTACTCACCAGGCCCTACACAGACTCCTCACGACACTTGTATACCGGGCGTTTCGTACGCATTTATACCAGGCGCCTCGCACATGCATGAGGGATCACCGGCGCCTAGTGGGCAAGAACACGCGCAACCCCCGTCCCCTGTGCAATCGCCAATGTTGCCGGCACCTATGCGGTCACAGCCGGTGCTACGTAGATCGCAGCGACAGATTCGACCGCCTGATCGGCTTGACTTGTAAGAACCTTCGCTACATGAGGACTTTTTCAAACGAAGGGGGGGTGAATGTGGTGAACTATGTGCCTGTCGGGACACGCCCCTGCTGACTGCTCCTGTGGCTCCTCCCACAGGCCCCTGTATAAAGGAGACCTGCGGCCTGAAGATCGGCCTCAGTCTCCAGGACCTTGTATGATAGACACTCACTCCTGGTTCCTTCTTCCAGTCAATAAAAGCCGATATCTCGCCTACGTCTCAGTGTGAGTTATTGATGGTGCATCAACTATCCACACGATCAATGCATCTCACTGTCTTGTACACCTCTATCAGGTTACCTCTCACCCTCCATTGCTCCAAGGAGAAAAGGCCGAGTTCACTCAACCTACTCAACCTATTATAATAAGGCATGCTCCTCAATCCAGGCAACGTCCTTGTAAATCTCCTCTGCGCCCTTTTTATAGTTTCCACATCCTTCCTGTAGTGAGGCAACCAGATTTGAGCATAGTACTCCGAGTTGAATTAGCAACAGACTATGAAGCCAAGTAGACAGAGTGAAACAAATACAGTACAATTACAATATTGAAAAGGCATTTGGATAGTCAATTGGATAGGAAAGGCGTAGAGAGATACAGGTCTAATGACAGCAAGTAGCATAGATAAGCATCATGAATGCCATGGACCCATTTATGTTTCTTTGATTTTATACAGGCAATAGCAGTTATAAGATAACACTGTTTAAAATAATGGAACCATGGTAAGTTAAAGCAGAGAGGGCAATAAACAGAATTTAGAGATGGACCCGAATGGAAAAATATTGGAAGTTCTAAAGAAAGATCAGAAGAGTTCTCCATAAAGCGAGAAGAAACTATGAATAATTATTCATGATTAAAATACTAACTAAAGAATTTGACATATGTATATAAATATAACTTAGTAGGCAGCTGTCGATCCCAGGGTTTACAGCTCTGGTGGACTGTGCCCTCTCCAGGGTGCAAGCCTGGGAGGGAAGATTTGAAGAACCGGCTGTTGCCCATGCAGCGGGTTCCCCCTCCTCCACGTCACTGATGTAGTCCAAGGGAAGGGCAAGCGCCGATACAGCTCGGCACCGGTGTAGTCACAGAGGTTGCAAGACTGAAGTTGTAGACAACATCAAACTGCCTTCGGGACCCCGGCTCCAGATTTCTTCCTCGCAGTTTATTCTCAAAGCCTTTCCCATGGGTGGGTATGGCCGCAAGGTATTGGAGGTTTAAAATCAGAGTTTACAATCTCTTAAACAGGCTGCCATCCAAGGCTGGCAAGCCCCACCTGCCAAAAAAAATAAATTATAATTATAGAAAAGGGAATATGAAGGGAAAAATTCAAAACCTATTCAGAAAAAATATCTTATGATTCTAATTTGTTTAGCAATATGTTTTTTAAAACTTACCAGGTCAAGAATAACTGAAGGAAATTCAGTATGGATCCAGTAAGAAATGAACAAGATAAACTTACAAATAACAATGATGAAATGACATCATCCAGAATGGAGAATGATCAGATGGACACACTTTTAGAAATCAAAATGACTTTTAAAATTTTACACCAAAATGAAGTAAATATCTAACCAAACTTTGAGAGAATAGAACTCCTTCTGGATTAAATCCAGCACTTAAAAATAACAAAATTAATTTTAAGTAGGACAGTATTTAACATACATATTTTTAAATTGATTAGATTAGGAAATAGATAATGAAGTTTCATGTCTTTTATTAAGGCATAGGAATAATTCTATGGATAAGTAGCTCAGTTAGTTTATATGATGGTTGGGAATGTAACGTAATTTTTACTCAAACTATGCAACACAAATGTAACTTTTGGTCATCTTAGTTTCCAAAATGCTATTTTTTGGCATTTCAAAAGGCCTTTGATAAAGCAGCATATGGAAATTTCATGACTGCTGTCAGAAGATGCAGAATGAAGTGTAGGTAGTAGAATGCGTTGCAAACTGACCAGTAAACACTTGAATGAAATTAATAGCACCCATTCGGACTGACAGAAGATGGGAATTTTTGTTCCTTAGGGACTGATCCAAGGACAACTGTCATTCACAATTTAGATTAAGAATTTGAAACTAAGAATTATAATTTCAAGACTTGCTGATATTGTTAAATGAAAATACAGATAATAAAGGAAAAATGAAAAATACAGGTAGATATAGGTGAATAAATACAGACAGTGATTTTTTGGCAAATACAAACTCCTTTTCCATAATTTTCCACTTTTGTATTAATTTCCCCAGCAATAACATTGTCTAATTACCCTGTAGCTTGACCAACTGCTTGCTATACCTGCATGCCTTTTACAACTCATGGAGTTGGGACACCTGGATCCTTTGCTTCTCAAGCTCTGCAACCTCAGTATTTACATTGTTTTCCCATTTTGCAAACAAAAATAGGAGAGTTTCGCATTCTCTCACGTTATACTCCATTTGTCAGAAGTTTGCAAGTTTATTAGAAGTTTAGGATGGCAAAAACCATTTGGATAAAAATGAAACTAATTGGAGGAGAGAGCAAATAAATCATAAACACTGGCAATAGGTTATTAAGATCTTAGGAAGCAAATAAAAACTAACTACAGTACTGGAATTAGTTCTAGATGGAATTATTCGAATGTTGAAAAGCAATCCTGATTTTATACTGAAATTTTGATTATGTTTCATTTGATGCATGCCGATACCATGCTAGACCGTATTTGCCTTTTCAGTTATGTAGCTCCCGATATTTTCAAGGCTTTCTTTTTCTCATGCTCCTCACAACCAACAACCAGGCCTCGGTATATCACGTCCTGATGTTCCACACAGCATTATGGCATTTGTCAAATATCTTTTAAAAATTTCTTTGATATTAACAACATTAGAATATTGTTAAAATTGATTTAAATATTTAAAATATAAAATTTATTTCAAAAATAAAGCTTGATTTATTTTGAATCACATTTGACTGAAACTTGGTTAAAATATAGTACAAATATACAATGAAAAATAAAAATTAACAAAAACGTTAGCTAAGTTTAATAAAGGTCAACAACCCAAGTGAACACAGTTGTGCAAAATGCGACAGTTACGAATTGTATTTGTCCCTCAGATCAGAATATTTCAGACCAGCCTCTGTAAAGCTGAGCGAGAGTTCAGCTGAGCCAGAACTTGCTGTCTAGCACATTGTTTATTTATACACTATCGTGCAGATGAGCTGAAATCCAAAACATACTCAAGCACACACTGCAAGTAATTGGCAGTTCTCTACAAAGTTGCATTTGTGATTGGTGCAATTCAGCCCATTGGCTCTGAAGAAGATGCAAAAAAGTTTCTCAGAGACAATAACAAGACCAAATTAGGGTACTCATTAGGAAAGGAAAAGAACAAGGAACCTTTCATTCTAGGAAGAAGCCTAAGAGATGACTACACATTAAATTTTAAGATAGTTTCTAAAACACTGATAGGGTAGAATAGGGAAAAAGTTTGGACTTATGGGAATGTCCCTAAGTTGGAAATCATTATGAATTTAAACTATTATTGAATCCAGTGGGGAATTCAGGAAAAACTTTACAGAAAAATGTTAAGTATGTGGAATGCACCAAGACCTGGAGCAGATGAAGCAAGTATTACATGTGTTTTATTAAAAATAACAAGCAGGATAGACAAAAGAGATTCGGTGGATGGTGCGTACTTGGATTTTCAGAAGCCCTTTGACAAGGTACCAGACATGAGGCTGCTTAACAAGCTATGAACCCATGGCATTCCAGGGAAGATTCTAGTATGGATAAAGCAGTGGCTGATTGGCAGGAGGTAAAGAGTGGAATAAAGGAAGCCCTTTCTCATTGGCTGCCAGTGACTAGTGGTGTTCCACAAGAGCCTGTGTTGGGATCAATTCTTTTTACATTATATGTCAATGACTTGGTTGATGGAATTGATGGCTTTGTTGCAAAGTTTTTGTCGATACAAAGATATGTGGAGGGCGGGTAGTTTTGCGGAAAGAGAGAGGCTACAGAAGGACAGACAGTTTAGGAGAATGAGCAAAGAACTGGCAGATGAAATACTGTGTTGGGAACTGTATGGTCATATATTTTGATGGAAGAAATGAAAGGGTTGACAATTTTCTAAATGGAGAGGAAATACAAAAATCAGTGTGGCAAAGGGATTTGGGTGCCCTCATGTAGGATTCCTTAAAGGTTAATTTGAAGATTGAGTCTGTGGTGAGGAAGGTAAATGTGTTGCTAGCATTGATTTCAAGAGGATTACAATATAAAAGTAAGGATGTAATGTTGAGACTTAATGAAGCACCAATGAGTCCTCAGTGGGAATATTGTTCAGAACAGAGGGCATCCTTTTAGAACGGAAATGAGGAAGAATTTCTTTAGCCAGAGGTTGGTGAATCTGCGGAATTTATTGCCTCAGGCAACAATGAAGGCCAAGTCTTTATGTATATTTAAAGCAGTTAGATTCTTGACTGGTCAGGGCATGAAGGGATACAAGGAGAAGGCAGAAGACTGGGTCTGAGAGGAAAAATGAATCAGCCATGGTGAAATGGTGGAGCAGACTCAATGGGCCAAATGCCCTAATTCTGCTCCTCCATCTTACGGTCTCAAATTACATAAGGATATGAGGGGAAATGGAAAACTCAGTCATCAAGTAATCTCCTTTATTTACAATAAGTTATTAAAACTTTCTAGGAGCATAGATTGAATATGCCAATGACAGGCACTAGAATTCTCTTTCTCTTCTGATTCTGATAAGTTGGTACTTCCTGAGAATGAATGTGAACATAGCTGAGTGGCCAAATGCCTCAGCAGGGATCCCAGACATAGGGGGCCAGACAAAGCTAGGTATTAAGACTTCAAGAGAGTTAAACCAGAGACCCATCAGCAAAGATCCGTAACGCCCAGGCTACGCGTTTTCTCACCGCTGCCATCAGGTAGCGGGCACTACCAGGTTCAAGAACAGATACTACCCTTCAACCTTCAGGCTCTTGAACAAAAGAAGATAAATACACGCATCTATTGAGATGTTCCCACAACAAATTATCTCATGTTAAGGACTCTTTATTTTGTTATTTCATGCTCTTGTTTTTTATTACTATTTATTTATTTTTGTATTTGCACCTTTTGTTGATTTCTATGCATTTGCTCTTTCGTTGATCTTGTTTACAGCTACAATTCTACAGATTTGCTGAATATCTCCAGAGGAAAAAGAATCTCAGGGCTGTATGTGGTGACATCCTTGTACTCCGATAATAAATTTTACTTTCAACTTTGAACTTTGAGGTAAGAGAACAAAATTGTGTGCTGTACCTTTAGTGTGGCTTCACCAAAACCCTATACAATCATAAAACTAACACGAGTGAATCTGCAGATGCTGGAAATAAATAAAAGCACAAAATGCTGGCAGAACTCAGCAGGCCAGATAGCATCTATGGGAGGAGGTAATAACGACGTTTCGGGCGGAAACCTTCATCAGGAGTGAAGTAACATGGGATGGTCGAGGGGGGTAAGAAGTGGGAGGAGGGATAAAGTAGAGAGCTAGGAAGTGATAGACTGTAGGGAAATGGGCTAGGGGGAAGGTGGAGAATTATGGGAAATAAAAGAGAAAGAAAGGTAGGGCTGGGGGGGGAGAGATTATAGTGAGGGGGGAAAAAGAGAGAGAAAGAGAACCAGACTAAAATAATAGATAGGGATGGGGGTAAGGGTGGGGGGCAGGGGTATCAATGGAGGTCAGTGAGTTGGATGTTCATGCCGGCAGGTAGGAGGCTACCTAGGCGGGAGATAAGGTACTGCTCCATCGACCTGCGTGTGACCTCATCTTGTGGCCACATCTCATCCCGATGTGGCCCAGGCCCCAAACAGTCCTTTCAGGTGAGGCACCACTTCACCTGCGAGTCAACTGGGGTGATATACTGTATCCGGTGCTTCTGATGTGGCCATTTATACATTGGGGAGACCCGCCGCAGACTGGGAGACCGTTTCACCAAACACCGGCTCTCGGTCCTCCAGCAGTGGCGGGATCTCCCTGTGGCCACACACTTCAATTCCACAGACCACTCCCACTCCAATATGTCTGTCCATGGCCTCCTCTACTGTCAAGATGTTCTTTTCTACAGAAGTGCATGACCTCACACTTTACCACATAAATTCCATTTGCTAAGTTTTGGCCAAATCATTCTATATTGCAGTCACAATATCTTCAACATGACACACCCTTCCATTCAATTTTGTATCATGGGCAAACATGAATATCTTATCCTTCTCCTGTTTGTTGATATAAAGTAATAACCAACTAAAGGCTATGAATTGGTCCCTGAGTAATCTATGAGCTAAATCAATCAGTCAATTGGATTTTAAATCACAGTCCCTGCTACCTTGGCCTCATGTAATTTGAAAGCAGAGGGCCAAATGAATTAACCTTCGCCACATAGGAACCAAGACAGAGCTAGGCTTGCACAGAGACAATATATATTTGAGATCTTGCCTCTGGAATACCACAGCAGACTTTTGCAGGCTATCAACCAAGCTCCGTCTGAATCCCAGAAGGCATGGATAAGATTTCTTTTAACAGAAAAGCTGAGTTAGGGCAGAGATAGGCCAAGTTTTCAGCTGGGAATGGACAATCACAGTAATGAACTAGACATTGGGTCAAAAGCTCTGTTAGGGGCAAGGTTGTGGATGAATCAGTTTCAGAAAGGTCCAGGGAGAGTTGATAGCTTCACTAGCTACAAGTCAGACTGAATAACAAGGCTTCAGTTGCCTCAGTATTTATCCCTATAAAAAATATATGTACTCGATGATCATAAATGAAGATACTGGAAAAGTCAAGAGAAGAAGTGAGGGAAAACTGGAAGGCAATCAGTTGGGTGACAAAGTGGAGGGCGATGTCAAAGCCAGCCTGAAAAGAAATGTTGAGAGTGGAGTGGAGTGGGAGCCTAGCATTGCATCTGTTATATGCAAAGTATTTTTTTTGTAATTCAAATTTTTATTATTATTTATTCTTATTTTACAAAGCAGCACAGCATATCCTAGAGCAGATACAGTACAGCATATTTACACAGACATCCCATGACAGGAAAACATACAAAACTAAGAAACAGAAAAAAAAAACTTCTAATTTAAGTTTATATTAACATACAACCAAAATTGATCCCATGAGTCTTGCACTTTTCCCTCACTGTTATTTCTTCCCAACATGAGTTCATCATTGAAATCTTGTTTTTAAAACTTGATGAGAAACATTTCTGCATGTGGCAGCTTTGGGAACCTGATTTTATGTATTCAACCATGGTGTATTAGGAGCGCGAGTACAACTTCTGGAAATTTACTACATATTTAAGGATTTGGAAAGAAAAATTAGCTTGGAAGGATAGAAAAGTCAAAGTGGGATTATAGGAAGGAAGAAAGAGAGAGAGTGAGAGATGGGCAGGAATGGGTGATTAATGGACCAGGCTTTTGAAGGTTTAGAAAAGATAGAGAAAGAGGTAAAAGAGGTGGGGGAGGGGTGCAGTTGCACTACTAACCTGAGACAATATCACAGCTGCGCTCAGGGGAAACATATTGGAGGATTCAGACACCATCCATTTGGGTAGAACTCAAGAATAGGAAAGGTACAATCACACCAATGAGATTGTGCTACAGACCCTTCAACAACAACCAGGACATTGAGGCTCAAATATGCAAACAGATCCAGGAAATGTGTTAACGTTTTTGTTATGGGGGAGTTCAAATTCCTTAATATGAACTGGAACCTTCATAGTGCAAGGGGTTTAGATGGGCAGATTTTTAAGTGTATCCAGGTGGGTATGTAGAGGGTCCAATGAAAGGAGGAGCTGTATTGAACCTGGTGATGGGTAATGAGTCTGGCCACTAACTTTTCAGTAGATGAGCTTTTAGGGAACAATGACCACAACCCCTTAACTTTCAGAATAGCTACAAATAAAGGTAGGTATGGTTCTTGCAGGACAGACTTAAATTAGAATAGGGCAAATTAAGGCAGGAACTAAGAAGAGTTCACTGGGAACACCTTTGTACTGGCAAGTACAAATTGCACAGAGTACAGGAAAGGTATGTTCCTGTTAGAAGGAATGACGGGGCTGGAAAAGTAAGAGAACCTTGGATGTCCAGAGAGGTGATGAATTTAGTCAAGAAGAAAAAGGAAGCTTGTAAAGCTTCAGAAGTTCGGATAAAATGAAGCAAATGAAGATTATAAAAAAGTCAGAGAAGAACTTAAGAAGGGAATTAGGAAAGCCAGGAAGGCCATGAACAGTCTTTGGCAAGCAGGATTAAGGTGATTCCCAAGGCATTCTATACCTACATCAAGAATAAGAGGATAACTAGTGAGAGGGTAGAGCCACTCAAGTGGAACAATTTCTTTGATGCAGAGAACATGAATGAGGTATTTAATGAAAATTTTGATTCTGTATTTACCAAAGAAAAGGACACGGAGGACCAGGAGATAGGTGCTGAGAAAATAAATATCTGAGGGCATTTGGGGGTCAAGGAAGAGGAAGTGTAGGTTCTCCTAATGAGTATTAAGTGGGTAAGTCCCCAGGGCCTGATGGGATTTACCACAAGTTATAGAGGGAGGCAAGATATGAGACTGCTGGGGCCTTGACCAGTATCTTTATGTCCTCTCTAGGCACAGGTGAGGTCCCTGAGGACTGGTGAGTGGCTAATACTGTATCTCTGTTTAAGAAGGGAACAAGGGAAAATCCTGGAAACAATAGACCAGTGAGTCTCACAGCTGTTGTAGGAAAATTGCTGGAGAAAATTCTTAGGGATAGGATATATAAGCATTTGGAAACCCATGGCCTACAAGGGAGAGCCAGCATGAATTTGTGCGGGACAAGTTGTGTCTTACAAATCTGACAAGGTGACAGGAAATATCAATGAAGGTAGAGCAGTGGATATTGTCTACATGGATTTTAGTAAGGTGCTTGACAAAATCCTTCATTGGAGGCTAATCCAGAAGACTAGGATGCATGGGGTCAATGGTTAATTGGCTGCTTGGATGCAGAACTGGCTTTCACATAGAAGATAGAGAGTCAAAAGGACTTCTTCAGTCTGGAGGTCTGTGGTGTAGTTCCGCAGGGATCTGTGCTAGGCCCTCTGCTGTTCGTGATGCATTTAAATGACTTGGATGAAAATGTAGATGCGTGGGTGAGAAAATTTGCAGATTAAACCAAGATTGGTGGAGTTGTGGATAGTGTAGAGGACTGGCAAAGAATACAGCATGATATGGTCAGTGAAATGGCAGATGGAGTTTAATCCAGATAAGTGTGAGGTGTTGCACCTCGATAGGGCAAATCCAAGGAGGCAGTGCACTTTTAAGGGCAAGACACTGAGCAGTCAAAATCAAATCAAATTAAGTTTTATTATCATTCAACCATACATGGATAGAGCTGAACTGGACAGCGTTCCTCTGGGATCAAGGTGCAAAACGTACACAGCACATTCAAAATAGCGAGGAAAGAGAAGTCACACAAGAAAATGCACATATAGTCCAAGACCCTGTGCTGCAAATCGATGGTACAGTTTCCAGCAATCCAGCCTGTCACTGATTGAGCACTGGAGGACAGCCCCTAGCCAACTGTGGACACCACATTTCAGTGTTGCTGAGCGGAGAGACCTTGGGCTCCAAATTCATAGTACCTTGTAAGTGACTAAACAGGTCAATATGGTGGTTAAGAAAGCTTATAGAATACTTGCTTTTATTAGTGAAGGCATTGAGTTAAAAACTCAAGAGATTATGTTGCAACTTTACAGAACTCTCGTTCGGCCGCACCTGGAGTATTCTGGTCGCCCAGCTATAGGAAGGATTTGGAGAGGGTACAGAGGAGGCTCACCAGGATGCTGCCTGGTTTAGAGGGCATGCTCTACCACAAGAGCCTGGACAAACATGGGTTGTATTCCCAGCAGTGGCAGAGGCCGAGGGGAGATCTGATAGAAGTTTATAAGATTATGAGAGGCATAGATAGAGTAAACAAGGAATATCTTTTCCCCAGGGTAGAATTGTCTAATACAGGAGGGTATGCACTTAAGGTGAGAGGGCATAGGTTGAAGGGGGATGTGAGGGGTCAGGTTTTTACTCAGAGTGCGGGACGCCTGGAATGTGCTGCCTGGTATGGTGGTAGAGGAAAATACATTGGAGGCTTTGAAGAGATGTTTGGATAGGCACATGCATCTGATGAAATGAAGGGATATGGATATTGGGTAGGCAGAAGGGATTAGTTTTTGCGTTTTTAAATATTTTTTAGCTGGCTCAACACAACATTGCGGGCTGAACAGCCTGTTTCTGTGCTGTATTATGTTTTATGTTCTAATAATAATGGCAGATTTGAAGAGGAAGTGTGACAGATCATAAAAGGACAAACGATCACAAAATGGGATTTCTGAATGGAGAGTAAGAAAGGACTATGGCAGGAAAAATTAATGACCAGTTATTTGCTGGAACTAGGATGGAACAAGTAGGTGGGTCTCACTGGCAAGACCATCTTAGAGAAACATGATAGGACATGGGAGAGAAACCAGTGAAAGATAGAAGTTGCAGGCTGTTGGAAAGGAGACATTGGTTGGGGTTTGTGTAGGCATGGTAGGGGAAGGAAAGGAAACGGCAGGAAAAACTGAACACATCATTTCACGGCAAAATCTCCTTAATGACTTAGCTTTGTTTGTCATCACTGCAGTTATGTCAAAGAGAAGTGTGAAATAGAAAAGCAAATAAAAAGGAAGTAGGCTCTATATTTACATGGTGCTTAAGGCAACAGATCTCAGATGAAGTTTCAATTCAGTAACATCAACAGGATGCTTTTAAAATCTCAGAATCTAGTCTCTGGAGGATTGAAGCACACATGAATACACTTTGCTTCTTGCATGAGGACACAAAGTAAAGCCGATCTTGGTTTGGAGTAGGAATTGGATTATAAACATACGGCTGACTAAAGCATAACATGGCTATATACATATTTACTTTGAAACTGATATCACAGCTTTGTAGAATCAATGCATTTTAATACATGCATTAATAACACTCTCTTGATATTGCTTACCTGTCTAAAGACAGTTCAGTATTTATAAAAGAATTTTTGTTTTGCTCTCCCAGCAATGTAGAACAACAAGATCTCTGAAATGTAAAATCCAGCTTAGTAATCATGTGCTTTATTGGTCATAGCCAAAAACCCCTAACACTTTAGTATTCACATTCTGGAATTTGGATATTGCTGGCAAGCCCAGCCTTTTATTGCCCAATCCTGAGGACCCTCGGAATGTGTTGGCAAGCCTCCTTCTTGAATCACTCATGTTCCTCTAGAGTAACTGTTTGCTCAGAGCTGTTATGTAGGATGTTGGATTTCGATCTTGTGATGATGAAGGTCATGGAGGAACATCTTCAGATCAAGATGGTAGATGACTTAGAAGGAAACCTGTAGGTGGTTGTGTTCTAATGTGCCCGAAGACCTTCTTTTCAGTAATAGATGTCATGGGGTTGGATGATGCTGTTGGCATATCTAATTGCGGTGCCTTTTTCACATGACAGCCACAACGGACAAGTGGAAATTAATGTTTTGAGTAGTGAATGGGGTTACAACCAAATAGGCTTTTTTGTCTTGGACCCTCAAGCTTCTTAAGTGATGTTAGTACTATACTGATCCAAGCAATTAGGGACTATTCCATCATGGGCCAAATGTATGCCTATTGGATGATATCAGATGAGGTGGCTGGGACAAATCACTGGCTATAAAGATCCCTAGCTTACTGGTGACACGGTACTAATGCAGCCCACTCAGTTCAGTTCCTGTGGATTTAATGATTGTAATGCAATTGAATGCCAAGTGTAGGTGGTTAGACTCTCTCATGTTGGAGATGGCCATTTCTTGTTACTTCTGTGATCAAAATGTTACTTGTCATTTATCAGCCCGTACCTGCCTGCTGTCTGGGTCTCGCTGCATGAAGGTGTAGCCTGCTTCATTTGCTGAGGAGTTTGGAATTGAATACCGAGCACTCACCAGTGGCAGACCCCTCTTCAAACCTTCTGATAAATGGGACGTAATTGATAAAACAGCAGAACATAGTTGAGCCTCTGACACTGCATTATGTATCAATTCAAAAACAAGTAATAATCACTGAGCAGTTTAGGAAGCAAAAGCTATTTATTACTCTACAGTGCCTTCACATTTTCCGAATTTGATGATAGAATTACACACAGAATCAATTGAGTTTTGTTATGTCTTAAACAACAATGTGGCAGTTCAGTGAACTCTGCTGAATTGGCTGCAAATTTCCAGATAATGTGTTAATGCTGCTTGCAACTTTTGCTCTTAAGGAGGAGATTATCCCTTGTTAAAACTATACTTAACCTCCTTGATTTTCACAAGTGGTTCAAGTTTTCACTGGCAAATTCACCTACTTTGTTTTCATAACAATTGGCTATATCCCAACAATTTGAATACAGATTGAGAGAGGGAAAATGGAGTCAAGAGCAATACAGCATTCCAGCCTAATCTCAATACTGACCATGGTGCCCACCCAGTTAGTCCTAACTTCCTGTATCATGCCTATGTCCTTCTAAGCCCCGGCTTCCATATATCTTTCCAAGTGATTCTTGTACCTGTTTCAACCACTTCCTTTGGCAGTTCATGCCCTCTCATCATCATCTTTCAATCCTTTAAATCTCTCACTCTTATCCTAAATCTATGTCTGTAAATTTGGACTCCATGGCCATGGGGAAAATTATTCTCTTTATCCACGTCTCTCATTTGTTAAATATTTCTGTAAGGTTGACCGCATTCTCTTTCTTCCAAGGAATAAAGGCCTAGCCTGACCAATTTTTCCCTACAACCCAGGCCCTCTAGTCATGGCTACATCCTCATATATCTTCTCTCTTCCCAGTTTAACCATATCTCTTTCAGACTATTCCAACTGCGGTCTCACCAACAACTCATATAACTGTAACCTCAAGTCCAACTCCTTTACTCAATGAAGGCCAGCATGCTGAACACCTTCTTAATCACCCTGTCTACCTGGCACACCACTTTCAATGAGCTATACACTTGTAGTCCCAGGCTCCTCTGTTTCATTAAGCCTTAACATTCTTAGTATAATTCCTAAACTGGTTTGTCTTTCCAAAATGCATCAGCTCACATTTTACATTGAAATCCATCTGCCACTCCTTGGCCCACTTCTCCAACTAATCAAGATCCCCCTCTAATCTACAACAACCAGCATTGCTATGACCAAAGCCTCGTAATTTTGTGTCATCTTCAGACTTACTGATCAAGCCTTGTGTATTTGCATCCAAACCAATAAAATAAATAATAAGGGTCTCAATACTGATATTATTTATTTTAGTGGTTGAGTATAGGAGTTACTAGTTTAGTAACTATTATAAGTAACTATACTAATTCAGTAATGGCATCGAGTATAGGAGTTACTAGTTACTAGCCTCTGCTTTCTATCTCTGAACCCATTTTAAATCCACCTAATTAGTCCTCCCTGGATTCCATGGGACCTAATTATCCAGACCACCCTATCATATAGGACCTTGTTGAAGGCCTTGTAAAGTCCAAATGCACAACATCAACTGCCCTATCTTCATTTACCTTTCTGGCTATTTCTTCAAAAAACTAGAAGGTTCATCAAGCATGTCTTTCCATTTCCCTCTTTATCAGATTCTGTCTATCCATATGCTGGTGGATCCTATCCCTAAGAATTCCATTCAGTAATTTTCCCACTATTAATGTCAAGTTGACCAATTCTCCTCAAGCTGCCTATCACCTCTCTCATGATTCTGCCTTCTTTTACTACACATAGTGCTTTCTGCTTACGTTCCTTCTTCACCTTTTCTGCCTATCCCCTCCCTGCTTTCCCTCCCCCACCCCTTGATCTTTCCTCTGATTGGTTTTTCACTTGGCACCTACCAGCTGTCTCCTTCCCACACTCCCCCACCTTCTTTACAGGGCCCCTGCCCCCTCCCTCTTCAGTCCTGACAAAGGGCCTCGGCCCGAAACGTTGACTGTTCATTTCCATGGATGCTGCCTGACCTGCTGAGTTCCTCCAGCATGTTGTGCGTGTTGCTTTGCAGTGTACTTTGTGACCAACCTATAGTTCCCTGGCTTGTCCTTGTCATCCTACTTAAGCAATGGAAAAGTTCCAATCTTCAGGAACTTCACATGTGATTAACTATGTTAGGAAATAGCTTTGCAGTTTCTTCTCTAGCCCCCCCCCCCCCAATAGAACACTGCAGAACCATACAGGGCCTTCAGCTCACAATGTTGCGCCAACCTTTTAACCTGGTCTAATATTACCACCACTTGTTTCCCTTATCTCTTGAGCAACCATTGATTTTCTACTCAATTTTCTACTAAGGAGAAATATTCAGTAAACAACCCACCCATCTTCTGCAGTGCAAGACATAGGCAGGCCCACTGATCTTTATGGGGAACTACTCTCTTCCTAGCTGTGTTTTTACTCTTAATTTATCAATAGAACCTCTTGGTATTTTCCTCAACTCTACCAAATCCATCGCATCCTCTCTCACTGCCCTCCTCATTTCCCTCTTACGAGTATTCTTAATCCTTTTATATCCATCAAGGGATTCGCTCTTTTGCTGGCTGGCTAAACACAATGTCTGCTTTGTTCTTTTTCTTGAGCAGAGCCTCAATACCTCTTGTTAGCCAAAGTTTCCTAAATTGTCAGGTTTGCCCTTCACCCTCACAGGAACACGTTTGCTCCCACCTGTCATTCACTTCTTTCCCTTCAAACAGTCTCACACAACCAGCCTCTGCTAGATCCTGCCACATTCCCCCAAAATGCCCCTCACTCCCATGGTGTTGGAGCCTATCCTGTGGGCCTGTCCTATCCTTTTCCACCACTATTAGGATTAAGGTCACGAGAGCCAAAGCACTATTTGACTACCACTTCAGTTACTTGCCCTGCCTCTTTTCCGAAGAGAAACCTCAATAAGGCATTCTATACATTATATTGATTCACAGTGTCTGAAAACTCATCATAGTTTTAGTATTATGTTCAGAGCGACTTCATTTTGGGGTTATGGGTGTTGGAGTTATGACACAGAGAACATGGAAGAACTCCTTCCTCCTACAACCCTTTTGCCTTAGTTTGTATCATTGTCACCTGGGATTCGGCTGTGGGATTCAGTTGCACTTTTAAAGCAGCTCGGGGCAGGACCTATGAAAACAGGACAGTGCAAGAGAAAAGGAATATTTTATTGTTGGGGATCCCAGTTGTCAAGCAGGCTGATAAACTATGGCAAATGGCTGTTAAAAATAGCAGTTCTTTGCTCAGTGCAGTAAAACACAACCTAATCAGATAAACATGTACAAACAAGCTGGAGGAACAGCAGGCCGGGCAGCATCCATGGAAACGAGCAGTCAACGTTTCGGGCCGAGACCCTTCGTCAGGACTTAAGAGGGAGGGGCAGGGGCCCTATAAGGAAGGTGGGGGGGAGGGTGGGAAGGAGAAGGCTGGTAGGTGCCAAGTGAAAAACCAGTAAGGGGAAAGATCAAGGGGTGGGGGTGGGGGAGGGGATAGGCAGCAAAGGTGAAGAAGGAATGTAAGGGGAAAGTACCTTGGGTAGGTAGAAGAAGGCAGAATCATGAGATGGGTGATAGGCAGCTGGAAGAGGAGGCAGAGGGAAAGTGGGATGGGGGAAGGGAGGGGGACGGAATTACCAGAAGTTGGAGAATTCGATGTTCATACCAAGGGGCTGGAGAGGACCCAGACGGTATATGAGGTGTAGCTCCTCCAACCTGAGTTTGGCCTCATCATGGCAGTAGAGGAGGCCATGTATGGACATATCCGAATGGGAATGTGAAGCAGAGTTGAAGTGGGTGGCAACCGGGAGATCCTGTCTGTTGTGGCGGATGGAGCGGAGGTGCTCGACGAAGTGGTCCCCCAATCTGCGTCAGGTCTCGCCGATATAGAGCAGGCTGCACCGGGAGCACCGAATGCAATAGATGACCCCAACAGACTCACAAGTGAAGTGTTGCCTCACCTGGAAGGACTGTTTGGGGCCCTGAATGGTGGTAAGAGGGGAGGTGTAGGGACAGGTGTAGCACTTGTGCTTACAGGGATAACTACCTGGTGGGAGATCTGTGGGGAGGGACGTGTGGACCAGGCAGTCGCGGAGGGAACGATCCCTGTGAAAAGCAGAGAGGGGTAGAGATGGAAAGATGTGTTTAGTGGTGGGGTCCTGTTGAAAGTGGCGGAAGTTGCGGAGGATAATATGCTGGATCCAGACGCTGGTGGGGTGGTAGATGAGGACAAGGAGAACACAGTCTGTTGTGGTGACGGGAAGATGGGGTGAGGACCGAAGTGCAGGAAATGGAGGAGATGTGGGTGAGGGCATTATTGATGACGGCAGAAGAGAAACCACGATTCTTAAAGAAACCTAATCAGATAATTGTTAGTTTCTCATTAATTGAATCTCTACTCTAGTGATCAGATGGCTGTGTCTACAGAAAGCCTTGGTAGGACATCTTGATGACATCAAATGGCGCTTGAACTCAGCCATTCCTTTCTTCATATAGCTTTCATCAGATTCTAATTTCAGCCTTAAAAATTGAACATACACTATAGGATGAAAGTGATCATGATTATTTCATGCTTGCCAACATGAAGGACAAAAGCAGGTGAGAGACAGAACAGCCCAATGCTTTTATGCAAGGTCTTTGTTTCAATTATCGGTATACCTAACCCAGAGTAAGCAGAACCACAATTAGACATTTTGAAAAACACTTACTCTTGAACAAATATATCCCATTTCAAACACTAACTCTTGAACAAATATATCCCATTTCAATAATTAATACAGAAATAAAATCTGACCTCATCCATTACTGTATTCTTGAATAATTCCATATTCTCAACGACTTTGATTATTAAGCTTCAGTGTATAAAGCATTTTCATTTTGACTTCTTTGTCTATCACTAAGTGCTTGGGTTACGTGTCAATATGGGACCTATTTGATCGCATGACTATGTCATGCATGCTCTAAAGTATAAAACCACATATATAGGCAAGTAATTAAGGTACCAGCTAAGAGGAAGTACTGAGGTTACAGTTTCTTAACACTGATCTTATCAGTTTGTGCTGACAAGCAGACAGAAGCCTCACACAAAGTAAATCCAACATTTTAGGCTTGTATGGAGCCGCAAGATGACCGAGAATTGTTATTTTATGTCTAGGAAGGATGAGGGAAAAAGGAGATGGATGTTCTGAGTAAAGGAGGAAATCAAAGCAATGATGTGGTGGAAAAATTATATTGCCAAAACAGTATGAGTGGATTTAAAAAATGAGAGGGCAGAAGATGTTGATGAGGCTGTTTTACTGTCCAAATCAGTAGTGATAGTGATGGATTCAATTAAAAAGGAAATAGATATAGTACAATATAGATACAAGGGCAATCATGGGTGATTTTAATCTATTTATTGATTGATCAAACCAAAGTAGCAATAAGACTGAGGAAGATCTTAGAGTCAGTACCTTTTTTTTAAATCAGTGTTGTGAGGTATTAAATCAACACATAGAGAAATTAGAAAGCAGGCTAACTTAGACTATGAATCGTGCAGTGAGAAATGAATAATTAACTACCTTGTTTGTATCCCTTTTGAGAAGAGCAACCATAGTAGTGTTGAGCAAGCAATGTAATTGCAGCAGGGCTTAGACGAATTGGATGAATGGGCAAAAACGTAGCAGATGGAAAACAGTGTTGGCAAATGTACATAATGCTTTTTAGTAAAGAGAACAATAGTGAGGCCTTTTATCTAGATGCTCAAAGATTCAAACATCAGTGGTGCATAGGAACTGAGGAGTCTTCGTGCAAGACTCCCAGACTGTTAATTCACAGGTTGAGTCTGTGGTAAAGAAAGCAAATGCTATGTTGTCATTTATTTCAAGGGGAATAAAATATAAAAACAAGGAGATATTGTTGAAGCTTTATAAGGCACTAATCAGACTGCACTTGGAGTATTGTCAATAGCTTTGGCCCCTTATCTCAGAAAGGATGTGTTGTCGTTGGAGAGAGTCCAGAGGAGGTTCACAAGTGTGATTCCATGGAGGAAAGGGTTGACATATGAGGAGCTTTGGGCTTGTACTCACTAGAATTTAGAAGAATCCGTGGAGATCCCATTGAAACCTATTGAATACTGAAAGGTCTAGATAAGGTGGATATGGAGAGGATGTTTCCTATGGTGATAGTATCCAGAACTACATGGCACAGCCTCTAAATTGAGGGGTGACTTTTTAGAACAAAAATAAGAAGGAATTTTTTTAGCCAGAGAGTGGTGAATTTGTGGAATGCTCTGCCACAGACCACAGTGGAGGCCAAGTCCATGGGTATATTTAGAGCGGAAGCTGATAGATTCAGGGCATGAAGAGGTATGGCGAGAAGGAAGGTGCATAGGGTTCAGTGGGATCTGGGATCAGCCGTGATGAAATGTGAGAGCAGACTTGATGGGCTGAATGGCCTAATTCTGCTCCTATGTCTTATGGTCGTATGATAGAATTCTTCATTAATTTAGAGAGTAATAAATAAGAAAACTCCAAAAATCCAGTATCCAATTGTTTAGAAATGCCAGTAAGGAGTGGTATGGTGAACCAAGTCCTTGTTATCCATGAACTTACTATCTCTATATGTATATGTATATTCACAAGGTTGGTACAGTACCGCTGGGAGTGTGGACCTGTGCTAGAATCTGAAGCTGGAAATGGGTCTGGAGAAACAGCTAGGCTCCAAGAGCTTGATGGTTTCAACTTGTTTGACAATTGACAAATGAAGTCCATTCTGTTTCTTGCACTCCTTTTAACTCTTTGAGACTCACTTTCTCATTCCCTTTAATTACCAGAGTTTTATTAATGTTAGAATTAGAAACAAAGGAACGAACAAAGACTGAGGTGAGAGGATGACAATGACAGATTGTGGAACATTTCTGAAAAGTCTAACATAGGATAGGCAGCAGGTAATTTGTAAATTATGTGCACCTGAATTACAATTAATTGTTCCTATCCAGCACAAAAATAAATTTAAAAAGAGAGCTGAGTTATGGTTTACCAAGGAAGTTAGTGATTTATCTATCACTCTGTGTAAAAAAAACACAAAAAAAAGTCCTACTTCTGAATTCCCATGAATACATTTCTACAACC
This sequence comes from Hypanus sabinus, assembly GCF_030144855.1. Classification (NCBI taxonomy): domain Eukaryota; kingdom Metazoa; phylum Chordata; class Chondrichthyes; order Myliobatiformes; family Dasyatidae; genus Hypanus; species Hypanus sabinus. Next base: position 63,422,577 of record NC_082707.1, on the reverse strand, counting down.
ACCTTAAAATTATGCCCTCGCATTAGCCATTTCTGCCCTGGGAAAAAGGCACTGACTGTCTATATTATTTATGTATTTTATTATCTTACAGACCTCTATCAAGAGCTGACCTTCAGGCAAAATATCTACTACCACCTTTTGCCTTCTCTGGGCAAGCTGGTTCTGAATCCACACATTACCCTGGATCCAATGCCTCATAACATTCAAAATGGACCTAACATTCCTCAAGGTTCCTCTCACTGGTGTATACTAAAGCAAAGTATTTATTAAGAAATACCCTACTCCTCCAACTCCAGGTACATAGTTCCTCTTCTATCCCTGATTGCTCTTACTTTAGTCATTCTCTTGTTCTTCACGTACTTGTTGAACACCTTGGGGTTTTCCTTAATCCTACTCACCAAGTCCTTCTCATTCCCCTTCAGGCTCTCCTAAGTTCCTTCTTAAGCTCCCTTATAGCTCTCATGAGCCCTGTTTGATTCTTGTTTTCTGAAGCTTAAATGTCTTTTCGTCCTCTTGAATACATGTTCCACATCTTTTGTCAACCTTGGTTCCTTCACCTTACTATCCTTTCCCTGTCTCAATGGGAAAAACCTATCTAGAACCCCAATCTCTACATTTCCATTGTGCATTTACCTGAATACATCTGTTCCTAATTTGCACTCCCAAGTTCTTGCCCAATAGCATCATAATTTACTCTCCCCAATTAACCATTTTTCCATACCGTCTGCTCCTATCCCTGTCCAAGGGCTACAGTAAAGATCAGAGTTGTGGTCACTGTCTCCAAAATGCCCACCCACTGAGAGATCTGTCACCTGATCAGATTCATTGCCTAGTTCTAGACCCCCAGATGATCCTTTGCTCTCAGTATCTGAAGATGACATGTACGCTGCCTTCAGGAGGGTGAATCCAGTGAAATCATCCAGACTGGACAGGGTACCTGGCCGTGTACTAAAGACCTGTGCTGATCAACTGGCTGGTGTGTTCACTGAGATCTTTAACCTCTTGTTTCGGCAGTATGTGGTACCCACCTGCTTCAAACAGGCTTCAGTTATACCGGTGCCCAAGAAGAGCGTGCTGTCCTGCCTCAATCGCTATCACACAGTTGCACTTATATCCACAGTGGGGGTGATGAAACATGTCTGAGAGGCATCTTGGATCGGCTCTAATTTGAGTAACAGGTCCACAGCAGATGCCATCTCTTGGCTCTTCACTCAACCCTGGAACACCTGGACAGCAAAGATGCATACCTTAGAATGCTCTTTATCAATTACAGCTCAGCATATAATACCATCATCCCCTCAAAACTAATCAATAAGCTCCAAGACCTTAGCGTCAATATACAGCATGTAAAGTGCAATTGTGAAGAAAACACAGTAGCACCTCTACTTCCTTAAAAGTCTGAGGAGATTCAGTATGACATCAAAAGTTTGACAAACTTCTATAGATGTGTAGAGGATAGTGTACTGACTGACTGCATTATAGCCTGGTACAGAAACACCATTGCTTTGAGTGGAAAATCCTACAAAAGGTAGTGGATTTGGCCTGGTACATGGGTAAAGCCCTCCCAACAATTGAGCACATCTGCATGAAACTCTGTCATAGGAAAGCAGCATCCATCATGAGAGATCCTCAACTCTCAGGCCATGCACTTTTCTTGCTTCTGCCATCAGGTAGAAGGTACAAGAGCCTCAGGACTCGCACCATCAGGTTGAAGAACAGTTACAACCCCTCAACCATCAGGTCTTGAACAAAGGGGTTAACTACACTTTCTTGCCCTTCCATTGAGATGCTCCCACAACCAATGATCTCACTTTATGGACTCTTTATCTTGTTATTTCATGTTCTCATTATTTATTACTATTTGCTCATATTTTCATTTGCACAGTTCGCTGTCCTCTGAATGCTACTTGATCATTCATCGATCCTGTTATATTTACTATTTAATAGATTCGGTGGGTAAGCCTGTAAGAAAATTAATCTCAGGGTTGTACATGGTGACATATATGGACTTTGATAATAAATTTCCTTTGAGCTTTGTCCACATATTCTGTCAGCAATCCTTTCTGGACAGAGCTAACAAAGTTTGTCCCAACTAAACCTTTGAAGTTGAAGTCATCCATGACAACAATCCTGTAATTTTGCACTTTTCCACAAACTGCCTCCCAATCTGCTTCTTAGTGCCCTTGGTATCTCAGTGTACAGTATTATTTAGGAAGGATGTTGGGGCTTTGGAGAGGGTGCAGAAGAGGTTTACCAGGACACTGGCTGGTTTAGAGGGCATGTGCTATCGCGAGAGGCTCCATAAACTTGGTTTGTTTATTTGGGAGCGCGAGAAGCTAAGGGGAGATCTGATGGAGGATACAGGATTATGAGAAGATTAGATAGAGTGGTCAGAGAGTATCTGTTTCCCAGGATTGAAATGCCTAATATCAGAGGGTATGCATTAAAGGTGAGAGGGGTTGAGTTCAAGGGGGATGTGAGGGGTAATATTTTTACTCAGTCTTGGATGCCTGATATGTGCTGCCTGGTATGGCAAATATATTAGAGGCTTTTAAGACACGTTTGAATAGGCAAATGAATACAAGAAAGATGGGAGGATACAGATGTGGTGTAGGTAAAGGGACTAATGCTTGGGTGCTTTCAGTTTGCTTTTAAGCTGCTTCAGCATGACGTTGAGGGCTGAATGGCCTGATCTTGAGCTGTACTGTTCTGTGTTCTACTAACCAAACTACAAGAAGTCAGCACAAGTTTATGAAGCTTAACAATTTTATTGAGGGTGTAACTGTAGGGTCATGTAATAGGTGATTGATGACACATATTGTTCATAACAGAAACTGGCCTACATAATTCACAAACACCATCATTGAGTTGTTGTGTCCACTTTAAGAGACTCTCTGACATAATGACGTCAGTATAAAGCAACTACTTTTGGTTTGTCCATAATGGAAGTAAAGGGCTGCAGCTTTTGTTAAGCACATAAAATGACACTCGTATGTTTTATTCGCAAAATCCTACATTGGTGACCCCAATGCTCTCGGGCGATTCCAGAGTTACTCAACGACATGTCAACAAATGCAGTCACTTCAGAGCTGCTGGAGCCTTTGAAGCAGCACACTGCCACGTGGTTTGCATAAGAGTAAAGCCCAGATCATGCTGTGAGAGATCAACGTGGACAATACCAAGTTTTTCCACCTTGTAGCATCGTTAAGTAGTTCCACTGCAGCCAGAGTGGTGCATCTACCAGAAGACCAGCCTCCATGTGATAAGTATATCTCTTTGAAAGCACCCTTATTCCAGACGTTTGGACTGTCTGAGTCTGAGCGTGTAAAACAGTTGCTTTCCTTGCCCGGCCTTGGTGATGCTAGGCCTTCATAACTGATGGACCACATGTTAGCTCTTCCTGGCAACCACCATCTTTGTTTTATTTTTAAAGAACTCAATGCAACAAATACCTGATCAAGTTTGCACTCTCACTAATACACCCATGAAGGACTATAGGGAGCTTGCTAAAATGGCTGACAGTCTACACTCACCCAGGAGTGATGCATCATTCCTGCTCCTTTTCGCCGCATTAAACCCTGTCAGCAGCCTCCAGCAGACTCATGCCGCTCCTCCGAACCAGACAACGTCAGGTCTATACTGTTACTATGCACACTTTGGCATGAATGTCAAGAACTGCTGACCGCCTTGCAGTTTCAACAGCGCCCGTGCATCGGGACATCAGAGGTCTGTGAATACGGTGGGTTCCAGCTGCCAGGGTCTTCTGTTGTTAAGTACAGTCAATTTCCTGTGTGACATGGACACTCAAGTGAGTGTGCTGCCAGTATCACACATTAATTATAAGGCAGAGAATCACGTACCCTTGGTGGAGGTGTAAAGGCAAGATTTATGGGACACAACTAGTGGCGCTAGTCTTCAGTGGCCCATGCTACACACGGGACTTTGTCTTGGCTAGAGTCGCTAGACCTCTGTTGGGTGCAGATTTCTGCTGTGCCAAAGGACTGTTAGTAGATTTTAAGAACTGTCAGCTTGTGGACACAAAGGACTTTGGGTCGTTACTCTGGAGCCCCAGTAGGTTCCTCACAAGGATTCTGTCTAGCACATGCACCATTGCATGTGCATTCACTCACCTGCTGGGCAAATTCCCAAACCTCTCCAAGCCCATATTTTCTACTACAGTCACAAAGCATGGGGTCCAACACCAACTGTATATGCCGTTGTCAGATCTGACTCAGTATTTAGACTGAAATACCCAGTAAGACTTTTTTTTTTCTGAGCTTGCTAACTTGCTCCAGCACTTTTGGCCAGTTATTAATCAACCACACTGCTGTGGCTTAGGAGTCATAAATAGATTTGACCGGGTGAAGATGGGAGATTTCCTCACCCAAATGTCAAGTGGGCTTTTACAACTATCTGGTATTTCATAGTCACAACTATTAATGTTAGCTTTGAAATTTTACTGAAATTTGTTTTGGGATGAGTCAGCACACAAGAGCTAGATAAGACAGCTGTTTGAGTGATGCCACAGCAATCTCTTGCTGAATGCTGATGGTTGACTTCAGGTTGAGAAGCAGAGTGGACATGCACCAGGCTACTTTGGTAGATCAGTGTGGAGAGGATCAGCAGCTTTAAACTCTTCTGTGTTAACATACTGGATGACCTGTTTTGGGCCCTATACATAAATGCAATTGCAAGGACGGCTCACCTTTAGGTTATTAGAAGTTTAAAGAGGTTTGGCATGTCGCTGAATACTAACAAATGTTGGATTGGGGTATAGAATTGTTATTGTAGCCCAATCCAACATTTGTTAGTGTTCAGTGATGTGGTAAACCTCCTTAACCTTCTAAAGAAGTAAAGATGTGCCTTCTTTCTGATGCCACTTATGTGTTGAACCATGAACAGTTCATCCAATATATTATCTTGCAGGAATTTAAATCACCTACAGTATGATAGGTAATTGTTCTGTTAAATTTCCAGTAATTGTGGTGCAGTTGCTTTTGTATTTTTCTATAAACTTTTTAGTTTTCCAAAGCAGATATCACACTGATTGGATCTGTCGATTTCATGGGTTAATTGTTATCATTGAAATTTTTGTTATCTCTAATCTGAGCAGAATATAATCATGACTGCTTTCTCTTTGTCTTTTCCCTTTGTTCTTTCAGCTTCTATTATTATTTTCCCACTCTTGTAACACTTAATAAATAACTGTAAGCAATGATTTACAGAGACAAGTGGACTCAGCCTAAAATATTATGGGTACATCCCACCATAACATCAAAGGTATCTACAGGACGCAGTGCCTCAACATCAAAGATGCCACTTTGCAGCTACCATTGAGCAGAAGGACAAAAGCCTGAAGTTCCACACTACCAGGGTCAAGAACAGTTACTTCTCTTCAGTTCTTGCAGCAACCTGTACAGTGATGTACTTACCTAAATACTTTTTAAATGCAGTTGTAGCTAATCACTTCCTCTGTCAGCTCATTGCAGACAATTATTGCCCTCTACAGAATTTGTCTCTCCGACCTTAAAGCTCTCCTCTCTTGTATCTGTGCTCTCTAGTTTTGAACTCCTTGATTCCATGGAGGTGGCTATGATCATCCTCCTTATCCATATCCCTTATGATAATGAATTTCTGAGGTCACTCCTTTCCTTATAACTCAAGCCACTAATCCAGAGACCATTCTCAGATCTCTTCTGCACTATCTCCAGCTTGACTATGTCTTTCCTTTAACATGCTAACCAAAATTACGCAATACTCCAGTGTAGCATCACCAGTAACTTGTATAACAGAATAATGTCCCAACATTTAAACTCAGTACCCTGACTGATGATAGCCAGCATGTGAAATTACTTTTTTGCCACCCTGTCTACTTGTATGGCCATTTTCAGGAAACAGTCCACTTGTATTCCCAATTCCTCTGTTCCACAACGTTTGCCATTCTCTGACATTCACTGTATAGGCCTCTGCCAAATAGTGTGACCTTGTGGCACCCACTAGTTACAGACCTCCATCATCTTCTGCTTCATATCATTGAGTCAATTCTAAATCCACTCACTAGCTCTCCTTACCTTCCAGATTAGCCTGTCATGCAAGACCTTGCTATCTTTAGTAAGAAAGCCCAAAAGACAAAAACCACCTTTATAAATCCCAGGATACCTCTTCAAAAAAAAAAATTGGATTTGTCAGACACTATCTCACACACAAAGCCATTCTGACTATTCCTGATCAGGCTTTGACTATCCAGTAATGGTAGATCTCTTCATTTACTTCCATACAGCTGGTGATCCTGACTTCAATCTGTAGATCCCTGGCCTGTCCTTGCTACCTTTCTTGAATGATGGAAGAAGATTAGCCAACATTCAGTGTCCTGAATTTCACCAGTGGACAAGGATCACCACAATTTCTTCCCAAGCACCCCCCCCCCCATAAGGTCCATGTCTGTGCTTGGTCAGACCCTGAGGATCTGCCAGCCTTTTAAACTTTCTTTTTTTTTCAATCTTTTTATTGATTTTCACATATACACAAAAAAAATAACATAGTAATAAGTAAATTATAAATACAATAGACTTGAAATCACATTGATAATAAGATAATAATATCCTACTAAACATCAACAAAAGAAAATACCTTAATCAAGTCCACATGATTATATGAAAAAAAAACAAAAATAACCATTAAAAAAGAAAAAAAAATATTAAAAAAATATGTGAGAAAAAAAATATATATTAAAAAAAAATAAAACACTAAACTAAACTAACATAGGCAATAATAACAGTTTACAAGTATAAGATAGTGTCAAAGAACTCCGGAACTCCATACCTGAACATGAATAAGCAGAAAGGTCTGGAGAAGGCCAAATTAATTCATATGAAAATGTCGAATAAACGGTCTCCAAGTTTCTTCAAATTTAATTGATGAGTCAAAAATAGTGCTTCTAATTTTTTCCAAACTCAGATAAGAAATAGTTTGAGAAAGCCATTGAAATGTAGTAGGAGGATTTACTTCTTTCCAATTTTGTAGTATAGACCTTCTGGCCATTAATGTTACAAAAGCAATCATTCGTCTGATTGAGGGGGAAAACTGATTACCATCTTCATTTGGTATGCCAAAAATTGCAGTAATAAAATGAGGTTGTAAATCTATATTCCAAATTGAGGAAATAGTAGTAAATATATCCTTCCAATAATTATGTAAAGTGGGACATGACCAAAACATATGGGTCAATGAGGCCACTGCTAAATGACATCTGTCACATAGAGGGTTAATATGAGAATAGAATCGAGCAAGTTTATCTTTAGACATATGAGCTCTATGTACAATTTTAAATTGTATTAAAGCATGTTTAGCACATATAGAAGAAGAATTAACCATTTGCAAAATTTTTTCCCATTTATCTGTTGATATGTTGTATTGAAGTTCTTTTTCCCATTCTTGTTTAATTCTAACTGATATTTCTGGTTGTATCTTCATAATCATATTATAAATAAAAGCTACTAATCCCTTCTGACAAGGATAGCCTTTTAAACTTATTGTGCTTCAGGACTGCAAATACTTCCTTCCTTATAAATGATCCAAAACCACACTTGTTCCAGTACTATCCTCATTTCTTTGGCAGTCATGATCTCCTCCTTCATAAACAGTGGAGAAAGATACATTAAAGTATCAGCCATCTCCTGCAGCCCCACTCATAGGCAACCGTCATGGTCATGAAAAGCACCTAGTCTCCCTCCAGTCACTTCTATTGTTAATACAGCTGAAGGGCTTATCTTTAGCTCTGCTTGTCAAATCCATCTTACGCACTATATTTACCCTCTTGATTTTTCTCTTAATCCTGCTTTTTGAATTTCTGTAAACAAGGGATTTATTTTATACACAACTGCCTAAAAGCAATATACGCTTCCTTCTTCTTCCTGACTAAAGTCTTGATATCTTTCATCAGACAGGGTTCCCTATCTTGGTATGTCTACCCTTTACCCTACCAGGAAGGTACTGCCCCTGGACACTTGATGTGACCTTTTAAAAATTTCCCTCTTGTCACTTTGCCTTTAGTCACTCATTTCACTCCAGCTACACCCTGTCTAATCTCCTCAACACTGGCTCTACAGTAATTCAGGACTTTAACCTGTGAACCTGTTCCATCTTTTTTTCTATAACCATTTAAAATCTAATAGAATTTGTGGTGACAGGAGCCTAAGTACTCCCCACATGTCACTTCAGTTACCTGGCCATCCTATTCCTTAAGATAATGTCCGCTATCAGAATATGAAAGAGTTTTTGGCAGGAACAGGCCTTTCGGCAGAACAAAGCTCACCAAATTCCTATTCACATGGGGTGTTGAAATAACTATCAAGTTTAGATTTGGAAGTCTCTAAGTTAGTACTCTACTACATAGCTAGGTGGTTTCTTCCATGCGTCAAGAAATGTGTGAAGAAATGCTTCCCGATGTTCGTCTGAAATCTCCCCTGAACCAGTCTCCACCTATGGCCCCGTGTCCTTGGTGATGAATTAATTTTGAAGTAGCAGCTGGCATCCACCTTACTTATACCCTTAATGATTTTGAAAACTTCTGTAATGTCTCCTCTTATTCTACATCTACTTAGGTTAAAATGATTTAATTCTTTCAATCTTTCTTCATAGCAGACCTGGAATGAGTCTAGTTGCCTTCCTGTGGACTCTCTCCAGTGCCTTCACATCCCTCACACAATACGGAGACTAAAATTGTACACAGTATTCGAGGTGTGGCCTCACAAATGCGTTGTACAGCTTTAGGAAAATGTCTCTTGACTTGGACTCCACTTATTGCGTTATATAGCCCAATATTCTATTAGCCTTCCTAATGCCTTCTGTGCATTGTCTAGATGTTGACAGTCATAAGTCTAACAGGATGCCCAAATCTTTCTGATAGTGCACTTCTTAACTCAAAACTCCACCCCATTGTATATTTGTATCTAATATTTCTACTTCCTATATGTAATACTTTACGCTTACTTACATTAAATTTTATCTGCCCACATCTGGATTTTGTTTAGATCTAATTGTGTTGATTCTGCTGCCTGAATGTTATGGCCTGCTCTCCCTAAACTTTACTAGTTTATTTGTTTTGTGCTTATCCAAATCATTAACGTAATTTAAAAAAAGTAATGGCCCCTAAATCAATCCCTGTGGAATGCAACTTTTAACATCTTCTAGGTGTGAAAATGATCCTGTCATCATAACTTGTTATTTTCTGTTTTTGTGCCAATTCTGCATACATTTGAACACCTTACCCTGAATTCCTACCTCCTGTAATTTGATTATTAACCTCTCATGGGATACTTCGTCAAAAACCATCGGAAAGTCCAAGTAAATGATATTAACGACTCTGTTGCTATCATAGGTTTTAGTTGCCTCTTCATAGAACTCTGGCATATTAGCAAATATGATTTCTCCTTTCTGAACCCATGCTGGCTGTCTGTCAACATGCCTGTTCATATCAACTGCTTTGCCATCTCATTCTTTACTATTATTTCCATTATCTTGCCTGTGATACACATTGAGCTTTCTGGTCTATAGTGAGGCAGGACCTCACTTTCTAAGATCTCTTAATTCACTTAAATCAACCTTATTGTTCACTACACTTACTGGCATATTGCTAACATGTTCGCAGGGAAATACTTCAGCAAAATATGAGTTCAGAGTAACTCAGAGTCCTTCTCTGCATAATTTAACACCCTTACTATTATTCATAATAAACCTAACTTCCTCCATGACTTTTTTTTAAACTACTAATATTTAAAAAAATCATAGGGCATTATCGACAATATCTTCTAATCCTGTGTTTTGGGAATCTGAATTTCCCTCTTGACTCTCAGTTTCATATGTCCTACGGTTAACATCATTACTATTTTTTTGTATTCCTTATTTAGCTGTCTCTTCGTCAATAACTTTTTATGTATATCTTCATTCATCTATGTAGTTAATCTATCATTTTATTGCTTTTCTGGATCTTGCGAATGAATATTTCCTGCACTGCGTGTACTACCATTTTAAATCAACCCCACTAGGCAGTTCCTTCCAGTTTACCTTCTGAAGTATTTGCCACATCTGCACAAACTTTGTCTTTCTGAAATTCAATTTAATGACTTTGGTTTTTACTGATACACTCTCCCTAAGAACTTCGAGACTAATGATGTTATGATCGCTTGTTCTTAAAGACTCAACAATTTCCATGCTTGAACTTCTATCCTGATCATTACAGAGTATCAAATCTAGACAGGCCTTCCCTCTTGTTGGTGGGGCACTGGGTCAAAACACTATCATTCGATTACTCAATGAGTTCACTTCCCTGTAATTCATTGGTTACCGGGTCTCCCACTCAGTATTTAGGAAATTAAAGTCACCCATATCTATAACATCACCCTCAGCTTTTTTTAATATTCTGATAGAATAGTTTATTAAAATCACTATCAGCATTAAGGGGTCTATAACACACACTCAATGTTATTCCTTTATCCTTATAGCTTTCAATTCTCAGCCAGGTATCTTCAGTAAGTCTCCATTCATCTATCATAAGCAGCCTCACATTTAAATTCCCTTTTATGTATATGGCCACTCCTCCCCCATTACAATCTTGTCTATCTTTCCTAAGTGAAGTATATCCTTTAATACTATATGCATCACCATCCACTGAGGTCAGCCAGGTTTTATTCAGCTCATTCCAGTACAATTCCAGCTCATTTATTTTATTGTTCATGCTTATTGCATTTATACAGGCCATCGTTAGTCTATTACTGATGTATTGCATCCTGTTCTGATCCATTTTTATATTTTTGAAGCCTGTAATCGGTTTATGTCCTAATATGTCATTCTCCACTAAGGTGTTTAAATAGTTGAGCCTGGCATGTTCTAAGTTCCCTTCCCCCATTTCCTAGTTTAAACAGTCCTCAACTAACTGAAGCATACGCCTACCCAGTAAATTAGCACGCCTCCGGTTCAAATACAACCTGTCCCAGTGGTACAGGTTCCATCTGCCCCAAAAGTGTAGGTTCCTTGTTATACTGAGAGCAAAGAATCCAGTCTGCCCCATTCAGCCCCTCTGAATGGCTCAGTCGATATTAGGAACATTGAAATCTCCCACTAGCACTAGATTACAATTCTCCATGCAGTTTCTCAACACTTCCGCTGCTCAAGTTCCCACTGATTATTGGGGCTATAATACTGTATTGTCCTACTGATGAGACCATCCTCTTCTTATTTCAAAGTTCAATCCAAATGGACACATTAGAGAATCCCTCAAATAATATCCTCTAAATACCGCTGCTACGTCTTCCCTTATTACAAAGGCAAACCCACTGTACCACCCCCCCCCACCATTATTCCTACTCTAGTTTTGCCTCAAACATTTGTATCCAGAAACATTAAGCTGCAAATCCTGCCAAATTTCTGTTGAGGCTCCCTAGATTCAATCCACACCCTCAATGCATCCACTTTACTTGTTAAGTTATATGCATTGAAATAAAAGTAATTTTGTTCTATCTGCCTTTTACTGGGAACATGCCTCTCCTTATTGCTAGGCTTACACATTTTGGTTGTTGGCTATATCCCTGCCATCTCACTGATTTCTCTTGTGAAACTTCTACCCCATATCAACCTGCTTTAAATGCTCCCTGGTAGCAAAAGCAAACTTTCCACTATAAAATTGCCCCCCCTCTAATTTTAATGCTACCATCCCTCTTGTACAAGTTACTTCAATCGGTTGAAGGTACAGGAGTCTCAGAACTCATACCACCAGGTTCAAGAACAATTACTATCCCTCAACCATCAGGCTCTTGAGTAAAAGGGGATAGCTACACTCAACTTCATTTTCCCCATCATTGAAATATTCCCACACTAGTAATCTGACTCTTATTGTATGATACTCTCGTTATTCATTGCTACTTGCATTTGCACAGTTTGTTGTCTTCTGCACTCTAGTTGATCTTTCAATTATCTTGTTATAGTTACTATACTATAGATTTGCTGAGTATAGCCACAAGAGAGAGAGTCTCAGGGTTGTATATGGGTGACATACATGGGTGATAATAAAAGTTACTTTGAACTTTGAACTTCTACCCCCCTAATGGTCCAAAATCCTGAATCCCTGCGTCCTGCACCAGCTCTTCAACCAACCATTCAACTGGCCTATCTTTCTGCTCCTCAAATCACTAGCACATGGCACTGGGATTAACTACTCTCAAGGCCCTGCATTTTATTTCTTACCCAGCTCCTGCAGTACCTGCAGGATCTCACCCTTGTTCTGCCTACATCATTTGTGCCAATGTGTAAAATGACCTCTGCACTTCACCCTCCTCCTCTACACCAACTCAGGGACATCCTTGACCTCGGCACCTGAGAGGCAACAAAGTCTCCTGGTGTCTTTTCTGAAGTTATACAATCTCCTGCCTGTCTCCTAACAGTTACATTTTCTATCACTGGTGCTCTGCCTGCCACAGTGCCACTGACCTGGCTGCTGTTGTGCCCTGATAGGATATTCCCCCTTACCCCACCCTACCCACAAGCTGTAGCTAAATGATATGAATGGAATGATACCAGGGGATCCCTATTCTGACTGCCTACTTACTTTACATAACCCATTTATCTGTACCTTAAGAGTGACCCCCTCAGTAAAAATCAACGAAGCCCTCAAGCACCCAGATGATCTTGAGTACATCCAACTGCACCTCCATTTCCTTAACCTGGTCTCTCAGGAGCTGAGTTGTTACACTTCCCACAGATGCAATCATCAGGGAGACCATGAGGTTCCCTGACTTCTCACGTCTTGTAGGAAGGTTCCACTACCTTAACTACCATCTTGCCTACACCAATTCAAGTACCAAGGATACAGAGACAACAAAATAAAATTTTACTTGCTCCTCGCTATGCTTTCTTTTAAAGGGCTGCTAGCACTCTCCACACCCGAGTCACTAACTCTGCCTCTCCACCATGAAGCCTAGGGTTTCCATTCTAGCACTGACCACTTCAACAATTAGCCTCTCCATTTGAGGCTAACTATTAGCAAATCCCAGGAATTAACTCTTTTAAACATTCACACCTCTTACTCTGTCCCATTGTTTGACGAGTGAAAAGTTGTTTGTTTCCTCTGAATTGGTCAAGTGCATTTTATTTCATTGACTACTATCAATGTGCTACCCAGATTTCGATACTCAGACTTCCAATGCAATGATATGGATTATAGCTGCATTAAGCCTGATGTTTTCAAGTTATTTCTTTCTCTGCACATGAGCATTTTGAAAACATTGACAGAAAAGATGAAAATTAAGTAAACAATCCATGTGTAAATTGGTATATTGAAAAGGCTCAGTCTTGTAATTACATACTTGCTGTCCACACTGCAAGAGGCAGTTCTGTAAAATGTTATTCTTCTTACGGATTACAAGGTTTGTTTGAAATGGAAAATTACATCTAGAATCTCCAAAACTCTAATCAAAATTCAACCCACCTGTCAAAATTAGTTATGTTGCATAACCATAAATAATAATGTTCAAAAATAAAAACAGATCTGATACTTCAGAGGCACAAATATATGATAAGCATTTGGCTTTATTTTAAATAAAAGCATCTTGGCTGCAATATTAAAAAATAATTTGTTTTACTCTATGGAGTTCTTCTGTTACACATATGCACTATGTAAACATATTACCAAGATTAATCCTAAAAAGGATTAATCAAGGACGTTGCCTGGATTGGGGAGCATACCTTATGAAAATAGGTTGACTGTACTTGGCCTTTTCTCCTTGGAGTGATGGAGGATGAGAGGTGACCTGATAGAAGTGTACAAGATGATGAGAGGCATTGATCGTGTGGATAGTCAGAGGCTTTTTCCAGGGCTGAAATGGTTGCCACAAGAGGACACAGGTTTAAGGTGATGAGGAGTAGGTACAGAGGAGATGTCAGGGATATGTTTTTTACTCAGAGTGGTCAGTGCGTGAAATGGGCTGCCGGCAACGGTGGTGGAGGTGGATATGATAGGGTCTTTTAAGAGATTTTTGGATAGGTACATGGAGCTTAGAAAAATAGAGGGCTGTAGGTAAGCTTAGTAATTTCTAAGGTAGGACATGTTTAGCACAACTTTGTGCTGTAGGTTTTCTATGTTTCTGAGTGTAATTGCATGGCACGGAGTGATTTGGTTGACAAACTATGCTTCTACCCTGCAGTTTCTGTTCAGCAACATTCAAGAGGACTCAAGAAAGAAAAAACTGATTTGTTTGAAATCAAACTGCTGCTGAGTCCTGATGCCTTGGGATTAAATTGTTTCAATGCAAACTCATCACACTGACTATGACATCTCTTTTATTCTGTTTCAGCTTAAAAAAAATTCTGTTTTGAAGAGAAGAATTGCAACGGATGCAGTGCATGTTCAGAACATAACTAGCTGTGGTTTTCTTAGGAGGCATTTCCAAAAAAAATCTAATATAAAGCCAAATATTGCAGCATGGATAGAAAATATGCTGTAGGCAAGCAACTACATATTAAACCTAATTGACAGTTGTGTATATTGAAGTAGTACTGCAAGAGATGCACTTCAAGGTTTAATACTGGAACCTTTGGTGCACTATGTATGAAATGCCACCTTATGTATAGAAACTGTACAAAACTTTGAAATCTTTTCTATGCATGGAATAGTAATTTGTCACATAGAAAAAAAATGATGCACATAATAATAGAATGAAAAGAAACACTGGGGAAACTTCTTCAGATGTCTTAGAAGAGAAAGTCTGGCAAACAAATGAAGTTAGCTGTGCTCATTTCAGAAAGCAAGGCGACAAATAGGTCAAGATCATTAGATGTTTAAAGTCAGGGCACAGATAAACAGAAGTGGATAAATATATGATACAGCTTTAATATTACACCTTTTTAGAAATGATACAAAGTATACTAAAATATATAATACAATACAATATATATTATTGCAGAATTGGCCACAATTATTCCACCATTCCACAGGCATGGACTAACAAGAATACAACGTCCTTACCAGAATATTTTGTTTGGATAAACAAGTCTAAGCTAGAGGAGTATGCAAAGATAGTATAACGTGCTCCCTAAGTCCTACAAGAACCACATAAATTACAGATGAATTCTACAAGGCGATTGGCACCAAGTTTGCATCCTGAATGTCCATTTCTGCCATGCACAGATTACCATGGCTGCATTGCATCCCTTCCACAAAATTCACCGCAGTTGTCAATCCTGGCCACGTCAACAACTCATTCCCAACATGTAACTTCTGCCACCAAGAAGTGCTAATGCAGAGAGGAAGTTGCTAATGACCACCATAACACCATAAGTTATAGGAGCAGAATTAGGCCATTTGCCCCATCAAGTTGGCTCCACCATTTCATCATGGCTGATCCATTTTTCCCCTCAGCCCCAATCTCCTGCCTTCTCCCTGTATCACTTCATGCCTTGACCAATCAAGAATCTATCAACCTCTGCAATAAATGACTTAGCCTCTACAGCTGCCCCTGGCAACAGATTCACTATTCTCTGGCTAAAGAATATTCCTCTTTATCTCCATTCTAAAACGTCGCCCTCTATTCATAGGCCGTGCTCTCTGGTCCGAGACTGTCCCAACACAGGAAACATCCTCTCCACATCCACTCTATCAAGACCTTTCACCATTCAATAGGTTTTAATTAGATCATCCTTCATTCTTTTGAATTCTAGTGAGTACAGGTTGAGAGCCATTAAACACTTCATATGCAAGCCATTCAATCCTGAAATCATTTTTGTGAACTTCCTTTAATCCTCTCCAAAGTCAGCATATACTTTCTAAGAGGCACAAAAATGCTCACAATACTTCAAGTGAAGTCTCACCAATGCCTTATAAAGCCTCAACATTAAATCCTTGCTTTTATATTCTAGCCCTCTTGAAATGTGTGCTAATATGCATTTGCCTTCCTCGCCCAGATTCAACATACAAATTAATGTTTAAAAAGTCCTGCACAAGGACTGCTTCTTCTTTGCCCATCCTCATATCTGTCTAAGTCCGTTTGTAGCTGCTCTACTTCGCCACAACAAAGCCATCAATTCCATTATCCAAGTCGCTGACATATACAATATAAAGTGAAGCAGTCCCAACATAGACCCCTGTGGAATACCACTAGTTTCCGGCAGCCAACCAGTAAAGTCTCTCTTTATTCCCACTCTTTGCCTCCTGTCAATTAGCCACTTTTTTACTCATGCTAGCATGTTCCTGTAATATCATGTTAAGCAGCCTCATGGGTGGCAACATATCAAAGACCTTCTGAAAATCCAAGTACACAACATCAACCAATTCTCTTTCGTCTATTCTGCTTGTTATGTCTTCAAAGAATTCCAACAGATTTGTCAGGCAAGATTTTCCCTTGAGGAAACCATGCTGACTACAGCCTATTTTATCATATGCCCCCAAGTAACCCAAAACCAAATTCTTAAAAATTAACTCCAGCATCTTCACGACCACTGTAGTCAGACAAACTGGCCTATATTTTCCTTTGTTATGCCTCTCTCCCTTCTTGAAGAGTGGAGTGACATTTGCAATTTTCCAGTCTTCTGGAACCATTTCAGGATCTAGTGATTCTTGAAAGATCAGTACTAATGCTTCCACAATCTCTTCAGCCACCTCCTTCAGAACACCGGGGGTACACCATCTTGTCCAGGTAATCTATCTACCTTCAAAGTTTTTAATTTCCCAAGAACTTTCTCCCTAGTAATGGCAGCTTTGCACACTCCTGACCCCTGACACCCTGGAACTCCCAACATACTGTTAGTGTCTTCCACAGTGAAGACTAATGCAAAATACTTATACACAGTTCCCCATGTCCTCACCTACCACCCCACCAGCCTCCTGGTCCAATATATAATTCTCTGTAACTTCTGCCACCTCCAACGGGATCCCAAGCTCCTCTTTCCCTCCTCACCTTTTTGCTTTCCGCAGGGATCGCTCCCTACGCGACTCCCTTGTCCATTCGTTCCCCCCCATCCCTTCCCACCAATCTCCCTCCCAGCATTTATCCATGTAAGCAGAACAAGTGCTACACCTGCCCTTACACTTCCTCCCTCACCACCATTCAGGGCCCCAGACAGTCCTTCCAGGTAAGGCGACACTTCACCTGTGAGTCGGCTGGTGTGGTATACTGTGTCCGGTGCTCCCGGTGTGGCTTTCTTTACTGGTGAGACCCAACGCAGACTAGGAGACCATTTCGCTGAACACCTACGCTCTGTCCGCCAGAGAAAGCAGGATCTCCTAGTGTCCACATATTTTAATTCCACGTCCCATTCCCATTCTGATATGTCTATCCATGGCCTCTTCTACTGTCAAGATGAAGCCACACTCAGGTTTGAGGAACAACACCTTATATACCGTCTGGGTAGCCTCCAACCTGATGGAATGAACATTGAATTCTCTAACTTCTGTTAATGCCTATTCTCCCCTTCCTAACCCACCCCTTATTTATTTATCTATTTATTCTCTCTCTCTCTCTCTCTCTCTCTCTCTCTCCTCTCTCTCTCTTCTCTCTCTCTCTCTCTCTCTCTCTCTCTCTCTCTCTCTCTCTCTCTCTCTATCTATCTCTCTCTTCTCTCTCTCCCCCTCTCACAATCACTCCTTGCCTGCTCTCCATTTCCCTCTGTTGCTCCACTCCCCTTTCTTTATCTCTAGGCCTCCCATCCCATGATCCCCTCCCTTCTCTGGCTCTGTATCCCTTTTGCGTATCAACTTTCCAGCACTTAGCTTCATCCCTCCCCCTCCTGTCTACCCATGTCATTTTGGATCTCCCCCTCCCCCTCTCACTTTCAAATCTCTTACTGTCTCTTCTTTCAGTTAGTCCTGACGAAGGGTCTTGGCCCAAAACGTCGATGGTACTTCTCCCTATAGATGCTGCCTGGCCTGCTGCGTTCCACCAGCATTTTGTGTGTGTTGCTTGAAATATTTTGTATCCATCTGAACTGACCTGCTTAATATTTCTTCTGGAACTTCCAACAATGCACCAATATCTTTTCTACTTTTAGACATAAAAGTGCAACCAACTAGGCTAGGGGCATAAGATAAAACAAGATAACAGTGAATATTTTTAGAGAAAGAAAGAGATTTGATTACTGACAAATTAAGAAGTGTTAGAAATGGTCATGTTGAGAAGAAGCTAAATGCAATCCAATGATGGGAGGGAGGGGTGCAGCTTGGTCGAGCCCCATTGCTCAGTCCATTGCAAAAGGCAGGAGCTCCCACCAGCTATCCAATTCAATTCAATTTCCATTTCCCATTCCCATTCTGGCATGATTGTATATGGCCTCCTCTTCTACCAGGTTGAAGCTAAACTCAGGTTGGAGGAGCAACACCTCATATTCTGTCGGCTTCTGACAGCATGAACATGAATTCCTCTAACTTCTGGTAATTTCTCTCACCTCCTTCCTTCCTTCTTTTTCCATTCTCCACTCCCCCTTCTCCTCACCTGGCCATCACATTCCTCTGGTTGCCCTCCACCTCCCCTTTCTTCCATCATCCACTGTCTTCTATTAGCTTTCTTCTTCAGCCTTCTGTCTCTTTCACCTATCCCCACCTAGACTCCTACTTCATCCTCCCTCTCCTACCCACCCACCTTCCTCTTCACCTGGTCTCACGTTATCACCTGCCATGTTGTACTCCTCCCCTCTCCCCATTTTTATATTCAGACTTCTCCCCTCTTCTTCTCTTCTGCAGTCCCGATGAACGCCAACTGTTTACTCCCATTCATAGATGTTGCCTGACTTAAAGAGTTCCTCCAGCATTTAGGGTGTATTGCTCAAGATTTCCAGCATCTTCAGAATCTCTTGTGCATTTGAAAATGCAATGGTAATTTTGAAATACTATCCTATTAGAATGATTGGCTAGAAGATCCTGAAATAACACAAAATGTTATTGAATACCAAGCGAGGCATGCACAGGCAACAAATGGAATCAGATTTATTATCACTGGCATGTTTTGTGACACAGCAGACTATAAATGTTCACATCACAAAGAAAACAAAAATCAAATTTATCCTTAAGCATTCTTAAGACAAATTTATTTTAAGAACGAAAACTATTACATTCATTCAAATATAGACAAGTTTAGAATTGACATTTTGACATGGTAAATGGTAGGGCATTGAGGAATGATGCATCAGAGTGATCTAGGAATAATGGTGCATCGTTCCCTGAAAGTGGAATCTCATGTGGATAGGGTGGTGAAGAAAGCTTTTGGTATGCTGGCCTTTATAAATCAGAGCATTGAGTATAGGAGTTGTGATGTAATGTTAAAATTGTACAAGGCATTGGTAAGGCCGAATTTGGAGTATTGTGTACAGTTCTGGCCACCGAATTATAGGAAAGATGTCAACAAAATAGAGAGGAGATTTACTAGAATTTACCTGGGTTTCAGCACCTAAGTTACAGAGAAAGATTGAACAAGTTAGGTCTTTATTCTTTGGAATGTAGAAGGTTGAGGGGGGAGTTGATAGAGGTGTTTAAAATTATGAGGGGTATAGATAGAGTTGATGTGGATGGGCTTTTTACATTGAGAGTAGGGGAGATTCAAACAAGAGAACACGAGTTGAGAGTTAGGGAGGGGTAACAACAGGGGGAACTTATTTACTCAGAGAGTGTTAGCTGTGTGGAAGGAGCTTGCAGTAGAAGTGGTAGAGGCAGGTTCCATATTGTCATTTTAAAAAAACAATTGGATAGGTATATGGACAGGAAAGGAATGGACGGTTATGGGCTGAGTGCAGGTCGGTGGGACTAGGTGAGAGTAAATGTTCAGCACGGACTAGAAGGGCTAAGATGACCTGTCTCCGTGCAGTAATTGTTATATGGTATTAGAAACGCGTTCTGTAAAGTTACTGATTTCTTGACAGTCGGGTTGGTTTGGGGAATCTACTTTTGCTGTATTTTTCTTTGAAAATCATGAAAAGGAAACGCAAACCTTGAATTGAGGACCGTTTCCCCATTAGTGAGCGGTTGCAGCTCTACCACGAAACCTGATTTGGGGAGATTCATTGTGATATCAATGAAACTTAGAAACAGACACTTATGAACTTTTTCTAAGAAAGTGTGGTAGATTCTCCTGCGTACGACTCAGTGGAGTGCGGCTTTGAAAACTCCGACCCACTTGGCATTTGAGACACGGCCGACATCTGCACCCCTGCCTTCTCCCCGCCTCCTTCACGAAACTCTGCGGAGTTTTCCTGTGTTTCCCTGAAATAGGATGAGGAAAATGGAACGAAATTAAGGATGACACCAAGTCACTTAGAGACACCGCAATAAATAGCAAAATTAGATCAAAGAGACGCTCAGTAGAGACAAAACTATAAAGAGAAAGCGAAAAACGATGCGTAGAACGAAAGGTAAAAGTAAACAAGGTATGAAGCACCTTCAAGGAATTTTTGCTGTCTTCACATTCCATGATCAATCCACGAATCCATATTGAAAATGACGGGAACGGGTGGGAGGGGGGAAATCCCCTCACTGCCTATAAAGTGTGTAGACGGTGCTGAGTATAAAGCAGGATCTGTGAACACAAGCAGAGAGTGCAGTTGAACTTTAACGCAAGTTTTCTCTGGCCTGCCGACACAATGATGATATTTCTAGAAGTCATCGGTTAGTCTGAATATTGCGCGAATTATGAAAACATGTTTTATATCATTGGAAATGTATCTAGCATGAAAAAATCTTGATAGCATTGAAGGAATAAACGTTGAAAGTGTGAAGGGTCTGACTTAAACAGATTCGGCAATTACCACGACAGATCTTTGTTTTCTTCTTAATTTCAGGTTTAACTCCCAGGGTACAGAAAGCTGCGATCCTGATAACGGTTTACATTCAGCTTTCCTGCTTCTCCTTTGGAAGTCCGATTGAAAAATATCATAAAATAGATGTTGAGAAGTGCCTGGATATTTCAAAGTTGTTACTCAAAGAGGTTAAGGAGAGCCTAATGCACGTGAGTACTCCGTAACTCCACGGTGCGCGGTTAAAGCTGGGAGTCCGGCGAAATGCCGAAAATCCATCTTTCATAAATCTTTGCGGAGAAGCGCAGGCAGGGCTGGGTCACAAGTGATTCGTCTTTTATCAGCGTTCTGAAATGACAGTTGTATGCTGCTCTCATCTTTTGTTTTATTTGTGGGTCGTTAACTTCAATCACGGGGGAAAGTTGCGTAATTTTCTGCTCGGTGGCTTTTGTTGCACATTTGGAAATGTAAACCTGTTGTCCTTTACCAGCCCGATGTGACTGAAGGGTTCAACTGCAGCGACACTGAGATTGTGCTAGAAGATATCACAGCGAATCATACCAGCACTCTCTTGGCTTGTGCTCCAAAGCAGGTGAGCGAGTACCGCATAATCTGGCCACGAGATCGTTTATATGGCCAAACCACCCCAAGCTTATGTTGTACTCTGTAAATCTGCAGGAGTCCAGCAGATGCGAGAGAAGTGCGAATCGCCTGAACTGCCTCCGATCCAGCCAGGTATAGGAATGCAAGTTTTAACTTTCATCTCAGTCGCTGATTTCAATTGCATCCAACGTAATGCCGAGTACTTTTTTACCCACAGTGCTATCAAAACATCTCCGCGGACCTGCAGATTTACCAGGCTAAACTACAGAACTTCACCCATGTCACCAATAACGTGTGCAAGAAGATATCCACACTCTTAAAGGTAAACTTAAAAATCCACATATTTATTTCTTTACAAGAATTGTATGAACTCCGAACCTCCAAGAAAATCCCTGCAAATATTGGAAAGTCGTCAACATGCCAAAAAAAAATCAAGTCTTTCGTTTAGTAGATTTCTTAAAGTACTGAGAGAGTTCCATTTTCGAATGAAGCTAAAATGAAAGTGTGTTGCGAGACATTAGTACGTTTCAAGGCACAGCCGGTCACTACTGAGTCCTGCCCACTTTTGCTACGCCACCCGGTTGTCAATCTAAAAGACGCGGTAAACAATCCCTTTGCTTTCGCCAGTCTGTCTTTCCAATCTTAACAGGAAAATCAAATCCTCAGCATCTAAAGACCACTTCTCCAGCTTCCCCCTGCAAGATAAAAGAACCGAAGCCTTCAAAAGTATGCGCCCGTCACTCCCACTTCCCCGCGTGTTCTACTTGTCATTGTGCATTCTCTCTCGTAATAAGCTTCTCCAACATAGTATTGTTCTACTTTTTTCTCTGCTTTGACTCAATGAATTATTGTTGGCTCATCGCTTGCTATTTCCATCCCAAACAATCCTGTACAGAATTGCTTTAGGAATTACTATTGTCCACGTTTTCTCATTTCTTTGTTGTCATATTCAATGAATGGCCTCCACGCATACAGTCTTGACACCAGCTCCATCTAGGCATCATATCTCCTCACAACAACCTATCCTACCCTCACTCCTACCAACCATTGTTAGGAATCTAGTCATTTAATGGTTGTACAATCTTCTACCTAAATTATGACCAACATCTTCATCCATCACAAAGTTTGTACCTTCACTAAAATACTGGATGGGATGATAATAAGTGAAAATACTGGATGGGATAGACATGATAAAGTTGAAAGTAGGAAGTGTAGCATCTCTGAAAGTAGAAATTATCACTGGGTCCATATGAGTTATTTTTGCCCTGGATTGTTAAAAGCATGACCTCACCTATTGCTGAGGTTCTGACCGCAATTTTCTAGAACTCCTCAGCTACAGGAGAAGTTCCAAATGGTTGGAAAATATTGGTTGCTAACATTGTACACTAACATTTAACGTTGTTCAAACAGAGAGAAAGGGATAAATAAGACAGCTGAATAGTGAGGAAAATTATTAGAGCCCATTCTAAGAAATAGTATAAATCTTAATTTACAATGGAAATATGTACTAATGTGATTTTATAGGAAGATATTATCTGACAGTAGATAATATCTAGGTCAGTAGGGTTGTGCATTCAGTGTCATCTACATAGTGTTTAGTTTTTGATATGGTTCCACATGGCTGACTAGTTCAAAAAGTCAAAAAAGGGAGTTAAATTGAAAAATAAAATTAATTGTTGGTAGAAAGTAAAGGGTAATTTATGTGCCTGAAAATCTGTCATCAGTTGGAATACATAGTCCTCAGTGTTCTCCAACATATTCCAATGATTAAGCTTGAGAGGTGGAAAACAGGATCAAATTTTGCTAATTGTACAAAATTGGCTGTGGTTGACAATGAGGAGGAAAGCTTTTGATTGCAGTGGGACTTTCATGGTTTGATCAATTATGCAGAGGAAAGGGAATTTAATCCAGAAAAGTACAAGGTAATGAGAAAGTACCATAGAAAAAATGAATATAAATAAGTGTAAGAATATTGAATGTTGAAAACAAAGAAACCCTGGAGTTTTTCTGCATTAATCATTAAGGATAATACATCATACCATTAATATGGTTAAAAAGCTATATGGTCCACTTTTAATCAGGGCATTAAATACAATATCAGACTACTGGAACTTTAGTCAATACTTGTTATGTCACAGTGTATGCTGACAGATGAGTGAACCCAGGTACAGAGGAATGACAGACTCCCACATAGAAACAGAAACAAGAGTTCATTCATAGGAATTCCAGCAGAACATTGGTGGCTGGACTAAGTGACACCATGAGATGTATCATTCTCAAACAAGGACCCTGCAATAAGCGCTAATCAGGATTCCACTTTAAATAATCACTGTACGTGGGAAACCCATGCCAGTCAAAATAATCCTGAAAAGATTAAACAGAAAGCACAGGATTTGATGACTCTGGATAAGACACCAATTAACAAATACAGGTGCACTCCTCAAAGGCTCATGACAAGTTAAGCTACACCTTAAGCATTATGCATAGAGTATTGGCAACCACATTACAGAAAAAATGATTGCTCTATAAGAGACATTGAGATGATTTATAGAAACTATGCCACATCTAGAAAATATTGGTTATAAGGAAAAATTACATTATTCGGACTTGATTTTGTTGGGAAAGTGGAGGCCAAGGAGAGACCATTGAGATGTATAAAATTATGAGGGACCTGGAAGGAATAAATAGAAAGGATCTATTTCATTGAGAAGAATCAGGGAGCATAGACTTAAAATAATTGGCTGAATGGTTATTAGAGAAACAAGAATTTTTGTTTTAAATCTGGGGATGATGGGAGTTCTAAATGTTCTGTCTGTATTTGAAGAGTTGAGATCAGGTGGGCCTCAGATGAAGGAGGATTTCTGATATCTGCTACATTTCAGTTTGAGAAACCATTTGCAAGCCCTGTGTTCTGTTTAACTCTGATTTAGCTTCTGTTCTCTCCCAATAACATGAGCTGTAGCAGCTTTCTCTCTACTGTATGTCTAATTTATGCCTTTTCTTATATTTTATCTAATGCATTCAGTCATATATTGAGCAGATTTGCATTCTCCATTTCCCTTAAACGTCAACTTAGACTGTATCATACAGTCCATATTGTGTTCTGAAACTAAATTAGTTTCCCCATTTTACTGAACTGCATTATTTAGCTTGCCAATTTTTTTAAATATAAACCTTAAATTATATTTGATGATCCCTCATCAAATTCACTCCTTGCAACATCTGTAACCTCTGCCAGATCCGTATCTTCTTCCCCGCGATCTACCATCCCTTTCGATTCAATCTTTCATGTGCTTCTCAATAAAATTGTTGGGCTTTCCATCAGCCATCTAAGGTTCTGCTTTCTGGAATAATTTCAGTCACCACTCTATAAGTAATTTTACAACCCTTGCATGTGTATGAGCATGAGCACAAGGTGTCACAGAGCTAAATAATAACAAGATTCAAACTGCACAAGCTTGTACACACAAAAATTTACTTTCCTACGAAGTTCGATATGCACGAACTATTACTGCTATTACCTTTCCTTGTTTTGCATTTGTCTGTGCATTTACTGATGTCAGCATCTGTCCAGGGAGGCTGCATGAACTTCCAAAGACTGATAAATTTAGCCAAGCAGAAGAATGCTATAGTTCCATTGTATATACAAGGACATGCCAAATTAAAACAATTACGCTAATTTAGATGCATGAGTTTGGCAGGATTCAGGAAAGATTATGAAAGTTTATAAAAAATCTGCAGGTTCTAGAAATCTGAAACAAAAACGAAACACTGAAAACATTCAGTAGGTCAAGCAACATCTGTGGAAAGAGCAACAGAATTAGCATTTCAGGCCAAATACCATTTGTTTGAACTGGAAAAGAGAGAAAATCTGTTCAGATAAAGGATCTTTTACTTGAAACACCAACTCTGTTTTTCTTTCCACAGATGCTATTACATATAGGTGTTTCTAGGATTGTCCTGAGGAAGGATCATGGCCTGAAATGGCGACTTTTTATTAATTTCCGTAGCATGAATTTCATTCATACTAACTGACCTGCAGTTCCTCCTGCAGTTTGTGTGTGTCGCTTTGTATTTCCAGTGGTTGTAGAATCTCTTGTGTTCAGAATTTTTTTTAATCAGTAAAGTTTGAAAGTTTTTCATATGTGGAGTTCATATACCGGTAACTTCTAAAATATTGTTTGCTTCATTCCTTTGATCCATTGCAGTTCATATCTCTTCAGACTTCTGTCCAATCTCATTCTCCTCTTTAATCATGTATCTACTTTCTATTTTATTTTATATGTGTTTAGTCAATTAATTTCCTAATACACCTGAATTTGCCAATCATTGGGTTTTGGAAAGTTCAGTTTAATTAAAGATATAAATATTAATGTATTATTATGTACAGTACAACTTGAATTTTGTTGTTTTCTGACTATTTGATTTTTGCAAAACACTCAGCTAATTTTCTTTTCAGATTTACTTTCAGTTTACTTAAATGTACTGATCTACTCTTGATCAATTAACGATTTATGACACAAAATCAGTTTCCCAATTGTAGTATTTTTTTCCATAGGCTCTAAATTCTGATTCCACCTACGAAGATGTTTATCTTGAAGGTGGTTCAACAACAGATGAAGAAGAGAAAGATGTCATTGATTTTCCCCAGAGGATGGCTTTGTGCAAAATCCTACAGGCCTTCAAATTGCGTACTATCACAATCAACAGAGTGATGAACTATCTGCATCATACTGAAGAGTAGCTGCAAAAAAAAAATATATTTTCCATCCAGTGGAACCATCGTGTTCCCTTAACTTTTTTTTGTACTATTTATATCAGATATTTACTGTAATGCTCCACTTGGAGCAATTTATTTATTTAAATATTTATTTATTATTTATATTTTTGAGGAATAATTGTTATAATATATTAAGCAATTCCACGTCTGCCTACATAGAAAGGAGATTCAAATTTTAAAATGTTTTTTCTGATAATTTATAAGTATTAAATAAATTTATATTATTGGATTATTTTACATTTGTCATGATCATTTTATCTCTGATACATTTCGAAAGAAATGTGCAACCCTTTTGTATTAGACATTGTTTTTTCAACTTTCTTTCCTATCTCTGCCTTTCATAATTTGGCATTACAGTCAGACCCTCCTCAGCCTTCTCTGCTCCACGAAAAACCAAATCCCACAAACTGAACTCACTGTGCCAGTCAACATCCTGACAAGTCTCCTTTAGAACTCTCCACAGTGCAATTCCATCTTCCCTATCAGTGTGGCAACCAAAGCTGTGCACAATGTGACCTGACTAATATTTTATAAATGTGCATCATAATCTTCCTGTTCTTATATTTTGCTATTTAGTTAATAAAAACATATATCTGGAATGCTCTCTTTGCTATCTTATCTACCTGTGCTGCTACCTTCAGTAACATTTAGATCTACATACTAAGGTCCACAATATTCCCTGGGGGGGGGGGTTCCCACTTATACATATATATCTTACTCTTATCGGTCCTTTAAAATGTATTGTGTTGCATTTCATTGCACTGCCATTCTACTGCTAATTAATATGATCCTGTGACATAAGATTATTCATCTCTTTATCGTAAAAACCACAAATATTTGAGTCATCTGTGATCTTTTGCCATATATTTATATTAATACATAAATACAAGTACCAGCACCAATCCCTGTACCAATCCACCAGCTACAGTTTTCAAATCATAGGAACATCTCTCTACTATCACATTTTACCTCCTATTCCCATGTCATTTTTGAATCCAATTTGCCAGTTTTCCTAGGATTTCAGTCCTCCGGAACAGTACAGTTCTAATCTAAACAAGATGCTCTATACTAAACTGAAAAAAATCAACCAACTACAGATGTTGGAAATCCCAAAATAAAACAGAAAATTCTGGAAACATTCAGCAGATCGGCCAGCGTTTGTAGAAAGAGGCCTTTCAATCCAAAAATACTGTCTGACCTGCTTATTGTTTCCAGAGTTTTCTGTTATTTTGTCTCTTCCCTAAATGTTAAGTATTTGCACCACTTTGTTAGTATGCAGTCATAGCAAAGCATTACTTAATAAAGAGAAGCATTGCATGTAGCTATGTGAAGAGGCTGGGTTCTTTCAAGTTCGGGAAAAAGAAACTGCATCAGAAGTCACTTTCTTCAATACTCACTGACTACTTAAAGGTTATCCATTGCTTTCTTTTAGCCATTATGGAAGATTGTGAGCTGAAATAAACTGCTGAAGGAACTCAGCAGAATAGGCAGGCATCTGTGGAGGCAGAGATGGTTGCTATTTTGGCCTCAAGAATCTCCATCCCAGGGGTGTATTCAATATTTTGGGTCGATGTGTTGTATTAAACTATGTAAAATATTGGATGAAATTCTGCATAGTTCAAAGTGACAATTTAACTCTTTGTGAGCTCACAGAATGTAGCATGTCTGTACAAGGTAAATACTGCGGGTTTGTTAATGTATAATATTTGCTGATAGCAGATGGATTCTATCTTAGACTCGGGGACCATTAACACGAGGATGTCTGTTAGTCACTTTGAGAGCTAGGTTGATGGATTCTTTCTTAGTGTCTGTCAAATTAGCTTGATAGATTATTTTTTGGATCCGGGCTTATCACTTATATGTAATACAAGTGTTCTCTTATAGCTAAAGGAATGTTATGTCCAAAACATTGGTGGAATGATGGTTAAGGAGAGACAATTGAAGTGTCTAATTGATTTATAAGGGTATGCTGAACAGTGTTAATGAACAGGAATTGTTTGAATGAAAGAAACCAAGCTAAGTTAATGGCATGAGAACTAAAAAATCAAACCATTTGCCTGTCTTTGTCTCTCTAAGCCTGTGGAAGTCATATTCATATTCTCTCAATTCCTTGGACTTTGCCTAGGCTGGGAATCACTGTTGGTGCCTAGGACCCAGGGTGGTTTCATTGGTGAGTTAGAATACAGAGTTCCTCCAACAAAAGGAATAATCAAGTGGTGATTAAGAATCATGAGCCCTGAAACCTTTGTGACTTACTGCGCAGTGTTTTATGTGGATTATTTGTGCTTTCCATCTTTATGATAATAAATTAGGTTTAAGTTACATCTCCTGGACACATGAATAGTTTGGGTCTGATCAACCTAGCCCATTATAGTCGAGAATATCTCTTTGTCTCTGCAGATGCAACTTGACCTGTTAACTTCCCCTAGCAGTTTGTACTTTAGCTCCAGGTCTCAGCAGTCTGGTGTGTCCTAAAAATTGTTATGCCCAGTTTGAAATAATGTCCAGAAATTTGTGAACACTCAGTACTGACCTTGATTAAAAGCTACAAATATATTTTTTAAACAAATTTTCCAGTGAAAACCTGGACAAAATGCCAAGAGGATTGTTTTCTGGAAGCCTGGCTTTTGACAACAATGTGTCATGCAGGTGCAAAAATGGGGCAGTCGACTAACTCTGGGGTTGCCAACTAACTGCATCCAGAAGGACAGTGGGGCAACATTAGAAACATAGCAACCCTACCGCACAATACAGGCCCTGCAGTTCACACAAAGCAGTGCCAAACATGTCCTTATTTTAGAACTACCTACGCTTACCCATAGCCCTCTATATTTCTAAGCTCCATATACCCATCCAGGAGTCTCGTAAAAGACCCTCTCGTATCCACCTCCACCA
This sequence comes from Hypanus sabinus, assembly GCF_030144855.1. Classification (NCBI taxonomy): domain Eukaryota; kingdom Metazoa; phylum Chordata; class Chondrichthyes; order Myliobatiformes; family Dasyatidae; genus Hypanus; species Hypanus sabinus. The sequence goes on along the minus strand of NC_082707.1, from coordinate 63,393,536 downwards.
CCGCCACCCCATTCCATGCACTCACCACCCTCTGCGTAAAAAAATTACCTCTGACATCTCCTCTGTACCTACTTCAAGGACATTAAAACTATGCCCTCTCATGCTAGCCATTTCAGTCCTGGGGAAAAGCCTCTGACTATCCACACAATCAATGCCTCTCATTATCTTATACACCTCTATCAGGTCACCTTTCATCCTCCGTCGCTCCAAGGAGAAAAGGCTGAGTTCACTCAACCTATTCTCATAAGGCATGCTCCCCAATCCAGGCAACATCCTCGTAAATCTCCTCTGCACCCTTTTTATGGTTTCCACATCGTTCCTGTAGTGAGGTGACCAGAACTGAGCACAGTACTTCAAGTGGGGTCTGAACAAGGTCCTATATAGCAGCAACATTACCTCTCAGCTTTTAAACTCAATCCCATGATTGATGGAGGCTACTGCACTGCATGTCTTCTTAACCACAAAGTCAACCTGTGTAGCAGCTTTGAGTGTCCTATGGACTCGGACCCCAAGATCTCTCCGATCTTCCACACTGCCAAGAGTCTTACGATTAATGCTATATTCTGCCATCATATTTGACCTACCAAAATGAACCACTTCACGCTTATCTGGGTTGAACTCCATCTGCCACTTCTCAGCCCAGTTTTGCATCTTATTAATGTCCCACTGTAACTTCTGACAGCCATCCACACTATCCACAACATCTAAAACCTTTGTGTCATCAGATATACTAACCCATATACTAACTTCCTCATCCACGTCATTTATAAAAATCACAAAGAGTAGTGGTCCCAGAACAGATCCCTGAGGCACATCACTAGTTACTGACCTCCATGCAGAATATGATCCATCTACAACCACTCTTTGCCTTCTGTAGGCAAGCCAATTCTGGATCCACAAAGCAATGTACCCTTGGACTCCATGCCTCCTTACTTTCTCAATAAGCCTTGCATGGGGTATCTTGTCAAATGCCTTGCTGAAGTCCATATGCACTACATCTACTGCTCTTCCTTCATCAATATGTTTAGTCACATCCTCAAAAACTTCAATCAGGCTTGTAAGGCACAATCTGCCTTTGACAAAGCTGTGTTGACTATCCCTAATCATATTATGCCTCTCCAAATGTTCATAAATCCTGCCACTCAGGATCTTCTCCATCAGCTTACCAACCACTGAAGTGAGACTCACTGGTCTATAATTTCCTGGGCTATCTCTGCTCCCTTTCTTGAATAAGGGAACAACATCCACAACCTTCCAATCCTCCAGAACCTCTCCTGTCCTCATTGATTATACAAAGATCATCACCAGAGGCTCAGCAAACTCCTCCATTGCTTCCCACAGTAGCCTGGGGTGCATCCCGTCCGGTTCCGATGACTTATCCAACTTGATGCTTTCCAAAAGCTCCAGCACATCCTATTCCTTAATATCTACATGCTCAAGCTTTTCAGTCTGCTGCAAGTCATCCTACAATCATCAAGATCCTTTTCCGTAGTGAATACTGAAGCAAAGTATTAATTAAGTACCTCAGCTATCTCCTCCGGTTCCATACACACTTTTCCACTATCACACTTGATTGGTCCTTTTCTCACACGTTTTATCCTCTTGCTCTTCACATACTTGCAAAATGCCTTGGGGTTTTCCTTAATCCTGTCTGCCAAGGCCTTCTCATGGCCCCTTCTGGCTCTCCTAATTTCATTCCTAAACTCTTTCCTGCTAGCCTTATAGATCTCTATCATTCCCTAGAATTTTTTGAACCTTTCGTAAGCTCTTCTTTTCTTCTTGACTAGATTTACAACAACTTTTGTACACCACAGATCTTATACCCTACTATCCTTACCATGTCTCATTGGAACATACCTATGCAGAACCCCATGCAAATATCCCCTCAACGTTTGCCACATTACTTCCGCACGTTTCCCTGAGAACATCTGTTTCCAATTTATGCTTCCAAGTTCCTGCCTGTTAGCCACATATTTCCCCTTACTCCAATTAAACATTTCCCTAACCTGTCTGTTCCTATCCCTCTCCAATGCTATGGTAAAGGGGATAGAATTATGATCGCTATCTGCAAAATGCTCTCCCACTGAGAGACCTGACATTTGACCAGGTTCATTTCCCAATATCAGATCAAGTACAGCCTCTCCTCTTGTACACTTATCTACATATTGTTTCAAAAAACATTCCTGAACACACCTAACAAACTCCACCCCACCTAAACCCATCACTCTAGGGAGATGCCAATCTATATTTGGGAAATTAAAATCTCCCACCACAACAACCCTGTTATTATTACACCTTTCCAGAATCTGTCTTCCTATCCTTTCCTCAATGTCCCTGTTACTATTGGGTGGTCTATAAAAAACACCCAGTAGATTTATTGACCCCTTTCTATTCCTAACTTCCACCCACAGAGATACTGTAGACAACCTCTCCATGACTTGCTTCTTTTCTGCAGCTGTGACACGATCTCTGATCAACAGTGCCACACCCCAACCTCTTCTGCCTCCCTCCCTGTCCCATTTGAAACATCTAAAGCCTGGCACCTTAAGTAGCTATTCCTGTCCCTGCACCATCCAAGACTCTGTAATGGCCACAACATCATAGCTCCAAGTGCTGATCCACACTCTAAGCTCATCCGCTTTGTTCATAATACTTCTTGCATTAAAATAGACACATTACTTGTGTCACTGGAGACCTGGTCCAAAATGTCAGGTATAATTGTTCTGGGAGTAACAAATTATTTGTGCAGCAACTCTCTTTCATCATTTCAACATCAATCATGACCAGTTGTTGAAAAGAACTTCAGGAATTCTATATCTGTCCACGTCTGCCTGGTAATATTGTATTCACTGTCAAGAACAGCATTTATAATTGATCCCTGCCTACATTGCGGTAGTGATTATAGGGTGCCCCTGTGAATCGCTGTAATACTTCTGATATCCCAAGATTGCTACTAGATTAACAAAGGATTGATGGCAAATACCCTTAGTTTCACTGTCATTTCTTCTTCAAGATCAAGGGCAACATAACAGTTTCATTTACACATCATTCTGTCAGCTCAAGTTGAGTAAGTTTATTATGAAAAACCTGTAGAATTACAGCATTATGTAATGATGCTGCACTGAAAGTGGATTTATCCACCACCTTTGAAAGGGCCATTTAGTTATCCCACAGGCTGTCCCTATCACCATAGACCTATAAAAACAATCCTTCAACACTTACCAATTCCTTTTTGAAAGCTACTAGAGAATCTTCCCCTGCACCCACCCCCATACAAGTGAAGCTATCCACATCAGCGCAACTCAGATTTCAAAAGTCATGTTCGCTTTCCTCCTTCGCAATCAACTTGTTAATGGTTTTCTATTTAATAATACATTTGTCACCAAAAACAGCTTATTCTTATTTAACCCATTAAAGATATTCAAGATTATCTTTAAAAATATCAATACAGCTAACACCCTAAGCAGATTGTTTGATTTCATTTGATTGAAAAGTCTTAGGTCACAGTAAAAAAAGTTTGTCTAACCTATAACCTTAGCACCATTATATTTATGTACCATTAGATGAAATAAATTTTTCCATTTGACTGATTGAGATGTTGTGGAATTAAATTAACTCCCCTTAAAGATAGATATTTTTAGTGTGGATTCTAGTACAGAAGAGAGACTAATTATAAGTAGTTCATAACCTACCTTGCAAAGGAATTGAAATTTAAAATGTTGCTTTCTTTTTATTTCTTAAAATGTAACACAAGAAAGCAAGCAGCTTTAAGAGCTGCAATAGTATTGTCAATTTTTATGTATAGTTCAATATATATATAATTTCCAATTTTTATTTACATATAAAATAACAATAACTAATAATGCAGCAACTTATAGTTTTGTACCAAAATACTAACTTCCATATTTAAATTATCAGAATTATTTGCTATTCCAGTAACAACTTGCTGAGAAACTCCCCAGTGCAAGAAGAATAGTTCCGTAATATTTAGAAACAAATGATTAACAAAGGATTGAAGACTAGAAATCCACTGAAGTAAAAAAGAATAGGCATAGATTCCTTAGCAAGTTATAATAAATGATTTTTGATATTGTGGATGCAGTGGAAACTTAACATTGTTTAGCCTAATTACTGGACATCTCTCAGCACAACTGTGCAGTAGGCAGCCAAAACCAAGATGAGAAAACAGCATCTTAAGTCCGATCTTAAATATTCAGCTTAGAGCTATTTCAATAAAATTGAAAGTTTTCATTATCATGACCAAGATTGTTGATTGCTGATAATTGCAAACAAGAAATTAAAAGTCCTATGAAAAACAAAATCTGTTTCATCAACATAAAACAACGTACAGAGAAGCAAGATTTATTTACTTTGTTGTTAAATCTAGAAGGTCTAGTGTTTATATGATGTTCAGTAAAATATAGACTCCACGTTAATTAGTTTGGGATCTAGGGAATAAAAATAAACTGTGTCACAGATTTACTTTTACAGCAAATAGCCTTTGCTGACTTAACGAAGGAACTGTCCTTTTTACATAATCTGTGCAAAAATTTACCATCTATTTCTGAACTTCATCAAAGATTTCTTTAAATTGATTCTATTCTCATTCTACCAACACCCTTGCAGAGCATGATTACCCGTCACTTACCAAAATTCAGCTTCTGAACCAAATGTCAGTCTCCTTCAGAATTAAACCCCTGTGCGTGCTACGAATTTGTATAAGAGCAGAGAACACTGGAAGCACTTTGCAGCTCAGGCAGCACCAGCTGACTGTAAAAAAAAAGTTATCATTTCAGGGCTCTGACCTCTTGTTCAAATTGTATATCATTAGAGATAGTTTTATCGTTGGTTGGAAAGAAAGAACAAAAAGTGCAAAAGACTTGCATGATGTTAATACGAATATTTAACTTTGGATGCTAAAAGCAATTAAATATAACCTAAGAGAAATAAAACATCTAAGAGAAGTTTGCAGAGGTGCATGGATGGTAGGGATATGGAGGAATATGGTCAATGGGAATATGCAGTTTTAATAGTTCAGCATGGACCAGATGGGCTCTAGCGCTGTACTTTTCTATGAGTATGACTATACGAAATCTATCAAATGTGGAAAGGACTCGATAGAGCAGAAGTGGAGAGGATGTTTCCTATGCTGGGGGAGTCAAGGATGAGAGGGTACAGCCTCAGAATAGAGGGACATTCATTTAGAATAGTGATGGGGAGGCATTTCTTCAGCCAGAGAGTGGTGAGTCTGTGAAATACATTGCCATGGGTGCCTGTGGAGGTCCAGTCATTGGGTATATTTAAGGTGGAGGGTGATAGGCTCTCGAGTAGACGGGACATAAAGGGTTATGAGGAGCATGGAGAAGAACAGGGCTGAGGGGGAGATGGATCAGCCATGTTGAAATGGCAGAGAAGACTCGATAGGACAAATGACCCAATTCTGCTCCTTTATCTCATGCTCTTACGCTCTTAAAATGCAAAAAGTACAAGGCAGGCCTGGAGTGCAACAACAGTGCAAAAAATATACTGGATTATCTATAAGGCCAGGAACAATGTAACATCTAATAGCAGATTTCATAACTTTATTGCAGAAATGGAAGGGTGATTTCTATTTGGGAATAAGTATTTTTGATGTGTATATATGTCAAGGTTAAAAAGTCACCTAGGCCTGAGTTACATCTATTTGAAAGCAGAATTAATAGGGAATTGGGCAAAAAAGAACATAGAGCCATACGCAACTTCTTTCCCCAATCCCAAATGATAAATAAACACATTAAAAATGTCCATTTTGGAGTGAATATGGATAATGTGCAACCATATAAAACATCTCTTCAAAGCAAAAGAAAATTTAAATTCCTTTGCTTTCACTGCATTGGGAAAAAAAAACCTTTTGTTCAGTTAACTAAATAAAGGAATGGGGAAAAAGTATCCAAAATGCCAGCTTTCGCCCTTGCAGAGCTAGCAATCAGATCATCAATATGGATCAGTTGGTAATTTTAGGAGACAGCTAAGAGAAAGAAACAGAATTAGAGTTTCTATCAATGCACAAATCATTAGACCTACAATTTTCCAAGCATTGACACATTAACCGAAGAAATGATGATAGAATGACAAGCATGACTAAGCATAATACTGTGGTTTAATTTAGGTCAAATGACTTCGGCCACAAGGGAGAGGAATAGCAGAAAATTCTTGAAAATCCTTCACGTTTGCTCATTTCTATGCAGAGTGCATTTCACTGTGAAGTATTTCATAAAGTCAGATTGAACAGTTTTCAGAACTTCCTATTTACTTATACCAACTCTTTTTAAACTCCAAACTGCTGATCAGAGAATTCCTTTCAAAAATAACCTATTACATATGTGATAAATATATAATTTGTAAAATTAAGGGAAATCCCACAGAAAATTAACTAGGCTGCATAGCTTTCAAGCACAATTTTATAAAATTCCACAGACAGTATTTATCCCTCAATCACTGATTTATGGATCATATATCTTCTTGGTCAACACCTCATGTTTACACACAGGAATAAAATACAGAAGACAACTCACTCACTCAGTAGATCAGACAACATATGCGGAAATGGAAACAAGTTAATCATTCAGGTCAATATCCTTCACCAGCTGCTGCTATTTACATAAACTCTGCCTGACTTTGCTGAGTGTTTCCAGCATTTTTTTTCCTTTTTCTTATCACAGTAATTTCAGCATCTGCAGCTTGAGATATTTGACCAATCCTCTACTGGTTCTGGTGTCTAACCTTAATGATAACCAGCAAATATTAGGGTGCCAGACATTAATGATCTCAGTTTCAGTTGTTTGCTGCAATTACAATTACAATATACTGCTGGCAATCTAAAATTGAATCTTTAGCCAAGGCACATTTCATATTAATGACATAAACTTCGTGCTGCAAGGCACAGTTCCTAAATCTACAGATGACACAAAATTTGGCAGAAGTTTCAACTGTAAGAAGGATGGTGATACTGCTGGAATGGGCAAATGCAAGGTAGAAGTAGTTCAATGCAGAAAAATGCAAGATGGTACAATTGGTAGGGTGAATGAAAGACAATGTTGAATTAGGTATACTGTGTTAAAAGGAGTGCAGAAGCATTGAAATCTGGAAATATGTATGCACAAGCCTTAAAGTTAGCAGGGCAGCTTGAAAAAAGACATGCAAAGTTTGATCTTTATCTGCAGCGGAATAGAGTACAAAAGAAATGGGTTATCAGATACTTGTCTAGTCTAAACTGGAATATTGTTTTCAATAATTGTAGGAATAATATGAGTTGCAGTCCAGGAAGGACCAATGAGATTAGTTCCTGAATTTATGAGAATAGTTGCCTTATGTGGAAAGATTAGAGAGGCTGTAGTAATTTTCTTTAGATGAGAAGACAAGGAGTAAACTCTTATAGAAGTCTGTAGCAAGAGGTCTGGAATGTGTGGATACTAAAAGTCTGTTTTCTTTGCTGGCAGAGAAGTGGCAGTCATAGTTTTAAGAAGAGGATTGGGAATGCTCTTTTGTTGCAGCATCTGGAATGCACTATCCACTTTTGGTGGAGACAGGTTCCACTGTGGCCTTCAAGGAAGTATTCAATAAAAATATGAAGAAAAACTTGCAAGAGTATAAACGAAGAGCCAGGTCAGCAAGTCATTCTGGTAGAGATTAGATACAGACACCATACACCAAATGTTCTCCAGTGTTGTGAGCATTCTGTGACTATTCCTGATGTGAAAAAGATCTATTTCAAGAGAATAGCCTAGGTAAGGGCCTGGAAACCAATCACAACCATGACAGGTTAGCAATTTTTGATTGAGTCCACTCCAGTGGACAAATATTCTGGCTCAATTACCAGGAGCAAAAGAAGCTTCCCACAGACCACTGTGGCAGTGACAACTTTTAAAATCTGAGTTAGTGAGCACCCAAAAATTAAGGATAATCACTATATTAAAGGCAAGGATTGCTAACTCTTCTGAACATGGCTGCTCGCAGGAATTGACTGAACATTTCTGCAGGCAGCAAGGAGATAAATCAGAGGGCCAGTAAATTAGTAAATTGGTGAACTGGTATATTGCTTTATTATTCTTGATATGATCAAGAACTTGTTTTGCATACCATTCACACAGATCAGATCATTACACTGTGCAAACAAGAGAAAATCTGCAGATGTTGGAAATCCGTGCAAAATGCTGGAGGAACTCGGCACGCTGGGCAGCATCTATGGAAGAAAGTCCTGCTGAAGGATTTCGGCCCAAAATGTTGACTATACTTTTTTCCATAGATGCTGCCTTGGCTGCTGGATTCCTCCAGCATCTTGTGTGTGTTGCTCATTACAGTGTGCATTGAGTAGAAGAAGATGAAACAATAAAAGTGCAGAATGGTTTTACAGTACAGAGAACGTACAGTGCCAGTAGAGAGTAAAGAGCAAGGTCATAACAAGGTAGATTGTCAAGTCTGTCTTATCATACTAGGAGCTATTCAATAGTCTTACAACAGTGGGATAGAAGCTATCCTCGAGTCTGGTGATACATTTTCTGTTTGATGGGAGGAGAAAAAGAGAGAACATCCAGGGTCGGTGAGGTTCTTGATTATGTTGGCTACTATACCACAGCATGAGAGGTTTGTAAAGAGGTTCTTTTCCATGATGTGTTAAGGGTGTCCACAACTCTCCACAGTTCCTTGCAGTCACGGGCAGAGCTGTTGTCATTCCAAGCATTTGCACACAATGCTGAATTAATAAAAATTATGAAAAAGGACATGGCAAATGTCTTTATGTTCTTGAGGAAGTAGAAGCACTGCTGAGCTGTCTTGGCCGTGGCATTAAAATTGTTAGGCCAGGAGAAGCTATCGGTTACGTTCACTCCTAGGAACTTGAAACTTTCAACGCACTTTTTCTCAGCACCTTTGCTGAAAACAGAAACGTGCACACCAGCCCCTCCCCCAATGTCAACGACAACCTTTTTTGTTTTGATGACGTTGAGGGAGGGGAAGGTTGTTGCCAGGACACTAGGTTATCAATCTCCTTCCTGTACTCTGACTCCCAATTATTTGAGCAATGGTCCATAACAGTGGTATCATCTGCAAACTTGTAGATGGTATTAGCGCAGAATCTGGTCATACAGTCATGAGCGTACAGGGAGTAGAGTGAGTTAGAGCAGTGTGTTTAGCACCTGCTCTACCTTCAATTGTGGTGAAGGTGTTGCTGCTGTAGGTTTTTGCAGATAAAATGATGTGGGACATTTTATGTTTAAGAAAAACCATAATAATTCACTTATTGCTTTCCAAAAAACTAAAGTGTGGTAAAAGTCCTTTACAGAATTACATCATTACATCACACCAGCCTCTTAAAGTGAACCCCCAACTCAACGGCAGAGGTTGTGAATTATATATGTCGCTGCGCTATACAGACACCACCCCCTCCTCCCGAATTCACTAAAACCGGCATTGTGAGCCTGTGCAGAGCTTGGAAAAGCCACCTGGTGCCTCTGGCTTGTCCAGAGATGCATTGACACACTCATGGTCATGCCGTGATGGCAGGGTTGTGCTAGCAGAACCCTCCAAATATTGGTGGGCCAGGTTAAGGCAGTCTATCAAAACACATTTAGATTTACCCCTTCTTATCTATGAGAAAAGTCTTGTGTCTCCATCCAAAACATGGAACAGGGCATCATAATGGGATGTTGGTGTGCATCATGTTGGACGAATACAAACGAAGCGGAGTGTAGGTCATTAGAAACCCAAGAATGCTGTACACCTGTTACAAGGAATGAACCCAAGTGCGGAGGCTGAGTAGGGAGGCATTACAGTCGTAGCGGACATGGAATTTGTGCCAAGGGAGACTTTACCTGGAGTCTTGGTTTTAGTATAGAATTCAGGAACAATGCTAGACTGAGAACTGATAGTCCTAAGAACGATGAAACAAGGTTACTCATACACAAGTCAACCAACGAACTGGCAGCTCCTTGTTGTGGTCACAGGGTTTGTATACTGCATTTGCTGATGGAAAGCAGGTGTTTGTAGTTTGTGGAACCTGGGAATGATTGGGAACTAAACGAGGTGATTGAGGCCCAATTCCTGAGGAAAATAGCCAGGTGGGTGATTGCCAGAAGGGACCGTGACAACACCATGATGGGCGGTAGGAATAGGTGAGAGGGAATTGAATTTAATGACGAGGATAGAACACCGTTGAGAGGCCAACCAGGTGGTCGTGGCATCGGTCATAAAATCACCTGGTGCCCATATAACAACTCAGATGCGGTTGACTTTGCAGGGTCTCGGCCCGAAACGTTGGCTGTTCGTTTCCATGGATGAGTTCCTCCAGTGCGTTGTGCATGTTGCTTTGACCCCAGCATCTGCAGCGTACTTTGTGTTTATGACTTTTGTAGCTGTTCTGAGCCCCAGCAGGACCCATGGGAGATTATCATGCCAACACTCAACTGTCAGGGAAGCCCTCAGAGCAGCCTTTTAAGGAATAGTCAAAGCACTTGCAAAGGTAATTGGACTGTGGGTGATATGCCGTGGTATGATAGACAATTGACAATAGACAATTGGTGCAGAAGTAGACCATTCGGCCCTTCGAGCCTGCACCGCCATTTTGAGATCATGGCTGATCATCTACTATCAATACCCGATTCCTGCCTTGTCCCCATATCCCTTGATTCCCCTATCCATAAGATACCTATCTAGCTCCTTCTTGAAAGCATCCAGAGAATTGGCCTCCGCTACCTTCCAAGACAGTGCATTCTAGACCCCCACAACTCTCTGGGAGAAGAAGTTCTTCCTTAACTCTGCCCTAAATGATCTACCGCTTATTCTCAAACCATGCCCTCCGGTACTGGACTCTCCCAGCATCTGGAACATATTTCCTGCCTCTATCTTGTCCAATCCCTTAATAATCTTATATGTTTCAATCAGATCCCCTCTCAATCTCCTTAATTCCAGCGTGTACAAGCCCAGTCTCTCCAACCTCTCTGCGTAAGACAGTCCAGACATCCCAGGAATTAACCTCGTGAATCTACGCTGCACTTCCTCTACAGCCAGGATGTCCTTCCTTAACCCTGGAGACCAAAACTGTACACAATACTCCAGGTGTGGTCTCACCAGGGCTCTGTACAAATGCAAGAGGATTTCCTTGCTCTTGTACTCAATTCCCTTTGTAATAAAGGCCAACATTCCATTAGCCCTCTTCACTGCCTACTGCACTTGCTCATTCACCTTCAGTGACTGATGAACAAGGACTCCTAGATCCCTTTGTATTTCTCCCTTACCTAACTCTACACCATTCAGGTAATAATCTGCCTTCCTGTTCTTACTCCCAAAGTGGATAACCTCACACTTACTCACATTAAACGTCATCTGCCAAGTATCTACCCATTCACCCAGCCTATCCAAGTCACCCTGAATTCTCCTAACATCCTCATCACATGTCACACTGCCACCCAGCTTAGTATCATCAGCAAATTTGCTGATGTTATTCTCAATGCCTTCATCTAAATGATGTAGCCTAATGCCGAGGTTCTGGGCTATCGCAGCCCAGAGGACTGATATGAACAGGGGACTGTGATCATGCGAAATTTCAGATAGGGTGCCAAACCGTGCATCCCAGGTGCAATTGAACACGTGAGCCATGCCTGTGGCCATCGTTGTTACTAGAGGGCCACCTGGGGGTGCAGTCCACCATGGTAAGAGATGCATGAAACCACAGAAGGGGGGAGCGGACCAACAAGGTCCGTATTGACATGGTCAGACCTTTGCTCAGGGACCTGAAAAGGTGCCTATGGGGCCTGAATATAAGAGTTAATTTTTGACTGCTGGCACCCCACAAAGGCAGCACTCCAATTGCACGCGTACTTTCTGAGGTATTTCCAAACAAACTTCAGTGCAATCATTTTCTGGGGCCAGATGAGAGAGCGTATATATGGAGTCCACTTCCAGTTGCTGGGCACTATGGGACAAGGACGACAGGTTGAGACATAGCTCAGGAGAGAAACCCCACCTTCCCTGAACTTAGTATCAGCCAACTGCAAGCCAGTGACTGCTGTTCAGTAAGTCTGGACCATTGGCTCGGCTGCCATACTGGCATAGTCAACCCCTGTGGGTACGGCCATATAACAACTCAGATGCAGCCATGAGAGGCAATCAGCCACGGCATTACTTTTCCCCTAGATGTGTTGTGAACTCTGATATGTAGGCCAGGTGGCGTTGCTACCATGCGAACCAGGGGTCTGATATTTTGACAAGGGGTTTGTGGTCAACGAATACTGTGAAGTGGTGATATTCTAGAAGAAAACGAAAACGGCAGCAACCAGATAGAGACCGAGAAGCTCACGGTCAGACATCTGGAAGATGGAGCTGCCGGCTGAAGGCGGCGTGCAGCCGCCACTCGCCTCTGACCAGCTGCTCATGCGCAGCACCCACTGTATCGTCTGCAACGTCTGTGGTGATGGCAATGGGTGCATTGGGGAGTGGGTGCACCAGTAGGGTCACATTGGAAAGTGCTCATTTGATAACATCAAATGCCCTGGTCATGTCCACTGATCAGTCAAACACTTTATTTGGGGTATTTCCTTTAAGCACACTATGCAGGGGGAGCATAGGTTCAGGAGCTCATGGAAAGAAGTTCACCATACCTAAAAACTCCTGTAGTTTTTTTTAGTAGCACAGGATGGTGAGAAGTCCATAATAGCGGCTGCTTTTGCTGCGGGGGATTTCAGATCTTGACAACCCAAACTGGCATTTAGCAGGATGAATAATCAACCCCTGTTGATTTCAGTGCTTGAAGAGTGTGCAGAGTTGAATATTTGTATGGGTTTGGATGCACTGGCGACAAGTATGTTATCCAGGTAATCAAAAAGAAAATCTCAGTCTTTTAATAACAAATCCATCAGCCGTTAGAAAGTCTGTGCTGCGTTGTATAGCTCAAACAGCATGGACAGAAATTCAAAAATGCCAAATGGGGTTATCACAGCCGATTTGGCAATGTCTTCCGTGCACACAGACACCTCATGGTAGGCCCTAACTAGACTGACTTTGGTAAAAAAAATAACTTTACGGCCCAACAATTCTTGGATGTGTGGGACGAGGTAAAGGTTGGGGATGATGGACTCATTAAGGCATCGGTAATTGCCACATGTGCAGCAACCTCCATTGGACTTAGGGACCATATGGAGGGGTGAAGCCAAGAGGCTATTCAGCCGGCGTACATTCCTGAGCCTTTCCACGTTGGCAAACTCAGCCTTTGCGGTTGGAAGCTTTTCTGGGTCCAGTCTACGTGCGCCGGCACGTACTGGAGGGCCAGTTGGGGGAACGTGGTGCTCAACCTTTCTAGCCCTAGAGGATGAATGGAGATCTCGCCAACAACGCTGGGAAGGATCTGGGATCACATTGTTTAATTTCCCATGAATTGAGCGGTATGCCCACGTATACGGCACACTGGTCTAAAAGTGAAGCACGCTTTAAATGGTTTCGGAAACACAGGAATCCACATTGACATGCATGGAACTTCTTAACCTTTTCGGCGCCTTTCCCCGAACCACCAATAAATGGAGTGAAATCTACATACTGAAGTTGCCATCTGATACCGTAACACGGTCGGTTTCGTGTTGTCCGATTTTGACTCGTGAAGTTATTCCCAAATGTAGATTCGAAACAGAGTTCACATTTGAAACCTCGAGCAATTTCAGACGGGGGAATTCCCTGCATGTTCTTTGTAACGAAATGGTCAAAACTGTTTTACAGAGTTTATTGAAGATAAGAGAAGAGGATCTTTTGCCAGGGGTTGGGAAATGTCATAATCGAGCCGTGGAAAAGGAGGAAATTGAATCGAATGATCCTACACCTCGTGCTGTTGAAGTTCAGTTTCTGTGCCAGTAAACAGAATTCGCCTGGAAACGGGGGATTTGCAACTCAGTAAAACCCAAAAGGGCGAAAACTACCATCTCGAAATTCGCAGTCACTTTCAGTCTGAGCCGATGGAAAATCACAGGGTGACCCGGCCTTCCATTCATGGAAATCTGCAAGTCCCTGGCGTCGGGGTCTTGGTTCCACTGCCCATTCCGACCCCGGCGTCGGGGTCTTGGTTCCACTGCCCATTCCGACCCCGGCGTCGGGGTCTTGGTTCCACTGCCCATTCCGACCCCGGCGTCGGGGTCTTGGTTCCACTGCCCATTCCGACCCCGGCGTCGGGGTCTTGGTTCCACTGCCCATTCCGACCCCGGCGTCGGGGTCTTGGTTCCACTGCCCATTCCGACCCCGGCGTCGGGGTCTTGGTTCCACTGCCCATTCCGACCCCGGCGTCAGTAGGACAACCACAGTGCCAAACCTTCGAAACCCGTTTTCATCCACTTTTACACCGCTGTTCTTACGGCAAAGGTGTTGAACCTTCACCATTGCGAGGGAGGGTGGATATTCTGTTCTGATCAAATCCACCTTTCTCTCGTTCATTTCCATAGCAACATTTAAGCGTGCGCTGAATTCCAAACGCCGTAAAAACGTACTTTCTAACATACATGGTCACTGGGGACGAGTTGCGCAAAGCTGCAAGTAACCCCCCCCCCCGCCCCCCAACTTATCCTCTCTTATTATCCCCAGGAAGGTGAAAACCAAGGACTTTGACAAAGAAAATCATGATTTCCAACACCAGTTTTCAGTGAACTTTACAATTGGGCGAAGTTACCTCATTAGACCTGCACGGTAGGGCACTCGCTTCCGGTATCTGCTGATTCTCTTAAGAAGTAATTAATATGAAGGTGTTATGTGTCAGGCTGCACTCTGAACTCGGTTTAACTTAAATTTCTGATACAACTACACAGGATTAGCTACTCATTTCGACCTGACTTCTCATTCCCATTCTGACATGTCTGTCCATGTCCTCTACAGCCATGATGAAGCCAAACTCAGGTTGGAGAACCAAAGCCTTACATTTTGTCTGGGTACCCTCCAACCTGATGGCAAGAAATCAGTCCCACCCCTCACTTCATCTTTCTTTTTCCATTCCCCCTTCTGGTTACCCTTTCACCCCCTTTTTTTCACCTCACCTGCCTATCGTTTCACTCTGGTGTCCCTCCTCCTCCCCTTTCTCCCATGGTCCACTCAACTCTCCTTTCAGATATTTTCTTTTTCTGGCCCTTTACCTTTTCTACCTAGCACCTCCCAGCTTTTCACTTCATCCATTCCCCTCACCTGGCTTTGCCTATCACTTGCCAGCTTGTATTTCCTCTCCTCACCCTCTTCCCTATTCTGGCTTCTGCTCTCTTCTTTTCCTGTCCCGATTAAGGATAAAGCCTAAAACTTTGACTATTTATCCCTCTTCATAAATGCTCCCTAACTTGTTGAGTTCCTTCAGCATTTTGTGTATGTTGCTCAGGATTTTCAGCATCCGAAGAGTCTCTTGGTGAATGCCAGCTTGAAATGTCTTGCTTTAGTTTATGAGTGAAACATTACATCAGAAAAGACCCTTTATAAGTCCGCCTTCCAGTAAAACTTGCACCACTGCCCAAAAAATCTTTATTATTAAATAATGCGACAAGAAGAAAGAATTTATTTTGAACACACGGTACAGTTTTTTGGGGAAATACAAAATGACATCTATCAAGGAAATATTTCAGAACACACAAAAATAGTTCCATAAAAGCACTTCTCAAAAGTCATCAGAAGAGACAAACTTCGTGCACATTAATATTGAACTTCTAAGTGGAACATACACATTTATCATGGAATTTCTAATTGAATTCATTCTTTGATGAAGCAATTTTTTTTATAAGTAAAACAATAATTCTGAATAGATAACATAGTTTGTATCACAGTAATGTTTGTGTGTGAGACACAGGTTTCTATGTGTGAACAACATACACAAAATGCTGGTGGAACACAGCAGGCCAGACAGCATCTATAAGGAGAAGCACTGTCGACGTTTCGGGCCGAGACCCTTCGTCAGGACTAACTGAAAGGAAAGGTATCAGTCAGTTAGTCTTGACGAAGGGTCTCGGCCCGAAATGTCGATAGTGCTTCTCCCTATAGATGCTGCCTGGCTTGCTGTATTCCACCAGCATTTTGTGTGTGTTGTTTGAATTTCCAGCATCTGCAAATTTCCTCGTGTTTTCTATATGTGACTTGTCTTGACAGCCCCAGTATCTTAAATGATATTATAAGAAATAGGAGGAAGAGTAGGCTGTTTACCTTCTGATCATGTTCCACCTCTCATCAACATTAGAACTAATTTCTTCCTCAGAGGCATTTTCAACACTATCACCATTGATTCAAAGTACATTTATTATCACAGTACGTATAAATTACATAAGCTTGAGATTCGTCTGCTTACTGGCAGCCACAAAGCTAGAAACCCGAAAGAACCAATTAAAAAGGCCAACACCCAACGCAGGGAGAGAGAGAGACAGAGAAAACACAAACTATGCAAACAGTTAAAGCAAGCAACAGCATTCCAGACCAAACTGAGCCCATAGACCCGGAGCCAGGAGCAGCTGGAGTCGGCCCTTAGCTTCAGTCTCGGTTCATCGCACAGCGGGGCAAATTGCTGTGAAGCTCACGGACACAAAGCACAGAGCAACCTCTCACAGCCTCATTGCCCCAGAGAGAGGAGTAAATGTCATGGAAGAGTGAATGGAATCAACCCAACCCTCCCCTCCTGCTTTTTCAATCTATTTGGGCCAATGTTTAAATTGTACAGACACTGGGTCATCTCCCCCACTGGGACCTGGGCCTTGCCACAACAATGTGCTCTGGGCCCATACCCCCGCTGGCCATCCCACAGCCATACTCGACCTTTCCAGATCGGCTCAGTGCTTCGATCAATCGAACCTTGCACCCGGTTTATGTGGCAGGGTCCGAAACTCCACCACACCAACTCTGCTCTGACTCGCTTGCTCTAACCCCATCTCCAACTCTGACTCTGTCTCGAACACACCACACTCTAACTTGGCATTGCACCCATACGACTCAACCCTTGAGTCAGCCTTGCCTTTGCTCTGCTCTTCATTGTTTGCGGTGACAGTTTACATAGAAAAAATGTTATTAATAAAGTATATAGTCATGCATTACTAACCACAAGTAAGCTTCGCCCAACTTCAGAAGCACCACCTTAAACCAGAAAGACCCCCTTATCGTCACAAAACCTATTGAATGAGGACAATGAGTGTGCCCACACGGCCATTGCAGGAAAGAATTCCAAAGTTTCTCCAACGTCTGAGTAAATAAATCTTTCCTCATCTCTGTCCTAAGAAGAATAAATTTTATTCTGCTTTGTTGCAATAACCTCCTTAGAGGAAACATCGTATCATCACATCAGGTCTTTTAACATTATTGTATGTTTCTATATGATCTCTTATTCTTCTTTGAGATAGAATATTATTCTCTTTTTCTTCTTTGAGGACTCTACTCAATCCTCCCTCATTCAGCCAACCCACCATCCCTGGAATCAGATGACTGAATCTTTGCTGCATTCTATCTAGGGAACAAGTATATGCCTTCTCGGTTAAAGAGACAAAACTGCACACAGTACAGTGTTGCAGGTGTGGCCCCACCAAGGGCCCACACAATAGTAGTAAGACCTTTTCCTGCAATCAAAGTTCTCTTGTTATGAAAGTTAGCATTTTACTTGTGATTCAAATCACTTGTTACACCTTCAGTGACCTGTGTGCAAGCATACCAAGATCTCTGAACATCTTCACCGACCAATTTCTCAGCATTTAACAAATACTCTGCTTTTCTGCCATGTCTACTATAATGGAACCTTCCATGTTATATTCCATTCACTGTGTTCTCTCCCACTCACTCAGCTTGCATCTATTCTGCTTAATCCTCTTTACAGCCTCTGCCATACTGGCAATCCAGCCCTGTTTAGTGTCAGCAACACACTTGGAAGTACAATACTTGATCTTCTCAGTCAAAATATTACTGCAGAACATGAATGCCTGGTTTGCAACCAACAACAGTGTGCCCATGACATGAAAGCAATCTGCCCTCCATCACTGTCTTCACCAACATCCAAAACTACCAGTCTTTAATGCCACATCCCCTTCATCGTGACCACAGCACTGGCCGGACTGAGCCCGTGAGCACCACATATTAGTCCCACACCTCTGACACCACAGTCACTTACCATGATCTGAGAAACATTGCCAGATAGCATGGTTATCTTCCCTAAGGCCTATTATCATGGTAATTTCCCATGTAATCCAATATCTAAGACAACTACTGATGACTTTTGAACATTGTCTTATTGGGCATTGGAATGCCCTTACTAACTTCCTGTTGTAGTTGTATCTTGTTCTATGATTTACTGTATAAAGAAACCCCTCCACATCCCCGAATATCAAAATGCTTTTCAGACTGTCACCAAAGAACTTA
Source organism: Hypanus sabinus (assembly GCF_030144855.1). NCBI lineage: Eukaryota > Metazoa > Chordata > Chondrichthyes > Myliobatiformes > Dasyatidae > Hypanus > Hypanus sabinus. The sequence continues at coordinate 63,375,170 of NC_082707.1, read as the reverse complement.
ACTTTGCTAACTTTTTCCCCATGCACTATAGAAAATTATATACTGCTTCACCTATTATATCATTCTCATTCCTTCTCTCCCTCTTTAACAATACAGTATTTCTTTTAATATAAAATTTAATGATGTCTACCATTCACATCTCTGGGCTTGCTAAACTTTTCAGCAATGTAATTATTTTAACGTGATGCTAGCTTTGATTTCTCACAAATCTTGAAAGCTAGATAGTTTTCCTATGTTTTTTTTATCCTTGGAATAATACTTCAAAACTATTCTGAAGATGTAAAATTTTCATCCGTCATGTATGAACAATGCAAATTAATAAAGTTCCTGTGGAAGCGTTAATGTATAGAATGAAGGGACATACATCCAGTATGTTGCCAAACTGATAGTTTATTGTGCAAACATAAACTCCACTCTGACTCACTTGTCCCTTTCTTAGTAATTATTTTCTGTCAACAACTTCAGAAATTGTCTATGTGGAAGTACTTAGAACTGATGGATGTCGTGAAGTAAACTTTGGGGTCAATTTACATGTATATGTATCAGGTGTGCATTACTTGTATTGTTATGAGGGGGAATACCTTGCCATTTGCCTGTATTTGCCAGAGATTTCATCTGAAGCACAACATTAGACCATCTATAAGATATAGGAGAAAAATTATGCCATTTGGTCCATCTAGTCTGCTCTGCCATTTCATCATGGCTGATCTGACTTTTCCTCTCAGCCCCAATCTCTTGCCTTCTCCCTGTTTCCCTTCACGCCCTGGCCCATCAAGAATCGATCAACCTCTGCCTTAAATATACATAACAACTTGGCCTCCACAGTTGTCTGTGGTAAAGAATTCCACAGATATATCACTCTCTGGCTAAATAAACTCCTCCTCATCTCTATTCTAAAAGGACATCCCTCTATTCTGAGGCTGTCCTCTAATCTTAGACTCTCCCACCATAGGAAACATCCTCTTCACATTCACTCTGTCAAGGTCTTTCACTATTCAGTTGGTTTCAATGAGGTCACCTCTCAGCTGATGTACAGCTTCTAAAGCAGTGATTTTAAATTGACCTGCTCACCTTAAGACAATAGAAGTGTTTATCATTTTTTTTTGCTGCATTTTTTAACATTTACTATTTTGTGTGATGTTCCACAGTCATTGTCTATTTCTCTTTTTTATTGATCCCAAGTATTCATAAGTCTTATAAACAATCTTGAAGAGTTCTGCATCAAGCTGTTCTGCTTTTCAGTGTTTGGACTAAGTAAGTGAGTTTATAATGATTCATCATTATGGTAAATCAGGAATTCAGGAATGGAAGGTACTTGTGTTACACTGGATGGACATTTCTGTCAGACTCCTTCACATTGAGGATAAGGATGTGTTCCACAGACACTAATAGAAGCACATTTCCTTACCAACGTCCCTGCAATGGGCTGTCCCTCAGTATCTTCGGAAATTTACTCATTAGTCTCAAAGTGGGAAAACAGGCTCTTCGGCCTAGCTGATCCATGCTAACCACAGCATCCTCTCGAACATTCCCAGTTGTTCGCGTTTGGCCCACAACCCTCTCCTCTCCATGTACCTATCCAAATGCCCCTTAAATGTTGTAACTGTACACACCTTGACCACTTATTGCCCTCAGGGAAAAGTTACCTCTCAGGTCTCTTAAATCATTCCTCTTTTGCAGCTATTCCCTCTTCTTTTGAACTGCCCAATCTTGGGGATAAGACCTATCCATTCACCTAATCAATTATACCCTTCATGATTTTCTAACTTTCTATGAGGTCACCCACCATTCATCCATGTTTCAAGAAATAAAGAACCGGCATGGTCTCACCCTTTAACTAAGGCCCTCTATTTGAGGCAGCATTTCCTCTGCAACCTCTCTAATTTGACAATGATGTTCCTTTAATCACATGACCATAACTGTACACACTAATCCAAGTGCAGTCTCACCAATAACGTCCCTACTCCTAAACACAGAGCCCTGACTGATGAAGGTCAGCACGCCAAGTGTCTTCTTCACCACCACATCCACACGGAGGAACTTAGCAGGTGAGGCAGCATCTATGGAAAAGAGTACAGTCGACGATTTGAGCCGATTCCTCCTGCATTTTGTGTGTGTTACTGGGATTTATGTCTACCTGTATGGCTGCTTTCAGTGGACTGTGAACTTGTACTGTTCCACAACACCTGTCTGTGCCCTGCCATTCACTGAGTGGGTCCTATCCTGGTCTGAAGCTGCATCACTTCGCACTTCTCTCAGTTGAAAGCCATTTGCCACTTCTCAGTTCATCTGCATAACCCATCAAGATCTCTTTGTAATTCATTGTAACCTGCTTCACTATCAACAACCACCAGAGATTCTACAGATGATGAACATCTTGAGCAACACACACACACACACACAAATTGCTGGAGGAGCCGAATAACTCAGGCAGCATTTATGGAGGGAAATATATTGTTGGAAGTTCTGGGCTGAGATCCTTCATCATAACTGGAAAATAAGGGGGCAGAAGCCTGAGTGAGGAGAGTGGGGGGGGGGGGGAAGGAGTACAAGCTAGCAGATGATAGGTGAGACCAGGTGAAGGGCAAGGAGGGTGGGGGTGGGGTGAAATAAGAAGCTGGGGGAGGGGTGTGATGGGTGGAAGATAAAGGGCTGAAGAAGAAGGAATCTGATAAGAGAGGACAGTGGACTGTGGAAAAAAATGAAGGAAGGAGGGGAGCCAAGGGAACTTTGCCAATGGCTAATGAGGAAGAAAATAACTTTACAATGTTCCCTACAATTAGCCTCCCATAAGGCTCGGGGGTGCACTTCAATAGTTTTCAACAGGTACATTTAAAGTCAGAAAAATGTATACAATATACATCCTGAAATTCGTTTTCTTTGCAAACATCTGCAAAAACAGAGGAGTGCTCCAAAGAATGAATAACAGTTAAATATTAGAACCCAAAGCCTTCCCCCTCCCACACATAAGCAGCAGCAATGACCCCTCCCCCACCAGCAAAAGAAAGCATCGGCACCCCCCACCGAGCACACAAGTGTGCGGCAAAGCATCAATAAAGACACAGACTTGCAGTACCCCAAAGACTACTCACTCACCCGGTAATTCAACATATCATAGGCTCTCTCCCTCTCCCCAATAAGGGAAAAAGAGGTGCCCCTGTCTCACAGCGAGAGGGGAGACATAACTAACAACTCACTGATTTATGGTGTTAAAAGCTTGGTCAGGGTTCAGGGATTTGCCTAGTTTAATACACTTCAAGGCCACACCTATCCCCTTTCCTGTAATATGCACATGTTCCAAGACCTTTCTAGTTATTACCCACAATCTTTTGGCAACCATGATAATCTCCTTAGTGAACATGGCAGAGATATAGGCATTTTAAATCTCTTATCCCCTGCTGCTCTACACATAGGCAGCCCTGATGGTTTTAAGAGGACATAGTCTCTCCCTCGTTGTTCTTTTACTGTTAATATAACTTAAGAAGCTCTTGGGATTATCTTTAACCCTGCCTGCCAAGTTCCCCTCATTTGTACCCAGCTGCCTAAAAATAATATATGCTTCCTTCTTTGGCGTGATCAGAATCTCCATATCTCTCAACAGCCAGGATTCCCTGAATTTAGTCTGTCACCCTTCACACTAACAGGAGTAGGTTGTCTCTGGACTGTTAATATGACAATTTTAAAAGCCTTCGACTCGCCAAATGCTCCTTTGTCTTTAAATAGGGACACCCCGTCGACCCCAGCTAGATCCCACCTAATGCCCTCAAAGTTGGTCCTGTCACAGCTTAGGACCTTATCATCAGAGTTGTAATGAAGTCACTGATGCTGCAAGTCAGGGAAATGTCCTGAGAATTTCCCCCCATGATGAACACAGATGGAGTAGATTCAAAAACAATGTAGTACAAGCAACCAGTTAAGACATCTGTGCAGAGGGCAACTATTATTGAGGTAATCTCCCTTCCAGATTACACACACCCTTTGCAGCAGCATGCATCACAGTTCTGTGAAGAATGGTTTATATTTGAGGTGGGTCAGTTTTGGGGTAGAAAGGAGTGACCTTCGGGGACTTGTAGTTCAATAGCCATCCTCCAGATCTGAGCACATGTTAAATGCAGGACAAAGAGGGTGCCACATTCTTAAAACACAAGAGAGACTGTAGATGCTGGAAACCTGGAACGAAATGCACAAAATACTGGAGGAACTCAGCTATCAGACAGCATCCAAGAGAGATGACAGGCTTCTGCCCTTTTCCTTTCAAGTCCTGATGAAGGGGCCTGGGCCAACCTGGTGACTGTTTCTTCCCCTCCATAGACGCTGCCTGACTAGCCAACTTCCTCCTGCATTTTTTGTGTGTTGTGCCATGCTGTTGGAGATATTGCCATTCATTTGTCTCCAAGGACCATTTCCCAATGTGTTAATAACAGAACATAAATTATATTCTGCATTATAAAACCATCAAATGACTTGACCACTCATCTTTTTAGGTCCTTGCTGAAGGCAAATCTGTAGCCAAGTTATGTGTATCTATCTCAGTGAAGCAATCTTATCCTGTTTGGTTTACCTTTACAGCCTTTGCCTATAAAGAAAATGGAATTCATGCTTGCCTAGAAGTTGCACTCTTCTAGATTCTCTAAAAGTGAACAAACTCAGCATTAAAATTATGTAATTTTCAAACTGTAGGTAATGTAGCTTTCCTTTAATGACACCAATATTCCAGCAAACTCCTTGACTTTCGTTCTCTCAATGCCACAGAATTATGTCATAGATAATACCGTATAGATTTTAAAAATCCAGGAGACTTCATCATTGCCTGCAAAACAAAATGCAGTTACACTTCCATGCCCATCACAGTCAAAGAGAGATCAATTACTGCATGTCATCCTTTCTGCTTCAAGTAACTGTTCTTTTCACTGTTTGGTCTAAAAAAACACGTGCATTTATAGTAAATCAGGACAGCAAAAAATGACGAAATCCTTCAGACACTATTTATCTTGGAAACATTAATTCCATCTGTACCTGGAGACATCTGAAAATTCCTCCCTTTTAGGACTTGTACTCCTGATAGCAACATTTAATGCAGCACATTTTAATTAACCATCCATATGACGGGTAGCCTTTACTGTTTCATATATTCAGTAGCATCATGACAATTAACCAGGCTGACGGGCGACACAGAGGTAAGCCGAAGTGTGTTTTCTAAAGGAGGATTTCGGAAGTGATCCCTAAAGCATTTTATGGGGTACTAAGAGTCAATCCCGAGAATGAACCTGGAACAAGAAACTACAAATGCTGGAATTCTGAATCCAGTATCTGCTCCGATGAAGAGTGTGCATGTAGCACTTTTAACACATCTTCCTTTTTCATTTCCTGAGACTGCTTTCCATCTTAATTGACAGAGCTCTCAGGCATGTCTCCTTCATTTTCCCATGTTTATCGTCTCACTACTCCCAGCTAGAGTATCAGTATCACTGAGCCCCTCCTGGCATTTATCCCTGCAACCATGCTAAATGTTACACTTCCCCTTACACCATTCAGGGTTTAAAACAGTCCTTCCAGGTGAGGTAGCATTTCAATGTAAATCCATTGGGATAGTTTAATGTATTTAGTGTTCCTGGTGCAGCCTCCTCTACTTCAGTGAGACCCAACATGTTTTAGAGGATGGCATTTCTTTGTCTAGAACAGTTCAAACTACATTTGTAACTCACTTTCCTCTGGTGTGTGCCTCATCCTTCCCTTTGTTCCATGGTCCACTTCCCTCTCCTATCAAATTCCTACAGTCTTTTACCTCTTCCAGTTTCTTACTTTAATCCCCACCCCCACCCATCTTCCCCCTCAATTGCCCCAACTATCACCTGCCAGATTGTACTCCCTCCCCTTTCTCACCTTCTTATTCTGGCTTCTGCCCCACTTCATTTCCAGTCCAGATGAAGGATCTCAGAACAAAAGGCTTTTATTCGTCTCCATTGATGCTACCCAACTTCCTGAGTACCTTCGTCATTCTAATTTCTGCCCGATAAAAAAAAGTTAGAGACTGTCTGGGAGTTAGTGGCCTGATGTTCAATGGGGTGGGCATAGTAGTTAAAGTATTAAAAACCTTAACAAATTTGGTCTTGACCTTTGTCTCCATTAAAGCTGCTACACCCTACTCAGCTCTTAAAAAAGTTTATTTTTTGCTCCAGACCACAGCATCTGCAATTTCTTGTGTCTCTAGATCTTAAGAAATATTGTTTGCACTGTTCTAAACATTAGGCCAAAATAGTTATGTAGTACTTACTATAGAACACACAGTAAAAAGTTAAAACTAAAATATATTCTGCAAGTCGCTGTAGGGATCGAACTCTTACATATCTATTGTATTCACCTTTTGATCCAGCATCCATGCAGTATTTAACTCTTGCTATGCCAATGATTCAAATGCATCTGTTTAAGTGAGAAATCATTTTTTAATCTGATTAGAAAATGTCTGACTCTTATAAAACAGCTTTCTAAATTTAGATTTTTTTAAATAAATTGATGACTTCAATTACAATACGTTAATATCCATTACACTTTTCCAGCCAATCACATCAAATCCCTCTATACATATGCTACCATTTTCTTTGTAATAGTTTACTGTATATAATGACAGCATATTGATATACAAAAATCTATAGACATTTATGTACAAATTAATGTTTTTTCAAAAAAGCTTGTACATTATTGAAGAGTATTTTCATGCCACATTTTTGTAACCAGCTTTACAACTTTAAGATCTACATTAACAGTATCTCTTAAATTTTCTGCCTTTTTATGAAATAGAACTTTTTGGAAAACATGATTCACAAATGTTCTCTTATAGAAAATCAGAAAGTAAATACGTTGCCTAAATGTGACTCCAAGTGTGATGGACTCTTAACTACACTTTGGAATGTCTTTGCAACCATTGGAATTGCACCAAATTATCTATAATGTTCAAAATCAACTGGATCACAGGGCATTACCAATGTAAACATAGTGGCGGGCAGTGAGACACCCAAAATGAAGGGAAAATCCAGTTAACCTCATCCTCACAAATTTGGCTACATGACAATATTGGAAGAAGCCATTGTTATCCCCAGCTTTAAAGAGCCAAACACAGTCTTCATCAATTTCATGTAATGTTATCCCTACGTAATGGAATACATTTCTAAAGATCTTGCAGAATAAAGCGGGTCTTCCATTAAGTGCTGTAGATCTTCAGCATCAAATAAATTGAATCCCACCACAATCTGCTACTTAATAACCTGCAGATCCTTCATGCCCAGTGTCCAAACCTGGTCCAATGAGAAGTGTTGAAGAACATGTTAGAAGCAGCACCAGCTGCACATAAAATTTGGTACTTGGTGAAGCTGCAACCAAGGACTAAATATATTTTGAACAGTAAAAACAGTATCCAATTGCTGGAGTTAAGCTATCTCATATCTAAAAGCCCTGTAGTTCTATCACCACAATCCGTGAACAGTGAAGGAAAATAAATCAACTGACCATTATAATTATCATAAATGATGGGGTGTCCAACTCTGTGTGCAAGAGATGAGGTGAAATATTTGGAACATGTATGATCTGCCTTGGTCTTTTTTGGAAGTTATCTCCATCATTGAGGATAGCCTTCGGTCATTGCCAGTTAATCCATGTGTAATGAAAACATGTTCATTTCAAAAGCTGTAGCCCAACAAGATTGCATATGTAATGCTGAAGCCTGAGGTTCTGGATCTCACTGCACCCGAAGTTTAAGTTGCACTGGCATCTCCATTCATAAAAGTAGCTCTGCAGTGAGATCCATAATAGCTGTCATTAAAATGGCAATCACCTACCTCCCCTTGACATTCAATGGAATTACCATTGTCAGATCCATCATCATTAATGGATAATATTGACTGGACACTTAATTGTATCAGCTTCATGAGCAGATATTTTCTGCATTACTTTTCTTGACCAGAGTCAGTAGAGTGATGGGATGATCTCCACTTGTCTGAGTGAGTGCAATTACAATAATATTCAAGTAATGCCATCAAGGCCAAAGTAATCCAGCTGATTGATATTAATCCACCATTTTAGGTATTCAATCCCTCAGGTGGACTAGTACACTGGTACACCATAACTGGAGTTGCACCATCCAATGGACAAAAGCATCTGTTCAACAGAGCTTCCCAACATCTGTCTCTACAATCTAGACAGAGACATACTATTATTTTGGGACCAGCACTGTCTTTACATCTTCTCTATGTCAGTCACTGAGGTTAGTTGGATTCATTTAATATATATTCATCATTGCTGGTGAAATTCCTGCTACTCCAAACAAAAGTGACTACATAGATGTAGTGGTTTAACAAGCTAATTTGCCAACAATTTCTTGAAGACAGTTAGGGACAGAAAATAAATTTTAGTCTTTTCAGGAAAATCCACATCCCATACAGGTCTTTAAAGAATTGTGCTGGGAGCAATTGTAATGGAGATTACTTGATGAATCCTAAAGGATTTGCCTCTTCTCATTGGATTCTCCATTACAAAAATCTGTTGGAAGACAGAAATGTAGTACAATATTAGTACAATATTATGACTAAGGATTTAGGAGGCACTGCAAAGTCAAAGCTTAAACTATTTGATAGGATTTCAAATATTTCAAACAAAATGACTCATAACCTTATAGTTTGGATTGAAGTCAGTAAAAGGTTCAAAAGAATAGAATAATTATTCTATTGACCAAAATTTAAATTTTCCTCCAATGGCTATGGACTTCTGTCAGGGTTTACCCTGCCACCTGCTGTTACATTGGCAGGAGACAAATGACCTGGTGAAATGGCATCACTGCTTGAAAGAAGGTTGATTTGATTTGTTGCAAATGATGAATTTCGCTGCAACAAATAAAGGTAATCTTTAATCTTTACTAGTTTCTTGAAGTTATTTTGGGAAATTGGGATAAAAAGGGAGTTAAAAAAATCCTTTAACTCAAATACCAAAGTTATAAAATGATGCAAGTTTATTAGTGAACAGTAGTTTTGCTTTGGTCAAATTGATGATCTAGGAGTGAAATTTCCTAATTCTCAACTCAAGCCAATTGCAAGTCACGAAAAATAAGATCACCCATGAAGCAATTCAACCAGGTCATGTTTTGGATTTTAAAAAAATTTGCAAGAAATATTCTTCAATATAGTTGTGTGATAATTTAGTGCCATTTATTAATATGGTAATGATGTTTTGTTCATCATAAAGATAAGCATTTTTATCAATGGTACACAATACAATTTCAATTAACTGGAATTGATGTTTAAAAACTATACAGAGCATTTTCCTCATTTGGTTTATTGGATATTAAGAACCAATAGTTAGGATTTAAAATAAGTTTACAAAAGCTTTAAAAGCTTTTTTGTAAATAAGTTTACAAAAGCTTTCAAATCATGCCAATCACATACGCAAGAGTTTTATATTAATTTCCAGAGCCTCTTAAAAAATAATCACAGATGAGTGAGTGTATTTAACTTTGTGATTAAATTGAATGGTAAGCAGGGTCATTGTGTGAGTGGGGCCAATTTACAACAAGATACATTTTAAATTAGCACAAATCATCACTCATATGAGAATTGCTCTCATTGTAATCTGTGGTTAAAATTTTGTGACATTTCAAACTGATTTCAAAGATATTCATCAAAATCAATGCAGGCAAGCTGAAACTCCCTACATATACAATATTGCCCATTACAGTCAGTTCATAGTCTATGCTTTTGAACGCACCTTTTATTGACTTAATCACCATTTCAGACTACAATTCAAAACATGTATAAGAAGGATGCTGGAAAAATATAGTCTAAGCACACTGTTGTTCTGGATTTGTACTTGCTGTGTCTAATAGAGCATGGCCTTGAGTCACTTTCCTACATATTATCATCCTCTTTTCTTACATTGGAACCCCAATACCATTGCTGTTCTGGAGATGTTTTCCATTTTATCAAATGAAGTGCTTATTTTCTCCATTTATTCCTTAATGAAACTTTTCACAGTTATTCTTTCCATTGCTGAGCTATTATTAAAGCAACCCACCATTATTATATAGCTTGAATAATTGCATTAATTATTTCTGGATTTTGAAGGGATTATTTAAAAAGGCACCAAATCAGAAGTGCTTTCTTTTATGTAATTAACACGATTAAAAAAAAATCCTCAAAGGGGCAGTGAATTACAGAAATAATCAATGCATAGAACAATTTATTCCTATTTTCCTACGTGATCCAGATGATCAAAGTGCCTTGTAACGTTATATTTTAGGTCTATGATAACTAGTGACCTAGAATAGAACTCTTTCTGTGGATAAAAATTGCAAGGCTGAGTCATTTAATGTAACAACAGCATGGCTCTGGCTATAGGAACTACAAATACAATCAATAAAATACAAATATATTGTATAAGGTTACAATATAGTAGTTTATATTACAATAGGTGGAAAATGGAGAAAGAAGGGCTTTTCTGTGACTGAAAAGATTATCTTACCTGTGGAGATAGTGAACATCTGTAGGGAAACTAATGAATAGTTTAGAGCTGTCTTCACAGAAGGGGAAGGTGATGCCAGTGTTGTAGTTGAAGGGGACAGGTGTGAAATACTGAATGGGGCTGACATAATAAGTGGTGAAGTGTTGAAGATTTTAGCATCTCTGAGAATGGAAACCTGGTTGAAACATGCTAGTCTTATAAAGAAGGAAATTACAAAAGCAATGACCATTGTTTTTCAGTAAGCTGAACAACAGGAGAGGTGCCAACGGATTGGACGAATGTCATTTTTTTAAACCATAACTTTAAAAGAGAGGAAAGCATAAACTGAGTCATTAGAGGAAAAACTATTTAGCTGCAGTGCTGAGCATACTTTTAGAATTAATTCTAAGGAATAATCTAAATTTCACTTAAAATCAGACAGTCAACATGAATTTGTTAAGGAAAATTTATGTGTGGCATAATTGATTGGTGGCACTATGATGGAATTGTTAGAGCTGCTGCCATGCACTTCAATGGTTTTGAGCTCAATCCCGATCATAAGTACAGTCTCCATGAAATTTGCATGTTTACTTTGTTACTGTGTGGGTTTTGTCTGGTGGACTGAGATAAGATGGGCTGAATGGTCTCTTTTTGAGCAAATCGTTAAAGAGTTTTTAGCTCCAGATCTGCCAGCAATCAGCTGTTCCAATAGAGGTTTGTTCTGTAAACTAAGCATGGAACTTACTGAATGATAGATAGATACTTTAATAATCCCAAAGGAATTACAATGTCACAGTAGCATTACAAGTGCACAGATATACAAGACTTAGAAGACAAGTAAGAAAGAATAAAAAGTTACCTCAAACAGTCTAACGGGGGGGGGGCAGAGGGGGTCATCACTTCCTGTCTACAGGTTGACACATTATAGAGCCTAATGGCCGAGGGTAAGAATGACTTCATATAGCGCTCTTTCGAGCAGTGCAATTGTCTTAGACTATTACTATTACTAGGTGGAGATGCATTTGTCACTATATAGAGCCCAAAAGGCACAACTCACTCCTGCTGGGTGATCCCAACAATATGGTCCGGAATCTCCTCTATCTCCTTTGTCAGGATAATTTAAATTGAAAATTATATTGTAAATTGGTTGATTCCTGTCACCTGTACCAAGATTCAGTGACAACCTATTGTTCTTGCATGCCATCCATACAGATCACAAGTACAAGGCAAAACAATAAAGGATTTCACAATGAAGTGTTACAGTTACAGAGAAAGTGCTGTGCAGACAGACAATAAGGTGCAAGGTCAAAAAGTAAGATTCTGAGGTAATGAACTCATCTTATACTAGGGGACTGCTTCATCGTTTTTCAACAGTGGGATCTGTGTCTCAAAAGAATACAGTATCTATGCCTGTGGACTAGGAGGCAGAAGGGTAGGTAAAAACAATCCTTAAAGAATTATTTTTACTAATTTTGGTCTTAATATATGTTCATGGTTTTTAAATGCTCATAAAATTGACCTTTCAAAGATGATTCAAGAGTAAGGAGGGCAAAAATGATTGGATATTCTCACCTGGCCCAGGAAAATAAATAAATCTAATATAAAAAGGGGCTGCTTCACAGATTCAGTGTCCTTGTTTAATCCTGACCTCTAACGTCTGCATCTTCTCCTGCTACTCTTGGTTTCTACAGGATGCTTCAGTTTCTCCTACATCCCAAGGTTGTGTAGTAGGTTAACTGACCACTGTAAATTGCCCCTCATGAGAATTGATGCAAAGGTGGGGATAATAAACTCAGAACAGTGAAATCAATAGTGTAAAGCCGTGTTTGACAGTCAGCATGCACTTGGTGGGTTGAAACGCCCTTTTTCATGGAGTATGACTCTTTGATTTGGCCCTTTACACTGAAACCCGCTCAGGGGGCTTAACTACTCCACCACTGAATCAATTCCAGTTAAAGGAGGGATAACCTCCGTGTACTTAAGGAGATTATAAATAAAAACCTATTTTATGATCCCTAATTGCATTGCTTTTGTGTTGAAGCTTTAGAAGAAATTTAAAAAAGGGGAAAGAAAAACTCCAGGTTTTTTCACCATTTTGATTGTCCCCTGATGTTATTTCTTAAGATCACTAACTGACAGTCAGAATAATTCCTCCAATACAATAATATTACATTACATTTCAAGGAATTCACAAAAGTACACATTCACACGTACCTTCCAGAACATTCCGGGCTTCACATGGAATATCAGCCCTAATGAGTTTATTATGGAGATTGGAAGGAGTTGCATTGTTCACTTCTTTATCCTTCCATATTTGCAACATTCGAAATATCTGCATTGTCAATATGTTTTGTTCTTCTTTAATTTTTGAAATATCCTGGTATTCCAGATCAAGATAGCTTATGGCAATAACTTGCCAGTTACTCCCCAGTTTTTCAGCGAACTGCATTAACTGCTTATCGGTCATGTTATTACTCCTTTTGCAGGTTAGTTCATCTGCTATATAAAAAAAGACAGATAGAAATGAAATGGCAATGAGCAAGTTGTTTGCAAAACTTTAATAAACACTTGAATTTCATCATAATCACACAGCATGTAAGTAGGGGTTCTATTGTTGGCCTTTCACTTTAGGATTAGTGTGGATTAGATTTTTATTCATGCTACTACTGTTATTAAATGCTGCACAATATGCTACGATGTTTTACACACTGATAATATACTCAGACTCATGGACTGGGAATAAAGGGATTTTTCTCAGTATTACAGGCTATTGCAGGGATTGTCTCTTGGGCCCTGGCTTTCAGACAATACAAATGACATTGACAAGAGAACCAAATGTCATATTCCTACGTTTGCTTATGATGTGAATAGGGAGGAAGATGTAATGAGGCTTTATGGGGATATAGAGAAGTTGAGTGAGTGGGCAAGAACATGGCATTTGAATTGTAATGGGAAAATGTGAAGTTTGGTGGATAAAAATAGAGACAGTGTGAGTATTTTTTTAAATGAGAGTATGGGTAATGTTGATGTTCAAGGGGTGTCGATAGGTCGCTGAAAGCCAACAGTACAGTATGTTGGCCTTCATTACAAGGGGATTTACAGGAGTGCAGATAGCTTACTGCAAATATATCTGCTGGTTTTAAGACTTCATCTAGAGGTCTGAGTACAGTTTTGGACACCTTACTGTAATGATATATTTGCTATTGAGAAAGTGTAGTGAAAATTCATTAGATTAATTCCTGGGATGGAGGATTTGCCATATGAGGAGAGATGCATCAGATAAAAAATGTGGTGCTGAGTAAGAGAGATTATGTGTCAGTAAGACTCTGCTAAATACTATGCTTTGAAATTTTATCCCATCTTTCGAGGATATGAAATTAAAGATAAACAGCTCCATTCAAATTCATTATATTGACAAACAGAGGCCAAAATATGTGCAATATTAACCACATCACTTTGTCAACTCACATAAAGCACTGCCAAGCAAAGTCATTGGAAGTGGCTGTAAAACATCCATGGAAGTACTGTCTGTGTTTATCATTGTGTTAGCTGCACTGATGATTTGAGAATGTAACTTCATGTAATCAATAACTCAATATCAGGAGGTTTTTTACTTCCTCCAGTTTGCTACTGCAGTACATATATGTTTAAATTCTAATCATATTTTAATTCCAGTGAATTACGAAGTACAATACCTTTATCATCCCATCGTGGTTTTTTGACATGGTTATCTTCCACAGAGATTTCAGTGCTTGATTTTCGTCTCCTGTTTTCTGAAGGACAAAACAAAAATAATTATTTTGGACCAGCTTGATTGGCAATTTAGTTTCAGAAGAACAAGGAAATCTACAGCACCTTCACCATTATCCAAAGTTCTATGGTGTTTCAAAGACCATTATCAAATAAAATTATTATTAACTCCAGATTATTCACCTCAGTGGAACCCACAGGTTTTATATTGTTTATAAATAATTCCATTAGGACCATAAGACATAGGAGCAGAATTGGGCTATTTGGCGCATTGAACATGCTCCAAAATTTCATCGGAGGAGGCAGAGGATGGTGTTCAGAGAAGCTGTGCTGGAGGGATGGTCGGACTCGGAGGTTCGACGGACTCGGAGTCCGCTGCAGTCAGGTTGCTTTTGGTGTGTGTTGTGTCTGTGAGGCTGTGAGGCTGTGTGTTGTGTCTGTGAGTTCGACGGAGCTTTCATTGTGTGCTGTGTCTGCGAGGCTGAGTCGGGCGGCGCTGTGTAAGTCCATAGCGGGGGTATTCCCTTGTGCTGCCGGGGTGGGATGAAAAATCTATCGGGGGCCCTGAGGTCTTTTGGAAACTGTGTGGTGGTTTCTTTTGAACTTATAGTCTTTTAACATCTTTGGCCTATTTTCATGGCCCATGGTCTGTTTTTTTTTTATCAATTATGCTATTGTTTGCACTATTGTAACTATGTGGTTTTGTGCAGGTCTTGTAGCTTTAGTTTTTGGTCATTTTGTCTGGTGGAATTCCGGGGAACTTTCCGGGGAACGCGCTAAGACGGTAGCGCGATATTAATACACAGCAGCTTCTCCAGACTCTGGATTTTTGGATTGCCAAACATTATGTGGATTTTCTGGTGTAGTCTGTTTTGTCATGTGCTTTTGTGATATCATTCTGGAGGAACGTTGTCTCATTTTTTAACTGCATTGCATTTGTGGTTTCTAAATGACAATAAACTGAATCTGAATCACGGCTGATCCATTTTTTTTCTTTCAGCCCCAATCTCCTGCCTTCTCCCTGTATCCCTTCATGCCCTGACCAATCACCTGGAAGTAAATACCCAGAAGTCCTTTCTTTGCATTGGTTGTATAGCACACACTTTTCCCCACTCATCCATTGCTCTTCTGAAATAACTTAGTTTAAATCCACACTTCTCCTCTACCATGTACCACTGCCCAGGCAAAATCTACCAATGCAAGTTGACCGACCACAATTTGAATATGACAGCCTCAGGCAGGCACTGAAGGATTTGACTTTAAAATTCTCTGCATTGCTTATTGAGTTATTTCTACCTTAGTAAAGAGTCCAGTTGTCTACTTACAACTTCATCCTTAATAATTTTAGTTTTGTTTTATGTCAGTCATTCTCCCGTCAGAAACCCTTAACAAGTTTATTTGCGGTTGCTCTGCCTAGTTACATGTTTTGTTCAACTCAGTCTCTAATTGCCCCTTGTATTATAATTTCCTTTGGTGTTACTGCAAGTACTAGACAGAGATAACAGCAGAATATTCAACTTTTAAATGGAACATCCTGTGCAATTTACACCAGCTCCAACAAGATTTACATTGTGGTCAAGTGGGAACAGAGGGAAAATTGGCTGAGAGAATGAGCAAATAGGGTTGTAAATGCTAGACTTGCATGGATGGATTGTTAGGACCACTGGGGCACAATGGCACCATCTTGAATGCCTCCTTTCTGCCTTCTCCCCTTCCTTTTCCAGCCTTGCAGATTCTTCCAACACAACTGGCAGCCATAATTGTGTACTGTATTCACAATGGCAAAATTTGTAAGGAAAACAACAAGTCTTTGCAAGTCGACAACAAGTCTTGTTACCGGCTCCATTGGGTATAATAGTAGAATCATTTTCGCTGGATCTCATTTATTCTACTACATTTCATGTCCCCACATTATCCATTGTATGCTTGAGCATGGGAGTGACGGCATTATGTCTAGCCCAGGGTCTAACCAGCTCTTGCTCAAGGTGCATTTCCCAGCAGAGTGCAATTACAATGGGGAAGAAATTAGACTGGTGTGCATGCAGCACAATTGTCACAGGATTAATTTTAGACAAAGGCTCAGCTTGAGAATTCTTCCCCCTAAACCCTTTGGAGACCTTTATTAGGATTATATCTTGTCAATATAATACTATGCAATAATCCATTTTCAGCCTCTTTTTTTGGAGATAACATCTTTTTGTGCACCAAAACCAATGAATTCCACAGAACATTGCCATAGTAAAAACATACGTTTAACATCTCTTTGTTTGCCTTGTTCATTCTGCTTATGGTTTGCCCAGTCACCTGAAGAAACACAAAGATATTCATCTGATTAATAAGGAAAGGTTCTATGCATGTAATCTGAATCAATGTTAAATATAATGCAAACACATAATATACATATAATATTACAACGTAATTCAATATAATCCTCATATAAAAGAGAACTCAAAGGGAATGGATTTGGATTAAGCAGTAGAATTTAACTAAGTTGAGATTCAGAGTTGAGAAAAGATAAATGAAATAATTCTGAAATAATACTGTGATACAAGATTGCCCTGAGAAAGAAGTAAGACTGGATGAAAATTGACTGATTAAAAACTACTGGAGTTCTTAGAAAGAATGAGTTGATTGGGAGAGGAAGCACCAAGTTGAATTGGCTTGAGTGCAATAAATTGAAGTTGGAGATTACTGAACATATTGACAGGTTGAGTCTGTGGTGAGGACTAAAATATAAAAGCAAGGAACATGTATTAATGCAGCCAAGCATCCCGCATTTGGGGATATCGCGGGCGTCAGCACACCCGGAGTGCAATGGGAAAGCCTCCTCTTGGAACCTCGGCCCTCCTGATCACCAATGGTTCCCTGCCAGGTAAGTATAAGGATGTAATGTTGAGGCTTCATAAAGCACTGGTGAGGTGTCTCTTGGAATATTCTGTGCAGTTTTGGGCCCCTTATCTTAGAAAGGATGTGCTAAAACTGGAGAGAGTCAAAGGAGGTTCACGAAAATGATTCCAGGATTGAATGGCTTGTCATGTGAAGAGCATTTGATGGCTCTGGGCTAGTTTTCCTTGGAATTTAGAAGAATGAAACCTATCAAATGGTGAAAGGCCTTGATAGAGTGGAAATGGAGAGGATGTTCCCTATGGTGGGAGTGTCTAAGACCAGAAAACACTGAGTCAGTATAGAGGGGAGTCCTTTTAGAATGGAGATGAGGAGGAATCACATTAGCCAGAGAGTAGTGAATCTGTGGAATTCTTTGCCACAGGTAACTGTGGAGGCCAAATCTTTATGTATATTTAAGGCAAAGGTTGATAGATTCTTGATTGGTCAGGGCATAAAGGGATATAGGGAGAAGGCAGGAGATTGGGGCTGAGGGGAAAACTGGATCATCCATGATGAAATGGTGAAGCAGATGCAAGAGTCAAAGAAGATTGCTAAATGTCAGATGCTGGAAAATAGAAGATGTGTGATATAGTAATAACAATCAAAAAATCAAAGTTTCAGGTTCAGGGACTGTTTGGTGAATTTCTTATTTGGGTAAATTCTGTGAAGTTACTTGGAGAACTGGCAAGTAGTTGCACAGTTGCTTGTTAGCATTCAAATTCAATGAAAAGGAAAACAGCTATAGTTGAATTTAATCTGCTTATAAATTAGCTGCAAGATGCTCACTCATGTCTCACTGAACTCGTGTCCAAATAACTCAAATCCATTTTGATCCCCTTTGGTTCCATCCTTTCTTATCTACATATGTGACACTTCACATCCTCTCCATCACTTCAGTCATTTTCAGTTCCCTGGCCCGAAACGCCTTACCTTCACTATGGATGTCCAATCCTTATGCGCTTCCATCAGAAAGGCACTAAAGATCTCCGCTTCTACCTGGACAACAGAGCTAACCCGTTTCCCTCCATCACCCTCCACTGTCTTGTGGAACTGGCTCTCTCTTCTCTTTGGCTCTTCCCATTTCCTCCAAACCAAAGTTGTAGTCATGGGCACTTAGGTCCCAGCTATGCCTGTATTTTCATCAGCTACATAGATGTTCCAAGCCTACACTGGTAACGCTCCCCAACTTTTCTCAGCTACATTGACTACATTGGTGTTGCTTTCTGCTGAACTCTTCTACTTTATCAACTTTGCCTCCAACTTCCACACTGCCCTCAAATTAACTTGGTCTACTCTGACATTTCTCTCCCTTTTCTAAATTTCACTGTCACTATCTGGAGTCAGACTGTACACTAAACCCACTGACACTCGCCAGTATCTTGATTATACCTCTTCCAAATCTGTCACTTCTAAAAATGCAATCCCCCTTCTTTCAGCTCCCCCGTCTCTGCCACAATTGCTCTCAAGATGAGGCTTTCCGTTCAACATGTAGGGTGTCCTCTTTATTCGAAGAATGGGGTTTTCCCTTCCACTTTCATCGATGTTGCCCTCATCTGCATCTTCTCTATTTCCCACAAATCTGCCTTCACCCCATCCTCCTGAAGAGACCTTGACAAGGATGCTGAGGACCCAAAATCTAGAGTATCTGAGGCAAGGATCGAGACAAAGCTCGAACAAGAACTGGGCATAAGTAAAACACTAGAGAACCTCTTTAGTTAGGCTTACAACTGAGCACCAAAGCTCTGTTCAAGTGGTCTTTAAATACGGAATTCTTGGTGTCAAAACATGATTGCCAATTTGCAGCATGGGTCCTGAACCCTTAAAGGGGCTGCACCAGCTAAAGTGCCTATAAAAAATATTCCCCCCCCCCGGATGTTTTTAAGTTTAGCAACATTGAATCACAGTGGATTTAATTTGGCTTTTTAAACACTAATCAACAGAAAACACGAGGAAATCTGCAGATGCTGGAAATTCAAACAACACACACGAAATGCTGGTGGAATGCAGCAGGCCAGGCAGCATCTATAAGGAGAAGCACTGTCGACGTTTCGGGCCGAGACCCTTCGTCAGGACTAACTGAAAGGAAAGATAGTAAGAGATTTGAATGTAGTGGGGGGAGGGGGAAATGCGAAATGATAGGAGAAGACTGGAGGGGGTGGGATGAAGCTAAGAGCTGGAAAGGTGATTGGCGAAAGTGATACAGATCTGGAGAAGGGAAAGGATTATGGGACAGGAGGCCTCGGGAGAAAGGAAGGGGGGGGGGAAGCACCAGAGGGAGATGGAGAACAGGCAGAGAGAGAGAAAAAAAAACTAACAACTAAATATGTCAAGGATGGGGTAAGAAGGGGAGGAGGGGCATTAATGGAAGTTAGTGAAGTCAATGTTCATGTTCATCAACAGAAAAGTCTCTTTTGTGTCAAAGTGAAAATAAATTTCTACAAAATTGGTCTAAATTTATTACAATTATTAAACACAAAATAATTTATTGCATAGTTTCTCACTCCCTTTGTCAGCATTTAGTAGATGCCCCTTTGGCAGCAATTACAGCCTTGACTCTGTGTGGACAGGTCTCTATCAGCTTTGCACAGCTGGACACTGCTATTTCCCCCATTCTTCTTTACAAAATTACTCAAGCTCTGTCAGATTACATGGGGATTGTGAGTGAACAGCCCTTTTCAAGTCCAGCCACAAACTCTCAATTGGATTGAGGTCTAAACTCTGATTTGGCCACTCCAGGACATTAACTTTGTTGTTCTTAAACCATTCCTGTGTGGCTTTGGCTTTATGTTTGGGGTCATTGTCTTGCTAGAAAAGAAATTTTCTCCCAAGTTGCAGTTTTCTTGCACACATCAGATTTTCCCCCAGGATGTCCCTGTATTTTGCTGTATTCATTTTAACCTCTACCTTCACAAGCATCCCCACAGCCTGATGCAGCCACTAATATGCTTCACAGTAGGGATGGTGTGTTTTTGATGATGTGCGGTGTTTGGCTTACCCCAAACATAGTATTTAGTCTGATAGCCAAAAAGCTCAATTTTGGTTTCATCAGACCATAGAACCTTCCAGCTGACTTCAGAGTCTCCCACATGTCTTCTGGCAAACACTGCCAAGATTTCATGTGAGTTTTTTTTATCAACAGTGGCTTTCTCTTTGCCACTCTCCCATAAAGCTGTGACAGGTGAAGCACCCGGGCAACAGTTGTCTCTCCCATCTCAGCCACTGAAGCTTGTAACTCCTGCAGAGTGTCATAGGTCTCTTGGTGGCCCTTCTCACTAATCCCCTTCTTGCACGGTCACTCAGATTTTGAGGACAGCCTACTCTAAGCAGATTTACAGTTGTGTTATATTCCTAACATTTCTTGATGATTGACTTAACTGTACTCCAAAGGGTATTCAGTGACTTGAAAATTTTCAGAGTTGCTTGGAATGTTCTTTTATCTTCATGGTGTAGTTTTGCCAGGACACTGACTCACCAGTAGATGGACCTTCCAGATACAGGTGTATTTTTACTACAATCAATTGACACACCCTGACTGCACACAGGTGATCTCTATTTAGCTAATTATGTGACTTCTAAAACCAATTGACTGATCCAGTAATGATTTGATGTGTCACATTAAAGGGCATGAATACTTATGCAATCAATTATTTTGTGTTTTATATTTGAAATAAATGCAGATCATTTTGTAGAGATCTGTTTTCACTTTGACACAAAAGAATCTTTCCCTGTTGATCAGTGTCAAAAAAAGCCAAATTAAATCCTCTGTGATTCAATGTTGTAAAACAATAAATATGAAAACTTCCAAGGGATTGAATACTTTTTATAGGTAGTGTATCCATGCTCGAGAGAGTTAGAGCATCTAAGCTCCAGGAGCTGTCGTGGTTAAGTGCGCATCATACCATTTCCCTTTTCTTTACCTATCTTCCCATCAGCCTCCATATCCAGCATATCATTCTCTGTAACTGCAGCCATCTCCAATGGGATCCTGCCACTAAGCATATCTTTCCCTTACCCTTCTGTTTTCCATAGGAGTCACCTTCTACGTGACCCCCTTTTCCACTCATCCCTCCACACTGATTTCCTTTCTGGCACTTACCTCTGGAAGCTTGACAAGCGCTGTACCTACCCCTACGTCTCTTCCCCCACTACCACTCAGTGCCACCAATAGTCTGTTCAGGTGAGGCCAGACTTCGCCTGTGAGTCTCATGGGGTCACCTGGTGCTTCAGGTGTGGCTTCCTTCACGCCAAGGAGACCTGATGCATATTGGGGCACCTTTGTTAAGCACCTTCACTAGGTCCACCATAAAAGGCAGGATCTTTTGGTGACTACCCATTTCAGTTCAACTTTCCATACCCATTGACATATCAGTCTATAGCCTATTCTACAAGCATGCTAAGGTCAAATTCAGATTGGAGAAGCATCGCCTCATAATCTGTCTAGGTAGTCTCCAATCTGATGGCATGAACAACTATCCCCAACTTCTAGTAATTTCCTCGCCCTCCTTCTCGTTTTTTTCTCATTTTGGTTAACTTCTCACGCCTTTACTTCACCTCACCTGCCCTTCACTTCCACCTATTTCCCCTCCTCAGTCCCTTACTTCCATGGTCCTCTGTCCTCTCCTATGAAATTCCTCCTTCTTCAGCCCTTTACCTCTTCCACCTATCACCTCCCAGCTTTTTACTTCATTTCCCTTCCCCTCTTCTTATCTCACCTGTCACCTGTTAGCATGTTTCCCCAAACTTCATCTTCTCCCACCTTCTTATTCTTGTTTCTATCCCCCTCCTTGCCAGTCTAATGAATGGTCTTGGCTCAAAATGTCTTCATAGCTGATGAAGGGTCTCAGTCCGAAATGTCAACTGTGCATGTTTCCATCCATTGATGCTGCATGACTTGCTGAGTCCTCCAGCATTTTGTGTGTGTTGCTCAAGAATTCAAGAAGCTCTTGTGTGTGAAACAAAAAAGCTTGGTTCACAATTAAAATACCTAGAACAAGAGAAAATCTGCAGATGCTGGAAATCTAAGCAACACACACAAAATCCTGGAGGAACTCCGTAGGCCAGGCAAATTCTATGGAAAAGAGTATAGTTGACGCTTCAGGTCGAGACTCTTCATCAGGACCCTGATGAAGTGACCCGGCCTGAAACATCACTATCCTTTTTTCCATAGATGCTGCCTGGTCTGCTGAGTTCCTCTAGCATTTTGTGTGTGTTGCTAAAATATCTAGAGGTACATTTACATTTGGTAGACGCTTACACTCCCGCAATTTTGAGGTCCATATCACTTCATCTGTCTCTTTGTCGATTAACTTCAGCTGAAGATCTTCTCGTTGTTCTAAATATACTTCAAAGTAACTTTTACATTTAAAAGATGTCATATCCATGAATTCGATCTCCTAAAGAAACAAAACATACTTTAATTATTTAACCAATTGAAAAAAAATTATAACATTTAATGGACAAGTAGCACATGCACATGGACACCTAACTTCCCATGGTGCACTGCTCTCTTTACCTAGAGACAGAATAATATTTCCCCACCAAAGTGCAAATATTTTCTGAACATACAGGCATAATATTATCACAAAGGATGCAATAGAAAACTAAAGAGAACTTGGAATTTGTATGAAATTGCAGTATCTTCAATGCTAAGGATAAATGAGAAGGAAATTAATTCTTCACCTCTCCATTGCTTAAGCCAAACCTTAACAAAACCACACTGCATAGAATACTGTCATTTTATTTTAAGGGAAAATATCTTTCCTGAACTTCTGAGCCTTCTTCCATAATCAACAATTAAAATATTTCAGGCATATGAATGCTTCCAATTGGAAGATTAAGGGTAAGAAATTGTACACTACTGCATGATTTATAAGCCCGAAGCAGCTCAAAGGCCTGGGTATCTTCATATTTGTTCCTGCTACAACTAAACAAGCAGGAATATCCTAGTAATCATCTGAAGGGTGAAGGATATTTGTATCTTTTCTGTAACAGGGTGAGTGGTGCAGAAGGTGGTCAGTCAGATGTCCGGAAGGCTGCAAGCTTACAGAACGGGTGCTTAGTAAGAGTAACTGGAGCTGGCAAGGTAACATCTCACATACTGTATAGAAACTGTCCTAATCCCCAGACACTGGCAGAGAAGAAATCAGGAACACATGAAGCTTCAATCTATTTTCATTAACTTTGTGTTTGGATAACGACGCCCATGTTGTAACTTAATTTGAGATTATTCTGCACCAGCTTTGAATCAATGAAATAGTGCCTATTTGAATATTAAGGTGAATTAAACAGTGGTTTCTTTTTTTATTCTTTTTTTCCTCAAGTTTTTCAGTCAATTTCCAACTTAAAGGCATTGGGCCGAATCAAGTGGACTGACAGCTGGTGGGCCTGCTGGGATTACTGCCTACCAGCTGCTCATGACTCAGTCTGTCTTTGGTTTCTGGGCATGTTCCACCAAACATGGAGCTCCAAGTGCTAGAGGTCAGATGCTGGAGACTCTGACCTTCTGCTCCTGCTGTTAAACTCACTATTATTTCCTACAGCAAAGCATTGATATGACCTGGGCACACTTCATATCTGGTTCTTCAGCTGTACACCAAGATATCTGGTTTATTAATGACAAACTCTTTCAAATGAATGGGGTTACCAATCATGAATGATCTTATCTTTTACAAATTATTTTAAAATTTATTTTTTAAAAATTCATTAAAATCTACTTGAATAACTTTTAAATAGAAACATATAAAAATATGAAAGGGATAGATAAAATAGTGGCAGGAAAGGTGTTTCCACTGGTTGGTGAGACTGGAACTAGGGGACATTGCTTCAAGATTCAGGGGAGTAGATTTAGGATGGAGATAAGGAGGAACTGCTTTTCGCAGAGGGTGGTGAATCTGTGGAATTCTCTACCCAATGAAGCAGTGGAGGCTACCTTAGTAAATATATTTAAGACAAGGTTGGATAGATTTTTGCATAGTAAAGGAATTAAGGATTATGGGAAAAAGGCAAGTAGATGGAGATGAGTCCATGGCCAGATCAGCCATGATCTTATTGAATGGTAGAGCAGGGTTGACAGGCCAGAAGGCCTACTCCTGCTCCTATTTCTTATGTTCTTATGTTTTTAAACGTCTCCTTAGCTACAAATATTCCAAAACAGCAATGGACATTTCAGAGTGGGGGGTCTCTGTAACATATTTTATTTAACAATGCAGCTTGGAACAGGCCCTTTCAGCCTAATAAACTGCATTGCCCAGTAACCCATCTATTTAATCACAGGACAATTAACCTACTAGCCTGTACGCCTTTGGACTGTGGGAGGAAACTGGAGCACCCGGAGGAAACCCACATGTTCATGGGAAGGACGTACAAACTTCTTACGGACATTGTTGGAATTGAACACCGAACACCAACACCCCAAGTTGTAATAGTGACGCGCTAACCTACGCTACCATGCCACCGCTTGGCGGCACTCTGCCATGCAAGAAGATTCTTGAATGTTGGGGGCACAGGGGTGGAATTCATTCTATGCATCTCCCATATCCAAAAAAGGCGAGTCCGGGCTGGAAAAGCATCAAGGCTGGTGAACCGAAGCAGTGGTCTCTGATTCAGTATTTCACCACATGAAATGGTCTCATATGAAGGTGGCTCTGTCTTGACAAAAAGGACAATTCAATGATCCTGGATTGCTGTTACTCTTTGTTCATGGAAGTTGGCCTTATAGCTGATTTGCAGCCACCCTAAAAAAAAGTTGGCGGGATAACATTTGCTCTAACAATTCATTAGCTTGTTAGGACATTTGATGAGAGTCAAGAGTGAACCAAGGAGTTAAATAGAGTTGAGGAGTGTCTGAGTTGAAAAGGCTAGACTCGTTGCATACAGCCAATGGTCCTTTAAGATACTGCAACAGCTTCAAATGGCAATTATTAATCTGATGTTGGCCAGAAAGAACTAAAATCTACAAATCAGCAAACAGGAAAGAGGCAAGGGCAGTGGAAACAGACTAAGAAACAGTCTTTGTTCTTGCCATGCGGTTGCAGAAATGGAGGCGGCCATTTTGTGTAACTTTTCTTGTGAACTTCTTTTTGTGAACTGGCTGTTGCTCAGGGATAATTTAATTAGAGCAAATGAAGATGGACACAATGAGTTTCTCCTTATGATCTGCTAAACCTGAGGCAATTTTCAGATAAGAAACTCTTTATAATGTAAAATCACAGGCTTGTAGAAAGAACAGCCAGTGATCTGGTTGCATAAGGCCAGTATTTAGTCGAACTGGTTGAACTGGTTTGAATTAGTATGAGTTGGAAAGAACAAAATAAATTACCTGTGGGACAAATCAAGGGGAAGGATCCATAAAGCAACACTGCTTGTAGCCTTGGGCCAGATCCAATGAGAAGCTGATACAGGTCAGTCAGATGAGCTTGAGCCAACAAAATTGAAAAATATAGATTGATCTGATAACAGAATATTTTCTTCACCCTCTAATATATCATTAAACTGAATGAGATGACCAGAAAACCATGCAGAGCTCAAGCTGTAGACTTCCAAGCTCCAGCAAAACATCTCTGCTATTGATTTCTACATCTTGCATCTCATATGGGCAATTCTAATCACCCACATACACCAGCATCACTCAAAATCCTCACATAACCTTATATTTTGTAACTGTCCAGATGTATTGATTAAATATCATTCACTATTTTCTACTTAAAGGACAACAATATTTAAATTTTCCTGTAGTCTCATTAGTCCCTCTTGCCTGTCAAACGCTTGGCTATTTTTTGTATCAACTGCAAATGATTTTGGATCCAATTTGCTACTCTCCTGTGAATCCTTCTACTTTTTGGGATCTTGTCCACAGCCTTGTCAAAATTCACACAAACAATAATAAATGAATTGTCCTTGTTGACTGTTCTTATCACTTCCTCAAAAAAATGGTCACAGTAATCAAACATAATCTTGCCATAACAAATCCATGCTGACTGCCACTGATTAATCTGTGCCTTCCCAAATGAAATTCTATTTTCCCCTCCTGAATTAATTCCAATAATTTGCACAGCAGGCAAGTTCTGTTATTCTCCTTACAAGATATGGTCCACTATCAGCTGACAACACACCTACAGCCATAGAGAAGTGAAGAATTATAACCTGAGTCATTACAATTCCCTCGCTCACATCTTTTGACAATCTGGGATAAATTTCAATAAAGACCTGTTTATTTTAAGGATGCTACTTAGCAGTTCTGCTTTCACTGTGTTTATCCAACCAATATTTCTTACTCATTCTCCTTAACTACATCATGAGGCCATGATGATCGTTGCCCTGTAATCATTAAGAACTGTTCCCACATTCCTTGTCTCCACATATTGGTTACCTTGCTGTCCCTGATGGGCCCTACTCTTTCATTTTGCTCTTGCTCTCACTATTGCTGTGAAATCGTGTTACAGAGACTCCACCTTCCGCTCACAACTTCACCTCACTGTTCCCTGTTCTCAGGTTTGTGACAGTGTAGCTTGACATGGTGCAATCTTTGCAGGTAGATCTCAAAGGAACATCTACAAGTTACAGGGGAAACTGCTACTGAAAGTTCTAATGATGTGCTGAGGGGCAATGTGAGAATATTCCCAGGAGATCGGGATCTGGTCAGGCTATTCGTGTAAGTGTTTGCAACAGATGTCTTCTTCATGCA
Source organism: Hypanus sabinus (assembly GCF_030144855.1). Lineage (NCBI taxonomy): Eukaryota > Metazoa > Chordata > Chondrichthyes > Myliobatiformes > Dasyatidae > Hypanus > Hypanus sabinus. Next base: position 63,348,370 of record NC_082707.1, on the reverse strand, counting down.
AGGGAGCCAAGGAAACCCTACAGATACGCAGCCAGGCACTCCTGGTAGAAATATGTAATGACAGGAACATGGCGTCTGAATGCTTGCACTTTGGGAATGTAGATGGAAAATCAGATGAAGATTCACTTCTTAAATATCGGGTTTGTAGACACTCCTGATAGACCAGTGAGCAGCGAACTGAGAGATGCAGCACGAATCAGCAGCAGCAGCTTTGAATGAACCAGAGGCTTAAAAGCTGAGGATGCCCTGTGTTGGGTTACACTGGATTTTAATCATCTGTTACAAACTATGAAAGAAATACACTTCTATTGAACCCAATGGGTGACCACTACACCATGTCTAAATTCACCATCCCATATTTTGGCTGATGGGGTAAAAAGTATTTCAAATGAACATACATTGTTTTCTTGTATCAGCAGTTATAATTCTAGCCTTTAGTGTCTTTTTAACTAATTTAGTATAAACACAAATCACAATTGCCTACATTAAGGAGATAATTATAGCTCACATATTGGCAGCAATGGTGAGGGGGAGATCGGATCCAAAAAGAAATTATTTTTGTTCTGCTTGCAACAGGCCTGGGAAAATTTATGTCTTCACTCAAAGGCTGAGAACAAAATGGAATTTTAAACATGTAAACACTGTATAATAAAAGGATGAACTAGAATAAGCAAGCTACCTAAATCAACATATGAACAATCTCACTAAAATGAATATACACAAGGGACTTTAATACAGAATCTGAACAAAAGTGTGCAATTATGTGCTTTCAAAAAAAACCCTCTGCAAATGCTATCCTGGTTATGAACAGCACATTAAATCTAATTGTAGAGAAATATAAATATACGGTCTATACCAAAACAAACGTGCTTGATCTTTGCTTGTTACAGTCGCAAATGATAAACATCTGATTTACAAAATGCTGATAAATCATCCCAAATTAGTTATAGCTCAGGTGACACAGATTTCTCTGCATCAATAGTTGATGGCCCAACGCATGAGCAAATAATCTAGGCCAATGCTTCAGTTCAATGGTGAAGGAGTATTCTCAAGTCCCTTCTACATTTTCATTTGGACATTAAAAATTTCATGGCACTATTCTTGGTGTCCCAGCCAGTATAATTCCTTAATCAACAACTCCATAAATGTACAGATTCCTCACTGCTGTTTGAGGCACCTTTTTTTTACCCCTTTACCATTGCCTTTTACGATATCTGAACAATGACCACACTTTAAATTTCACACAAATTGCTTTGGGCATGAAGGCATCATGTTAATGCAAATTCCTGCATTCTTTTCTCCCTCTAAGATGGCATATTTCTTAAGCTATAACAAAAACAACAGTAACACTGGTGAAGGGGCTCGTTGTGTCCATCTGGGGGCAGCTCATTCACCTTTGGAGCCAGCAGACACTCAGCTCTCACCTGTGGCTCCAGTAGCTGTTTGTATGTGGTTGCACTGCTTCGACAGGGCAGCCTCATACTCTGGTGAGACAGGGGCATGCCTGTCCTAGCAAGTGAAGTCAGCTCCGGTGGACTGGGCGGATGAGATCAACAGAGAGATCCAAAACGCCAGGAAGGAGGTTCTGCAACACTTCATGGTGAGATAAGGGCGTGACAAGGCACAGAAGTCATGGTCATTAACTGCAACCAAGGAAGACCCCCATTGTGTCAACTGCTTGTACCAATGGACCTGGACTTCCAAGGTCGAGAGAATGGAAATGACCCAGTGCATTGGCTTTTCCACTTTAAGAACTCTCCTACACAGGTCTCCTGTCATAGTTGGATATGACAGCCAACAAATAGATGCATATACACTATAAAGATATGGAAGCCTGTGTGCAAATCATTTGAAAACAAGTCTATAACCATTCACTGAATGTACCTCAGGGATGATTTCAGCGTGCGGTTCACCCAGGAGTCGGTATGTTTTGCCATTGGTCAGCTTTTTGCAGCAAGCCGAGGGCTTATCAATTTTTACTGATTTTTGCTTTGCATGTTTTTCTGCCTTGATAATGTCCTGAAAATGAACAAGAATTCATACAAATGCTTTTTGAATTACATTATATTTCCATCATTGACCAGTGAATAGTTGTATTCATTCATGACTGAAATGTTATTACAACTTAACAGAGGGTAGATCTTACCAAAAACATTTAACTTGTAAAGATGATTTTAGTGAACGGGGTTGGAATTGTTCATACCTTAATTACTGAATCATTGTTTGCTGCCATATACACATGAAACAGTAAGGACTGGTGGTCATTAATTACTTTGTAGATCAGCACAACACCGTGATGTTGAATATCCTGGGAAGTGGTCTGGAATATTGGTCCAACAGGTGACAGAGAGCTCACATTCCACTGAACGTGCGTGGTCGAATGATCAGTTATAGGCTCAATTTCGGCCTTCCGGTCCTTTATGTGTAAAATTTTAAATTCTAAATCAGTTAAGTGTTCTGTTAAAAAAAGTGATAAAAATATGAAAAGGTAAAACATTTTATAAATCAATCTGAATACAATGGTCCTAATAAAGCAACATGATCCCACTCCCACTCATTTAGAAGCATACTTCCCAGAAAATAAAGGTCTGAAAATTTGAAGCCATCAAGCTGTGCCAATGTATCATTAAGTTTAGTGCTTATACAGCTCCTACAAACACATAATTCAATTGCAATACATGAATCATAAAAATTTGAAAGAATGAAGATAGTGGTGCTCAATCGATGATGGATACACTTAGAAATGTTTGCACTAAGACACTGCACCAATTGTTAAATAGCAGAATATTTGTATCTGTTAGGGACCACTTTACTTGGTATGTTCCAACATTATGAGTGTGGAATGAGCTGCCAGATGAAGTAGTAAATGCGGGCTCACTTTTAACATATAAGAAAAACTTGGACAGGTACGTGGATGAGAGGTGTATGGAGGGATATGGTCCAGGTGCAGGTCAGTGGGACTAGGCAGAAAAATGGTTCAGCACAGCCAAGAAGGGCCAAAAGGCCTGTTTCTGTGCTGTAATGTTCTATGGTTCTATGGTTCTAATCTTGTTTTCAAATTCTAACACTCAGATTTTGGAGCACACGATTTAAAATTCTTACAATCCTTGCAACTCTAATAAGTCATAGAATAGACTATGATCAAGTTCATGGATGTATGTATCATTGCTGTGGTCTCCCATCCAAAATTACTGACATTGCAAAGTGAGTTTATTGTGCCACCTAGTGGAGTATAATGTGAAGTTCCGCAGCAAAGTTTACAAACAGCAGTTTAAGAAAATGACATAGTTAACTATCACAACAAAAAATTCTCTTACTTGCTAAGCAGAGGGAATGAGGGAAGTAAATACTTTTTATTAATGTTGGATCACTCTTCACTTCAAACAGTGGGCCACAAAGTTTCCAGTTGTCTTTCAGAAATGTGTCGTATTTGTACCAGGACAGAATTGAGTAAACAATGTCAACTTTTTCTGTCACTTCAAATACCAGGCCAGTGGTAACACACTGATAGGTTCCTTCGTGATCCAATTTTAAACTGTATTTGTAACAAAAGATAAGGAAATATTAATTAAAATTGTCCTCTGGCAAACATCCTGTGCTATATATCCAAGATTTGAGCAACATTCTTACCAGAAACGTTCCTCTGAGATCTGTCTTGGTGTTACTTGTTCGAAGTTTTGGTTCTGTAGAGAAACAGTTATTATTAGAATTGGTTACAAGACATCAGAGAGGTACTAGTTCATAATACAATTTTATTTTTGCCTTATTGGTTCTTGCCTTTTAAAAATATTGTATATTAGAGTTTCTAAAAATAAATAAGTTTCTCACCGTTTGACTGTCACAACTTGGACATGATGGCTTGATATATAAGTCTATGAGAAAAAAGATTTAGTCTTTCTTTAACAATAATTGTAAAGATTTGACACTAGAATATACAGTACAATGGAATTTAGTTTTAACTGTTATTTCACATTACCATGGTAATGATCTCAGGTCCATATAATCTACCCTTGTAAACCTATTTGCTTGTCACTTCGACAGACCTAATTTTAATGAGTGTGTCTAGGGTATTAAATCTTAAACCAATCAGAGAGATATTCATAAATCAAAATTCCTAACAAAGAACACCTTCATCTCTGGGTGGATCTGTCTGGCACACTCCCAGGTGTACAGAAATTGGCTAACCTTGTCAAATGTGCATGGCCTGGCACCCTTGACATATGGTGATTCGCTTGAGATGCCACAAGCATTACAATCTTGTAGACAGGAAGCAACAGGCACTAAAGGCAGCAGAGCAGAGTAGCTTCCTTGCTGGGAGATAGGAGCATGGTGGAAAAGCTAAAGGGCATGGTCCATACGGTGAGGGCTTACAACATTAAATCCTGTTGATAATAGTCTTCTCTTTAACACATCTTCTAAATGGGTTATGTAACTTAAACCATTAATTCCACACCTGTTTGTTGTATTCTTTTGCAGCTTTTTCCTCCCTTGACTGCTCTGTGACCAGAACATTAAAAAGAAGACATTCTTAAACCGGAGGTATCTAGCAAGTTAGTCTGGAAAGGATCTAAAACAGAAAGTGGAGATTTTACAAAATAGCATATCCATGGGGATTGCAGGACAATTTTTTCAGGGAACACCTTTGAAAGAAAGGTTATACCAGTGAAACATGAAATTAATTTACCCTTCTGATATACATCAGAAATGACAACACTTCCATGGTTATGCTCAGAAGATTTATTGCTTCTTCAAACAAATTACTATTAGAGTATTATCTTAGCCACCTGCAAGCTGGTGGAAGGCAAATGCAATGTTAGCATTCACTTTGAGAGGACTAGAATATGAGAGCAAATATCTAATATGGCTTTATAAGGTGTTGGTCAGACCATATTTGGAGTTTTATGAGCCGTTTTGAGCTCTCTATCTAAGAAAGGATGTGCTGGCACTGGCATTAGTGAAGGTCCCACGGAGGTTTAAGGGAATGATCACAAGGATGAAAGGGTTAACATATGAGGAGCATTTGATAGCCTTTGTTCTATAGTCACTGGCGTTCAGAAGGATTGAGGAGATCACCTTGGAACTTAACAAATATTGAAAGCCTTGGATGGAATGGACATGGAAAGGATGTTTTCATTAGTGGGAGAATCTAGAACCAGAGGGTACAGTAAAGGATGTTCCTTTAGAACAGAGATGAGAAGGAATTTCTTTAGCCAGAGGGTGATGAATCTGTGGAATTTAATGCCACAGATGTTTGTAGAGGCCAAATCATTAGGTATATTTAAAGCAGTGGTTGATTTGTTCTTGATTTGTAAGAACGTCAAAGATTGCAGGGAGAAGGCAGGAGAATGCATTTGAGAGGGATGATAAATCAGCCATGATCAAATGCTGGAACAGAGTTAATGGGCCATATAGCTTAATTCTGCCCATGTGTCTTATGTTAAGTTCTTACCAAACCCCACAAAGCACCCTTTCAAATTCAAAGCCTTTGTGCATTTTTATTAAGTTTGCAGATGTGGTTATGAATTAAGATTTGGACTTCGAGTTGACCCATGGTACAAGGTACAGATGATAAAAACATATACAGTTAACAAAAGGGAAGGGACATATTTTATCACCTTCCCAGGTAGTTTTCCCCAACAGTTGTTGTCTTAGCTATTTCTTCTGAAGGCACTAACAGCCAATAAATTGAAAATACTTCATGATAATTATACCTGATCATTGTGAAAGCAAATATTATGTTTTAATCAATGTTTATATTGTCATCGTCGATAACCACTGAAACTCATTCTCTAAGCTTACATAATAAAAATTAACATTTAGAATAAGGGATGGGAAAATATGTGGAACTAGACCTAATTATCAAGAAGAAATAAACAGCTGTTACTATCCAAAGACATGGGGAAAGTAACATCAGTCTTTCATTTGATATTGTGAAGTGTTGGAGAATCAAGAATGAGAGCCTGGCCATTACTTTCCAAATCTGCATTCTCCCTTTTAGTGAAATAAGTTATGAGAAAATTGATTCATGTGTGATACATGAAACAGAAAACAGATCTGCCTGCGATGTAACAGTCCTGGCACTAATCATCGGCAATAACAATTGTCCAAAGAGAGTTTTATGAATATTCAGGCCTTGTAAATTAATCATTAAATTAAATTGACCTGGGTCTGACTTTACAGTTGTTGTATCTTCAGTGCTGCAGTCCCCTGTAAAATAGAATAAAATAATTAAAACAGCAGTGTTCCCATGAAGAAAATAAGATCAAAGCTTTGAACACCATAGGTTCCCACATTCTGGTCTCTGAAGTTCTGTCTTCATTTCTGGGCAAGAATTTTGTCTTCCCCTTGTACTGTTCCTCCAGACCCAAGCTTTCCCTGGTAAGATCAACAGCAGTTCTGTGCCCTAAACTCACCCTGGCTCCAGGAAAACAAGCCTTGTTCAACGCTCATTCAGGCTCCTCATGCCCACGATGTCTTTCTGTCTTTGATGGGCTGGCTCCCGACTGCATGGCTCGAAATGCCTTGGCCATGGGAGAGATCCCAGCATTTTGTGTTTTTATTTTTTCTTCATCTTTTAGGGAGATTGCTTGTAGGGTACTGAAGTCAGTTCTTTCAATAAATATTGACATCTGCATGTGTTTGAAACAAGTGCTGCTCTTGGATCCCATCAAACATAGTAAAATTAAAGAGCATGTTCAGGAAGTGCAACAGAAACCCTGTTAACAATCCATAAAGCTCTCAACAGCACAGTAATAAAAACAGTTTAACAACATAACTATAAACCTTCTGCTTCTGACATGCAAGAGCATGTCATGCCTACTTAAAGTAGGTAAATACAGTGCTGAAGCCAAGAAAATCAAAAAAAACATCAGTCACTATGTAGATTTACTTTATACAATCAAAAATACCTTAAGTGGAAAAAATAATCATGAATTTGAACTGAAAAGCAAGTAGGGAGTAGCATTGTGATTTTCAACCCTTTGCATGCAGAGTCCTCTGCAGTAATTCTACCCTTACATTTCATAATTCCAAAACAAATTTAAAATTTGAGCACTCAACACCATAATTCCTTCCAGGCTTGACAAGAAGCTCAGAGACTTTGGCCTTCACTCTGCCTTGAGTAGCTGAATCCTACACTTCCTGTCAGATCACCAGCAGGTGTTAAGAGTGGGCTCCCTCACCTCTGCCCCTCCACCCTCAACACAAGTGCCCCTCAGGGCTGTGTACTAAGCCCCCTCCTTTACTCACTGTATACTCATGACTGTGTCACCACCCACAGCTCCAATCTGCTAATTAAATTTGCTCAAGACACTACACTGATCTCAAATAATAACGAGGCAGCCTACAGAGAAGAAGTCATCACCCTGACACAGTGGTGTTAAGAAAACAACCTCTCCCTCAATGTTGTAAAAACAAAGGAGCTGGTTGTAGAGGAATGGAGACAGGGTCACCCCTATTGACATTAATGGATCCGGGGTTGAGAAGGTGAACAGCTTTAAGTTCTGCAGCATAAACATCACAGAGAATCTCATGTGGTCTGTACATACTGGCTGTGTGGTGAAAAAGGCACAACAGCATCTCTTTCACCTCAGACGGTTGAGGAAGTTTGGTATGGGACCCCAAATCCTAAGGACTTTCTACAGGGGGACAATTGAGAGCATCCTGACTGGCTGCATCACTGCCTGGTATGGGAACTGTACTTCCCTCAATTGCACGACTCTGCACAGAGTGGTGTGGACAGCCCAGTGCATCTATAGATGTGAACTTATCACGATTCCGGACATTTAGAAAGACAGGTGTGTAAAAAGGGCCCGAAGAGTCTTTGGGGACCTGAGTCACCCCAACCACAAACTGTTCCAGCTGCTACCATCTGGGAAATGGTACTGCAGCATAAAAGCCAGGACCAACAGGCTCCGGGACAGCTTCTTCCACCAGGCCGTCAGACTGATTAACTCAGGCTGACACAACTGTATTTCTATATTTACTATCCTTTTATATATACTATTTATTATAAATTACTATAAATTGCACAATGCACATTTAGATGGAGACATAATGTAAAGATTTTCACTCCTCATGTATATGAAGGATGAAAGTAATAAAGACAATTCAATTCAATTCAGTTCACTATATTTAACTGATAAGTGTTTATCATCAGCCAAAGTACTTGGGCATCGAATAAGTGAAAGCCAAATAAAGTGTAGAAGCTGTGAATCTAGATTAATAACAGAAAATGTTGTAAATACACATACAGCATGTCAGAGAAATAGAGTTTATATTTCAGGTTGGAGACCCTTTATCAGAACTGAAAAGGGGACAAAAGAATCTTGGAATGGTAGAGGTTGCTGTCTTTGGTGGTGATTGAGACTTAAGGTGCCATGGGGGATAAAAGGTAAACAAAATCATCTGGTTATTTAATGAATGAGAGCAGCTTAAGAGTGAGACCACAGACAAAAAAAATGTGGACAGAAGAATGAAGGTTGCAAAAAAGCAGAGTGTGCCCAGCATGTGGGGCTGATCACGTCCTCCACTCCCAGACAAGAATGACAAAAGAGGTTGAAAAATAAGCAGAGCCAACATTGCAGATGAATGACAGATACTGAACCAAATATCAAGTTACTTAAAGTTGTAGAATTTAATATTGAGTCCATAAGGCTGCAATGTACCCAGACAGAATTGAGACGCCATACCTAAAGCATGCACTGGGCTTTGCTGTGGGGCTCAGGAGGCCTCAGGCAAATACAATAGATCAGAGTGAGAGATGGACGGGCAATTAAATTAAACAGACACACCAGTGAGCTCAGGGCCACGTCTGTGGACTCAACACTGGTGCTCCACAAAATGAAGACCAAATCTGGATTGAATTCTTCAGTGTAGGGGAGACCATATTGTGAACATCAAATGCAGGATACAAGAGTGTTTGCAAGTTAATCACTGCTGTAACTTCAAAACCCGTTTCCACCAGCCATTTATAGCTGAGTGGTAGGGTGCAGATGTAATCAGTCTTATTCTATTTATTTTCAGGAAAGACTGGAACTGTTTTCTGGAACACCTGTCCTTGAGAAGAGTCTTCTCAACACATTAACAGTGTGTAAGGCTGCAGTGGAAGCTACTGTGAACACTTTGTAGCTGTATCCATCATTGCCAAGAAATGTGTGCCCATGAAAAGCCTGGCAAAATCCATACGAATACCCTGCCAGGGCAATGAAGGACATTGCCAGGGATGGAGTAGCGTTGCTCTTGGTATCTTCTGGATGTGTTGCCATCCCAACAGTGCATGGCAAGCTTGATCCCAGGCCACCAGACAAAGCTTCAAGGCAATGATTTCACTTTGATGACGTCTAGATGACCGGCACGTAGCCCCTCCTGCACTTCAGCTTTCAGCTGGGATGGTATAACTCTCACTCCCCACATACGGCAAAGCCTGTCAATGGCAAGTTCATTCTGATGCTGGTGAAAATGGGTGAACTGGAATTTCTGCTTCACATTCCAGCCATTTCAAGTCAAGTCAAGTCAAGTCAGTTTTATTGTCATTTCAACCATAACTGCTGGTACAGTAAACAGCAACAATAAAAGACCTACACGGGACTATGTAAAGTACACAACACAGTGCAAGACAGTACAATAATTAATATACAATAGACACAGTAAAGGGCAAGTTACAATATAATAGATGATGTAAATGTAAATATAAATGTAAATGTAAACAATGTAAACAATATTTTATTAGGAATTGAGAAAGAAATGAACAAAATTTGCAAAGGGAGTGGAGTGGTGTTCAGTTGTGTGTGTAAGTTGGTGTCAAGACTCGACTCTGGGAATTGAGGAGTCTAATGGCTTGGGGAAGAAACTGTTGCACAGTCTGGTCATGACAGCCCAGATGCTTTGGTGCCTTTTCACAGATGGCAGGAGGGAGTAGAGTTTGTATGAGGGGTGCGTGGGGTCCTTCATAATGCTGATAGCTTTGTGGGTGCAGCGTGTGGTGTAAATGTCTGTAATGATTGGAAGAGATTATCACTTCAGCTGACGTCACTATCCGCTGCAAGGTCTTACGATCTGAGATGGTGCAATTTCCGAACCAGGTAGTGATGCAGCTGCTCGGGATACTCTCGATACATCCTCTATAAAATGTGATGAGGATGGGGGGTGGAAGATGGACTTTTCTCAGCCTTCGCAGAAAGTAGAGACACTGCTGGGCTTTCTTGGCTATGGAGCTGTTGTTGAGGGACCAGGTGAGATTCTCCGCCAGGTAAACACCAAGAAATTTGGTGTTCTTAATGATCTCTACAGAGGAGCTGTCGATATTTAGTGGAGAGTGGCCGCTCTGTGCTCTCCTGAAGTCAACAACCATCTCTTTTGTTTTGTTCACGTTCAGAGACAGGTTGTTGGTTCTGCACCAGTTCATTAGCTGCTGCACGTACAATAGCTGGATGAACTCAGCAGGTTGGGCAGCATCTGTTGAAATGAGCAGTCAACATTTCGGGCCGAGACCCTTCATCAGTCCTGAAGAAGGGTCTCGGCCCGAAACGTTGACTGCTCATTTCAACGGATGCTGCCTGACCTGCTGAGTTCATCCAGCTTTTGTACGTGTTGATTTGACCACAGCATCTGCAGTGTACTTTGTGTTTACCATTAGCTGCTGCACCTCCTCTCTGTAAGCTGACTCATCGTTCTTGCTGATGAGACCCACCACGGTCGTTTCATCGGCAAACTTGATGATATGGTTTGAGCTGTGTGTTGCTGCACAGTCGTGGGTCAGCAGAGTGAACAGCAGTGGACTGCGCACACAGCCCTGGGGAGCCCCTGTGCTCAGTGTGGGTCGCCATGTAGATGTGAGACATGTGGAGTCTTTCTGCTTTCCCTTTACATCATCTCCATGTTATAGGGAGATTTTGGATTTAATTAAGGAGAATAAATCAAGAGGAGTTTCCACTTTTGTAAATATTTCAGCTATTTCCTTTTCAAAGGGTAAATCTAACAATCCCTCAGTATTTCCATGATTAGTCATCCTCTTGAATTCGATCTTGTAATTGTGTCCTCCAAGAAACAGAGCCCATCTCTGCATTAGTGCTGCTGCTGTTAGTGGAACACTCTTCTGTGGATTGAAAATGGACACCAGTGGTTGATGATCAGTAATTAGGGTAAACCCTCTGCCATACAGGTACTGGTTAAAATGTTTTTCAACCCAAACTAGACCTTACTGTCAATCTGTATGCAATTTTTCTCTGCAGAGGTAAAGCAATGTGATGCAAAGGCTATGGGATGATCATGCCATCATTCATAACATGTGACAGGACTGCAAGTATACCATAAGGCAAGATTCACAAAACAATCCAGACCACAATGTATGAGTACAGTGTCTGATGTCACCATTTCTTTTGCTTTTTGCAAAGCCACCTCACACTAATTTAACCATTGTCATTTCTTTCCAAACTATAGTAACCAGCTCAAGAGATGAAGCACAGTAGCCAGATTTGGCAGGAACCTATTATAGTAACTGACAAATCCTAAGAAGGACTGTAGCTGTGACTCATCCTTCGGCGTTGGGATATCCACCACCGCTTGACTTCTCTCAGCACGTTTGTATAATCATAGTGTGTCAGTGATGTACTAGTCAGTGACCATAGTGAGTGATGCTTGGTTTAAAGAATTCACACTTGCTGCAACATATTCTGAGCCCATAATCTTCTAATCTTTTCCTGAGAGCTTGGAGATGTTCCTTGTCTTCCTTACCAGTAACAATGATATCATCCAGATAACAGTGAGTGCCTAGACAAACTTGCAGCACCTGCTCCATACTTTATGCAAGAGTGCAGGTGCAGAAGCAACTCCAAATATAAGCCTATGATTGTGAAAAAGTCCTTTCTGAGTATTTATGGTGAAACACATTAGACTCTTCTTGCATCTCTAGCTTAATTTCTACCTTTGAAGTCTCTCTTTTTCCTTTTTAGGGTGGTGGGGTTCTGTTAGAGACCCTGACTTCAGTCCTTTGCAGCGGTAGGGCCAGCTCCTGGAAGCTCACGACAAGCCGCTTTTCAAGGTCCCAATTGCATGGCCGAGAAGATGAGTGTGCCTTCAGGTTTCCGAGGCTTCACGGTTCCGGGGATGAGCCGTTTCTAAGCTGGTGCCACTGACTGAAGTGTTGCAGGAGAAAAGAGAAAATCAGAAACAGTGTCAGGGGCTCTGTACTTGGCGAATTGCGCATTGGTGGGGAAGAGACGGTTGCCAACTCTGGAGTTGGAGAACACAGAAAAAAGCGAAGCGATAGACTTCATCATCGCAAATCCGCGAGTTATTTCATTATGTCTCCCCTCTCACTGTGAAAAGGGACACTTCTCTGTCCCTTTATTGGGGAGAGAGAGCCTGTGAATTGTCGGATGAATGACTTGTTTTGCAGATCACAGCCTTTCCTGGGGCTTTGCAATTGCTTGCTCGGTGGGTGGAGAATGCTGCTTTTTTTATTGAAGTGGGGAAGGGGGAGGGTTGTTGCTCTCCTGATGCTTGTACATGTGAGGGGGGAGTGGGGGCTCTATGGTTTTAACAGTTTTACTGTCATTCATTCTTTAGGGTGTTCTTTTGTTTTCGTGGATGTCCGCAAAGAACAAGAATTTCAGGATGTATATTGTACTCAATCTCTGATATTAAATGGAACTATTGATCTAACGTAGGCAGGCCTCAGCTAAGTCCACTTTGCTGAAGTGTTTCCCCTCAAAAGGGCTTGCAAAGATATCCTCTATCCTGAACAGAGGGTATTGCTCTACTTTCAGTACTGAGTTGATGGTGACCTTAAAATCACCAGATCCTGACAGACCCATCCTTCTTGGCCACTGGAACCTCTGGCATTGCCCACAGACTCCATTCAACATTGGAAAGAATTCCTTCAGCCTTCATGTGATCTAGTTCACTGGTTACTTATCACTGATATAAGGAACCAGCTTGTAAAGCTTTGTAAAGTTTTGGTGTGGCATTTTCAGTTTAACACTATTTCACCCCTGATATGTTTGATTTTTCCAACGCCATCTTTGAACACTGCTGTGGCATCATCCAGTACCTTGTTTAATTCACTTTCAGTTGACTCTATTGTAGCAGATGTGACGTGCAAATGGTGGACGGACCTCCAACCAAGTTGTATTTGTCTCAGCCAATCACAGCCCCACAATGCTAGTCCTCCTGACATACAAGTCCAGTGTGGCTGGTTGGTTGTCGCATTTCACTTACGAATGTTATTCCGACAGGAGTTATCTTTTCTCCAGTATAGGTTCTCAGTTGGATACCTGCAGGCTTCTGTTCAGTATCTTTGAACTGCTGTTCAAACTCATTTTGTGGAATGACTGAAACAGCCAAGCCAGTGTCCAATTACATTTTAATTAATTTGCTGTTCACTTCCAATGTAAGCCATATTGCTGGTCACTTGACAGTTTTCACATTGTAAATCTGAAGGCCACACAGTCCTGTGTCATTCTCATCATAATCAGATTTTTTTTTATCAACAGCATGCACATTAGTGCTCTTTTTGAAAATGGAACTTGACTTTTTATCTTTTTCTCTTCCCTGTTAAGTCCATTTGTCAGCCTGATGTGCTCTTTGCATGTGACCTCCTTTGTTGTATTTTCTGCAATTTTCACCTGCATTGTTCAGGTATATGTGAGCCCTGACACAACAATAATGCAATATGTTCAGTCAGACAGGTTTCTGGTTAGATGTTACAATATTGCTCATGTTCATTTTCATTCCATACTGCAACTCAATTGCATTTCTGACTGTTTCCATTGATGAAATGATTTCAACTGCTCTTTTAAATGGGAGTTGTACTTTAGTTAGGAGCCATTTTGACTGCTTTTTTGGAACGTTCCACAGACTAAATGATCGCTCAGTACAACATTAAGCCCATCACTGAACTAACAATGCTTGGACAGCCTCTTCAATTCAGCCACGTAAACCAAAATGGAATCCCTTTCCCTTTGATGCTGCTTATGAAAACTAAAGCATCCTGCAATCAGGAATGGTTGGTTTTAAGTGTTCCTGCAATATGTTCATGATATCAATAAAGCTCATTTCAGCTGGTTTTGTTGCAGAAGTTAAACTGCTATGCAACTGTATGCTTTTCCACATACTGCACTCAGTAACACTGGCACTCATTTCTCATTGTTTTTTTCATTTGTTTAAAAATACTGCTCAATTCATTCAGTATACATCATCCTGTTATCTGTTGTGCAACTGAATGAGTCTATCTTTCCGATGTTGCCAGCCACTTCTGCCTTTTAAAAAAATTGATTTATTATCACATGCTATTCAGTGTATGAACTCATGAATTTCACACATCTTCTGCCTTTTTTTAGCTCAACCATCTCTCTCTTCTTCCGAAGAAAAGAAACGTGCAGCACTTAAACCCTCCTCCTCACACTGTTATGTTTTGTAACTCCAGAAATGAATCAAAGGAAAAACACAGAAACCAGGATACTTGTCTATTTACTTTATCTTTCATAAGGCACTCACATATGAAATGATGGTATAATGACATATGCCATTCACGTACTTTCACGTGTAACCCATAATGAATTATGTAAACCATATATGTCAAACTCAAGGCCCGCGGGCCAAATCCGGCCCGCAGTGGAATTATCTTTGGCCCGTGAGATAATATCTAATTACTATTAAAGCTGGCCCCAGTAATCGAAGCGCCTATGGCGTATGATATGGCTAATGCTGAGTTTATTCAGGTACCAGGTTTTCAGGGTTTTTAGTGTTTATTCGGTTTCCCTGGTTTATTTCCTGAATATCATTAATGAATAATTTTTTTTTTCTAACCACTAATACTACAAATCCCACAATGCACCGCCAATGCATTGCTCGCGCTTGCCTTACTCTCTCATCAGCATCCTTATGGCGCTAGTCACGTGAGTCAACTTTCAGCTATCCCTCACCCCAAAAATGGCTGAACAAAAGGTGGACTTTGAAAACAGGGGGTTTCAAGGCAGGTGGGAGGCAGAGTATATGTTCGCAGATATAAAGGGCAAACCTGTTTGTCTTGTGTGCGGAGATGGTATGGCTGTAATTAAAGAATATAACGTAAGACGACACTATGAAACGAAACACCACGACAAATACAAGCATCTGGACAAGAAACAGAAGCCCGCGATGTGCGGTCAAAAGAGTGGATTGGTGGGCAGGATCCGGGAGAAGATGCGGGAGGAAAACGGCGCAGGTGAGCTGACAGCTTATCACTGCATCATACATCAGGAATCGTTGTGTGGCAAAGCCTTGAAAATGGAACATATAATGAGCACCATAACACGAGCAGTTATCTTCACAAGAGACAAAGGTTTAAATCACCGCGAGTTCAAGTCGTTTCTGGAGGAGTTGGGTTCAGAATATAATGATTTGCCCTATCACACAGAGGTGCGATGGTTAAGCCAAGGAAAAGTGCTGAAAAGATGTTTCGAGTTGCGTGAGGAGATCTGTCAGTTCATGGAAAGCAAAGGGAAAGGCACAACAGAGCTCCGGGATAAAAAGTTGCTTTGTGAAATGGCGTTTCTGTGTGACATCATGAGCCATCTCAATGCGCTCAACCTGCAGCTTCAGGGGCGGGGTCGTGTGATCACAGACATGTACGCTGCAGTGAGGGCTTTTAAAACCAAGCTGCGCCTGTGGGAGACGCAGATGCAGCAAGAAAACTTCAGCCATTTTCCGTGTTGCCAAACTATGAAAGAGCAGGTTTCTACCGCAGTGTTCCCACGTGCAAAGTTTGCTGAAAAACTTAGCATACTTGGTGCCGACTTCACATGGCGATTTGCTAACTTTGAAGCCCAAAACAGCAGGTTTGAACTGCTCAGTAATCCATTTGCAGCTGACATGGAAAGCGCACCAACCAACATACAAATGGAGCTGATTGAACTCCAATGTAGTGACACACTCAAGGCAAAGTATGACTCGGTGGGCGCTGCACAGTTTCTACGTTTCATTCCCGACACAATGCCCCAGCTCCGTACCCAAGCTGCTCAAATGCTCTCTATGTTTGGCAGCACATATCTGTGTGAACAACTGTTCTCTTTGATGAAGATAAACAAACCATCACACAGGAGTCGTCTTTCTGATGAACTCACTCAATTCTGAAGATTTCCTCAGCTCAGAGCCTGACTCCAAACATTGATGAACTTGCATCCAAGATGAGATGCCAAGTATCTGGCATAGACTAGTGTGAATCACAGAGTGTTGGCCTGTGGAAAAATGTTTTCATTAGAAATTACTCCGGAAAAGCTGCAGATAAAGCCATAAGAAATAAATGCAACTGATTTTTTATTTATTTAATGTTCAATGTTGTTTTTGTAGGCAATAACCTAAGCTTTGTTAGTTCCAGGTTAATATGTGTAATAAATTCATTTCAATAAGTTTTGCAATAAACGCTGAACCAGTCCGTCCCTCGACTTGTACCGATTTTTAAATTTTGGCCCACTGTGTATTTGAGTTTGACACCACTGCGTTAGGTCTACATTTGTGTTTGCTAGTGCTTGATTTCAAACGGTTTATTAATGGAAAAGGTATGGCTCCCAAAACAATCTTAGCCGAAATAGCATCGTTTCTTTCTCGTTGCCTACTTTCTTGTAATCTACGTCTGTAAGTTAATACCAATCATAAAAAGAATGCTTGCTAGGCAATCTGCTTCATAAAAAATGAAATTTGTAAAGTGAAACAATTTTAGATATAGCAGAGACTGAGACACATAAGAGCAGGTTGAAAAAATGAAGGCAACGAAAGCTGTGGGAGCACTCGCGTGCACAACTGATCCGGCCAGCATGAAGTGGCATTTTTCTCAATCCGGCCCGTGACCTAAAATGAGTTTGACACCCCTGATGTAAACAAACAAAAATGCATAATCAAAGTTCAAAGTAAATTTTATTATCTTAAGTCCATATATGTCAGTTTCCTATGGGCATACTAGTCAAATCTATAGAATAGTAACTATTACAGGATCAATGAAAGACCAAAGTGCAGAAGATAACAAACTGTGCAAATGCAAATATAAATAAATAACAATAAATAATGAGAACTGAGGTAAAGAGTCCTTACAGTGATATCATTGGTTTTAGTAACATCTCAGTGGATGGGTTAGTGAGTCTAGTTTTGTTCAAGAGCTTGATGGGTGAAGGGTAGTAACTGATCTTGAAACTTATGGTGTAAATTCTGAGGCTCTTGTAACTTCTACCTGATGACAGCAGGAGAAAAGAACATGGCCTGGGTGATGAGGATCTCTGATGATCAATACTGCTTTCCTACGGCAGCATTTCATGTAGATGGTTGAGAGGGCTTTACCTGTGATGTACTGGGCCAAATCCACTACCATTTGTAGGATTTTCCAATCAACAGCATTGGTGATTCCATACCAGGCCATGATGCAGGCCAGTGAATACATGCTCCGCTACACATCCATAGAATTTTTTTCAAAAGTTTTAGATGTCATGTTGAATCTCTACAAACTCCTAAGGAAGTAGAGGCGCTGCTGTACTTTCTTCACAATTGCATTTGCATGCTGGGTCCAGGACAGGTCCTCAGAAATAATAACACCCAGGAATTTCAAATTGCTAACCCTCTCCAGCTCTGATGAGGACTGGCTCATGGACCTCTTGTTTTCCTCTCCTGAAGTCTACAAACATTTCCTTGGTCTTGCAGATATTGAGTGAGAGGTTGTTGTTATGACACCCCTCAGCCAAATCTTCAATCTCCTTCCTAGATGCTGATTTATCACCACCTTTGATTCAGCCCCCAACGGTGGTATTATCAGCAAACTTGATTATGGTAACGGAGTTGTGCTTTGCCACACACTCATAGGTGTCAAGTGAGTAGAGCAGCGGGCTAAGCACACAACCTTGTGGTGAACTTGTGCTGATGGAGATGTTGTTGCTAACCAAAACTGACTGGGGTCTGTTTACAAGTGAGGAAATTGAGGATCCAATTGCACAAGGAGGTACTGAGTTCAAGGTCTTGGAGCTTATTGATTAGTTTTGAGGAGATGATGCTATTGAATGCTGAGCTGATGTTGATAAATAACATCCTGATATATGGAACTTTGCTGTCCAGATGTTGCAGGATTGAGTGAAGAGTCAACGAGATGGCATCTGCTGTGGACTCGTTGCTCCAGTAGGAAAATGGGAATGGATCCAAGTTGCCTCTCAAACGATATATCAAACAATATTACTGAAATAATGAATATCCTACAACCTTCATCTGTGATCTTTCCCTTGGTGAATACGATTGCAAAATGCTTGAATATAAAATACATCATAGAACATGGAAAATCTACAGCACAATACAGGCTCTTCGGCCCACAATGCTGTGCCAAAAAAACACCTAGTTTAGAAATTAGCTAGGGTTACCCATAGCTCTCTATTTTTCTAAGCCCCATGTACCTATCCAAGTGTCTCTTAAAAGACCCTATTGTATTTGCCTCCATCACTGTCGCTGGGAGCCCATTCCACGCACTCACCACTCTCTGTATAATCAATTTACCCCTGACATCTCTTCTGTAGCTATTTCCAAGCATCTTAAAACTGTGCCCTCTTCTGATAGCCATTTCAGCCCTGGGATAAAGCCTCTGACTATCCACACGAACAATGCCTCTCATCATCTTATACACCTCTATCAGGTCACCTCTCATCCTCTGTCGCTCCAAGGAGAAAAGACTGAGTTCACTCAATGTATTCTCATAAGGCATGCTCCCCAATCCAAGCCACATCCTTGTAAATCTCCTCTGCACCGTTTCTATAGTTTCCACATCCTTCCTGTAGTGAGGCGACCAGAACTAAGCACAGTACTTTAAGTGGGGTCTGACCAGGGTCCTGTATAGCTGTAACATTACCTCTTGGCTCTTGAACTCAATCCTATGGTTGATGAAGGCCAATGCACCGTATGCTTTCTTAACCACACAGTCAACCTGCTCAGCAGCTTAGAGTGTCCAATGGACTCGGACCCCAAGATCCCTCTGCTCCTCCACACGGCCAAGAGCCTTACCATCTGCCATCTTATTTGACCTCCCAAAATGAACCACCTCGCACTTACCTGTGTTGAACTCCATCTGCCACTTCTCAGCCCAGATCTGCATCCTATTGATGTCCAGTTGTAACCTCTGACAGCCCTCCACACAATCCACAACAACCCCAACCTTTGTGTCATCAGTAAATTTACTAGCCCATCCCTCCACTTCCTCATCCAGGTCATTTGTAAAACTCACAAAGAGTAGGGGGCCCAGAACAGATCCCTGAGGCACACCACTGGTCACCGACCTCCATGCAGAATATGACCTGTCTACAATTACCTATTGCCTTCTGTGGGCAAGCTAATTCTAGATCCACAAAGCAATGTCCCCTTGGATCCCATGCCTCCTTACTTTCTCAAAAAACCTTGCATGGGTACCCTATCATATGCCTTTCTGAAATCCATATATACTACACCTACTGCTCTACCTTCATCAATGTGTTTAGTCACATCTTCAAAATTTAGTCAGGCTCATAAGGCACGACCTGCCTTTAACAAAGCTATGCTGACCATTCCTAATCATATTATGCCTCTCCAAATGTTCATAAATCCTGCCTCTCAGGATCTTCTCCATCAACTTACTAACCACTGAAGTAAGGCTCACTGGTCTATAATTTCCTGGGCTCACTCTACTCCCTTTCTTGAATAAGGAAACAACATCTGCAACCCTTTAATCCTCCGGAACCTCTCCTGTCCCCATCGTTGATGCAAAGATCATCACCAGAGGGTCAGCAATATCCTTCCTCGCCTTCCAAAGTATCCTGGGGTATATTTTGTCTAGTCCTGGTGACTTATTCAGCTTAATGTTTTCCAAAAGCTCCAGCACACCCTCCTTCTTAATGTTGATATGCTCAAACTTTACAGTCTGCTGTTAGTCATCCTTACAATCACCAAGATCCTTTTCTGCAGTGAATACTGAAGCAAAGTATTCTGTAAGTACCTCCACTATCTCCTCTGGTTCCATGCACTTCTCCACTGTCACATTTGATTGGTCCTATTCGCTCACGT
Organism: Hypanus sabinus; assembly: GCF_030144855.1. Classification (NCBI taxonomy): domain Eukaryota; kingdom Metazoa; phylum Chordata; class Chondrichthyes; order Myliobatiformes; family Dasyatidae; genus Hypanus; species Hypanus sabinus. The sequence continues at coordinate 63,328,333 of NC_082707.1, read as the reverse complement.
CTTAACCTCTTGCTCTTCACATACATGTAGAATGCCTTGGGGTTTTCCTTAATCCTGCTCGCCAAGGCTTTCTCATGGCCCGCTCTGGCTCTCCTAATTTTATTCTTAAGCTCCCTCTGGCTAGCTTTATTATTTTCTAGATCTCTATCATTAAATTTTTTTTGAACCTTTTGTAAGCTTTTCTTTTCTTCTTGACTAGATTTTCAACAGCCTTTGTACACCATGGTTCCTGTACCCTACCATTCTTTCCCTGTCTCATTGGAACATACCTATGCAAAACGCAATGCAAATATCCCCTGAACGTTTGCCACATTTCTACCATACGTTTCCCTGAGAACATCTGTTCGCAACTGATGCTTCCAAGTTCCTGCCTGACAGCTTCATATTTCCACACTCCAATTAAATGCTTTCCTAACTTGTCTGCTCCTATCCCTCTCCAATGCTATGGTAAAGGAGACAGAATTGTGATTGTGATCTCCAAAATGCTCTCCCACTGAGAGACCTGACAGCTGACCAGGTTCATTTCCCAATACCAAATCAAGTACAGCCTCTCCTCTTGTAGGTTTATCTACATATTGTGTCAGGAAACGTTCCTAAACCCACCTAACAACTCCACCCCATCTAAACCCCTTGCTCTAGGGAGATGCCGATCAACATTGGGGAAATTAAAATCGCCCATCACGACAACCCTGTTATTATTGCACCGTTCCAGAATCTGTCTCCCTATCTGCTCCTCAGTGTCCATGTTACTATTGGGTGGTCTATAAAAAACACCCAGTAGAGTTATTGACCCCTTCCTGTTTCTAACTTCCAGCCACAGAGACAATCCCTCCTTTTCTACAGCTGTGACACTATCTCTGATCAACACTGCCACACCTCTACCTCTTTTGCCTCCCACACTGTCCTTTTTGAAACATCTAAAGCCTGGCACTCTAGCCATTCCTGCCCCGAGTCATCCAAGTCTCTGTAATGGCCACAACATCATAGCTCCAAGTATTGATCCAAGCTCTAAGCTCATCCACTTTCTTCCTTAAACTTGTCCCTTCACCTCTTCCCTACCCTCTATCCAGAAACCCCAAATGGTCTTTCCAGTTGAACAAATAATTCAACACTACTTCTAATCTTGGTCCCTGCATTTAGCACTCACAATGTGGTCTTCTCATCATTGATGAAATGAAATACACACTGGGTCATCACTTTGTAGGACATCTGTGTTAAATCCACATGGATAACCCAGAGGTTCCTATCATCATCTCAATCCCACTCTGACTTATTTGCCTGTGCCCTCCGGAATGCCAGAGCAAGGCACAAAGAAAGCATCAGGACCACACTCATATCTGTCAGGACACGTTGCACCCTTCTGGATTCAATATTGAATTATGCAGCTTCAAGTTACTTAATTTCTCACATCTGTATCAGTCATCCGTCTGTTTTATAAGCCCAGCTTGATTCTTTCCAACTGTTTTTTAGAATCACTCTGCAGGAATATAGGACGTACTCAGCCTGACTTGTCAGGCACATTCTCCTACTCCACATTTCACAGCTACTACATTCTTCTGTCTGTGTTTTCACTCATTGGCCAGATAACATATCTCCATGTCACCCTGGTTTTAGCCACCAGCAGAGAAAGCAACCCCCATCCTTCCCGTAGCTTTACTAATTTCTTTTGTTTCCTGTTGATAAATGGTCTCTGACTTGTAACTTTGATTCTATTTACTTATTAATTGTTATAAACATTTTAAATGTAGGTAAATGGAAAAGAAGCAACACACACAAAATACTGGATGAGCTCAGCAGGTCAAGCAACACCTATGGAAATGAATAAGCAGTCGACGTTTCTTCAATACTTGAAAGGAAGGGGGAAGATGTCACAATAAAAGGGTGGGGGGGGGGGAGGGGAAGGAAGATTGCTAGAAGGTGATAAATGAAGCCAGGTGGGTGGGAAAGATATCAGGTTGGGAATCTGATAGGAGAGGAGAGTGGACCATATGAGAAAAGGAAGGAGGAGGGGACACAGGAGGAGAAGATGGGCAGATGAGAAGAGACAAGAGGCCACAAAAAGGAGTAGAAGAGCAGAGGAGGGAGGTAAGATTTTTTTTATTGGAAGGAGAAACCGATATTCATGCCATCAGGTTGCAAGTACCCAGACAGAAGGTGTTGTTCCTCCACCTCATCATGGCACAAGAGGAGGTCATGGACTGACATGTCGGAACAGGAATGCAAATTGGAGTAAAAATGTGTGGCCGCCAGTAATCCCACTCTTGGCAGATGGAGCAGAGGAGCTTAACGAAGCGGACCCCCGACAAGACGGATCTCACCAATGTAGACGAGGCTGCATCAGGAGCACTGGACATAAGATGATCCCAGCAGATTCACAGGTGAAATATTGCCTCAGTTGTTTGGGGCACAGAACGGAGGTGAAGGAGGAGGTGAATGGGCAGGTGTAGCACTTTGGCCCAGATAAGGGCCTGGAAGGAGATTAGAGGGGAGGGGTGAATGAACAAGGGAATTGTGGTGGGAGTGAACCCTGTAGAAAGCAGTGAGTGAGGGTGGAGGGAAGGAACAATATGTTTGGTGGTAGGCTCCCTTTGGAGATGGCAGCAGTTGTGTGGAATGATATCTTGGATGTGGATGCTCTTGGGGTGATATGCAAGGGTAAGAGGAACTCTCACTGTAAGGTGGTGGAAAGATGGGGTGAGTGCAGATGGGAATAGAAAAGAATCTTCACATGCTGCAAATATTTACTAAAACATGGAATGCTGTGGTTTAATGCAATGTGTGTTTACTGATAATTTTATTTCTTATAAACTACCACTAAATTCCAGTCAGTGAAACATATAATTACCTGGATCTGCTTTTAACAAGTGAGGGCCTTCTGTGCCTTGATCTGTGTAGAAACATTATCAGAAAAGCTAATTTTAGTAACATGTTCATTAAGAGCTGTCAGCAACTAACTCCAGTAGGTATTTTATTCTCCTGGATTTCAACTTCTAACAACTTCACTTAATGCAATATTGTTTCGTGAGCCATAGTTAATTCTGTCTTTAATGTTTATGTTCCTTGCGCCAAGTCTTCTGTTTGTAAAACACTTTGTATATACATTCGTTTTTCAAACAGCAACAGTAACGCAAAGAGTAGCTAATTACTTAGAAAGTGATTACATTCTCAGTATTAACATGGAGATTGAATTGTGTGTTATAATTTGTGCTGTTATAATTTGTAGGAAGATCACCAGACATGTCAGGGACTCAACATTCAGAGCAACACACACAAAATGCTGGAAGAACTCAGCAGGTCAGGCAGCACCTCTGGAGAGGAATAAACAGGTAATGTTTCAGGCTTAGACCCTTCAACAGTACTGGAGAGAAAGAGGGCAGAAGCCAGAATAAAAGAGCGGGGAGAGGGGATGAGATGAGCTGGCAGATGATAGGTGACTCTGGATGAGGGGGATGATGAATAGAAGGGGCAGTAGGGTGGGTCGTAGTACTGATGTGAGAAGCTGAGAGGTGACCGTAGTTGCTGAGTACCTCCATCATTTTGTGTGTTTTGTTCTGGATTTCCAGCATTTGCAGAATCTCTTGTATTTATCAACATTCAGTCAGCTTACAGCAGTTCTCGAAACTTTATCTGGCAGCTCTAACTAATCTACAACCGAACAACAGCAATTTATTTTGTGTTTTCATGTAAAACTGGCAACATACCAGTTACTGAAAGATATTTAAGAGCTTACAAAAGATATCTAGAAACCCAGCACAGCAGAGTGGCTAACATGAAAAACATACACTTGCATTACACTGCATCACAGCTCCAAAGAGGGCTGAAGATGCTTCGTGTAATCCATACAACCTTGAAAGGCTGATACTATAGCTGCAGATAGTCATTGTACAACAAAGAAGGGTGACGTAAAGATCCAGAGATTAATCCAGGTGGTCATGGAGGAGTTTGCTGTGTACAAACCAACTGCCAGAATTCCTGTTTCAATGGTAACTACACTTAAAAAGAATCTGTACTTTTAATGCACCCTTTATTATTGTCCCTTCATTAAAACAATCACTAATTATGTAATCATTCAGTAATTAGTTACTTCATTGTTAATGCTAAAATTGCACAATCCATACATAGAATATTCAGTAAATCAAAAAGAGATGGATGAGAATAAAAAGCAATACATTCCAGTGTAATTAAATATTAATAGTTTTTAAATATTTTTATCCATAAAAGTAATACATCAAATTATTGAACAATGCATAGTTACCTGTATCTGCTTCAGATATGTCTGAATCTTCATATTTTCATTCAAATTTATTGACATTTTAGGTGAATATGAAAAAAAAGTATTATGATAAAATGTAACATTAAAGTCAAAATAAGCATGTCTTCAAATTGAAACCTAGCAACATTTTAATAATTACTTAAATCTTTTGTGGCTTGGATAAAGCTAACATAGATAACTAATTCCAGTCATACTTAGAAACAGTTGGTTGTTATGCTAAAGTCTATTGAAGTTCTGTTAGTATTATAAAACAAACGTTAAAGACTAGTCTATTTTAATGTTATCTAATCAGATCTTTATACTGAAATAAATGCATCCTGCTTTATATGTGAACTATCGCTACTCAATAACCTGAATGTTGATAAGTATAACTACTATATAGAACAAAGCAAACGTTTCAACTTAATATGCACTTTTATCTGATATGTGTCATGAAACAAATATTAATCACTTATTATATCATAAAAATATTTTATTTTGCGTACCAGAATGTTCAATACCCTGAGTGTTGATAAGTACGTGAAGCAATGAAAATGCTTCAACTTACCAGAGTCTGTCTTTTCAGATCCTGCAGAGCTATCATCATCAGACCCTGTGAATAGAAAATAGGGAAGCCATTAAACTTCTTTTCTGCTCAAGCACACAAAATGCTGAATGAAATGCTATTTGAATAAAAGTAGCGGGGTGTGCTTCTGTCAACCAATATAAAAGGCCAATTGTTAGGAGGATTTAATTTTGTAGTTTAATTACATAGAAAAGTAGGAGATCTCTCTTAATATCAACCAGGAATTACAACAGAGCTATGCTGTTGCTATAGTAAGAAAGTTCTGTGGGAATAGCCATAAATAGGAAGATTATTCCTGCCAGATAACCACATCTGCACCAGGTGCACTGAGCTGCAGCTTGACCTTCAACTCAGATGAGAAACCGAGGAGGTGATAGATAGGAGCTACAGGGAAGTAGGAGGCAAGTACCTGGGTAACTGTTAGGGGAGGGAAAGGAAATGGGCAGCCAGCCCTGTGGCTGTTCCCCTCAATAACTATACCACTTTGGATACTGTAGGGGGTGGGGAAGACCTACTGGGGGTAACCACAAGGTCTAGGTCTCTGGCGTTATGGCTCAGGAGGAAAGTAGGGGAGAGGGCTGCAGCACTAAGTGGGGATTCCATATTTAGAGTAAACACAGGATTTTTTGAATGCGATAGAGACACTATCTGGGTTTTCTTTGCAGCTGCCAGGATCAGGGATGTCTCAGATCGGGTCCAGGGCATTCTAAAGGGAGAGGGTGAGCAGCCAGAGGTCTTTGTACTTATTGGCACCAATGACTTAGGTTGGAAAAGGGAGGAGATCCTGAGGAGAGAATATAGGGAGTTATGTAGAAAGCTGAAAAGCCGGACCTCCAGGGTAGTAATTTCTGGATTGCTGTCTGTGCCACACATGAGGGTAAGATCAGGGACATTTGGCAGATAAATGTGTGACAGGGGCCAAGGTTTCAGGATCTCTTCTGGGGAATGTGTGATCTGTACAATAGGGATGAGCTACATCTGATTCTGAGGGGACCAAAAACCTTTTGGGCAGGTTTGCTCGGACTGTTGGGGCCGGTTTAAACTAATTTTAAACTAACGTCCTTAGCAACTCGCTGGGATGACCACCTCACACGTCTCATTTGTTGCACTGGAATTTGTACCTGAAACAGTGATAGGGCTGAGGATGGGCAGTTGGCATACAAGCAGAGGCAGTATGTAATGAGACTGTCAGGAAGAACAGGTGGATGATAGGGAAAATTGCAGACAGTGGAATGAGCTGCAGTGTAACAGGGGGACAAATTGAAAAAAGTGATGAATACAGGATTAAAGGTGTTACCTATTTGAATGCACACAATATACAGAGTAAGATATAGTCCCCAAAAGCTTCTTGAACACACCCCTTTCCTCATATCCTCCCAGACCACTTACTATGTCCATTAGTCTAATCTGTGGCCCAAATCAGCTGACATCTACCCGGTCCCTCCTCTCCCAACATATCATTTACAATGATGAGCAGCATAGAGAGATAGCAGGCAAACTTATCCTATAGCAGATATATCTAAAGCCCGAGGGAATAGCTTGAGGATAAGAAGTTTAGCGAGGACCTGTCGAAGGATTTCTTTTTATCCAGAGCTGTTTGCATTTTGGAATGTACTCTTCGAGAGAGTGGTAGAGACAGGTATTCTGACAACCTTTAATAAGTATCTAGAGGAGTGCATGGTGGGTTTATGTTAATGTCAACTTTATGGCCACATGATTCTAACATCCCAGTTGCTTTTGAAATTCACAGCAAGGCCAACGTCCTTAGCAACTCGCTGGGATGACCACCTCACACGTCTCATTTGTTGCACTGGAATTTGTACCTCTATGTTGAATGAATAAGAAGAGATAGTATTCATCTGAAGACTGAAAGAGTGTGAGAAAAGAACACTACTGACCTGACTCTGAGTGGTCAACGGCATCTGGATTTTCTTCTGTGTAATGAACAGAAAGCAACATTGGTAGGTGATACAGCAAAAGCAGCTAGCAGAAAATGCAATGATAGGCACCGTATGGTCCCCAGCACATAACCGCAAATGAGGCTATGAACCATCAGAAGCAAATTGCATGCTCTCCCCGCTAGCTGGGACAAACATCAGTTTGTAAAGTAACGCTGATTGCTCAGTGCAATTATTTTTGGAATATTACCTAATATAATCCTACCTCCTGTAAGCAACAGCTCAAATGATTCCATAAATAACTCCTTCTGATCCTCAAGAAACTTCACTGATCTTTGTCAGTCCTAGTCTCACCACCCACCTCTGTCACCTTGAACTTTGCCAGTGGACCTTTCAAAATGCTTGCTCGCTCTCAAACAAGGTGATTGTTCACCATGACTTTACAGTGATGATTGATTATTACTGGAACTGACTCTGTGAAATCTAGTGATAATGGTAAATCTTGTTCCTTCCTGAAATCTTCTACCGAAGTTAATATAGCCACAGAACACATCTTGATCTGTCTCCTCCATCATCTAAATTGCTCTTCTAACCATATCTCGTTATTTCAGCCCTCTTAGCTCACTTAATATTCTCTTTAAGCAGCATCTTACTTGAATTAAATCTAAACATACACATCTTTTCTTTCCTGACTCCAGAATCTGTACCTGCAATCCCTTAAATCTGCATTTGATTCCTTACCACCTGTAAAGGCATTACTATTCCCAGTCTAATACTTCCTATCTTCTTCATTACCAACCATCACCCTAAACTAGGCAAGTATTCTCCACTGTCACAGGCAAACTTGAAAGTTCAGAGTTTGTAGGCTTCTTTGTAATAAGCAGCAATGCTTCAATATATGCACAACTGCTTGTATTGCACTCCCGAAACGAAACAACTTTGCAAGCTCTAAACCTCAGCTTACACTAGCGGTCACCAACCCGTTGATCACAATCGACTGGTCGATCTTTGAGACTTTCCCAGTAGATCCCAAAAGAAGTGAAAAATAAATACACAAATACTGTTGAGAGATTGCTTCTGGGTTGCGGGGTTTTAGTTGCGTTCTTTCTGTCCAACGTGCATGTGTGTCGCTCCCCCGCCACGCACTACACAGTGTACTTCAGTGGTCCCCAACCACTGGAAACAATATCATTTGGCGATATTTAACGATATGAGTCAGCTCCACCTTTCCGCATTCCCTGTCACGCCCACTGTTGAACTTGAATGCACACGAGGTCATCGGTCACCTAAACGCAGGGATACACTTGCGCCAGGGATCACTGTTCGGCCGGCAGGAAGTGCCGTTGCTGCTGGCCTGGAGCGCGGACAGATGGGCACCGCCTCTAAACCTGTTTAGCACACCGAATATTCGTGGGGAACCCGGTGCTAAAATATTCGCAGACAACCTAATTCGGTCTCAGCGTTTTGTAAGTAGCAGAGCAGCTACCTCACTGCGATCTATTGAAAGTCATCCCTTGAGCCAAACTTTTGCCGGTCAATAGATCCTACAGGGGGGGGGGGGCGGGCACATGCCCTGTCGCACTCCTCATTCAGACAGTCACTCTCTCCAGACTGCGACTGCGTGGCCCCGGCCCTGACCTTGTCCTCTCAGCCCACCCGTGACCAGCCGCACCTGGCCAAGGCGTCTGGCGGCGGGCGGGAGGCTGGAGTTCGGGTCCGAAGGCTGTCTAATGAGGCAATGAAGCCTTCAAAACTGCTTCGGCACCTTGAGTCCAAGCACCCAGCACTTAAAGACAAACCCACTGAGTTTTTACAGCGGGAAAAAAACGTGAGCAAGCGTGACAGAAGCTAAGTGCTGAGAGCCATGAAAGCTAAATTGCGGAATAGACTGGACATAAGGAACTTGTTCTGAGTATTGCCGTATTCCAGTCGTGATTAACATCGACCCCCACCCCCCCAACCCCGTTGGCCGGTCCGCGGTTCAAAAAAGGGTGGTGACTGCTCATACATCATTTCTACTTCCGGGTTGCGGGGTTTTACCTCCGGTCTTTTCCGCCCGGTGCGCATGCGTGTGACTGACCGATTTAGTAGGTCGATCTTGCCTTTCACTAAGGCCGAGGTAGGGGATCTTGGGCTTACAAAGGTTGGTGACCGCTAGCTTACACCTTCCTACTGCTCAGCAGGCACAAGCTTGTTTTGTCTATTGTCTTCACTTCCTGTTCCTTTCATGGAACCTCAGTCCTATCCTCTTCAACCTCCCCTTCTTTTCCAAAGCACTCAAATTATCATAATCAAATTTCTGCAGCAGTAGTGCATTACCTGTCTCATTGACCTCTCTGCAGCCTTTGACACAGCTGATGCACTTGTTACCATGACTTTCTTCTAATGTCCAGCTTCTTGAAATAGGACTTGTTTGGTTTGATTCTTGTTCATTTGAACAATGTCTGATTTTACCAACCCCTTCAAGAAAAACTAATTATTTACTTTTGGTCCTCATACACTGATGTGTATTTGCAACCTATCTTGGTACTTAATTACATAGTGCATATATTCATGACTTGACGCTTCATGCTCTGAATGTGTCTTTATTTCTCATTCTCACATCACTAATTGTCCTGTTCCCCGTCTATTGACATCATCACCGTACTTGACAACTATCAAGTTACATTAACTGACCTTCAATCCATGACTTTCTCACGCTGCCTTTGGGCAACGGCATCCATGGACATGGAGCCAGAATCCAAATGCATTCCAGTGATATGATTCACAGCTCTCTCTCTCTCTCTCTCTCTCTCTCTCTCTCCCCGCCCACGTTGAGACTATTCCACAAGCATAGTGCTGCCAAACTACTAATTTACCATCCAGTCTTAAATTAGCCTCCGTTTTCTTCAGTTAAATGTTGGGAACATCAAAATCTAATTTATATGGGTGTACCTGAACCGCTTCCCCAGAAAATACTTCAACAATTGTTAAGTGAAACAACAAACCAAATGAACTACAGCTTAGTTTTCATTGCTCAACATCAAATGTGGGCCAGGATTTAGGTCAGGGCTTCCCAACTTTTTGTTACTCATGCACCTCTATCATTAACTGAGGGGTCCATGGACTCCAGGTTGGGAACCCCTAATCTAGATGAACTATAAGCCATGCAGCAAGGTACAATTTTACATTGGTCATCCAAGGTGCCAATTTCAACAGTATCACAGATTATATTTCTTCACATGCTATCATGAAGTTTACAAAATATACCACAAAAATAATAGATTCCATGTATTCAACAATGAACACTCTGCAAGATAAGGATTCGTACCAAAAAGGAGATTGCTGCCATCTTTTTTAAGCATGTGACAGAAGAATAGTTTTCATGAAAAATACTGCTTCTGATTTGTACAGTGACATATCATGCAAGGTCTCAACCCACTGCAGCCTTACAAGGCTCCAGCAAACAGAGTACATAAATTTAAAATATTAGTAAAATAATGAAATTACCTTTTGTGTCCCTTAGAGAAGCTTTCTCTTCACTGAAAGAAAATTTAAAAAAAACATTTATAGGTCGGTTATGGCCTGTGTGGTTACAGTTTGGATTTAGTGTTCAATACACATCTGCTGGTCTTCAGCAAACAGTGAAACAGTTGTGGGTTTACTTTCAAAACTGAAGTAATACCAGAAAGAAACTAAGAAGCAAAGACAACAGCAAATTGAAAGTCTTATGATTAATGTTGGAAACACTCAACAGGAAAGAGAGACAAATTTTACAGGTTTATGTTAAAGACCCTCAGGAAAGTACCATGTTAGTACACTGCATTCTCAAAGAAGACAAAGCATGCAAACTTTTCAAGCTTGCAGCTCCAAGTCTGTGAAAATGCAAATTGACTGCACTGCCCCAATTTTAACTCCCCTTCATGCACTCTCATATAGCCCTAACCACTTCAATCTTCCAACTAAAACTTGTGATCAGTAACCAATATCAGTATTTAATATGCAGTATCAATTCAGCAAATTGCTGTTGGGTAGGTTAATTTACTAAAGAATCAGCAAGTGTGACTGCAAATGAGACTGAATATGTGACTCCATTTAACTAACAGCCAAAGTAAACAGCAACAAATTGGTGTCATTTACAAAAGCAATTGCAGAAATCGGCAGAAAAAATAATAGTTTAATCTTGAGGAAACACTGGCATATGAAAACATGTAGCTATTCAAAATTTTTCAAGGTTAAATTACAATAATTTATCTTTAATAATGACACAGCATCAGGCGATGTAAATGACAAATTGAATTTGCATGCATTTCACTGCTTCTCAACAATAACTGCAAACCACAATCCTCCCTTGATAACATGCAAAATGCAATTGTGATTTTGTGCACCTTATGCTATGCTCCAAATGCTCATTATTTATTAATTCAAATAATTTGGCATTATTGTAAAGCCCATGACTGCTTTGCTAATAAGATCCTAGTAATTTGAAAGTGCTACTGTACAGCATATGAACCAGTCTACTAATCCCTCAATGCTACAAATAAACTGCCGGAGGAACTTCGTGGGTTTAACACCATCTTTGTGAGGAAGGGAATTATTGATGTTTTAGGGCAAACCCCTGCATCACGTCTGAGGATTGAGAGGCAAAATGGCCAGTTTAAATGGGAGAAGGGGAATTGCAAGAATGAATCTTCAGTAACTGGTGGAGTGAAGAGGGTGAAAGATGAAAGGCAGCATGTGCCAGATAGGAGAGGGGAACAGGAGTAGAGTTTGGAGGCATTGAAGGTTGAATGATGATTGAAGTAAACAAAGAGAGATAAAAAGGAATAAAAATAAGCAGGAAGTGTTAAAATGGTAAATTAAAATATAGAGTTTTAAAATCGGAGATTCTGTACTTGAATTACAATTGTCATTGTATTACAATGAGTCCTGGTACATTGAATAGGGTACATAAAACAGGGCAGATAAGATCAGCGGAAGGGAGTGACTATAGAGTTAACTAAAAATACGTGGCATCAACTGCATGGACTTCCTCAATCACCCTGTATTATTCATAGTAGTAGTCTAGATCAGCAAAACTTTCTCTGATTTTTTTCAGAATAGCAAATGGTTCACAGGTCAGTTAAATTATAGCTTACAGAGGGGTCCGAAGCATAGCCCAAATGATGAGCACTTTTGATTCCTTTCCAAATTAACATTAATCACTGTTTATATAACCTACCAAGATGGAAGAATATCATCCCAATGTGTTACACAGAAAGCTAACGAACATTGGCAGCATGCCAAAACAGGAGGACCAATGCTAGGAAATACACACGGTTGCTACAGAGTTTCTCAGCCAGAAGTTAACATAGGGAAAAGGTTTAGAAAGGCAAAGAAGAAATTTGGCCATATCAATATGTGTAACAGTGTATCTAAAACAGGAAATTTGTAAATGTGGAGTTTGGAGCCTTGGTAGCTGAAGCAACAGCCATCTAGCATGGCAGAAGGAATTAGGACTGGTAGAAATACATCGTACTGGGACAGCCTAGAGATAGAGGAGCTAGGAATTTAAATATAAAATTGAGTCTTTTGCAATCAAAGCACAGATATAACAGAAACAATGTAGATCAGTAAGCACTGGTGGTGAGTGTGGGAGACCTGGTGATGTTTAAAAATGAAGAGCAGATTTTTGGACGACCTCAAGTTTATGAAGGGTTGAAAAGTTAGACAAACATGTTTGAAGCCAGAATTATGTCAGACTACTAAACTATACACATTTGGGGGGGGAAAAAAACTAACATATGTCCTTCATCAAGAATGGTGAAAATGTTAAAAATTACATTGTAAAAAAATCTAAAAAAGGGATGACTTTGCGTGTGCAAACAGGCCCAAAATTATTGGCAGCATGTCCTGATTCCCCCATGTGCACAGTGATAGATGAGGCTCCACAGTGATATAGTATGCATCGGTAAGAATCAGTCCTCTAGTGCTTCATTAAGAATCAGCACTTAACATGTCATACTGTTGGCAACAAAACAAAATAAAAGCTGTCATATACAATAGCCAAAAGTAAAGCCAAATCAGATTAAACTATGTTTCAACTGTGCGATGTTCCATCACAATCCTCTTTAAGCTTTGCCAGTAACCAGAAAGGCTCTGAGGGGGTCAAGTTTGAGCAACACCTTGGAGATTATCATGCTTCTGCACTACATTTGCCACTATGTTGTATTATGGCGCCATGGTAGCGCATGGTGCTATACAGCTCATGGCATTCCGGAAATCGTAGTTCAATTCCGATGCCATCTGTAAGGAGTTTGTACGCTCATTTCTGTCATCATGTTGGTTTCCTCTGGGTGCTCCAGTTTCCTCCCACAGTCCAAAGACGCACCAGTTTGTAGGTTGATTAGTCATTGTAAAGTGTCCTGTGATTAGGCTAGGGTTAAATCGATAGATTGCTGCGTGACGTGGCTTGTTAGACCTGTTGTGCTATGTTTCTAAATAAAAATTAAATTTATTGCTGAGGTGGTGATACAGTCCAACCTCTAGTCATTAATTACACTGGGACATTAACAAGGATGAAACACAGCTTCTACTGTTCAAGGTTGAAAGCAGAGAGCACAGCTTACTCTCACTAAAGGTGGCACTAGCTGACTTTTTATAGCATAAACATTACCCTACTATCTGCCAGCCCAAGTCTGAATGTCATTCAGATCTTGGAGCAGCCGGCACAAACTCCTGAAGAAGGATTGGAAATAAGACCAGAGGTGAAGAACATACAAGAGTGAACAAATGCCCGCGTGCATGGCCTTAAGTTGATCTGAAGCTGAATGAGCAGCAGGGGAATCAGCTGGGTGATGTAAGTTTCCTGCAGTGATATCCCAGGACTGTGGTAACTGGCCTGTGAGAACCACAACCATCTTTGTTAATTAGGTATGCAAATTGACTTTAATTCTGCTTCACCTTGAAACTCACCGGAGGAACATAGTACTTGCAAAACATCTATTCTCAACTTTGCTGCATAGTTGGTTGCCAAATAGAGCCATTCAATCAATTTCTCATTAAAGCACTTGGAAACATTATGGCCTACGCAAGGGTTCCCAGCCTGGGGTCCACTGATGTCTTGCTTAATGGTATTGCTCCCCATGGCATAAAAATGGTTGGGAACCCCTGGTACTCTAACTGAAGGGAAGGGAATGTTTATGGAGCCTCTACTTCCTGTAGTTACATGCCTCTCCACCACTATGCTTGATTCAATATGATACAGAAATTATCTACTGGATGCTACCAATAAATTAACGGAGAAAGATGTACTTCAGGTAATTGTTGGTTAACTCTTGTTCCTCATCCCATCCCAACTAAATAAACACTTTTTTAAAAATAGAAAAAATATTCTCACCACCCACAGAGGTTGGTAGCTCATGGGTTACCACTGAATGAGCAAAAATTACCATTGCCAGAACTTTCAGTTTAAGATGGTGCTACTGAAGGTATGCAACAACTTAATGGTAGGTGGAAAGGCAAGATGTTCAACTAAAAACATTACTAATAACACCTCTTCTGAAGAAAATTATGGTAAATTATCACAAACGTTGAAGAAGGAAGTGGAGGTGAAGCTGATTCGAAGGATGGGCCATGAGGGTGCACTGCAAAGCCAAAGTACAACATGTTCAAGATGGGCCGCAGACGGAGTTGGTATCACTGTCGGAACTGGAGTTGGAGTGGACAATTTGGAACAGAGTGGACGTGGAAAAGTTTCGATGCCCAGCCACCTAACCCTGGTGAGAGGCTGGATCGTTCTAAATGCCAAGCCGATTTGAAGAGATCGAGATGGAGGTGGCCAAGTGTATTGCTATACCGGGGTCCAGGTCCTCGAGCAAAGCACTACCTGGTGCTTGGACAATTTAAACACTGGTGCAGATCAACTTGAATGCCCGAGTGTGGGACCGGAGGTGAAGGTTGGGCTGATCTTGTGTGATGTTCGTTCATCTCTCAGTGGCGAACTGCTCTGGTTGCTGTGGTGCTGAGACCAAGGCTTGGGCCTACTCTGGCTGCACTGGGGAACAGATCTAAGCAGTCAATCTGGTTCAGAATGTGGTCATTTGCTTCTATTGTTTGCACGATCATATTTTTCTCTTTCTCTGCGCAGTGATCTTGGTCTTTCTTTTTTATAATTGGGTTCTTGGTCCTTCTTATTTTGTGACTGCCAGTAGGTAGACATATCTCAAGGTGTATCATATATATATATTTTAAAATAAATGTTCTTTGAATATGTGGTTGTAGTAGTTACATCATAAGTGCATAAAAGAAGTTCAGTAAAATTCTTACAATAACAATGATTATGTTTTACATAGATATTTTTAAAAACATCTACGCGTGTCAAAATGCTTATTGTGATGCAGGTTCTTTAGGTAAATCAGGATGGTCACATCGCTTAATGATTATCAGAAACTGAGACATGACTAAGGCTACATCCACACTAGACAGGATAATTTTGAAAATGCTGGTTTCACAAAGAAATGACAGGCGTCCACACTAGGTGTTTTTTTTAAAATACTGCTGTCCACATTAAAACAGATATCTCCAAGATGGCGGCGTGGTGCAGCTTGCAGTGGCCACTCCAGAGCTGATTATCTGTTATTTGTGAAGCGGGGTGCCGTGTGCAATCATAATCAATTGAAAACGGACGTGGGAGCACGGAGGAACATCGGGAAATCTCCAGGAAGACCTTCTTCGTTGCTGCTGCTGCCACTGTGAGGTCCGGGACTCTGCTGGGAAGAACAGGCCCCTAGTCCTCGGGGTTGCATTGCCAATGGCCGTTGGCGGGGCCGTCTTAATACGTTCGGCAGAGGGTGGTGCTCAGAGAAGCTGTGCCGGAGCGGATGGTCATTGGCTCAGAGGTTCGACGGACTCGGAGTCCACTGCAGTCAGGTCGCTTTTGTTGTGTGCTGTGTCTGTGAGGCTGAGTCGGACAGCACCGTGGAAGTCCATAGTGGGGGTATTCCCTTCTGCCGCCGGCGTGGGATGGCGAGTTTGTCAGGACCCTGGGGACTTGTGGAAACTATGCGGTGATTTCTTTTGAACTTATAGTCCTTTGGACTATTTTTACTGTGCCCATAGTCTGTTTTTTTTAATCAATTATGCTATTGTTTGCACTGTTGTAACTATGTGGTTTTGTTCAGGTCTTGTAGCTTTAGTTTTGGTCTTGTTTGTCTGGTGGATTTGGAGCTCCTTTCCGGGAAATGTGCTAGACGGTAGCGCAATATTAATACGCAGCAGCCTCTCCAGACTCTGGATTGGGGATTGCCAAACGTTATGTGGATTTTCTAGTGTAGTCTGTTTTGTCATTTGCTTTTGTGATATCATTCTGGAGGAACGTTGTTTCATTTTTTAACTGCATTGCAGTTGTGGTTTCTAAATGACAATAAACTGAATCTGAATCTGATTTGGGCGAATCTCCTCCTACTAGACATGCACAGGACACATCTACAGAAAACAAGCGACAAGGAAACGAAAGACTTGGTGCGCGTTTGTCCAGAAACATTTCCTACAGCCATAGTCTCTTCACCGATGAAAGGGACGACAGCTACAACTAAATGCAATAAGGCTTGTTACTGGGCAAAAGTGAAATTTGCTGTTACCTCATCTGTTTGCCTTTACTTTTCCCAAGCCTTTATGTATTATTTTGCTGTATTTAACATGTGCAATAAAATGAGTTACTGGGCAAAAGTGACAATTGCATCTATTGAATGTTTGCACAAGCAATACATTAATAAAGCACTTTGATAAATGTATAAAACATGTCTTCATCAGTGTTGTCTTGTATTTCCACACAATGTTACATTAGACTGTTATACATCTATCGTCAGATATGGTTGTGGTGTTGGAGGTTGCATTCAAGAAAACAATGAAATGCCCCGCTGCTGCCACCATTTGTTCAGGCACGTCATGACAGTGGATTTAAAAATAGCCGGTTACCCCATGCACACTACGCCGGATATTAGGCGTTTTCAGATTTATTCATTCTGGAGAGCGTTTCTGAAAATCTCCATTTTCAAGGGAGGAAAACACGGTTTCAGTGTGGACAGAGGGTCAAAAACAAAGAGAAAAAGCTTTGGTTATGTATTTATCCAGTCAAGTGTGGACGTAGCCTAAGCCAAGGGGTTGCAGTAGTATCCTGCAGTTCTACTTTACAAAGGGCTGTGTACTTTGGGCAACAAGATTTATTGTAAGTCAGCAAAGTGGCAGCCTTTTTTTAAAATATTCACCAATGTGGTGTAGGCATCACAATGCTGGCTATTGTTGTTGCAGAATCATAAAATAGTTACGAGACAGAAGGAAGGCATCCAGCAAGGTGACTCCCTACTGTCTCTTTGCCAAAGCCATCCACCCAGCTCCATTTTTCTTTTCTCTCCACTACTCAGCAAAATTTTCCCCTTTCCAGATCCCTTTCAAGTGCTACAATTAAGTCTATCCATTCCTAATAGACTGAGCTAAGGAGACTGTTAAGAGTCAAACTTTTCAATTTAGTGAGCTGCAATTTGGTGCTCATAATGTGGTCTTCATTAAACTAGAGTAGGTCTTATACTGTGAATTGGAGGGCACTGATGAGTGCGGTAGAACAAAGAGATCTGAGAATACAGGTCCATAACTCACTAGAAATGGAGTCCCAGGTAGACTGGGTTGCAATAAAAGCCTTCAGCCTTCATAAATCAAAATTATTTACAATTTTGAGATGGGATGTTACGTTGAACTTGTATGAGATGTTGGTGAGGCCTAATTTTAAATGTTGTGTGCAGTTCTGTTCATCTATCCACAGGAAAGATGCAAATCAGGTTGAAAGTGTACAGAGAAAATTTACAAGGATGTTGCTGGGATTGGAAGACCTGGGTTAAAGGAAAGATTGAAGAGGTTGGAACTTTATTCCTTGGAATGTAGAAGACTGAGGAAGATTTGACGGAGGTATATAAAATTATAAAGGGTATAGATAGGGTAAATGCAAGTAGGTTTTATCCACTGAGGGTGGGTGGGACTAGAACTAAAGCACATGGGTTAAGAGTGAAAGGTGGTAAGTTTAAGGGATTCATGAGGGGAATCTTCTTCACTCAGAGGGCTGTGAGAGTGTGGAACGAGCTGCTATCACAAGTGGTGCATGCAAGCTCGATTTTGATGTTTACGAGGTTTGGATAGGCACATGGATAGCAGGGGTGTGGCGGGCTATAGTCATATGCAGGTTGATGAAACTAAGCAGTTTAAATGGTTTTGCATGGATTGAATGGGCCAAAAGGCTGCCTTTGTGCTGTACTTTTCTATGACTATCTCTGTTCTAAAGGGACATTCTTGTACTCAGAGGCTTTGTCCTCTCGCCCTAGACTCCCCCACTCTAAGAATCATCCTCTCCACGTCCACTCTAGCTATAGGTGTTTCAATATTCAATAAGATTCCTCGCCCCCCCCCCCCCCATTCTTCTAAACTTCAATGAATACAGGCCCAGCACCATCAAATGCTTCGGGAGTAAACCCTGAGGAAAAATTGGAGCTGCAGTCCCTAAGTGGTCCTATATTGAGTTCAACGATGAGTGGCAACTCGTGTGATGCCACTGGTGCCAAACTGTATCAACGTATTGAATCCTAACCTGAATCGTGGACTGAACTTTTTTCATAGATGCTGCCTGGCCTGCTGAGTTCCTGCAGCATTGTGCGTGTGTTGCTCAGTGTCTGACAGTCGATCCTTTGGATTAATTTGTTGCACGGACAGGGGGAGCCAGCTGCATTGACACAGCTTGCTCTCCATATTGTACTGCCCTGGCTTGTGTAATGGCTTGCATGGACAGCTAGGATGCAACATCCATGGTCAACCTTGATCAACAGAGGGCCTCCATGTATCTTTCCTTTAGTACCATGGGTTCTATCTTGTTTAGCAGCTTCATGCTAAAGGCCTTCTGAAAACCCAAATCAAGAAAATTCACTGATGGTCTGTCCTACCTGTTATTTCCGCAAAGAATTTCAACAGATTTAACAGGAAAATTTTGCCCTTGAGAAAACCAAGCTGACTTTGGCCTATTTGATCATGTGCCTCCAAGTACTCTGACACCTCATGCTTCATTATTGATCTTCCCAACCACTGAAGTCAGGCTAACTGGCCGACAATTTCCTTTCTTCTGCCTCCATCCCTTCTTAAACAGTGGAGAGACATTTGCAATTTTCCAGTCCTCTGAAATCGTACCAGAATCGTGACAGAACTTAAATAATGCCTTCACAGTCTCTTCAGCCACCTCTTTCAGATCCCTGGTGCGTGGTCCGCCTGGTCCCACCTTTCAGTTTCCCAAGCACCTTCTCTTTAGAAATACTGTAGCAATGACACTCACTTCTTCCCCTTGGCACTCTTGAATTTCTGTCAGAGTTAAGTCTGACACAAAATACTTAGAAAGTTTGTCTGCTGTTTCTTTATCCCCAATACTACTTCTCTAACATCATTTTTCAGCAGTCCAATATCCTCTTTCATCTCTCTTTTACTCTTTACATATCTGAAAAACTTCTTTTCTATCCTCTTTTATATTATTGGCTAGCCTATCTTCATGTTTCAGCAAAGCTATCAACAGCCAGACATTCAAAACAAGAGATTGCCTGTATATGTATCAATGGTGTAAACTCTGAAGTAAGTAATTGGTAATAAAAAGGTTAAATTGGTTGTATGTTGTCCTAATTAGTTAATACCCTAATTTAGTTAGTCTGTGACATGACAGTCTTATTATGTGTCTGTGCTGTTAACTTTGAACAGCACTAGTTGTATTTCAAAGCCAGTGGGAGCACTGTTTAAATCCAATGGATTTAATAATTTTTCCATCAATCAAAGCTTCTCTTATCCAGGAAATGAAGAGTACAGAGATTTGTTCTAGGATTTGGAAGTAATAGTCTATGGTGTGATGAGTAAAATGATAGCATGCATAATCCTGACGTGATATTTATTGCAATTTTTTTCAGTAGATAATTAATGCAATCCCTCATTGTTTGAACAGCTAAATGCAGAAGCCATTGCCAACTTATTTTGGCACTGTAAGTGCTTCTCGCCAGCTGAGGAAGCAACTTAATCTGATACAGCTAAGAATCCTCACGGGAAAAACAGCCCACTCAAAAGCAATGACCACTTCAAGCAAATATGTAGCACCTTTAGCGTGGCTATATACCTAAAGCTTTTCACCAAAATAAAGTTGACAAAAATTGTGTAACACACACATAATGCTACAGGAACTCAGCAAGTTAGACAGCATCTACGGAGAGGAATAGAGTCGATGTTTCGGGCAGGGACTCTTTATCAGGACTGGAAGGAAAAGGGGAAGAAGCCAGAATAAGGTGGGGGTATGGGAAACGAGAACAAGGTGAAAGGTGATAGGTGAAGCCAGTGGAGGGGGAAGGTAGATGGGTGAGCGAAGGGGGATGAAGTGAGAAGCTGGGAGGTGATAGGTGGAGAAGAAGGAAGCGGACAGGAGAGTGGACCACGGGAGAAAGGGGTCCTAGAGGGAAGTTCTACGCAGGTGTTGACAAGAAAAGAGGTAAGAGGGAATGGAAAAGGAGAGAAGGGAGGGGGGAGAAATTACCCTAAGTCGAAGAAATCAATGTTCGTGCTGTAAAGTTGGAGGCTACCCATAAGAAATACAAAGTGTTGCTCCTCCAACTTGAGAATGGCCTCATTATGGCCGCAGAGGAGGCCGCTGACCAACAGGTTAGACTGGGAACAGGAGGTGGAATTAAAATGGTTGGCCACTGGGAATGGACCAGCCCCTGTTGTGGATAATGCTTGACAAAGCAGTTTCCCAATCACTGTCAACTTTCCTTCTGACATGTCGGTCCATGACCACCTCTACTGCCATGATGGGGCTATTCTTGGGTTGGAAGAAGATCATATTCTGTATGGGTAGCCTCCAACCTGACGAGCATCGTATCTCCAACTTCTGGTAATTTCTCCCCATGCCCCCTTTCCTCTTCCCAATTCTGGCTCCCTTCTTACCTCTTCTCTTGTCATCACCTGCCTAGCACGCCCCTCTGGGACCCTTCTTCCTCTCCTTTCTCCCATAGTTATCTGCTGGCAGATCCTTTCTTCATCAGCCCTTTACCCTCTCCACCTATCGCCTCCCAGTTTCTCCCTTCATACTCCTTCCCCCACGAAGGAGCTTCACCAGTCACCTTTCAGCTTGTACTCCTTTCCTCCCCCCACGTTCTTATTCCAGCTTCTTCTCCCTTCCATTCCAGTCCTGATGAAGGGTCTTGGCCTGAAATGTCAGCTTTTTATTCATCTCCTTAGATGCTGCTTTACCTGCTGAGTTCCTTCATTGTTGTGTGTGTGTTACTCTGCATTTCTAGCATCAGCAGAATCTCTTCAGCTTTTGACAAAGGTTGTGACCAGCGTTGGTGAAGTAATGAATGTATAACCGAATAACAGGTTAAAGGAGCTACATTAAAACATAAGACTTAAGGCAGAGGAGAAAACTTAGGCCACTTGTGCCATCTTTTTAATTCTGAAAAAACTTCTGATGTTCTCTTTTATATTACTGACTATCTTCCCTTCATATCTCAAATTTTTTCTCCTTATATTTTTTATTTGCCTTCTGTTGGTTTTAAAAAGCTTCCAATCCTCTAACTCCCCACTTCTTTTTTGCTATATTAGTTTCCCCTTCCAATCAACTTTGGCCAGCTCCTATCTCATGCCTTTATAATTCCCTTTACTCCACTGTATTAATGATATAACTAACTTTAGCTTTCCCTCTCAAACTGCAGGGTGAAGTTTATCAGATTCTGATTACTGTCTCCATAAGGTTCCCCTATCTGAAGCTTCCTCATCAAATCTGGTTCATTACACTATACCCAATCCAGAATTGCCTTTTCCCCTCACAGGCTTAACCATAAGCTGTTCTAAAAAGACATCCATCCTCACTTGGGACCAAACTGATTTTCCCAATCTACCTATCGTAACATTTTTCTTATCACATACCTTTTCTATCTCCCGCTCTAATTTGTATCTCATGTCCTGGCTACTGCTTGGGGGCCTGTATGTAAATCCCATCTTGGTCTTTTTAACCTTTTATCCTATCCACAAGGATTCTACATCTTTCGATCCTATTTCACCTCAGTCTAAGGATTTGATTTGATTTTTCACCAACAGTGTCATCCTCTGCATACCTGCCTGTCCTTTCAATACTAGTTGTATCCTTGGATGGTAAGGTCCTAACTATGATCTTTGTTCAGCCAGGAAACAGTGATACCCACAATGTCATACTTGCCAATCTCTAACTGGTCATTTTTAAAGGATTTGACTTGGTGATGTGAATTTCAGGGCTAATGAACTTTGACAACTGAAAACATGGCAACAATGGAAGGGCAAAAAATAAGATAAAGATTCAAAAGACACCATACAGAAAAGAATGCAGGCTTTTTTGGGAGGATCTCAGATGCTGGCATCTAGATTGCAATCAAAACAAATTATTGCCATTGTGACAGAGATGCTAATGGGATTGAGAATTTGGAAAGATTCTCAAGTAACAAACAGAGGTAGGGGAACCAGACACCAACTTGCCTCTAACTCTGGTTAATTGCTGATAGACTGCTGACAACCAAAACAAGTGCCTAGCTTTTTTTTTGTGGACTAAAAAATGCAGTTTTAAAGAAACATATAATATGAGCAAAAAATAAACCATAATAAAGAAGTTACTGAAATACTAACTTCCATCTCTGCAGTTTCCATTACCTACTGTACATTTAACGATTGTTTTTATGTTGGTTCATGTCTTATATTAAGAACACATGCCAACGATAACAGAAAAAGAACATCTGGTATGAAGAGTCAACCTCATACAATGTTTTGTTCGGCTCTTGCACAACATGACTGCCATCCATATCCATATTCTTCAGCCAAGAAACACCATCTCATGGGAGATGCAAAAAGGCAGCAGGAATTGAAAATGACATTATTCTCTGATACCCCATAGGCAATCACACAATTTCTAAAAATAGCACAAGTGTGTGGTAAATACTTACATCAATTTGGTACTCACATTTAATACAGGCAACTCTGACCAAAATTAAGAATGCATCCTTTCCTACTATCCAATGTAAAATAAGTCGGCAATTCTGTAAAATGTACATTATTTTCTGATGACAACTTATTTATTTGCTGATATAAGTCATATTCTCCGGATTTCTTCAAACCATAACAATTAGTTTATCTATGCTTATCCTTTGCACTGTTTGAAAGTCTTTAATCAAATCTTCTTAACACCTACAATGTTTCAGCTCAGGGGCACCACTTGTTATCAAAGTCTGCACTGGCACTACTTCCTGCACCCCTACTGGGCTTGTCAATTTCATCAACTTTCACCCTGCCCTCAACTTTACTTGGTCCATATCAGACACCTCCCTCTGCTGCTTTCTTGGTCTTTTTGTCTCTGTCTCTATCTATATGTTTATACTGACTCTCACAGCTACTTTGACTAAACTTCTTCACTTGTAAAAATCAATTCCTTTTTACTAGTTCCTCTGTTTCCATCACAACTGTTCTAGGACATCTGAGATGACCTCCTTCTTCAAAGAATGGGGTTTGCCTTCCAGTACCATAGATGCTGCCCTCAACTGCACCTTCTCCATTTCCAACACATCCATTCTCACCCCATAACAGAGACAGGGTTCCCCTGTCCATACCTACTACCACACAAACTTCTGTGTCCTGCCACATCATATCCTGTAACTTTGGCCATCTTCGATGGAATCTGCCACTAAGGAGATCTTTCCACCACCACCCCCCACTCTAGGCTTTTTGCAAGGATTGTTCTCTACGTGACTTCCTTGTCCATTTGCGTCTTCCCACTTATCTCCCTCCTCCACCTATCCCTGAAAGTGGGACAAAAGTTACACCTGCCCCTACACCTCCCCCCTCACCACCATTCAGGGTCTCAACATGCCTATCCAGATTGGTTCACCTGAAAGTCTGTCAAGGTCATCTACTGTATCCAATGCAGCCTCCTCTACATCAGTGAGACCCGACATAGATTGGGGGACCACTTCCTCAAGCATCTTCGCTCTGTCTGCCACAATGTCGAGGTTTCCCAGTGACCACCCATATCAATTTGACTTCCCATTCCTATTCTGACATGTTGGTCCTCACTGTCACTATGAAGGCACTCTGGTTGGAGAGCAACACCTCATATTATGTCTGGATAGCCTCCAACTTGATGGCATGAACATTGGTCTTTCTAACTTCCAGCAATTTCTCCCCCTCTACTCTCTTTTCCATTCCCCACTCTAGCTCCCTTCTAACCCCTCATCTTCTCTTCACTTGCCCATCACCTCCAACTGGTACCCCTTCTCCTTACCTTTCCCCTATGATCCACTGTCCTCTCCCATCAGATTCCTTCTTCTTCAGCCCTTTACCTCCATCCATTAGCTTCTAACTTTAGCTCCTCTCTCACAAACACCCACCTGTCCCTTCACCTAGCTTTACCCTTCACCTTTTAACTTGTACTCCTCTTCCTCACCCTCTTATTCAGGCTTTTCCCCTTTCTTTTTGCATCTCAATGAAGGGTCTTAGCCCAAAACACCTACTGTTCATTCCTCTTGATAGATGCTGCCTGACCTGCAACAGAGCTCCATGTAGACGTGCTCAGTGGTGAGGAGGGCTTTACCTGTGATGGTCTGGGCTGTGTCCACCACATTTTGTAGGATTTTCATTCAAGGGCACTGGTGTTTCTGTACCAGGCCATGATGCAACCAGTCAGTATACTCTTCAATGTACATCTATAGAAGTTTGTCAAAGTTTTAGATGACATGTCCAATATTCACAAACTTCTAAAGAAGTAGAGGCTTAACTGTGCCTTCTTTGTAATGGCATTGGAGCTATGCTTGGCATTACAGTCATAGTGTAAAGTGAATGGAGCAGGGGGCTAAGCACAGAGATTTATGGTGTAGCCATGCTGATGCTGATTGGGGAGGAGATGTCGGTACCAATCTGAACTGACTCAGGTCTGCAAATGAGGAAATCGAAGATCCAATTGCACAAGAAGATATCAAGGTCTAGGTCTTGCAGCTTACTGATCAATTTGCAATCCACAAAATCAAGTGGAAACACCAAGTAATTGCCTAAGAAGGCCACATCACTGGGATCCATTTTTCTATTATTTTGCTAATCTTGAATGCTAGTGATGCTGGACAAATGCCATTTTCCAGCTTGGTATTTTCATCATAAACTCAACTGATTGATTAAAAGACTTATTCATTAGTATAGTGTATTTCTGAAGAAGGCATAATTTGATTTCTATTACCGTAACATGTGGTATAATTTCTTATAATTACAAGTACAGAATCAATCATAATAAAAAAATAGGCAAATGGAAAACTCAATACACTAGCACAATAATATCCAAAACATGGGTCATGTACTCCATACAGTAGCTCCTTGGGTTATTTTAGCTTTGAGTGCAAAGTAGTCTTTCATGAATGCAATTGACCTAGTTGTGATTCAGCTTATTTGTAAATTACGATTTGCCTTTGATTATTCTTTTGTTATTTACAGACTATGAGAATGAGAAGAAACAGTTCTACAACCTGATGACTCCCATCCCTCTACAGTGGTGCTAGAAAGTTTATGAACCCTGTAGAATTTTCTCTATCTCTGCATAAATATGGTTTAAAATGTGATCAGATCTTCAATAACTCCTGAAACTAAATAAAGAAAACCCAATTCAATAAAAAAACACAAAAAAAAACATTAGCAACACACACAAAATGCTGGTGGAATGCAGCAGGCCAGGCAGCATCTATAGGAAGAAGCACTGTCAATGTTTCGGGCCGAGATCCTTCGTCAGGACTTCCTGACAAAGGGTCTCGGCCCGACACGTCAACAGTGCTTCTCCCTATAGATGCTGCCTGGCCTGCTGCGTTCCACCAGCATTTTGTGTGTGTTGCTTGAATTTCCAGCATCTGCAGATTTCCTTGTGTTTGCCACAAAAAAACATTATACTTGTTCATTTACTTATTGAGAAAAATTAACCAATATTACATGTATTTGTTGGAAAAAAGTATGTGAATCCCTGGGGTAATGCCTTCTGCAAAAGCCATTTAGATTCAGGTGTTCCAATCAGTGAGATGGGATTCGTGGTGTAGGTTGTAGAGGTATATAATTAAAACACAAAGTCAGGTTACTGATTGCATCTGCTCTTCTCAAGAAAGATCTGTTTATGTGCACAATGCCTGGATCAAAACAACCTTCAGAGGACCTTAGAAGAAGAATTGTAGAGATGCATGAAGCTGGGAAATGCTACAAAAGCATTTCTAAAGACCTGAGTGTTCATCAGTCCACAGCAAGAGACATTGTCTACAAATGGAGGAAACTCAGTATTGGTGCTACTTTCTCTAGGAGTGGGTATCCTGCAAAGATCACACCAAGAGCACAATGTGCAATGCTGAAGCAGGTGAAAGTGAACCCAATGGTAACAACAAAAGCTCTAGAACGTGCTAAAGTCTGTTCATGTGTTCACTCTGAGAAAATCACTGATCAACAATGGTGTTCATGGAAGGACACCACAGAGGAAACCACATGTTTCAAGCTTGCAAAAGAACACCTGACTGTTCCACAACATTTCTGGGACAATGTTCTATGGACAGATGAGACAAAAGATTAACATTCTGGCAGAAATGCACACTGATATGTTTGGAGGAAAAAAGGCACTGAACACTAACATCAAAACCTCATCCCAACTATGAAGCATGGTGAAAGGAGCATCATGGCTTGGGGCTGCTTTGCTGCCTCAGGGCCTGGACAGCTTGCAATAGTTGAGGAAACAATGAATTCAAAATTGTATCAACACATTCTACAGGAGAATGTCAGGGTAGCAGCTGGTCACCTGAAGCTTAATAGAAGTTGGATAATGCAACAAGACAATGATCTGAAAGACAACAGTAAATCAATAACAGAATGGTGAAAAAGAAGAAAATTTGTGTTTTGGAATGGCTGAGTCAAAGTTCTGACCTTAATCCTACAGAAATGTTGTGGAAGGATCTGAACCAAGCAATTCATGCAAGGAAACCCACCAACATCCCAGAGTTGAAGCAGAGTTGTAAGGAGGAATGGCCTAAAATGTCTCCAAGCCAATATGTGGGACTGATCAACAGTTATCAGAAACATCTGGTTGAAGTTATCACGGTATCAGGGAGTCACACCAATTACTGAAAGCAAAGGTTCACACACTTTTCCCAATAAATACATATAATATTGGATCATTTCTCTCAATAATTAAATTAATACATATAATATTTTTGTGTTATTTATTTAATTGGTTATTTATTAATAATTGTTATTTATTTATCTTTATCTAGTTTTAGGACCTATGTGAAGATCTGATCACATTTTAGGTCCTATTTATGTAGAAATAAAGAAAATTCTACATAACCTTCTATCACCACTGTATTTTGCAAAAAAAACACTTGGTAGTTAGTTTAGAGCTATTGCTTTTTTACAAGTACGCCACTGGCCGGGGTAACCTTGTCTGTGTATTGTTAATTTCTGCTGTAATCTATTGGCAGATGTCCATTTGTGTAGAATATTATTCCCCGTGATTACGTGTCGCAGCTCTTCAACTGCTGCTATTCATAAACAGTACTGAACAAACAACTTCAGAGAGGAACTTATATAAGAAACATAAGCTTTCTATTGGAATCTCGCAAATACTAAGCATTTCTGGGTTTGTTAAAGCGTGGACATTTATTTTCACAGAATCCAGGAACAGTGGTCGCGTCTCTCCCCTGAATTTGAGGCAAACACGAGTTCTCGTTCGTGCACAGGTGAGGCGCTTCGGTAATGCCCACCTGATCCCTCGGTCCCCTATCACCCCCGTATGCATGCAACGATAGCAGTTGCGACTGCAGCATACACAGCGCCCGTCCCGCAGAGGCAGTTGGCCCCATATGTTTGCTTACGAGTTCGTATATCAAACCTACGTGTACGATGTTTTAGAACTGCTTTGAATGTAAAGACAATTATTTGCTGTCGCTGATATTGCAGCTTTAACATCAGCTCTTTGTTCTCCAAATAGGCTCTGCAAACATGGCGCCAAGGACAGTACTGTACACAAAGCACACGATTCGCTTAATCTCCCAAACAATAACAGACCCAGCTCTCGCAGCTGCAGGAAGTCACCCAAACCCAAATATAAAGAACAGGCCTGCAGTGTTCTAAAAATATTCAGATTAGAAAAAATAATTTCTGTTCTTAATGAAATTAGTACAGAAATCAATCGAGCTACAGTAACTAGAAGCAAATTACACTGGACGCCTTTATTAATCAATATGACACGCGCTCTCAAACACATGCACATGTATTTAATACATAAAGCTAATTTTACACTGACCTGGCTTGCATTTCTTCAACTGAAAAGTCTGCAACCATCTCTATCCATTGAGTGTGCAAGTTTAACGGGTACTGAGGGTTTTTAAAGTCAGTGGCGGGAATAAGACGGAACTACCCCCCCGAGTGACAGGGGGTGTGGAAAAGCGATACGAGCCGGTGAGGACCATTCTCCAAACAGGAAGCAACAACACTGAAAGCAAAACTATAACGACAAGGTGGATCCTATTTCAGGGATATAAGTGCAGCCTGTTCTCTATCAGGAGTTAACATTGTGATAAACAATATTAAAACTATATTAGTTAGATGCCGTTTTGACTTCTTTCGTCAACAATGAGACGTCAGCTTGTATTTTCATCGCAAGCGCAAAGAAGCCGAGTGCTTCAGCGAGAATTCGCTTCACAGTTTTTTTTACACGACAATAGTCGCTTTCTGCAGTGAATAACTTTGAGAACAGTAATTAATTTCAAGGTGGGGCTGGGAGCTCCCGCTTTCGAATTCGAGCTCCAATAGAATATTGAAAACGTGACTTGCAGCATCGTCCTGGCTAAGGTACTTTAAAAAAAAACACAGTGATAATCGTTGGACCGAGGTATCAAGATAATGTGAGGTGCATCATGCACATCAATAACAAATCCAATTGTGCTCTGATAGAGGTGGGATCCTTGAATTCTTTAAGTAACATACCTTGGTCACACATGCAAAATGCTGTTGGAACTTAGGACAAGCAGCATCTATGGAAATGAATGAACAGTCGAAGTTTAGGGCGGAGACCCTTTCATCAGGACTGGAAAGTAAGGCGGAAGACCCCGTAATAAAAAGCTGGTGAGTGGAGGGTAAAGCCAATGGGTGGTAAAGATAAAGAGCTGGAGAAGGAGGAATCTGATAGGAGAGGAGAGTGGACCATAAGAGAAAAGGAAGGAAAGGACCCAGGGAGAAGTGATAGGGCGGTGAGAAGAAGTAAAAGGCTAGGGTGGGGACGAAAATAAGAGGGGAGGGAGAGTGAAAAATATTTTTACTGGAAGGAAAGGTCAATACACCACCAGGTTTGAGGCTTACCCAGATGGAATATACAAGGGGTGATTGATAAGTTTGTGGCTTAAGTTAGAAGGAGTCAATTTTAGAAAACCTAATACATTTAATTTTCCTACATTTACACACTTAGTCCAGCAGTTGTGGAGCATACGGATCCCTTCTTTGTAGAAGTGGTCCACAGCAGGGGAGATTGATAATTCATGGCCTAAGGTAGAAGGAGATGAGTTAACTTCAAACTTTTTGCATTTTCACGCAAAGAGTTTAACTGCACGAGCATGTAATGAGAGCTGTATAATTCATCTCCTTCTACCTTGGGCCACAAACTTATCAATCACCCCTGCTGCAATAGCACAAGAGGACCAACATTTTGGAATGGGAATGGGAATTGGAATTAAAATGTTTGGTCACCAGAATGTTCTGCTTTTAGAGGGTGGAACAGGTACTTGATGAAGTAGTCCCCCAATTTACGATGGGTCTTAGCAATGTAGAGGAGGCCAATTTGGGAGCACCAGACACAATAGACGACCCCAGCAGATTTGCAGATGAAGTGTTGCCTGGAAGGACCTTTTGGAACCCTGAATGGAGGTGAGGGAGGAAGTGAATTGGCAAGTGTTGCACTGAGGGGTAAGTGCCTGGCGGGGGATTAGTGAGCAGGGGCAAATGGACCTTTTCCATTTTTGATGAAGAGCCAACAATCTGAAATATTAAGTCCATTTCTCTGTCACAGATGCCGCCTCACCTGCTATGTACTGAAACAGTTTATGCTTTTGTTTTGGGATTTTGGCTAGTTGAATTACATACAATACGCCATCTTACCATCACATTGTTTCAGATTCTTAAATCTAAAAATATTAACAGGAGGTAGTAAATTGGAGAGGTGCAATGTCTGATTCTCAAAAACCTAGATAAATCTCAAAGTAATAAATCTGAGATTTTTGTGTTGCTATTTCGTTGATTCTGTGTACAAATTATGACAAGGAAAGGAAACAACAAAGTTCAATTTTTCAGTCTCCTACACATTCTACACTGAAGAAAATCATCATTGTTGAAGCTCATCAGGATGCTATCTTTGCTTTATATTTTGTGTGCAGCATTGACTTTTGTTGCAATATCTTTCAAGACTTTTACACAGACTTTAGAAAACAACTGTCCAACTCAACATGTCTCAGACAACTGTTTCACATTTTCTATGACATGGAGGAAGCCAAATTGGCCTATCAAATGTACAGGCTGTTGGTTCTCAGAGGTATCTCATCAATCCTATTCTCCCACTTATTTTCCTGTGGTCTGCTCTCTCTCCTGTGCCCATCAGCTCCAGTCTGAATCTCTTGCACAAGGCGGAGTTTACAGAGGCCAGTTAACTAATGAATCAGCATGATCTAGGGATGTCAGAGGAAGCCGGACCACTAGGGCGCCCGCTTGGTCACGGAGAGAAAAATGCAAACTCCACACGCACAGCACTAGCAGTCAGAATCAAACCTCAAGCAATGGAGTTGTGAGGTATCAACACTACCTGCTGCAGCACCGTGCCACTCTATGTCCACACATGGCATGGTCTTCCCTCTAGCAGTGCCCTCCATAGTCATTTTAAATACTCACCAGGTAAAGACATGAAACAAAATAATGGCAGAAACACTCAATGGATCAGAGAACATGTAAGGAGTGAGACCCCAACAGAACTGTAAAAGCTGAAAGAAAAGGACATCCATGTGGTAGTATATAGGAGTACAAACCAGCGTTTAAAGCTACCACATATGGACAATTTGGCTGCCACTCTATGCCTTTACCTCCCTTTCAAATAAATCATGCTATCTTATTTACTGTGTATACCTTGTTCCCACATCCTTCCTACACTCATCAATTCAGTCTAATCTTGGAATCATACAGCACAGAAGTGAGCCCTTTGGCCTACCATCACCATGGTGAAGATTTTTACAATCTATGCTAAATATTGATTTAGATTCTGCATCATCTCTGGAAATGAATTTCACAGACTCATAATTTTCTGTACAATGCTGTTCCTGCAGATTTCCACTCGCTTAGTCCGATAAAATCTCTTGCTCATGTGAACCTCAGAGTAAACAGTATACATGGCAATAATAAATACATATGTGCTTTCCTGTCACCTAATCTCATGAAAGCAACTAACTATATCAAAAAGTCTTTCTTCATTCTTGAACTTCCTCAATATTAAGTGATTTTTAACACAATATTGTTTTTATTGAGTAGGAAAATACGAAAGTGTCTTGAGCACACAAGTGACCTGCTACAGGTAGCAGTAACCAGATAATTAGCTTTATGATGATACTGACTATAGAAAATACATTGAATCGTTTCCCAGATTATTTCTTGAATGAAAGCATGGGATCATGAACACTCAGTTTAACATTTATCTGAGGAAAGATCCTTTACAGATCCTTAATTCTATCATACATAACAGTTGATTATCAAAAGGCTTCTGAAACTACGAGGAGAGTGCTTTCAAATGAATCAAGCTGACATGATTAAAATGAAATTATTGCATTTTAAAAAGATAAATGTTTTACATTCTAATCTGTCCATCTGTCCCATTTCATTATCTTTATGGATTTTAAAGCCAGCAGCTACAAATAGCATCAAAACAATAGCTCAGTACTCCATGCACATTTTATTTCACAAGCCTAAAACTACTATAGTTTCCAATTTTTAAAACTAAGAGATTTTAAGCAAAAAGTAAACTGAACAGGTTTCTGTTTATAGAGCAAGTACCATATGAATTTGTTAAAAATCAGTTTGATGAGGAAAGTGAGGAAGTCATTAAAATCATTAATAGGAGAGATAAAGATGTATAAAAAATACATGTGAAACAACCTGGTTCATTTTTAAGATGACAGGAATAAAAAGTGGAGAATTTGCATTAATTTTGAGTGAGACTTTCATTAAGTCTGCAAAACCGTGAACAGTTTCAGTTACTATAATTACACATTTATTAGAGTGATGCTGGAACTGAGAAGCTTTGCTGACAGGAAAGATTTAACTGTGCACTTTTCCCTCAAAGGAAAAGGTGGAGATGTGGCCTAATTCATGATATTTTAGTGGGAAAAAGGGGGTAAAATTTGATGGTACTGGAAAACAAGTGTGGGAATTTCCTTCCCCTTAAAACACACACCCTATGTGATAGATTTGCATGTGTTGTACCTTTCTGTTAATACCAATTCAGCCATTGAATAGCAGCTTACTGTTGTTGCTTTTTCTGTGTTACAGTCACTCAGCTTGACTCTCATGGGAGGTCAAAAGGAATACAGCTTAGGCAGCAGCATCGCTGATCTGTGCAGAACAACCTTTCAACACAGCTATCAGGAACAAGCTCTTTAACCCCAAATGATAAGAAAGCAACTGCAAGTACTCAATACCTATTGGCATTTTCCATAGTCACAACATCGGCCCCCTCAATTGAAACCCTGACTTAAATTAACTGGTGAGTTTCAGGAAGACTGGGAATTTAATGGAATCAAGTTTCAAACACAAAATCCAAGCTAATTTCACTGTAGTGAACCAAGTAACATACCAACTTCGAGAGTTGCCTCTCCCGAGGTGGGATGCTTTCTCACAGCTTTCCTGCTGCAATTAAATGAAGATGGCAACCAGCTTCCTGACCATTCTCAATTTCTTGGCTTTAATGTCTGGCCTACACTCACATTCTTGTTAACATTAAAATCTCCACTCAAGAAAGAGATGAAAGAAAATATGAAAGGCGTTAAAGAGATAATGTCATAGAGTGATAGCAGTATGAAAATAACCCTATCACCCTATCTATGACAACCATCAAAAACATCTACACCAGTCTTACTAATCTCATGCAGGGCTCTCAGTACCAGTAACTGTGGTGTTAACTGTTCAGGCTAACAAAATGGCTTCTCTCTATTGTTATAATGAAATGGCTTCTCTGTAGTGTTACTTAATGCTGTAATGGGTTTCTGTGTCTGGAATGTGATGTACCATCAATAACTCACACTGAGACGTAAGGCGAGATATCGGCTTTTATTGACTGGAAGAAGGAACCAGGAGTGAGTGTCCATCATACTATGTCCTGGAGACTGAGGCCGAGCGTCAGGCCTCAGATTGCCTTTATACAGGGGCCTGTGGGAGGAGCCATAGGAGCAGTCAGCAGGGGGCGTGTCCAGACAGGCACATAGTTCACCACAGAATGTTTGCGTTATAACTGAAAGTTTGAGTAGGCGGGCTGGTGATGTTGTTAGAACTGTCGGGCGCAATTACCTCGAAGTGACTGCTGCCAGTTCTGGGTAAGTGTGGGAAAATGCGTGTGGTTCGACTGGAAGTCAAAAGCCGCAGCTGGGGGGCTTATCATATCTGTGGCAGGAGACTGGTGGAAAGTCTTTAGGGTATCCCTTTTGCCCAGGAGGGGCAGATAAATTGCTTGTGGTGCCAAGGGGGTCTGTCAAGGGGATCAATTGTTCCGTTGATTCGAGAGGTGTCGGGAAACTTAGAGGAGGCCCAGTGGGGGAAGGGCTTGGGGTCTCTGGGGGAGCACGTTCCCAGCAATGTACCAAGGAACTCCCGAAAGGAACAGACTCTATTCCTGAAGGCTTAGAGGGGCCACGCGCACAGGTGTTGTTACGGATGGATGGAAGTCAAGTTAAAGCCATCCTCGGCACCGGGGCGTCAGTTAAGTTGCTGTACAGTTTGTTTTATAACCGTTATTGGAAGCATTTACCCTTGACGACATTGAGGACACTGGAGATTCAGGGTACCAGTGCCGTAGATTATCCAGACGACGGTTATTAGTCAGTGAAAATGGAGTTCTTAGAGGCAAATGTGGAGGAGACTGAGGTTCATGAATCATTAATGCTGATGTGTCCGGACCCTGTTGAGACGGGCAGCGTTTCGGTTCTGGAGAGAACCAATATCCTGCTGGTGCGCTTGGGGGCCTGCTCGGAGGAGGCGGGTGAGCGCTGTTTGGAGGCATTGTCGATGCACCCAGAGTTTCGAGCTGCTTGTGCGGACGTGTGTAGCAGCATTGGGCCGATACCGAATTCAAACAAGAGCCAGTGGTGGTACGGCCTGGGGGAAGTATCTGAGGGTGAGACCCTCTTAGTGGACGCTGCGAAATACCACGAGGGAGGGGAGTTG
Organism: Hypanus sabinus; assembly: GCF_030144855.1. Taxonomy (NCBI): domain Eukaryota; kingdom Metazoa; phylum Chordata; class Chondrichthyes; order Myliobatiformes; family Dasyatidae; genus Hypanus; species Hypanus sabinus. The sequence continues at coordinate 63,294,087 of NC_082707.1, read as the reverse complement.
ACTGCTGAAGACACCTCGGAGGGAGAGAGGTTGCGGCGACTGGCCCCTACAGCCGTGGAAGATGTAGGCAGCGTGTGTGTGGATTATAGTGCGTTGAAGAGGCGCACTGTCAGTGACCAGAATATGGCCCTGAGGGCTGAAGAGGCGATGGCCTATCTGAGTGGTGTGAAGTGGTTTAAGGTGCTGGATCTGAGGAGTGGATGTTGCCAGATCCCGATGAGTGGGGCTGACAAGGAGAAGACGGCCGTTATAAATTCCCTAGGAGTCTTCGGGTCCGAAAAGATGCCACAGGGCATATCTGGAGCCCTTGCAACCTTCCTGCAGGGCAGGTGGAAGACCAGATGTGGAGGCGTTTGGAGTTTTGGTGTATGTGGATGATCTCTTGGTATTTGGATTTGCCTCAGGAGAATATGAAGTGAGGTCATTGCAGGAGCAGCTGAGAACTACCGAGTTAAAGTGTTTTCTGGACACGTGCCAGGGCTGGCGAAGGTCGCAGCTCGTGAGTGACTGTCTCTACGGAATCAAGTTTGAAATGAAGACAGAGAGACTGGAGAAAGTGATCTGGAACCATTCGGAAGACTTACAAGTTGGAGAGAATGAAGAAAGTTGTCTGACTGAGGGCAATAGTAAACTGGAGAACCTGGAGAGGGGAGTTTGCGGAGGTGAAGAAATTACAGACAAATCTCAGAAGAGAGAAGCGGAAGCTTGAAGGGAACCTGAAGATGACCATCGACAGTTCAAATGAAGTGCAAAACCTGAAAGTTGATCTGGAAGTCATGAGGAAGAAAAAGCTGGAGAGAAGTGCAGTGAATACTGAACAGGAGGCTGAAGAGACTGCAGGAGCAGTGCAGGCCATGTGTTTCCATTTGCAGAAGATCAAACAGCAGCTACCGATCACAGAAATGAGGAAGAATACAGATTCGATGGATGATGTGCTGGATGTGTGGTACATGCTGCCTTTTGCTGACTTTCCCTCGATTGAGGAAGAGACCTTTGGCCCTTTTCCCATTGAGTCAGGTGTAGCGGGGAGGGTTAGCTGTGTGCTGTGTGGGGCATGGGTGAAAGGTTGAGAGAGGAGTTGGTAGTGGGCCCAAGGTATCCCCAGTTGTGTCCGAGCCTGAAGGGTTTAGGTGAGGGGGTACGGAGGCCTCAGAAGGGTTAGGGAACTCCCAGATAGTTGGCCTAAGTAGCGCCTGAGGAACAGGGCGTGATGGTTACTGTGTGGGGAGGGGATGTCACTGTTTGTGCTTGGGTTACGGTGTGTTGGCAGGAAAGGTGGCGAGTTATTTAATAGTCATGAGGATATGACTTTTATTTGGTGGGGGGAGAGTGTAAAGGGGGTTTCTTCTTTTTTCTTTGTTACAGTTGGGAAAGGGTTTCTTTGTTTTGTTAAAAGCAGGAATGTTTCTTTGTTGCGAGAGAGTGCTGGAAGCTTGTTTGGGTTAAAATTTACTGATAACGAGAATTGTATTCCTTTGTAAACCAAATGGGGATTAATGTTCTTTCTTCTGAGTCTGTAAGCTTTTGTTGACGGGCTTTTGGGCAGATCGGCGCGAGGGGGTAGAGAGAGAGGACGCAATGCTGTAAGCTGGGCGAGGAACGGACCCCAAGCCAGGAGGTACGCCGAGGAGGGGGGATGAAGCTAGATGTGCTTGGTTGACCACTCAGAGGGTCCTGAGCTGCGAGTCGAGGAGTTCGGAGGGGATCGAATGGTGGCCAGAAGACTTCAGTAATTGAGCTCCAACGGTTGTGCACGAAGTGGTTTGGACTTTGATAAGTTTGGCGCCTTTTCTTTATTTTTTTCTCTTCATATATACTGTATCGTTATTAATCACTTAGTTATAGTAGCCTTTATAAATTGTACTCATTTAATCGCTTATGGTGTACTGCCTGTTTTTGGGCGAGGCGGGGACATCACACAGCATCCACACCAGCTGATTACCCAGTTTGGCGGGGCCGAAGGCTGCTCCCCCTAGACGAGAATGAGCTGAGCGAGCCTGAGGCGACCCAGGGGGTTACACTAACATTGTATTTGCCTTCCTCACCACCAACTCAACCTGCAAGTTAACCTTTGAGGTGTTCTGCACAAGGACTGCTTGTTGCAATGAGCGGAGGAAGCGAACCCAAGTGCAGGACACAAGCACGGAGACTGAGTTCAGATGCTTACATGGGCATAAACACTGAACAGCAAACAGGAGGGATCTTGACACGGAGCCTTGGCTCAAAGCAATGGAGTCTCATAGGTAAACCTTGAAATGGAGCTAAACTTTGAAAAAACAGTTCTAAGTGGTTGGGAACGTAGTTATCTCACAGGAAAAAGACCAATGAACTGGCGACTAGTGGTTATGATGCCAGGGTTCTTAAACTGCAGCCTTTAATGGAAACCAGGTGTGTTGTCATCAAAGCGAATTAGCAGTAAATGGGAAATTAACAGTCGGAACCATGGCACAATCAATGGAAATTAGGATCAAGTTAGGGAATAAACAATTCAGACCATGACAGTACCTCTCCACCAACGGGAGTCTCCTGGTGATCCACCAGGCTTGTCCGGATTGTCCTGATGGAAAGCCCAGATGAGGGAAGGGTCCAAGATGAAGGAGCGGGGAATCCAGGAACATTTCTCCAGGCCGTATCCCTCCCAATCAACCAAGTATTGGAGGCTCCTGCCTCAGCGGCACACATCCAGTAATCGCGGACGGTGTACGCCGGGTGGTTGTCAATGACCCAGGTGGGTGGAGGGGGTTCAGCCGGAGGGTACAATGGGCTGACAGATACCGGCTTCAATTGGGAAATGTGGAATGTAGGATGGATGTGCATAGATTTGAGCAGTTTGAGTAGGACTGCCGAGGGGTTAATAATACTCTCAATCCCGAATAGTCCCTGGAAGAGGGTGGTGAGTTTCTTGGACTCGTCTTTGAAGGGGATGTCTTTAGAAGAGAGCCAAACCTCCTGCCGAGGCTGATAATCAAGTGCAGGAATCTGATGGCGATTGGCAATCCTCCGGTTGCGGTCAGCTGAGACAAGCAGGGCCGCGCGAGTGTCTTTCCAGATGTTGCGGCACCGGCGGAGATGGGCCTGAACAGAAGGGACAGCAAGGTCCTCTACATGAGTGGAGAACAGGGGTTGGTAACTGAGGGAGCATTCAAAGGGAGACCTTCCGGTAGTGGTGCTGATCCATTGTGGCCAGTTCGTTCTGTTGCAATGAGCGGAGGAAGCGAACCCAAGTGCAGGACACAGGCACAGAGATTGAGTTTGGATGCTTACATGGGCGTAAATACCGAACAGCAAACAGGAGGGATCTTGACACGGAGCCCTGACACAGAGCCTTGACATGGAGTCTTGACTCAGAGAAACAGAGTCTCATAGGTAAACCTTGAAACTGGAGATAAACTTAGAACAAACAGTTTTAAGCAGTTGGGAATGTAGTTATCTCACAGGAAAAAGACCAACGAACTGGCGACTAGTGGTTGTGATGCCAGGGTCCTTATGCTGCACTTCTTGATGGAAACCAGGTGTGCTGTCATCAAAGTGAATTAGAAGCAACTGGGAAATTAACAGTGGGAACCATGGCACGATTAACGGAAATTAGGAGCAAGATAGGGAATAAATGATCGAGACTATGACACTCCCAAGCCCCTTTGCATCTCAGATTTTTGAATTTTCTCTCAGTTTAGAAAATAGTCTGCACCTTTATTTCCACTACCAAAGTGCATGACCATGCATTTTTCAACACTGTATTTCATTTGCTACTCTCTTGCCCATTCTCTTTATCTGTCTAAGTCCTTCTGCAGCCTACCCATTTCCTCAAAACTACCTGCCCCTCCACCAATCTTCATATCATCTGCAAACTTAGCAACAAAGCCATCTATTCCATCATCAAATTCATTGATATACAGCATAAAAAGAAGTGGTCCCAACACCAACCCTTGCAGAACACCACTAGTCACTGGCAGCCAATCAGAAAAGGATCTTTTTATTCCCACTCACCGCTCTTTACTGATCAGCCAATCCTCTAACCATGCTAGTAACTTTCCATGGGCTTCTAACTTGGTAAGCAGCTTCATGTGTGGCACCGTGTCAAAAAGGCCTTCTGAAAGTCCAAATATACAACATCCACTGCATCCCCTTTATTTATCCTTTGTGTAATCTCCTCACAGAATTCCGACAGGTTGAGTCACCAAGTACTCCATCACCTCATCCTTAATAATTGACTCTAACATCTTCCCAACCACTGAAGTCAGGCAAATTAGTCTATAATTTCCTTTCTGCTGCCTTCCTCCTTTCTTAAAGAGTGGAGTGACATTTGCAATTTTCCAGTCCTCTGGTACCATGCCAGAGTTCAATGATTTTTGACAGATCATTACTAATGCCTCCACAATTCCTACTGCTACCCCTTTCAGAACCCTAGGGTGCAGTTCATCTGGTCTGGGTGACTAATGTACAAGGGTACTTTCAGCTTTTTGAGCACTTTCTCCCTTGTAATAGTAACTGCACCCATTTCTCGTCCTTCACACACAACAACATCAGGCATACTGCTAGTGTCCTCCACAGTGAAGACTGATGCAAAATACTCCTCTCCGTGGCCCCCAATATTACTTCTCCAGCCTCATTTTCTAGTGGTCCTATATCCACTCTCATCTCTTTTATTTTTTATATACTTGTAAAAGCTCTTATTATCCACTTTGATATTGTTTGCTAGCTTGCTTTCATATTTCATCTTTTCCCTGTGAATGATTTTGTTAGTTGCGCTCTGTAGGGTTTTAAAAGCATCCCAATCCTCAGTCTTCCACTAATTTGTTGTACGACCTCTCTTTTGCTTTTACATTAGCTTTGACAACCCTGTCAGCCACGATTGTACTATTTTGCCATTTGAGTATCTCTTCAGTTTTGGAATGCATATGTCCTGCATCTTTCTTATTTTTCCCTGAAACTCACGCCATTGCTGCGCTGCTGACATCCTTCCAATTTACTTTGGTCAACTCCTTTCTCATTACCACTGTAATTCCCTTTACTCCATTGAAATACTGCTACTTCGTTTTCTCCCTATCAAATTTCAAGTTGAATATTGTGATCACTGTCTCCTAAGGGCTCTGTTACCTTAAGCTTCCTAATTACAGAGCATCTGTGGCAGCTGCAATTACCAGCCGCACCATCAGCCGGGCATATTAAAGTGTCCTATAGCCGGCCATCCTGATAACCTGGCAAACGACTGAGCTGTTGCATTACCCCAGCCTAAGTAGATGGGGCTGGTTAATTGGATTGTGCCATTCTGCCACAGCCAGAGGGGTGTTCTCTGGAGCTCCTTCATTTGTGCTGTGTCTTTTTAAGGAGAGGAATGTTTTCTTTCCCCTGCAATTTACTATGGACTGGCCAGCAACAAATATAAACCTGCAGTCAGGACATGAGGGGTGTCTCTTGGTTTGAGGAGTATTTACTAGGTTGTTGTAACTGTTTTGTTAGCTGATTCAAGTTTAGACACAAGAATAGTTCTGTTGAGTTTGTAAAACATTTTGGGTAAATAAAACCCCTATTTTTTTCATCTTTACCTGCTCTCCTAGTTTTACGCTTATTCTGGTCCTTCACAACACCCAATCCAGTATAGCTGACCCCCTAGCAGGCTCAATGACAAACTGCTCCAAAAATCCATCTCATAGGCATTCAACAAACTCTCTGCCTTGAGATCCATTACCAACCTGATTTTCCCAATTGATCTGCATGTTAAAATCTCCCATGACAATTGTAACATTGTCCTTTTGACACACCTTTTCTATTTCTTGTTGTAATCTGTCATCCACCTCCCAGCCGCTGTTGGAAAGCCTGTATATAAGTGCCAACAGGGTCCTTTTACCCTTGCAGTTTCCTAATTCAACCCACAAGAATTCAAAATCATCCAATCCTATGTCACATCTTTCTACTGATTTGATGCCATTCTTTACCAGTAAAGCCACACCACCCCCTCTCCCTACCTTCCTATCCCTCCGATACAACGTGTAACCTTGAACATTCAGCTCCCAATTAAACCGTCCTTCAACCACAATTCAGTGATGGCCACAACCTCATACCTAGCAGTCTAATAGTACAACAAGATCATCAGCCTTATTTCTTATACTAAGTGCATTTAGATACAAACCTTGTTGTTTAGATACAACATCAAAGGATATCTGTATTTGCTATCCTTTCTGATTCTGCGTCCCTAATGATTTGATACTCAGCCTGTTGGCTGCAACTAAGTCCCATCACCTGCCTACCCTTCCTGACAATCTGACTGTCTGCTATCTTTACTTTTTTACCATCTGTCCTATCCTGAGTCCCTTCACTACACTTCCCACCCGTGCCAAATTTATTTAAAACATAACAGCTCTAACAAACCTGCCCATGAAAATATCAGTCCCCTTCGGGTTCAGGTGCAACCTGTCACTTTTAAACAGGTCATTCCTCCCCCAGAATAGATCCCAATTATTGAAGAACCTGAAGCCTTGCCCCATGCCCCAGCTTCTCAGCCGTACAGTCGTCTGCCAAATCATCCTGTTTCTACCCTCACTGGCGCGTGACACAGGCAGCAATCCAGAAGCTACTATCTGGGAGGTCCTGCTTCTCAGCTTTTTACCAAGCTCTATAACTTTCTTTTCAGAACCTTATTACTTGTTCTTCCTATGTCATTGGTACCAATTTGTACCAAAACATCTGGCTGCTCCCCCTCCCTAACCAAAGTGTTGTGGATGCGATCTGAGGTGCCCTGACCTGGGCAGCAGGAAGACAACATACCATTCGGGTGTCCCGTTTGTTCCCCTGACTATTGAGTCCCCTATGACTACCACTCCCCTCTTCTCCCTCTTTCCCTTCTGCACCATGGACCCAAGCTCAGTGCCAGTAACCCAGTCACCATGGCATTCCTGAGGGAGATCATCCCCCACAACAGAATCCAAAATGGTATACTTATTTTTGAGGGGAATGGTCACAGCGGTTGCTCTACGCTAACTGCCTATAAACATTTCAATTTCTCCTGACAGTCACCCAGCTACTCGCCTCCTGCAACTTCAGGGTGACTATTTCCCTGTAACTCTGATCAATTATCTCCTCACTCTCCCGTACAAGCTGAAGGTCATCTAGCTGCTGCTCCAGATCCCTAATATGGTCTTTAAGGGTCTGCAGCCAGATACAATTCACACAGATATATATAGTTCCCTGGGAAACTCTGGGTCTCCCAGGACTCTATTACATACGGCATGAAGAACACACAAGGTACTACATTTACTACACTAGGTACAGTAAGAGAGAAAAAAGAGGGACCTTAACAGAAACTTGGCCAAGGCCTGACACTCCTACTCTCCCTACTGGCCCACTTGACTCTTCTGTACTTTTAAACAAGTGTCGCTGACCTGCGAGAAAACTCGCTGCTGTGCCCAGCTCCTGCCGCTGATTGGGCTGTCGGACAGATATTGAGCTGTGGTTAGAGCCCAAGCACAGCGTTACTTGCTGAATGAGTGCACAGCTTCTGAAACTGCTGCTCCTTGTGCCCCATCAAGAACCTTCTGCGTCACGTATCATAAAGTGCGTGGTTCCCAAAATGGTCTCATCAGCAATCTCAGAAGGCAGAACCTCAGACGAAGCAGGATATCTGCAATTCTGCGGAAATGCCTAATAAGAGGAAGGTGGTTGAGGAGAGTTATTTGTAAACACTATAAGTTGCTGATAACTGGTTGTCCTGTGCTGCCTCTTCTCACCCTTAACTCAGTGAGGTGAATGATGGCTTGCAATACCTTCCTGTTTACCTTTTCTAGAAGACATTAACAAATACAAACAGCTTATGCTAATATGGTGAATGAATAAAATATAACCTGAGGGCATGGGTTCATATGCAAAACTTTAAAACTGAACACAATGCCAAGATAAAGCCGAAGTAATAGTTGATGCTTTCCCACAAAGGAAGCTCGATAAATCTTTTATAAGAAGATGTACTTCTATAGCCCAAATAACTAAAGGGAAGTAAATTAGCTGACTTGTATAAACCTGAAGAAATGAAAGCTTATCCTCAAAATTTGACGTGAAAGTGCTTAATCCAAAACTATTTTGTTATGTGGATTACACAATATTCACGGTGGTGCAGAAATCTGGTCAATAAAATGTCAGCAAATGATATTACGCCTATTAAATAAATAATATGAGGTAAATGCTCATCAGATTTAAAACTGGGATGATTGATTTGTTCCTGTGAAACAGAGTGGGGGCGTAGAAGAGACAATTGGATTTTGACCAAATGCCAGCTGGATCGTATTTGCAGACACATTAACTCAGTACTTCCCTGATGTTTGACACGCGATATTACGTGTCATCTAAAGAATGATGAAAGGATCTTATGTACAATTTTTCAAACATATGTGTGTGCCAATGTGCCCTACAGGCAATTAAGTACTTAATTGGTCTGTTGGTTAATCAGAGCAACTGCTTATTTGGGACAACTCTTAAAGAATAAACTAATCAGGAAAATAGCCAGAATTCCAATCATTTATTTGGGACACCATGCTGCTTAACTGGGACAGGAGATTTGCAGAACAGTTTCTAACTAGCATCTGTCACCCACGCTTGTGAGGCCGTTAGACGCTACACCATGTTTAGAATGAACAGCTTTTAAATAGCGTCAGTCATGTGTGTTTATGTTCAAAAAGCAGTGATTTTTGTCACTGATAGTTGGCTAGAAATAAGCAGTAAGAAAATTCAAAACTGTTTTGCTCACTGTGGTTTCTAGCATTCAGGCTTGGGGATGCCAGAAACAGCCGGGAGTGAAAAATGAAACGATTTCACTACTTCAACAAGTTAGGGACTATGAAGAATTTGAAGATATTGACAGTCATCTTAAATGTTACAATGAAAATGAGGGTTTGGAGTATGCAATAATTGATAGCACTGTATGAGGGCAGTCTATTATCTGTTCTATGTGGCTGTGCTGATTTATTTCATTGAGTACACTGGCTGAATTCATCCGTCGATAACTATTAGGAACTAGCACACACCTTTATAGTTCTGTAGTACTATTAGTGTTCAAATTTGTATGTATTTCTTTTACACACATAATTTGTTACTCAGTTTGTCTTTTTTATAACTTTTAAACTATTTCCATGATTCTTCAGCTAATTGTGTCAAAAGGTACTGGTCCCAATGTGTGCCAATTAACTGGAATGCACTGTATAGTTGAAGTGTAGATACATTTGCAATGGTGGTGGATCACCACATGTTTTATTTATTTTGACAGCTGCATGACTCCTGAGTTACTTCTGCTAAACCAAGCTCGTCAAAATCATTGTGTCTTAAGGTGACAGGTCAAAGAAGAGCAGTTTCCTGTTTCTCTGGCTGTTCTGAAATAAAATAAATTTCCACCCACAACTATAAATACAAGATACTCAGTCTGAGCCTACGTGTTGATGATAATATGGCAGGAAGAGGTATTACCAGCCACTCAACAGCTCTTCCAATATCCAACATAATTGTTGGTCCAGAATGGGAAAGAGAACCAGTAGAGAACCAGGCAGAACACAGCAATGGTTTTCTGGCCCTGTTTTACTTGGAGCTGTCAAAGCTCCCCTCAAACTCATTATCCTTTGAAGTGGTCCTCCCACTTTTCCGTTCAATTAGTCATTGAGTCAAAGAGTCATAGAGAAAGACACCACAGAAATATGCCTTTTGGCCTATCTAATCCATGCTGAAAGCATTTGGATGCCTACTCCCCTCAACCTGCACTGGGACCGTTGCCCTCCATACCCCTAGCATCCATGTAGTTATTCAAACTTTGCTTAAACTTTGAATTCAAACTCACATGCACCACTTGTACTGGCTGTGCATTCCACCCTCTGCTGACCTTCTGAGTGAAGAAGATTCCCCCTATGCTGACCTTCTGAGTGAAGAAGATTCCCCCTATGCTTCCCTTAACCTTTTCACCTTTCACCCTTAACCCATGACCTCTAGCTGTAGTCCCATCCACCTCAGTGGAAAAACCCTGCTTGCATTTACTCTGTTGATACTTCTCATAATTTTGTATTCCTCTGTCAAATCTCCTCCCAGTCTTCTACATTCTAAGGAATAAAGTCCTAACCTAATTCAATCTTTCCTTATAACTCAGGTCCTACAGACCCACAACATCCTTATAAATTCTCTCTGTACTCTTTCAATCTTACTTACATCTTTCCTGTAGGTAGGTGACCTAAACTACACACAATACTCCAAATTTAGCCTCACCAATATCTTATACAACTTCAACATAACATCCTATCTCCTGTACTCAATACATTGATTTATGAAGGCCAATGTGCCAAACACTTTCTTTACAACTGTCTACCTGTGCTGCCACTTTCAACAAATTATGGACTTGTATTCCCAAATCCCTTTGTTCTACCGTACTCCTCAGTGCCCTACCATTCTCTTTGTAAGACCTACCCTTTTTGGTCCTACTGAAGTGCAACATGTCACACTTGTCTGCATTAAATTCCATCTGCCATTTTCCAGCCCACTTATCCAGCTGCTCCAGATCCCTCTACAAGCCAGGATAGCTTTTCTCACTGTCCACTACACACCCCAGTCTTGGTCCCATCTACAGATTTGCTGATCCAGTTAACTGTATATAGATGACAAACAACAACCGTCTCTGCAGCACACCACTAGTCACAGGCCTCCAGAAGGAGAGGCAACCATCTGCAACTACTCCCTGGTTTCTCACACAAAGCCAATGTCTCTTCCAATTTACTACTTGATCTTGAATGCCAAGCAACTGAACCTTCTTGACCAACTTCCCATGCAGGATTTTGTCAAATGCCTTGTTAAAGTCCATATAGACAACATCCATTGCCTTGTCTTCATCCACTTTCCTAGTAACTTCCTCGAAAAACTCTATAAGATTATTTAGACATGACATACCATGCACTAAGCTATGTTGGCTTTCCTTAATCTGTTCATGTCTATCCAAATACTTATATATTTGGTCCCTTAGAATACCTCCCAATAACTTTCCCACTACTGATGTCAGACCCACCAGCCTATAATTTTCTGGTTTATGTTTAGAGATTTTCTTAAGTAGCGAAACAACATTGACTATTCTCCAATCCTCTGGTGCCTCTCCTGTTACTAAGGATGATTTAAATTCAGCAATTCAGACCCTGGAGATTTATCCATCCTGATTCACCCTGTTTCAAGTCAAACCAAGAAAAGTTTTAGTGATAACTCTGTCTGGTGGTCAGTGATACCTGCCTAGTGGTCAACAGTGACAGTAGCCAGCAAAGCCAAAGAAGACACAGCTGGTGAGGAACAGCTCTGAGGGCACCATCCAAGGGCACAGAGATGGCGTTGTACCATCTAAGGTGAGAGAGCAACCTCAGTGAAGAGCAGAGAACAATGGATGCCAGGAGCCCAGCAAAGACACCTGTGACCACTCTACGTGTAGAGATAGTGTTGGGATTTGGGACAGATAGCTCCTGTTAAATATTCCATAATGAACTGTACTTGATAGATAGGGCACCTGGTTGATAGGTAGTACAACAGCAACCTCTTGCTCAACATCAGCAAAACCAAAGGAATGATTGTTGACTTCGGGAAGGGGAGCAAAGGTTAACATGTGCCAATCTACATTGGGGGTCGATGCTGGAGGGAGTCAGTAGCTTTAATTTCCTGGGTACTAAAAAAAAGATCAGCCATGATTGAATGGCAGAGTGGACTCGATGGGCCAAATGGCCTAATTCTGCTTCTATGTCTTATGGTCTTATATCAGATTAACTTTGCTGGGCTTAGCATTTAGATGCAATTACAAGGAAGGTGCATCATTGTTATTACTTTCTTCAGGAATTAAGGAGATAAGACTTGTCACTGACACACGAACAAACTTCTACAGATTTACTGTTGAAGGTAAACACAAAATACTCTGCAGATGCTGGAGTCAAAGCAACACGTACAATACGCTGGAGGAACTCAGCAGGTCGGGCAGCATCCGTGGAAACAAGCAGTCAACGTTTTGGGCCGAGACTCTTCATCAGGACTTAAGGACTGCCCCCTCCCTTTTCAATCCTGACAAAGGGTCTCGGCCTGAAACTTTGACTGTTCGTTTCCACGGATGCTGCCCGACTTGCTGAGTTCCTCCAGATTGTTGGACTGTTGAAGGTATCCTGACAGGTTGCATAATGGTCTGGTATGGTAATTCAAATGCATAAGAACATGAGAAACCGCAGAGAGTAGTAAACTCAGCCTAGTACATCATGGACACATCCCTCCCAAACATTACTGCAGGTGCTGCCCCAGGAAGTCAACATCTATTATCAAAGATCCACACCATCTAGTCCATAACATCTTTTGGCAATTACCATCAGGCTGACGTTATAGAAGCCTGAAGTGCCGCATCACTAGGTTCAAGAACAGATACTGTAGCGGTGTGCTACACGCAGCGCTAAAATAACGACTCGGAGTCGGTAAACTGCAATTAAAGAAGATTTTATTCGAACTTCACAGCCTTGCTTTAAAGTCTCCCTCATCCCGCCCTCCCCGGGCGGACGCTGTAAGGGGCACGTACTCACAAACCCCCGCAGGCTTTCCCTTCGTTGGTGAAGCAGACCTGGCCTTTGTGCCGGCGCGCTGGCTATTTGTGAAACGGTTCGAGTGCTCTAGGAAGTGGGTCGCCTCAATACTTCCTTTATTCAGTTTTGAACCAACTGGCACAACTGTGTAGTAACACAGCAACAACTTCAATCACTTTGCATTAAAATGTTCTTCTAACTGTGTCCTTTCTTATAAAAATTGTATAATTTATGCTTTGCATGCGAATCCTGCTTATACAATGGCCATAATGCTGTTGCAAGTATGGTTTTCACTGCACCTATCCAGACATGTACTTGTGAATGGGACAATAAACTTGACTTTGACTTAAATTTTGAATAAAGCTGCATTTGCACAGGGATCTGACTTGCGTCCTTTGTTTAACTTGAAGGTATAAAGCCTCTGGTAAAACAAACTTAAAGAGATATTGGTTGAAGTGGTCAGAAAGTAAAAGGGCAACAGTTCTAACCGTAATGTACTTTTGCTGCCCTCATGTATCTACATATATATTGTATCTGTGTGAAATGGTCTCTTTGCTTATTGTAGTAAATTTCATTCTTTTAAGAATGATCGTAATTGATTCTTCAGACGAAAATGTAAAACATTGGTGATAATGGAAAAATGTGTTAAAATTTAAGCTATTTAATATAAAAATTAGAAATGGATTTGTCACATCAGGTGATTTCTTATTATGCTATGAATATTTTGTCAGTACTCACAATGTTTTTCATTTAGTAACTGAAAGTTGTTAATTTCTACATCAAATATCCTCTGAAAACCAGTTTTCAGCTTTTTCTGAATGTATTCATAACTGATATAATACAAGGTACACTTAAATAATATTTGCAAAATAATAACTGAAATGCATAATGCAAATGGCCTTTTCCACCATTTTGAATTGTCTTTTCATTTGTATGTATTGAATTTTCAGTTGGAAACATTTGGTATTTGTATAAGAATGCATTCATTTCTCCGATTTTGAATTAAGTTTTCTTTTGGAATTTTGTGACATAGTTCTAACGTTAAAAACAAAAATTAGATATAGGGCATTTTGATAGAAAGCACTAATCCATAATTTAAGTGCTTTTGTCAATAATCTAAACACTCATTGGTTGAATGCCTGGACAACAATCCAAACATCTGCTGTTGTAGATATGAAATTTAAACTCAGTTAATAATCCAGTCTTCAACAAAATAGTAATTAAATAATTATAACCATAACCATCTACCTAACTAATGTCTTTCAGTTAGGAAAACCTCCATCATTACTGATGCACCATCAATAACTCTCGGAGACAGGAGGTGAACGATAGGCTTTTATTAGCTGCAAGAGACGATGATTAACAGCAAGAGACTACCACACAACATCCTGGAGATTGAGTGGGGAGCAGTGCCTCCAATCACCTTTAAACAGAGGTCTGTGGGAGGAGCCACAGGAGCAGTCAGCAGGGGGCGTGTCCAGACAGGTATATGTAGTTCACCACATTAACCCCCCCCCCCCCTCCGCTTTGTTTTAAAAGAGAGTCCCCATGGGGCGAAGTTTCTTACAAGTATATTTACAGGTTAAGTCTATCAGGTGGTCGAATCTGTCGCTGCGATCTACGTAGCACCAGTGGTGATTGCACAGGTGCTGGTGGTGATTGCACCGGAGACGGTGGTTGTGCTGGTCTGGCCTAACTGGAGGTGTCAGCCCACTAGGCGTAAGTGATCCCTCATGCGTGTGCGAGGCGCCTGGTATATGCGCGTACGAGACCCCCGGTATAGGAGTGTCATGAGGAGTCTGTGTAGGGCTTGGTGTGCATGGTGTCTCGTGGGTATACACCTTGGTGGGTACAGGGTTCATAGTCACCATGGAGTGTTCGGGGTAGGGGTCTGGTGCTCCTGCGGGCGCTGGGTCGCAGACGGAGACCGTGTCCTCCCGCCCATCAGGTAAGACCACGTAAGCATACTGGGGGTTCGCATGAAGTAGGTGAACCCTCTCGACCAGCGGGGAGTATTTATTGCTCCTCGCATGTTTCCGGAGCAGCACTGGCCCTGGAGACGTCAGCCAAGCCGGTAGGGTGGTCCCAGTGGCAGACTTCCTGGGAAAAGAAAAGAGTCGCTCATGAGGGGTGGCATTGGTGGATGTACATAACAGGGAGCGGATGGAGTGGAGTGCCTCGGGGAGGACCTCCTGCCAGCGAGAGACCGGCAATCCCTTTGACTTAAGGGCTAAGAGTGTGGCCTTCCGAACAGTGGCATTCTCCCTCTCCACCTGTCCATTCCTCTGGAGATTATAGCTTGTGGTCCTACTAGTAGCAACACCCCTAGCCAGCAGGTACTGGCGCAGCTCGTCACTCATAAAGGAGGACCCTCTATCACTGTGGATATAGCAGGGATACCCGAACAGAGTGAAGAGCTGGTGCAGGGCTTTTATGAAGGAGGTGGCAGTGGTATCGGGGCAGGGGATGGCAAAGGGGAACCGCGAGTACTTGTCGATTATGTTGAGAAAGTAGACATTGCAGTCGGTGGAGGGAAGGGGGCCCATGCTGGCCCACGCTCCCCATGATAGGGCATCAGGGGGCTCATTGAGCCTTCCAGGCCGGTACAGGATATCATAGTTGTAGTTGAAGAGTTCCATTCTCCACCGCAAAATTTTATCATTTTTGATTTTGCCCAGGTGTTGGTTGCTAAACATGAACGCAACTGAGCGCTGGTCGGTCAGCAAGGTGAACCTTTTGCCAGCGAGATAGTGCCTCCAGTGCCTAATAGCTTCCACTATGGTCTGGGCTTCTTTCTCCACTGCGGAGTGCCGAATTTCAGGGCCTTGAAGGGTATGAGAGAAGAATGCTACCGAATCCTGCCTGATTGAGGGTAGCAGCCAGTGTGAAGTAGGAGGCGTCACTCTCTACTTGGAAGGGAATGGTCTCGTCCACCGCATGCATCGTTGCTTTGGCAATGTCCCCTTTAATGTGGCTGAAGGTCATGTGGGCCTTGGCAGAGAGGGGAAATGTGGTGGACTTGACCAGGAGGCAGGCCTTGTCTGTGTAGTTAGGGACCCATTGGGCGTAATAGGAAAAGAAGCCCAGGCACCGTTTGAGGGCTCTGAGGGTTGTGGGAAGAGGGAGTTCCAACAGAGGGCACATACGGTCGGGGTCAGGGCCAATGACCCCATTCTCCACGACATACCCAAGAATAGCAAGTCGGGTGGTTCCAAACACACACTTGTCCCTGTTATAGGTGAGGTTAAGGGCTTTGGTCACTTGGAAAAATCGTTGGAGGTTAGTGTCGTGATCCTGCCAGTTGTGACCGCAGATGGTGATGTTATCCAGATGTGTGAACATGGCCTTCAGTCGGCACTAGTCCACCATCTGGTTCATTTCCCTCTGGAAGACAGAGACATCATTTGTGACACCGAAGGGGACGCACAGGAAGTGATAGAGCCTGCCGCCCGCCTCGAAGGCGGTGTAGGGGCGGTCCTCTGGGCGGATGGGGAGCTGATGGCAAGCGGATTTTAGGTCTATTGTCGAGTACACCTTGTACTGAGCAATCTGGTTGACCATATCCACGATGCGGGGTAGGGGGTACGCGTCAAGCTGCGTGAACCTATTGATGGTTTGACTATAGTCCACGTCCATCCTATTTTTCTGCCCAGTCCGAACAACAACCACCTGGGCCCTCCAAGGACTTGTGCTTGGCTCAATGATCCCCTCCCTGAGCAGCTGCTGCACCTCTGACTGAATGAAGGCCCTGTCCCCCGCGTTGTACCGCCTGCTTTTAGTTGCCACAGGTTTACAGTCGGGGGTCAGGTTGGTGAACAGTGGTGGGGTAGGGATCTTGAGGGTGGAGAGGCTGCAAGTGGTGTCAGTAGCGCGGCTGTTGGCATGGTGCTGGGTGGGATGTGCAGGTCGGTGTGTGTGTGTGGTCAGTAGCGGGGTTTATGACGAAGTTCCACAAAACTGAGGATTTCTGACAGAGATTGTTGGGAGGGGCCCGTCATACTCCATTGTCACACTTTTCAGGTGGCTCTGGAAGTCCAGCCCCAATAGCACAGGGGCACACAGTTGAGGCATGACCAGTAATGCAGAGTCCCGATATTCTGTGCCCTGCACCACCAATATCGCTACACAACCCCCCCCGGATGTCTGTGGAATGCGACCCAGAAGCCATGGTGACCCTCTGGCTTACTGGCTGTGTCACGAGTCCGCAGCGTTGCACCGTGTCCGGGTTAATAAAACTCTCAGTGCTGCCCGTGTCAAACAGGCAGCTAGTCCTGTGCCCCTCCACCAGGATGTCCATCATTGACCTTGCAAGCTGGTGTGGAGCGCTTTGGTCGAGGGTCACGGAGGCCACAGTTGCATCACCGTCTTGGTGCCCGGTAAGCACCTGTGGGTTGGAGGCGGGGCGAGGTGGCGCCGACAAAGATGGCCGCCCCCATGTCTCACACGAGGTGGGCAGGCAAGATGGTGGCGACCAAGATGGCGACCCCCATGCCTCGCACGCGGCGCTGCTCGACCCTGCTTGTGGTTTAGACTTACAGGCCTTGGCGAAGTGGCCCTCCTTTCCACATCTGGAGCAGATAGCTTTTCGGGCCGGGCAGCGTTTTTGGGGGTGCTTTTCGAGTCCGCAGAAGTATCACTGCGCAGACTTGCGACTGGCAGGAGCCGTGGTCAATTGCAGGGACTTCACGGGCTCGAGACTGGCAGCGGTTGTGATCAATTCGCCAGAAGGTTGTGGGGAGTTCACGGACTCGAGAGTGGCAGCAGCCGAGGTTGATTCGCCGGCAGGTGGCGGGGTCTGCAGCGTCCATGGGACTGGCGGGAGATCGCACGGCTGGACAGCGTCAGCGTTGTGCAGAGCAGCCTCCAGCGTGTCGGCCAGCTTGATCGCCGACTGTAAGGGAAGATCGGTGTTTTCCAGCAGCCGCTGGTGCACGTACACTGACCCGATCCCCGTAATGAAGCCATCTCGTACCAGGAGCTCCGCATGCTGTTCCGCCGTCAGTCCCCTGCAGTCACAGGCCCGCATGAGTGTCTGTAGGGTCTGAACAAACTCAACACTTGACTCTCTGGCTTGCTGCCGCCGCGTCGCTAAGCGATGTCTTGCGTAGACAGTGTTCACTGGCCACAGGTACTGTCTTTTGAGGGCATCCAGTGCCCCTTGGTAGGTTGGCAGGTCCCTGATTAGGGAGTACACTCACGGACTGACCCTGGAGAGGAGAACTCTGTGCATGATAGCAGGCTCATTCACGGGAATCTCTTCCAGGTATGATTGGAAGCATGCAAGCCAGAGTTTAAAGGCATTGGCTGCTTCGGGAGATTGAGGATCAATGTCCAATCTGTCCAGTCGTAAAATGCTCTCCATGTTTTAAAATTGCAGCTAATAAAATTGATGCACCATCAATAACTCTCGGAGACGGGAGGCGAACAATAGGCTTTTATTAGCTGCAAGAGAGCACGAGTAGCAGCAAGAGACCACCACACAACATCCTGGAGACTGAGAGGGGAGCAGTGCCTCCAATCGCCTTTATACCGGGGTCTGTGGGAGGAGCCACAGGAGCAGTCAGCAGGGGGGCGTGTCCAGACAGGTATATGTAGTTCACCACAATTACACATCACAGATGACCTCACCTGGTCCCTTAATATCTCCTCCTTGAACAAGGAGGCACCACATCCCCTCCACTTCCTGTGGAGATCGAGGCAAGCAAGGGTCCCACCACCCCCTCATCTTAAATGAATGTCACAGGAGCACCATTGAGAGCACCCTGACAAGTTGCATCTCTGCCTCGTATGGGAAGAGCTGATCATCAGACTGCAAATCCCTACACAGGACTGTGAGAATCACAGGGGTCTCTCTACCATCCATCAGGGATATTTATCAAGATCACTTTCATCCCATCCTTGAAAAACTTAATCAGACTCGTCTTTCCCCACACAAAGCCATGCTGACTGTCCCTAATTAGGCCAATATTTTCCAGTTGCTCATAAAACCTATCCGGAGGAGTCCTCGCAGTAACTGCCCCCCCCCCCCACCCACTGACCTGAGACTTACCAGTTTATAGTCACCAGGATTTTCCATATTTCCCTTCTTGAATAATAAATCAACACTAGCTACTCACCAGTCCTGTGGCTAAAGGGGACACAAAGATATTAGGCAAGGGTCCCAGTAATCTCATCTGGGGCAGATCCCATCAGGCACTGGGGGCTTATCCACCTCAAATGTAATATAGAAGTCCCCAAACAAGCTTCTTCTTTTTCTCAAAATGCTCCAGCAAATTAGCAAGCTCCATACTGATCTCCCTATCTTCCACGTGGTCCTCCTTCATAAATACTGATGCAAAGTGTTAATTAAGGATGTCATCCACTTCCTCTGCCTTCAAGTACACGTTGCATCCTTAATCCTTGAGTGGTCCTCACTGCTCTCTAGTTATCGTCTTGTTCTTGGTATATGTATAGAATGCCTTGAGATTGGCTTTAATCCTTCTTGCTAAGGACTTTTCATTGTCCCTGCTGGCATTCCCAATTCTCTTTTTAAGTTCTCTTCTGGCTTCTTTCGGGCTCTTCTCTTCTTAAAGGGTCTGTTTGATCTCAGCTCCCTGAACTCTCGATAGCCAAGGTTCTCAGATCTTGATATTCTTTTTTTTAAATGTAAATATATCAAAAAGGTTTTGTTAGCTGGTGTACACAGAACAGAACCCAAAGATTATCAGTTTATTTAAAATAATTTAATCTGACAGCATCAAGAGGCCTCTTAGCCTTTCATCATACTATTACTTGATATATTCCCTCCGTTAAGCTCTTACCCTTCTGTAAAATGTTGTGCTAGCAGAAACAGAAAAGAATAGAAATACTCAACATGTTAGGTAAAATCTTTGGAAAGAGGAACAGTTAACACTTCAGTTCACAAACTCTCATTAGAACTGTAAAACGTGAAGGTAAAGTGTGTTTTAAGCTGCAGACAAGCAGGAAGAACAGAAAATAATAAAAATAAAATTCTGAGATATTATGAACACTGTGTCATGTCATGCTTGAAACTTACTGAGGTGGGAAACGAAGATGGTGCCACAGTAACGCAGGGCTTAGTGCATGCTATTACAGCTTGGGGCGTCCAGGAGTCTGAGGGCACTGGTGTAGTGGTTAGCGCGTCGCTTTCCCGTACCAGCGACCTGGGTTCAGTTCCTACTGATGCCTGTAAGGAGTTTGTACGTTCTCCCCGTGACCGTGTGGGTTTCATCCGGGTGCTCCAGTTTCCTACCACAGTTCAAAGGCGTAGTGGTTAGTGGGTTAATTGGTTATTGTAAATTGTCCTGTGATTAGGCTAGTGTTAAATAGGTAGGCTGCAGGGTGGGGCGGTACATTGGGCCCAAAGGGCCTGTTCAGTGCTGTAAATAAACTAACTAATAAACTAAAACTTAATAAATAAATCTGTCAAATCCAGCCTCTCTTTGTTTAATACCATGTAAAACAATAGAGCCTTTATTGAGCAACACACACAAAATGCTGGAGGAAATCAGCAGGCCAGGCAGCATCTATGGAAAAGAGTAAACAGTTAATGTTTCAGGTCAAGACCCTCTATCATGATCACAGCCTTTGCTGTGGTCAGCTTATCAGAAATCAAAACAATGTCCCCAAATGTACCAGCTTTAGTAAGAAGTGTGTGTGCAATGGAACTGCAATAATATCAATGACACTACACCACAATTTAATCAGGAGCATGACTACTGTTTCCTTTTATTTACGTATCCAACTCATGCAGTAATTAAGGCAAATGGTAACTATCTTCTTTACCAAGGATGGGTATTTCCTTTAGAAGTTCATCACACTATAAGAAATAGATAACCTTTGAAGAGTTTGCAATTCAAGCTTCCACAATCGTTTTGGCTGAAACTGGGTTTCCTGCCAAATAGCAGAAAGCTAAGTGAACTCTTGTTCAGATCACATTGCAGACAAAGATTCCAATACCATTTTTAAAAAGGCATTATTCCATTACCTTATGAAACTAAATACAAATTCAGCTTTGAGTTCTGGCTGTAATTTTAGGAAATGTAGTAACTTCATAATTCAGTAACCTCAAAGGGAAACTGCACTTACTGGGAAAACTAATCTAAGTCAGGCTGTCCTGAATCTGCAAGACTTTTATTATTTAACACAACTTCTCCAAATTGGGATTACCTGACTTAAATTTGATCTATTACATATGCCAATAGTTTGTGTTCATAAAAAGAGTAATGTAGTCATTTGCTAATCATCGCAGTAATCTTTCACAAAAGAGAGCTTTTAAGAAAGGACAGTTTAGCAGATCGGAAATGTGACATATTGCAATTTTTGTTTCCTGTCACTGCATATAATTGCATACAATGAATTTACATAAGGCCAGGGAGGAGGTGGATAAGTTAGAAGCTTTTTGTCAGGAAATGTAGAGGAGGCTTGACCCAAAAGGAGAGCAATGGAAGCAATTCAACGGTGAACGAGAATTTTAACAATAGACTGCAAAAATATCAAGCCATAAGGGTCACAAAGCAAGACTGAACAGATACCAAACATCCCAGGCAACCAGGTAACTGAAGGCAAGGAGCAACTGGCTGAGGCTACACACACAAAATGCTGGAGGAACTCAGCAGGCCAGGCAGCATCTATGGAAAAGAGTAAACAGCTGACGTTTCATGCCAAGACCCTTCATCAGTGAGGAGTCTCGGCCCAAAATGTCGAATGTCTACTCTTTTCCATAGATGCTGCCTGGCCTGCTGAGTTCCTCCAGCATTTTGTGTGTGTAGCTTTGGATTTCCAGCATCTGTAGAATTTCCCTTGTTCAAGGTTACCAGTTGGTCAGCATACGTATACAACTGGTCAATTCTGTATAAAAATGGTATTCCTCTGTTGAAACTTCAGAACATGCAGGGAGCCTGTGCACAAGGAAATAAAGTGTGATTAAGGAATGAGAGTGAGTTTTCAGAGTCTAGTTCAGGCATGGGCAAACTACGGCCCACGGGCCATATGCAGCCCGTTAAGCTTTTTAATCCGGCCCGCAGAACTTGATGAAATTATATTAATAATCCTTGTTAACGTTTTTTCCCCGCAATTCTGGCATTTTCCCAATAGATGACGCACTCTATATACATTTGTGGTGACCCATTTCCTGGCACATCTGAACCGGCTCACAATTAGCCAGCATTCCGGCTAAGGGAGATAGCCTGCGGGGATCTGCAAGCACAGAACTTTGGAGCCTCTGCGCCACGGGGGGGCAGGTTGAGGGAGGCTTAAAAGTGAGGCTGGGGATTTCCAATAAAGTTTTTTTTCTTCGTCTGCAGTTATCGACTCCGTGTCGTAATTTTAGCACTGCATGTAGCACACCACTACACATTGACCTTTGTTGAGGTGCAGCGTATTACTCCACATTTGCGCTTTACTCTTTGTTCGGCTCGACCTATTTGTGTGAACAGGCGTTCAGCGTCATGAACATCAACAAAGCCAGCCACAGATCCAAGTTAACTGACCAACACCTCAGATCCATCCTGAGAATCGCCACAACAAAACTAAATCCAGACTTTGATGCACTAGCTAAAAAGGGAGACCAACAACACTGTTCCCACTGAAATCAAAAATAAGTTTCTTCATTGTGTTATGTAAAAAATGCATTTGAAAATATTTTTTTCAATAAGCCTTACATGTTACATGTCATTTCTGTTAAGTGATGGACATGAGTAGTGCGCAGGTGCACGTACGTTCTCAAAATAAAAAATGCGCTCCAGATCAAATAACGCGCTCCGCATACTGGCACGCTGTCACTGTTCTGTCCTTGTGCTGGTCGTTGTTGAGTTTTGGCACAGGGGACAATTGAATAAGAAGGAGCAGGACAAGTAGACCTGCATCTCCTACCGTTTTTGAAATAAAGACAGGCAGGAGGAGAGTGATGATGATAATATCTTGAAGGATAACAGAATTTTCAGTGCTTTAAAATAATAACTGTTACTATTAAAAAAAGCTGTATTTTATTCATTTAATTTTCAGTGTTTTAAAAGTCATTTCAATAATTAGCTAAATACCATGGGACTTCAAAGACAGATATTTTGTTGTAATGCATTTGTTCATTTTCAATTGAAATTAAAGCACATGTTTTCTACATATCCCATGATATTTTATTTTCTCTTATGAGGTGTATTACCAAAACACTCCGTCCATCTGCTCCTGGTCCGGCCCCCCTGTCAAATTTTAGAACCCTTTGTGGCCCACAAGTCAAAAAGTTTGCCCACCTCTGGTCTGGTTATTCAGTGATGATAACAGCACAAGCTCACCTAGTACCAGATAGTTGAGCTACAGAGACTTGACACAACCAATGACACGACCGTGGTAGGTCTCATCAGCAAGAACGATGAGTCAGCATACAGGGAGGAGGTGCAGTGGCTAATGGACTGGTGCAGAGCCAACAACCTGTCTCTGAATGTGAACAAAAGAGCTGGTTGTTGTCTTCAGGATGGTATGGAGTGACCACTCCCCGCTGAACATCGACAGCTCCTCGGTAGAGATCGTTAAGAGCACCAAATTCCTTGGTGTTCACTTGGCGAAGAATCTCACCTGGTCCCTCAACACCAGCTCTATAGCAAAGAAAGCCCAGCAGAGACTCTACTTTCTGTGAAAGCTGAGGAAAGTCCATCTCCCACTCCCCATCCTCATCACATTCTACAGGGGTTGTATTGAGAGCATCCTGAGCAGCTGCATCACTGCCTGGTTTGGAAATTGCATCATCTCGGATCGCAAGACGCTGCAGTGGATAGTGAGGTCAGCTGAGAAGATCATTGGGGTCTCTCTTCCTGCCATCACGGACATTTACACTATACGCTGCATCCCAAAGCAAACGGTATTATGAAAGGCCCCACACACCCCTCATACAAACTGTTCTCCCTCCTGCCGTCTGGGAAAAGGCACCGGAGCATTTGGGCTCTCACGACCAGACTATGTAACAGTTTCTTCCCCCAAGCTATCAGACTCCTCAATACCCAGAGACTGAACTGACCCCAACTTACTGCCCTCTACTGTGCCTATTGTCTTGTTTATTATTTATTGTAATGCCTGCACTGTTTTGTGCACTTTATGCAGTCCTTGGTAGGTCTGTAGTCAAGTGTAGTGTTTTTTTTTTCTGTGCTGTTTTTTACGTAGTTCAGTGTAGTTTTTATATTGTTTCATGTAGCACCATGGTCCTGAAAAACGTTGTCTCGTTTTTACTGTGTACTGTACCAGCAGTTATGGTTGAAATGACAATAAAAATTGACTTGACTTGACTTGGCTTGGCTTGATAACCCCCACATAACCCTGAGGAAAAATTACACCAAAATATTTATGAAACTTATATCTGGGAGGAGTGATCTGATGGAATATACATGACAGGCCTGAGTGAAAGGCCTAACAGAAGAGTTTTCACTCCACCCGCCATTACAAAAACTATCAAAATCCTTAAACATTGACCCAAAGGTCTCCTTTCCTGGCCTGTTTTGATTATTGAGTTACTTCCTGCACTGGATCCAAAAATGGAACACAATACTTGTGCTGCTAATATCATTAGTGAACTTCTGCCAGAACCGATGAGCGTGTGGGATTCTTTTCAATGCTTACACTCTTCCAGTTCCATGCTGTCCTCCACTGAACAATACTTTCTAAAACAACGCACAAACATTCAATGCCCCAAATTATTCTTGCGACATCCAAGTTACAGTACATATTCAATTAGGCCCACTAAATAGTTAACTCCAAATCTTACAATGGAGAGCTCCATCTCGTCTGCTGAAGCACATTGTAAACATTCTATTCAGAAGGGAACAGCTTCTCTTTCTAAAAACAGGACATTACAGTGGGCTTAAATTTTTTCTCTTTCTCCTCCCCCTCCTCTGTCTTCATTCATTTTGTACGTTTATTCCAATGATTAATTGACAAGCCTTCACCACTCTTTCTCAGTTGGCAGCATCATTACTTTTTATGCCATTAAGTCGAACTTGGGCTTCACCCTATCACAGATATTGTCTTTGTTTTCTCTACTCCTCCTGCGTCTTAACAACTTAAAGCCTAGTTCTGATAAGAAGTGAATAATCTGATACATTAAATCATTTTGTCTTTGAGCAGATGCTACCTGGCCTCTGAGAATTTACAGTATTTTCTGTTTTTAATTGCTGGTATTTTTTGCTCCTCCACTAGCTCAGGAAATGTGTCAGCATATTTTGACGTTACTTTAAGACGCAAACAGAGACTCAAATTTAAGTGAAGGCAGTGATTTATTCTGCATCAGAGTGGAGGAAAGTACAATATTAGTGAGTTAAACGGAATAAGACTGATATAAATTTTAAACAGTGAAAAGCTAGAAAAAAAATGGAAGTCTACAAAATTCCAGGAATCCTGGATTACCGATCAGTTCAATTGCATGGTATAGAATGTTCCGAAGTGGAATGGAAACCTTTATGACTGAAGGGAAGTACAAAATGAAAGGAAGATATTGTGTCATAGCTATATAATGCTATTACACAACTGGATTTCTATGTACTGTACAGAATAAGGAAGTATTGAATCTTAGAAAATGTACACTGCACATTTATCAGAACGCTATTAAGCCTCCAAAGATTCCACAAAGAGGATAAGTTAAAAAAAATAGGCTTCTATTGCAAAAAAAAATTATACTAGGAGATTTTAAGAATTTTGATTGTTAAGATGGATTGACAAATTATTTTCTTTTGGTGAAACAGTCCACAACAATGGAATATAACATTAAAATTGGAGCCACTCAAAAGCAGTCATAATTCATTTCTTAATGCAAAAGATAACAGAAGTGTGGAAAACTCTTTT
This sequence comes from Hypanus sabinus, assembly GCF_030144855.1. NCBI lineage: Eukaryota > Metazoa > Chordata > Chondrichthyes > Myliobatiformes > Dasyatidae > Hypanus > Hypanus sabinus. The sequence continues at coordinate 63,268,717 of NC_082707.1, read as the reverse complement.
AAGAAAAACACATTCAAAGCTAACCCCCTTAAAATCCGAGATTGCGTTTTCTTTTAGCTAACTCAACATTACAAGGAACCTGGAATCAGACTGGGTAACTGGAAGTAGGTCACCAAATTCTCGAAGGCTGACCAGGTTTAAAAGGCTGAATGTTCCTAATAAAACTAACAAAAAACTGGACAGTGTGAGGGTGATAACACTCTACTTTTTACAGTCAATTACATCATTAAAAAAATCAATTTCACATTAGAAACTGCACACAAGCCCATGCAAGCAATATTAATGCCAAAGTGGTAGCATCCTAAAATTTACTGGAAGGCGGAGCTCCTGGGAAAAAGCAAAAATGTATGCTCTTACAATCATCCGATTCATTATTTATGATATAAAGCAATAAAAAGGATAACTATACCATTGTTGTTGCTTGCTTCCATTCATCTGTTAGTGACAATGGGCATGCTACTGTTCGATTGACCAAAGGCACATTTCACTTGTGTTTGCGGATGCAGGAAATATTAGACTTTGAGGTCCTTCCACAATGGATACGTTGTTAGATTTGCAGGCACTTCCACAATGGATACAATTGTCTATAATATTAGGGTCTATGTGTTGGAAGTCTGTTTCCTTCAGTCACGTTTCTGATATATGCAGTGTACTGACTAACCATCTCTTGTCATGATGCCAGACTCTTAATGAGAAGAGGCCATCTCCTGCCAGGGTTGCCCAGGAGTTGATTTCATTTTAAAAGTCAGCAGTTCTTGCTGACTGAATATTTGAACAGTAGTTTTGGGCACTTTTTTTTTCCTCCCCAGCTGCACTTTGCTCCAACAAACTGTTCTTTGGCAAGAGTTTATTTTCTATCCATTGTGGGGGCCTTGATAATCCAGTGAAGTTGCCAGGCTTTCTTTGATGGTGCCCTCAACCTTAGTAATTTTGTCTTGAAGTCAAACTTATTCCATGAGAAGCTGTCAGATTTTCTTCTTGTGATTTTGCAGCAAGGGTGCTGAGAACGAAGGCTTTGCATTACAGCAATCATTGATTTGTTGCAGACTCAATCATTATGGGCTGGGTATACAGTAACACTGGATCTGGCAGTAAATGTACAGTAAAATGCAGAAACTTAGATTATGTTGTCCAAGATGACGTGCTCCTTTGTAGCTCTTTAAAAATAAATTCTGCCGTCTGTTCCTCTATTCAAATGCAGTGATGGCACTCAACCATTCTGTGTTCTACCAATTCAGTCCAGCCAGGAAATAGCACACAAAAGCTTATTTTCTCTGTGCTGTATTGTTATTTTATCTCTCATGCCCCACCAGGATCTGCTTTTGATTGGCCCCTCTCTATTTGTCATCCTCATGCGACTTCAACAGAATCGCCAAAAAAAAACATAGATTCTACTTGAGGAGGAGCAGCACTGCCTCACAACCACATCTCTCAACCCCGCTATGATATCTAATTTACCATAAACTATAAGACATAAGAACAGAATTAGGCCCATTGAGTCTGCTCCACTATTCAATCATGGCTGATCCATTTTCCCCTCCTCAGTCGCACTCCCCAGCCTTCTTCCCATAACTTTGATGCCGTGTCCCATCAAGAGCCTATCAAGATCTGCCTTAAATACTATGCTTTAATTTGTCACTCTGTTCTCTGACATGCTGAGGGAACATTTTCTCCAACTATATTGTGAGAAGGTTGAAATCATGGTCTTTTGTCCTGACACAAGCTTCTATTCTTCAGTCACCGATCCCTTCTTTCTTCCCGGCTGAGGCGGAGTCAGATGCTCTGGAACCGTTGAAATACCTGATCTGGAAATTAACTTATTTTGTTTGCTCACCTATTTCTAGTCCCTAACATTGTCAAACTCCTCCTCATTTCAGCACTGGAATGATGGTAATGGGGGTGCAAAGATATGGCGGACAAAGTCAGTAAGTATTTTGCAGCAGTCTTCACTTTGGAAAGCACCAACAGTACGCCACAAACTCAAGAGTGTTGGGGGGGGGCAGAAGTGAGTGTAGTCACTATTACGAAGGAGAAGGTACTTAGGAAGCTGAAAGGTCTGTAGATAGTTTGTAGGTATATCACCTGGACCAGATGGACTACAGCCTTTCTGAGAGGGAGCTGGAGAGATTATGGAGGAATCAGTACTGATCTTTCAAAAACACTAGATTATGGAATGGTTCCAGAAGAATAGAAACCCGTAAATGTCACTTAACCTTTTAAGAAGGGAGGGAGGCAAAAGACAGGAAATTGCAGGCCAGTTAGCCTGATCTCAGTGGTTGGAAAGATGTTGGAGTCCATTCTTAAGGACGTGGTTTCAGGGTATAGAGGCACATGATAAAATAGGCTGAAGTCAGTATGGTTTCCTTAAGGGGAAATCTTGGAGTTGGAATACATTGAGCAAATTGTTACGTTTTATAACTCCAAAACTTAAAACTAATAGGAAAAAACAGAGCCAGGATACTTGTGTACAGGTGTCCCCCCTTTTACAAAGGTAGAGCGTTCCTATGAAACCTTTCTTAAGCTAAAATGGTGTAAAGTGAAGAACCATTAATTTATATGGGAAAAATTTTCGTAAAAGCGAAAATCCTCTTTGTAATGTGGAAACAGGTTAGTGATGTAGGTCTTTTGTAAAAGTGAAGTGGTGTAAAGTGAACATTTGTAAAGCAGGGGACACCTGTACTTAGTTTCATTTTTACTTTAAACGAGGTGTACATTTATGATGCACTGGTGAGATGATGTTTGCCTTTCACATATTCATAATCTGTAATGAATTATAAAAAACAGCAAAGAATGATTAATCAAACAATATATTTACAACATTACTCAAATTTTACTGAAATATTGAATACACAACACTCCTCTCTGCTTAGCTATAAGCTCCAACTCAATATAGAATGCATCTCATATATATACAGAGTACTATATAATACAACTACTATAAAGACATCTAAGGCATAGTAAATTTTAAATTGTCTCATTCAGGCCTAAAGATTTAATCACTATGGAGGATATCTTACTCAGTGGGATAGTGTCTTTCCTGGGGGTGGGGGGGTGGGGTCACTGCTTGGCAGGTGAGACTTGTGGCTGAGAAACGATCTCAGGTTCTGGGGCTTCCTCCATGGTGATGGTAAGAGTTGACTCTGGGACTGCAGGAATTTGATCTGATTGCTCTGGATACCTTTCTTCTGGACATGTTGGCGCTTGAAACAGTGCATGGCAAGCTGCTCGATTTGCTGATCTATCCTAGGCTACCAGACAAAGCCAAAACTTTCTCTTTGACCACGCTTAGATGATTGGCATGCAGCTGTGCCGACACCTTAGCTCTCAGCTAGGATGGCACAACAACTCTCAATCCCCACGTAAGGCAACCTCTATCACGGGTGATACACCATCAATAACTCTCCAAGACGGGAGGCGAACGATAGGCTTTTATTAGCTGCAAGAGACCACGATTAGCAGCAAGAGACCACCACACAACATCCTGGAGACTGTGGGAGGAGCAGTGCCTCCAATCGCCTTCATACAGGGGTCTGTGGGAGGAGCCGCAGGAGCAGTCAGCAGAGGGGTGTGTCCAGACAGGTATATGTAGTTCACCACAAAGGGCAAACTTATCCTGGTGCTGGTAAAGATGCTGGAACTGGCACATTCCAGCCATTTTAAAATGCTATGTAAACCTAAGACAGTGTGGGGTCTTTTCTGGTTTCCCTTTGGATCATCTCTGGGAGACTTCTGATTTGCGTTAGGGAGAATATATCAAGAGGAGAGTCCTCTGTTGTAAACTTTTGTAGTAATGAGTTCAAGGGGTGGAGTATAGTAGACAGATTTGACGGGGACCAATTATACTGTAGCCCTCTCACCGTAGGCTCCTAATGAGTTAGCTATTAATGTAAACTCAACTAAAAGCAGCAGAACTCTACAATGCTTGGGGAATAATGATGAGAAGGCTAGTTCCAATAAATAAACACATCTAGGTGTGGTGAACTATGTGCCTGTCTGGACACGTCCCCTGCTGACTGCTCCTGTGGCTCCTCCCACAGGCCCCTGTATAAAGGCGATCTGAGGCCTGACGCTCGGCCTCAGTCTCCAGGACATAGTATGATAGACACTCACTCCTGGTTCCTTCTTCCAGTCAATAAAAGCCGATATCTCGCCTTACGTCTCAGTGTGAGTTATTGATGGTGCATCAATAAACACATCTAGGGAAAATATTATTCAAATGACACAACATATAAAAGTTTGAATGTTGCTTTAGGGGAAAATAGGACAGTACGACTACTGGCACACCCATGCAAATTTACTGTTCACCAGCAAGCAATAATTTAACATACCACTATAAAATTAAATTGAAATTGTATTGTCAAAATATTTGCAAGTATAACAAACAAAATAAAGAAAAGGGCCCACTACAGAAATATTAGTCTATAGTAGTCGTCGCCAACTAGTCGATCTTTGAGACTTTCCCAGTAGATCCCAGAAAAAAAAAGAAAATTAAATACACAAATACATTATGCTTGATGCAAATATATAGTAACTTCTACTTTGAAAAAGGACCACTTGACAACTTCTTGCCCAAAAGGAACAACTTTATCTAGGATGGTAAAACGATATTCGCATACAGAAGTTTTCACTAATGCGCACCGGGGCAGAAAAGACCGGAAGGAAAACCCCACAACCCCAGAAACAATCTCTCTTTACAAACAGTTTCCATAGCGGGAGTATTGCTATATTACCATGATCCTAATTGGTATTAACTTATCTTTATAATGCTCACATTACAACCCTTCTTCCCCCTTTAAATTCCAACATTCCCTAAATGTACAAGAAATGGGAAACAAAAACAGTGCTGGCATTAGCTTGCATACCCCTGAAACTTATACTAGTGTCTCAGTAAGTTTACCAATACCAGGAAAGTTGAGGAGATGAAATTGGTATTGAAGGCCAAGCAAACATGCTGCTCAGAGGACGTGGATCGACAAGTGTTAAAGGACTTGTCACTCTGTGAATATTTTTCACAACAGTTTGATGAATCCCTGGATGTAACGCAAACAGCTCAGCTTGTTGTATTTGTCAGAATGGCTTTCCAGGATTTTACAACAAAGGAGGACTTTCTCAATCTTTTGCACTTAAAGGAGAGAACGAGAGGTGATGATATTTACAATGAGTTAAAAAAAATTGTCCATGAAAATGACATCCCCATTCATAAACTGGTGGCAATTACTACTGACAGGGCCCCAGCAATGCACTTCCTCCAGAAAATGGCTACCCCGTTCTCTCTAGAATGTTCCAGGGCATCTTATTGACCAAAATGTTAATCAGGGAACTTATATTGGCTAATTCAAACAAGCCTAACTTATCTATCAAGTGGATTTTTAAACAGCAAAAATGAAATACTCTATTGTATAATATAATTAAAGGAACACTTACTGCATTTTGAGAAAATCTGCAAAATTTTAAAAAACCATTAATAAAATAAAACATGTTCTTAAACACAAGTATTACAATAGTGATTACAATAGTATTACAATAATGAATCCTTAAAAGGACCGCAACTATCTTGCGTCCTTTGGCTTCGGTCTATCTAACACTGCCTGAATTCGCCACACTTGTGTAAATCATCTGTGTCAATGGTGTGGCCGCAGTCAGTGATGCTTGGTTTAAAGAATTCACATTTGTGTCATGCTGTGGACCCATAATCTTCTAATCTTTTAATACTGTCTTGAGATTTTGGATACGTTCCTTATCCTCCTTATCAGTAACAGTGATGTCATCCAGATAACACTGAGTCCTTGGACAACCTTTCGGCACCTGATCCACAGCTTTCAGCTGGAGTTTAGGTGCAGATCCTACTCCAATAAGCTTATTATAGCAATAAAGTGAGTGTTGATGGTGAAAAAACACGCTTGACTCTTCAAACCTTTCAAACTGTCAGTCGGGCTCAGCTAAGTCCACTTTGCTGAAGTGTTTTTCTCCAGAAAGGTTTACAAAGATATTCTCTATCCTGGGCAGAGGGTATTGATCTACTTTCAATACTAGGTTGATGGTGACCATAAAATCAACACAGTTCCTGACAGACCCGTTCTTCTTGGCTACTGGGACCTCTAGTGTTGCCCATGGGTTTCACTCAAGCTTGTAAATAATTCATTCAGCCTCTATTCCATCTAGCTCACTGGATGCTATAATGAACTGGATGAGCTTTGTAAAACTTGGGTGTGTTATTTTCATTTAACACTATTTTACCCTTGATATGCTTGAGTTGTCCAATGCCATCCTTGAACATTGCTGCGGCATCATCTTGGATCTTTTGCTTTCAGTATTCTTTATTGCAGGGGGTATGGCATGCAAATGGTGGATGGATCTTCAACAAAGTTGTTGTTTTTCATGAGCAGCATGCAGATTAGTGTTCATTTTGAAACTGCAACTTGACTTTTTATCTTCCCTGAGCAATCTAGTTATTTTTGTCTGCCTGACATGCTGTTTGTATGTGTCCTACTTTGTTGCAGTTTCTGCAAATTTCACCTTTAAACCCGTATTGGAGCCCCTGCTACAACAGTAACACAATTGGTTTGGCCAGGCAGCTTTCTGTTAAAACTTTGCAATTTTGTTCATGCTCACGTTCATTCCTGACTGCAACTCAATTATATCTGTAGCTGCTGTTTCCATTGACATAACAATTTCAACTGTTCTTTTAAGTGTGAGTTGTGTTTCAGTTAGGTGTTTTTGGATGCTTTCTTGTAAGATTTCAAAAGCTAACCAATCTCTCAGTGCATCATTAAGCCATCACTGAACTGACAATGCTTGGACAATCTCTTCAATTCAGTCATGTACACTGAAATGGACTTCCCTTCCTTTTGATTCTGCTTATGAATTATAAAACCTCTGAAATCAACAATAGCTTTTGTTCTAAATGCTCCTGCATTACTTTCACAATATCATCAAAGCGCATTTCAGCTGGTTTGGTTGGTTGGAACTTCTAAGCAAACTGTACACTTCTCCACTTATTACAGAAAGCAAAACTGGCACTCGCTTTTCATTGACTATTTCATTTGCCTCAAAGTACTGCTCAATTTCCTCAGTATACAATATCCAGTTATCCCTTGTGCAATCAAACACATTTATCTTTCCAATGTAGCCGGTCATTTCCACTTTTTTAAAATTTATGAACCCATGAATTTCGTCCATTTTCTCTCATTTTTTAACTTGACCGTCTCTGTCGCTTTCCAATGAAGCATGTTGTTGTAAGTGAGGAAACAGATTCGATAGGTCTCAGAGGCAAGGACTCTGGACACACACATCTTGGTAGTAAAGGATTTTATTTACATAAGGCAAACATGGGAAAATGGCAACTGAAGCAACACTCACACGTGCACAATTTACAGCAGTCGTGGGAAAAGTCGGATCGACAATAAAACACACGCGGACAATTAATAATGTGGGAAAATCACGTGGGAACAAAGTACATGCATGCACGCACACACACACACACACACACACAACCAAGGGAAAAGTCACGGCTCTATGCTATTAGGGACAATAATCAACGCTCCCAACCCTATTCAATGCACAGCTCACCAACAGTTTCTCCAGCACCGTTTCATGGTTCTCAGCCTGGAGTGAAGCAGGGTGGTCCCTCGGAGATGGCAAAGAGAGGTATCCCAGCATACGTGGCACCCTTTTGGTGCAGGAGGGCTGGAGGTTCCAGCCCAGGTAATTCACAGGGCCACCAACGGCTCAGTGCCAGCAAAGTTAAGCTGATTACAAAGGCCAATTGCCCGAGGCCAAATACAAGGCTAAATAAAGGGGCCAATGGTTAGGTGTGCATTGATTGGTGAGGAGGGGTCAAACCTTGATTGACAGGTGGCGTGCCTTCCGACCAGGTAGTGGGCAATGCTGTCACATGACAGTCACAATCTCTCCAATACAACATGTGCTGCACTTTTTAAAAACTCAAGTGACGTGCTGCACTTTTTTTAAAAACTTGGACGTCTCGCTGTATTTTAATGGGTAGGGTGACATGTCTTATTCATCGCCACTGTAATGTTTTGCAACTTCAAAACATAAAACTAATTGAAAGAAAAATACAGAGCTGGGAGATGTGTGTGCTTAGTTTTGTTTTTACTTTAAGCAGGAACTGCAGTTATATACAATTCATAATGTTTACATAAACAACAAAGAATGTTTAATCCAAGTAATAGTATTCAAATATTACTGGACTATTAAATACACAACAGAACTAACAGGCAGGACAGACAAAGGAGAGTCAGTGGATGTTGTTTACTTGATTCTTCAGAAGGCCTTTGACAAGCTGCCACACATGAGGCTGCTTAACAAGTTAAGAGCTCACGGTATTACACAAAAGGTACTGGCATGGATAAAAGATTGGTTGACTGGCAAGAGGTAAAGAGTGGGAATAAAGGGTGCCTTCCCTCATTGGTTGCTAGTGACTAGAAGTGTTCCATTATATCTTAATGATCTAGATGACAGAATTGATGGCTTAGTGGCCAAGTTTGTGCATGATACAAGGGCAAGTAGTGTTGAGGAAACAGGAAGACTGCAGAAGAACTTGGACAGATTAAGAGAGTGGGCAAAGAAATGGTAGATGGAATACAGTGTGAGAAGTGTATGGTCATGCAGTTTGGCAGATGCTGGATTCTCAAGCAACATTTTGCTGGAAAAACTCACTGGGTCAAATAGTATATGTGGGGGGCAGGAGATGTTGGGAAGGATTTTTTAATGACTCAGGTCAAAACCCTGAATCAGGATAGATGATGATATGGTTCTAGTACAGTTGGATAGTATCATCTTCATAACAAAACAAAATCATCAAGGTCTTAACATCTTTCCTTTCAGTTAGTCCTGATGAAGGGTCTTGGCCCAAAACGTCGACAGTGCTTCTCCCTATAGATGCGGCCTGGCCTGCTGCATTCCACCAGCATTTTGTGTGTGTTGATTGAATTTCCAGCATCTGCAGATTTCCTCATGTTTGCTTATCGAGGTATTAGTGGCTATTTGCCAGTATCAACATTTGCTTTGAAAACTATTTTGTTTTGGGACTATTTTGGAAAAAAAACTTTGTTAATAACTGCAGGCAAATGGGTAGTTCCAGTTCAGAATACAAAGTGAAATGCTTTTGAATTCTTGGTGGATTTGGGACTAAATCCCTTGGTGGTTGGGTGTGATGCAGGATCTGAAAACATTTACAAATGAGACCAAATTTTCTTTCTTGATTTTCTGGTATCTGCAACATTTGAGAACTTTAAACAGGAAAATCTGGCTCTTATATGGCATTCATTGGCACCTCTCTGAAAAGGTCTACATTAGGGAAATTGTAATCTGTCATTTTGTATTAATGAAAATGTAGCTGAGGTATGGCAGGGGGTAGTGGAGAGATCTTCATTGTGCAATTTGCCGTTCTACTTTGATCTGGGAGTATTTGATGATGGCACTGTGTGCTTTTGATGGAAAGTATTCATTTCCAACCTTCAAAAAATTAAATATAAATTTGAAAATCACATAGCTGGAATTTCCTTTGATGTTCTGTTATTTTCTTTTGGTATTAATTTGTTTATTTTAGTAGATTACATTCAATGGTGAACATGGAGAACAGTTACTCCATAAATAAGGAAGGTTGAGTAGGTAACTATTTTTTACATTATATTTTATTGGAAGAATGTAAAGGTGTCTTCAAAAATGCTTCATAAGTATTGATATTGGTCTAACTGCTGTGTTACGCCTGCAGCCCCCTCCTTTGTGAGAATTGCAAGATCACTATTAATTTGGGTCAGGAGACCCAGGAAATGAGAGAGAGATGTGCAGAATGTCACGTTCCCCGGGCGATATAAAGCTATGGGACACGGCCATTGACTCTTGAAGCTGAACTTGTGTATTGCCATACTGTACTACGTGGAAGCCCTCAGGCAAAGTGGGCTGGTTGAGGGAGGGATTGCATCACCCCCAACCTGATTGACATCTGAGACCCTGTGAGTCAGGATGAAAGAGGGTCTGGGGAACAGCCCCTCAGACGCACCAGAAGAAACGTTAGTGATCCCATGATAGCGGAAGCCGGTTGGAGGCCACATGCATTCGGTTCCATTTTTGCCCTGGAAACCAGTCCCCTTGCCATGGAAAAACGACTTTTAGCTAACAACGGGGAAACCAACTCCCCAAAAGACTCGAAGGATTGGCTTCATCAAAGAACTGAGCAAGTTTAACCCATCCCTCTCTCAAACCCAAAACGCTGCAGCTTGAACGAACTAACAGTGACTTTTATATTTTCATCGGACAATACATTATCCCCTAGACAACGATAGAGCTATTTCTTATTGATTATTATTATACCCGTGCTTTGGACTTAGTATTGACGACATATATTATCTGTATGTTTGCATTGATCTTATTTTTGTGCCCCTTTATCAATAGATACTGTTAAAAATAGTACTATCTGACTTCAACAGACCTCTCTATCTTTGCTGGTAAGTGACCCAGTTACGGGGTTTCGTAACAGCTGTCATTTGCTTAGTTTTCTAACCACAACTTTAATCATTATTAATAACAAATATGAAATACATTTAAAGATATTAAAATTATTGTTATATATCCAAGTTTATCTTTCACCTTGATTTTCCATTAATCATATGATCAAATTCAGATGAAGTTTATTGCATGTTCCTAATGCAAAAATCTCAAGTCAGATCCTCATCTCTCTACCCCCGCACACAGACATGGCACACACCCATGAATGTACAGTCAACTGTGGATGTGTCAGGTTCACTGAAAATTTTGAAATAACCTCACTTATGGCTTTTAGATATGGAATTGATAGAAGAGGACAAGTTTAACTCCTTTTATTTTTTAATTGCTGATACTCAGTTTAGCTTTTTTACCATTTATGAGACTTTACAGGTGGATATTTAATCATCTTTTTTATTATTTTAATAGATCAACTTTAAGTCTTCAAGTATCTTCAAATTTTAGAGACAAACAAATGTTAGGAATTTCCGATAAAAATAAACTGCAGGAAATATACAGCAGGCCAGGCAACGTCTGTGGAGAGTCAAAAGTAATGAACATTTCTGGTTAATCAGTGAGGCCTTTGTGAGTCAGTGGACCATGGATATTGCTTTCTAGCTGCCTAGATATGCAAGCCAGGGCAGTACGATGTGGAGAGCAAACTGCTGCATATGTAGCAAGCTCCCCCTCTCCATGCACCTGATGAACCCCAAGGAACAGCAGAGACCGATACAATTTGGTACCAGCAATGTCCAAGGAGTTGCCAGTCAGCATGGAACTCAACATACCCAGCTCCAGATATTTCCGTCAAGGTTTACTCCCAAAGCCTTACTCATGAGTGGATATAGCTGCGAGGCAGTGGAGGTTAGAGATCAAAGTTTTCATTTGCCTAGGTAAGCTGCCAACAGCCTGTCCAAAGCGACTGGCTTTAAGGCACCAGCAGCCCACATTTGCCCCTTCTCCGTGTAATTGGGTCCATGGGTTGAAGAATCAGTTCAGAGTTAAGATGAGTGAAATTATGCTCCCTGGTTCAGAAGCTTGATGCGTGACGGGTAATAACTGTACCTGAACTTGATGATGTGGGTCCCAAGCCTTCCATACCTCCTTGCATTCTTCTTCTGGTGTATTGCAAAGATAGGTTAGTCGGCAGAGGGGGTGGTGTGCCCCTGTGTATAAGAAATAATATTAAATCATTAGAAAGGAATTACATAGGATTGGAAGGTGTAGAGTCGCTTGTGTTGAGTTAAGAAATGGCAAGGGTAAAAGGACACTAATGGCAGTTGTATACAGGCCTCCAAACAGCAGCTGGGATGTAGATTACAAATTACAGCAGGAGATGGAAAAGGCCTGTCAGAAGAGCAATGTCATGATAATCGTTGGGGATTTTAACAGGAAAGTGGATTGGGAAAACTGGACCTCAAGAGAGAGAATTTGTAGAATGTCTAAGGGATGTTTTTTTTAGAACAGCTTGTTGCTGAGCCCACTAGGGGATCAGCTGTGCTGGATTGGGTGTTGTGCAGTGATCCAGAGGTGATAAAAAGCTTAAGTTTAAGGGACCCATTGGGAACAGTGATCACAATACGATCGCGTTCACTTTGAAATTTGAGAAGGAAAAACTAAAATCGGTATTTCAGTGGAATTAAGGAAATTACAATGGCATGAGAGTGCAACTGGCCAAGGCTAACTGGAAAAGGACACCAGTAGGAAGGACTGTAGAGAAGCAATGGGTGGAATTTCTGTGAAAAATGAGGGAAATGCAAGACAGACATATTCCAAATAAGAAGTAATTTTCGAATGGAAAAAGGACACTACGATGACTGACAAGTGAAGTAAGAGTCAAAGTAAAAGCAAAAGCAAAAGAGAGGGTGTTGAAGGAAGCCAAAGCTAGTGGGAAGAAAGAGGATTGCGAAGCATTTAAAACTTGCAGAAGGAAACTAAGGTAATTAGGAAGGAAAAGATGAATTATGAAAGGAAGCTGGTGACTAATATCAAAGAACTGAATGTGTCTTTGCATCAGTCTTCACAGTGGAAGACATCTGCAGTATAACCGGACATTCAGGAGTGTCAGGGAAGTGAAGTTTATGCAGTGAAAGTTATGACTGAGAAGGTGCTCAGGAAGCTTAATGGTCTGAGGGTGGATAAATCTCCTGGACCTGATGGAATGTGCCCTCAGATTCCGAAGGAAGGAGCTGGAGAGATTGCGGAGGCATTAACAATGATCTTTCAAGAATCTATAGATTCTGGCTTTGTATCAGAAGACTAGAAATTTGAAAATGTTGCTCTGCTATTTAAGAAGGGTGAGAGGCAGCAGAAAGGAAACTATAGACCTGTTAGCCTGACTTCAGTGGTTGGGAAGTTGTTGGAATTGATTGTTAGGGATGAGATGACGGAGTACCTGGAGGCTCATGACAAGATAAGCTAAAACCAGCATGATTTCCTGAAAAGAAGATCCTGCCTGACAAGCCTACTGCAAGTTTTTGAGGAAATTACAAGCAGGGTAGACAAAGGAGATGCAGTAGACATGGTATACTTGGATTTTCAGAAGGCCTTTGACATGGTGCTTCACATGAGGCTGCTCAGCAAGATAAGAGCCCATGGAATTACAGGGAAGTTACTAGCATGGGTGGAGTATTGGCTGGTCGGCAGAAAACAGAGAGTGGGAATAAAGGGATCCTATTCTGGCTGGCTGCCGGTTACCAGTGGAGTTCCACAGGGGTCAGTGTTGCGACCACTGCTTTTTACGATGTATGTCAATGATTTGGACTATGGTATTAATGGATTTGTGGCTAAATTTGCCAATGATACAAAGATAGGTTGAGGAGCAGGTAGTGTTGAGGAAACAGAGAGCCTGTAGAGAGACTCAGTATAGGGGAATGGGCAAAGAAGTGGCAAATGAAATACAATGTTGGAAAGTGTATGCTCATGCACTTTGGTGGAAGAAATAAATGGGCAGACTATTACTTAGATGGGGAGAGAATACAAAATGCAGAAATGCAAAGGGACTTGGGAGTCCTTGTGCAAGATACCCTAATGGTTAACCTCCAGGTTGAGTTGGTGGTGAAGAAGGCAAATGCAATGTTGGCATTCATTTCTAGAGGTATAGAATATAAGAGCAGGGATGTGATGTTGAGGCTCTATAAGGCACTCAGAGTACTGTGTGCAGTTTTGGGCTCCATATTTTAGAAAGGATATACTGACATTGGAGAGGGTTCAGAGAAGATTCATGAGAATGATTCCAGGAATGAAAGGGTCACTGTATGAGGAGTGTCTGGTTGCTCTTGGGCTGTATTCCCTGGAGTTCAGGAGAATGAAGAGGGATCTAATAGAAACATTCTGAATGTTAAAAGGCCCAATTCAAACAAGCCTAACTTATCTATCAAGTGGATTTTTAAACAGCAAAAATGAAATACTCTATTGTATAATGTAATTAAAAAGATTAGAAAATATTAGACATGTCAAAGTTATTTCCCATGGTAGGGGAGTCTAGGACAAGAGAGCACGACTTCAGGATTGAAGGACGTCCATTTAGAACAGAGATGCGGAGAAATTACTTTAGTCAGAGGGTGGTAAATCTGTGGAATTTGTTGCCATGAGCAGCTGAGGAGGCCAAGTCATAGCTTTCTCTGTGTTGTTTTTTTTTATTACGTAGTTCAGTCTAGTTTCTTGTACTATGTCATGTAAACCATGGTCCTGAAAAATGTTGTCTCATTTTTACCATGCACTGTACCAGCAGTTATGGTCGAAATGACAATAAAAGTTGACTTGACTTGACTTGTATTCAAGCCAGTGATAGATAGGTTCTTGATTAGCCAGGGTATCAAAGGGTATGGGGTGAAGGCAGGGAAATGGGGATGACTGGATGAAGTGGATTGTCCCATGATTGAATGGCAGAGCAGAATTGATGGGCTGAATGGCTACTTCTGCTTCTATATCTGATGGTCTAATGGTCTTCTAATGGCAGCAGTGAGACGAGAGCTTGTCTGGACGATGGGAGTCCTTGCTGATGGATGCTGCTCTCTTGTGGCAGCAATCGTTGTAGATGTGATCAATGGTGGGAGGGCTTGCCAGTGACGTACTTGGCCGTGTCCACCACTTCTTGTCGGCTTTTCCGTTCCTGGGCTTTGGTGTTTGCATACCAGGCCATGATGCAACCAGACAGGACGCTCTACACAGTGATTCTGTCAAAGTGTTAAATGTCATGCCAAATCTGCACAAAATTGTGAGAGAGCAGAGGCACTGTCATGTCTTCCTGGTGATGGCACTTACATCCTGGTCCCAGGAAATAAGAGTCACTGATCCGCTCCACCTCCAATGAGAACTAGCTCTTGGACCTCTGGCTTATTTCCCCAATCGTCAATCGTCAGCTCTTTAGTTTTTCTGATGTTAAGTGAGAGATTGTTGGTTAGGCACCATCCAGCCAGACTTCCAATCTCCCTCCGATACAGTGATTTGTCACCACCTTTGATTCGTCCAGCAACAGTGGTGTCATTAGCAATCTTAAATATGGCATTGAATCTGTAGTTAGCCACACAGTCCCAGCAGGAGACTGAGCACCTACCCTCTCCTCAGGGTGATTGTGGAGGGGATGTTGTTGCCAATCCATATTGACTGGGGTCTGCAAGTGAGGAAATTGCATAAGGAGGCATGAGGCCTATGTCTTACAGCTTAGTGATTAGTTTGGATATGCAGACCTTCTCACAGGCCCAAAATATCTCTGCCTCTAGTGAGGATGGATGAGCAGTAGCCTTCAGCCGTTCAGAGCAGCAGCCCCGTTCATCCAACATCCCTGAAAGTAATGATACACTGGCAGCTGGCAGAGTCCCAGTCCATCTTTGCCAGGCTTAAAAGCTGCCTGGAGGTTAGTTTGCTGATCTGTAGTCAACGATGAGCATCCTGCTGTATGCATCTCCAGTACTCTGAATATACCACGGTTGTAACAGACTGTGCTAAAACAGCTGTTGAGGATTACGTCCCCACAAAATCATTCAGAGTCTACCCCCGATCAGAAGCCCTGGATGAAATATGAGATCCGAAATCTGGTGGAAGCCAGATCAGAGACATTCAAGTCTGGTAACCAAGAAAGATTTGATCTCAAGAAAGCCACTTCATGGGTGGATTGGCAATTCTGGACTGAACCTGAATCAACCAAGTATGCTCAACAGTTGTGGCAGGCCCTGAATACCATCACCTCTTATAAAGTTAAATCAAGTAACAGCTCACTCTTCCGGTAAGATGGCGGCCTGTTCAGACAGAACAGCCATTCCCTCTCTGGGTGTGATACTTCGTCCACGCCCTGTATGCCTCTGCTATGATCAGAAAACACTGCTGGCTGTTAATTATACTCTGCACAGTAGTTCCACTTCGCTATTGAACTGTTGGACAGAAGCACTCCGCAGCTTGGGATTATTGTGCCTGCCATTGCCTGCTTCAGATGTCTGTGGAGACGCCGTCGAGAGAGTGTGCAAGAAAGAAGAGGGGGAAGATACCTGGGACCCGGGAGAGACTCAGATCAAAGCCCTTCAGATCAGCTCACCGAATTTTCTTACTGGCAAACGAGGCTCACGGACACAATCCCAGAAGCGGCCGTCCAGCTGAAGGGCTTCAGCACATTTCGGGCTGAAAGGATTCCAGCAATCTCAGGCAAGATGTGAGGTGGTGGCGTCTGTATTTAATAAATAAGAACTGGTGTACGGATACTTTGGCAGAGGCATCCCACTCACTGTTCATCAATAACCGAGCGCATTTTAACGAAATGCGGACGGTTTTATATATCGAAGGAATTCGATGTATGTGTGTTGGTAGCTGTAAATACCCCCTCCCCTGCCAGGGCACTGCGTAGGCTCCACAGCGCCATCAGTGGCTTTCAAACCAAACACCCTGACCGTATCTTCATTGTCACTAGTACAAACCTAAAAATAGTCCTGCCTAAATTCCACCATAATGTTGGTTTTCTGTCAGAGGAGAACATTCACTAGACCTGTTTTCTATAAACATACCAGGTGCATATAAAGCAGTTCCCTGACCCCACATTGTTCTGTCAGATCACTTATCTGTATGCAAACTGCTGAGCAAACAGGCCAAACCAGTTCCAAAGGTGGAGAAAGCCTAGTCTGAGGGGGCAATTTCTTTTTTTGTAATTTATTTTTTTATTGAAGTTCATCAAACAAACATTTCCATAAGATGTATTTCAGACATTGTACATATACATCATATAATCATATATATCACAAATCTCCACGAAGTATTTGTCTGAGGTATACACTTATAGAAAAGAGTGGAAAGGAAAGACGAGTGAATCTGCAGATGCTGGAAATGAAAAAAACACAAAATGCTGGCAGAACTCAGCAGGCCAGACAGCATCTATGGGAGAAGGTAGTGACGATGTTTCGGGCCGAAACCCTTCATCAGGAGTGAAGTTACATGGGATGGTCGAGGGGGGATAAGAAGTGGGGGGAGGGATAAAGTAGAGAGCTGGGAAGTGATAGGCCGGAGGGAAATGGGCTGGGGGAAGGTGGAGAATGATGGGAAATAAAAGAGAAAGAAAGGTGGGGCTGGGGGGAGATTATAGTGAGGGAGGAAAAAGAGAAAGAGAACCAGACTAAAATAATAGATAGGGATGGGGGTAAGGGTGTGGGGGCAGGGGTATCAACGGAGGTCAGTGAGTTGGATGTTCATGCCGGCAGGCAGGAGGCTACCTAGGCGGGAGATAAGGTATTGCTCCATCAACCTGCGTGTGGCCTCATCTTGATGGTAGAGGAGGCCATGGACAGATATGTCAGAGAGGGAGTGGTCTGTGGAATTGAAGTGTGTGGCCACAGGGAGATCCCGCCACTGCTGGAGGACCGAGCGCCGGTGTTTGGTGAAACGGTCTCCCAGTCTGCGGTGGGTCTCCCCAACTATGTACAAGTAGGGAGTGATTTTTTTTTACAACAGATTCATTGATCTGTGAGAATAAAATCAGGCCAATGAGGCATTACGTAGTTAAACTATTTTTCCCAGTATGAATCAAATTGTTCCAGCTTATGATTAACAGATGCTGTTATCTTCTCCATTTTGTAAATGTCCATTGTAATTTCCATCCATGTATTTAAAGTTGGGCTCTCCTGTGATAACCATTTCCTAGTAAGAGTCTTTTTACCAGCCACCAACAGTATATTCATTAAATATTTATCTCTTTTCAACCATTCTTGAGATATATATCCAAAATATATGGTCTTACTCTCCAAGGCTATTTCACATTTAAAGATGTCTTGTAGGGCATTGTGTATCCCCCTCCAATAGTTTTTAATAACAGGGCAGTCCCAAAAAATATGATAATGATTTGCATTTTGATTTCCACAATTTCTCCAGCAAACAGGGAGGTTACTATCATAATGGGATTTCTGAGAGGGTGTAATAAAATATCTTATCAAGATTTCCATCCAAACTCCCTCCATTTCTGTGAGCTGGTACACCTCCATTAATACCTCCATATTGTTGTCCATTCTTCCTCAGATATAATTATCCCTCCTTCCTTCTCCCATTTTGTTTTAATGTATGAAGTCGAATGTGTGTTAAGATTTGACAACCCCTTATACATGCTTGAAATAATTCTACCACCATTATCTGAATTATATGCTTTTCTAAAGAGCTCTATCAAGCATGTATTTGCCTTGGTTACACTTATTAACATATTGTCGCATCTGTAAATACCGATGAAAATCTTGTTTTTCTAATAAGTGATTCTCTTTTAGCATTTCAAAACTGAACAGTGTTCCTTCTTTCATTATGTTGCAAAGAACTGTTATTCCTTTAGCTGTCCAGTCCTTAAATCTAGCATCCAATTTATTTGGTGTAAAATCCGAGTCATATGCACACCATTTAAGAAATGCAATATCTCCCTCTAGATTATATTCTTTTATAGCAGTTTTCCATATTTTAGGAGTCAATTTCAAGGGTTATCAATAGTATTTATGTACCTTTGCAGGTTGTTATCAGCCAAAATTGCTTGCATTGGGATGAGAATTACCCGGTCCTTAATGTTTTTCCATTGAGTGTCATATAATGGGTTGCACCAACACATCACAGCTCTCAACTGTGCTGCAAAATAATAATCTCTAAGAGAAGGTAAGCCCAATCCCCCTGAGGGGGCAATTTCAACTTTGAAAACATGAACTGGAGAATGTTCGGGGGGGGGGCTGCTACTATGGCAACCACATTAACATCAAGGAATACGTGGATTCTGTCAACAGCTACGTAGAGGATGTTACCAACATGGAACATGTCTGCGTGAGGGCAAATCAGAAGGCATGGCTCACTGCAGAGGTCCATGTATGGCTGTGGGATCATGATACTTTTAAATCGGGGGACGTAACAGCTCTCAGGGAAGCAGGAAATTGTGCTTTCTTGATCCAGCAGGAAGGCAAAACGGGAGCATTCTCAGAATATATAAACATTTCCGTGACACGAGGCACCTGTGGCAGGGAATGCAGAGGATTACATCTACTTTGCGCATCTGCGACCAGGTTGCCTCACAACCCGAAAGACTGAATGTCTTTTATGCCCGTTTGATGCACAGAACAAAGTGCTGGTGAGGAAAGCACCCCTCCCCCAGGGGAGCACACAATCATCTGGATGAATTTGAGGTGACTCACGCAAAGCTGCAGAGCCTGCTAACATACCAGCTCAGGTTCTGACAGACTGAGTAGCCCAGCTAACTGAGGTGCTGATGGATATACTCAACATGTCTCCGAAATAGTCCATGGTCCCCTGGGTTTTCAAGGTGGCAACCATCATTCCAGTGCCAAAGAAAGCGACAGTAACCTGTCTAAATGACAATCGTCCTGCAGCATTAACTTCAACCATTATATAGTTTGAGTGGCTGGTCAAAGAGTGCACTAAAGTCTTTCTCCGAGCTACATTGGAGCCTTTCCAGTTCGCTTACTGCTCAAAGCTATCCACTGATATTGCCATAGCCTCTGCATTCCACTCTGTCCTGTCCCACCTGGAAAATGGAAACACATCTGCCAGGTTGCTGTTTAACTATATAACCATTACAGCACAGAAACAGGCCATCTCGGCCCTTCTGGTCTGTGCCAAATGCTTACTCTCACCTAGTCCCACTGACCTGCACTCAGCCCATAACCCTCCATTCCTTTCCTGTCCATATACCTATCCAATTTTACTTTAATTGACAATATCGTACCTGCCTCTACCACTTCTCCAAATTCCACAGATTTACCACCCTCTGACTAAAGTAATTTTTCAGCATCTCTGTTCTAAATGGACATCCTTCAATCCTGAAGTCATGTCCTCTTGTCCTCGACTCCCTTACCTTGGGAAATAATTTTGCCATGTCTAATCTTTTCAGGTCTTTTAACATTCAGATTGTTTCTAAGAGATCCCTCCTCATTCTCCTGAACTCCAGGGAATACAGCCCAGCAGCTGCTAGACATTCCTCATATGATAACCCTTTCATTTCTGGAATCATTCTTGTGAATCTTCTCTGATCCCTCTCCAATGTCAGTATATCCTTTATAAAATAAGGAGCCCAAAACTGCACACAGTACTCCGTGTGGTCTCACGAGTGCCTTATAGAGCCTCAACATCACATCCCTGCTCTTATATTCTATACCTCTAGAAATGAATGCCAACATTGCATTTGCCTTCTTCACCACTGACTCAACCTGGAGGTTAACCTTTAGGGTATCCTGCACAAGGATCCCCAAGTCCCTTTGCATTTCTGCATTTTGCATTCTCTCCCCATCTAAATAATAGTCTGCCCATTTATTTCTTCCACCAAAGTGCATGACCATACACTTTCCAACATTGTATTTCATTTGCCACTTCTTTGCCCATTCCCCTAAACTATCTAAGTCTTTCTGCGGGTTCTCTGTTTTCTCAACACTACCTGCTCCCCAACCTTTCTTCATATCATCAGCAAATTTAGCCAAAAATCCATTAATGCCATAGTCCAAATCATTGACATACATCGTAAAAAGCAGCGGTCCCAACACTGACCCCTGTGGAACTCCTCTGGTAACTGGGATTCAGCCAGAATATGATCCCTTTATTCCCACTCTCTGTTTTCTGCCAATAAACCAATGTTCCACTCATGCAAGTAACTTCCCTGTAATTCCATGGGCTCTTATCTTGCTAAGCAGCCTCATGTGCGGCATCTTGTCAAAGGCCTTCTGAAAATTCAAGTCCGCCACGTCTACTGCATCTCCTTTGTCTACCCTGCTTGTAATTTCCTCAAAAAATTGCAGTAGGCTTGTCAGGCAGGGTCTTCCTTTCAGGAAATCATGCTGGTTTTAGACTATCTTGTCATGTGCCTCCAGGTACTCCGTAATCTCATCCCTAACAATCAATTCCAACAACTTCCCAACCACTAATGTCAGGCTAACAGGTCTATAGTTTCCTTTCTGCTGTCTCCCACCCTTCTTAAATAGCGGAGTAACACTTACAATTTTCCAGTCAATTTTCCAGAAACAGAAAAACGGCAGAAGAATTTAATAAGTATTTTAGATCTGTCTTCACTAGGGAAGACACAAGCAATCTCCCAGATGTATGGATGGGCCAAGGACATAGGGTAACAGAGGAAATGAAACAGATTGACATTAGGAAGGAAACGGTGATGAGTAGACTGATGGGACTGAAGGCTGACAAATCCCCAGGTCCAGATGGTCTGCATCCTAGGGAAATAAAGGAGGTGGCTCTGGAAATCGTGGATGCATTGGTAATCATTTTCCAATGTTCCTTAGATTCAGGATCAGTTCCTGAGGATTGGAGAATGGCTAATGTTATCCCACTTTTTTAAGAAAGGAGGGAGGGAGAAAACAGAGAACTATCGACCTGTCAGCCTGACATCGGTGGGGAAGATGCTAGAGTCCATTATTAAAGATGAAATAGTGGCATATCTAGATAGCAGTGATAGGATTGGGCCGAGCCAGCATGAATTTACCAAGGGCAAATCATGCTTGACTAATCTATTGGAGTTTTTCAAGGATGTAACCAGGAAGTTAGACAAGGGAGATCCAGTGGATGTAGTGTACCTTGATTTTCAGAAGGCATTTGTTAAGGTCCCACATAGGAGATTGGTGGGTAAAATCAGAGCTCATGGCATTGGGGGGGGGGTGGGGGGGGGGAAGATATTGACATGGATAGAAAACTGGTTGGCAGGTAGCGGTGAATGGGTGTTTCTCGGAATGGCAGGTGGTGACTAGTGGGGTGCCACAGTGCTTGGTATTGGGACCACAGCTGTTTACGATTTACATCAATGATTTAAATGAAGGCATTGAGAATAATATCAGCAAATTTGCTGATGATACTAAACTGGGTGGCAGTGTGACATGTGATGAGGATGTTAGGAGAATTCAGGGTGACTTGGATAGGCTGAGTGAATGGGCAGATACTTGGCAGATGACATTTAATGTGAATAAGTGTGAGGTTATCCACTTTGGGAGTAAGAACAGGAAGGCAGATTATTATCTGAACGGTGTAGAGTTAGGTAAGGGAGAAATACAAAGGGATCTAGGAGTTGTTGTTCATCAGTCACTGAAGCTGAACGAGCAAGTGCAGCAGGCAGTGAAGAGGGCTAATGGAATGTTGGCCTTTATTACAAAGGGAATTGAGTACAAGAGCAAGGAAATCCTCTTGCATTTGTACAGGGCCCTGGTGAGACCACACCTGGAGTATTGTGTACAGTTTTGGTCTCCAGGGTTAAGGAAGGACATCCTGGCTGTAGAGGAAGTGCAGCGTAGATTCACAAGGTTAATTCCTGGGATGTCCGGACTGTCTTATACAGAGAGGTTGGAGAGACTGGGCTTGTACACACTGGAATTAAGGAGTTTGAGAGGGGATCTGATTGCAACATATAAGATTATTAAGGGATTGGACAAGATAGAGGCAGGAAATACATTCCAGATGCTGGGAGAGTCCAGTACCAGAGGGCATGGTTTGAGAATAAGGGGTAGGTCATTTAGGACAGAGTTAAGGAAAAACTTCTTCTCCCAGAGAGTTGTTGGGGTCTGGAATGCACTGCCTCAGAAGGCAGCGGAGGCCAATTCTCTGGATGCTTTCAAGAAGGAGCTAGATAGTTATCTTATGGATAGGTGAATCAAGGGAAATGGGGTCAAGGCAGGAACCGGGTATTGATAGTAGATGATCAGCCATGATCTCAGAATGGCGGTGCAGGCTCGAAGGGCTGAATGGTCTACTTCTGCATCTATTGTCTATAACAACCTCATACTCAATGTCAACAAGACCAAGGAGCTGATTACAGACTTAAGGAGAAGGAAACCAGAGGTCCATGATTCTCATCGGAGGATCAAATTTGTGGAGAAGGTTAGCAACTTTAAACTCCTAGGTGTTATTTTGTAAGACCTGTCCTGGGCCCAGCATGTAAGTGCAATTACGAAGAAAGCCAACAGTGCTCCTACTTCCTTAGGGGTTTTTGGAGATTTGGCATGACATCTAAGACTTTGACAAACTTCTATAGATATGCAGTGGAGAGTATATTCACTACCTGCATCACAGCCCGGTATGGAAACACCAATGCCATTGACTGGAAAATCCTACAAAGGACGGTGGATTTGTCCCAATACATCACAGGTAAAGCCCTCCTGACCATTGTGCACACCTACATGAGACACTGTAGCACGAAAGCAGCATCCACTGTCAGAGACCCCCATCACCTAGGACATGCTCTCTTCTCACTGCTGCCATCAGGAAGCTGGTACAGGAGCCTCACGACTCACACTGACAGGTTTAGGGAAAGTTACTACCTCTTAACCATCAGGCTCTTGAACCAAAGGGATAACTTCACTCAGCTTCACATGCCACATTATTGAAATGTCCCCACAACCAATTGGTTCACATTTAAGGACTCTTCATTTCATGTCCTTTATATTTATTGTTTATTTACTTATTACGATTATTTCTTCTTTTAGTATTTGCACAGTTTGTTGTCTTCTGCACTCTCATTTAATGCCCTACTTGGGTAGCTTTTCATTAATTCTGTTTGACAAACCTTTTGAATTTTTTGAAGAAGTTACGAGGAATGTTGACGAGGGTAAGGCAGTGGATGTAGTCTATATGGACTTTTGCAAAGCCTTTGATAAAGTTCCACATGGAAGGTTAGTTAAGAAGGTTCAGTCGTTAGGTATTAATGCTGGAGTAATAAAATGGATTCAACAGTGGCTAGATGGGAGATGCCAGAGAGTAGTGGTGGATAATTGTGGATTCAACAGTGGCTAGATGGGAGATGCCAGAGAGTAGTGGTGGATAATTGTTTATCGGGATGGAGGCCGGTGACTAGCGGGGTGCCTCAGGGATCTGTTTTGGGCCCAATGTTGTTTGTAATATACATAAATGATCTGGATGATGGGGTGGTAAATTGGATTAGTAAATATGCCGATGATACTAAGGTAGGAGGTGTTGTGGATAATGAGGTGGATTTTCAAAGCTTGCAGGGAGATTTATGCCGGTTAGAAGAATGGGCTGAACGTTGGCAGATGGAGTTTAATGCTGAGAAGTGTGAGGTTCTACATTTTGGCAGGAATAATCCAAATAGAGCATACAGAGTAAATGGTAGGGCATTGAGGAATGCAGAGGAACAGAGAGATCTAGGAATAACTGTGCATGGTTCCCTGAAAGTGGAGTCTCATGTAGATAGGGTGGTGAAGAGGGCTTTTGGAACGCTGGCCTTTATAAATCAAAGCATTGAGTACAGAAGTTGGGATGTAATGCTAAAGTTGTACAAGGCATTGGTAAGGCCAAATTTGGAATATTGTGTGCAGTTTTGGTCACCGAATTATAGGAAAGATATCAATAAATTAGAGAGAATGCAGAGACGATTTACTAGGATGTTACCTGGGTTTCAGCAATTAAGTTACAGAGAAAGGTTGAACAAGTTAGGTCTCTATTCATTGGAGCGTAGAAGGTTGAGGGGGGATTTGATCGAGGTATTGAAAATTTTGAGAGGGATAGATAGAGTTGACGTGAACAGTCTGTTTCCATTGAGAGTAGGGGAGATTCAAACTAGAGGACATGATTTGAGAGTTAGGGGGCAGAAGTTTAAGGGAAACACGAGGGGGTATTTCTTTACTCAGAGAGAGATAGCTGTGTGGAATGAGCTTCCTGTAGAAGTAGTAGAGGCCAGTTCAGTTGTGTCATTTAAGGTAAAATTGGATAGGTATATGGACAGGAAAGGAGTGGAGAGTTATGGGCTGAGTGCAGGTAGGTGAGATTAAGAGTTCAGCACGGACTAGGAGGGCCGAGATGGCCTGTTTCCGTGCTGTGATTGTTATATGGTTATATTGTTATATGGTTATGGTTACTATTCCATAGTTTTATTGCATATGCCCACAAGAAAATGAATTTGAAGGCTGTATATGGTGATATACATGTACTTTGATAATAAAATTTACTTTAAACTTTGACCATCACCCAGATGTTCCAAAACTGATCCCAGTCAGTTCGAAGTGGCAGAAACATCTCCTCCATGATCTCTATCAGCAAAGGTGCACAACAAGGCTTTGTGCTTAGCCCTCCTGCTCTATTTGCTTTAAACATTTGACTGAGTGGCTAAGCACAGCTCCAATGCCATATTCATGTTTGCAAACTGCAGTGGATTCAAGTCACTCCTCAAGTTGATATGCTTTCAGGCAGGAGATTTTCATGTTACGAGCACCACAAATGTTGCAAAGTTGTTAGAAAGTTCTAAGAAACTATCACGTATTTTATCACATTTCTTCCCAGTTGGTGGAAAATCCAGGAGAATGCTGAGGTGGGGCATCAGCACTCACTGCAGAGAACCCAGCCTTTGACCTGCTCAGTATTCTGTATGGTTTTTCCAGTCAAATTTCTGATCAAAGATGACCCTCCAGGATAATGATGGTGGTAGAGGAGAAAAGAGGTAAAAGTGGAGAGGTAGCTACTGCAATAGTCTTACAGTTAAATGTGAAGTGGAACTTTTATTTGGGAATACAGTTGATGGCATATACATTCTAACACAATATTACTTCCCAAATTTCCATCCTTATTTGCACATTGTTGACATTTGCTGTCACAGAAATGGGCAGCTTCATTATATTAGGAATTGCAAATGGGATTTAACATTGCAATCAACTACAAACATACCCAGCTCAGATTTCATGATGGTCAGGAGGACACAGGTAACACAACTAATGATGGCTGGGC
This sequence comes from Hypanus sabinus, assembly GCF_030144855.1. Lineage (NCBI taxonomy): Eukaryota > Metazoa > Chordata > Chondrichthyes > Myliobatiformes > Dasyatidae > Hypanus > Hypanus sabinus. The sequence continues at coordinate 63,243,031 of NC_082707.1, read as the reverse complement.
CTCTGAAATTCTTGCAGTGATATCCAGGGCCTGAGATAATCGGTTTCCAGCAGTGATAACCATCTTGGTGTTCGATGTGACTCAAGCCAGTGGAGATGGCCGAACTGCCAATGCCTTTAGTTTTATCAAGGTTCCTTGATACTACACTTGGTCAGATACAACCTTGCTGCCTAAGACAATCAATTTCACCTCCTCTGAACCTCAACTCTCTTGGCTGTTTGAATAAAGGTCATAATGGAGGAGCTTGGAGGTCCTGTCTTAGTTATATTTTGTGATAGCAACTTGCCCTTTGGCAAGAACAGTTATAGTGAAAAGCGATCAAGTACAAATGGTGTTGGCCTGAGGCCATGCATAGAACAGCCCTGATAAGAACGGTAGATTTCTTCCTAATAATCCAGAAGTTTTATAAATATTTGCTTTTTTTATACTCAGTTTATTCATCTCTCAGATTATTAATTAAGGCTAGTGATTTGATTTTAGACTCTCATTCATTTTTAAAATTACAAATAATTAAACTAATAAACCATGGGCACTAAGGTAGTGTAGTGGCTAGCATGATGCTATTAAAGCTTGGGGCGTCAGAGTTCGGAGTTTAATTCTGCCATCCTCTGTAAGCAGTTTGTACGTTCTCACCGTGAATGCGTGGCTTTCCTCCCACAGTCCAAAGATGTACCAGTTGATAGTTTAGTTGGTCATTGTAAACTGTCCTGTAATTAGGCTAGGATTAAAGGTGAGTTGCTGGGTGGTGCAGTTCATTGGACAGGAAGGGCCTGTTTCATGCTGTATCTCCATATAAAATAAAATAGGTAGCATTATGGAAGCATGATCAGTATTGTGCATTTTGCAGTTATTTTATCCTGATAGCAAACCTGTCTGTGCAGCTACTTTTGGGAAGATTTAGCTGTTTATTCTTAATGGCAAGCATATGAGCACAAACACGTTAGCACTTTACTTTCTTTCAGATCACGAGTAGATTTACTATGCGTCATAAACATGAAAAAGTCTACAGATGCTGGAAATCCAAAGCACTGTACACAAAATGCTGGAGGAACTCAGCAAATCAGGTAGCAATTATGGAAATGTATAAACAGTTGACATTTCAGCCTGAGAACCTTCTTCAGGACACTTCTATACACTTATATTCCCCTATCATGAAGGCCTTAAAGCTCTCCACTTCTTTCTCAATAAAAGAACCAACTAGTTCCCCTCCACTACCTCCCTCTTCCATCCAGCAGAACTGGTCCTCACCCTCAACAGTTTTCCCTTCGTCTCCTCCCACTTTCTCCAGTCTGGAGGGGTAGCCATGGGTACACACATGGGCCCCCAGCTGCACCTGCCTATGTAGGACAGACTATGTTCCAAGCCTTCCCCAGTAATGCTCCCCAGCTCATCTTCCACTACATTGATGACTGCATCGCACCCATGCTGAGCTCGTCCGTTTCATCAACATTGCCTGTAACTTCCACCCTGCCCTTAAGTTCACTTGGTTCATTTCTGACACATCCTTTCCCTTTCTCAATCTCTGTCTCCATCTCTGGGGACAAACTGTAATTGATGTCTTCTATAAACCTACCGATTCCCATGGTTATCTTGACTACACCTCTTCCCATCCTGACTCCTGCAAAAATGCTATTCCCTTTTCTCAATTCCATCATCTCTGCCACATCTGTTCCCAGGATTTGGTTTTCCTTTCCAGGACATCAGAGATGTTCTCCTTCTTCAAAGAACAGGGTTTCCCTTCCTCCACCCACCTCACCCACACCTCCCCCATTTCCTAAACATTCGCATTCACCCCCATCTTCCTGCCACCTTAAACAGTGACAGAGTTTATCTTCTTACCTACCACCCCATGACACTCCGCATCCAACACATTATCTTCCACAACTTCCGCCATCTCCAAAGGGACCCACCAATAAACATATCTTTACCTCCCCCCTCTCTCCACAGGGATCATACCGTCCATGATTCCCTTTTCCATTTGTCGCTCCCCACTAATTCTGCTCTCAGCACTTGTCCCAGCAAGTGGCCAAAGTGCCACTAGCTGTCCATTCACCTCATCTCTGAACTCCATTAAGGGCTCCGAACAGTCCTTCCAGGTGGGGCAACATTTCACCTGTGAATCTGCTGGGGTCTTCTATTGAGTCCAGTGCTCCAGATGGGGCCTCCTCTGCATTGGTGAGACCCGTTGTAAATTGGGGGATTGCTTCGGAGAGCACCTCCGCTCTGTCCACCAAAAGCAAAACTTCCCAGTGGCCAAACATTTTAATTCCCATACCAATATGTCAGCTCATGGCCTCCTCTTGTGTCAAGATGAGGCCACCCTCAGAATGGAGGATCAACACCTTGAATTCTATCTGGGTACCAATGAATATCAATTTCTCCTTCTGGTAAAAATATCCCTCCCTTTTCTTTTCTCCACTTTGGCCTCTTACTTCTCACTTGCCTACCACCTCCCCTTCTGGTCCACTCTCCTCTCCTATCAGATCTCTTCCTCTCCAGAACTTTATCTTTACCACCCACCTCACCCATCACTTTCTAGCCATCTTCCTTCCTCTCCCCTAGCTTTCTACTCTGTCGTCTTCCACTTTCCTTTCCAGTCTCAAAGAAGGGTCTTGTCGTGAAATGCTAACTGCTTATTCATGAAAGTGCTGCCTGACCCTGTTGAGATTCTAAAAGCATTGCATGCGCGCGCGTGTTTTACTATGTGCCTCAACTATACTGCTGCATTTTAAATGGTAACCACTAGGGGGCAGCAGTATTACATTCTTTCAACCATTTCCACACTTCCATATTTCCACATTAATGATATCTGAGAGGATAAAGGCAATATTTTGATTCCATCTATCCAAGGCTCTCACATAACATGTAATGACTATTATGCATACAAATCTTAAATATCCTATATTGGGAAATAGCTGTAATTACATTACTCAGCCATTCATTTAGTGGCTATTAATATAAATTCTGAGTCCAGTTGATTCAATGTCTAACATCATAACTTTTCACTTCGTAAAATTATATATCAGGATTATATATTTTCTTTATTAACCTAGATGTAAAAACAAATATACTTTAAGTTGGTTTAAAATATTAAGTTTAGGTAATTCCAACAAACACTCCAATTGCACATACTCATTAAATATATCCAACTTTTTGAGTAGTATGGTATTGTTAAAAAAACTGCATCATACATTTCAAGTGAAGCAACTCTAAACAAAATGAATTACTAATATTGAAAGGCTTGGATTATATCACCCAGAAAATAGCTTGGCGAATCCACGTATATTTTGGTGCAATTTAAAACAGCACATTGCAAGTGACAATAATTGAAATAATTTTAAGGTCATGCCAAACCAAAATCCTTAGTTATTTTGATAGACAAAATAAAGTCTGATTAGTTTATTTCCAGTATTAGATTCATTACCTTAAACTAAACCTAACTTCACTGCAGAAAAATACCAACATATTCCTTTATTTGTGGTTAGCTTAAAATTAATAAACTTCATGACACATGCCACTGATAATAAACTCAATTCTGATTCTGATTAGTTAATCTGTGTGCTTTAACTTTATTGACTTTTAGGTAAGATGAATGTGTCATATGTTGCAAATTTTCAAGCACCATTTTTTTGGTTTGATTAGTGCTGCTGGTGTTTAGTTAAATAACTTGAGAAGTACAACACAGCAAATTAAATATTTAGCAAAAACCACATGCATGCAACTTTAAATATAAATTCTCTTTCAAACTGCAGCTATTTACAGCAAATATCTTTACGGTACATGGGTATTAGGAAGCTACAGTGGCATGCAAAAGTTTGGGCACCCCTGGTCAAAATTTCTGTTACTGTGAGTAGTTAAGTGAGTAGAAGATGAAGTGATCTCCAAAAGTCATAAAGTTAAAGATGAAACTTTTTTTTAACATTTTAAGCAAGATTAGTGTATTATTTTGTACTGTACAATTTTACAGTGAAAAAAGGAAAGGAGCACCATGCAAAAGTTTGGGCACCCCAAGAGATTTGAGCTCTCAGATAACTTTTACCAAGGTCTCAGGCTTAATTAGCTTGTTAGGGCTATGGCTTGGTCACAATCATCATTAGGAAAGTCCAAATGATGACTGTGAACAAATTTCAAAGCTTTATAAATACCCTGACTCCTCAAACCTTGTCCTAACAATCAGCAGCCATGGGCTCCTTTAAGCAGCTACCTAGCACTCTGAAAATTAAAATAAATGATGTCCACAATGCAGGAGAAGGCTGTAAGAAGATAGCAAAGTGTTTTCAGGTAGCCATTTCCTCAGTTCATAATGTAATTAAGAAATGGCAGTTAACAGGAATGGTGGAGGTCAAGTTGAGGTCTGGAAGACCAAGAAAACTTTCTGAGAGAACTGCTTATAGGATTGCTAGAAAGGTAAATCAAACCCCTGTTTGACTGCTAAAGACGTTCAGGAAGATTTAGCAGACTCTGGAGTGGTGGTGCACTGTTCTACAGTGCAGCAACACCTGCACAAATATGACCTTCATGGAAGAGTCATCAGAAGAAAACATTTCCTGCGTCCTCATCACAAAATTCAGCATCAAAAGTTTGCAGAGGAACATCTAAAGAAGCCTGATGTATTTTGGGAACAACTCCTGTGGACTGATGAAGTTAAAATAGAACTTTTTGGCCGCAATGAGCAAAGGTATGTTTGGGGAAAAAAGGGTGCAGAATTTCATGAAAAGAACACCTCTCCAACTGTTAAGCATGAAGGTTGATCGATCATGCTTTGGGCTTGTGTTTCAGCCAATGGCACAGGGAACATTCACTGGTAGAGGGAAGAATGACTTCAATTAAATACCAGCAAATTCTGGAAGCAAACATCACACCGTCTGTAAAAAAGCAGAAGATGAAATGAGGATGGCTTCTACAATAGGATAATGATCCTAAACACACCTCAAAATCCACAATGGACGACCTCAAGAGGTGCAAGCTGAAGGTTTTGCCATGGCCCTCACAGTCCCCAGATCTAAACATCATCAAAAATCTGTGGATAGACCTCAAAAGAGCAGTGCATGCAAGACGGCCCAAGAATCTCACAGAACAAGAAGCCTTTTGCAAGGAAAAATGGGTGAAAATCCCCCAAACAAGAATCAAAAGACTTATAGGTGGCTACAGAAAGCATTTCCAAGCTGCGATACTTGCCAAAGGGGGTATTACTAAGTACTGACCTTGCAGGGTGTCCAAACTTTTGCCTCAGGCCCTTTTCCATTTTCGTTATTTTGAAACTGCAAAAGGTAGAAATAAAAAAAGTAATCTTGCTTAAAATATTAAAGAAATGTGTCACCTTTAACTTTACGCCTTTTGGAAATCAGGTCATCTTTTACTCGGTTAGCTATTCACAGTAACAAATTTTGACCGGGGTGCCCAAACTTTTGCATGCCACTGTATATTGGAAAGTTATCCTTCACATAAACTTACTCAAATAAACTGCACTTCAGCTCACAAAAGGCTTAAGAAAGTTCTGAAATGACCTGTTTCCACAATCAATCGGATGAATCAAAATTGAGAATTAAAACAAAACAGGAAGTGTTTTACAATCAGTGATAATTTTGATCTTGAATTGGAACTTATTATTTACCCCTTTTCTATTTCAGAAAAACATAATCACTCTGTACTGGAAAGCATAGCTTCTTGAAAATCATATCATCCAAATACCCCACGGCATTTCTGCAAAAATGTTCTACTTAAAACATAAGAATAATTTTCCATAAATTTCTTTTCAAAGTTTTCACAGTATAATTGGCAACAACTGCGGTGATGTATCAATTATCCCACCAGATGCACTTTCTGGTAACATACTGGGAAGGCTCTTTGAACGTTATATGATTTGGGAGAGAAATTTCCTGGAGTGGAATAGGATTTACATGTATGGGATAAAAGTTCCTCTTTAGTTCAGTCTTTTCTTTGGTTTTGCACATTGCCAAAATGCAAGTGTTACCTTCTGCATTTACTCCACTGAGGCACTTTGGAGCTTTCACATCACTGCCAAGGGAACAACAACAACAATAATCCAGATCTACCTATACTCCCGATACGTGTATGTAGTGGGCCAGAAGGTAGCAACAGACAGTATGAGTCCAATAATCCAGCACAATTAAAGACATGATTGTTAAGTGATCTGCGTTTTTCATACTATTGGATGTGTTCATGTTAATAGAGTCATAGATTATGAAAACAGACCATTCAGCCCACACTGACCAGTATCAATCACATCTTTAGCACTCGATCTACAACTTTCTGTGCCCAAGGGAGTTCAGCTGCTCTCCTAGATACTTTTCAATGCTGTCAGCAACTCTGCTTCCACTACTCTTTTAGGCAGTGTAATCAAAATGTTAACTTGCTAAGATCTCTTCAAAATCTCTTATCCTTACCCTAAATCTATGTCCTTTCATTTTAACTATTTCCAATATGGAGAAAAATATTCCTGCAATCTACCTCAAACTCCTCATAATTTTATGTAGCTCAATTATGTCCCGTTTTATCTTCTTCTGCTCTGGGGAAAGCAGACCTAGTCTCTCCATCCCAGGCTGCAGCCTGGGGAATGTCCTCTGCAACCTCTTCAGTGCTGTCACAAGCTCCCTATTGTACAATGACCACAGCTGCACACAGTACTCCAGCTAAGGTCTGACCAATATTCTATAAAGCTGGAGAAAACCTCCCTGCCCTTGTACTTAATATACGTAATAATGAAGGGCAGTAACCAACGTGCCTTCATAACCACATTCACTACTTATCTTGTCACCTTCATGGAACATACCAAGGTCCATCTTTCCTCAATAATCCCAGGAGCCAACCATTCATGATTTATCTTCTAGTCTCATTAGTACTCCCAGATGCATCCTCTCATATTTAAGTGGATTAAACTCCATCTCAGTGCTATTCACCAACATATCTGTATCATCCTGGAGCTTATTACCCTATGCACCACTGACAATATCAACCTTTGCATCATCTGCAAACTTACTGATCACGCCTCAAACACCCACCGATGTAGCGTAATCCGTGATGCAGTTTTATATACAATTTTCCAGTATGCCTGGTAGGGTTAAAGGTCATGTGGTAGGAACTAGGTCCCATTGAGTTTCAGGGCTGTGTAGGATCCAGGGACATTGAGTTTCAGGAAAGTGTAGGATCCAGGGACATTGAGTTTCAGGAAAGTGTAGGATCCAGGGACATTGAGTTTCAGGAAAGTGTAGGATCCAGGGACATTGAGTTTCAGGAAAGTGTAGGATCCAGGGACATTGAGTTTCAGGGCTGTGTAGGATCCAGGGACATTGAGTTTCAGGGCTGTGTAGGATCCAGGGACATTGAGTTTCAGGGCTGTGTAGGATCCAGGGACATTGAGTTTCAGGGCTGTGTAGGATCCAGGGACATTGAGTTTCAGGGCTGTGTAGGATCCAGGGACATTGAGTTTCAGGGCTGTGTAGGATCCAGGGACATTGAGTTTCAGGGCTGTGTAGGATCCAGGGACATTGAGTTTCAGGGCTGTGTAGGATCCAGGGACATTGAGTTTCAGGAAAGTGTGGGATTGACGGTCCTGGTGAGCTTCAGGGGAGCCTAGGAATCAGTTTGTGAGCCAGGTGCCAATCCATCAGGACTTCCCAATATTCAGACAGCAAATTATCAGTATTAATATATTACTGTATTGGTAATATAGTAATATTATTATAGCAAAGGAAGGGAAATCACAGAGAAGCCATTTTAGGGCTCAGCACCCATTTTTACTACAATTACCTGGATAGCAATGCAAGGTCTTACACAGTCACACTTGCTGAGATACCAGATTACCAGCAGGATTTCACTCAGGTGTCAATCACTGTGATTTAACAAATCTTTTTTTTTTATACAAGATAGGTACTTCAGTGGTTAGTATTGTGGTGAACTACATATACCTGTCTGGACACGCCCCCCTGCTGACTGCTCCTGTGGCTCCTCCCACAGACCCCGGTATAAAGGCGATTGGAGGCACTGCTCCTCCCACAGTCTCCAGGAGGTGTGATGGTCTCTTGCTACTACTCGTGGTCTCTTGCAGCTAATAAAAGCCTATTGTTCGCCTCCCGTCTCCGAGAGTTATTGATGGTGCATCAATTTTATTAGCTGCAGTTTTAAAACATGGAGAGCATTTTACAACCGGACAGATTGGACATTGATCCACAATCTCCCGAAGTAGCCATTGCCTTTGAACTCTGGCTTGCACGCTTCCAATCATACCTGGAAGAGATTCCCGTGACTGAGCCTGCTATCGTGTACAGAGTTCTCCTCTCCAGAGTCAGTCCCTGAGTGTACTCCCTATCTCAGTGGTTAGTATGAAGCTGGAATCATTTTCATCAGTTCCAAATGATCCAAAACTCTTGCTTTTATTCCTCAAGACACTGTACGATATAATTCCTTAATTTCTTTAACATACAGTCACAACCGTGTTGTCTTCCATGCTCTGGTTCTTTCAATGATCCTATTTACAGTTACTGTTCTATAGGTTGCTGAGTATGCCAGCAGGAAAAGCATCTCAGGGTTGCCTGTGGCAATATGTACATACTCTGATAATAAATTTTACTTTGAACAAAGCATATTGGTATGATCTTCTCTGGTCTTGTGTTCAGAAAGTTCAGAAATGCAAGTAGAAAAATTAAGTTTGTGCTCTTACTTGAAATGGTTTTTACAGGAAGTGAACCATAAAGTTAACAATGCCATCAGCACAAAGAGAATACATTCCCCTGTATGTTTAAAAATTCATTTAAATTGGTCCAATTTCTTGTCTCAATTACTTAACAAATTCGATCAAGCTGGTGAATTATTAAGTGCAAAGCAGATTTTCTTTACCCTTTAAAGAAAGAGTTCTATTTCCCATCTTAAGCAGTCTAATTCAGTTCCAAATCTATGCTTAGCACTTAGAATTCTTTCTCCCTATCTGAACCAGATCTTTAGCAGGGCCCATCAGAAAACTTGCGTCTTGGAATATGATTCATTCATTTGCTGTGGGTGGCACTTGAAAGATTTATGAGAAAAAAAACAGTGGGACACTAATAGTTTCCATAAATAATTGGCAACAAACAGAAAAGAAGTTGAACTTTGTTTTAAATGTAAGTTACATTATATCATGCATGCATCTTATGAAAATTATCCATAATTACTATCTGCTATGAATCTTGGATTGATACAAATGTTACATTTCATTATTTTTTGGAGTATGAAGCCTTTTTCATACTTATTCTCCTGCTTTCATGGGTCTCCCCAGACACTACACTAAAATGACCAAAGAGGCAATCTGTTCCAAGATCTCCAGCAATGCCCTTTGAGCTTGCATTAAATAAACATGTCTTAATACTCCTTGTGCATTTTCATATCTTTTACTCTTCTCAATCCTAAATAGCTTGGCCAAAATTGAAGTAGCAAGTAAGGGAGAGACATCATTGCGAGGAGGGAACCACATGAAAAGAGCACCTCTTGTTGGGAGTGAGTCATAATTCGAAGCAGTGAGTGAAGGGGACATCATTGCAAAGTGGGAGCCATTTTAAAGCAACATTTCTCATCAGGAGTGAGTTTTATTTGAGCCAATAAAAGGAAGATTGGTGGAGTGGGATGCTATGGTTCAATAAGCTTGGTCAAGCACAAGTGGAGGTTGTAAGTCAGTTTCTAGTAGGTTTCCCCACCCCCCCTTTCTTTGTGGTCCAGCATTAGTGGTATGTACTTTGTGTGAGATGTGGGAGCTCTGGGAGACTTCTAGTCTCCCTGATAACTACATCTGCACAAAGGACATCAAGCTGCAGCTCCTAAGAGATTGTGTTAAAGAACTGGAGCTGCACATTGCTGATCTTTGGCTCTTATAGGAGAATGAGAAGGTGATAGATAGGAGCTAGAGGGAGTAGTTACCCTTAAGTTGTAGGAGGTAGGTACCTGGTCAGGAGAGGAAAAGGTGAAAGGCAGCAAGTACAGAGTACTCTGCACAAGGAGTACAGCAAGTCTCTGTGCCATTCCCCTCAACAATAAGTATACCACTTTGGATAATTTGGGAGGCGGGGTGACTACTAGGCAAAGCCACAGTGACCTGGTCTCTAGCACTAAGGCTGGCTCTGTGGCTCAGGAGGGAAAGGGGGAAGAGGAGTGCAGTAGTAATAGGGCATTTCATGGATAGAGGAGCAGACAGGAGATTTTGTGGTTGTGAAAACAATAGTCGAATGGAATTTTTCCTCCCATGTGCCAGGGTCAGAGATGTCTTGGACTGTGTTCATAGTATTCTAAAGGGGGGAAGGTGAGCAGCCAGAAGTCATGGTACATATAGGTACAAGCAACATATGTAGAAAAAGGGAGGAGGCTCTGAAGAGAGGATATAAGGAGTTTGGTAGAAAGCTGAAAAGCAGGACCTCCAAAATAGTAATCTCCGGATTGTTGCCTGTTCTACGCACCAGTGAAGGGAAGAATAGGATGATTTGGCAGATGAATGTGTGGCTGAGGAAGTGATGGAGGTCAGGGTTTCAGATATCTTGATCATTGGGACCTCTTCTGGAGAAGATGACCCATACAAAAGGGATGGGTTATGGCCGAATCTGAGGGGCACCAATATCCTTGTTGGCAGTTTTGCTACAGCTGTTAGGGAGACTTTAATTTGATTTGGCAGGGGGTTGTGGACCAGTGATAGGGCTGAAAAATGGCCAGTTGATGCAATGTATGGGACAGCTAGACAATGGGACAACTAGATGCAGTGTATAGTGGGACTGTGAGCAAGGACAGGCAGATAATAGGGCAAAATTGCAGTTAGTGGGATGTTAAAATCAAAAAGGTGATGAGTAAAGGACAGCGTACAGAATAAGGTAGATGATCTTGCAGTGCAGTTAGAGATTGAAGGTATGTCATTGTTGTCATAAGGTGGGCATTGAGAGCAGACCCAAATGCAAGACACAGACATGGAAGTACGAGGGACAGGACAAGATGTATCAAGAAAGCAAGGGAAGTGAGGAAGAGATGACACTGGCCCTGGACGAGACTAGGAGACACGGCCTGGGCTAGGACTAGACCAGGAAAATGGGACCTGGACAAGGTCTCCAAGCCAGAGACTGGACAGGGACCCAGAACCTGGGTCTTGACTCGGCCTCGGACTCCAGATCTAGGAGAGGACTGGATGTGGCAAGGCAACAGGACTGTACATGGGGGCAGGACTCAGGACTCCTGGGCTGGATGAGGGCATGAAGCTCAGACTTGGTCTTGGGAGACTGGAACGCGGAACACAGAGCCTTGGCCTTGGGAGACTGGAACGCGGAACACAGAGCCTTGGCCTTGGGAGACTGGAACGCGGAACACAGAGCCTTGGCCTTGGGAGACTGGAACGCGGAACACAGAGCCTTGGCCTTGGGAGACTGGAACGCGGAACACAGAGCCTTGGCCTTGGGAGACTGGAACGCGGAACACAGAGCCTTGGCCTTGGGAGACTGGAACGCGGAACACAGAGCCTTGGCCTTGGGAGACTGGAACGCGGAACACAGAGCCTTGGCCTTGGGAGACTGGAACGCGGAACACAGAGCCTTGGCCTTGGGAGACTGGAACGCGGAACACAGAGCCTTGGCCTTGGGAGACTGGAACGCGGAACACAGAGCCTTGGCCTTGGGAGACTGGAACGCGGAACACAGAGCCTTGGCCTTGGGAGACTGGAACGCGGAACACAGAGCCTTGGCCTTGGGAGACTGGAACGCGGAACACAGAGCCTTGGCCTTGGGAGACTGGAACGCGGAACACAGAGCCTTGGCCTTGGGAGACTGGAACGCGGAACACAGAGCCTTGGCCTTGGGAGACTGGAACGCGGAACACAGAGCCTTGGCCTTGGGAGACTGGAGCGCGGAACACAGAGCCTTGGCCTTGGGAGACTGGAACGTGGAAACATAGAGCCTTGGCCTTGGGAGACTGGAACGCGGAACACAGAGCCTTGGCCTTGGGAGACTGGAACGCGGAACACAGAGCCTTGGCCTTGGGAGACTGGAACGCGGAACACAGAGCCTTGGCCTTGGGAGACTGGAACGCGGAACACAGAGCCTTGGCCTTGGGAGACTGGAACGCGGAACACAGAGCCTTGGCCTTGGGAGACTGGAACGCGGAACACAGAGCCTTGGCCTTGGGAGACTGGAACGCGGAACACAGAGCCTTGGCCTTGGGAGACTGGAACGCGGAACACAGAGCCTTGGCCTTGGGAGACTGGAACGCGGAACACAGAGCCTTGGCCTTGGGAGACTGGAACGCGGAACACAGAGCCTTGGCCTTGGGAGACTGGAACGCGGAACACAGAGCCTTGGCCTTGGGAGACTGGAACGCGGAACACAGAGCCTTGGCCTTGGGAGACTGGAACGCGGAACACAGAGCCTTGGCCTTGGGAGACTGGAACGCGGAACACAGAGCCTTGGCCTTGGGAGACTGGAACGCAGAACACAGAGCCTTGGCCTTGGGAGACTGGAACGCGGAACACAGAGCCTTGGCCTTGGGAGACTGGAACGCGGAACACAGAGCCTTGGCCTTGGGAGACTGGAACGCGGAACACAGAGCCTTGGCCTTGGGAGACTGGAACGCGGAACACAGAGCCTTGGCCTTGGGAGACTGGAACGCGAAAACATAGAGCCTGGACTCATACACAGAACAGAGCCAGGACCCCTCCTTGGGAACAGGACGTAGGGCCAGGACTCGTACACAGAACAGAACCAGGACCCCTCCTTGGGAACAGGATGTAGGGCCTGGACTCATACACAGAACAGAGCCAGGACCCCTCCTTGGGAACAGGACATTGGGCCTGGACTCATACACAGAACAGAGCCAGGACCCCTCCTTGGGAACAGGATGTAGGGCCTGGACTCATACACAGAACAGAGCCAGGACCCCTCCTTGGGAACAGGATGTAGGGCCTGGACTCATACACAGAACAGAGCCAGGACCCCTCCTTGGGAACAGGACATTGGGCCTGGACTCATACACAGAACAGAGCCAGGACCCCTCCTTGGGAACAGGACATTGGGCCTGGACTCATACACAGAACAGAGCCAGGACCCCTCCTTGGGAACAGGACGTAGGGCCTGGACTCATACACAGAAAGCTGAGCACAAGACAGTTCACAACACAAGGTAGCAGCAAACAACCAGACCTGCCTAGCAAAGGTGAGGACACAAAGAGACAGTTCCAAACAACAAGTCTGTTCCTTACCTAGACACAGCAAGGCTCTAGTCTTGCTCCAGCAATAGAACTTGACAGCATGAATAGGCAAAAGGTAGCAGGTGAGGCTCCAGCCAAGGGCTACAGAGAGAAGGGGAAGGGAACAGTCCAGCCTCAGGGTAACAGCAAAGACAGCCTGGCTTACCCCATGGAGGCAAGGACAGTAAGGGACCAATACAACCACAGCCTGACTTACCCCACAGAGGCAAGGACAGGATACCGATGAGACAAACCAGCACCTACACTTGAATCCAGGGCCACTTATATTCCCAGCCCCAAGACAAGCATTAGCTGCCGATGATTAAGCCCAAATGAAACAAGGAACAGCCGGAAGACCCGGAGTCCGGGGTCCACGGACCGGACCGTGAACCAGAACGTGGACTTCACGGACCGGACCATGACAGTTGTGGGCATTACTGAGTCATAGCTGAAAATAGATTACAGCTGGGAGCTTAACATCCAATTTCAACCCATTGTTTCAAAAGGACAGGCAGGTAGGCACAGGGTGTGTGGTGGCTCTATTGGTAAAAATGAAATCAAATCCTTAGAAAGAGGTGACATAGGATCAGAAGATTTGGAATTAAAATACTGCAAGGGTAAAAAGACCTGATGGGAGTTATATACAGACTTCCAAGCAGTAGCCAGGATGTGGGATATAAGTTATAATGGGAGATAGAAAAGGCATGCAAACAGGGCATTGTTACACTAGACTTAGGAGAATTTCAATATGCAGGTAGATTGGGAAAATCAAGCTGGTGCTGGATCCCAAGAGAGAAAACTTGTAGGATGCCTAAGAGATGGCTTTTTAGAACATCTTTGATTGAGCCCACTAGGGGTAAGGTAATTGTAGATTGTGTATTGTGTAATGAATCAGGTTTCATTTGGGAGCTTAAGATGAAGAAACACCTCGGGGGCAGTGATCATAATATTCCAATACATGCAAAATGCTGGAAGAACTCATGGACCAGGCAGCATCTATGGAACAAAGTAAATAGTCAATGTTTCAGGCTGAGACCCTTCAGCAGGATGCCTGCAGTATGCCAGAAATTTGAGACCTCACATTTGATGTGAGTGTAGTTGGGAAGCTGAAAGGTCTGAAGGTGGATCAACCATCTGGACCAAATGGACTACACCCCAGAGGTAGCTGAAGAGATTGTGAGGAATTAGTAATGATCTTTCAAGCATCACTAAATCCTGGAATGGTTCCAGAGGACTGGAAATTTGCAAAAATACTTCACTCTTTAAGGGAGGGAAGCAGAACAAAGGAAATCCTAGGCTAGTTAGCCTGACTTCAGTGGTTGGAAAGATGTTGGAGTCCATTATTAAGGATGAGGTTGTGGGGTACTTGTAGGCACATGGTAAAAGAGATCAAATTAGCATGGTTTTCTTTAAGGGAAACCTTGCCTGACAAATCTGTTGAAGTTTAGCAGCATAGACAAAGGAGAGTCGGGTTTGTTTACTTGGATTTTCAAAAGGCCTTGGACAAGGTGCCACACATGAGGCTGCTTCGGAACATGAGAGTATAATATTACAGTAAAGGTACTAGCATGGATAGAATATTGGTTGACTGGCAAGAGGCAAAGAGTGGGAATAAAGTAGGCCTTTTATGGTTGGCTGCTTGCGACTAGATGGAATAATAGTGTAGGAAATTTGGTGTAAGGAACAAAGGCATGGGTTCACCCTCCTAACGGATTCCCTGATGTTGGCCTCAGAGACAGAAATCATACGCCATGGGTCATTTTGATGGTTACCCCATGTTTTTGGTGGTCAAAGTAAGCATAGAAGGCATTGAGCTCATCTGGAAGGGAAGCCCTACTGTCGCCTATGTCACTTGATCTAATTTTGTAAGAAGTGACAGTATACGAGCCCTACCACAACTGTCAAGCATCCTACATTGACTCTTTGCTGGTCAGATGGCTTTCCGGAGATCATACCTGGACTTTGTAACTTCCTTGATTATCAGAGTTGAATGCCTCTGATTTGACTCTCATCAGATCATGGATCTCTTGGTTCATCCAGGGGTTCTGATTGGGGTAGACGGAATGATTTTGTGGGGCATACTCATCTAGAGCTGTTTTTATAAAATCCATGACAGCCATGGTGTATTCATTCAGAACCACAGATGAGTCTTTGAAAACGACCGAGTCCACTGACTCAAAACAATCCCATAGTTGCTCCACTGCCTCCCACAACTGCCTCTTTATTGTCCTAATCTCTGTAGCTTTGCTCTCTTGCCTCTACTTGTACGCAGGTAGGAGAAAGGCAGCCAAATGATCAGATTGACAGAAATGCAGTTTGGGCATGGAACAGCGGGCATTCTTTAACTTGGTATAATAGTGATTTAGTGCATTGGGACCTCTGGTTCTGCAGGTTATACAGTGCCTAAAAAAGGTATTCACTCCTCTGGGAACAACATTGAATAATAGTGGATAATTTGGCTTGTTTTCACACTGATCAACAGAAAAAGACTATTTTGTGTCAAAGTGAAAACAGGTCTTTACAGAGTGATCTAAATTAATTACAAATATAAAACACAAAATAAGTGATTGCAAAAGTATTCTCCCTCTTTAATGCGACAAATTAAGTCATCACTGGTGCAGCCAATTGGTTTTAGAAATCACAAAATTAGTTAAATGGAGATCTGTTTTTGGAGACTTGTAAGCAGTCAAGGTGTTTAAATTGATTCTAGTAAAAATATACCTGTATCTGCAAGGTCGAACTGCTGATCAGTAAGTATCCCGGAAAAAACTACTCCGTGAAGACAAAAGAACACTCCGCGGCTTTGTGAAAATGTTATGGAAGAGCAGAAGTCGGGAGATGGACACAAGAAAATTTCCAAGTCACTGAATATCCTTCGGAGTACAGTTAAGTCAATTATCAAGAAATGGAAAGAATATGGTACAGCTGTAAATCTGCCTACAGCAGGTCATCTTCAAAAACTGAACATGCAAGAAGGGGACTAGTGAGGGTGATCACCAAGAGACCTATGACAACTCTGGAGGAGTTACAAGCTGGGAGAGACTGCGCATAGAACTGTTGCCAGGTGCTTCACCATTCACAGCTTAATGAGAGGGTGGCAGAGAAAGCTATGGTTGAAAAAAAATCACATGAGATCTTGGCGGAATTTTGACATAAGGCATGTGGGAGACTCTGAAATCAGCTGAAAGAAGGTGCTATGGTCTGATGAAACCAAAATTGAGCTTTTGGCATCAGACTAAACCACACACCATCCCTACCTTAATGCATGGTGGCGGCTGCATCATGCTGTGGGGATGCTTCACTGCAGCAGGCCCTGGAAGGCTTGTAAAGGTAGAGGGTAAAATGAATGCAGCAAAATACAGGGAAATCCTGGAGGAAAACCTGATGCAGTCTGCAAGAGAACTGCACGTTGGGAAAAGATTTGTTTTCCAGCAAGACAATGACCTCGAGCATAAAGCCAAAGCTACACACAACAAACTTGAAAACAACAAAGTTAATGTGCTAGTGTGGCCAAGTCAGAGTCCAGATCTCAATCCAATGAAGAATTTATGACTGGACTTGAAAAGGGCTCTTCACTCATGATCCTTATGCAATTTGAGAGAGCTCGCGCAGTTTTGTGAAGAAGAATGGAGAAAATTCGTAGTGTCCAGATGTGCAAAGATGATAGAGACCTATCCACATAGAGTTAATGCTGTAATTTCTGCTAAAGATGCATCTACTGTACTAAATATTGACTTAAAAGGATGTGAATACTTATGCAATCAATTATTTTGTGTTTTATATTTGTAATTAATGTAGTTCACTTTGTAGAGATCTGTTTTCACTTTGCCATGAAAAAGAGTCACTTTCTGCTGATCAATGTAAAAAAAAGCCAAATTAAATCCACTGTGATTCAATGTTGCAAAACAATAAAACATTGGGGTTTAATACTTTTTATTGGCACTGTATGCTGATGGTAATTGGGCAGGGTTTTCTTCAAACAAACATTCACACAATGTGAATGTGTCTGCCACTCACTTGGAAAACTCCATAATATTTTGCATTGGTGCTGCCCAGATCCCACAGACAGAACTGATAAGTCACCCTTAATAATTTCAAACTCTGTTTTGTTAATAAGAGCATTCTCTTCTTAAAGGAACTAAATTTTCATTCTCGGATGCTTAAGGTTAGAAAAGAGTCTGATATTTTTGCCTCGCCTCATTTATATTTAATTATTTTCATTTGAATATGGATGCTAATTTGAAGTCATATTTGATTATATGCATTCTGCTTTGCTATGAGTGCTAAGCCTTTGCTCTACCAGGCTTCCCATTGCTAGATGGCAGCACCCAACTGGTAAAAGGATTATAATCAGCAAATGTTTGATCTGTGCTCGTGTCTTGCAAATCTCCTGCCATCTGAACCTGTTTATGCACTATTGTTTGAAGGAAAGTAATGTTGTCACTGAATGTCAAAAGATTTTATATATGATATAATTATTTATAAACCACAAACTGTAGTAAACTGACAATACACAGTAATCTACAGTACTCATGAACTATAATGAGTAAATGTCATGTAAGGCTGGAAAATGGAAGATAACCAAATCCATTTCAAGGATAGGAGAATGGAGTATAAGAACCGTAGGCTCGGGTAGTTATGAGGGCTGATTTCTGTCACAGAGAAATTGTTAGTGGATTTTATATCAATGAATAGGTCTTCTTGAAGAACGAAGAAGAATGGAATAAAGACGCAATATGAAAAAAATGAATGAAGAGGTTTAAAAACAGATATGCAGGAGACTATGAAAAGGTATGGGAAAGATAGATACAAAAAGCACTCCAATGTAATTGAAGAGACTGGTAGACTGAACATATCGACAAGAAGATATGAGAGCTGGTCATGTCAAATCAATGCTGAAACCTGAAAGCTGGAGAATCTACTTGCACTTAATGGATTTCTCTCTCTCTATTCCCTGCAAAGGGCTTTGCACAGGTGCAACAGGAAATCTAAGCATTTCCATAAACACCTGAAATAGCTTACCAAGAATCTTTCAACTTCCTCCTCTCTACTAAATTGTGACACCTCCTTTGGCACACAAACTTCTGAAATGTCTTTGAATCTCTGTCAGCATGTTTCCTTGTTTAACAGCACTTTCCACTCTGTGCTCTCAACCCTCCCCAAAATTAAATTGTTCCACTTTCTGTTTACTTTTCGTCCAATTAGCTTTTTTTGATGGTACTTTCACCTACAAACGATTCCCCTATTTAGTATATCTTCCCTCCTTTGTTTCCCGGAGGCACAGATCAGACACATTATCTTTCGGGTAAACACGAGGAAATCTGCAGATGCTGGAAATTCAAACAACAACACACACAAAATGCTGGTGGAACACAGCAGGCCAGGCAGCATCTATAGGGAGAAGCACTGTTGACATTTCAGGCCAAGACCCTTCGTCAGGACTAACTGAAAGGAAAGATAGAAAGAGATTTGAAAGTAATGGGGGGAGGGGGAAATGCTAAATGATAGGAGAAGACTGGAGGGGGTGGGATGAAGCTAAGAGCTGGAAAGGTGATTGGCAAAAGTGATACAGAGCTGGAGAAGGGAAAGGATCATGGGACGGGAGGCCTCGGGAGAAAGAAAGGGGGCAAGCACCAGAGGGAGATGGAAACAGGCTGCCTTTATATCAACATCTTAGTATCTCTCCTTTCAGTTAGTCCTGACGAAAGGTCTTGGCCCGAAACGTCGACAGTGCTTCTCCCTATAGATGCTGCCTGGCCTGCTGTGTTCCACCAGCATTTTGTGTGTGATCTTTCAGGTAATATTGTTCATTCTTGTGCTGTCCCAACCTATTGAAACAAGAGTAATAGAAGCAATTCCTGTTCATTCAGAATTGTCAGGATCAGGTTTATTATCACCGGCATGTGTCATGAAATTTGTTAACTTGGTAGCAGCAGTTCAGCATGATACATAATATGGAAGAAAATAAAATAATAATAATAATAAATAAATAAGTTAATCAATTACTGTATACATATACTGAATAGATTAAAAATCATGCAAAAAAACAGAAATAATATATACTTAAAAAGTGAGGTAGTGTTCAAGGGTTCAATGTCCATTTAGGAATTGGATGGCAGAGGGAAAGAAGCTGTTCCTGAATCACTGAGTGTGTGCCTTCAGGCTTCTGTACCTCATACCTGATAGTAACAGTGAAAAAAAGGCATGCCCAGGGTGCTGGAGGTCCTTAATAATGGACACTGCCCTTCTGACATACTGCTCCTTGAGGATGTCCTGGGTACTTTATAGTACCCAAGATAGCGCCAACTAAATTTACTACCCTCTGTAGCTTCTTTCGGTGCTGTGCAGTAGCCCTCCCCCCTCTCTCCCCAATGCTAGACAGTGATGTAGCCTATCAGAATGCTGTCCATGGTACATCTATAGAAGTTTTTGAGTGTATTTGTTGACATACCAAATCTCTCCAAACTCCTAATGAAGTATAGTCACTGCCTTGCCTTCTTTATAACTGCTTCCATATATTGGGACCAGGTTATGTCCTCAGTGATCTTGCCATCCAGGAACCTGAAAGTGCTCACTCTCTTCTCTTCTGATTCTTCTATGAGGATTGGCCTGTATTCCTTAGTCTTACCCTTCCCGAAGTCCACAATCAGCTCTTTCGTCCTACTTACATTGAGCGCCAGGTTATTGCTGCAACACCTCTCCACTGGTTGGCATATCTCACCATGTGAACTTACAGGGCCAAAAAGCATGTGCTTCCCTCTATTTTATACACTGTATTCAAAGTTTAATGTTGTCTCGCCTCCAGTGGGAAGACCACATACAGTTTGGATTACTGCTCAACAGGTTTAGACGTGACATCTAGTGAATTCGCATGTATTTCCTCTGGCTTGCTATTTGAGATATCTCACCCATTCTTATTCTACCCTTCCCTCTTTAAATGCTTATAAATAACAACACAATTTAGGCAAAAAGAAACTATTCATTTTGTCTTCCCATTTGGACAATCCCATGAATTTGTGGCTATATTTCCTTGTGATTACTACCTGCACAAGCCTAGGAAGCTTACTTAGATGCTTCAATCAGGACCTCCACAATGCCCAGCATGGTCAATATTTTCTCATGTCCTAAAACTTTGGAATAGTCCTGCAACCATTCTTGAGATCCCCAGCAGCTGAATATCCTTTTAAAATGGGGATATTCTAAATATGGTCTTGCTGACACCAAGTTATACCCTTGAAACTATGATTTTATACAACTTACAGTTCTTCCAATATTTAGAATTCCTTATTAGCTGATGATTTTCATTATCTGTGCACTAAAAGCCAACATATCTTATGATCTGATACCTCAGGTATAAGTATTTGAGGTATCAGATCAGATATAAGTATTTAGCATATCGTTTGCAACAACTTTTCCTCTGACAGATCTCCTCGTCTTACACGTTCATGAATTAACAGTGTCTTCAATTTCTCCATTTAATGATGACGCCTCTTACAATCCTCTTAAGTTTGCATGCTTTGAAACTGTCCACGGGTTTGGCACAATTCTTTCCTTTAAATAATTTATAATAATTGCAAACAATGCAACCAATAGTGAATCGTCTGGTGCTTTGCCAGTAACCCGTTGCCAGTCAGAGAACAGTATGACTCATTGTTATCTATCAAGTGACCAGTGCTTATTCACTTGAATATGCTCACAACCCTCACTTCGAAGGTAGGTTCTATGTAGTTGCCTATGAGATGGAACAATGTTGAATCTTTCCTAAAATTAATCTAGATATGTTTAATATTTATATTGTTCCTTTGATGCAATTAAAAATGCCAGTATACTTCACAAGTGTACTAACAAAATTTACCTCCAAACTTGCATGAAACATTTGAGTAATTGATCAAAAACTTTGTCAAAGGGGTAGATCCTAAGGATCAAGGATCAAATTTATTTCCCACATATATTGATATATATGTTAGGAATTTGCTGTGGTCTGTTAGCATTACATGCAACAAAAAGAACAATGTTTAATAATTATAATAAAGAATTAGATCTGAAAAGTAAATTAGAGGTTAAAGTACAGATATGGAAAGAATGTGAGAAAACATAAATACTAGCATGAATTTACAATGCAAACAGCAATATAAAAAGTGGAATAATGTGGTTGAAGTGCAGTTTAGCGACTGACATCAGAGATAGAGGGGGTTAGGTGGCTAATTAGAATGGCAGATCAGATCAACTAACTTGGGAAGGAAACTTCTAAGATAGCGTAAAGTTATTTGCTCCAATAGCCCTTTAGTGTTTTCCAGAGGGAGCTTTTGGAAAAGGCTGTTTGCTGGGCGGCGAGTGTCCCTGCTCACTTCTTTGCCCTGGGTTCATACAAGTCCTGCAGTGATGGGGACTGCAGTCAATTACCTTTTTAGCTGACCTGACAGATCACAGTAGTTTTCATATATTATGAAAAAACGCTGGACTAAACCAGTTTGCAATGGCTGATGTGAGAACGCTCTCTATGATGGCAGTGAGGGTCTGCACCAATATGTTTTGGGGAAAATGGAATTTTACCAAATTCCACAGTAAGTACATCCTCTGCTGAGCCTTTGTGTTAATAAAGGTGGGACCTGGTACATTAAGCTCTGGAATGATGGTATTGAAGGCTGAACTTCTCTGAGAATGAGACAAGCAGCAGATACTTCCAGCAGGCCAATCAGATTGGGGGCAAGAGAGAAGATAACTGATAGGTCTGTGAGTGAGATTTCAAAAAGGGGTGCTCATGGGCTTTCAGCGTTTTTCTGGTGGCCCAATCAAATCGGATGCGAGAGAGGAGGCAATTCACAGATCCATGAGTGAGATTTTAAAAAGGAGCATTGGCAGACTTTCGGTGTTTTTCCAGCATCCCAACCTAATCACGATAAATTGGCAAGGGCAAATAAAAGTAAGGCAGGGACAAATGGAGCAGCCTTTGTTTGAGTGGACCAGTGTTAGAGAGGGATGTCTTTGGCTCATCACATTTGGGTGAGGTACATATCTGGCAAGTTTCTTTCTTCTTCATTCTTTATCTGTTATTACATAATTAGAGCAGTGAGAATGGCTCTAGAGGATTGTTGTGTTCCTTGTGTGGGATCCAGCATCCCGGATAACTATAACTGCACCAGATGCACTAAGCTGCAGCTCCTCAAAAAACATGTTGATGAACTCGACCCGCAGAAAGTTGACCTTCAGTTCATTGATTTCCCTTCCACACCCTTCCCTCCCCTCCTTCTCCTACCCCCTTCTCTTCCCTCCCCTCTCACTTCCTCCCCTCCCCATCCTACCTGCTTCTCTCTCCTTCCCCACCCTCCCTTCATCCTACCCTTATTCTCCCTCCCCTCCCACCTCATTCATCCCTCCATTCCCTTCCTTCCCTTCCCTTGACCTCCTCCTCACCTTCCTCCTTAAAGGCCTCCCATCTCCTTCTCTCCCCTTACAAACACTCACAGTTCCTCTTCCCCTCCCTCCACCCTCCTCTGTAACCCCCATCTCCCCCCTTCCTCCCCTCAGCCACTCCAGGATGCAGAAGTGGGCTGAGAAGCGGCAGATGGAGTTCAACCCAGAGAAGTGTGAGGTGGTACACTTTGGAAGGACAAACCTCAAGGCAGAGTACAAAGTAAATGGCAGGATACTTGGGAGTGTGGAGGAGCAGAGGGATCTGGGGGGAACATATCCACAGATCCCTGAAAGCTGCCTCACAGGTAGATAGGGTGGTTAAGAAAGCTTATGGAGTGTTAGCTTTCATAAGTCGAGGGATAGAGTTTCAGAGTCGCGGGGTAATGATGAAACTCTATAAAACTCTGGTTAGGCCACACTTGAAGTACTGTGTCCAGTTATGGTCGCCTCACTATAGGAAGGATGTGGAAGCATTTGAAAGGGTACAGAGGAGATTTACCAGGATGCTGCCTGGTTTAGAGAGTGTGCATTATGATCAGAGATTAAGGGAGCTAGGGCTTTACTCTCTGGAGAGAAGGAGAATGAGGGGAGACATGATAGAGGTGTACAAGATATTAAGAGGAATAGATAGAGTGGACAGCCAGCACCTCTTCCCCAGGGCACCACTGCTCAATACAAGAGGACATGGCTT
The DNA here is from genome assembly GCF_030144855.1 of Hypanus sabinus. NCBI lineage: Eukaryota > Metazoa > Chordata > Chondrichthyes > Myliobatiformes > Dasyatidae > Hypanus > Hypanus sabinus. The sequence continues at coordinate 63,219,729 of NC_082707.1, read as the reverse complement.
TAAGGTAAGGGGAGGGAAGTTCAAGGGGAATATTAGAGGAAGGTTTTTTACTCAGAGAGTGGTTAGTGCTTGGAATGCACTGTCTGAGTCAGTGGTGGAGGCAGATACACTAGTGAAATTTAAGAGACTACTGGACAGGTATATGGAGGAATTTAAGATGGAGGGTTATATGGGAGGCAGGCTTTAAGGGTCGGCACAGCATTATGAGCCAAAGGGCCTGTACTGTGCTGTATGGTTCTATGTTCATACGAGAAACTGAGAAGCTACAAGGAGGTAGTCACCCCTGAGCCGCAGGAGGCAGGTACCTGGGGAAATACCAGGAGAGGAAAAGGAAATGGCAGCCAGTGCAGTGTACCCCTGGGGCTGTTCCCTTCAGTAATAAGTACACTGTTTTGGACACTGCTGGGGGGGGAGGGGGCTGTTGGTCAGGGAACAATCTACCAGGTGGAAGCTGCAGCAACCGGGACTCTGGCACTGTGGCTCATATGGGAAGGAAAAAGAAGAGGAGTGCATCATTGATAGGTGATTCCATAATTAGCGTAGACATGACATTGTGTAGATCTGATAGAATCACCCAGATGGTATGTTGCCACCCAGGTGCCAGGGCCTGGAACATCTCGGATCAAGTCAATGGTATTCTAAAGGGAGAGGGTGAGCAGCTGGAAGTCTTGGTACATATTGGCACCCATGATATGGGTAGGAAAAGGGAGGAGGTCCGGAAGAGCGATCTTAGGGACCTAGGTGGAAGGTTGAAAAGCAGGACTTCCAGCGCAGTAATCTCTGGACTTCCATCTGCACCAGTGAGGGTAACAATAGGATGATTTGGCAGATGAATGCATGGCTGTGGGACTGGGGCAGGGGGCAGCGTTTCAGATTTCCGGATGATTGGGATCTCTTCTGGGAAGGTATGTTCTATACAAAAGGGGTGGGAATGGCCTGAATAGTGAGAAGGTCACCTGAACATGATGGGGTCCAATTTGTACTTATTTTATGTTTTACATCAAAGGGAGTAAAAATCTTTATGTTGCATCTCCATCACAATGTATAAGCAATAAGGAAGGGAAATGTAGGAGGATATTTCCCCAACACTAAGATAGTATATGTAATCTTTTTGTATACCTGTATGTACAGTCAGACACAATGTACAGTCAGATACACAATCAGATCAATGTGTATTGATCAATCTGACGGCCTGATGAAAGAAGCTGTCCCAGAGCCTGTTGGTCTTGGCCTTAATGCTGTGCTGCCATTTGCCAAATGGTAGTAGCTGAAACAGTTTGTAATTGGGGTGGCTGGAGTCCCTGATGATCCCCTGGGCTCTTTTTACAAACCTGCTGCTGTAAATGTACGGAATACAGGAAAGTTCACATTCACAGATGCGCTGGGCTGTCTGTACCGCTCTGCAGTGCCATGTGATTGAGGGTAGTGCAGTTCCCGTACCAGGCAGTGATACAGCCAGCCCGATGCTCTCAATGGTGCCCCCGTAGAAAGTCCTGAGGTTTTGGGGACTCATGCTGAACTTTTTCACCCATCTGAGGTGAAAGAGGTTCTTTTGTGCTTTTTTCACCACACAGCCGTTATGAATAGTTCAGGTGAGATCTTCGGTGATGTGTATACTGAGGAACTCGAAACTACCCACCCATCTCAACTACAGTCCCACTGATGTCAATAGGGGCTAGCCTGTCTCCATTCCGCCTGTAATCCATGATCAACTGCTTCATTTCTTCGAGATTGAGGGAAAGGTTGTTTTCGTGGCACCTCAGTGTCATCCCGTTGACATCTCCTTTGTAGGCTGTCTCATCATTGCTGGAAATAGGGCCTATCAATGTCATGTCATCTGCAAATTCGATCAGCAGATTGAAGCTGTGCATGACAACGCAGTCCTGGGTGTTGAGGAGGGGGGTCAGGATACAACTCCGGGTCAGAGGAGCAGAGGTAAGGGAGCCTATTCTTACCAATATCCTTGCAGGCAAGAATGCTAGAACTCGTGGGGAGAGTTTGAACTAATTTGGCAGGGGAATGGGAAACTGAGTGATAGGGCTGTGGACGGGTCAGTTTGTATACAAACAGAGGCAATGTGTAGTGAGACAGACAGATAATGGGGCAAAATTACACGTAGTGGGATTAGTTACAGAGTAACAAGGGGACAAAATTGAAAAGGGTGATGCATAGAGGACTGAAGGTGACATATTTGAATGCACACAGCATACAGAATAAGGTAGATGATCTTGTAGCGTAGTTAGAGATTGCCTAGTATGATGTTGTGAGTATCACTGAATCATGGCTGAAAGAAGATAATAGTTGAGAGTTCAACATCCAAGGACAGGCAGGTAGGCGGAGGGCATGGGGTAGCTCTCTTGGTAAAAATTGAAATCAATTCCTCAGAAAGAGATGTCATTGGATCAGAAGATGTAGAATTATTGTGGGTAAGGTTCAGGAACAGCAAGATAAAAAGATCCTAATGGGAGTTATTTACAGTCCTGCAAACAGTGGCCAGGATGTGACAGAGAATGAGAGAGAGAAATGGGAGAGAGAAAAGGTATGTCAAAAGGACCATGTTACAAAAATCTTGGGGGATTTCAATATGCAGATAGATTGGGAAAATCAGGTTGGTGCTGATTTTGGATCCCAAGAGAGAACATTTGTAGAATGCCCGGAAGGTGGCTTTTTAGAGCAGCTTGTTCTTGAGCTCATGAGGGGATCCGCAGTTCTAGATTGGGTGTTCTGTAATAAAACGGATTTGATGAGGGAACTTAAGAGTAAAGGAACCCTTAGGAGACAGTGACCATAATATGATAGAATTCACCCTGCAATTTGAGAGGGAAAAGCTAAAGTCAAATGTATCGGTATTACAGTGGAGTACAGGGAATCACAAAGGCATGAGAGAGGAGTTGGCCAAAGCTGAGTGAAAGTGACACCAGCAGGAATGATGGCAGATCAGCATTCACTGGAATTTATGGGAATAATTCGGAAGGTGCAGGATAGATACATTCCAAAGAAGAAGTAGTATTGAAAAGGCAGGATAACACAACTGTGACTGACAAAAGAAGTTGAAACCAAAACATAAAAGCAAAATAGATCAATATTCAATGTGAAGCTAGAGGAGTCAGGAGCTTTGAAAAACCAACAGAAGGCAGCTAAAAAGGCGCTAAGGAGAAAAAGGATGAAATATGAAGATAATATCAAAGAAGATACAAAAAGCTTTTCCAGATATAAAAAGAGTAAAAGAGAGGCAAGAGTACATATCACATCACTTGAAAATGATGCTGAAAATGTAGTAATGGAGGGACAAAGAAGTGGAAGATGAACTGAATAAGTATTTTGCACCAGTCTTCGCTGTGGAAGACACTAGCAGTATGCCGAGTGTTAGAGAGCATCAGGGGGCGGAAATGAATGAAGTTGCCATACTAGGGAGAAGGTGCTTGGGAAGCTGAAAGGGCTGAAGGTAAATAAGTCACCTGGTCCAGATGGACTATGCCCCCAGGTTCTGAAAGAGGTAGCTGAAGAGATTGTTGATGCATTAATAATGATTTGTCAAGAGTCACTAGATTCTGGCATGGTTCCAGAAGACTGGAAAATTGCAAATGTCACTCCACTCTTCAAGGAAGGAGTAAGGCAGAAGGAAGGAAGTCAGTTAGCCTGACTTCCGTGGTTGGGAAGATGTTGTAGTCAGTTGTTAAGGATGTGGTTTCGGGGTACTTGAAGGCACATAGTAATATAGGCCAAAGTCAGCATGGTTTCCTCAAGGGAAAATCTTCCCTGACAAATCTGTTGGAATTCTTTGAGGAAATAACAAGCAGGAGAGACAAATGAGAATTAGTGGATGTTGTGTACTTGGATTTTCAGAAGGCCTTTGACAAGGTGCTGCACATGTGGATACTTAACATGATAAGTGTCCATAGTATTTCAGAAAAAATATCAGCATGGATAGAAAATTGGCTAACTGGCAGGAGGCAAAGAGTGGGGATAAAGGGGGCCTTTTCTAGTTGGCTACCAGTAGTGTTTTGCAGGTGTTGGGACTGCTTCTTTTCATAATATATGCCAGTGATTTGTAAGATTTTATAGACAAGTTTGCAGATGATATGAAGATAGGTGGAGGGGCAAGTAGTGTTGAGAAAGCAGGGAGTCTGCAGAAGGACTTGGACAGATTAAGAGAATGGGCAAAGAAGTGGCTGATGGAATATAGTTTTGGGAAGTGTATGGTCATGCATTTTGGTGGAAGGAATAGAAGCATAGACTATTTTCTCAGTGGGCAGAAAAGTCAAAAATTCAAGGTGCAAAGGGACTTGGGAATCCTCGTGCAGGATTCCCTAAAGGTTAACTTGCAGGTTGAGTTGGTACTGAAGAAGATATATACAATGCTGGCATTCATTTCAAGAGGACTAGAATACAAAAACGCTGATGTGACGCTTTGGATTTATAAGGTGCTCATGGTGCCTCACTTGGAGTATCATAAGCAGTTTTGGGGCCCTTATCTAAGAATAGATGTGCTGACATTGAAGATGGTTCAAAGAACTTTCATGAGTATAATTCCAGAAATGAAAGACTTCTGGTATGATGAGCTTTTGATGGATCTGGGTCGGTACTCACTGGAATTTAGAAGAATGAGGGGGGATTGCATTGAAATGTCTTCTTCTTCTTCGGCTGTCCATTGATTTTGATGTTGACTGTGCTGAGAGTTTAGTCTCTGCAGACACGTTTATGGGCCACAAAACCGGCATTGGATCGGTACTGTCTCCCACATCTTTTGCATTTGTGATTTGACTGGTCTAGCATCGGATGTCTGCGTTCATGACCTGCTTCATATTTCTTCTGCCTTCTCTCCTTGATAGCTGGGATTGACTGCTTGACAATGCAGCACCAACTTCTTCCATCCAATGCATCTTTCTCCCAGGCGTTGACATCCATGTCAGTGTTCTTCATTTGGCGCTTGAGCACATCTTTGTAGCGCAGCTTCTGACCACCATGCTTCCTCTTTCCTCCATGTAGCTCGCCACAGAAAACAGCTTTGGGTAAACGATCATCGCTCATTCTTGTGACATGACCAGTCCAACGCAGCTGAGAAGCTGTGATGAGCGATTCTGCGCTAACTGTCCCAGCACATTTGAGCAGCTCCACATCTGGTACCCTCTCTTGCCACTTGATGTGTAATATTTGGCATTAATGCCTGAGTTGTGTCTTGGTCAATTCCTTGAAGTGCTTCCTATACAATGTCATCATTTCAGTTGAATAAAGCAGAGATGGTAAAACAGCTGTGTTATACACTTTGACCTTGGTTGCCATTTTAATGTCTTGGCGAGACCAAAGTCGCTTCTGCAAAGCACCAAAGACTGTAGTAGCTGATTGAATTCTCCTCTCAGCTTCCAGATCTGATGAGTTGGTGTTGGCCGCAGCGCTTCCTAAGTATGTGAAAGAGTCAGAGCATTTCAGCGCTACCCATTGACCGATATGACTGGTGGTTGGGTCTCACTGGGAACAGAGGAGGAGGCTGGTACAGAAGTTCGGTTTTGGAGACATTGATTCTTAGGCCAAAAAGAGTGGCAGCAAATGAGAAGCGGTCTACAGTTTCTTAAATCACATTAACGTCGGTAGCAATTGAAACATATTGAATGTTGAAAGGCCTAGAAAAGGTGAATGTGGAGAGGGTGATTCCTATAGTGAGGGATTCTTAACCAGAGGGCACAACCTCAGACTAGAAAGACGTCCATTTAGAACAGAGGATGAGGCGGTATTTCTTTAGCCAGAGGGTGGTGAATCTATAGAATCCATTGGCACAGGCGGCTGTGGAGGCCAAGTTATTGGCTGTACTTAAGACAGATTTTGATAGATTCATGATAAGTCAGGGCATGAAAGTTTATCGGGAGAAAGCAGGAAAAATTGGGATGAGGGAACTGGGTCAGCTATAATCTAATGGTGGAGTAGACTTGATGGGCCAGATGGCCTAATTCTCCTGTGTCTTTTGGCAGAAGGTCCTGAACTTTTTTATGCCATGGACCAATATCATTAAGCAAGGGGTCAGTGGACCCCAGGTTTGAAACCCCTGTCTTATGGCCTTATAAAGCCCTTTTTTAACTGAACACACTGCTGACAGTAAGTCAATAAATGAGTGAAGCCTGGAAGCATATGTATGTATTATTAGTCACAAGAAAAAGGTTAAAACTATAGAATATCCCAGGGAGCATTAAGTATTTGCTTGATGATCATTCACTTTAAGAACTTCTTTCCAGCAAGAAATTTAGCACGTTTACTGATTTCATAACTATAATTTAATATTTTATTGCATTTACTAATTGGTTTAGCATATGCAGTCACCAAAATTAATGGTCTGATCCATAATTATGTAGCAAGCCATCAATCTCACCATTTGTAGTGGTCCACTTTTCAGGGGATTCACCAACAAATATTCCCCACGGCATCAAAAGGATTAACCAGCACTTGAACCAAGTCAAGAGCTCAGAGAATCAAATTTTATTCATAGATCTAAGTGAGTTCCAAATTATAAATTGCAAATAATTTAATATAAGCTAATCTCGTTGTATTTAGCATATACAGCTGCCATAATTAATCAGCGCATTTCTGTAGGACAGCTGTTGTTCCACAGAATCGTGCCAGCATTGTAGCCTGCATTTGAGGTGTTGCCAGTCGGTGGTGTAGTGGCACCTGCATCAGACTTCGATGTGAGTGATCCCGGTTTCGAGTGCACCCAGCTTTCCACCTGTGCAGGGCTGAGTGTTGAGCTAGCAACTCGGCCTCGTAAAAATCAGACACATGCTAAAGAAACAGCAAGGCTGCTGCCCGATGCGCCACAAGGTGCAGAGAGGAAAACAATGATGAGGTGAAGCAGCCCCGTCAAGGTGGGGAGGCCCAGTGGCATAGCAGTTAGTGTAACCCTATTACAGATAGTGACTCAGGTTGAACTCCCACTGATGCCTGTAAGGAGTTTGTATGTTCTCCCTGTGACCATGTGGGTTTCCTCCAGATGCTCCAATTTCCTTCCACTTTCCAAAGACATATGTGTTAGTAGGGTAACTGGTCACATGGGTGTAATTGTTTGTTGGCCTGGAAGGGCCTGTTACCATTCTGTATCTCTAAATAAATAAAAATAATGAAATTTCAGGTCAGAGCTGAGCTTGGCCAGACCTGTCCCTTTCCTGCTCTGAAACTGCATGGACATAGAACACAGAGCAGCAGAACGAGGGGTCAGGCCCATTGTCCCATGGTATCTGTGCCAAACACGATGCCAAATTAAACTAAATCTCTCCTGCCTGTACATGATCCATTCCCTGCATATGAACACCAGTTTCATATCTGCTTTCACCGCTAACCCTTGCAACCTGTTCCAGGTATTTACTACTCCCTGGTGTAAAAAAAACTTGCCCGACACATTTCCCTAAGCTTAAATGCAGGTCCTCTTCTATTTGGCATTTCGATTCTGCAAATAAATTCTGACTATCTACCCTATGCATGCCTCTGATAATTATATGGATGCCTTTCATATCACTCCTCAGCCTCCGATGTAGCTCTGCCAAATATCACATCGAGTCTCTCTGCTGGTACAGTTATGCGGGGGACAGTTCATTACGACCCTTGGCAGGGCCACTGTGCAGCTGCAAATACAGCAATACTAGAAAATAACTTACAACTCATTTGCCTTGTGGAAAACTGTGTGAGGGATCTCTATGCCACACGTGTGTGGATATAATATACTCATTGAACATTTCAAACAAAGGTACTTACACCATATAGCCTAGACCAAAAACGAAACAATAATGGAAAGTAAATAACATTCTCCCCAAGTTACATCTAAAAGGTGTTTTAGATTTGATTATCAAAGTACATATATGTCACCATGTACAACAACAGACAATAGACAATAGGTGCAGAAGTAGACCATTCGGCCCCTCGAGTCTGCACCGCCATTCTGAGATCATGGCTGATCATTCACTATCAATACCCAGTCCCTGCCTTGTCCCCATATCCCTTGATTCCCCTATCCATCAGATATCTATCTAGCTCCTTCTTGAAAGCATCCAGAGAATTGGCCTCCACCGTCTTCCGAGGCAGTGCATTCCACACCTCCACAACTCTCTGGGAGAAGAAGTTTTTCCTCAACTCTGTTTTAAATAACTGACCTCTTATTCTCAATCCATGCCCTCTGGTACTGGACTCTCCCAACATCTGGAACATATTTCCTGCCTCAATCCTATCAAATCCTTTAATTATCTTAAACGTTTCAATCAAATCCCCTCTCAATCTCCTCAATTCCAGTGTGTACAAGCCCAATCTCTCCAATCTCTCTGCGTAAGACAGCCCTGCCATCCCAGGAATCAACCTAGTGAATCTACGCTGCACTTCCTCAATTGCCAGAATGTCCTTCCTTAAACCTGGAGACCAAAACTGTACACAATATTCCAGGTGTGGTCTCACCAGGGCCCTGTACAAATGCAAAAGGACATCCTTGCTCTTGTACTCAATTCCTCTTGTAATAAAGGCCAACATTCCATTTGCCCTCTTCATTGCCTGTTGCACTTGCTCATTCACCTTCATGGACTGATGAACTAGGACTCCTAGGTCTCTTTGCATTTCTCCCTTACCTAACTCTACACCGTTCAGACAATACTCTGCCCTCTTGTTCCTGCTTCCAAAGTGGATAACTTCACATTTATTCACATTGAATGACATCTGCCAAGTATCTGCCCACTCACCCAGCCTATCTAAGTCTCCCTGTATTCTCCTAACGTCCTCTTCGCATGTCACACTGCCACCCAGTTTAGTATCGTCAGCAAACTTGCTGATATAGTTTTCAATGCCCTCATCTAAATCGTTGACATAAATCGTAAAGAGCTGTGGTCCCAATACAGAGCCCTGTGGTACCCCACTAGTCACCTCCAGCCAGTCCGAGAAACACCCATTCACTGCTACCCTTTGCTTTCTATCTGCCAACCAGTTTTCTATCCATGTTGAAACCCTGCCTCCAAAGCCATGAGCTCTGACTTTACTCACCAATCTCCTATGTGGCACCTTATCAAATGCCTTCTGAAAACCTAGGTACACAACATCTACTGGCTTACCCTCATCTAACATCCTTGTTACACCCTCAAAAAACTCCAACAGATTAGTCAATGTTCCCTGTTTCCCATAACAATTTCTCCCAATTCATTCTTCAAGGGGCCAACATTGTTCTTAACTATCTTCTTTCTCTTCACATAGCTAAAAAAGCTTTTGCTATCCCCTTTTATATTCCTGGCTAGACTGAGCTCATACCTGATTTTTTCTCTCCGTATTGCTTTTTTAGTTAAGATCTGCTGTTCCTTAAAACTTTCCCAATCATCTGTATTCCCACTCATCTTAGCCCTGTCATACTTCTTTTTCTTTAATGCTATACAATCTCTGACTTCCTTTGTCAACCACTGTGGCCCCTTCCCCCTCTTTGAATCCTTCCTTCTCATTGGAATGAACTGCTTTTGCATCTTTTGTATTATCCCCAAGAATATCTGCCACTGCTGATCCACTGTCTTTCCTGCCAGGGCATCCGCCGATTTAACTTTGGCCAGCTCTTCCCTCATGGCTCCGTAGTCTCCTTTATTTAATTGCAACACTGACACCTCTGATCTGCCCTTATCCCTCTCAAATTGTAGATAAAAACTTATTATGTTATGATCACTACTTCCTAATTGCTCCTTTACTTCAAGATCACTTATCAATTCCTGTTCATTACACATCACCAAGTCCAAAATAGCCTCGTTCCTGGTTGGCTCAAGCACAAGCTGTTCCAAAAATACATCCCTTAGACACTCCACAAACTCCCTATCCTGGGGTCCAGCACCTACCTGATTCTCCCAGTTCACCTGCATGTTGAAATCTCCCATAACGACTACATTACCTTTAGCACATGCCAATGTTAACTCCCTAATCAACTTGCACCCAATATCCACGCTACTGTTTGGGGGCCTGTACACAACACCCATTAGGGTCTTTTTACCCTTACTGTTCCTCAGCTCAATTCACACAGACTCTACTTCCCCTGTTCCTAAGTCACCCCTTGCTAAGGACTGAATCTCATTCCTCACCAACAGGGCCACCTCACCCCCTCTTCCCATATTTCTGTCTCTACGATAGCACGTATACCCTGGTACACTCAATTCCCAGGCCTGATCCCCTTGCAGCCATGTCTCCGTTATCCCAACAATATTGTAGTTCCCCATTTTCATCTGAGCTTCAAGCTCAGCTGTCTTATTTCTGACACTACGCGCATTCAAGTATAGAATTCTTAGCCCATTCCTCCTCTCTTTGCTTAAAACACTGTCTATTGTACCTAACCCAGCTCCTTTAACTTCCATCGGGCTAATTGCACCTTGAATTTTGATGACCTTCTCAAGATCACCCAAACCTTCTACACATTTAACCCCATGCTCCTTCTGACCAACCCTCTGTACATGTAACTTTTCCAACACATGTTCTGTCTCACCTTTCTCCTTTACACAATTAATATTTGGGAAACGTGTATTCCCCACCTGTCCCTTATCCTTCATCATATCATCTTCTCTTGTATTCTGGATCTCTGCCCCCTGCACATCTAGTTTAAACCCCCCTGAGCAGCACTGACAAACATTCCTGTAAGAATGTTAGTACCCCTCCAGTTCAGATGTAGACCGTCCCTTCGAAACAGATCCCAATGTCCCTGGAACAAAGACCCTGTGTTTAATCAACCCTGTGATTAATTTTCTTGTGGGCATACTCAGCAAATCTATAGAATATTAACCATAACAGCATCAATAAAAGTTCAACCAGAGTGCAGAAGGCAACACACTGTGTAAATGCAGATATTAATAAATAATAAGAGCATGAGACAGTGAAATAAGGAATCCTTAAAGTGTGAGCTTTTCAATGATGGGGCAAGGGAGAGTAACTATCCTTTTATTCAAGAGCCTGGTTGCTGAGGGGTAGTAATTGTTTTTGCACCTAGAGGTGTGAGTTTTGAGGCTCTCGTTCCTTCTATCTAATAGCAGCAGCAGGAAACGTGTACAACTGATCTCTGTGCTGTGCCTCATTGGCATTCTACCAGACTCAACTGGATCTCCACCAAACTGGATTTGTTTCTGCATTAAACTTTGCTTTGCTGCGTCTGTATCATATTCTGCAATACTGTTAATCAATTGTGCATAACCATAGTGATACCATGGACTAGGCACACACTGAAAATGCTGACATGGACAATGATGCCATATATTTTGACTGAACTAAGCAATAATTGATGACTTCTGCGCTTGAGGTAAGCTTAAATGTTTGTATTTGTTCTTGCCCTTTGTGCTAAATGCACAAAGAAGTAACAGAATAAGTTTGCAATGCAATTTAGCACAATAAGCTGCTAAAATAATTTTGTTGATTGCACAGAACAAAGGGACAATAAAACCTTAAGGGATAGGAGCAGAATTAGGTCACTCAGCCCATTGCGTCTACTCTGCCATTTCATCACAGCTCATCCACTTCTCTGTCAACCCCCATCTCCTGCCTTCCCCCCATAACCTTGACTACTCAAGAACCTATTATCCTCCACCTTAAGTATACCCAATGATGTGGCCTCCAATGGCAACAAATTCCACTGATTCACCACCTTCTGGCTAAAGAAATTCCTCCTCTCCTCCATTCTAAATAGATACCCCTCTATTTTGAGGTTGTGCCCTCTGGCCCTAGACTCCCAAACCATAGGAAACATTCTCTCCACATCTACTTTATCTAAGCCATTCAACATTCGATGTTTCAATAAGATCCTTCGTCATTCTTCTGAATTTCAGTGAATACAGGCCCAGAACCATCAGTGTTCCTCATGTGATAAATCTTCCATGTCTAGTATCATCCTCGTGGAACTGCTCTGCAACATCTCCAATGTCAGCATATCTATTCTTAACTAAGAGGCCCAAAACTGTTCACAGTACTCCAAGTGAGGCCTCACCAGTGTCTCATGTAGCCTCAACATTACATCTTTGCTTTTATATTTTAGACCTCTGAAAATGAATGCTAACTTTGCATTTGCCTTCCTCACTGCTGACTCAACCTTTAGAGAATCCTGCATAAGGACTTCCATGTCCCCTTGCACCTCATATTTTTGAATTTTCTCCTGTTTACAAAATAGTCTATGCTTTTATTCCTTCTACAATACATTTCCTGACACTATATTCCATTTGTCGCTTGTTTGCCCATTCTCCTAATCTGTCCAAATCCTTCTGCAGACTCCCTGCTTCCTCAACAGTACCTGTGCCTTTACCTATCTGCAAACTTGGCAATAAAGCCATCAATCCCATCATCCAAATTATTGACATACAACGTAAAAGGAAATGGTTCCAACACCGACTACTGTTGAACATCACTAGCCAATAAGAAAAGTTCCCTTTATTCCTTCTCTTTGACTCCTGCCAATCAGCCAATGGTCTATCCTAGCTATTAACTTTCCTGTAATATCATGTACTCTTATCTTGTTAAGCAGCCTTATATACGGGACCTTGTCAAAGGCCTTCTGATAGTTGAAGTGCACAACATCCATCGATTCTCTATTGTCTATCCTGCTTGTTATTTTCTCAAAGAATTCTAACAGATTTGTCAGGCAAGATTTTCCCTCGAGGAAACCATGCTGACTTACGCCTATTTTACCAAGTGCCTCCAAGTACCCCTAAGCCACATCCTTAACAACCAACTCCAATATCTTCCCAACCACCGAGGTCAGGCTAACTGGCCCATAATTTCCTTTCTTTGCCTCCTGAAGAATGGAGAGACATGTGCAATTTTCCAGTCTTCTGGAACCATTCCAGAATCCAGTGACTCTTGATAAATCAAAAGGTAGGTTTCAATAGGTACATTAAATGTCAGAGAAATGTATACAATATGCATCCTTGAAATACTTCTTCTTCGCAAACATCCACAAAAAGCAGCAGTGTGCCCCGAAGAATGAATGGCAGTTAAATGTTCAACCCCCCCCCCAGCTCCCCCCCCACACACAAGCAGTGGCAAGTCAACAATCCCCACTCTGCCACCAGCACGAAAGCATCGGCACCCTCCACCGAGCACTCAAGCGTGCAGCAAAGCATCAATATAGACACGGGCTTGCAGTACCCCAAAGACTACTTGTTCACCCTGTAATTCGACATACCGTAGTCTCTGTCTCTCTCCCTCTCAAAAGAGGTGTCCCTGTTTCACAACGAGAGGGGAGACATAGCAAACAGCTCACTGATTTACGATGTTAAGAGTCTGTTGTGTCACTTTTCCGAGTTCTGCACCCGAAGAATCAGACCCAGAAAGGCCTAGGTCTCTGGACACACAGCCACGGCTGCTAAACTGCTGCTCCCAATGTTCCATGCTCTCCCACAACGCTTCAGTCAGAGGCACCGGCCTGGAATCAGCACGTCTCCAGAGCCACGAAAATCTGGAATCCTGAAGGCTCGCTTGCCTTCCAGGCCATGTGCTTGTGATATCAAAAAGTGGCCTGTCGCGTGGCCCTGACAGCGGGTCCCATTCCTGCAAAGAACCGAAGTCAGAGTGTAACTCCAGGTCAGGGTCTTGAAAAGGAAAAAAAGAGATATCAAAGATAGAAATAGAGTTGTTTTGGAAGATGCGAGTAAAGGAGTTGCTGTTTGGCACCTTCTTAACTTCGCTCATTACTAATGGCTCCACCAATTTCTTCAGCTACCTTATTCAGAACCCTGGGGTGTAATCCAGCTGATTCAGGTGACTTACCTGCCTTCAGACCTCTCATTTTCAAAAGGACATTCTCCTTAGTCCAACTGCACTCACTTCTGCCCCCTGATGCTCTCGAACTTCCAGCATACTGCCAGTACCTTTCACAGTAAAGACTGATGTAAAATACTTATTCAGTTCATCTGCCATTTCCTTGTTCCCCCATTCCTACCTCTCCAACATCGCCTCTCCTTACTCAGTATATCTGAACAAAATTCTTTCGGATCCTCTTTGATATTGTTGGCTTTGGTTCCTTCATATATCATCACTTAACCCCCCCCCCCCATGGCTTTTGTTGATGCCTTCTGGTTCTTTTTTACACTTTCCTCTAACTTCCCACTATTTTTTGCTCAATGATATGCCCTTTCTTTTGCTTTTATGCTGGATTTGATTTCCCTTGTCAGCCATGATTATGTCATTCTGCCTTTATAATACTACTTCTTCTTTGAAATGCATTTATTTTGCAACCTGCAAATTATTCCCAGAAACTTCAGCTATTGCGATTCTGTTGACATTCTGGCTGATGTCCCTTTCCAATCGATGCTGGCCAACTCCTATCTCATGCCTCTGTAATTCCCTTTACTTCACTGTAATACAGATACATCTGACTTTCCCTCCTCCCTTTAAAATTGCAAGGTGAATTCCATCATTGATGACACTGTTTCTAAGGGTTCCTTTATCTTAAACTCCTTAATGAAATCCAGTTCATTACACAAATCCGGAATAGCTGATCCCCTAGTGGGCTCAACCATGAGTTGCTCTAAAAAAAACATCTTGTAGGCATTCTACAAATTCTCTCTCTTAAGATCCAGCACCAGCCTGATATTCCCAGTTTAACTACATATTGATATCCCCCATTTTTATTGTAACATTGCCCTTTTGACATGCCTTTTCTGTCTCCCATTGTAACTTATAGCCACATCCTGGCTACTGTTCAGAGGCCTGTATATTATTCTTATCAGGGTCTTTTCACACTTGCAGTTTCTTAACTCTACCCACAAGGAAACTACATCTTCCGATCCTATGTCACATCTTTCTAACGGTTTGATGTAATGTTTTCCAACACAGCCGCACCCCTCCCTCTGCCGACCTGCCTGTCCTTTCAATACAATGTGCATCCTTGGAAGTTAAGCCCCTAACTAATCTTGTTTCAGTCACAACTACAACTCAGTGATGCCCACAACATCATACCTGCCAATCTCTAACTTTGCTATAAGATCATCTACTTTATTCCTTATACTGCGTGCATTCAAGAGAAATGTCAAGCAGGGATTTAACAAAGTTGTAGGTATAGTTATAACTTATTGGTTGCAGAATGATGTACCTTTTTAACTTGCTTTTAAATATATTGTGGGTTTATTTTATAGATTATTGAAATTACATCAAGAAATATGGAAAGACTAATTTGTACTCTTTGCAAAAATAGTGGACTCTTGTTAACAGATAAACAGCTGAATAGACAGGAAAATTAAAAAGAGATTATCAGATGATATCCCTTGCAGTGGCAGGCTGAGAAATTTAGAGCATAGCATTATGGATCTTGTGAATAATTTGCTGCATAGCATCAGATAATTGTTGATAAATAATGGAGACCATTCAGCCTATTATGTTTATGCCAACACCCATTAGTTCCATTCCCCCATTCTGTAACAATAGTTTTGTAAATTACTCTCTCTTAAGTGCTAATCCAAAATTTGGGTCTTGCATTCCAGGGATCTAATTCAAGTTGTCAGGTTCTAACTGTTAGGTGATATGTTGTACAATTCTGAATTTTCAGTCTAGGTCTTTCATGCATATGACATGCATGAGGTGGAGTTCCACAACATACATAATGACATCAGACAGTGCGCAATATTACCTTGAAGTAATTGACATCACATCTTTTTGAACCTACTGGGCATATAAGTGGATCAAGCCTTGGATAATAAACCAGATGGACTACACCACAAGGTACTGAAAGAGCTAGGTGAAGAGATTGTGGAGGCATTAGTAATGATCGTTCAAGAATCACTAGATTCTGTAATTGTTCTGGAGGATGGGAAAATAGCAAAGTGTCGCTCCATTCTTTAAGAAGGGTCAGAGGCAGAAGAAAGGAAATTATAGGCCAGTTATCCTGACTTCATGGTTGGGAAGATGTTGGAGTCCATTATTAAGAATGAGGTTTTGGGGTACTTAGAGGCACAAGATAAAACAGGCCAAAGTCAGCTGGTTGGAATTCATTGAGGAAATTACAGGCAGGACAGACAAAGGAGAGCCAGTGTATGTTATTTACTTGGATTTTCAGAAGGCCTTTGACAAATTGCTGCACATGAGGCTGCTTTACAAGATAACAGAATACCAACATGGATAGAAGAGTGGCTGACTGGCAGGAGGAAAAGAGTGGGAATAAAGGGGGCCTTTTCTGGTGGGTACCAGTGTCTAATTGTGTTTCACAGGGGATCGCTTCTTTTCATGTTATATGTCAATGACTTGGATGACAGAATTGATGGATACGTAGCCAGGTTTGTGGATGATTATAACGATAGGTGAAAGGGCACATAATATTGAGGAAGCATGGAGTCTGATTAGAAGCATGGTTCTTGATTAGTCAGAGTGTCAAAAGTTATGGGGAGAAGGCAGGAGAATGGGATTGAGAGGGAAATAGAGGAGCCATGATGGAATGGCAGAGCCGACTGAATGGCCTACTTCTGGTCCTATTTCTATGGTCTTACTGATTTGTAAATAATAACAATTATATAGTGCTTCACAATTTTCACAGTGTTATGCTATAAATTTCTAAGCCTGCAACTGCAGAGGATACCATGTGCCTTTCATGACCTCCACTTTCCAAATCAATGTGAGACCGTAAACTGCATGTAAGCTGTCTTCTGCTACAAACCCCATTTCCAGAAAAGTTGGGATATTTTCCAAAATGCAATAAAAACAAAAATCTGTGATATGTTAATTCACGTGAACCTTTATTTAACTGACAAAAGTACAAAGAAAAGATTTTCAATAGCTTTACTGACCAACTTAATTGTATTTTGTAAATATACACAAATATAGAATTTGATGGCTGCAACACACTCAACAAAAGTTGGGACAGAGTTAAAATAAGATTGAAAAGTACACAGAATGTTTAAGTACCACCGGTTTGGAAGACTCCACATTAAGCAGGCTAATTGGTAGCAGGTGAGGTATCATGACTGGCTATAAAAGTAGCATCCATCAAAGGCTCAATCTTTGCAAGCAAGGACAGGTCGCGGCTCACTCCTTTGTGCCAAAAGTCGTGAGAGAATTGTTAGTCAGTTCAAAAGGAGCATTTCCAAATGCAAGATTGCAGAGAATTTAGGTCTTTCAACATCTACAGTACATAATATTGTGAAAAGATTCCGAGAATTCAGAGACATCTCAGTGCGTAAAGGGCAAGGCCAGAAACCACTGTTGAATGCACGTGATCGTCGAGCCCTCAGGCGGCACTGCCTAAGAAACCATCATGCTACTGTGACAATTATAGCCACCTGAGCTTGGGAGCACTTCGGAAAACCATTGTCACTTAACACAGTCCGTCGCTGCATTCAGAAATGCAACTTGAAACTGTATTACGCAAGGAGGAAGCCATACATCAACTCTATGCAGAAATGCCGGCAAGTTCTCTGGGCCTGAGCTCATCTCAGATGGACTGGAAGACTGTGGAACCGTGTGCTGTGGTCAGATGAGCGCACATTTCAGCTAGTTTTCAGAAAAAACGGGCGTCGAGTTCTCCGTGCCAAAGATGAAAACGACCATCCTGATTGTTATCAGCGAAAGGTGCAAAAGCCAGCATCTGTGATGGTATGGGGGTGCATCAGTGCCCATGGCATTGGTGAGTTGCATGTATGTGAAGGTACCATTGACTCTGAAGCATATATTAGGGTTTTAGAGAGACATATGTTGCCATCAAGGCCACGTCTCTTCCCGATATGTCCATGCTTATTTCAGCAGGACAATGCCAGACCACATTCTGCATGGGCTACAGCAACATGGCTTTGTAGACACAGATTGCGTGTGCTTGACTGGCCTGCTGCCAGTCCAGATCTATCTCCTACTGAAAAAGTATGGCGCATCATGAAGAGGAGAATCAGACAACGGAGACCACGGACTGTTGAGCAGCTGAAGTCTTATATCAAGCAAGAATGGACAAAATTTCCAATTGCAAATCTACTACAATTAGTATCCTCAGTTCCAAAACGATTAAAAAGTGTTATTAAAAGGAAAGGTGATGTAACACAATGGTAAACATGCCTCTGTCCCAACTTTTGTTGAGTGTGTTGCAGCCATCAAATTCTAAATTTGTGTATATTTACAAAATACAATTAAGTTGCTCAGTAAGACTATTGGAAATCTTTTCTTTGTACTTTTGTCAGTTAAATAAAGGCTCACGTGAATTAACATATCACAGATTTTTATTTTTATTGCATTTTGGAAAATATCCCAACTTTTCTGGAAATGAGGTTTGTAGATTTGCTAGAGAATATTATGACTCGATGTCTTCAACCAAAACCGGAAATATCCTAAATTATCTCATTTCAAGGCATACAAATAAGCATACATGTTAGGAGCAGAAGTACATCCCTCAGTCACCCACATCTGCTTCATCATTTAATAAATCACAGCTGATCTGATTGTAACCTCAATTCCATGTCCCTTTCTATTCATGATGACCTTTCATTCCCTTGCTTAAGAACCCATCTGCTCCCTTATTAAAAATGTTCAATAGCTCCACTTATACTACCCTTAGTTCTAAATGATCCTCTGAGAGAAAGAATTTCTCTTTACCTCAACCCTGTCTCATTTGACCAGCCCTTGTTTTTAAGCAACAAACCCTTGTTCTGGATCCTTCCACGAGAGGAAACATCCTCTCAACATCTACCCTATCAAAAACCCTCAGGATCTTATGGTTTCAATTAAATCTCTTCTCCCAATTTTACATTCCACAGATACAAGCTTACCTAATGCAGTCTCTCCTTATGAGCCAGTCTATCATTTATATGACAAAGATTAATTATAATATTAATTAAAGTACAATTACATAGCAATGGAAGATTTGTTTCACCTTAAAATGAATTGGTGGTCTTTATTCATCTGTGCTGTGCATTGTTTATCAGTATATGCATATGCTGTGTATTGGTTGTTGCCTGAACTTCTCTGTGGTGTCATACTGAATATTTGTTTTAAGATTAACATTTGAAAAATTAATTAACTTCTATGAAAATACAGGAACAACGGCATAGTATTCTGATTTCTTCTTAATTTTTTTCCAAAGTGGTTCCGCAAAACACACTGCAGCTGTGGCTGTCCCCCATCTGTGATCTGACCCTGCCTCCTTAACCAAGCAGAGATCACAGACCATCTCTTGAGCTCAACCCAGCAGACAATCTGTTATCTCACTACAATTCAGATTGCAACAGCATTGAAATGAACATTAATATTTCTTGATTTTGCTATTTGATAAAGTATCCTTTTTAATCTCTGTCTTCTAAGTCTGATCTGCAGGAAAATTCTGTAATCAGAATTTAATCTAACTTCTATATTTCCACTAATGTTAACTAAGTATTATTGATTAATCTCTATTTTCCTGCGACACAGTGCAATATAAAATTCTTCATTATGCAAACCATGAGATACAGGAGCCTATAATTTGCTGAACATGATAAATGTATAATATTAGTGAACCTGTCCCAGATTGTGCTTTTCCTTAGGCTAAGTCCTTTCATAACAAATGTACTATTTCGCATAAATCATTAAATGCTACTTTAATCTTCCTAATAGTAGAATTGACTATTAATAAATTAACACATCGAGAAAATTCTCAGCTCTTTAAGACTATGTCAAAAGACTCTCTCACACATTATAAAATTGTTCATTATTCTTAGACTGCAAGGGAGTTGAAAGATTACCTTCTTCCTGAACTACTTGTAACCTTTTCATCAACTCTAGAATAATTACATGCAATTGCACAGGACATGAGACATATACACATGCTTTTTGGCTCAAATGTTCTATGCTGGTGTTTCTGGTCGATACAAACTTACACCCACACAACTTAAAAAAACTGCACCAGGATATCCTCCTATTCTTTTTCCCTCATATCTAACTTCCCCACATTTGGTATTAAAGTAAACTACTTCATACAACAGCAACTTTCATATTCAAACTGCTCTGTGCTTAAATTTATTTCTCTTGAATTAGCTCTTCAGATTTATTCCTGACAAAACCCTTCAGCTGCCTAAAATGAAAAGAATTTATTTTTTGTTTGTCACTTCTATCCTTTTGGTATAATTCTTATTACAACTAATTTGATAAAATTAAAATCTCCAATTTGTGTTAAAGCTGATTTCAAAAGTCTCAACCATATGACTATATAAATTATAAAGATTCCTAATAGAATGTCAAGTATTGGCTTGAATTGTCATGTAATGTGTGCAATAACTCTGGAAATGAAATAAAATCTGTGTCATTAGCTCCTGTATAGGTGGTTGAAGAAAATAAATCAGAAAATCACTTCAAGAATTAAATCATCTGGCAGTCGGTGACCAGTGGTGTTCTGCGGGGATCTGTTCTGGGACCCCTCCTTTTTGTGATTTTTATAAATGACCTGGATGAAGAAATAGAAGGGTGGGTTAGTAAGTTTGCTGATGAATCAAAGGTTGGGTGTGCTGTGGATAGTGTGGAGGGTTGTTATAAGTTACAGCGGGACATTGATAGTTGTAGAACTGGTTGAGAAGTGGCAGATGGACTTCAATCCAGATGAGTGTGAAGTGGTTCATTTTTATAGGTCCTATTTGAAAATAGAATATAATATAAATGGTAAGACTCTTAACATTGTGAAGGATCTGAGAGATCTTGGGGTCCATGTCGACAGGACACTCAAAGCTGCTGCGCAGGTTGACAGTGTTATTAAGAAGGCGTATGGTGTGTTGGCATTCATCAACCGTTGGATTGAGTTCAAGAGCTGAGAGCTGACAGCTAAATAAGACCTTGGTCAGATCCCACTTGGAGTATTGTGTTCAGTTCTGGTCACTTCACTACAGGAAGGATATGAATACTATAGAGTGCAGAGGAGATTTACAAGGATGTTGCCTGGATTGGAGGGCGTACCTTATGAGAATAGGTTGAGTGAACTTGGCCTTTTCTCCTTGGAGTGATGGAGGATGAGAGTTGACCTGATAGAGGTGTATAGGATGATGAGGAAGCATTGATCATGTGGATAGCCAGAGGAAAAAGCTGAAATGGCTAACACTAGGGGGCATAGTTTAAAGGTGCTTGGAAATAGGTACCGAGGGGATGTCAGGGGTATGTTTTCACACAGAGAGTGGTGGGCGTGTGGAATGAACTGCCATCGGCAGTGGTGGAAGCAGATACAATAGGGTCTTTTAAGAGCCTCTTAGATACGTATATGGAGCTTACAAAAGTAGAGGGCTATGCACTAGGGAAATTCTAGGCAGTCTCGAGAGTAGGTCACATGGTTGGCACAGCATTGTGGGCCGAAGGGCCTGGAATGTGGTGTAAATTTCTATGTCCTAGGTTCTATCTGCATTTTAACATGAGCTGACACCTTAGATCAAAATGCATTTTTTGTCTTGCAAGTACTTTAAAAACATTTAACATTAAAATATGTGGAAATTATTCTGCATTTTTCTGTCAACATCAAAACTACTCCAGCATTTAACAGACAGAACTTTTGTGACTATGACTGAAGTCACCAGAGAGTCACTGAAGCTGGTGAGATAGAAGAGTTTGTTTGTTCATCACCATAAGCAGTTATCATTCTGAAAACACTGTTGACAGAGACTCACAAACTGGAAGGTACATCACATTTTTATACCTTAAGATCAAAGGTAACAGGAGGTGATTCAATACAATTTCAGTAGTTACAATGACATTGAATACTTTGGGTTGGCAAATGGTCCCTTTTGGATACATAGTGGAAGCACATTGTAATTGGTAAGACATTTCTGTAGGTCCAAATGCTTTTGGGGGCATCTGATTGACACAAATATTCTAAAACCTTTTGCCAACAGACAGCCAGACACTCAAAATTAATGTTATCAGGACTGTCTCTCACGCAAATACAGTAAGTGCACTAAAACTATTGATTACCTTTCTCTATGACTATGTTTGATATACAAAGTGACAACATCTGCCTGGTCTGCCAGCTTGCACTCACAGTTCAAAGTTCAAAGTAAATTTATTATTAACGCACATATGTTACCATATACAACCCTGAGGTTCATTTATACTCAATGAATCTATAGAGTAATAACCATAACAGAATCAATGACAGACCGCCCAACTAGGGCATTCAACCAGATTGCAGAAGACAGCAAACTCTGCAAATACAAAAAGAAGAAATAATACTAATAAATAAATAAGCAATAAGTATTGGGAACATGAGATGAAGAATCCTTGAAAGTGAGACAATTGGTTGTGGGAACATTTAAATGATGGGGAAGTGAAGTTATTCCCTTGGTTCAAGATCTGATGGTTGAGATGTAGTAAATGTTCCTGAATCTGATGTAATGTGAGTCCTGAGGCTCTTGTATCTTCTTCCTGATGGCAAAAGTGAGAAGAGAGCATGTCCTGGGTGGTGGGGATCCCTGATGATGGATGCTGCTTTCCTGCCACAGTGTTTCATGTAGATGTGCTCAATGGTTGGGAGGACAAGTCACAGTGGTGAAAATAACTTAGCTGTGTTGCCAGATTTGATGCAAGCCAATTAACATAGACCCATTATTTTAATGTTTGGTTCTTGCATATGCATTCTCTTAGTCTGTGGAGCAGCCTGGGCTTTTAACTTCAATTTACTGCTTGCAATTTACAAAAAAATCTGAAGGCTAAATGCAAGCTTCCAGAACTTATTTATATTTATAATAAAAACTGAAGCCTGGTTCTTGTTTGAATAATATCTGCTATATTCACATAACTCCAGAACATTCCCTAAGAACTTGATGTTGTTTTTGAAGGAATCAAAGGCTCAAAATACTCCAAAGAACTGAATTTTGTTAAAACTGGCAAAATTACAACAGTTTTTATTTATTGACGCAGCATTCAAAAGTTCCATCCCACAGATCGCTGACATAAGAACATTGTTAATCTCTGGTACATTGTGAAATGCATCTGCCATTAAAAGGTCACAAAACACTTAAACAAGTTAAGGAAAACTGAATTTCTTGTAGAAGATATTCAATTTTTGGGACCCTTGGGTCTACCCTGAATGTAATCTCAATCTGCAACCAGAATGTGTGTGTTTTGAAGCAGGCTAGCTGAAAATAAAGCATACATCCCCCATAGCTACTGCTATCGCTTTGCTTGGTTTCCTGAACTATGACACCCATTTATGTCAACTCTGCTGTTGATTAATAATCAACATTGGTGAAGGCCACTTCTGGGTTTGGAATTGCAGTGAAACCAACTGTAATTGGATCTGCTGCATTTCCTTGCTTCATAATATGTTGCAGAAAACTTCTATTAGAAACCATGAGACACTGAAAAACACCATTGTTAATAATGTTTGTTCCATAAATAATTGCTATTTCTGCACAGTAGCAAACTGTTGCTGAAAATTCCCGATGCTACACATGACAGGTAAGAAGCCCAAAGGTATTTATACAACATTGTTTATTCAATTAAAACAACAGAACATAGAATATAAGACAAGAGGGGTAGGACTGAATCATTTGGCCCCTCAGCCTACCCCACTATTCAATATGATCATGGTAGATCTGCCCCAGGCCTCAACTCAACACAGATTTCTAAAAATTTTCAGATACTGCTGAAATAGATGGAAGGTCCAGGAAGATCCCACTCACCAATTTGTACTCAATTATTTAAGGGTGTTGCAGATACATAGGTGGTGAGCTTGGGCAGCAGGCTGGATGCTGCAAAATTCAATCCAATTTATTTACATTCTCTCTTTTTGGATTTTTAGTCTTTCTGTTGGGGGAAGATGAATCAGATGTTCTAATTATGTTAGTTCTCAGAAATCAATCTATTAATCTTCTTTGTGAAACAGTCATTAGGTGCCCAGATTATCAATCTTTGTTAAAGTTCAGAGTAGTGGATATAATCAGGAAGAAGTTACTGAACCAGAAACCACTGAAAAGCTTTGTTAGAAATAACTTTAATGAAATTAAAGTTAGGGGCTCCCAGGTGTCAGATGGGATCAAGTTATGAACTATAGTGGCTTATTTCAACAATGACATAAGTTTACGTCCCTGATTAAGTAGATTTCCACAAGAAGATCTGGGAATACAGATTCATAATTCATGAAAGTTGAGTCATTGGTAGATAGGGTCATAAAGAAAGTTTTTGGCACATTGGCCTTCATAAGTCAATGTACTGAGTACGGAGGTTGGAATGTTATGTTGAAATTGCATTAACATGTTCTAAGGTGTAATTTGAAGTATCGTGTCCAGTTTTGGTCACCTACCTGCTGGAAAGTTACAAATAAAATTGAAAGAGTGCAGAGAAAATTTACAAGGATGTTGCTGGGACTTGAGGACCTGAGTTATAGGGAAAGGTTGAATAGGCTAGGACTTTATTCCCTTGAACCTAGAAGGCTGAGGGGAGATTTGAAAGAGGTATACAACATTATGAGGAGTATAGATAGGGTAAATGTAAGCAGGCTTTTTCCACCGAGATTGGGTGAGACTAGAGCTGGAGACCATGGGTTAAGGGTGATAGGTGAAATATGTAAGGAAAACATCTTCACTCAGTGTCTTGAGAATTTGGATTGAGTTGCCAGTGCAAGTGGTGGATATGGGACAGATTTCAACATTTAAGAGATTTATATTTTAGAGCGATATTTGGGTTTAGCACATCTAACAAATGACTTCAGCCACTAGTCTTCAAATCTGAATATAGATTGTAGATTTCATTTAGAACGCAGCTCTGACAATAGGTTCGCTAAAGCCTTGCATCGCAGACCAGACAATGCAGATTAAAATTCATTTAGATGTCTGTGGTATGGGAGCAAATTGAGAGGTGTGAAGTGTGTGCGTAGTTTCAAAGAAAACGTTGTGGATGCATTGTAAATATGGAAATACCCTTTGATGTTTAGCATATTAAATATAGGTAGCATGGGCAAGCCAGATCTTTCCACCAAAAGCACCTCAAAATGATGTCCGGTGTATCTCGTTGTGTCAAATAAAGAGGCTGCTTCATATCTACCAGTACTTCTCTCCGGTGACTTAGACATTTGGTGTCATGAGTAGGATACCTTCTTGTGACTTATTGTGTGGCCAATAATTTTAGCAGCCTAATTTTTAAAATTAGCACCCTCACTTGGATCTGTTTGGGTCGGTGATATACAGGACTGCGAAGTATCACGTGCACGGAGAGCTGAACGGGTAGTGTAAAACCAGTGTGTGCACGTGCAGGTACATGTTTGTAAGAGACGGAACTCTGTGTGTTAATTTGGTGAGGCAGTGCCCACTGTTGCGAAGGATGGTTATTGAAGGTTCAGGGTGACAGTGTGCCCGTTCTGGGGGCTGCATTTTTAAGAGGGTGCGTGTACCTTGGTGTAACAGGGAATGCTGCGGGCATTATGAGTTCAGCCGTACAAAGCTTGCAGATTGTGGATTATGTACTCTGCAGTTTTAAGTATGTATTGTTTAACTTGAACCTGTCATTTATATTTTGCGTGGTGTGGAGATATTTGAGGGAGAGGTTTTACCCAAGATGGCACCTATTGAGGTCAGGCAATGTCAGGTCAATAACCCAGAAGATCAGGGCCAGCCCTTGACTCTGATTACAACCATTCATAGGGTCTCCACCCCTGGCAGAAACTTGAGTATTTTGTCAGAATTGCCCTCACCTAATGTTGCATGGGGGAATTCAGAATTCTGGTCAAGGTCGAGGGAATGGCTGAAATTCACCAGGTGCTCCCTAAAGATATACATATGTTGATAAAAGCGAAGTGTCCGAAGAATGTGTGGGACAGTGTGTCCCGGGGGGTGCGGTATGATACATAAGCAACTACCAAGAATGTCAGCAATAAAGATATAACTCTTTTTAAAGGGAAAGTGAGGCAGCAACTGGCAGGGGGGGAGGTGAGAATACTGGAAACAATAATGGCAGTGATTCAAAGAGCTGATGAGACAGCCATAAATTATGCAGAATGAAAATATCAAGTGTACAAGGAGTATTCAGGGAGGGATAACCCAGTCTTTCTGAAAGTGATGAAGGAAAACCTAAGCTCAGCCCACAAGGAAATTTTAGATTTAGGGATAGCGGTGGAGTCAACCTACTCTGTGACAGTATCATGGGCCAGTGAGATGGACCAAAGAAAGTACAAGAGAAATTGCAAAGTGGTTATAGTGGATGCAGATGCTGGGACATCACAGAAAGTTTGCTTTGTGTGCTGGCAGCTGGGGCACTTAGCAAGGAATGCTGGAATAGATGTGGGAGGGTAAAGGAGTTACCCTCCCACATGGTAACCTCCCTCCCTCCCAACCAGGTCATGGTTGGAGGCAGTGTCCAAAAAAGAGGAAAGAAAAACGGGTGACAGGCATGGCAGAGAGGCAATCCCTCACCCTGCCGACGGCCAGTCTGACCAATCTGGCTGCCGATCAGATCATAGAGCTTGTGAAGGCAGCTTCCAAGTCAGAAAAAGATGTGGCAGCAGCCCCCACTGCCAGTGCTGGAGACCCACGGATGTACACGAGACCACTGTTACTTGACACTGAGGCATCAGTATCGATAACTGAGCTACCCTTACCAACAACCGGACTGGCTATTTATACTACGCGTGTAGGAGGGAAAACAGTGAAAGCAGAAAGAAGTGAATTACAGATACTCAGAATTGGCTGGGTGCAACTTCCAGTGTATCTCTGGGTCTGTCCAAGTAATTGTCTATTCTGGGAACAGACATCCTAAGGGAAGCAGGGGCCGTTATAGATTAGGAAAGGGAGAATATGGACAAGCCAGAGGCAGTGAACACATACAACCAACAGAGTACACAACATAGTCCATGTAGCCGCAGCTGCCCCAATCGTCAGAGAATGGACCCAGGGTGGTGTCTGTGGATTACTTTGTCAGCAGTGTGGACTAAGCATAAGCAAGATTGTGGCTGGGTAAAGATAAACCCAGTTAAAATAGAGGGGAGCATGCAAAACCCTATAAGCAGTATCCTATAAAAATGAGAAAATCTGCAGATGCTGGAGATCCAAGGCAACAGACACAAAATGCTGGAGGAACTCAGCAGGCCAGACAGCATCTATGGAAAAGAGTACAGTCAATGTTTTGGGCTGAGTCTCTTCATTAGGACTTCAGGTATCAGCTCAAAACGTTGACTGTACTCTTTTCCACAGATGCTGCCTGGCATGCTGAGTTCATCCAGCAATTTGTGTGTGTTCCTATGAAAATTGATGCACTGATAGCTGTTTCCAGTGAGAACCATCCTAACAGAGGGGGAGGTGCATGAGTGCCAAATGGAAATAGAGCAGGAAGAAGATATCGGTGTGAAGGAAACACCTCTGGAAGGGGAGATAGAGTAAATTTTTATAGATGGTTCTCAGAGGCACATAGACAGGAAGCCACAGACTGGTGGGCCATGGTGAAGGAAACGGGTGAAGAATTAGCTCCAGGAGCACTGCCAGGGGGTTGCTCAACTCTGCTGGAACTGGTGACCCTGAACGAAGCACTGTGCTACAGTAAAGACAGATGAGTAAATATATATGGAGACAGCCGGTATGCTGTCGGGGTGGTGCAAGTTTATCTGCTGGTTTGAGCGCAAGGATCTGTAATCTCAACAGAGCCAGGTATTCGGCATGGACACCTAATACAAGAACTGCTGGAAGCAGTGAGTCTGCCAGGAGTGGTGGGGGGGGGGGGGGACAGTAATTAAAGTAAAGGCCCACCAGAAAGGAGAGAGTAAGGAGTAGAAAGGAAATGAGTGAGCAGGTATCAGAACGGAGAGGGCAGCAGAGGAACAAAAAGCAAATGGAATTGCAAGTGTGCAGGAAGAAACTACAGCCAATTTAGTAAAAATATATGAAGAGATGGAGGCAGAAGAGAAGGTGAAAGGGAACAAAGGAAGGACCAGACGGATACTGGACACACGGAGTCACGGTGGCCCCACCATGTACTAGGCAGATATTGCTGAAATTATATAATAGGGCGATGCATCAGGAAAGGCAGAGCATGATCACATCCCTCCGGCAGGACTGGTGGCAGCCAGGATGGGCAAGGATGTTAGGAAATTCTGCCTCCATTGTGTCATTGTGCCCAGCTTAACCCTGGTACGGGCATAAATCTACAGCTGGCAAACCAGCCACGGGCGAGGGGACCCTGGGAAAGCATCCAGTTGGACATCATGGGCCCCTACCCAAAAGCAGGAGAAATAACTGTCAGATAATTATGGACTTCAGCGGCTTTCCCAGCAAGGGACTGCACGACTGCACGGATTCCAGCTCAGGAAATCATCCCAAGGTGGGGATCCGCGGTCCAGATGGGCTCAGAGAGTGGTGAAGGAAATGTGCTGACTGTTAGGAATCCAACAACAGCTCCACATACCCCTCCACCCTCAGAGTTCAGAAATGGTAGAAAGGATCATCAAGAAAGCCTTAGCCAAAGCTATAACTGAGATGGGAAAGGCATGGGTTGATGTACTACCAGGAATTCTGAGGAGATTGTAAGTTATCTCAAACTGTATGCTGGGTCTCTGCCCCTACGAATTATTGATGGGGTAATTATTGTAAACACAAAGTACAATGCAGATGCTGGGGTCAAATCAACACGTATAAACAAGCTGGATGAACTCAGCAGGTCAGGCTGCATCCGTTGAAATGAACAGTCAACGCTTCGGGCTGAGACCCTTCGTCAGGACTGAAGAAGGAGGGGGCAGGGGCCCTATAAAGAAGGTGGGGGGAGGGTGGAAAACCAATCAGAGGAAAGATCAAGGGGTGGAGAGGGGAAGCAGGGAGACTATCCAGACGGTATATGAGGTGTTGCTCTTCCAACCTGAGTTTGGCCTCATCGTGGGTAGTCTCCAGCCCCTTGGTATGAACATCGAATTCTCCAACTTCAGGTAATTCCCTCTCTCTCCCTTCCCCCATCCCCCTTTCACTCTGTCTCCTTTTCTAGCTGCCTATCACCTCTCTCATGATTCTGCCCTCTTCTACTACCCATAGTGCTTTCCCCTTACATTCCTTCTTCACCTCTCCTGCCTATCCCCTCCCTGCTTCCCCTCCCCCACCCCTTGATCTTTCCCCTGATTGGTTTTTCACCTGGCGCATTCCACCCTCCCCCCCCCCACCTTCTTTATGGGGCCCCTGCCCCCACCTTCTTCAGTCCTGACGAAGGGTCTCGGCCCGAAACGTTGACTGCTCACTTCAATGGATGCTGCCCGACCTGCTGAGCTCATCCAGCTTTTGTACGTGTTGGGGTAATTATGGGTAATGATGAACAGGGATTGAATGACAAAGTATGTGAAAGACCTTTGAACCTAATCTAAGTTGTTGAAGGACCGAGCAAAACAACAGCAGAACCTTGCTGATGAGAGAGAGCCAGAGGGAAAGGAGATAGTCCTCCCACAACCAGGTGGCCAAGTCATGGTGGGGTTGCTTTCTGAAAAGGCGGGGTTGGCTCTCAGATGGATAGGACCACAGATGGTCCTTTTAACAAACGACACTTGTGTCTGTGTGTGCAGATTCAGCAAGGCAGCCAGCAGAAACAATGGACTCAGCTTAAGGCGTACGACTCCCATTCTTGTTGCCCCCACAGACATACAGAGCAGGGAATCAGCCCCACCAGACCTCACCACAGTGGATGGGAGCAGACCCCCAGTAAACCTGAAGGCAGGAGACACCGAGAGCGTGACAGAAACCCGCAAACAGCATGCTAAAGTGTATTGGTAATGGTATTCCGTAATGAAGGCTGGCTGCTGAAGTAGATGATTAGATGAATAGTATAGAATAGAAAAGATATTGGGGTAAACAGATGGGGAGAGATTTAAAATTAAAGCAGAGACATCAGGTTTCACAACTTTGATGGCATGGCAAACTGATGCACACGGCAACAAAAGGCAGTCACCCTCTGAGTGGGGAGTGAATATAAGTGAGCCGGCTGCTTTCATGACAAGGCTTGTGAGACTGATGCACTCACCTTGCTGGTGCCCCTGGAAAGAGAGTTTTAGCAACTAGAGAATGAAGGTATGAAGATAAGGAAGGTGATTAAGCTACAATCAGCCAGCAAGGAAAGAGCCAAGAGCAATAATGCCACTTTTCTAAAGACTGTTGTTCAAATTTCTGGAACAATCTCTCTGTTTAGTATCTTGTAGGTAGCCATTAGGCATGATAAGGTAGGTGTAGATGCACATAAAGTAAATGGGGGTGGGGGGAGTTCTGAAGCAGGGCATTTCTGCTGCCCTACTTGTGTAGATCCACTTTAAAGTTGGCCTTTCTTGAGACGAATGTATTTTTGTCCAGGAGGGCCAAGAGCAGGGACTGTTAGAGCAATTTTTGGGTTTAACACATCCAGCAGATGACTTCAGTTGCCAGACTTCAAATCTGAATATTGATTGTAGATTTAAATTAAAATACAGCTCTGAACAATAGATTCCTGAAAGCCTTGAATCGCAGACCAGACAATGGTGATTAAATTTCATTTAGATGTCTGTGGTGTGAGTGCAAATCGGGAGGTGTGAAGTTTGTGTGTAGATTCAAAGAAACCACTGTGGATGCATTGTAAATATGGAATTGTCCTTTGATGGTTAGCACATAACATATCAGGTAGCGTGGGCCAGCCAGATCTTTCCACCAAAAGCATCTCAATATGATGCTTGACATATCTTGTTGTGTCAAATAAAGAGGCTGCTTCATATCTACCAGTACTTCTCTCCAGTGCCTTCATTCACATACCACAGTATAGGTTCATGGATGGGAGGGGTATAGAGACTATGGTCCAGGTGAAGGTTGATGGGACTAGGAAAAGTAATGGTTCAGCATGGACTAGATGGACTAAAGGGCATTACTGTGCTGTAATGTTCTATGATTCTATGTAATAAAAGCAGAATAATTTTAATAATAAACTCTACTTAATGTTGTGTAGAAACTGTTAAGGCCAGTTCTATTCTAAATACTTGGCCCTTACAGATTCAATATGGTACAAAATTGGCTAATGTGGACTATATTATATGGGTATTGAAGCAGAGAAGCCAAGAAGTTCCTTGGTTTGAACTCTCCTGAGTTTATCTGACACTATTTAAAACAGTAATCAGGACACCACAATTTACATCTGTTTTGTTACACTAAAGGAGGAATTAATGCAAGTAAACACTCTGGGTTCCCACTTGGATCTGTAAGCCTCCTATTACACAGAGTATCATTATTTATATTTAATGGGAATGGATTAAGCTTAACCTCAGTGAAAGGTCTGGTACAATAAAATGTTCTGATTCTTCTGTTAAGAAATACAATTTAAGCGTGGTTGGCCACTAGGTACACTGCCCAGTACATGCTAGTCTCTGAAGCAGTAATTTAAGAAAAAGAGAGGATGGGGTAAAGAAAAACTGGGATAGATCAGGGTAACAGCAATGTTTCTCATTACTTATTTATTTTTTAAATCATTATAAAGTTTTGCTTCATAGCATGCATCCTTACTTTATATTATATTCTGTCGAACATTACTGGCATATCGTATTCCATCTTGAATATAATTGAGACCAGACTTCTTGTTCTGAAATAATTCCAGATAGGAAAGTTAACCTCTTTTTCAATAAATGCTTCTAATATTTCATGTCTGGCTTTCAATTTTAAATGGCAGCCTAATGTTTCTTGGTATAAGATTAACTTGTCTCACATTACTCAAAAATAATTGCACATCAGATACAAGTTCGTACTTTTCCAGGAAGACAAACTTCCATCATTTTAGATCATTCATTTTGACGCTGTCTTCTTTGCTTTTATTTGCACCAGCAAATTGTCAACATCTTCTTAAATTGAGGGGTATTAGCAGAGAAAGAAATAAATAATTCACACTTATGCACAAAGAATTGTATTTAGCGATTTTTACAGTTGCTTACTTCTTCACTGTTTGGTATGGCTGATATGGTCAGCCAATGTGTTGTGTCTGTAGTTAGGCAAGGATCTATGGATATGTACATGTCATTTCCCAGGTTTTAAGATGAAGAGAAGGGGGTGTATGCCACAGTAAAAGCATAATGATGAGATGGGAGTTGTTACTCATATGTCCCGGAGTGATACTGAGGCATTCTCAATAAGAGAACAGTAGTGTAGGAAATCTTTAAGTCAATAATGTGTGCCAAGTGGGAAAGTTAAGAGATATAGAAAAGACAAAGGGTTTACACCAACAACCTCTCACTCAAGCCTCAGAACTGAGGGATATCCATTTAGAGCCGAGATGAGGAAAATTGTCTTTAGCCAGGTGGTGAATCTGTGGAAATCATTGCCACAGACAGCTGTGCAGACCAGTTCATTGGGTATATTTAAGGTGGAATTTGATAGGTTCTTAATTAAGGTGTCAAAAGTTATGGGAGAAGGCCAGAGAATAGGGTTGAGTGGAATAATAAATCAGCCATGATAGAATGGTGGAGTAAACTTGATGGGCCAAAGTGCCTAATTCTGTACCTATGTCGTATGATTTTATGATCAATGTCAGCAAAACCAAAGAGCTGATAATTATTGATTACAGGAGGAATCATTAGGGATCAGAGGGGGAGAGGGTCAGTGACTTTAAATTTCTTGGCATTATTATATCAGAGGTTCTGTCCTGGGAGCAG
The DNA here is from genome assembly GCF_030144855.1 of Hypanus sabinus. NCBI lineage: Eukaryota > Metazoa > Chordata > Chondrichthyes > Myliobatiformes > Dasyatidae > Hypanus > Hypanus sabinus. Next base: position 63,187,241 of record NC_082707.1, on the reverse strand, counting down.
CATGTTAGTGGCATTCAAAAAAGGCATGGCAGTGCCTTTACTTTCCTAGACGTTTATATAGATTTGGCATGTCATCTAAAACTTTGACTAACTTCTATAGACGGACAGTGGAGAGAATCCTGACTCGTTGCATCAAGGCTTAGTCTGGAAACACCAATCCCCAGGAAAGGAAACATCTACAGAAAATAGTGGATGCAGCCCAGGCTATCACAGGCCCTCCCACCACTGAGCACATTTACAAAAAAAAGTTATTAACCTACAATCATCAAGCTCCTGAACTTCCATGGATAACTTCACTCACCTCAAATCTGAACTGATTCCACAACCTACAGACTCACTTTCAAGAACTTTACAACTCTTGTTATCAGTATTATTTTTTATTTGCAATATTTGTCTTCTTTTGCACATTGTTAGCTTGTTGGTCTTTGTTTTTATATATTTCTTCATAAATTCTATTGCATTTTCAAATTTTTCTGTACATAGATGTATCTCTGCACATAGAAAATGTTTTTCTGTACATAGAAAATGTATCTCAGGCTAGTAATGGTGACATACAGTATACCCACTTTGATAATAAATTGACTTAGACTCTGAGTTTACGTTTGACATTGTGAAGACGGCAGTACATTGAGCTGAATTCAACAGTTAACTAAGGGGCTGATCAATAGTTTATTGTGGATGTGTTGACTCCAGAGGGTGAGGAGTGTGTTAGACCCTTGGGTGGACAATGTTAAGAAGACAGAGCTGTACACTACATTACCTCAATTATCCTGCAGAGGATATGAAACTACTGGAGAAATTATCTTTCGGTCCTGGAGATTTTAGCCACTGCCATTTCTATGAATCGTTTAGAGATTTTTGAAGAATTAATTAAAACGCTGGATGAGGCTTGGCTAATGGATGTTTGCCAATTTGGACTGCAACAATACCTTAGACAAGATTGATCTGGAAGGTTAAGTCCCATGGAATCCAGGGGGAGCTAATTAAGTGGATTCAAAATAGCAGAGGGTGGTGGTAGATGGTTATTTCTTGGAATGGAGACTAGTGGTATGCTGCAAGGGTCAATGTTGAGACCCTTTTTAATTGCTATTTATATAAATGATTTGGATGTGAACGTGCAGTACAAGGCTTGATCAGTCAGTTTGCAGATGCACAAAATGAGGAAGTATTGTTGATGGGAAGAAGGTTATCATAGATTACAAGGGAATCTTGATCAGTTAGAGAAGTGGGCTGAGGAGTGGCAAATGGACTTCACTGCCAGTAAGTGTGAGCCTGTGCATTTTGGAAAGTCAAACCAGCACAGGTTTTATACTATGAATAGCAGGGCACTAGGGAGTGTGATCAAACACAGAGACTTAGGAGTTCAAGTGCATAGTCTGTAGAAAGTGGCCTCACAGGTGGTTGGGGTTGTAAAAAAGACATTTAGCATGTTGGCCTTCATCAGTCAGAGACTGAGTATAGGAACTGGGACATTATGTTGCAGTTGTATAAGCCATTGGAGAAACCACACTTGGAAAATCGTGTAGAGTTTTGGTCACCCTGTTATACAAAATATGAGGTTAAACTGAAAAGAGCACAAAAGGAAGTTGCCAGGACTCCAGGGCCTGAGCTATATCGAGAGGCTGGCCAGACTAGCTCTTTATTCCACGGATCATAGCGGAATAAGGATGTGACCTTATACAAATGTTTAAAATAATGAGAGACATATAGTAGATAATAAGGTGGATAGTCACAGTCTTTGACTCTGGATAAAGGAATCCAAAACTAGTGGGGAAGACTGTAAGACATAGAAAAAGAATTAGGCCATTCAACCTATCGAGTCTGCTCTACCATTCCATCATGCTGTTCCCAAATCCCACTCAACCCCATACACCTGCATTCTGTCAATATCCTTTGATGCCCTGACCAATCAGGAAATGACCAACTTCCACCTTGAATATACCCACAGACTTGGCCTTCACCACAGTCTGTGGCAGAGCATTCCACAGATTGACTATTCGCTAGATAAAAAAAAATCCTCCTTATCTCTGTTCTAAAAGGTCACCCCTCAAGTTTGAGGCAGTACCTCTAGTTCTGGATACACCCACCATAGGAAATCTTCTCCACATCCATCCCAACTAGCCTTTTCAAGAATCGATAGGTTTCAATGAGATCCACACGCATTCTTCTAAATTCCAGTGAGTACAGGCACAAAGCTGCCAAATGCTCCTCATATAATGTTCCCAGCCCTTCATTCCTGGAATCATCCTCATGAACCTCCTCTGAACGCTCTCCAATGACAATACATCCTTTCTGAGATAAGGGGTCCAAAACTGTCTTCAATACTCCAAATACAGCCTGACTAGTGTCTTATAAAGGCTCAGCATTATCTCCTTGCTTTTATATTCTACTCCCTTTGAAATAAATGCCAACATGCATTTGCCTTCTTAATGACTTAACCCATAAATTAACCTCTTCGGAATCTTGCACAAGGACTCCTAAGTCCCTCTGCACCTCTGATGTTTGAACATTCTCCCCATTTAGATAATAGACCACAATATTATTCCTTTTAGCAAAATGCATTATCATACATTTCTCAACACTGCCACCATTTTGCCCATTCATCCAATTTGTCTGTCCTGCTGCAATCGCATTGAATCCTCAGTACTACCTACTGCTCCACTTTTCTTTCTATCATCGGCAACCTTTGCCACAAAGCCATCAATTCCATTGTCCAAATCATTGACAAACAATGTGAAAAGTAGTGATCTCAATACATCTGTAGTTCTAAGGTGTCGTCCAGGAGACTACACCCAGGACCTTAACAGGGAGAAAGTGGTGTCCAGCAGAGTCAGTAAAACGGGCAAAAACTGCATTTGGGTTTGCAGATATGGTGGGCCAAGTGAAATCTGGAAGAAGGAGTCTTGGTACAGGCTCAGATAGACCCATTTGGCAAAAGACAACAACACAAAAGCAAAGGCAATCTATGGTGGTGGAGGAAGTACAGCGACAGGAGGAGCAGATGAGGTATGCAAGAGCAGTATCTCAAGCAAAACAGGGACAGTGGCCAACACAGGGAAAACACTGAGGAAAGAAAATTCAGCTGGAAAGACTTGTGGGAAAAGGAAGGAAGAAAGATTAGCTTCCTTGTGAGCTGTTTATGATGTTCTCCCAACTCCCAAAAATCTGACCCAATGGCTCAGTGAAGACCCAGCTTGCCTACTCTGTGAAAGAACAGCAAACCTCAAGCACATCCTCTCTTCTTGCAGAGTAAACCTCACTCAAAGAAGATACACATGGAGGCACAACCAAGTCCTCAAATATTTGGCATCCATTGTGGAGAAGCAAAGGCTGAATAACATCTCTAAGCCCCATATGACTGGAAGAACTTCCACCTCTTTGTCCGGTGAGGACAGACAGTTGGTATCAGGCATACTGGAGCCTGTTCATGACTGGAACCAGGCTGTTGACTTTGACAAAAGGCTAATACTTCCCCCAGAGACAGCCACTACAACCGTCAGACCAGATTAGGCCTTGTGGTCCAGCAGTCTGAAGGCTGTAGTAATCTCAGAGCTCGCACTGCCTGGGAAGATACAGTCTGTGAGGCGTATGAGTGCAAACACGTAAGGCATGCTGAAATGGCCACAGACGCTAAGCAGCATGGATGGAAGGAGCAGATTTTCCCAGTAGAGTCTGGCTGCAGAGGATTTGTAGTTTCTTCCATGGTCAGATTGCTGAATGGATTGGGAGGCCAGGGCCAAGAGAAAGCTATATATGAACCCTTGGAGGTAGCCGAGCGAAGCAGTCGCTGGTTATGGATGAAGAGGAGTGATGGCAGTTGAGCCATAAAAGGACCCATGGGTGGCCAGATGTGAAGGGGGATACACATGCGATGCTGGGTCGCATTGTTGACCCCTTTGGAGATGTACTGGGCTTAAACTGATGAAACAGATAAGAAGTGGGGTGCCCACCAGATGACCCCGGGAAGCATCGTCCTCCCACCAAACCCCACCTCAAGATCGCTATGCTATAATCCGACTTAGGATCTGCTTATCAAAGAGGTTGAAGCATCTAGGCCTCTAAGCTCGAACTGAACCTTTTAGAGATTTCTGAAGAATTAATTAAAATGCTAGATGAGTCTTGACTATTGGATGTTGCCAATTTGGACTTCAGCAATGCCTTAGACAGGTTAAATCCCATGGAATCCAGAGGGATCTAATTAGGTGGATTCAAAATAGCAGAGGATGGTGGTTGAAGGTTATTTCTTGGAATGGAAGCTAGTGACTAGTGGTATGCTGCAAGGGTCAATGTTGGGACCCTTTTTATCTGCTGTTTATATAAATGATTTGGATGTGAACGTGCAGTACAAGGCTTGATCAGTCAGTTTGCAGATGCACAAAATGAGGAAGTATTGTTGATGGGAAGAAGGTTATCATAGATTACAAGGGAATCTTGATCAGTTAGAGAAGTGGGCTGAGGAGTGGCAAATGGACTTCACTGCCAGTAAGTGTGAGCCTGTGCATTTTGGAAAGTCAAACCAGCACAGGTTTTATACTATGAATAGCAGGGCACTAGGGAGTGTGATCAAACACAGAGACTTAGGAGTTCAAGTGCATAGTCTGTAGAAAGTGGCCTCACAGGTGGTTGGGGTTGTAAAAAAGACATTTAGCATGTTGGCCTTCATCAGTCAGAGACTGAGTATAGGAACTGGGACATTATGTTGCAGTTGTATAAGCCATTGGAGAAACCACACTTGGAAAATCGTGTAGAGTTTTGGTCACCCTGTTATACAAAATATGAGGTTAAACTGAAAAGTGCACAAAAGGAAGTTGCCAGGACTCCAGGGCCTGAGTTATATCGAGAGGCTGGCCAGACTAGGTCTTTATTCCATGGATCATAGCGGAATAAGGATGTGACCTTATACAAATGTTTAAAATAATGAGAGGCATATAGTAGATAATAAGGTGGATGGTCACAGTCTTTGACTCTGGATAAAGGAATCCAAAACTAGTGGGGAAGACTGTAAGACATAGAAACAGAATTAGGCCATTCAGCCCATCGAGTCTGCTCTGCCATTCATGGCTGATCCCAAACCCACTCAACCCCATACACCTGCCTTCTCACCATATCCTTTGATACCCTGACTCAGTGATGCCCACATCATACTGACCAACCTCTAAATGTGCCACGTACATTTAAGTAAAGCTCCTACAGTCCTATTTACTTTGTCCTTTTGAATTTTGCCTCTGTGGTACAATTTAACTCTTTGCTCTGTCTGCATTTGTACCCAATCATTAGCTTGTCCTTAGTTACATTCATGTCACATCCGTAATCTACTTGTAAACCTGCTGGCTCATCCTCAGCTCCATTATACTGGTTCTCATCCCCCTGCCATATTAGTTCAAACCACTCCCAACAGCTCTAATAAACCTGCCCTCAACAATATTGGTCCTCCTTGGCTTCAAATGCAACCTGTCACATTTGCCCAGGAGAGGTCCCAATTATCCAGGAATCTGCATCACTGCCTCTGCATCAATTCTTTAGCCACACATTTATCTGTCACCTCACTCTATTCCAACCTCACTGTTGCATGGCACAGGCAGTAATCCCGAGGTTACTACCCTTGAAGTTCTGCTCTCAGCTTCCTTCCTAACTCCTTGTATTCTGTTTTCTGGACCTCTTCCCTTTTTCTATCGATGTTATGGGATGAGCGGGGAAAGGTTGAAAAGTAAGCTGAGGGACAGCATTTTCACAGAGAAAGTGGTGTGTTTATGAAGCAAGCTGCCAGAAGAATTGGTTAAGGGAGGTACAATAGTATCATTAAAGAAGCACTTGGATAGTTAAATGCAGGAGCAGTCTTAGAGAAATATGAGCCAAACACAGGAAATTGGGACTAGCCGGGTGCAAATCAGGGTTGGTATGGACTTGTTGGATCAAATGGCCTGTATTTGTGTGGGGATATTGCTCTATAACTTCACATAACTGTGATCGTGACTAAGTGTCACCCACACCCAGGAATCTATTTCTCCTGTAGGATAACGTAATTTGCGGAAATGTACATAATTCACAACAACTGCTGTTGTGCTGGGGTTTCACTTTAAGAGGCTGGTATGATGTAATTATGCTTTTATAAGGTGCCGTGTGTTCAGGTTTTGGAGTTCAATAAAATGTGTTACGTTTTCTTTTGAAACATACATAAAACACCTCACTTTGTTTTATTTGCAAAGGTCTACATTGGTGACCCCAATGCTCTACGATGATTCCAGAATTATTGAACCAATAATCGACCAATGCAGTCGCTTTGAAACTGCCAGAGCTTTGGGAGCAAAATGCTGTTGCTTGGTTTGTACAAGCTGAGGCCCAATTCACAATGTGAGAATTCACCACCGACGACAACAAAATTTTTATGTGGTAGTGTCGTTCAGTATTTCCACAGCATTGAGTGTGGTGAGTCTGCTTGAACCCCCGCCTGAACACGATAAACAATCATTACTGCTCTCCTTACCCGGTCTTGGCGATGCTGGGCCTTCAGAGCTACTGGACCACATGCTGAATCTCCTGGGAAATCACCATCCTTTCTTTATTTTTAAAGGACTCATCATGCAGTAAATGCCTGATGAAGTTTGCATAGTCCTCACCAGTGCACTCGCTATGGACTACAGGGAGCTTGCTAAAATGGTTGATAATCTACACTCAGCCAGGCAGTGATGCATCATTCCTCCTCCTTGCGCTACCTCAATAAACCTGGTCAACAAGGCCCCTGTGGTGAACTACATATACCTGTCTGGACACGCCCCCTGCTGACTGCTCCTGTGGCTCCTCTCACAGACCCCGGTATAAAGGCGATTGAGGCCTGAGTCCGGCCTCTCTGTCTCCAGGATGTAGTATGGTGGTCAACCACTACTTGTTCCTTCTTCCAGTCAATAAAAGCCAATATCTCACCTTTACGTCTCAGAGAAAGTTATTGATGGTGCATCAGCCCCCAACATAAGGACACCCATGGCTGCAAGACAGATGATGCTGGGTCTACGTTTTTACCACACACACTTTAGTATGAATGCTAGGAACTGCCAACTGCCTTGTAGCTTCAAAAATGCCAGTGCATCAGGACATCCAGAGGTCTGTGAACACCATGGGCTCCAGCTGCCAGGATCATCTACTGTTCATTACAGACACCCTTTCAGGGTGACGCTCCTGTGTGTCATGGGTGTTCAAGTGAGTGTGCTGCCAGCATCCCCTATTGATAAGGCAGAGAGCAATACACCCTCGTTGGAGGCCGCAAACGGCAGGAATTATGGGACAGCAGGATCCAGACTTACAAGACACAATGGGTGACGTTCTGCTTCAGTGGGTGATGTTACACATGGGACTTTGTCCTGGCTAAAGTGTCTACAGCTCTGCTTGGTGCAGATTTCCTGTGAGCCCAAGAACTGTTGGTCAATCTTTACAACTGCCAGCTTGTGGATGTCAAGAACTTTGGGTCATTACCCTGCTCCTCAGGTAAGTTCCTCACAATGACTCTGTCGAGCGCATGCACCACCACATGTTAGTTTACTCGACTGCTGGGTGAATTCCCAAACCTTACTGAGCCCAGATTCTCCACTACATCACAAAGCAAGGAGTTGAGCACCACATTCCCACAACTGGCCCGCCCGTCCATGCCTGTAGGACTGGACCCAGGAAAGCTGACAGCTATGAAGGCTGATTTTGCCAACGTGGAAAGACTCAGCATTGTATGCCAGTGGAATAGACCCTGGGCTTCACCCCTCCATATGGTTCCTAAGCCCGATGGTGGTTGCCACCCATGTGGTGATTACTGACACCTTAACAAGGCCAGCACCCCCAATCGTTACCTGGTCCCACACATCCAAGGCTTTTCTGCATGCTTATCTGGAAATTCAATTTTAATTCAATTGAGTTAGGAGCTACCACCAAGTGCCTGCGTGCTCAGGGGGCATTCACAAACAGCTGTGATCTCCCCATTTGGCCTTTTTGAGTTTCTGCACATGCCATTTGGGCTGAAAAATGCAGCACAGACTTTCCAGTGACTGATGAACTCTGTATTAAAAGACTTCGATTTTCATTTTGTTTACCTGGATAACATACTTGTTACCAGTGCATACAAACCCAAATGCATACCCCCTCTCTGCACAGTTTTCAAGCACTTAGGCCAACACAGGTTGATTATTAACCCCGCTAAATGCCATTTTGGGTTATCCACCATTGACTTTCTCGGCCACTGCACCTCCATACCCCTCACATCAAAAGTAGCCACTATTATGGATTTGCTGCCGCCTACTAATACACTACAAGAGGTTTTATGCATAGTGAATTTCTATCACTGCTTCATTCTGCGAGCTGCTGAACTTATGCTCCTCCCCCCCCCCCGTACAGTGCGCTTAAATCCCCCTAACCACGTGCTTGTGCTTGATTAGTCAGCGGATGTGACCAGGGCATTTGATGATAACAAATGAGCTTTTTCTTAATGTGACTCTACTTGCTCGCCCACTCACCGATGCACACCTAGCCATTACTATTGATGCCTCAGATTATTCCGTGGCTGCTGTGATCAGAGGTGTGTGGCAGCTGCTTGCCTTCTTCAGCTGCCAGCTTTGTCCCCCCGAAAGTAAGTACAGCATGATTGACCGTAAGCTTCTCGGTCTCTGTCTGGCTGTCTGCCATTTTCATTTTCTTTTAGAGGGTTACCATTTCACAGCAGTCATTAACCATATACCCCTCGTACATGCAATTGCCAAAATATCAGACACTTGGTCTGCATGGCAGCAACACCACCTGGCCTACGTATCAGAATTCACAATGAATATACAACATATCAAGCGGAAAAATAATGCCATGGCCAATTGTATCTCACAGCCAGCTGTTGAGGTCATACACATACGGGTTGACTATATCAGCATGGCAACCAACCAAGCTACCGACCCAGAGGTCCAGGCTTACTGAACAGCAGTCATGGGCCTGTTGTTGGTTGACATTAAGTTCAGGGAAGGTTGGATTTCTCTCCTGTACGACGTCTCAATAGGTCGCCCCTGCCCCATCATGCCCACAAACTGAAGACGGGCTGTTTTTGATGCCATACAAGGTCTCTTGCATCCTGGCCGGAAGGCCTCACAAAAACTGGTTTTGCATGACAGAATTCCAGCCAGTGTGGAGTGCCAGCGGGCAAAAATTAACCATCATGTTCAGGTGCCATTTTCACCTTTTGAAGTCCTTGAATGACAATTTGACCATGTCAATGTGAACTTTGTAGGTCTTCTTCCCTTCCACGGTTTCACACACCTGTCTACCATGGAGGACTGTACCACCAGGTGGCCAGATGTGGCTCGGGCATTTGTCGGTTTGGCATCTCATCTGATATTTCCCCTGACTGTGGTCCCCAATTCATATCAGACCTCCGGGCTGTAATGGCCGCGAACGTCAGTGTTAGGTTACATCATATGTCATTAGAAACGGGGATTGTGCCGGAGGATTGGCGTATTGCTCATGTGGTTCCATTGTTTAAAAAGGGTTCTAGAAGGAAGCCTAGCAATTATAGACCTGTCAGTTTGACATCAGTGGTGGGTAAATTAATGGAAAGTATTCTTAGAGATAGTATTTATAATTATCTGGATAGACGGGATCTGATTAGAAGTAGCCAGCATGGATTTGTGCGTGGAAGGTCATGTTTGACAAACCTTACTGAATTTTTTGCAGAAGTTACGAGGAATGTTGATGAGGGTAAGGCAGTGGATGTAGTCTATATGGACTTCAGCAAAGCCTTTGACAAAGTTCCACATGGAAGGTTAATTAAGAAGGTTCAGTCGTTAGGTATTAATGCTGGAGTAATAAAATGGATTCAACAGTGGCTAGATGGGAGATGCCAGACAGTAGTGGTGGATAATTGTTTATCGGGATGGAGGCCGGTGACTAGCGGGGTGCCTCAGGGATCTGTTTTGGGCCCAATGTTGTTTGTAATATACATAAATGATCTGGATGATGGGGTGGTAAATTGGATTAGTAAGTATGCCGATGATACTAAGGTAGGATAATGAGGTGATTTTCAAAGCTTGCAGGGAGATTTATGCCGGTTAGAAGAATGGGCTGAATGTTGGCAGATGGAGTTTAATGCTGAGAAGTGTGAGGTTCTACATTTTGGCAGGAATAATCCAAATAGAACATACAGAGTAAATGGTAGGGCATTGAGGAATGCAGAGGAACAGAGAGATCTAGGAATAACTGTGCATAGTTCCCTGAAAGTGGAGTCTCATGTAGATAGGGTGGTGAAGAGGGCTTTTGGAACGCTGGCCTTTATAAATCAAAGCATTGAGTACAGAAGTTGGGATGTAATGCTAAAGTTGTACAAGGCATTGGTAAGGCCAAATTTGGAATATTGTGTGCAGTTCTGGTCACTGAATTATAGGAAAGATATCAATAAATTAGAGAGAGTGCAGAGACGATTTACTAGGATGTTACCTGGGTTTCAGCAATTAAGTTACAGAGAAAGGTTGAACAAGTTAGGTCTCTATTCATTGGAGCGTAGAAGGTTGAGGGGGGATTTGATCGAGGTATTTAAAATTTTGAGAGGGATAGATAGAGTTGATGTGAACAGTCTGTTTCCATTGAGAGTAGGGGAGATTCAAACTAGAGGACATGATTTGAGAGTTAGGGGGCAGAAGTTTAAGGGAAACACGAGGGGGTATGTCTTTACTCAAAGAGTGATAGCTGTGTGGAATGAGCTTCCTGTAGAAGTAGTAGAGGCCAGTTCAGTTGTGTCATTTAAGGTAAAATTGGATAGGTATATGGACAGGAAAGGAGTGGAGGGTTATGGGCTGAGTGCGGGTAGGTGGGACTAGGTGAGATTAAGGGTTCGGCACGGACTAGGAGGGCCAAGATGGCCTGTTTCCGTGCTGTGATTGTTATATGGTTATATGGTTATCACACCACGGCGTATCACCCACAGTCCAGTGACCTATGTGAGCAGTTTCACTGTTCCTTAAAGGCTGCTCTGAGGGTTTCCCTTTTGGATGAGTGTTGGCATGATCCTCTGCCATGAGTCCTGCTGGGGCTCAGAACAGCTCCAAAAGAGGACCTGAAATTTTCCGTGGCTTGTCTGTGGCTGAGTTGGTTTATGGACAGCGTTACAAGTGCCAGGTAATTTCATTCCTGATGCCATGATCGCCTAGTCAGCTTCTCAGTAATTCAATTCCTTTTCACCTATTCCTACCTCCCATTGTGGCCGAGGTTAGAGTTGGTGGGTAGTGCGGATAAGCTCCCACTACCTATTAAATGCCCCCAGTAGTGTGCGTTTCAAATATCCTCTGACAACCAAGCTCCTGGCCTTCATGTATAGCTTAGCTACTTAACCAGCAAAACCATTTCTATTGACAAGAGAAATGGCAAAGGTGGGTTACTGGTAGCAAGATCAGTTTGAGCAGATGGGGCTTGTTAGCCATCGTTGGCGGTTCATTTGCAGAAGAAAAACTCTGATCTCAAACCTCCGGTGCTTTGCATCTATACCTACTCATACGAAGTGGAAGGCCTCGTGAGTAAACTCCGAGGAAAAATCTGGAACTAAAGTCCCTAAGGCAGTCCTACTTTGAGTTCAACACTGACTGGCAACTCCTGCAATGTCACTGGTGCCAAACTATCTTTGGCTCTTGAATCAAAGGAGATAACTTCATGTGCCCCATTACTGAAACGTTCCCACAATCTATGGATACACTTTCAAGGACTCTTCATCTCATGTTCTCGATATTTGTTGCTTATTGGTGCATTGCCATTATTTTTTTCTTGCATTTACACAATTTGTTATCTTCTGCACACTAGTTGTATTTCCAGATGGTGTGTGGTTTTTTATTGATTCTATTATGGTTATTGGATTTATGAGTATGCCCACAAGGAAATGAATCTCAGAGTTGTATATGGTGATATATATGTACTTTGATAGTAAATTTACATTGAACTTTGAACTTCACTTCCGAATCCAACTCTGGAGTTTCCCCCAGGGTTTACTCTTGATGTTTTCCCCATGAGTGGGTACAGCCATAGGACAGCAGAGGTTTTAGATTAAAAATATCCTTCTCCAAGATAAGCTGACAACCATGGCCGATGAGCCCCATCTGCTCAAAGCCACAGGTTTTAGGATGCCAGTAACCCACCTTTGCTCATTCTCCTGTTGGTAGAAATGGTCACACCAGGATTAGTAACTAAGCCACACTTGAAGGTCAGGAGATGCACTGGTTTGTCAGAGGCTATTTGAGACGCAGGCAATTGGGAGCACTTGATAGGTAGTGGGAACTTATTCCCACTATCTCTACCCACTATGACAACCTTAAGGTACCCTCAATGTCAATAAAACAAAAGAGTTGGTCATTATTTTTCGGAAATATGCTTCTGTCTATATCAACAATACTGAGATTGAGAGAGTTGGGAGCTTCAGCTTCCAGGGCTGAATATCACCAGTAGCCTGTCCTATAAAACACAAAATAATTGATTGCATAAGTATTCACCCCCCCCCCCCCTTTAATGTGACACACCAAATCATCACTGGTGTAGCCAACTGGTTTTAGAAGTCATATAATCAGCTAATGGAGATCTGTTTTTGTGCAGTCAAGGTGTTTCAATTGATTATAGTACATCTGTATCTGGACGCTCCAACTGCTGGTGAGTCAGTATTCTGGCAAAATCACGTCAGAATCCAGACTTCAATCCAATTGAGAAGTTGTGGCAGGACTTGAAGAGAGCTGTTCAGTCACTATCCCTATGCAATCTGACAAAGCTTCAGCAGATTTTTAAAGAAGAATAGAACAAAAATTGCAGTGTCCAGATATGCAAAGTTGATAGAGTCCTACCCACACAGACTTAAGGCTGTAATTGCTGCCAAAGGTGCATCTACTAAACACTGACTTGAAAGGGTCAGGACAGGTGTTGAAGAATATTCTACTTTCTGATCTTAACCAGTACTCCTCAGAAAACTAATTCAGACTCATCTGGATTGGCAGGAATTGTGTTCTTAGAAACAGAGGAAGCCAAAAAAATATTTAATTGAGTTGCATAAAATTATGAGAGTCTTAGATAGAATAGATAGGAAGGAAGGAGCTATTTCCCATAGCAGCGGGTATGAAAACCAGGATGGATGACCTTAAAATAACTGTTAGGAGGATTAGAGGGGAAGTGAGACTATTTTTCATTTAGAGGCTGGTAGGGTCTTGAATTTTATGCCTGAAGGGGCTTGATTGTGCATTTGAAACATAACCTGCAGAGCAACAGACAAGGTGGGATTGTTGTATGACAGAGCCACGCTGGGCCAAATGGTCTGATTCTGTGTCATGAATTCTCCACACTCTACAATTACTCTGCCTGATTGTATGGATTCAAATCAAGAATACAATGATAAACTAAATTCATGAATCACTGTCTACACTGTTTTGCCTTCTTAATAAGTTCATTAGAGCTCAGCAGTCAATTGATAATTTGCCTTCAGAGACTGTCACCAAGATAGTCTTTGAAACCTGTACAATGAATGCCAGGCACCTCTTGGATATTGTGATTCAAATACATTATGGAAGCAGTAGAACAGAAGACCTACCCTTGCTAATCCTTGCTATATCTGAAAAGAGAATAATGCTTGGAAGCAAAAAATCCCAAAACAGTACATGCAAACTTCATTGTATTTTTTTCTAACTCGGTTAATTTTGTTTGATTTTGAGATGAGCACCAGCTGATGGACTTTTTAAATATTTTATTCTCCTTTCTGTGACAGACAGACCTAACTTCCCAAAACAGAATGATCCTGTTCACCCTTTAGTGCTTAAAGGTCAGGACTGTGCAGTTCTTGTTAAACGAGGGTCTTGACCCAAAACATCGACTGTTTATTCCCGCCAGTAGATGCTGACTGACCTGCTGAGCTCTTCAGCACATTGTCTGTATTGCTCTAGATTTCCAGCAACTGCAGTACCTCTTGAGTCAACAAAGACATCATTAAGTGTGTGATATCCACTTAATGGAAATTGATGAATAAATGTTAATATTCTATAGGCAGTCCAATTAATAGATCTAACTGTAAACATTAATAAGTAACAAGTTGAGGTCCAGCCTCATAAGGGTAATTCTGTCTTATTCTTAATGATGATACAAGTATAACTTAATCAATTATCAAAAAATGTTGCTTAAAAAACCTGAAGAAATATAGACTCTGTGAAGAACATCAAGGTATTAACAGTGTCTCATGCATACTGGACAGAGTTCAAATTTGTAGTGAATTATTAATTTAATTTTATTTGTTTTCAGGATGCAGACATTGCTGGCAAAGCCAACATTTATTGCTCATCATTAACTGCCCTTGAGAAGGTGTCAGACGTCTCTTGAATCACTGCAGTACTACTGGTGACCTCCCACAGTGATTTAAATAAGGGGCTCCAGGATTGAAATCCACACAGAGGGAAAGAATGCTAATATTTTTCCAGGCCAGAATGGCCGCAACTCAGAGAGGAACCTGCAATTGCTGTCCCTGTCCTTAGTAGTAGAGGTCACAGCTCTGAGGAGTACTGTTTGAAGGTTCCAAGCAAGTAAATGCAGTGTATTTTGTAGCTGATGATGGTGATAAAGGAACTGAATGTTTAGATTTGTAAATGGGTCATCAAACACACGCGCTGTTTTGCGATGGCTAGTGCTACCCTTCTCCAGTATTGCAGGAACTGCATTTATCCAGTGGAGAGTATACCATCATGTTCCTGACTTTGCAATTTAAATGGTGGAGAAGACTTTGGTGGCCCAGGTGGTACATTACTCTCTGTAAAATACCAACCTCCAATTTGCTTTTGTGCCACTTAATGCGGCTGGTGCAGTTGAGCTGGATCAGCGGTGACCCCAGTTCTAGATGATGCAGGACTCAGCAATAGCAATGCACTGAACCTCATAGGATTCCCACTTTTTGGAGATGGTCATTGCTTGTCACTTGGCGCTCGGCACTCAACCAGCCACGCATGCAGACATAGTCCACTTCACTTGCAAATGAGCTGCAAGTGGAATTAAACGTAGTGCAATCATCCTCCCTATTTCTGTTCTCATGGTGGAAGAAGGGGAACTAATGTAATGGCTGAAGATAGTTGGGTATAGGACACACTGCTGTGAGGAGTTCCTGCAGTGATAGGCGAGGCCTGGGGTGCCTGATCTCCAAGAATCACAACCATCATCCTTTTTGTGAGAAATGACACCAGCCTTTTGCATATTCTTCCCTTGCTGCTCTTTAGACAGTTAAAGATACAAATAATCCAAGTACTTTTATTATCAGGTGTGCAGGTTGCAACTCTGAGCCATGGAACAGAGAAACACCATGGAATCCGTTCAAGAAAACATCAAATGCCCAACATGCAAAAAAGAATAAATTGCCCAAATGGCAAAAAGCGAATGAACACCACACAGAATAACAAACACCAATTCAGAGGCCAGTAGTAAAATGTAAATCACAGGTTCTAACCACACACAGCCTTGTAGTAAAATCATTTTTGAACAAAGAAGAAGTAAAAGAAATAGTTTCATGAACTGTCCGTGGGATGTCGCCATTGGCCATGTTGTTCACTGGCGCCTTGAAGTCAGTCAAACAAATACTGCTTTGATCTGAAATCCAGTCATTTTTAACAGATCTCTGGAATTCTTCGTATTGGTCTACATTTAGATAATGTCTGGAAAGAAGTAATTATGCAAAAACATAGAAGGATCACTTCTGAGCAAGCTATTGACAAGTAAATTCCATTTGACAGCACTGTCAACCACACTTCACATCAGTCTGCTGATAATTAAGAGTAAGCATTGTGTTTCCTAAACACAACTGGCAACTATTTAATTGTGGAAGTGAATATATTTGATTTAAAACAGAAACTTCCTACATACAATAGTATTTTCATATTCCTGTAATGGCCAAATCCTACCTAAGAATCAGTACTTAGAACATTGCACTGTTCTACTCTCAAGGATGCTTTTTCTGATTAGTATTTATTTCAAAGTTGATCAGGGAATAACTGATGCCATCAGCGCCGGACTCCAGAGCGAAGGCTCCTGAGTTCGAATCCAGGTCGGGCCACCCCCGAGCACGCTTTCCATCCATGCTGAGTTAAGCGTTGAGCTAGCCACTCGGCCTCGTAAAAAAAAAGGGTCGAGTCAGGAACGTTCATATTGTGACCTGGTTAATCCTGACACTACGCGCCAGACAAGAATGGCTGACTGTCTAGTGTGACACGCTAAAAAAAAAGTGATTAACTTGAATTACAGGAGGACTGTGTGAAGGTTGCTCCCTCCCTGTACCTACTTCATGAACTTTTGTTTCTTGAAAGTTGCTTAATGAAGTGATAAGTTCAAGCAGATAGCACAAAGGTGATTGAATGCACCTGAGCAAATTACTTACTCAGTATACTGTAAACTGAGGTTTATTTCTGTGGACAGTCTTTGTAACACACTCTGGATGTTTAAGTATTTCGGAGTCATTCAAGAGTGTTTGTTTACCTCTGAACAGCAACTCTGGAGACAGAAGTGAGGATGAAGCAGACGCTATTTGGAACTACATGGGGTAGCTAAGTAGGTACTATACAAAACTTTGGGCAAAACACCAACGTTTTGCTAACAACACACACAAAATGCTGGTGGAACACAGCACATCAGGCAGCATCTATAAGGAGAAGCACTGTCGACGTTTCGGGCTGAGACCCTTCGTCCGGACTAATTGAAAGGAAAGATACTAAGAGATTTGAAAGTGGGGGAGAGGGGGAAATGCAAAATGATAGGAGAAGACCGGAGGGGGTGGGATGAAGCTAATAGCTGGAAAGATGATTGGCAAAAGTGATACAGAGCTGGAGAAGGGAAAGGATCATGGGATGGGAGGCCTAGGGAGAAAAAAAGGGGGAGGGGGGAGCACCAGAGGGAGATGGAGAACAGGCAGAGTGATGGGCAGAGAGAGAGAGAAAAAAACAAACAACTAAATATGTCAGGGATGGTGTAAGAAGGGGAGGAGGGGCATTAACGGAAGTTAGGGAAGTCAATGTTCATGCCATCAGGTTGGAGGGCTACCCAGCCGGTATATAAGGTGTTGTTCCTCCAACCTGAGTTTGGATTCATTTTGACAGTAGAGGAGGCCATGGATAGACATATCAGAATGGGAATGGGATGCGGAATTAAAATGTGTGGCCACTGGGAGATCCTGCTTTCTCTGGCGGACAGAGCGTAGGTGTTCAGTGAAACGGTCTCCCAGTCTGCGTCGGGTCTCACCAATATATAAAAGGCCACACCAGGAGCACCGGATGCAGTATACCACACCAGCCGACTCACAGGTGAAGTGTCGCCTCACCTGGAAGGACTGTCTGGGGCCCTGAATGGTGGTGAGGGAGGAAGTGTAAGGGCAGGTGTAGCACTTGTTCCGCTTACAAGGATAAGTGCTGGGAGGGAGATTGGTGGGAAGGGATGGGGGGGACGAGTGGACAAGGGAGTCGCATAGGGAGCGATCCCTGCAGAAAGCAGAAGGGGGGGGGGGGGAGGGAAAGATGTGCTTGGTAGTGGGATCCCGTTGGAGGAGGCCGAAGTTTCGGAGAATTATATGTTGGACCTGGAGGCTGGTGGGGTGGTAGGTGAGCACAAGGGGAACCCTATCACGAGTGGGGTGGCAGGCAAATGGGGTGAGGGCAGATGTGTGGGAAATGGGAGAGATACATTTGAGAGCAGAGTTGATGGTGGAAGAAGGGAAGCCCCTTTATTTAAAAAAGGAAGACATCCCCTTCATCCTGGAATGAAAAGCCTCATCCTGAGAGCAGATGCAGCAGAGACAGAGGAATTGTGAGAAAGGGATAGCATTTTTGCAAGAGACAGGGTGGGAAGAGGAATAGTCCAGGTAGCTGTGAGAGTCTGTAGGCTTATAGTAGATATCAGTAGATAAGCCGTCTCCAGAGATGGAGACAGAAAGATCAAGAAAGGGGAGGGAGGTGTCGGAAATGGACCAATGTTTTGCTCTTTGGTGTAAGCAAAGAGCTGCCACTGGGATCTCGCGCATTTAAGATCAGCAGAGTAAGAAGCATTAAAATGATAGCAGAATTTGTGCATGAGCGACATCAAAGACTGATTCCTCTTCCAAACTACAACAAAGAGGTCCCAGGATTTGATTCTCAGCTTGAAGACCCTGAATTGTATCTGTTCTGGACAAGCAAAATGCAACTAACTCATGGGCAATGAATACCGACCCTTAAACTCATACCCTTAATAACAAATACAAGAGATTCTATAGATGCTGGAAATCCAGAGCAACACACACAAAATGCTGGAGTAGCTCAGAAGACCAGTCAGTATCAATGGAAAGGGCTAAAGAATTGATGCTTTGGGCTGAGACACTTCATCAGGACTGGAAACGGAGGGGAAAGAAGCAAGAATAAGAAGCTGTGTGAAGGAAAGGAGTACAAGCTGGAAGGTAATAGGTAAAGCCAGGTGAGGGGAAAAGTAGGTGGGGGGGGGATGAGGAAATGAAGTGAGAAGCTCGGAGGTGATAGGTAGAAAAGGTAACCTTGAAACCCTTAGTGTTGCCTTGATGAAGGTATCATTTATATTTGTGCAGTAACATCCAATATGCTTGAACGGATCTTGAATCTCAACCCACAACTGTATGAAACAACGAGTTCATCATTGGACCTAGACTTCCAATGAATTGAACAATGTCCTTTAGTAAGGGCAGTGTGAGGACAGTGATCAAGTTTTTAACTTTGCATCACTAAAGATGCCATATCATGAAGCCTCAGGGTCCACATAAATTAAAGTTTTATCTTCTAATGAAGCAAAAGCACAGAAACAGCTTTCCATCCAAACTCATGCAAGGCAAAATGGAAAAGAAGAAACAAACACATTTGCACTGAATGACTGGCTTATTTTGCAGGAACTCAAAGTCTGCAGGAAGCCCCAAAGTATAAATCTGTCCTTTTTAAACATTTGGCCAGTGGATCTACTTAGTGTTTTCTTGTACCATAGCAGTCCATATAGAGAGCGTGCTCTCACACAATGCTGTTGAGAAGGGAGCGAAGGACTTTGTCAAAGATCAATGAGGTATTTCAAAATATAAGTAATTCTTGCTCATTTTTTGATAAAAGGTATTGATTTGATAGCTCATATATACAAACTTATTATATACATATTCACTACTTGCATATTTGCTAGAACAGGCCTGGGTTACGAATACCTGACTTATGACAATCTGTAGATATGATTAATAAACTATATTTTTGATTTGCAATAATGATGCAACTACACCAATTAAATTGCAATAGTCACTCAGTTACCAGCTGACTGCCACAGGTCTCACTTTATCAAAGCAAGTTTCATCAAACAAACTTCCTTCTGTAAAAGATGGGTATTAAAAATACAAACTAAAAGCATCCAAAGGGATAAAAGTCCACAGTCCAATAGTTTATCACATAACTGCAACAAAAACTAATTTGTGTCTAATCACAAAAATACACCTGCAGATGCTGTGGATCAAAGAATACGTACACAATGTTGGAAGAACTCAGCAGGTCAGGCAGCATCCGTGAGAAAAGAGTAGCCAAACATTTCGGGCCGAGACCCTTTATCAGGAATGGGGTCTGATGTTGCCAATTGATAAAATTCACATAAATAATTCTAGATTATCAATTTAGTGACTGAGACCAATTAAATTTTATCCTGTTAATGCTTTTATAATGCAGCACATATATTTAAACATATTATCGGAATTAGTTAAAATAACAACAAAATTATTTATAACAGGAAGAAAATTCATTTACTAAAGATTTTCATACAAAGTTAAATGAATGTGACATTCTACTTATAAAAGCAATCTTCAATTATTCTTCAATATGAGGACCATCATTTGCAATTAAACACTATGATAAATTATCGTAAAAACTATAACAAAAGAAGCAGCTCACCTCTTTTCTATAGTGTTATGTCCAGAATTGGATGAAATACTCTTTTTGTATTCCACCAAATGTCTATAAAGACTGAACATAACCTCTTTGTTTTTGTACTCTGTGGGGTTGAAAATGAATTAATAATTCATTGATTTTAATTCAGTCACTCTAATGGTCATGCGAAAGGTGCTTGCAAAGATCACATAAAAATTGAGTAATTGTGAGGTTCCCAGAACAAAGTTGTCAAGTTTCATTTTGAAAATGACATTGCTGGTATAGCATTTCCTATTGATATGCTGCAAGTTGTTGCAGCTGTCAGCATTTGGCTCAACAGGCATGTTCTCTGAAAATCACTTCAAATGGGATATATAACAAGGCAAGCAATGCTCCTTCGCTTAATTGAGAACTTTGACTGAATGAATATAACTTCAATGAAAAGGGGTTAATGGATTGGGAGAAGGTATGATGCAAAGAGCCTGCAAGACTATAGTCAGCAGGAGGTAGGAGGTGCATTTTCTATAGTGAGGGCAGTTCCTAAATGGCTGCACTTTGAGGAGTCCTGCAGTTTGGTGAGATTTGAGGATCTCACTAATCCAGAAATTAGCACAAAACCGTGCAATTGAAGATCAGCAGCACCAGTCTGGGTTGCCTTGAGGCTAGGAAGCTGGAAGTGACTGTAATGTTGGCTATCTCAGACAAAACAGGCAGGTTTTGAAATCACAGGTTACATTAAAGACAAAGAATGCTGTTTGAGTGTGGCTGTTTAAATAGCATGTTTTCTGGGAAATCAGATTATTAAAATCTGGTTGCCCATGACTAAAAAGAAGCTTCTGCTTCTCAGACAGTGAAGTCCAACATTTCACTGTAGACACATTTCACTATTTTCCTTAGTTATCCTAGGTTTTCAACTGTGCATGCTATTCTGGAATTGTCCTAACAAATTTCTAGGCCAACATTTCTTGCAACAACATCCAGAAGTATCTCTGGCAGTATCTCAGGCCAAAACTTCAGGTTGTTTGGAAATCAGATAACTTTAATGCACCAGAAAAGGATTGTTAAACTAGCAATGTGTAAAAGACCAGTGTCTTCTTTGCAGATGACTCATAGTGCAAAGTTCTACTGCTCATGTAGTCCAAAGAATCAGGTACAATGCCACTATACTTGAAAGGTTT
This sequence comes from Hypanus sabinus, assembly GCF_030144855.1. NCBI lineage: Eukaryota > Metazoa > Chordata > Chondrichthyes > Myliobatiformes > Dasyatidae > Hypanus > Hypanus sabinus. Next base: position 63,166,180 of record NC_082707.1, on the reverse strand, counting down.
ATGTGCACAAAGAACTTTCCTCTGCTCATTCCATAATGACGGGTAGAACCTTCTAGCAATGATATCCACAGCAACTTTGTGGCTTCATAAGAGTGCATTGAAATTGTCTGCTCTTGCAATGTCTATTCAAACTCTCTCTCTCTTGAGCAAACTATATCAGAGTCCTTAAAGAATTTCACAGGATCTGGATCCAAATAGGGATCAATGACTTTCAGTCTTACATGACTAAATTAATAACAAAGTCACCTGAAGATCTTCAAAGAATTTACAGAATAGTAGATGGCTACGGAATCAAAGTAACTGTTGAGGAAAGCAATGATAACTAACCAACAGCAACTTAGCTGTGAACATCCCAAACTGAAGTAGCTAAGAGTCACCATAACATCAAGACCAGAAAATCCATTACCACCAGCCTACAAATATAGTTAATGATAATCTGTGCAAGCAGTGGTATTTCACAGAAGGTAAATTTACATCGGATGGATTTTCTGTCCACCTTGATAAAAATTTATAGCATCATAGCACAATTAGCAATTAAGCTATAAATGCAATTAAAGCATATATGTTGCTTTAATAGACTGTTCCATGTGTCATCCAAGGAAAGAGGTACCATGAACTAGTTGTGCAATGAAAGAAACAGGTGTAGCTTGACTCCCTCCTTAATCATGTTAATGCACTCTATAGGGATAAGGGAAACAATCCCAAAAGATCCAGGGAATGTAATCCAAAGATTGGAAAGGGCTTCAACAGATTGCACAGAAAAGGATGGACTATCCACGATGACCCAACCAATCCGGAGACTGTCTTGAAGTGATCTAGTGGGAATAATGGAGTCCCAAACTTTCACCCCTCTCATTCTCGTCATCAATTTCATATCCGTGGTGAACCTGGACTCTATGCTGAGGACAGTTTTACTGTGCTTTAATTGGGCATAACACTCTGTGGCCTAACCACTGTCATATTCAAATCAATTATTATTACTAGATTAAATTTATGGTATACTCTGTAATAAAAACAAACCTTTTACAGTCAAATACACATCACTCTGTTTCCTCGACAGTGTATTCCAAAATAATAGAGGCTAGGTAGGTGAGATCAACCTACTTTGAAAAACTTTACACAGACCACTCGGCCAGTCTTAGGCGATATTGCTCTCCGTACTCAACACGTAAATGTGAGCGTGACATTCATTTTAAAATGCATCTTAGTTGGCCGGACAATATCTTGGAGAAAGCAGTTTAAAATGTGCTAAGAACTAGATAAAATATTGATCGAGGTCCGCAATGCTCCGTGTCATTGGAAACCTATCGCGACACAACCTCCCTTGCAAACAGCCGATCCACGCTGTGAGCGAGAAGCATACAACCGCGACTAGATTTTGTTAATTTCACGTGCCTCTTCAGCGGCGAATCACGTAAACTCGGCTCTGCCGCGCCCTCGCGTTTGATTTCACAGTTGTATGCAGAAATCATCAAAAGGCGGCGAGGTAAAGAGTGGAGGAATTTGTGGATTACTCTCCCGTTCACCTTTGTTTACGGAAACTAAATTGGGGTAATATTATGCCAGTCTACCAGCCGTATGTGTAAGATCGTGTTTCATATTTCATTCAGTTCATGTATAATGTTTGACATTCGTAATCAATTTTATAGGTCAAAAATTTAAACTTATCAGTGTTGTCTTACATATATGTGTATCACATTTTAACGATACGCCTAGATATTAAAGATTTATTTATTATAGTTCTTCAAAATCATGATGATGTATTTATATATGACGGTGCATATTGTGTGAAACCGAACGTTGAAATACCGTATCAATGAAATCATGCTTACATTGGCGATACTAGTGAATTGGGAAGGACTGCGATTTATCATTTGTGATTAACCATCCACAGGATTTTTTTTCCAGCCCCTACAGGTTCTCAGTGGGTTCGTGACCCCATTCTAGAGGGTTACAAATTAGGCACAAGATAAAGATTTCAACTTATTGTGGGAGTTTTGAAGCCAGTTCGGAATTGGTAGTCAGGTCTGCCCTTTAGCTTCACCTTGACCCTGGCAGTTTGTGTTTAATGTAGAAAGTAACTGTTCACTTCGTACTGCCGGCCAGCTAAACGTTTTAATCAACAGGAGACACGGTTTCCTAATTCTTATAAATGTAGAGTCTAATTTATGTTTCTCCAAAAAATCTCCTGGATAATTTTGTCAGTGATTGTGGTAGTTTTAAGTTTGAATTATTAACGCTGGAAGTGGTGTATTGCGTAGAAATAGTGTACCACGATCGGCTTAACACCTTGGTTCTGAGTAACAGTTCTATCACTTCTGATCGTTTACCAATAAAGAAAAATAATTAATTTATGTTACAGAGTTTAGGAATCCTCTCGATCTGTATATATCGCCAAGCGTAATTATGATCTGGCTATGGGTTCAAAACGCACTCTCCACCTAGTTATCTGGTGACTATTAAGTGTTACATTGATGAAGAAAATCTAAAAAAATCTGCAGCTGCTGGAAATTTGAAATAGAAAATGTTGGAAAGCTCAGCAAGTCAGATAACATCTATCGGGAAAAATTAACGTATCAGGTCAAAGACCCGTCAGTAAAAGGGTTTAAAAGCTGTCTTGATTTCAGATGAAAGGTCTTCGGCAGGTTTCCCTTCCACAGATACTGCCTGACAGATGCTGAAATTTTCCAGCATATTCTGTTTTTATTTCTGCATTGCTGAAGGTACAGTTCTTTAGAAGAGATACTCAGCCGAGCCCTGAGGCCTATTTCAAAAGTTCGATCGTGCCATGGAAGTGGAGCGGCGGTTTGCTTCTCTCAGTCAATATCTATTATTGCATTTCTGTTTGTGGGATCTAGGTGGTTAATACTGTTGTCAGCCATCAATGTAATCCGAAAGCGAATAGCTTTGTATCAAAGTTTTTTTCTGAGATTTTTCAGAGTTGCGCAAATCAAAATCTTAACCTCACTTTCACTATGTGATGATCCGCCTTCTAACGACATCTGCTTGTTACCTCCAATTGGAAAGCTGGTTAGCAGAGGGAGAGAAGTACCGCTATCCGACTGGAGCAACAGGGTGAAGAGTGGAGGAAGGCGTGGAGACGGGAATACTGGGCCAGTCGATGCACGCACGTGAGTAATGAGGTTCCAAGTGGCCTGTAGGTCGCATAAGCAATAATAATATTGTAAACCATATAAACTAAAGAAATACATATTTAAAATTAGTTTCACAATAACTTTCTCACATTTACCTCTGAGGTCAGATTGTGTATGTCTCAAGTTCATTTCTCTTTTCACAGTCTGACATCCTAGGCTGTGTTAATTTTCAACGGTTGTAGTTTTCAGTATTAATCACGACAGGGGATTTTCCCGGGTCAGAGGGCGGATAGTACCCGGTTCGCCGTTCACCCTCTCCAGATGGCCGGGGCAAAACAGCTGAACACCGCTGGGTGAGGCCAACTCCGTAGGTGGCTGAACCTCTGGCAGTGTACGGCAGAGATCCCATCCCGGGTCACCCCGGCTGACCATGACAACCGCTACCAAACTCTTTCAATTATCAGTTACTTTCAATTGGAAAAACACTGAAACAAATTATACAAAACTGAATTGAAATCCAAGTAAGATAATTTATTAGAAACAAATTCATTTGTGCCAATGCGGACCTATACTATTAGGACTGAACTGCCCTTTTGGGACCGGCACTTTTTCAGTGTCCACAGGAACAATCCAGAGGCAGCATTAGTGTTAATCTCCCATTGTTTAACATATAAAAAGCGATCAAAAGCACTTTATCGATCAATAAATAAAGTCTACCTTCGGCTATAAAACAGTCGTTTGCTGTATTGAGTCTTTCTCTTAATTACACTTTTAAAACTGCATTTCAAGTTCAATGGCAGTTTGTAGTAGGATCTGAGAAAATGATGATTAAGAGTTGCCGTTGGAGTGAAGTTGACTTTCAAAATTGTTGAGAATAGAACACTTTAAGGTTGTACTGATGGTCTGACGTGTTGCTCTGGACGGGGATCTCTGAATTAAAATTTCCGCTCTGCTTTCAGTTCTTGACTCGCTTGAGTATTTCCATCATTTTCTGTATTTGTTTTAGGGACAGTCACCCTGTAATTGATTGGGTTTATATATCATGTGCAAAATGATTATGAAGAGCTTAACTAAATAATTCCACTATTACAATTTAATGTGTGTACAAATAAAATGGGATATGATGTTCTAATACAGCGAAGTATTTTATGGAGGATGACAAAATGAGAAAACAGAATTCAAACATTTTTATAATAATTATAAACTCAAAATATGATGAAACTTTATAATTTGCTAGTGGAAATTGTGTAATGAAGAATGAGATCTAGAGAGATTCTTGTATGCATGATTCAACAGAGACTAAAATAATAAATGGTTTGTAGAATGGTGGAATATGATTTATTTTAGTACTTACAACATTATCCAAAGTCACCTTGCAATTATGAGGAATATCAAAGGGAATTATAACTCTTCATTACATTTGTTCAAGATGGATAATGCACTCAGCCAACAAATGAGCTTTGATTTATTATTCTAAAACTGAGTAGCACATGGCCAAAGAATACTGTAAAAATGCTTAGCTTGCAGACTGCTTTCAATTTGTTGGGTCAGACTTTCAATGAATACCTGCTAATATTATCTATGTGTTCTTGAAAGCAATAGTTAGTTTTTGCTGCAATAAACATTGATGCCAGTGCCAGCAAAGATTATGGATGGAGGAATGGAAAGGGAATAGAATTGGACAGCAGCAAATGAGGATGCAAGATATTTTGTAGCATAAAGACGTGAAAGGAAAAGAAACAAAGTGAGCAGTGGAAAACTAATTAAGAGAACTATAATAAAAATAGAAGCAACACATATAAAATGCTGGAGGAACTCAGAAGGTAGAAAATGCTCTACACACTCAACAGGTCAGTAGCATCTATGGAAAGAATGACTAAGTCAATATTTTAGTTCGTAGATCTTTCTTCAGAACTGGGAAGAAGAAATAAAAATGTTGTTTAAAATTGTTGAGAAAATGGCTGAAAGAATGGATAAGACAAAGAGAATAACTGAATTGGTGTAAGGACAGGTTAAATCAATTAATGGGGCAGTCAGTGAGCTTTTAGTCTGTGTTACATGTGGCTAATAGGGCTGAAGGGCATACTATACTAAGAGAGTGAAAGAGGGAAAAACAGAGGCTACAGTGATAGGTGTGAGTGGGAGTGGGATGGGGAATTAAAACAGCAGGCTTCAGAGACACCATGCAGGCCTATTGGCCTAGGTTTGTGTTCTCATTTTGCACAATCTAACCTGCTAGGAATGTCCAACAGTCCTACTATTAGCAATATAGCGCTATACGAGGTCATTCTTACCCTCGGCCACTAGGCTCTATAATGAGTCAACCTGTAGCTAGGGAAGTGATGTCCCCCCTCTGGTTAGACTGGTTGAAGTAATTTATTTTTTAGTTTTCCTCGTGCACTTGTAATGCTACTGTGACACTGTAATTTCCTTTGGAATCAATAAAGTAAATATGTCTATCTATAACCCACGCAAAGATAGGCAATCACCATTTAAATCCCTCTTTAATACATTTGATCTAACACAGATATTCATTTTGAACGATTTATCCTTCTTGTAACCTTCCTGGAATATAAAATTGCCTTTTTAAATTTTTTCCTTCCCAAATCTTAGAGAGGCTCCCTCAATTGAAACATTATCTCTGTTTCTCTTTCTACAAATACTACCTGCTCTTCTGAGTATTTCTAGAATTTCCTGTTTTATTTCAAATTTCCAACATGTACAGTTTTTCTTTGATTTTCTTGGTGGTGTTATATTTGGAAGCTGCCATAAAATTGAAAACCGTGCAAGACCAAGAGAGTAAAAATAATGCATATGATCATGTTCAGAAGTGAAGATGGGCAATCACATATCCACGGCCAGGTATCATATCAGAACGGCTGATGAGACAGGAAAGAAACTACCCCTGCCTGACACTATCCCTCCCTATTATGCTCCATATTCTCACTTCCTGTAGGGAATGAGCCATAATCTTCCAAAAATATACTTAATATACTTCTTTGATGTTTCTGACTGCGTATGAGAAATGGGTAAAAGGAAAACACTCACAAATGTCAGACATAGCACAGGACCAGTTTCATTTACTAAGGTCAGATTTTTCGGCTTGCAGAACATGACGCGTGATAAAGCTGCACACCCAGCTTTCCCTTCTGACTGCACCAGACAAAACCACAATTCTCAGTCATGAGTGCAGTGGTGGAAAGTGGTTACTCATCAGTAACTTGCTCACTTCTGCCCAATTTGGGTTTTGCCAGGTTTATTCAGCTCCAGAGCTCATCAAGGCCTTGGTCCAAATAATAATAGAAGAGTTGAGTTCCAGAAGTGAGCTGAAGTGAATTCCCTCCCAATCATGTTGAATCAGTGTGGCTTCAAGGAGCCCTGGCAAAACTGAAGGTGGTGGCCAACAAGAGGAAAGCATTTCCATGGTTGAAGTTACAATGTGCACAGTGGAAGATGATTAGATCAATTATTCCTTCAGTAGAACCTTCGAGCAGTGTCCTGGTCTCTACCTTCTTCAGTTGCTTCATCATAGTCATGCTTTTCATTTTCAAGTCAGAGGTGACAAATGCTGCCTGACTGACTGAGTATTTCTAGCAATTCCTCCTTTTATTTCAGGTGGTGTTTCATTTGCAACACTTAAGCAAATGAAACAGGCCATGCCTGATTCAACAAGACTTGGACACCATTCAAGCATGGGCTAATAAGTGCTTACATCATAGAAGTGCCAGGCCATGACTATTTCCAACAATTAATGGCATTTAATGGTATTTCCATGATCCACAAGGCACAAGTCAGGATTGTGATAGAATACTGTCCCATTGCCTGGTTAAGTTCAGTACCAACAACTCTCAAGAAGCTCAATACAGACCATTCATTCCCCTAAACTTTCATTTCTTCTATCTCTGGTGTATAGTCTCTGAAATGTGTACCGCTTAGAAAATATACTGCAATTACTCACCAAACACTATCATTAACAAGTTTCCCTCTAAGTTTCACAGAATTCTGATTTGGATACATAGAGTACTGTGTGAAGGCCTAAGGTAGAAGAAGTCAATTTTAGAAAACCTAGTACATCAATTTTTCAACATAGTCCCCTCCTACATTTACACACTTAGTCTAGTGGTTATGGAGCATACAGATCTTGAACCTCCAGAAAGTGTCCACTGATGGGTGATTGATAAGTTTGTGGCCCAAGGTAGAAGGAGATGAGTTATACAGCTCTCGTTACATGCACATGCACTTCAACTCTTCGAGTGATTATGCAGAAAGGTTGAAGTTAATAACTAAGTGTGTAATGTAGGAGGAGACTATGTTGAAAAATAAATGTGCTAGATTTTCTAAAACTGACTTTTACCTTAGGCCACAATTTATCAATCACTCCTCGTATATATAGCTAGGGTGCCATAGACTTTTGAACAGGACTGTAGTAATTTTATGTATTGCACTGTGCTGCTACCACAAAAAAAACATATTTCATGGCATATGTCAGTCATGATAAACATGATTCTGGAATGGGTCTCTATTGTGGATTGAGGGTGAGAAAGGGACAGGGAGAGGGAAATCATGGTTGGGAAAAGGAGAAGGGGGAAAGCACCAGAGAGACATCCTATAATGATCAATAAACCAATTGTTTGGAGTCAAATTAGTTTGCTCGCTTTCTCAGGGCTGGGTGTGTCTGCGCCACCCCCCAACTCGCTGTCTGCTTCACGTTGACATACAGTATATAGTACTGTGCAAAAGTCTTAGCTAACTAAATTTTAATTAAGTATATATACCCAGGAACTCCTTCCTCAACAGCACTGTAGGAGCTACCTTTACCAGCTGTTCAAGAAGGTTGCTCACCTTCTCAGGGACATTTAGGGATGGGTAATAAATGCTGGCTTTGCCCGTGATGTCCAGAGCCCAAAAATTAATTGTAAAAACCCTTCTCTACAGGTCATATCACTGTACTTGTTTGATATTGAAGCAAAAAATAAAATTAAGACACAAGGGTCTAGAGTTACTTGACCTTTATCAAAAGAAATGGGCTGCTGAGGAGCTTAGTTGATCAGGCAGCATCTGTGGAGGCAAAGCAATATTTAATGTTTGAGGTGGAAATTGTGCAAAAGGACAGAGTGTTAAATGGGAAGTCATCAATATAAAGTGGTGAGGAAGGAAGCAATGCAATGGAAACACTATAGATTTAGGAACATAACAGTCACCACTTCTTAATAGCTGAGGAAAGTCTTGTCCATTGAGGAAGTGAAATAATGTCACTGGGCCAAATAGTGCTTACTGTATATACTCTCCCCATTCCTGTAACAATTTGGTACGGATGTCCAAGTGGAACATTACCAGGTCTCTACATCCAGGAGGCATCCGTGTGAGGATAGAGAAACCGGAGTGACAATTCAGTCTCAGGCAGTGTCCTGCCAAATTTAAACTTAATCCTAATCCAAAGTTCCCCAACAAGCTTGACTGGTTAGTTAATTGGGGGTGGAACTTTACTTAGCACCTTATTCTATAGGCCAAGAGTATCTAGGCAAATAAACACGGTCTCTGCACCTGCACCATGCCTGACTTTGTCTGATTAACCAAATAAAGTATGACATTTCTGTATAAAAATTATATAACAAAGGATCAGGAATACATAATCAAACACTGTAGCAAAATACCTCAGCTTACACACTACAGAAGTTATGAAGGCTCCTGAGTTGAGGAAAGCAAACTTCATTGTCCTCACTATTACGTTGTTATTGCTATTTCATTAACTTTAATTGAATTTCTTTTGTAAATGAACATGAAGTATTTGTTTGACATTTGATTGATTACATCATATGTTTCAGTGTAGTTATGCACATACTTCAAATGATTTAATCATTTCTGTCCATGTTAATGATTGTAATTGTAAAAGCTGGCTTGATATTTATCCATCTATTGTTTGTTTCATTTTCAGTTATTTGCATAATCTTTCTTGATAAAATCATACAAAATTAAGACCACCTTCTTTCAGTTAAATGATTGAAAACATTGTCACTTCATTGTATTTTTGGTTATTCATAAAATTTAAAATTTCTGCAGTTATTGAAACATTTTTTCCAAGTTTCCTATCTTGGGAAATAGATGGAGGTCCTTGTCTAAAATATATATGTTTGTATGTATGTATGTATGCACACACGTACGTGTGTGTGTGTGTGTGTGTGTGTGTGTGTGTGTGTGTGTGTGTGTGTGTGTGTGTGTGTGTGTATATATAGTTACAATTTTGCATTATACATGACTTGCTCAGTTGTACATTTGGCAAAAAGCCATTTACAATATTTTTAGAGACTGATTTCTTGGACAATTTACAAAGGCTGGAATCCAGTTTCTGTTTACTGAGACTCAAAATTTAAAAAAAAATAATAGTTAAGGCTGGTAGAGCTAAATTTTACTCTTCTACATTTTAAGATTGATATTTGTTAAAAAATAATTTGAATCAATGTAATGTAAATATTGGAGAAATGGAAGTACAGCATATATTCTACTGAAATGGAAATCAGCCAGAATTGTGGCCTGAAACGTTATGTGAAACCCTAAAACTGATCCAAGGTCCTAATGGAAGATAAGTTGCATTAAGATTGCCATTAAACTCAGTTTATGAAATTTTAATGAGAAATGCAAAGTACTGCAGACTTCTTGGTAAACTGAACATTTAAGGGTTGTCAAGGTGACCTAGGAACTTCCATTATCAGTGGTGCAAAGTAGATAAAGGCATAGAATATAGCTGCTGAGATTTTTAGGCCAGAAAAAACTAGAACTGCTACCTCAGAAATGGTGGGTCTGTCATGGACTTGTAGGTAATGTTCAGGGACATGGAGAGAAGAAGTGGATCTGGGAATATAAGGTACTGAAATTAGCACAAGATTTGAATTTCAGAAGTGTGTGAGATTATTTATTACGGTATTTTGTGCATTGTTTTTTCCTACCAAGTATATATTTTAACCACAGTGTTGATATTCATTTTCTCTTTTGTTTTTACAGCTGAATAGGCAGCAGTCCGATGCTAAGAATTGAGATCCTCTATGCTTGACAAGAGAATAACTGTTAGCCATATGATACCTGAATCAAGACGTTAAAAGGCTGGATAATGTATTTTCAGTCTTACCTACAAAATCTATTGTTATTATTAATTGTTGTATGTCTTGGTCAAGTAAGTGGGAAATGTGGGGATTTATTATGTGGACTCCATGAAGGATGTTGCCTTATTGGAAATGGTACAAATCAGTATATTCGCTGCTGCAAGCTACCCATTCACTCTTTCCTGGACAGCGTTAGCTGGATCTTGAGAAAACTATCGGGAATTTTTATATTGTGCGTACTCTTTGTCATTGGATATTTCCTTCAGCGTATAATCTGTCCACAACCTCGACGCTATCAAACAGACACAAATTCCTCTCTTTTTAGCGAAAATCTGAATTATACCTCGGATAACTCCTTGCTTGACCGATTCACAGATCAGGAACTGCACGTGATTACTCCACATACCTGCACAACTCCCCGATCACTGCCATCATACGAAGAAGTGAAAGATTTGCCAAGTTATGAAGAGTTCATGCACAGTAGAGACAGCATAGACAGCACGGGTGTGCAAATTTCAACAGACTCCCAGTTGCCAGTCATAGAAACGGAAGGAAGGTTAACCCATGAAACTGACCAACGATGTCAATTCCAACCTTGATAATTACTCCTCTATTTTCACCCACCCCCACAGATAAGCTTTCAAACTATTAAAATCTATGGAATATTATTGCTTGTCATTTATTTGTAGACATTATTATCAAAAAAAAGTGCATGATTTTTCTATTTATCAGTGACAGGACAAGTCCACGCAATGGAAAACAAGGAGGAGCTGCTGCAATCAGTCCCTTGACAGCAAAAAGGTATTTTCAGATTGTGTATAAAATTCTATAGGTGCCATGCTGAACCACTGGGACCATCAATGATTCAATGTTAAATAAGACTAGGAAAGTTGTATTCAACATGGGCTTTTATACAGGAATTAACTTTCTACATACCTGTTAGTACCTGTTTTGCTTGATTCACTTTTGAATTATTATCTTATTAGGGCTAGGTTTAATACTTTTCATGTAAGTGTTGAAAATCAGACTATCAAATAATGCAGTGGAACATGTTTACCTATGGAAATGTAGTTCTACAATGATAATACATTCAGCATACAAAGCTCCTTTGGACAAAGATTTAGAGTTTTGAAAGAAAGCCTTATTCATTGTAAAGTGCTTATTAAGCTTCTTATGCAGTCACAAGGGAACAAGGATAATTTGTTTGTACTCCAGTTTTGTGGGTTCTGAGGGGACTGATGAGGTCAATGTGGGAATGACAGATTCTTCTACAGATGTGGCAAGAGATGCCTGAGGAGGCAGGTGTGTGGTCACTTCATGTTTACTCTCTTGCATTTTTCTTTTAATTGGTCACGTTCTGTGTCAGAAGTGTGAGTTCCTGAGCTAAGGTGGCGTTCTGACATTCCAGGTCCCAAATTTGATGCTGTGGAGTGGAGGTTGCTTGTATATGGCTTCTTTTAATATGGCATTGCACGTCAACTACCATAGTATAAGGTCATGATCCACTAGCAAAGGGGATCAAAGCAACTAGACATCAACATCTCCTGCATGGGTATTCACACTCAAAACTACCAGGAAGATACAAGGCAAACCAGAAATGTGTCATTGCCTTTTTCTCTCCCAACAGTTCCTTTATAATATTTTTGCTTATGTACGTACACAACAATTGGACAATTTATCAAGCTACTTTGCCCAATGTTGCTAATGGGCCCAGCATCTTAATGTATCTCCAACTTGTCCAACCTTTGGAGAATACATAATATTAATATGCAATACCTTCAGGATTGACTTACCTGAAGAAGTGGTGTGACTGATGTTTAATTTGACTGTATGAAATTATTTAAACTGAATAATAATTTCTCATGCTGGTTGACTTTACACTTGGTAACATTTTAGAATAACCAAATACACTAATACAAAAAGACTGTACTACAATACTAATCACTCAAGCATGTTAATATCACTATTTAAGCTCTCTCACAAGTAATTTTGAATCAGAGAATGATATGTAATAGTTCCAGTGACAAATGTAAAACCATTACAACAGTAAATATTTTAACTGAAAACCTTGGAATCCAATTGAAAAAGACAAATAGAAAGGTGATATGTTTTAAATTAAAAATTGATGTCCTATTAATATTGAATGCATTTTTAATTAACAATTGTTGGAAAACAAATCCCCTCCCATGTCACAGTTCTCTTGCAGACTGCATAAGGCTTCCCTCCAGAATTTCGGTGTATTTTGCTGCATTCGTTTTACCCTCTAGCATCACAAGCCTTCCAGGTCCTCCTACAGTGAAGCATCCCCACAGTATGATGCAGCCACTACCATGCTTCACAGTAGGGATGGTGTGTTTTTGATGATGTGGAGTGCTTGGCTTTCACCAAATATAGCGTTTAGTCTGATGGCCAAAGTGCTCAATTTTGGTTTCAGCAGACCATAGAACCTTCATCCAGCTGACTTCAGAGTCTCCCACATGTTTCTGGCAAATTCTAGCAGAGATTTCATGTGAGTTTTTTCAACAGTGGCTTTCTCGTTGCCACTCTCCCATAAAGCTGCGACTGGTGAAGCACCCGGGCAACAGTTGTATGTACAGTCTCTCCTATCTCAGCTATTGAAGCTTGTAACTCCTCCAGATTTGTCAAGGTCTCTTGGTGGCCTCACTCACTTACATGGTCACTCAGTTTTTGAGGACAGCCTGCTCTAGGCATATTTAGAGTTGTGCTGTATTCTTTCCATTTCTTGACAATTGACTTAGTTGTACTTGAAAGGATATTCAGTGACTTGGGAAATTTTCTTGTATCCATCTCCTGATTTGTGAATTATAGAATAATATCTTGCAGCAAAAACAGAAAATGCTGGTTACAATCAGAACCACCAGGATTCACGGGAAGAGAAAGTGAATTATTGTTTCAGGTCATTAAGAAACATTAGCTGTGTTTCTCTTTCCAGATAGGCTGCACGACCGGCTGAGTATTTCCAGCATTTCCTGTTTCTGTTTTAGGTTTCTAGTATTTATGGTTCTATTGTTTTTTCAATGAAAATTGGAGTTATGTTCTAAGACATTTTAAGAATACTAAACTTTCACAGCTTTGCAGGACACCTCACAACTAAAGGAGTAAATGTGAAGTACAGTTATTGTAGCAATAAACAGAAACTCAGCCCCTCATCCACTTTCAGCAAGAAGTCTGATGAGCATTAGTATGTTAAAGACCAAATAATCAGTTTGATTATATGGTTTTGACCATAAGACCTTAAGACATAGAAGTAGAATTAGACCATTTGGCTCATCAAGTCTTCTTCACCATTTGATTATGGCTGATTAACCTCTCAAACCCATCTTCTCCCTGTAATTTTTTACACACCAAGAACCTATGTATTTGGGAACAAATAGCTTTCAGGTCACCTGGGAAAGCTCCCTGTTCTTCCTTAAGAAGTTCATTGTCATCTTTAATGTTTTTCTAAAAGCATAGACAAGGCCACAGTTAATATTTTCTACTGTAAATTGGGCATAAAATTTTGGGGCAGAATTAGGCTCTGCTCTACTATTCAATCACTGCTAAATATTTTTTCTCAACTCCATTTTTCTACTTTTTCCCAGCAACTCCCTTAACACTCAAGAACCTGCCTCTGCATTAAATGCACACAATAGCTTTAGCCTCCACAGCCTCTGCAGAAGAATTTCACAGATTCACCATTCTGTGGCTAAAAAAATTCATCCTCCATTTTAAAGGAATATCCTTTTATTCTGTGGCTGTGTTCTTGGATTCTATATCTTCCTACTTTCACTCTCCCCAGGCCTTTCAGTGTGTGGTATGGTGTTGCCACTCTTGGTGCCAGTTTATCCTGAATGTCCTCCTGTGTATCATCCATATTCCTCCATCCCGTTCATATTGTGCGTTTATCTAAAAGCCTCTTAAACTCCACTAGTCTGCTTGATTCCACTACTACCCCTGGTAAATTATTCCAGACACCTCCCCTCATCTTGCCACACAGTTGTTGCCCATTCAAAGGAATTTTCATTGGTTGTATAATCTCCCCAATGTAGAAAAATAAATCTTCCTAATATTGTAACATATACAATTGTTGATTTGACTTGGAAGACTTTCAAAATGGTCCATTGTAAATATACATACATTTTGTGATTGAAAGATCTACCAGTTCTACACATCACAGAGAACTGTAATCTAAAGGCATATACACCCAGACCAAAGTATATTCCATCTCTCCTGAGACTATTTGGAGGAGCAGAGACAATGTACAAATGCCACACAGACTGCACTCAGGGTTAGGATTGAAACTGAGTCTCTGGCTTTCCAAGGCACTAGCTGCTGCACTGTGCTGCCCCAAATTTTGATTAAAAAGATACATTACATTTTGAGTAGTCAGCTAAACTGCAAATTTCTACACAATGTGTAGATATACAAGATGCATTTATTTCTGTTGAGGACCACTTTTTAAAACAGTTGAAGGCAAAACCATTTATTAGGCTGATCTCACTGAATGTTTGTAATATTCCTTAAAAGTGCAGATTTATCCAAGTTCTAACACATTTGGAAATATTAGAAATGGCCCATATTAGTCAGAGATCCTGGTTTTGTATATTTAATGGAAGTACTAAGCTAGCATGTCTTTACCGTCTAAAATCTGACTTTCCCCAGAATGGGATCTTATGATAGCACGTAACATCCTCAGCTCCAGTACGTTCTTAGACCGGTTTGTTTTACAGTATATACTATATTCTATTCATTGACATAAAAAAAGTAGAAGTTGGCCATTAAGTCTGCTGCACCATCAGTAAAATTGTGGCTGATGTGATCTTGGCTGCAGCTCCATTTCCATGCCTGTTTCTTATAACCTTAAAGTCTCCAATTGTACAAAAAATTTATCTGAGATGAAATACATGCAATGATTCAGCCTCCATAGTTTGCTGGTGTAAAGGATCCAAAGACTCACAACCCATTTAAAGAAAATATATCTTTTTTTCAATATCTTAAATAAGCATCACCTTCTTCTAAAACAATGCTCCCTGTTCTAAATTCTCCCATGAAGAAAAATATCCTGTTAGTATCTCATATCATAAGCCAACCTCAGAATTGTCTTACACATTTCGTGTATACGTCAGGGTTGATGTCAATAGTGCCAGAAAACTCCTGGTTTTGTGAAATACAATTTAGCTTTATGCATATGACTTGATGCGCGATGCAAACTAAATTCATGTTCCCACTTAATTATAAAGATTTTTGGGTCCAGACTATACCAATTGCACTGTTTATTGCCTTAGCTCATGGGTTCCAATTTCATGCGTGGTTAACACCAATTCAAACTGTCATGCACTGATTGAAACCATGGCTGCAGCTCTTAAAGGGGAGGTTTACATTACTGGTCGTGCAACCCATGAGTTTTAGAAGCGCAGAATGAGTAATAAGAGAACATAGTTTTCAAACATGGCTCTACCTGCCTTGAAATATAGGTTGATAAGAGAAGAACTCTTCCTTGAGAAGCCCAGGAAGTCTTCCAGATCCATTTTCAGGTAGCTGTGACAGTTATTCATTCTTGAAGTCATTAATAGGCCTGATGTGGCAGGGAAATTGCTGTGGTGCTAGATGACATCACATTCAGTCAAGGTCAGTAATTCATTCATCAAATCCCATCTCTGTACCACACTTACTCATATGCAAAATACAATCTTTCACTCATTTAGCAATTGCTAACTATTATTAAGACAAATGCTATTTTGCACTTAGTTTCCATAACTTCTAAGTTTCGCACACTTAGCATAGCTTCATATAATTTAAGCTTTACTCACAGCTCAAAGCTGCCACACATTATTTTATAGTTCAAGTAGAGCTGGCATGTCACCTAGACACTATGTAGGACATTTGCCACCAACTTCCTTCTCTTGCATGAGAAGTAAAGGCATCAGTGTAAGCAGACTGTCAGTGTAGAAACCTGTCATTTGTTCCAGTAGGGAATCCCTGCCAAATGGATTGAAGATTACAATGAACTCAGATTCCTCTCATTCTGACCTTCTCCACATTCCACAACTTCTACAGGTTTATTACATTCCACCCACTCACCTCCCTCATCATAACTGATTATTTCTAAAGAACATGTAGAAGTTTATTAAAATGGCATCGGACACAACTTAAGTGATTTTAGGGAATAATGTCATGTCCACAAAGGACACAATCAAATTTATCAATTTAGTTTTAGATAAAATTGCTTCTGACAGCACACAAACACACTGGGGACATGAATGAGTTTCCATTCAATCTGAAATATTTATAGGAAGGAAATACATCTCTCTCTCTCTCCCCCCCTCCCACCCTCCTATATATATATAAAACTTACCTTACCGGAATATAGAGTTTGCTAAACAGTAATTGTGTGGCCCATCACATAATAAAACAATCATAAACATCAAAAGCACAAATAAGCCTAGCAATTTGTAGGATACTTCATAATAAGATTCGTTCATAATACCTTGTTAATCTCTGATTTGAGAACACTGCTGGAGAAGGCTGCAAAAAGCAAGTTCTGTGATGGGCAAAAATATTATGAAGAATTTGTGTCAGTTGTAAGGTGTTATGACTGCATAGATTTTTTTGTCATTATAATTGAAAAATCCAGACTATTAATACTTTCAAAACATATTCAATATGTACTAAACAACATAATATAATTTTAATTTTTAAGAAATGTTCTTACAATTATTGGTTACAGCAACTTTGAATAATGAGGAATGCCAAAGTAATCATGAAAACAACAGTATTAAACTAAATATAAAATCTCCAAATATAATTACATAATTTTAATTATTTCCAGCAATATGTGTGAGAACGTTATATTATGTTTAATATCAGAACTACAACATGTATCAGAAGTCGATCATGTTCACTTGAAAATAAATTCTACATTCAGTTTAACAGAGAAAGGAACACACAATTTTCTGAAATGTACACTGAATACGTTCTCAATGAATAACAATATGAACAATTTTAATCAAAAAGTATTTGTTTATTGATTTATGACAAAAAAACTTTTTTATATTAAAGGTCTTTCAAATAGCTCCTTTAGTTGGAAACAGGAGATGAAAGGATTTTGAGGAGATTTAATGGTCCAGATCCATATCCATCAGCGGTTTAAGGATACACTCTTAGATCCCGTTGTGCCCATAGCTGCACGCTCCCGTTCTTTTGCAATCTCCATTTCGATTTTGACTTGGATTTTTTCCCAGTTGACCTCAACCTGCATAGGGCATGATATAAGCATTAATCAAAGAATAAAATCAAATTCAAATTCAAATTCTGGTTAATAATATAATGCAAGCAGTTAATTATTGTTTGTTGATTTTCTTTCATTGTACAGAATAAAGATACAACTCATCAGTAGGGAAATAACAATAGCGAAACTCAAATTGAAATGTTTTTTTTAAAACTAAATTCTTTGCTTATGCTAGTCAACTACTTCGGTAAGAATAGAATGTTTTATCACTTTGTATTGGCCTCCCTAGTCATAAATAAAATAGTTTTAGTATAAATGGGAAGCTTGACCTGGTTTGCATTGTGAACCAGTACACCATAATTCCATTCCACAACCTATCCCTTCTGTGGTTCCTCTGGTACCAATTAATTTCTTTTTATGCTGTGACAGATATCTTACAATGAAATTAAGCAAGACTGATCAAAAATCAGTTAATTTGGCCTATAAGATTGCATAAGATCTCTTCACAGTTTTAGAGAAGACAATTTGCTAAGTAAGGTTTTGAGAGAGATGTGATCCTTAAAAATTTGAACTGTGGACGAGGTGCAAGATACTCATAGATATTTTCAAACATCAAGGAAGTTAGACACTGGCTGCATCATCTCAGATTCCAGTACATCAAGACTTTTGACAATTCTGGCAATAAGCAAAACATGTTTCACATTAATGCAAATGTGAAATTTCTGGTCAATGGGAACTCCCAGAACATTGAAAGTGGAACACATGTCAAAAGTAATGCTGTTGAATACAATAAGGAATAAAGATCAATCCCCTCCAAACACGGACGAGCACCCGTCCTATGTTGTTGAAGCCCATGTTGATGAAGTTTAAGGATACAATAATGGTAAAGTTAGCTCTACATAACACTGGCAGTTGGATGCCCTGGAAAGCCAAACCAGGCAAACCAGACAAAATCTATGGAACCATTTTTGTGTATGTCTGCCTTTAATCCCCTGGGCGTCTTGATGCTTTATATGAATATTTAACAGTTGCACTCATGCATTTCATATCAATTACAAACAGATATTGAACCCTTGAAGCAAATGCAAAAGAGTAAACACACGCATTTTCAATGAGCTTTTCCACATCCATCCACAATAATTTCTTTGTGGCCTTCAGCAGACTCTGGTTAGACCACTTAATAATGATTGATGCAAACTTCATCCTTTTGTAGCTCAAAATTGCAATCTAGGACCAATGGACATAATAGGACCCGAGTTTACACAGATTCCTTACTGAAACAGGCAGGTCTTCAGACCATTTGTGGAATTCAGGTAATTCATATCCTATTGCTCATCCTTGCCAACACTATAAACAGTTGCATAGTAAAAATACTCTCTCTGCACCCAACCTTCATATTACCAGCAACAAAATATTATGTAGTTTTAATCAATCGAATATATTTATTTGAAGGTTAGAGAGGATTTCTTAAGGTAATCATTCAAGCCAGCAATTATTGGCCTAGATTTTGGGGACAGCAGCAAGGAACTCTAACTGGCAGTAATTATGCTGATGGCTGTTAGTGAGTTTTTGTTGGCTTCTGAAAGAATGCCTGATGACTTCCATTGCAGAACATACAACGAAGAGTCTGTGGCAGTGTTCTTTAACTAATCAAGCTGAGATATGGTACATAAAAATCAGAAAGTGTGATTGTATGATCAGAAAGAAACAGAGGGCAAGAATGATGAAATGAAGAGAAATACAAAAGAGATAAAAAGTACAGCTTTTTTTTACATTTTAAAAACTGATATCAATTACATTCTGATAGAACGATACTATTTATTTATAAAATTAAACTTGGACTTACAGCATGAATATTCATCACTAATTATGATATCTTCACTGAACTTCACCTGCCCTATCACTGAACTGTTCCCACAACCTTTGGACACACTTTCAAAGACTAATCTCATGCTCAATATTTATTGCTAATTTATTTTATTCTTTGTTTCTTCCTATTTGCATTTGCAGTTTGTTGTCTTTTGCACACTGGCTGTCTGCCTCTTTTGGTGCAGTTTGTCATTGATTCTATTATGGTCATTGGACTTATTCAGTATGCCTGCTACAAAATGAACCCCAGGGTTGTGTATGGCAACATATATGTACTTAAATCATACATCTACTTTGAACGATGCTGATAACAAACCATATACCCAATGAATCAGTCTAACATTTTCTGCTGTCTATGGTAGGTACAGTGAATAACCTTATTTTGGATTTCTGGGTTTATTTATGCATGTGCAAAATCTAGTAACTGCTGCCTGATTTTCTCCAGAGCAAAGATGAGAGCAGTTAGTCTCAAATTCACTTCGAATGCAACTCACTGGTTTACATTCCCTCATTCTTACTTAGCAGAATGCATAATTGTTAAATTGAAAGAATATTTAAATATACAGAATTATATAAGTAGTTACTACATATAATTTAAATATACTGAAAACATTAGGAGAGAATTTAGCACACCTCTAAATGTTTAAATTAAGATTGGGAAGATTTAAAATATGCCCCGTGGTTCCTCCAGGAAGCCACAAATGGTTGTACTCAAAAGCGATGTTCCCTCTCAGCTGTGTGCGCGCACACACGTTTTTCAGCCAGCGCACAAAGGAAATTAATGTGTGCACAAAAGGTTAGTTACCTAAAATAATGTAGTAATTAATAATTATACTTATTGAAAATAATCTTTTAGCTAAATGTTTCTGTTACCTGGTTAGTTGGTTTTTCAAATACCACAATGCACATCACTAAATTACGTCACCTCATCTTTCCTGTTCCAGTTTGTACAGCTGCATCACGGTGGCAGCCATCTTTGGCGGACAGTGTTCATATTGTAAAGTTTACAACGATCTGTTTCAAATCTTGTAGATTGCTTACTAAGTTTTTATTAGAAAAAATATTGATTCTCTTTGTCAAATTCAAAAGAAGCGAAAGGCGTGAAGCACAAAAGAACTGCATTCAGTTCCCACGTACTTTTGTCATGGGAAAAAAATTTGCACAACATAAGATTTTTGCACACACTGACTACTAAAAATTAGAGGGAACATTGCTCAAAAGTCTGATCAGTCAGTAATACTGAATTCACACTACTAATTGTAGAACTGCTAAGCAGTGGAATTTCTTCTATGTTTACCCTGCTGCAATAATGCAAATTAAATCTTCCTCACCCCTGTACCACCATCTTGATTTAATGTGAATAATGCTTGTGCGACCCTGATTAAAAATAATGAATTAGAAGTTCTCTCATACAAGCTAATGGTTTACTAGACTGCAAATAAAATGGGCATATTAAATTGTTCTATAAAATTCTCTGACAGCAGCTTAAGACAGCTTTGCAACCAGCATGCTTCGAATGTATTAGCTCCAATTTTGGATAAACAGACTGCACATTTGATTTCCTAATAACATACTCCTTCTGCATACTGAAGAAATCTCTTGTTGGATTCTTCTTTCTGAAAATCTTCCAAATACTTCTTCCTGTAAGCTAGCACTGTATCTACATGTGTCTTGTATTTCACAGCCAGCTCCAGAGCTCTGTATGAAGAAATACAAAAAATATTAAATTCATCTGACTTAAACAATATGTCATTTAAACTAATAAAACCAAGAATGATGGGCAATCTTCAAGAAATTTCTATAATTGCTCCTTCCAATTTGATTTATCATTAAATTTGGAAACAAGGTTAACTAAATCGCCTTTATTTACTCTCCTGGCGAAACAGAATATTTTCTAAATATACTAATAATATTTTTAAATATTTTTATTTAATTATAAATAAATAAATATGTTCTTTAATTCAAATCATGATACATAACTTCAAATGCTGATTAATCACAGCTGATCTGTGAATGAAGAGTAAATAGAAGGAGACAAAGTAGAAGACAAGAGAGAGGAAATAGCTGTGGTGGACTTGTGGGATATAAAACACTGCAGTTGTTGGGAATGCTAGGAATACCTAGGAAGTCAGGCAATATTTGTGGAAATTGCAAAAGCTTTGATCAGTAAACTATGATGGCACTGAAATTCAAGTTGACTGTCACAAATATTCACCATCACACCCTCACTTGAATCTCTCTGTATTCTTAAATTGTTCCAATGAAGCTAAATGTAAGCTTGAAGAACAGAAACTCATCTAGCCATGTTACAGCCCTTGGGACTCAAAAATGAATTCAATTTCCGATAACCAGACTTTTCAAAATGGGAAGCCATAATCTTAACTCTGTTTTCCTTTTTCCACTGATGCTGCCTGGCCTCGGTATTTCCATAATTCTTTTAGATTTATGATTCTTTCTTTCATAATTCTTTCATTTTAATTTCATATTTCCAACAACCACAATATTGTATTTCATAACTCCAGCATTTCCTCTGTTTTCTGTTCACTTCCAAGCAGATTAACTGTAATTAATAAATGTTCAACTCTCTTTCAGCCAGTGCTATCACCAAATTTTGAGTCAGTCTCCCATGAATCTTACTCAATTAGACATTCCTTTTGTTTTCCCCTGCCCCTTACTTCTCTTCAAATGTTTGTTAGATCCCTAAATCTTCCTAGTTCTGAGCTGATAACTTGTCATAACTTTGAAAACTTGTTGTCTGATCTACTGAATATTTACAGCATTGTCTTTTTCATATCTACAGTATTACACAAATTTCAAGGTTGAAGAACCAAAATAGGTGAAACATAACAACCTGCATATATACAGGCTATTCAGCTTAGGATATTTTTCAAAATGCTTCATTGGAGTCAAATCAAACAATACAATATTACCAAGTCAAAGAATGAGATTTTAGCACTTGTAACTAAATGCTTGGGTGAAATAGTTATATATTAATGAAGGCTTTAAAGAAAAAGATCTGTATGGAAAAAAAATCATTACGCTAGGAATTTGGTGTTAAAAGCCCAAATACCTGTGTGCATTGCTACCAATGGTGGAGGGAAATGTGTGAGGAAAATGGTTGCTTTCAGGAATCCTTATAAATCATGGAGACCTGATTAATCAGAAAAATATTTTCTGATTACAATGGAATAAATTTCTTTACAACCACAAATTACAGAATCATTGCATTTTACACAATAGAAGACTACTGAGCCCATTAAAACATCCAGCTCATACCAGATCAATTCAGTAAGTTCCATTCCCTTGCTTTTTCCCGAGGTTAGGTCTGGCTTTTGGTTTAGTGGCTCTATTTATTTCAAAGAAAAGGAATGGCTGAGAAAAATATATAGTGTATGATGTTGTGGCCATCACTGAATCATGGCCGAAGGACGGTTGTAGTTGGGAACTTAATGTCTAAGGTTACACGGTATATCGGAGGGATAGGAAGGTAGGCAGAGGAGGTGGTGTAGCTCTACTGGTAAAGAATGGCATCAAATCAGTAAGAAGATGTGACATAGGATTGGAAGATGTTGAATCCTTGTGAGTCGAATTAAGAAACTGCAAGGGTAAAAGGACATCGATAGCAATTATACACAGGCCTCCCGACTGTGGCTGGGAGGTGGACCACAGATTACAACAGGAAATAGAAAAGGGGAGTCATGGGAGATTTTAACATGCAGGTCGATTGGGAAAATCAGGTTGGTAATGGATCTCGAGAGTTTGTCGAATGCTTAAGAGATACCTTTTTAGAGCAGTTTGTCATTGAGCCTATTAGGGGATCAGCTATATTGGATTTGATGTTATGTAATGAACTGGAGTCGATTAGGGAGCTTAAGGTAAAAGAATCCTTAGGAATCAGTGATTGCAATATGATTGAGTTCAACTTGAAATTTGATAGGGAGAAAGCAAAGTCTGATGTAGCAGTATTTCAGTGGAGTAAGGGAAATTACAATTGTATGAGAAAGGATTTGGCCAAAGTAAATTGGAAGGAGTTGCTGGCAGGGATGTCAGCAGAGCAGCAATGGCGTGTGTTTCTGGGGAAAATGAGGAAGGTGCAGGACACAGATATTCCAAAAATGAAGAAATACTTAAATGGTAAAATAGTACAACCATGGCTGACAAGGGAAATCAAAGCTATTGTGAAAGCAAAGGAAAGGGCATACAACAAAGCAAAAATTAGTGGGAAGATAGAGGATTGGGAAGTTTTTAAAAACCTACAGAAAGCAAATAAAAATCATTAGAAGGGAAAAGATGAAATATGAAAGCAAGCTAGCAAATAATATTAAAGTGGATAGTAAAAGCTTTTTTCAAGTGTGTAAAAAATAAAAGAGAAATGAAAGTGGATATAGGACTGCTAGAAAAAGAGGTAGGAGAAATAATAATGGGGGACAAGGAGATGGCAGAAGAACTAAATGTGTATTTTACATCAGTCTTCACTGTGGAGGACACTAGCAGTATGCCTGATGTGGTAGTGTGTGAAGGAAGAGAAGTGGATGCAGTTACTGTTACAAGAGAGAAGGTGCTGAAAAAGCTGGAAGACCTAAAGGTACCCAAGTCACCCGGACCAGATTAACTGCATCCTAGGGTTCTGAAAGAGGTAGCATTAGAGATTGTGGTGGCATTAGAAATGATCTTTCAGAGATCATTGGACTCTGGCATGGTGCCAGAGGACTGGAAAATTACAAATGTCTCTCCAGTCTTTAAGACAGGAGGAAGGCAACAGAAAGGAAATAATAGACCAGTTAGCCTGACCTCAGTGGTTGGGAAGATGTTAGAGTCAATTGTTAAGGATGAGGTGATGGAGTACTTGGTGACACATGACCAGATAGTACAAAGTCAGCATGGTTTCCTTCAGGGAAAATCCTGCCTGACAAACCTGTTGGAATTCTTTGAGGAGATTACAAGTAGGATAGATAAAGGGGATGCAGTGGATGTTGTAATTTTTGGACTTTCAGAAGGCCTTTGACAAGGTGCCACGCATGAGGCTGCTTACCAAGTATTACCATTTATTACAGGAGAGTTACTAAAATGGTTAGTGCATTGGCTGATTGTTTGGAGGCAGCTAGTGGGAATAAAATGATTCTTTTCTGATTGGCTGCCAGTGGTGTTCCGCAAGGTTTGGTGTTGGGACCACTTCTTTTTATGCTGTGTATAAATGATTTAGATGATGGAACAGATAGCTTTGTTGCAAAGTCTGCAGATGATACGAAGATTGGTGGAGGGGCAGGTAGTGTTGAGGAAACAGATAGGATGCAGAAGGACTTGGACAGATTAGGAGAATGGGCAAGACAGTGGCAAATGAAATACAATGTTGGAAAATGCATGGTCATGCACTTTGGTAGTAGAAATAAATGTGCAGACTATTTTCTAAATGGGGAAAAAATCCAGGAATCTGAGATGTAGAGGCACTTGGAAGTCCTTGTGCAGAACACCCTGAAGGTTAACTTGCAGGTTGAGTCAGTGGTGAGGAAGGCAAATAGCATTCATTTCAAGAGGTCTAGAATACAAGAGGAAGGATGTGATGCTGAGGCTTTATAAGGCACTGGTGAGGCCTCACCTTTAGTATTATGAACAGTTTTGGGCCCTTCATCTTAGAAAAGATGTGCTGGCATTGGAGAGGGTACAGAGGAGGTTCACAAGGATGATTCCAGGAATGAAAAGGGTATCATTCGAGGAATATTTGATGGCTCTGGGTCTGTACTCGTTGGAATTCAGAAAGTTGAAGGGGGATCTCATTGAAACCTTTCGAATGTTGAAAGGCTTAGACAGAGTAGATGTGGAAAGGATGTTTCCCATGGTGGGGGAGTCTAGGACAAGAGGGACCTTCTCAGGATAGAGGGATGCCCTTTCAAAAGAGAGATATGATGAAATTTCTTTAGCCAAAGGGTGGTGAATTTGTGGAATTTGTTGCCACATGCAGCTGTGGGGGCCAGGTTGTTAAGTGTATTTAAGGCAGAGCTTGTTAGGTTCTTGATTGGACAGGGCATCAGAGGTTACGGGGAGAAGACCCGGAACTGGGGTTGAGGAAGAGAAAAAAAAGGATCAGCCATGATTGAAAGGCGGAGCAGACTCGATGGGTCAGATGGCTTTATTCTGCTCCAATGTCTTATGGTCTATATTAAGGTAATTAACAGTAAAAAGAGATAATATAAATGCATTTAAGTGTTCACATTTTTTCTAGTATTTTGCATTAATACTTGTTCACATTAATAAAAATATTTTTGTGATCTTTGAATATTAGAGACATACACAACCATTCAAGTTAATAATTCTGACAGCTATATTGTATTTGGGGGATCACATATCAGTGTCTCTTTTAAACTTTATCCCCTGTCACCTTAAACCTACAGTATGTCTTCTAGTATTGGACATTTTCACTCCAGGAAAAAGATTCTATCTACCCTATGAGTCTCATAATTTTATTTTCTTCTCTTAGATCACCCCTCAACCTTTGATGCTTCAGAAAACAATCCATTTCTGTCCAGTCTCTCCCCTTAGGTCCAGGGCCACATTCTGGTAAACCTCTTCTTTATCCTATCCAAAGTCTCCACATCCTACTAGTTATTTATTTAATTAGCAGAACTACACGCCATACTCTAAATGTGGTCTCATGGAAGCAATGCAACACTAGTTTCCAGGTTTTACACCCAATATCCTGACCAATGAGGACACTTATGCATTCTTCAGAATCTGATAGTCATGGTTGTCAGTACGTTGTTGCACCTCCCATGTTTTCTGTCAGTGTCTGTACAGATACATCTTTTGCCTTAAGGTGGAGCTTCTAATACATAACACTTCGCATTTATGGTTAATTAGCTCCTGACTGCTGATCATTCTCATTAAACCATTATTAGTAGTCTATAGTAGTAGAGTCAAGGGTTTCTACATGGATGCTAAATATGGTGTACTTAAGGCAGTGCAGATATTGGCAAAAATTCTGTGGCTTGTTGATTGTGGGTCATCAGATTGATATGATGCGCTATCTGAGAAGAGTCATCAGTGCAGCCTCTTTGACACAGTAAAATATACAAATAAAACTAAGATTGAACAACTAAGATTTCAATATACTTTTTCCTGTCTTTAGTGCTACCTGTTATGGACAATAAGTAAAACAAAACTGTTTTTTAATAACACTGACTTTGAGTATGCAATTGTAACTCTGTAGTAAGCATGTGCTAATGTATACTTAATATGTTTAATTTCCTCACCTATCCCAGTTGTAGAGGTTAATGTTTATTTGGATTGCTTGATAAACAAGGCCTGACTGGATTAAAATTCCTTCTGCATCTTGTACGTTCCCAGTAAATAAAAGCAAGTGCGCCATCCGCGACTCCTTTGAGGGCAAATCCTTGATTAAGTTGATATATTGTACCTTATCAATCTGGAAATTAAGAATATTTGTTATATTTGAGCATAATTATATTTAGTTACATTACATTCAATATAATATTTCAGAAGCTGAATTTTTCAGTTACCTATAGTATATTTACCTTAAAATCAATTAATTCAAAATATTCTATTAGCTGGTTAGTATTTTGCAAAACAGAAACACTACTTTTATTTTGTTTTGTTGCTAATGAAGCATTTTAGATTCAGACCATTAAACCATAAGAGCAGAATTAGACCATTTGGCTCATTGAGCCAGCTCCACCATTTCATCATACCTGATCCATCTTCCTCTCAACCTCACTTTCCTGCCTTCTCCCCGTGCCCTTTCATGCTCTGACCAATCAAGAATCTATTGACCTCTGCCTTAAATATCCTTGGCCTCCACAGCTGCCTGTGGCAAAGAATTCTACAGATTCACCACTCTTTGGCTAAAGATCCTCACCTCCATTCTAAAAAGATGCCTCTCTGGTACGTCGTCTGCTGAAGGCTAGATCTGTGGCATTCAAGTCTGGCAACCCAGGCCTGTACCAGAAAATCAGGTATGATTTGCGGAGGGCTATGTCAAGGGTGAAGAGACAATTTTGAACAAGGTTGGAGGCGGCGTTGAACGCACCCAGGCAGGGTTTGCAAGACATTACTTCCTACAAAGTGAAACCCCATAGCGTGAATAGCAGTGATGTTTCACTACCAGATGAACCCAATACCTTCTATGCCTGCTTTGAAAGAGAAAAAGGAAGCTCTGGCTAAAGAAATTCCTCATCTCTATTCTAAAAATACACCACTCTGTTCTGAAGCTGTGTCCTCTGGTCTTAGATTCTCTCACCATAGGAAGCATCCTCTTCTCATCTACTCTATCAAGGCCTTTCACCGTTCAGTAAGTTTCAATGAGGTCACCCGCATTTTTCTGAATTCTAGTGAATTTTGGTCCAGAGCCATCAGACGCTCTTCATATGACAAGTCATTCAATCCTGGAATAATTTTCATGAACCTCCTTTGAACCCACTCCAATTTCAGCACATCCTTTCTAAGATAAAGGGCCCAAACCTGCTTACAATATTCCAAGTGAGGCCTCACCAGTGCTTTATAAAGCTTCAACATTATATCCTTGCCTTGATAGATAACTATTTCCTTTCAATTCAAATTTATTGGTATCACTTGCAGCCTAATGTAAAAAGTATACGTAGCAGTGAATAACTCATAGAAAAGTATGATTTGCAGGCCTGCAGAACAATTCACTATGTACCACTTTATTTCTACTTTCCTAAAGAATGAACAATTTGCTTTCACCAGGCAGACTGATGCAAGTCAAGAAAGTCCCTCCATACTAGTTTCTTAAGACAATAAATGTAATATACTCGCATCCTAAAATGACTACCGGTCCTCCCCAGGTTACAACACTCAACAGCCCATACATATGAATGAGCTTTTGGGAGACTGATGGGGTGCTGCAGGACTGCAGGCATCTCCTGCCTTATGGGAACTCAGTTCATAGTTGGATTTCCAATTGTAAAGTGTTCAGATTATGAACAGTTCACAGAAAATGAACCCTGCTGTAACCTAGGGAGAACATGTAATAATGAAAAGCCATCTATGATATGTGGCAATTTCTAAGTGGATACAATTTAACATATCAATACTAATTACTAGTTTGTTGTCAAATTCAATATAGTTGCAATATCTTGATAGGGATCAATATATATTTCAACACGCCCTGCAGTGATACAACAAAACATGTTTATTAATAAGGGCTTTATCTTTGGGAAAAAAATGATCGACAAGAAGAATTTGAAACTTTTTAGGCCATTCAGTGCATGGATTTTACATACAAATACAACTGAAATTGTTAGAATTTATGCCAGATGACAATGTAAAAGCACAAGCAAATTTACTAATATTCTGAGTAATCTTTCATACTCAAAAAGCACCTTTCAAAATAGTGAGGGAGAAGCCCATATTTCAGTTGTAATTCTTTCTTGGTCACTCCAATCTGCTCCTCACTTATGCACTGGGCACCCCACTGTACCCTCTTATCAAAGTCACAATTCCTTTGGTCTATTTCAGAGCAGGTGCTTTGCAAGCTAAAGTTGAATTCTGGTCTTTCCTTAGTTTAGCTTTCTATTCTCAAATTCAAATCAGAGAAACGGAGAAGCAAGAGTATGTCAAATGAAGCTCAATATTTCGTCATTAGTTTATCATGTTCATCCACCCGCATGCCATGATGCAAGCAGATAATGAAGGAATGAGACTTGAAACAAAAAGGGAATGGGAAAAAAAAATTACATTCTCTTATTTACCAGCAGATCTCCAAACTTCTTCAGCATTGCCTCTGCCCACAATTTGTGTGACTGCAGCTTCACAGCACTGGCAATTGGAGCTTTAAGCCCTTCAGAAACTATTTTCGTTCTTTTGTAAATAGAAGGTATTATAATTTAGACTGGCTAAGTAGCTTTCAACCTTCAGGATGCATTAACCTACTGACCCATAGTAAGCACTGTATCATAATGACAAGAGATACCAAGCTTTTGCACTAAAGGAAGCTTTGAGGAGATATTCAAACTGAGTTCACATATAAAAAAGGCAAGTCCAATGAGTAAATCTGAGCAGCAGGAAGAAATTAATAGGTGGGAAAGAGATGAGAAAGGGTTATCAGTCTCTTTTTTTTAATGAGTTGTGAAATAAATGTTCTGAGTGGGGCTAAACTTCAGAATGATTTTAGAACATTAAAACTATTTTAGGATAGCCATAAACAGTAGATATAAGATCTTATGGAAGCCTCCAAGAATGTAATAAAGAAAAACACATTTAAGATGTCGGAACAAGAAGAAGAAAAACACATGTAATTTAAATTTTAAACATACAACATAAAAAATTTTTTATACCTCACCAATTGCTGCATAAGCCACCTCTGCTGTCAGGAGGTCTTTGTGTGCAACTGCCATGGCGGCAAGGCATGACCACATTGTTTGTTCCTGTTTGTGGAAGGAAACGTACCAATAGGTTTAGAACAAGTACAATGAAAATGTTTAGGGTAAAATTTTCAAGTTACATTAGCTTTTTAAATCCTAATTTGGGTTTTTACATTTAATTTTTATAATCATTATATATGTTCATCACTTTGCCACGTGGATGATTGAATGACATGTACGGCTATGATACCACACAATAAAAGTTTACATATTGCTCTGGTCTATCTGTATGTGTAACTCATCATCCTCTACAGAAGTCATGACAATAAAACCCAATTACAACAGATGTCCATGCCCAAAAAGAAATGTTTGCCCTAAAAGTATACAATAAATAACTTATTGTAAACTATGCAAGTCTAAACTGTAGCAGTACAATTCAGGCATGATAATAAAGCATTTTTAAAAAAATGTTTTGGATCTTCTATCCATAGCTCTCCTGAAATCTTGGTACCCAACAGTGGCTGAAAAACAGCTGGCTTTTAATGTCCATGTTGGTGTATCTGCTAGGGGGAAGAGTCAGTAGACTCAAGGACTTACCGTGGTACATGAGACAATAAATGCCAACAGGTATTCTATCGAATGAAGCTTTGCAACACAACTCAATACGGTATTCAATGGTATATTTATCTTTATTGTAAAAACAATAGTAAAAACATCTTATTGTAATTATATAGGGGCTATCAGAAACATATCCGGAGTACTGTGAACATGTATAGTCACCCCAACTACACAGGAATTCAGTGAAGCTTCACCAGCTTGATTCCTGCATTAGTGCATATGTGCTAAAGGAAAGATAAAGCAGGCTTGGACTATATTGTCTTGAGCTTAGGAAAAAGGGCAGTGGCAGTAATCGCATTGAAGCATACAACTTTAAGGAGCAGATGTAAAACAAAATGCTGTTAATACTCATCAGGTTAGGTTTAGTAGTATACAGATTTCGTAATATGATTTAAACCTACATAAGGAGACCACAACTGCACACAGTACTCCATGGTGATTTCTGAACATTGCTGTTCTGTCCTATGAGGACAGATTAAGCAAAAGGGTCAGTATACCCTTTTTTTTAGGAGAATGAATGAAGTTTGACAAAGTAAGTACCAGAATGAAGCTTTCCCTGGCTGTGATGAACCTAAGAGTACTTTGCTATGAATTGCTTGAGAATTAAGCAATTTTGTGATATTTACTAGAATTAGGTATCAAACTCTCAAGGTTGGTGGTCAGTCACTTAAATGAGAAGAAATTTCTTTACTTGGAGACCAGAGAAGCTTTGGTATTCTTTATTCAATTGAGCTCTGTAGCTGAGCATATTAAAAAGAAGAGATTGATAGATTTTATAAATAGCAAGGGAATCAAGGAATATTGGATTAGTGCAGGACAATGGTATTGAGGTAAAAAAAAAGCAGCTATTTTTATTGAATGCTGAATCTTCACCATCCGAAAAATGGCCTCTTCTCAATACTACCATGGGGGAGTAGATATAGGAGCTTGAAGACACACCATCAGCCTTTAGGGACAGCTTATTTCCTTCTGCAATCAGATTTCTGAATGGTACGTGAACCTAAGAGTACTTTGCTATGAATTGCTTGAGAATTAAGCAATTTTGTGATATTTACTGCAACACTGCCAGTCAAAGTTGCACTGTGCTGGCCCAGCACAAAATCAGTCACAAAATGCAGCAGTATCCAGTAAAGCAGCTGCAGTCCACTTTGGTTGAAGTATCAACTGCCCTTTCCCTTCCTGTTTGGAACTTGATAGAAGCACTCTTCTAACAATCCAGTACACTATCTGTCTCTGAAACAAGGGAACATTAGATACTAAAAATGATTATACGACTTGATTTAAACTATTAATGTTAGTATCTGAAATGTTAAAAAATTAACATTTTGATGAACAGGGCCAATGAAGTTTTAAATTTTATTTGATTTGACTACTGTCCCAGAAGCCTTATTTCAGAATTCCCTGTAAAATCTTTCATACTGCAGTTGCTTGACATGCAATAAAAATTACAGTACAGTATTTACATATGGCAGATTAACAGCAAAATAATAGTTTCTGGCATGATGTTAAAAAAATTATATTCTTTGCTTTCAAGGGATATCAGCAACACTGCAAAGCACAGAATACACAAAGGTTCCTTCAGAAAACCAGCTACATTAAGTTTTCAACAGCTATAAGTACTGGTAATGATTAGTGGGGTTATTCTGTCAGTTAGCTAATTTTCTTATTTTTCTTATACAATCTTCATAAAAAATCTAGTTTTACTGTAGATCTATTTGCTACATCCAATAAATATAGTTAGTGCTGACATTTTGGTCAAATAAACAAACCAAAAAAAAACATAATTAACAGTCACATAAAACTCATTATGCTGGCGTCTCTGTCAGATGGGGGTCTATTATTCTGTCTGCATACGGCAGTTTGAAATTATTAGTAACCCATTTTTAGAGTGGATAGAACTCCAAAACTGGAGTGCTGCTGATATAAAAAGAAGAATAATGACAGATTGTGTATTTCTTTTTATTATTTATCATGTTTTACTTGGATGAAGGAGAGATAGGCATAAAATCGCTGCTGTATTTGAGAGTTATTTGCATGTAGTTGAATGTAAACAATTCAAAATGCATTTGTTCATCTATCATCTTCCCAGTGTTTAATTTCTCAGGAATATAATTAGCCCAGTTCAATCTACATAATTGATGTAAATATAAATGAAAGAACTGCAGTTAAATTATTAATAATAATTAAGTATTTAGTTCAAAAATCTTTAATATTTCTGGGTGGTCATCTGCCACAGCATTTAATCAATCCTTTATACACCCTGTTCATTTGTCATTGGTTTAAATTTGCAGACTTATGAAAAACAAAGACATAACGAAGAGTTCTTCTAATTTGGCTGACCAATATAAATGGGTGATACTGGCCTAAGGATGACATAACCACAACCTACTTCATATGGAATGGCCTTTCCGAAGTCAAAGGGGTACAAACTACATGCAAACACAAGACACAAATGCAGTTTCAATCGACAACTAGGTGGTAATGATTGTCGCATGCTTGCTTTTGCCAGTTGGTACAGTGAAAGAGATCTTAGCTTATTTGGCAGTCAGGAAATGGATCTACCATCCTGATGGACTCCCAGAGTAATTGTTACTATTCTGCTCCAGTACTGGCAGCTTATAGGAGTTCTGCTGTGGGATCGAAGGCGCTTACCATTTTGGGGCCTGTATAATCTTTAAGATAATCAAAATTTAAATCTTGATCGCTGTGTGGTAGCTCTCTCAGACATTCATTATAGCCACATTCACTGTGAATGTCCCTTATGTTTTGTATAGAATTAAATTAGTAAATTTAAAATCTATCACTATTGCTTTAGCAATGATAAACAAGTAGGCAGCATCTTGGCCTCTTCTATTGGTGTTAACTAATGTAATTAGAAATATTTTTTCCCTCTCCCTGGAGTCAAATGTTCACCAATAAAGAGAGATCATAAACAGATGGGAGAAAATTTACACAGTATGGTTGTTCTGTAGCTGTTAGCACAGAAGTTGTATAATGCTATCTCAGTTCCAATTTACAATTTTAACATTCCCACTATTTACAAACATCAGTACCATAAATACCATAACCTATACAAGAAAGAAGCAAACAAAATACGGCATGAATTTTGCTGTCAGAAGTAAGCTCTATTAACTTGCCAGTCTCATACCAAAAAGAATATAGAGTTATCCTCCATGTGGGAATTTGTGGTAACCATGTGCAAGGTCTCGTTTAACATATGGCTTTCCATGCCATAATAGGATCACAGGGGGATTAAAACAAGTGCCATCCACAAAAAGGAGACACCAGTCTTGATGGCTAGCAAAATCATGTCTTTTGATTTTGCCTGAACTTGCAAATAATGCCTCATCCCAAATGAGATATGTAGAAGTATTCAGAAACAATAAGAGTTTTTAAAACTCAAAAAAATCATGATACACATGAACTAATTTCCCACCATTTTATTCATCTTTCAACATTTTAAAATATCTACATTTATAATCTATTATACAGATTAACAACTAAAAATATATTAAGTTACTTTGCCAAGTAACTTGCTTGAATATTTACAACAGTTCTCTTCCATTGAAACCAAGAAGACTAGTAGTGTCTCTTGTATTATTGAGTGGTGAGTGCAATACTTAAGTAATGGGCATTTTATTCCACTCCCACAATGACCCCCAATGAAGAGATCAGTTAACTTTCCAGCAGTGAACTGCTGGCAGCAGCTTCTGTGCTCACATGCACACATATAGAAGATCTGTTGCTTTTACTTACTTTCAGGCAAGTTTGGAAATTGGTGATACTTTCACCAGTTTCACAACAAAAGTAGGCCTTGTGTTAAAAATTGAGTTTACATATTTGCGTCTGTGCTCATCTAGGGATCCAAACTCTTGTGATAGTTAGGGTATTAAAATGGACTTCAGTTTCTCTAACTAGGGATGAATAAAAAACAAATAATCTGAGAACTATCAAGCAGTTCTTACTAAGAAGAATGACTGAGAACTTACATTAAAGAAAAGGTTTGCACCACTACATAAACTACCTCAGCTCATGCATAGAAAATGAATATTTAGACAAGATTACTTAAGTTTGCAAGTAGCCATGGAATAAAGACAATGGGGTGCAATATTTCTTGAGCAATGTATAAAATGAAAACAGACCTTTGACCTGTTTTACTTCTGAATGTTTTTCACCATGTCATTTTTTTTAAAAAAAGAAAGCATAAAATAGGTTGAAAATTTACTTTAATCTATTTTGTATCATTTGCGCCACACGATTTTCAGGAGCAGAAGGAACAGAATGTAAAATTAAAATGTTATAATTACTTCAGACTATTTACACCTTTGCCTTTATTCTGGAATAATTGATAATACCCTGTTAAATTTGCAATTAGCAACTTCCTCATCCCATCACTGGATCGAACAATCACAGCTGTTAGCAGTAGAAAACAAAACGAAAGTGTAATAAATTATGTACAAAAATGTGAAACAACATATATTATAAAATATAAAGATATTTGAGAGCGACTTTAAGGCTGTAAAACTAATGTTACGATTCAGATGACTGCCTAAGCATACTTTCATGGTTTATGGTTTCACATGAACTGCTAAATTAGATTACTGCCTTGTAATCATTTCCAGGCAGTATACATGGTGATCACGATCAACTTTCATTCCAGACTAATATCTTTAAGGAATTGTGTAAACATTAATATTGGTGAATATTTCAGAATTGTCAAAGATATTCCCCTTGGGTGCTAAATTATATTTTTTGATGTGTGAAATTCTAAATTTACATCAGGAGAAGTAAATATTAAC
Source organism: Hypanus sabinus (assembly GCF_030144855.1). Lineage (NCBI taxonomy): Eukaryota > Metazoa > Chordata > Chondrichthyes > Myliobatiformes > Dasyatidae > Hypanus > Hypanus sabinus. Next base: position 63,131,140 of record NC_082707.1, on the reverse strand, counting down.
TGCAATGCTAAAAATTCTGTGAAACTACCTCAAATATCCCCTGTACATTTTTAAAACAATGCCCAGTTTCTCATATTTTGGTAGTTAAAGACATTATTTAAATTGGCAACACAGCCATATGTTGAAGTGGAGACTGCAATGTGTTGAAATACACGTTATTTACCTACTCCTTTCTCAATATGCTAAACTATTGGGCTGTATATCATCTTTGGTCATCAGCAGAAAACTGATTTACAAGCTGTCTGTTGTCCTTGCCTCCCAATTATGGGCTCTATTGAACTAAATTGAACTTATTCTAATACTAGAGGGAAATACAAAGCAACATACACAAAATGCTGGAGAAACTCAGCGGATCAGGCAACATGATAGACATGAACCAACAGTTGATCAGTTGACGCTTTAAGCCGAGACCTTTCTTCAGGACTGGAAAGGAAGGGAAAGGCGCCAGAATAAAAAAGGTGGGGGGGGGGGCAAAAGAATAGCTAGATAGAAGGTAATGAGTGAAGCCAGGTGGGTGGGAAAGGTAAAGGGTTTGGAGAGGAAGGAATCTGATTGGAGAGGAGAGTGGACCACAGAAGAAAAAGGAGTAGGGTCACTGGTGGAGGTGATAGGCAGGTGAGAAGAGGTAAGAGGCCAGAGTGGGGAATAGAAAAAGAGGGAAGGAGAAATTGATGTTCATACCATCAGGTTGGAGGCTACTTAGGTGGAATATGAGGATGTTGCTTCTCCACCATTTGGGTGACTTCATCGTGACGCAAAAGGAGGCCATGGATTGACATGTCAGAACGAGAATAGGAATGGGAATTAAAATGTTGGGCTACCAGAAAGTTCAGCTTTTAGTGGATGGAGTGGAGGTGTTCATTGAAGCGGTCCTAAACTTAGATGGGTCTTACCAATGTATACACAATTTAGGAACCCAACAGATTCCAGGTGAAGTGTTGCCTCCTTGGGAAGGGCTGTTGGAGCCCTGATTAGAGGTGTGGGAGGACATGAACGGGCAGGTGTAGCTCTTTGGCCACTTGCAGGGGTAAGTGCCAGGAGGGAGATTAGTGGGGAGGGATGAATGGACAAGGGAATCACAGATGGAGCAATCCATGTGGAAAGCAGAGTTTGGGGGGGGGGGTGAAGGTAAAGAAAGGTTTGGTGGTATGATCCCTTTGGAGATCATGGAAGTTGCGGAGAATGATGAGTCGGATGCAGAGGCTCATGGGGTGGTAGGTAATGACAAAAGGAACTAACGCTGTTACGATGGAGGAAAGATGGGGTGAGCGCATATATCCAGGAATGGAAGAGATGCATGTGAGGGCAGCATCAAAGGTGGAAGAAGGGAAACCCTGTTCATTGAAGATGGAAAGACTCATCCTAGAACAGATGCTGTGGTGATGAAGGAATTGTGAAATCAGAATAACATTTTCACAGGTACAGGGTGGGAAGAGGTATAGTCCAGATACTCTAGGAATCCATAAGATCATAATATATAGGAGCAGAATTAGGGCATTTGAACTATTGAGTCTGCTCTGCCATTTCATCATGGTTAATCCAATTTTCCTCTCAGCTCCAGTATCTTGCCTTCTCCCTGTAAACCTTCATGCCCTGACAATCAAGAATCTATCAAACTCTGCCTTAAATATACATAAAGACTTGGCCTCCACAGCAGTCTGTGGCAAAGAATTCCGCAGATTCACCACTCTCTGACTAAAGAAATTCCTCCTCATCTCCGTTCTAAAAATATGCCTTTCTGGTACGTCATATGCTGAAGGCTAGATCTATGGCATTCAAGTCTGGCGACCCAGGCCTGTACCAGAAAACCAGGTATGATTAGTGGAGGGCTATATCAAGGGCAAAGAGACAATTTCAAATGATGTTGGAGGCGACATCGGATGCACGGCAACTCTGGCAGGGTTTACAAGACATTACTTCCTACAAAACCCCATAGCATGAATGGCAGCGATGCGTCAATACCAGATTAACTCAACACCTTCTATGCGCGCTTTGAAAGGGAGAACACAACTACAGCTGTGAAGATCCCTGTTGATGACCCTGTGATCTCTGTCTCAGAGGATAAGGTTAGGCTGCCTTTAAAGAGAGTGAATTCTCGCAATTCGCCTATCACCACAATAGGTCAATGGACAGACGCAATCTCAATGGCTCTCCATACAGCTTTAGACCACCTGGACAAAAGAAACATCTATGTCAGGATGCTGTTCATTGACTATCGCATTTAATACCATCATTCCCACAATCCTGATTGAGAAGTTGCAGAACCTGGGCCTCTGTACCTCCCCCTGCAATTGGATCCTCGACTTCCTGACTGGAAGACCACAATCTGTGCAGATTGGTGGTAACATATCCTCCTCGCTGACAATCAACAGTGGTGCACCTCAGAGATGTGCTTAACCCACTGCTGTACGCTCTCTATACCCATGACTGTATGACTAGGCAGAGCTCAAATATCATCTATAAATTTGCTGATGATACGACCATTGTTGGTAGAATCTCAGGTGGTGACGAGAGAGCGTACAGGAGTGAGATATGACAACTAGTGGAGTGGTGTCACAGCAACAACCTGGCACTCAATGTCAGTAAGATGAAAGAGCTGATTGTGGACTTCAGGAAGGGTAAGACAAAGGTACACGTACCAAGCCTCATAGAGGGATCAGAAGTGAAGAGAGTGAGCAGCTTCAAGTTCATGGGTGTCAAGATCTCTGAGGATCTAACCTGGTCCCAACATATCGATGTAGTTACAAAGAAGGCATAATATACTTTATTAGGAGTTTTAAGAGATTTGGCACGTCAACAAATACACTCAAAAACTTCTATAGATGTACTGTGGAGAGCATTCTGACAAGCTGCACCACTGTTTGGTATAGAGGGGCTACTGCACATGACCAAAAGAAGCTGCAGAGAGTTGTAAATCTAGTCAGCTCCATCTTGGGTACTAGCCTACAAAGTACCCAGGATATCTTCAGGGAGTGGTGTCTCAGAAAGACAGCATCCATTATTAAGGACCTCTAGCACCCAGGACATGCCCTTTTCTCACTGTTACCATGAGGTAGGAGGTACAGAAGCCTGAAGGCACACACTCAGCGATTCAGGAACAGTTTCTTCCCCACTGCCATCCAATTCCTAAATGGACATTGAATCCTTGGACACTACCTCACTTTTTAAAATATACAGTATTTCTGTTTTTTTGCACATTTTTTAATCCATTCAATATATGTATACTGTAATTGATTTATTTATTATTATATTTATTTTTTTTCCTTTTCTATGTTATGTATTGCATTTTACTGCTGCTGCTAAGTTAACAAATTTCACGTCATATGCTGGTGATAATAAACCTGATTCTGATTCTATTCTGAGGCTTTCTCTTAAACTTTCCCACCATAGGAAACATCCTCTCCACATCCATCCTATCAAGGCCTTTCACCATTAAATAGGTTTCAATTAGGTCACCCCTCATTCTTTTGAATTCCAGTGAATACAGACTCAAAGCCACCAAACTCTCTTCACATGACAAGCTATTCAACCCTAAATTAATTTTCATGAATCTCCTTTGAACCCTCTCCAAATTCAGCACATTCTTTCTAAGATAAGAGGCCCAAAACTGCTAACAATACTCTGTGAGGCATCACCAGTGCTTTATAAAATCTCAACATTACATCCTTGCTTTTATATTCTAGTCCTCTTGAAATGAATGCCAACATTACATTTGCCTTCCTCACCACAGACTCAACCTGCAAATTAACCTTTAGGGAATCCTGCACAAGGTCTAGTCTCTCTGCACCTCAGTTTTGAAAGATTTTCTCTCCATTTAGAAAATAGGCAACCCTTTCTTTTCTTCTACCAAAGTGCATGACCATATACTTCCTAACTCTGTATTTCATCTGCCACTTCTTTGCCTATTCTTCTAATCTGTCTAAGTCCTTCTGTAGCCTTTCTACTTCCTCAGAACTAACTACCTATTTTTATATCACCTGCAAACTTTGCAACAAAGTGCCATTTACTCCATCATTCAAATCATTGACATATAATGTAAAAAGAATCGGTCTCAACACAGACCCTTGTGGAGCACCACTAGTCACTTGCAGACAACCAGAAAGGGCTCCCTTAACCCCACACTCTGCCTCCTGCCAAACAGTCACTGCTTTATCCATACTAGAATCTTTCCTGTAATACCATGGGCTCATAGCTCGTGGCATCTTGTCAAAGGCCTTCTGAAAATCCAAGTACACAACATCAACAGTTTCTCCTTTGTCTATCCTGTTCGTCATTTCTTCAAAAAATTCTAACAGATTTGTCAGACAAGATTTTCCCTTGAGGGCACCATGCTGACTACAGTTTATTTTATGATGTGCCCCCAAGTACCTTGAGACCTCATCTTTGATAATTGACTGCAACATCTTCCCAACTACTTTGGTCAGACTAACTGGCCTTTCTTCTGCCTCGCTGCCTTCATGAAGAGTGGGATGACATTTGCAATTTTCCAGTCTTCTGGAACTATTCCAGAATCTAAGTGATTCTTGAAAAATCATTACTAATGCATCCACAATCTCTTCAGCCACCTCTTTCAGAACTCTGGGGTGAATACCATCTGGTCCAGGTGAGTTATCTACCTTCAGACCTTGCAGTTTCCCCAAGAACTTTCTCTCTAGCTATGATAGGTTTATGTAAGATGTTGCTTGACAATTTGCCCCCCTGGATGGAGAGAGAGAGACTGAGAAAGGAGAGTGAGGTGGCAGAATACAAAGGATAGCTTAATCAGTACTCACGACCAAAGACAAATTTATGCAATTATTTCTTCATGAAATCTTACTTGCAGTGATGGAGAGAATATTAACTAATGTTGCCTGAATTGAATTAATATTTCTATCGCCCTTCCAAATAATTATTGTTCAGAATGCAACTTTAATGCCTATGGAAAAACAGAGCCAAAAACAAAATAATTGGTATGGCAATTTCTTTTCCAATTATGTGTAAACCATACATACTTTTCCATATATAAAATGCTGTTTGGGTTTGTGTTGTCGGGGCTGAGCAAAGGAGTATTTTAAACAATTTAAAATCATAGTTAATTTTTTTTTAATGGTATGGGGTAAATGAAAGGAAATCAAAGAAGTAAGAAGACAGGCCTCCCCCCCTTTACAAAGGTAGAGGTTTCCAATGAAACATTTCTTAAGCCAAAATGGCGTGAAGTGAAGAACCATTAATTTATATGGGAAGAATTTTCGTAAAAGTGAAAATCCTCTTTGTAATGTGGAAACAGGTTACTAATGTAGGCCTTTTGTAAAAGTGAAGTGGTGTAAAGTGAACATTCGTAAAGCGGGGAACACCTATAATACAATTAACCACTGAGTCATGAAATAATATGAGACAAAGCAAATAATCTACCTATACTATCGAAATGTTGCACTGACCATCTTCCTCAGGCACAAGTTAGTCAAATGACTAACTCTCCAAGAGACACCCTCTTGAGTGAGCAGTGCATGGACAGAACTTAATGCTCAATCCTGATTGGGGGATCTGAATTGCCTATTCCTGATTGGTTAGTTTGAATTGCCCTTATTCTGATTCATTGATTTTTTAGCCCAAACCCTCCTGTCATTTGACTAACTTGTGCCTGAGGAAGATGGTCGGGTTTACCGCTGAACTGTTGCAATTAGTACCTGTAGGTATGTGACTGTTAAGGCCAAAGGGTAGTATGGATAGATTTGATAACCTGTCACAAAGCTAAGAAATTCTACTTTCAGGCATAGGAAACTCACCTCATCAGGTGTTGTTGTCTAAATGGCAGAAAGAAAAGCAAAATGAAAGAGGTAGTTTAATGGAAGTAAGTTACAACAATGATTAACAAATCATATATGCAAATTCCAAGGTGAATGCTCTCTAAAACAATATAAATCAGGGCAGTGTTTTTCATGCTATTTTAGCTCATGCAGCAGATTAAACAGCTGGATAAAATAGCATAATTCCAAGCAATATTGTATTTATCACTCCATTTACCACAATACTTCCTAATATCTCCTAAAGTTTTGTTTTAATAGTACTAACTATACATCTAATAGTATTGTGTGTGGAGAAAATGGCTAATAAGACTGTAACTAATTAAAAACAATGACTAGTCCAGCTGCTAATATTGTAATTTTTGTGATCCAGTCACAATTGTAAAAGTCATATTGTGATCATTATATGCAATTATTTTACCAAATGCAGACATTCAAGATCTAATTTTGCTGATGTGATTTCATAAGGAACAGGGATATGCTTGTGAATACTCGGTATCTTACCAAGAATACTGCAAAATAGATAAAACAATGCTCGAGAAATACGTTCAGTATAGATTAAAATGCAGTTAATTATAAATAACAGGAAATATCATGTTATAATCTAAATTTTAGTTTTAAACTGAGTGAAGCATTTCCTGCACCAGTCATTCTGTAATCCTTTAACAATATTTTGTGACAAATTAGGGTGGCTTTGAACCTGTTGAAATGGATATTATTCTTGCAATTATAATACTGTATCAATCTTGAAGACAAGAAAAGGACTTAAATGATACTGAACTAAAAATTTATTTACCGAATTAACAAGATGCACAGGAACACCACAGTGATCAATTTCCATTTCTAGATAGAGTCATCCTAACTCTAAAATCCAGTACTGAGCAAGTTTTTTATATATACATATACATACACACACACACATATATATATACCCAACACTTTTGCACATTACTGTTGTAATTTTATGTATTGTACTGTATTGCTGCTGCAAAAAACAAATCATGATATATGTGAGTTATGATAAAATCTAATTCTGATATGGGTCTTTATTGCATCCTGAGAGTGAGAAGGAGGCAGGAGAGGGGAATCATGATTGGGAAACGGGGAAGAGAGAGGGGAGGGAGTGAGAGGTACCAGAGACATATTCTGTAATGATCAATAAAACAATTGTTTGGAACATGCATATGTAAGGTGTGTCTGTGTGCACGCGCGTGTGTGTGTAATGTAGAGTAATTATACACACAGAGTAATGTATATCTCTATTTTTACATTGATACATCAAAATCCTCGAATTGCCTACTGATGGGACTAAATCATTTGTCTGTAGCAGTTCACCACCACCTTATCTAGAACAAACTTGCAAATAGAGTCAGAACAGAATCTGGCCATGCAGTCTTGTGTGTAAGCCAGGAAGATAGTTTTGGAAGACGTTTTGGGAGCAGGCGAATTGCAGTGCAATGAGGTCGCCAGGAAGGCAGGAGTGATGTATGCCATGACCAGCCTCAGGAAGCAGTTCATGATGGTGGATGTCAAAGCCACTGGGCAGTAGCTATTAAGGCGCATAACCTTCTTTTTGTTAGATACTGGGATGATAGTGGTCTTCTTAAAAGAGTTGGGAACCTGAGAATGATAGAGCTGTAGCGGTGTGCTACACAGAGCGCCATAATAACGACACGGAGTCGGTAAACTGCAGTCGAAGATAATTTTATTCGAACTTCACAGCCTTGCTTAAAGCCTCCCTCATCCCACCCTCCCCGGGCGTGGATGCTCCAAGAGACATGTACTCACAAACCCCCGCAGGCTTTTCTCCCTTTGTTGCGGACCTTGCCTTTGTGCCTGCACGCTGGCTATTTGTGAGCCGGTTTGAATGTGCTAGGAAGTGGGTCGCCACAGAACTACATATTTTCTGCCTCTGCACTTAGGTTACTATTTCAGTTTCTAATCTACATATTTTAAAATACCTTAGAGCTTTGCCCGATTTTACCTGGCAATAATTTTCCTGCACCCACTATATAGCTTCTTGGGTGATTTGTTCCACAAGTGTACAAATACACTATAGATACCACTTTTGTATCCAAACGGTACTTGTAAATACTCAAAGAAAAAGCATCACTACTCTAATATTGTCTGTCTTTCCCTCTTTTAGTGACTATGTCCAGTTGGTCTCAACCTATTCTTTGTCAAATTCTCCCTCTCCATTCCTTGGTCAAATCCACTTTTCCTCTTTATTCATCTTCTCATAAAATATTCCCTCTTTCTCAATGAAAACCGAAACCTCAGATTGTTAGAAACTTTAAAAAATGTATAATGAAAGGACAGGGATTTGTGAACATCAGGATTTAAGCTGCTGCTATACCTAAAATTGGGTAGATTTGCATTGCTCTGGATCCATCTGTGTTGATTCTTGATGAGGTGCAATTTGTATATTTCAGCTGGTTGAGAGTTGATCGTAACTGACTATGTGCCTACCTTCGCTCCATTTGTCACATGGATTTGCTGCTAAGAACATATACCTGACTACAATCCAAACTAAGTTTGCCTCCTTAATTATGCCTGACTAGGAAGAAATACCAAACTGATTGAGCAAACTTAATCCTAAAATTATTAAATGCTAAAGCAAGCACTGGCAATTATGCTTCTGTTTCAGTCTCTCTCAGAAATCCCTTTTACCTCTCAACCACTCTGGTTTCCAAACTCCATAATTTTTTCTCTTACTCATGATTATATCTTTCTTCCTTCCTCTACACCTTTACCTTTCTGTTTTTGTCTCTCTGAAATATGTTTGATTTATTTTCAAAACACCAGTTCCTAAACTTATCAGATTTATCTGATGAATGAAGCTTTCCTTCTATATTTTTGCATTGTTCCACTCCCTTTATATATGCCCATAAAATGTACAAAACTACTTACATCTGCATGTACTTTGTGTGCCAAAGTTTTCCCTTTGTAATTTCCTGTGTCTAAGTTTACAAAAGGTTTTGTCCATGTAAACTTGTCATGTTGTACTTACACAATCTGACTGTTCACTGGCTTTGTGCCCAGCATGTGAACATCTTCACAGTTCTTTGTAGGAAAAATTAAGCCTATCTAATCACTAGCTTTTCTTTTGAATCTCCAGGTAAGTTTTAATGTCAAGTTTAAAGGTATATTATTCTCCATGTTTACATTCCATGTGATAGATCATTACATTTCCCCCCTAAGTTTCTGAGGATGGTATAACTCTCGTCTTCCCAAATTCTGCAAATTTTGCTTTAAATACCAAAGGTGCAACTACTTTTGCGATTGTGACAAGCTGCCTGTACCTGCAAAGGCATTTAATTGGTAGGAGCCAAATCTAACTTACATATTGGTGAGATCCAGTAATGTTCTAATAAGAGATCTCCAATCCAAATTAAGCACCATAAGTTTGGACTGAGAAAACTTTCTAGAAAAGACTGAGAACTTCCTAAGGCAGTTGCAGATGATCTGCTGATCTGTTGACAACCCTCACTGTAATTTGCTGGGCATTGTGCACAGACTGGAATTCTGATGGAACAAGCTGACTTGAATGTCAAGGTCTTTACTTTTAATCATTTTTATACTAAACTAAAATGGATAAATTAATGGACTTGCAAAATGCCAAAACACATTTAATTTGAATTTTGTTTCATTACTAATTTCCATATGCAAATCCAGATGTTTAGTTTTCTGGTTGTTTTCTCTTTTTGTCTAATTGAGCACCCTCTTGACATTTTACAGGGAGAACTGTTTTCCCGATAGCTGCACTTGCAACCTAGACTGCAGGAGGGAGGTACTACCCAGATTACTTGGAAAGCAAATGCTGCTTTTTATCAGATGATGGAAAATATTTTTTTGCTACTTGCCAAATCCTTTGGCTAACATCTTTTTCTGGAAAATGTTATACTGATACATGAGATTTGTCAAAGACCAATTGTCCTTGCAACATTAAGCAGAATGTCATTATAAGCAGTTGATGTATTGATGCAGAAAACACATTATGGTATCATTACTGTGATAGAAATCTATGTGACTAGTGCATGCCAAATTTTATTTGTAAAGTTGTGTGCACCAGAACTACTTCAATACATAGGTCACACAATAACCCAAAATTAAAACTGGCAATTTCAGCCAATGAACGTTTAATTCATTTATGGGAAAAAAAAAATAGAGCAAAAGAGTCTGCAAATATAATACAGACAATCTGACCAAGTGAGCCAAAAGATGGAGGAAGGAGTATTATGTTGTAAAATGCATGGTTATTCACTTTGGCAAGAAGACCCAGGAAACCTTCTCATCTAGTGAAAAACTTAAGGCTCTATGCTACAGATATACAGATATCTTCAAGTACTGACAGGCAGATGAAAGCCAGTTTAAAGAACAAGGCAGTGGGTAGATCTTCTGCAAGAGCAGACCAGAGAAGGAAAGTCATCTTCACAAAATGAGTTTTCTCATCAAGAGTGAACAAGTACAGCATCATGTTACAAAATAATTCCACAAAACTGGAGAACATTATGTCCCTTTAGATCCCTTTAATATGGAATCAGTACATCAGTACTGCAAAAATTGTCTATAGCAAAAACACCCAAGACCCTACCTGCTGAGAGCCAGCAACGGAAGGGAATCTATCAGGAACATGCAGGAACATTGGAAGGAACATATTGAAGGCTTCCTCTATCACAACCCTGTCCTTGATGGGAGTACCCTTAACTCTATCCCACAGAAATCTATCTTGAACACCAATAGTCTGAGAAGGCCACATTCAAACTCAAATATTGTGGCCTTGTGATCTGATGGTATCCACAAGAGAATTATAAAATGTCAGTGGTGAATAGTTTCAAGCACAGATTCACTGCCTAATCACCCACATTGAGAAGAGGATGGGACTTCAGAAATGCTGCACAACAAGCTTCAAGAAAAGGGTATTTGATAGTCAAGACTCAGCTTTCAGAATCAGAATCAGGTTTAATATCACTGGCATATGTTGTGAAATGTGTTGTTTTGTGGCAGCAGTACATTGCAACACATGATAATAAAAAACTATAAAGTACCATAAGATATGTGATATATCTATATATTTGTATATATAGTACATTAAATAAATAGTGCAAAAAGAGAGCTATGTGACGTAGTGTACATGGATTCATTGTGCGTTCAGAAATCTAATGGTAGAGAGGAAGAAGCTGTTCCTAAATTATGGAGTGTGTGTATTCAGGCTCCTGTAGCTCTTCCTTGATGGTAGAAATGAGAAGAGTTTATGCTCTTTGTCATTGGAGTCCCTGATGGATGCCACCTTTTTGAGGCATCACTTTTTGAAGATGTTCTTGATGTTGGGGAGGCTGGAGCTAATGGTGGAGATAGCTGAATTTGCAATTTCTGCAGCTTTTTCCAACTACATGTTGTGGCCTCTTCATACCACATGGTGATGCAACCAGTTAGAATTCTCTCCAAAGTACGTCTGTAGAAAATTGAAAGAGGCCTTGATGACTGAAATATAGCCACAATTGTGCCTTCTAGGTGACTGCAACTGTATGCTGGGCCCAGGATAGATCCTTAGAAATGTTGACACCCAGGAGCTTGAAACTTCTCACCCTTTCCACAGCAGAACACTCAACAATGACTGATGTGTGTTCTCTTGATTTCCCCTTCCTGAACTGCACAATCAGTTCTTTGGTCTTACTGACATTGAGTGCAAGGTTGTTGTTGCGTCGTCACATAGCCAGCTGATCTATCTCATTCCTGTATGCTTCCCTGTCACCACCCAAAATTCTGCCAACAATATCTGTGTCATTGGCAAATTTATAGATCATGTTTGAGCTGTGCCTAGCCACATAGTCATAAGTGCAGAGAGAATAGAGAAGTGGGCTAAGCATGCATCCTTGAGGTGCGCTAGTGCTGACTATCAGTGAGGAGAAGTTATTTTCGATCTGCGCTGACTTTGGAATTAGGAAGTCAAGGATCCAGTTGCAGAGGGAGACACAGGTTTTGGAGCTTGTTGACTAGTACTGAGAGTATGATGGTATTGAATGCTGAACTGTAATCAATAACCAACAGTCTGACATAGGTATTGCTATTGTCCAGGTGATCAAAGACCAAGTGGAAAGCCAGTGAGACTGCATCCACTGTAGACCTATTGTGGCGAGAGGCAAATTCCAACAGGTCCAGGTCCTTGCTTAGACAGGAGTAGTTTATGGCCATGAACAACTCCTCAAAGCACTTTATCAGAGTAGACTAATCTGACTAATCTGTTGGAGTTTTTTGAGGGTGTAACAAGGATGTTAGAAGAGGGTAAGCCAGTAGATGTTGTGTACCTAGATTTTCAGAAGGCATTCGATAAGGTGCCACATAGGAGATTGGTGAGTAAAATCAGGGCTCATGGCATTGGGGGCAGGGTTTCAACATGGATAGAAAACTGGTTGGCAAAGGGTAGCAGTGAATGGGTGTTTCTCAGACTGGCTGGAGGTGACTAGTGGGATACCACAGGGCTCTGTATTGGGACCACAGCTCTTTACGATTTATGTCAATGATTTAGATGAGGGCATTGAAAACTATATCAGCAAGTTTGCTGACGATACTAAACTGGGTGGCAGTGTGACATGCGAAGAGGACGTTAGGAGAATACAGGGAGACTTGGATAGGCTGAGTGAGTGGGCAGATACTTGGCAGATGTCATTCAATGTGAATAAATGTGAAGTTATCCACTTTGGAAGCAGGAACAAGAGGGCAGAGTATTGTCTGAACGGTGTAGAGTTAGGTAAGGGAGAAATGCAAAGAGACCTAGGAGTCCTAGTTCACCAGTCAATGAAGGTGAATGAGCAAGTGCAACAGGCAGTGAAGAGGGCAAATGGAATGTTGGCCTTTGTTACAAGGGGAATTGAATACAAGAGCAAGGATGTTCTTTTGCATTTGTACAGGGCCCTGGTGAGACCACACCTGGAATATTGTGTACAGTTTTGGTCTCCAGGTTTAAGGAAGGACATTCTGGCAATTGGAAGTGCAGTGTAGATTCACTAGGTTGATTCCTGGGATGGCAGGGCTGTCTTACGCAGAGAGATTGGAGAGATTGGGCTTGTACACGCTGGAATTGAGGAGATTGAGAGGGGATTTGATTGAAACGTTTAAGATAATTAAAGGATTTGATAGGATTGAGGCAGGAAATATGTTCCAGATGTTGGGAGAGTCCAGTACCAGAGGGCATGGATTGAGAATAAGAGGTCAGTTATTTAAAACAGAGTTGAGGAAGAGCTTCTTCTCCCAGAGAGTTGTGGAGGTGTGGAATGCACTGCCTCGGAAGACGGTGGAGGCCAATTCTCTGGATGCTTTCAAGAAGGAGCTGGATAGATATCTGATGGATAGGGGAATCAAGGGATATGTGGACAAGGCAGGGACTGGGTATTGATAGTAAATGATCAGCCATGATCTCAGAATGGCGGTGCAGACTCGAGGGGCCGAATGGTCTACTTCTGCACCTATTGTCTATTGTCTATAGATCTGTGTGCAACTGGGTGATAGTGGTTGAGGCAGTTCATTTTGCTTTTCTTGGACATTTGTTTGATTGTCGCCTTTTTAAAGCAGGTGGGAACCTCCAACTGTAGCAGTGAGAGATTGAAGATGGTCTTGAACACTTCCACTAGTTGGTTGGCACAGGTTTTCAGTGCACAACCAAGTACACCATCAGGGCCTGTTGCCTTGCGAGGATTTAGCCTCTTGAAAGATATCCTGCCATTGGCCTCTAAGACAGAGATCACAGGGTCATCAGATGCTGCAGGGAAATCACACAGGTGCAACTTTATTCTCCTTTTGAAAGTGTGCATAAAAGGTGTTCATTTGGGAGTGAAGCATCATTGCCAATCATGATGTTAGGGTTCACCTTTTAGGAAGTAATGGCTTGTAAACCCTGCCAGCGATTGTGCATCTGATTTTGTCTCTAATTTAATTTGGAATTGCTTTTTTGCTCTTAAAATAGCCTTCTGTATGTTGTACATGGACTTCTTGTATAGTTCTGGATCACTGGCATTGAATGCCACAAATCTAGCTCTCAGGAAACTATGGGTCTCCTGGGTAATCCATGGATTTTGGTCTGGGTATGTCTGATATGTTCTCGAAGGCACACACTCATCCACACAGGTCTTTATAAAGTCGATGACAACTGTGGCATATTCTTTCAGATTTGAAGATGAATCCCTGAATATCATCCAGGTCACCGACTCAAAACAGTCCTGTTTTGGAGGCTCCTCTGCCTCCCTTGACCATGGCTTCTTTGTCCTTACTGCTGGTGCTACTCTGGACTTTAGTCCCTGCTGCCTCTACCCTGGGAGTAAAAGTACAGCCAGGTGATCAAACTTTCTAAAGTTTGGGCGTGGGATGTCATAGTAAGCATTTTTGATGGTGGAATAAAAGCAGTCAAGAGTATTCGCTCCTCTGGTTCCACAGGTGATATGTTGGTGGTAGTTGTTCAGAAACTTCTTCAAGCTGGTCTGGTTGAAATCCCCTGTAGTGAGAGGGAAAGCATCAGGGTGCACTGTTTCATGACTGCTGATCATAGTGCTCAGCTCCCCCTGTGCCTGCCCGATGTTGGCCAGAGATAAAATGTACACAGTTACCAGGATGATGGTAGAAAACTCCTTCGGCAGAACAATGGACACAAGCTCAGATTTTCAAGGATGATCGATACCAGAGACTACTCAATCATATTTCCCTATTCTCACGCTGTCACCCAGAAATGGTTGCAATTGTGATCTACTCTGGGTAAAAATTATATTTATGACAAAAATTACAAAGTTTTTAGATTTCATTTCTCGGCATATGTAGCACATTCATACTACAATATAGCAAACAATTTGTTTCAACTATAATGTGGACCAAACACTGGTAAGGTCTAAGTGCTTATTAGGAATAATAGAAAGTAAAATCAAAAGTATTATATAATGGGCAGCCAATCCATTGCCATTTTCATTGCCTGTTTTCACAACAGCCAAAAATTTAAAAAAAACTGCCACTGTTGTCTGAAGAAAAGCTGCCATTAAATTCTTTTTTTCATTGAAGTTGCATGTTTTGCAATATGTAATAGATTTCCACAACAAAAGTTTGGGCTATGTGGCCTTAACTACAAATTATATACAGTGATTTATAAATAATATTTAAAAAATGAAAGAAAACACATTTTTGGATTGGTTTTTCTTCATATCTTGTTTTTAATTAATACACTTTGGATTGTTTTCATCTGCATTATGAATATTAATTAACAAAACTATGAAACTTCCATTTAATACATGATACCTTACAGAAAACTGAGATTTTTCTTTTTATATACTAAAATGAATAATAGTTCCACAAAACAATTTATAATCAATTTTTTTTGCAAATACCTTGACAAAGCGACAGAGACGAACTGCATCATCCCACCTTGAAGCAGTAACATATTCATGAAGGATGGCAGGGTAAGGTGATATACTTGTATGTATCATTGAGCCATCAACTCTTCTAATGGTGACTTGGTTTCCCACATAATTCACAATTTGAGGATTTTTACCAAATTCACTGAAAACAAAAGAAATGCTCTGTGGATTCAAGTACTTTAAGTTTATTCATATTCCAGTATTCTTTTATTTAATATATCTCCATTAAAATAATATTGAAAATGTCATGCAAGTATCACCAAAATTACTTAAAAGTTCACTAGCTAAAATTATAATTTTCAAATGAAAATTTCTTATTGTAAGTATTATCATTTTAAAAAAATCAAGTGAACTTCTGATAAAACATGGACATGGATGAACATAATCATTTAAATTAGTCTTTCAGTTTGTATAAAAAGAAGAAAGGATAATTATTTGTTGAGGATAATTCTACCTTGCATCTTTTTCATAAACTGTTTTGGACAGTAGCTCCTTATCTACGTAGACTACATTTGGATAATACCAAACCACAAAGTACATATTCTGCATTCCACATAGTATATTGATTGTGTCATTCCAAGCCATTGAGTGCACCATAGTTCCTGAATTAAATTTAAAAAATAACAGTTAGAATTACTTTTGTTTCACTAATATTTGTTTCAATTTTAATACATTTATCTCAAAGATTCAAGAAACCATGTTAATATTGCAGAGACACATACATACCATTGTTTACTTTTATTTTTCTAAGCTTTGGTATTTTTAAAACTAATAAACAAAAGTATCATTAACTGGTTTGTGATGATTTTTCTCAGACATTGCTGGCAGCAATGTCCAGTAGATTAAACTTCAGTTCCTGGAGACCGAGACAATTCTGGAGAACTGGCAACTCAAATAATTCATGCAGTATATAAAAATATGCCAACTCTTAATCATTTCACGCAACTAGTAAATCAACACAATGCAATACGTAACTCTCACTCTTTGCCAGCAAAAATAAGAATGGCATGATCTTAAACTGTCATCAGGTTCTATCAGAGAATAATCCTCATCAGCTTTATCATCAATTTAACATTAAGAATTCTTCAAAAATGACTTTGAAAAGACCATAAGACATAGGAGCAGAATTAGGCCACTCGGTCAATTGAGTCTGCTCAAACATTCCATCACGGCTGATTTATTATCCCTCTCCATCCCATTCTCCTGCCTCCTCCCATTACCTTTGATGTCCTGACTAACCAAGAAAGTATCAACCTCTGTTTTAAACATACTCAATGACATGTCCTCCACAGCCATCTGTGGCAATGAATTCCTCAGATTCATCAACCTCTGGCTAAAGAAATTCCTTCTTATCTCTGATCTAAATGGATGCCCCTATATTCTGAGGTTGTGCCCTCTGGTTTTAGACTCACCTACTACAGGAAACATCCGCTCCACATCCACTGTATCTAGGCCTTTCAATATTCGGCAGCTTTCAAAGAGATCCTCCCTCATTCTTCTAAATTTTTGAGAATACAGAGGATAACGACGACAGCAATGACGATGACTCCATCGGTCATGGTCGACCACGGACATTGTATCCTGGTTGTCTAGATACGCAAGCCAGACCAGTACAATATGGAGAGCAAGCTGTCGGCCATGTAGCAAGCATCTGATAGACCCAAAGGAACACCAAAGACAATAGAGTTTGGCACCAAAAGCAGTGCAGGAGTTGCCAGTCAGCATCGAACTCAATGTAGGACTGCCTTAGGGATTCCAACTCCAGATTTTTCCCTCTGGGTTTACTCCCAAAGCTATCTACATGAGTGGGTATAGCTGCAGACAGTGGTGGTTTGAGATCAGTGTTTTTCTTCTCCTAGATGAGCTGTCAACCATGGCCCATCAGCCCAAAGCCACTGGTTTTAAGACATCAGTAGCCCACCTTTGCCCCTTCTCCTGTCAGTGGAAACTGTTCCACCAGACTTAGTAGCAAAGCCACACTTTGAAGGCCAGGAACAGAACTTGGTAGTCTGAGGCTATTTGAGTTGTACACCATTGGGAGCATTTTGCAGGTAGTGGGAGTTTATGCCACTGCCACCCCTGACTTTTAACAACCTTAAGGAAATGCTGCTCATACAAAAGACTATAAAATATAGGAGTAGAAGCAAGCTATTCGGCCCATCGAGTCTGCTCTGCCAAACAATCATGGGCTGATGCAATTCTTCCAGTCATCCCCACTCCCCTGCCCTCATCCCATACCCTTTGATGCCCTGGCTGATCAAGAACCTATCTATCTTTGCCTTAAATGGACCCAATGACTTGGCCCCCACAGCCGATCGTGGCAGCAAATTCCACAGATTTACCACCCTCTGACTACAGTATTTTCTCTGCATCTCTGTTCTAAATGGACGTCCTTCAATCCTGAAGTCATGTCCTCTTGTCCTAGACTCCCCTACCATGGGAAATAACTTTGCTATATTTAATTTGTTAAGACCTTTTAACATTTGGAATGTTTCCATGAGATCCCCCCTCATTCTCCTGAACTCCAGGGAATACAGCCCAAGAGCTGCCAGACATTCCTCATATGGTAACCTTTTCATTCCTGGAATTATTCTTGTGAATCTTCTCTGAACCCTCTACAATGTCAGTATACCCTTTCTAAAATAAGGAGCCCAAAACTGTACACAATGCTCCAAGCGCCTTATAGCGCCTCAACATCACATCCCTGCTCTTATATTCTATACCTCTAGAAATGAATGCCAACATTGAATTCACCTCTTCACAACCGACTCAACCTGGAGGTTAACCTTTAGGGTATCTTGCACAAGGATTCCGAAGTCTCTTTGCATCTCCGCATTTTGAATTTTCTCCCCATCTAAATAATAGTCTGCCTGTTTATTTCTTCCACCAAAGTGCATGACCATACACTTTCCAACATTGTATTTCATTTGCCACTTCTTCGCCCATTCCCCTAAACTATCTAAGTCTCTCTGCAGGCTCTGTTTCTTCAACACTACCCGCTCCTCCACCTATCATTGTATCTTCAGCAAATTTAGCCACAAATCCATTAATACCGTCATCCAAATCATTGACATATATTGTAAAAAGCAATGGTCCCAGTACCGACTCTTGTGGAACTCCACTAACAACTGGCAGCCAGCCAGAATAGGATCCCTTTATTCCCACTCTGTTTTCTGCCGACTGGCCAATGCTCCACCCATGCTAGTAACTTCCCTGTAATTCCATAGGCTCTTATCTTGCTAAACAGCTTCATGTGCGGCACCTCGCCAAAGGCCCGTTCCTTTAACCATTAACACTTTCCTTCCTGGAATCATTCTTGTGAACCTCCTCTGGACCCTTTCCAATGCCAGTACATTTTTTCCTAGTCAAGGGGCCTAAAACTGCTCATAGTACTCCAAGTGCAGCCTGACCAATGCCTTATAAAGCCTCAGCATCACATCACATTCTAGTCCTTTCATAATGAATATTAACATTGACTCAACCCGCCTGTTAATTTTTAGGGAATTCTGCACAAGGACTTCCAAGTTCCTTTGCACGTGGCCAAATGGTTAAGGCCTTGGGCCTTGGATCTGAAGGCCATTAGTTGAAGCCTCAGCTGAGGCAGCGTATATATCCTTGAGCATGGCAGTTAACCACACACTGCTCCTGCACGTTTATAGCCCAGTGGCGGCGGTTGGTGCAGAATGGACAAGACAAGGCACCTCTGATTTTTGAGCTTTCTCCCCACTTAAAAAATAGTCTATTCCTTTATTCCTTCTATTTAAATGCATGACCATACACTTCCCTACACTGTATTCTAGTGGTCGCCAACCCGTCAATCACAATCTTTGAGACTTTCCCAGTAGATCCCAAAAAAAAGAAAAGAAAAATAAATACACAAATACTGTTGAGAGATGGTTTCCGGGGTGCGGGGTTTTAGTTTCATTCTTTCTGCCCAGTGCGCATGCGTATAGCTCCCCTGCCACGCACTACAGTGTATTTCAGTGGTTCCCAACCACCGGGCCGTGAGGAAACAATATGAGTCAACTGCCAACACAAAGTACACTGCGGATGCTGTGGTCAAATCAACACGTACAAACAAGCTGGAGGAACTTAGCAGGTTGGGCAGCATCATGTTGACTGCTCATTTCAACAGATGCTGCCCGACCTGCTGAGTTCCTCCAGCTTGTTTGTACATGATGAGTCAGCTGCACCTTTCCTCATTCCCTGTCCCGCCCACTGCTGAACTTGAACACACAGATGGACGCTGCCTCTAAACCTGTTTAGCACACCAAATGTTCGTGGGGAACCTGGTGCTTAAATATTTGCAGGCGACCTAATTCGGGCTCAGGGTTTTGTAAGTAGCAGAGCAGCTACCTTGCTACGATCTACTGAAAGTCATCCCTCAGGACAAACTTTTGTTGACCAATAAATCCTATGTGGGGGGGGGGGGTGCGCGTCCTGTCGCACTCCTCCTCGCTCAGTCAGTCGCTCAGTCCGGACTGTGACCACCGCGGCCACAGTACGAGAACAGCCGCAACTGACCAAGGTGTCTGATGGCGGATGGGCAGGAAGCTGGAGTTCAGGCCCAGAGGCTGTCTAATGAGGCAATGAAGTCCTCAAAACTGCTTCGGCACCTTGAGTCCAAGCACCCAGCACTTAAAAACAAACCCATTTGAGTTTTTCTCCAGCTGAAGAAACATGAACAAGTGGGACAGAAGCTAAGTGCTGAGAGCCACAAAAACTAAATTGTGGAATAGACTGGACATAAGGAAGCTGCTTTGATTATCGCTGCATTCCGGTCATGTTTAAACACCCTCGCACCCCCCCCCCCCCCACAGGTCTGCTGGTCCGCAAGGATATTGTCAATATTAAACTGGTCTGCGGTGCAAAAAAGGGTGGTGACCCCTGGTGTTCATACATTACTCCTATTTCCAGGTTGCGGGGTTTTACTTCGGACTTTCTGAGCATGCGTGTAACTAATCGATTTGGGGTTGATCTTACCTTTCACTAAGGCCGAGGTAGGGGATCTTGGACTTAAAAAGGTTGGTGACCCCTACTGTATTCCAACAGCTACTTCTTTGCCTATTCTCTCAATCTGTCCAAGTCCTTCTGCAGACTCTCTGCTTCCCGAACACTATCCATCCCTCCACCTATCTTGTATTGTCTGCAAACTTGGTGACAAAGCTATCAATTCTCCCATCAAAATCGCTGACACATAATGTGAAAAGAATTGGTACCAATACCGACCCCTGTAGAACACAACTTGTTGCTGGTATCCAAGCAGAACAGGCTGCTTTTATTCTGACTCTTTGCCTCCTGCAAATAAAAAATCTTCTATCCATGCTCTACTCTTTCCTATATTACCATGGACTCTTATCTTGTTAAGCAGCCTCATATATGGTACCTTGTCAAAGGCCTTCTGACAATCCAAGCAAACAACATCCATTTACTCCTCTTTTTCTATTCTGCATTTTATTTCCTCAAGGAATCCCAACAGATTTGTCAGTCAAGATTTGCCCTGGAAGGAAACCATGCTGACTTTGGCCTATTTTATCATGCACTTCCAAGTACATTGAAAATTCATCCTTAATAATGGACTCTATCATCTTCCCATCCACTGAAGGTAGCCTGACTGGCCTATAATTTCCTTTCTTCTGCCTACCTAGCCTTCTTAAAAGAGTGGAGTAACATTTGCAATTTTCCAGTCCTCCTGAACCACTCCAGAATCTTGAGAGTCTTGAAAGATTATTACTACACAATCTCTTCAGCTACCTCTTTCAGAGCTCTGGGTGTAATCCATCTGGTCCAGGTAACTTATCTTTTTTCAGCTTCCTAAGCAAATTCTTCTTAGTAATAGTAACTAAACTCCCTTCTGGCCCATGACACTTGAATTTCTGGCATACGACTAGTGTCTTCCACAGTAAGGACTGATGCAAAATACTTAAGTTCATCTGCCTTTCTTTGTTCCTCATTACTATCTCTCCACCTTAATTTTCCAATGATCCAAATCCATCTCACTTCTCTTTTACTTGTATATCTAAAAAAAAACTTTTGGTATCATCTTTGAGATTTTTGGCTCACATATTTCATCTTTTTTCTCATGTTTTTTTAAAGTTCCCTTCTATTGGTTTTTATAAGTTTCCAATGCTTTAATTTCCACTAATTTTTGCTATACTATATGCCCTCTCTTTTCCTTTAATGATGTCTTTGAATTCTCCTGTCAGCCACAGACTGCCTCATCCTCCCTTTAGAATACTACTTTATCTTTGGGATGCATCTTTCTTGCACTTACTGAATTGCCCTGAGAAACTCCAGCCATTGCTGTTCTGCAATCATCCCCGCTATTCTTGCCTTCCAACTAACTTTGGCCAGCTCCTCTCTCATGCCCCTGTACATCCCTTTACTCCACTGTAATACTGATACACCTGACTTTATTCCGTACACTGCGTGCATTGAAATATAACACCTTTATTCTTGTATTCACCATCTTCTTCGATTTTCTCCCCATGTAACACTTCACCTCATCCCACTGACTGCAAATCTGCCTTTTATCTGCCTATTCTTCCTCACAGTTTCACAACACACAGTGTTGACTTGTATACCAACTGCCCCATCCTGAACTCTGGAATAATTGAGTAATACAGCACAGAAACAGGCCCTTAGACTTAATCATTCATACTGACCAAGTTAGTCCCATTTGCCTGCATTTAGCCCATAATCACTTTAAGCCTTTCCGAACCTGTCTTTGTGTACTTCATACTCACTTCCACAGGTTCCTCTGGTAGTTTATTACATACAAGGGGTGATTGATAAGTTCATGGCCTAAGGTAGAAGGAGTCAATTTTAGAAAACCAAGCACATTTATTTTTCAACGTAGACCCCTCCTACATTTACACACTTAGTCCAGCGGTTGTGGAGCATACGGATCTTGGATCTCCAGGAAGTGTCCACAGCAGGGGTGATTGATATGTTTGTGGCTTAAGGTAGAAGGAGATGTTATTAACTTCAAACTTTCTGCATAATCACTCAAAGAGTTGAACTGCATGTGCATGTAACGAGAGTTGTATAACTCATCTCTTTCTACCTTAGGCCACGAACTTATCAATCACCCCTGCTGTGGACACTTTCTGGAGGTCCAAGATCCATCTGCACCACGATCGCCGGACTAAGTGTGTAAATGTAGGAAGGGACTATATTGAAAAATAAATGTGCTAGGTTTTCTAAAAATTACTCCTTCTACCTTAGGCCATGAACTTATCAATCACCCCTCCTATATCCACTACCCTCCGTGTAAAAAATGTTATCTTCAATTTTCCCCTCTCGTTTTAAACTTATGCCCTCTTGACTCCTCTACTCTGGTTAAAAGGCTGACAGTTCACTTAATAGAGATATATATAATGATGAGGAACATAAATAACATCAGCCCTCAGCCTCCTACACTCCAGGGAACAAAGTCCCAGCTTACCAGCCTCTTCTTGCAACTCAAGATGTCTAGTCCTGGCAATAACCTTGTGAATATTTTCTGCACCCTTTCATATTAATGACATCCTTCCTATAGCTAGGTGATCAGAACTGAACATAATACTTCAATTGTGATCTTGCTAATGACTTGTACAGTTGTAACATGACATCCCAATTCCTGTACTCAATGCCCTGATTAATGAAGTCAAGCAATCCAAAAGCATTCTTCATCAACCTCTCTACTGGGCCTCCCTTATCAGTGAGCTATATACCCATATCCTTACATTAGTCTATTCACTAACTCTCTACAAGGTCCTACTGTTAACTATCCTGCCCTCCTTTAACTTACCATAGTGCAACACCTTGCACTTGACCAAGTTAAATTCCATATGTTATTCCTTGGCCTACCTTCCAGGTTGATTTACATCCTGCTCTATTCTTAGATAACAAATGAGAAATTCTGCAAATGCTGGAAATCCAAGCAACACACACAAAATGCCGGAGGAACTCAGCAGGCCAGGCAGCATCTATGGAAAAAAAAGTACAGTCGATGTTTTAGCCTGAAATGTCAACTGTACTTTTTACCATAGATGCTGCCTGGCCTGCTGAGTTCCTCCAGCATTTTGTGTGTGTTGCTAATCTTAGTTATCCCTCTTAACTGTGCACTATACCTTTCATTTAGGAGTCACCCACAAATCTACTAACCATGACAACCGCGTTCTCAACCAAATCATTAATACAGATGATTAACATCATTCAGGATAATCACTGCAGCATACCAGTAGCCACTGGAAATGAAAAGTTGGAATTTTTTCCAGATCAAAATACGAGTTTTATTTTCAGCTTCATTGTGCTAGATAATAACATGATTACTTTCTATACGTAATGTCATACCTCTATAGTGTGAGGTCTGCTTTTATATCACATTGACGATAAAAGAAAACTTATGGCCATGCCATCACTCACAGCCCAGATGTTTAGAAATATCTAAACATGAGAATGTTTATGAAAATGAAAACATGAAAATGGAAATTCTATTTTGCTGTAGTTTGATATGAAATGAGATGTGTGTTAAGAGTATCCAGAAGAGGACATGGGCTAGAGTTCTCTTGAAATTCTGGGATTCTGTGCATGAAACCTTGGTGCCAGCTCGCAAAGAGATCACGGATGAAGGGAGATCATGTAGAAGGGGAAGAATTTAGGTTGGAAATGGCATGCAGTGCAGAGCCAGGAAGAAAACTTTTACTTCCTTTAAACCTTATGCATTGATAACAGGAAACTGCTATTGATGGCAAACAGATTAAAGATTAGCTTTATTTGTCACATGTACAATTGAAACATACAGTGATATGCATCATTTGCGTCAATGACCAACTCAATCCGAAGATGTGCTGGGGGTAACCTGCAAGTGTCACAATGTTTCTAGTGCTAACATGCACACAACTTACTAACCCTAACCCCTGGGATGTGGGAGAACATACAAACTTCTTACTGACAGCAGTGAATCCTGAACTTCCAGTCAGCTGATTGCTGCTGTCTTCCTACTACTCTCTGACTGGAAGGACAAACGTTCTTCTTTTCTTCAATAGGAACAATGAAAGATCTGCCCACTGAATCTGGGGCAGGTCAAATCTGGCATATAGTCAAATAAGTTTACTTTAATTAATTGAAACGTATTGCTTTAAGTGTTTTAAAGTTCGTATCTTGTACTTTTTTTTGACATGAACACAATAAAATACGAGCAGCAGTATGTCACTGGGTCCTTCTAGCCTGCCTCATCATTTAATATGATCCAGGCTGGTCTATGCTGACCTCAACTTTTCTTCAGTGCCACTTCTCCATTTCAGTGCCACTTCTCCACCCCTCTATTTTCCAATCTATTAAATATTATCTAACTCCATTTTAAAATATGTCTAATGATCAAGCTCTCACCGTGTCTTTGAATAACATTGAAGATTTGTGAATATTACATTTTCAAACTCCAGTAAGGGAGATGCCTTAAATAGCCGTCAAAATACAACTTAATCTTGGATGCACTGATCAGTCAGATTCAGCATCAACTAGTAAGTGTAGCTGGTAGACGAAGTCAGAAAGTAACAGAAGGCATCCATTTGGTGCATCAAATCCATGGCTAGTCTTTGAAAGACAGTCCACTCAGTACCATTCCAACCAATAACCCTTTAACATTGTTTTCCTCAAATGATAATACTACTTCCTTTAGAAATTATTGATCAACAAGTGAATTCTAGATCATTGTCATCCACTGTGTGAAAATATTCTTCTTTGTGTTCTCCCTATTTGTCTTGTCCAAGAAGATTTAGATTAGTGTTTCCTAGTCTTTGTATAACATATGTGAAGATTATTTCTTACCTTATCTGAAAAAGAACCTATCTTGTACAACTGTATACTGTACTTAGGTATATGACTATACCCTTGGGTAATAAATCCAACTTCTCCAAAACAACTCCAGAAATATTCTCACAAACCTCCTCTGACTTACTCAAGTACCTTCACTTCCTTATTTGACAACCAGATCCACTGACTTGGTAAGTAATGAAATTCTGGATAAAATCCCATATTTTACTTATTTGGTGGGAATTATTTCAACATTTTAACAGTAGTTATTAATAATTGATCTTTTTGACTAAAGTTGTTTGAAACAATAACTTGTTGCTTCAGTAGCGCAGAACAATCAGATCACCAAAAAATTCAGCAAAAAGTCAAAGATCAACTTTGCATAAATAAATACTAGTGCCCAATTTTTTTGGCAATTTCATCAATTCTAATAACACACTTACAAACTTACAAACTGGTCTGTAAACAAGTGATGATGGAATCTTTATTTCAAGATGCTGAAACATAGAAAACAATACAGGTCCTTCAGCCCAGAGTGCTGTGCCGAGCATGTACCTACTTTAGAAATTACTTAGGGTTACCCATAGCCCTCTATTTTCCTAAGCTCCATGTACTTATTCAAGAGTTTCTTAAAAGACCTGTTGTATCCGCCTCCACCACCGTCACCTGCAACGCATTCCACGCACTCACCACTCTCTGTGTAAAAAACTTACCCCTGACATCTCCTCTGTACCTACTTCCAAGTACCTTAAAACTGTGCCCTCTTGTGTTAGCCATTGCAGCCCTGGGAAAAAGAATCCTGCTATTCACACAATCAATTGTCTCTCATCATCTTATACACCTCTATCAGGTCACCTCTCATCCTCCGTCGCTCTAAGGAGAAAAGGCCGAGTTCATTCAACCTATTCTCATTAGGCATGCTCCCCAATCCAGGCAACATCCTTGTAAATCTCCCCTGCACCCTTTCTATGGTTTCCACATCCTTCCTGTAGTGAGGTGACCAGAACTGAGCACAGTACTCCAAGTGGGGTCTGACCAGGATCCTCTGATTCTCCACACTGCCAAGAGTCTTACCATTAATACTATATTCTGCCATCATATTTGACCTACCAAGATGAACCACCTTACACTTATCTGGGTTGAACTCCATCTGCCACTTCTTAGCCCAGTTTTTCATCCTATCGATGTCCCACTGTAACTTCTGACAGCCCTTCACACTATCCACAACACCCCCAACCTTTGTGACATCAGCAACTTTACTAACCCATCCCTCCACTTCCTCATCTAGGTCATTTATAAAAATCACGAAGAGTAGGGGTCCCAGAACAGATCCCTGAGGCACATCACTGGTCACTAACCTCCATGCAGAATATGACCCGTCCACAACCACTCGTTGCCTTCTGTGGGCAAGTCAATTCTGGATCCACAAAACAAGGTTCTCTTGGATCTCTTCCCACCCTGCCAAATGTAAAAATGCTATTCCCTATTCGCAGTTCATCCGTCTCCGCTGCATCTGCTCCCAGGATGAAGCTTTCCGTTCCAGGACATCTCAAATATCCTCTTTCTTTAAGAATTGCAATTTCCCTTCTGCCATCATCAATGATGCCCTCACCCGCATCTCCTCCATTTCCCGCACTTCGGCCCTCACTTCATCCTCCCGTCACCACAACAGGGACCATGTTCCCCTTGTCCTCACCTACCACCCCATCAGCCTCCAGATCCAGCATATTATCCTCTGCAACATCCGCCACCTTCAACAGGACCCCACCACTAAGCACATCTTTCCCTCTCTACCCCTCTCCGCTTTTCACAGGGATCGTTCCCTCCGCGACTGCCTGGTCCACACGTCCCTCCCCACAGATCTCCCAGCTGGTACATATCCCTGCAAGTGTAAGTGCTACACCTGTCCCTACACCTCCTCTCTTACCACCATTCAGGGCCCCAATCAGTCCTTCCAGGTGAGGCAACACTTTACTTGTGAGTCTGTTGGGGTAATCTATTGCATCCGATGCTCCCAGTGCAGTCTCCTCTACATCAGTGAGACCCGACGCAGATTGGGGGACCACTTCGTCGAGCACCTCCGCTCCATCCGCCACAACAGACAGGATCTCCCGGTTGCCACCCACTTCAACTCTGCTTCATGTTCCCATTCAGATATGTTCATACATGGCCTTCTCTACTGCGATGATGAGGCCAAACGCAGGTTGGAGGAGCAACACCTCATATACTGTCTGGGTCCTCTCCAGCCCCTTGGTATGAACATCGAATTCTCCAACTTCTGTAATTCCCTCCCCCTCCCTTCCCCCATCCCACTTTCACTCTGTCTCCTCTTCCAACTGCCTATCACCTCTCTCATGATTCTGCCTTCTTCTACTACCCATAGTGCTTTCCCCTTACATTCCTTCTTCACCTCTCGGGGCCTATCCCCTCCCCCACCCCTTGATTTTTGCCAGAGGCTCAGTAATCTCCTCCCTCGCCTCCCACAATAGCCTGGTGACCGGACATGAAACAAAAATATGATTATTATCCTTTTATCATTAAACATTTTTGTTAGTGATTTCATTACCTACCAATTTTAATGATTTTTTGTTCTTTCCCAAATCTACGCACTGATGTGATGTGCAGATCACGATTTTTGTCTATGATGGCAATTTTTCTTTCATTGGGCAAGCCAGCTTGATCCAGAGCAACCTCCATTACTTCTATCTGCAACATTTAGAAGGAACTAACTGTTAACCATCTACAAAAATATGATAGCTGGTCATCACCACATAACTTTACAAATACTTCTGAACTTATGAGCCTCATTATGTTAATTTGAAAATTCTATAATAACTGAAACTAAACACATATCCATAACACATCTCAAATTTCACAATAGGTAACCAGTGTTCATGTTGGGCATATCCTGTAGTACACAAAATGATTAGCTTTTGGTACTCTTAACACTGCTTAGTATTGCCTCCAATGTGTCTGGATGGTCAGATATGCTTTGATGTGGATGAGATGGTAAACCAAGAGAAGTTATGCAGCTTCAAGTTAATAGAAAAACTCTGCTATTTTAATGAAAGGTGATATCAATGTCCCAGCAAATGTGCCCTCAAACATTATTGAAAAACCCCCCAGCTATTTCATCACCTCACTGCTATTTAATGGATCTTAATAGATGCAAAAGATGTACCCAACAAATAACAAATTACTGAACAGTGCCATAGAAAGCCACAGCAAGGAAACATGTCCATCACCCCAGCCCACCAAGATTTGCACTGACCATCAATAAAGCGGTAATACTAATCCAGCATTAAACTTTTTTCTTTGAAGTTCAGAATCCCACTGTTTAGGAATATTTCTGAATACCATCCTTAGAAAAATGACATATACTTTTGATTTGCAAGTTAAGTTGTGAATCCTAGCGAGTGAATTATTCTTTGAAATTCTGTTAAAGGAATTATTTCAATCACTTGCTTTTGACATTTCTTTTATGACCCTGAAGCTTCAATCTCATTGTAGATTTTAAAAGATGAGATGTCTGCAAACTAAACGCAAACATGGAATTAAATCATGCTCTTTGAAAGACATTTCATGTACAACATAGGTAATAGATGTACAATTTATTTTGTAATTATCATAGACTGACTGGTATGTGCACAGTTAAAATTATTAATGCCCCCTTGCTTAAAATTAGTTCTATAAATTGGATAATAGAAAACCAGATACAGACAACACATAAGTGTGGAAAATACTGTTAATACTTGATAGGTCAGGCAGCATCCACTGAATTAATACTTCATACTGCTTACCTTCTATCAGAACCAAGAAAGTTAGATTACAATGTTTCTTAAGAAGAGAGGAAAAAGCAATAAGAAAATTAAGTGAATAAGAACAAATATAGGCACGAGTGTTAAATTTATGTGAAAATGTGGCCCTCAGGTGCCAAATCTTTTTGGCCCTCAGGTGTCAAATCTTTTGTACCACTAGAATCATGGTTCAGTGTTAGCAAAAGAACAGGAATCTTAGAAGGGATAATGATGCAAGACACCCTGGAGTTGAAAATGGGGCAAGTGTAAAAACAGATCGAGTTTACAGAAACATCAGAATGATTGAACTTGAAAAAAGGTGTATTTTCTTAAGCTAGCAGCGAGCCTCAAAGGCAGAAATTTTCTTCTTTTTTATTTAACCACTAGAGTGCAGCAGATCAGTCTCTTCAACTTCCTCATACATAAATAACATCCCATTATAAAAAAATTACTTTGACTCTAAAATGTGCAAAATAGTTGTCTTTGTCAATCTTCATGCTAGTTAGCCTCAAAAGGTCAGAAAAATGGGCCTTCAGATTTGGTTTTCAGCCAGAAGCAAACCTTTCCAAAGTTGATATCATCTCCAAAATGGATTTGAAAGATTCATCACTAACTTTTAGCATTTTCCTATTTTTCTGTCCTTTTGTTTAAACAGTGAGAGTTGATGATAAACAGAAACTGTCAATAGAGGTCGGAGAGTGCAAGTTCGAAACAAATTAATCATTAACTCATGCTGGTTTACAAGATATTTCAAACTTAAATCTTTGAATTCATTTTTGAATTCAGTTCAGGCTGATCGGTTTGTATTATTATGACAATACCCTTGGTAGTGTTATCACTACCACTTAAATCTTTTAAAATATGCAAAATAAAGATAATTTATTTTTTGGAGCTCTTTAAAGTTTTACATAAAATTTGGGCCAACATGACAGCAATGAAGAAATATACCAGTTTCAGGGAATAATAAATTGAGATACTATTTGTCTTCACAGCTGAATGTAAAAATCCTAAGCAACACACACAAAATGCTGGCGGAACCCCACAGACCAGGCAGCATCTAGAAAAGAGTACTGTCGATGTTTCGGCCCGAAGTTGTTCATAAATGGCAGGGCTGGACAACCGTGGCTGACATGGGAAGTTAAAAACTGCCTAAAAGCCAAGGTAAGGACATATAATGTAGCAAAAGCGCGTGGGAATTTGGATGACTGGAAAGCTTTTAAAATCCAACAAAAGACAACTGAAAAACTATAAAAAGGGAAAAGATGAAATAAGAGTGCATTCTAGCCAACAATATAAAGCAGGATACTAAAAGTTTATTTCAGTTATATAACATGTAAGAGTGGGTTGAGAGTTGATATTGAACCACTGAAAAATGATGCTGATGAGGTAGTAATGGGGGACAAAGAAATGGCTTAATGAGTGCTTTGCATCAGTATTCACTGTGGAAGACACTAGCAGTGTGCCAGAGGTCCATGAGTGTCACAAAACATGAGTGAGTGCCCTTGCTGTACAAAGCAAAAAATCTAGGCAAACTTAAAAGGTCTTAAGGTGGATTAGTCACCTGAACCAGATGGACTACAACCCAGAGTCCTGAAAGAGGTTGCGGAAGAAATAATGGATGCATTGGTCATGATCTTTCAAGAATTACTTAATTCTGGCATGGTCCCAGAGGAATGGAAAATTATAAGTGTCACTTCATTCTTTAAGAAGGGAACAAGGCAAAAGGAAGTAAATTATAGGCTAGTTAGCCTAACCTCAGTGGCTGGGAAAGTGTTGGAGTCCATCATTAAGGATGAGGTCTTGGGATTTTTGGAGACTAATGATAAAATAAATCAAAGTCAGCATGGTTTCTGTGAAGGGAAATCTTATCTGACAAATCTGTTAGAGTTCTTCAAGGAAGTAACAAGTAGAGTGGACTAAGGAGAGGCAGTGGATGTAATTTACTTGGATTTTCAGAAGGCATTTGATAAGCTGTCATACTTAAGGCTGCCTAATAAGGTAAAATCCTATGGTGTTACAAGACAGATACTGGCATGGAAAGAGGAATGGCTGACAGGCAGGAGGCAATGAGTGGGAATAAAGGGGATATTTTATGGTTGCCAGTGACCAGTGGTGTTTCTGAGGTGTCAATTTGAAACTGCTAGTTTTCACATTGTTTGTCAATGATCTAAATAATGGAATTGATAGCTTTGTGGCAAATTTTGCAGATGATGCGAAGATGGGTTGAGGGGTAGGTAGTGCTGAGGAAGCAATGCAGGAGTTAGACAAATTGGAAAAAGGGCAAAAATATGGCAGATGAAATGCAGTGCTGGGAAATGTACCATAAAGCATTTTGCCAAAAGGAACAATAGTGTGGACTATTATCTAAATGGGGAGAAGGTTCAAACATCAGAGGTGCAGAGGGACTTAGGAGGCCTCGTGCAAGACTCCTAGAAGGTTAATTTACAGGTTGAGTCTGTGGTAAAGAAGGCAAATGCAATGTTGGCATTTATTTCAAGGAGATAATGCTGAGGCTTTACAAGACACTAACCAGGCCGTACTTAGAATATCGTCAACAGTTTTGAGCCCCATATCTCAGAAAGGATGGGTTGTTAACATATGAGGAATGTTTGGCAGCTTTAGGCCAGTTCTCCCTAGAATTTAGAAGAACACTGGGGGGGTGGGGGTGGGGAGGGAATCTCATTGAAACCTACTGAATTTTGAAAGGACTAAATAGGGTGGATGTAGGGAGGATATTTCCCATGCTTCCTGTGTTGGGAGCATCCAGAACTAGAAGGCACAGCCTCAAAATTTAGGAGCAACCTTTCAGAACAGAGATAAGGAGGAGCTTTTTTTAGCTAGAGAATAGCAAATCTGTGGAATACTCTGCCACAGACTGCAGTGGGGATATATTTAAGGCGGAAGCTGATTGTCTCCTGATTGGTCAGGGCGTCAAAGGAGATGGTGAGAAGGGATAGATAAGATAGAAGTAGTAAAGTTATTTTCATTGGTAGGTGAGATTAGAACTAGGGGGCATTGCCTCAAGATTCAGGGGAGAAGATTTAGGATGGAGATGAGGAGAAACTGTTTTTCCCAGACAGTGGTGAATCTGTGGAATTCTCTGCCCAGGGAAGCAATTGAGGCTTCTTCACTAAATATACTTAAGATACAGTTAAGATAGGTTTTTACATAGTAGGGGAATTAAGGGTTATGGGGGAAAAAACATGTAGATGGAGCTGAGTTTACGGACAGATCAGTCGTGATCTTATTGAATGGCAGGGCAGGCTCAATGGGCTGGATGGCCTGCTCCTGCTCCTGCTCCTATTTCTTACGTTCTAAGGTAGGTGTATGGGGTTGATTGTGATCCTAAATCAGCTATAATGCAATGGTGGAGCAAACTCAATGGGCTGAACAGCCTAATCCAGCTCCTACGTCTTATAGTAAGAGGTGCTACTGTGCCTTCATTGTGATTACACAGTACTGTGCAAAAGTCTTAAGCACATGTAAAAAAAAATCAGTAAAGCAAAGGTGCTTCAAAAATAATGAAATGGTAAACTTCAAAATATCAAAAAATTCTAAAGAGCAGTAAAAAGCTAAATCAAATCAATATTTGCTGTGACCACCCTTTGCCTTTAAAACTGCATCAGAGGTCTTAGGTATACTGTCATGCAGTTTTATAAGAATTGGTAGGTTGTTCCAAGCATCTTTGGCTGTCTCACTTCCTTCTGTCTCTCCAGATAGCATTGAAGATGTTGATTTCAGGGCTCTTGCAGGCCTTACAGTCTGTTGCAGGACTGTTTTTCTTTTCACTGAAAATAGTTCTTTATGACCTTGGCCATGTGTTTGGGGTCATGGTCCTGCTGAAATTGGGTCTCATCAGACCAATCGGTATTGCGTGACAGATGAGAATCTGCTTGCACTTCTTAGCATTGAGGATTCCATTAATTCTGACCAGAACACCAACTTGCTCTGCAGAAATGCAGCCCAAAACCTGCAGGAAATCTTTGCCATACTTCACAGTTGGCTACAGACATTCATCTATGTTGCACTCTACACCGTTTCTATGGACAAAATGTCTCCTGTCTGAGCCAAAAAATGGCAAATTTTGACCTGTCAGTCCAGAGCACTTGCTGCCATTGTTCAGCACCCCGGTCCTTGTGTTTCTGTGCAGAGGTGAGTCTCTTGCTTTGTTTCCACTTCAGAGGAATGGCTTTTTGACAGCAACTCTTCCATAAAATCATTTCTGACAGGACTTCTCTGGACTGTAGAGGGGTGTACTTGGGTTCCAGTGTTTTTTCTGAGGCCAGAGCTGACAGCAGTTCTGGACTTCTTCCGACTTAGAAGCGATGTCAGTTTGATGCATCTCCTGTCTGCTGCATTCAATTGCTGTGGCTAATCAATGTGTTTCTATTCCTCAACCTTGCCTGTTTCTTTGTGCTTCTTCAGATGAGTTTGGACAACACATCTTGAAATTCCTCTCTGCTGTAAAATCACTGTTTGGGAGAGACCTTGCTGATGCAGGATAACCACCTCATGTCTTGTTGCTGTGCCCGCTCTTGCCATGGTGTAACAATTGTTGATTTGAAGGTTGAACTGTTAAATCTGCCACACCCTTACCTTTCAGTTTGGTTGTCCTTTGCTCTGTCTGATTCCTTTTACACCCAATTCTGTTTCAGTTAATCAGTTTATTTCCATTCAGTTTCAAGTTCCTGGGTGCCAACATCTCTGAGAATCTATCCTGGGCCTAACATACTGATGCAGTTACAAAGAAAGCATGACACCGGCTATATTTCATTAGGACTTAGGAGTTTTTGTATGTCACTAAAGACACATGAAAATTTCCATCTATATACCATGGAGATCATTGCAACTGGCTGCACACCGTCCGGTATGGTGGAGGCAGGGGGTGGAATGGTCATTGCACAGGATCGAAATAAGCTGCAGAAAGTTGCAAACTCAGTCAGCTCCATTGTGGACACTAGCCTCCCCAGCATCCAGGGCATGGATTATTAAGGACCCCCATCACCCAGGATAAGCCCTCTTATCATTGTTACCATCAGGGAGCAGGTACAGGAGCCTGAAGGCACACATTCAGTGAATCAGGAACAGCAGCTTCTTCCCTTCTGCCATTAGATTTCTGAATTGACATTGAACCCATGAACACTAACTGATTACTTTTCAGGACTACTTATAGTGCCTATAAAAAGTATTCACCCCACCCCTCACCAGGAAGTTATCATGTTTTATTGTTTTACAACATTGAATCACAGTGGAAATAATTTGGCGTTTTTGACACTATTCAACAGAAAAAGACTCTTTTGTGTTAAAGTGAAAACAGATCTCTACAAACTAATCTAAATTCATTACAAATATAAAACAGAAAGCAATTGATTGCATAAGTACTCACCCCTTTTAATATGAGACACCAAATCATCCCTGGTGAAGCCAATTGGTTTTAGAAGTAACATAATTAGTTAAATAGATATCTATTTTTGGAGACGTGTATGCAGTCAAGTTGTTTCAATTGATGGTAGCAAAACTACACCTGGAAGGTCCAACTGCTGGTGAGTCAGTATCCTGACAAAAACTACACCATGAAGACAAAAGAACACTCCAAGCAACTCCGCGAAAAGGATATTGAAAAGTACAAGTCAGGATATGGATACAAGAAAATTTCCAAGTCATTAAATATCCTTTGGAGTAGAGTTAAATCAATCATCAAGGAATGGAAAGAAAATGGCACAGCCTTAAATCTGCCTAGAGCAGACTGTCCTCAAAAACTGAGTGACCACAAAAGGAGAGGACTAGTGAGGGAAGCCATTAAAGAGATCTATGTCAACTCTGGAAGAGATATAAGCTTCAGTGGCTGAGATGGGAGAAACTGTGCATACAACAACTGCTGCCTGGGTGCTCTACCAGTCATAGCTTTATTGAAAAATGCAAAAAGAAAGACACTTCTGAAAAGTTTCATGTGAAATCTTGGCTAGAGTTTGCCATAAAACATGTGGAAGACTCTGAAGTCAGCTGGTTGAAAGTTCTACAGTCTGATGAAACCAATATTGAACTTTTTGGCCATCAGGTGAAAATGGTACGTTTGCCATAAGCCAAACACACATCATCAAAAACATACCATCCCTACTGTGAAGCATGCTGGTGGCCGCATCATGCTGTGGGGATGCTTCACTGCAGCAGGCCCTGGAAGGCTTGTGAAGGTAGAGGGTAAAATGAATACAGCAAAATAAAGGGAAATCCTGGAGGAAAACCTGATGAAGTCTGCAAGAGAACTGCAACG
Source organism: Hypanus sabinus (assembly GCF_030144855.1). Taxonomy (NCBI): domain Eukaryota; kingdom Metazoa; phylum Chordata; class Chondrichthyes; order Myliobatiformes; family Dasyatidae; genus Hypanus; species Hypanus sabinus. The sequence goes on along the minus strand of NC_082707.1, from coordinate 63,096,096 downwards.
TGGTAGAAGATTTGTTTTTCAGATAGACAATGACCCCAAGCACAAATCCAAAGCTACATAGGAATAGCTTAAAAACAACAAATGTGCTGGCATGGCCAAATCAGACCTCAATCCAATTGAGAATTTGTGGCTGGACTTGGAAAGGGGTATTCACCCTCGATCCCCACACAATCTGACGGAGCTTGAGTAGTTTTATAACGAAGAATGGGTAATAATTGCAATGTCCAGATGTGCAAACTGATAGAGACCTACCCACACAGACTCAAGTCTGTAATTGCTGCCAAAGGTGCGTCTACTAAATGCTGACGAAGGGAATGAATACTTAAGCATCAATTATTTTGTTTTATATTTGTCAATAATTTAGGTCACTTTGTAGAGATCTGTTTTCACTTTGATACAAAGACGTCTTTTTTTTGTTGATCAGTCAAAAAAACCAAATTAAATCCACTGCTGCATAACAATAAATTTCATGTCATATGCTAATGATACTAAAACGGATTCTGACGTGAGGTCTCTATTGTGGACTGAGAGTGGGAATGGGGTAAGGAGAGGGGAGAGAGCAGGAAGCAACTGTGAGACATTCTGTAATGACCAATAAACCAACTATTTGGAATCACATTGCCTTGCCTGGTGTCCGAGGGCTGGGTGTGTTTGCATCTGTGCCCCTGGCACTCCTCTGCCACCAATCCCACACCCCTCCCGTGGCACTCCACCCTCACCAGTCCCAACATCCTTTGCTCCACCACATTTACTATCTTCCTCTGCTCCATGTTATTAATTAGTAATAATGTTGGATCTTTTAGAAATTACATACTATGCGGAAAACAAAATATACATACATATACCCACATTAAGATAACAGATGGAGACCTGAGGAAATTCCAGCAATTTCATAAGTTCAATGGGAATCAACTGGATGTAGAAGTCAGCAATCAATTTAGCCACACAGGGAATCAACTTATAGGTAAAGGGGTTGCAAGGGCTCTGGCCATTATGAAAATTCATCTGTTCTTTTAAACATCACCTTTAAATTATGACAAAGTTATTTCAAAAGCACGGGTGACAGATGTTACAATGGGAATTAGTCACCTGCGTGTATCTGGCTGAACTACAGCTGTTATCAAGGCTAAACACAGTTGTGGGATACCTGTAAATAATACGTTCAGTGGCTACGTTATTGGGTACACCTGTGCACTTGATTGTTGCTTCTAATCAGCCAATCATGTGGCAGCAACTCAATGCTTAGATACATGGAGACATGGTCAAGAGGTTCAATTGTTGCTTAGTCCAAACATCAGAACGGTGAAGAAATGTGATCTATGTGACTTTAATCATGGAATGATTGACAGCGCCATATGGGGTGGTTTGAGCATCTCAAAAGCACTGAAGATTTCCTGGGATATTCACACATAACAGTTTCCAGAGTTTACAGAGAATGGTGTAATAAACAAAACAAACATCTAGTGAATGGCAGTTCTGTGGGCAAAAACACCTCATTAATGAGAGACAAACAAGAGAAAATCTGCAGATGCTGGAGATCCAAAGCAACACACACACAATATGCTGGAGGAACTCAGCAGGCCAGGCAGCATCTATGGAAAGAGTGAGCAGTTGATGCTTCAGGTCAAGGCCCTTCTTCAGGACTGGAAAGGAAGGGGAGGAGTCAGAGTAAGAAGGTGGGGGAGGGGAGGAAGTAGTACAAGGTTACAAGTGAAGGTGAAACTGGGGGAGGGGTGAAGAAAAGAGCTTGGAAGTTGATTGATGAAAGAAGTAAAGGACTGGAGCAGGGGTAATCTTAGGGAAAGGATAGAGGACCATGGCAGAACGGGAAGAGGGAGGAGCACAAGAGGGAGGAAAACTGACATTCATGTCATCAGGTTAGAGGCTACCCAGATGGCAGTAGATGAGAGGTCCCATCAGGAGAGCTTTAAAGCTCTCTTCATCTTTCTGGACAACAGGCCCAACCAATTCCCCTCCACCCCCTTCTACACTACATCGACAACTGCATTGGTGCTGCTCCTTGCATCCATGTGGAGCTCATTGACTTCATCAACCTTGCTTCCAACATTCACCCTGCCCTCAAATGTACTTGGTCCATTTCCAAAAGCTCCTTCCCCTTTCTTGATCTCTCTGTCTACCTCTTGAGATAGTCTATCTATTGATATCTTTTATAAACCCACTGATTCTCTCAGCTACCAGGACGATGCCTCTTCCCACCCTGTCACTTGTAAAAATGCCATCCCTTTTTCCTTAGTTCCTCCATCTCTGCCACATCTGCTCTCAGGACAAGTCTTCTCATTTCCAGAACTAATGAGATGCCCTCCTTCTTCAAAGAAAGGTCTTCCCTTCCTCCACCATCAATGCTACCTTTACCAGCATCTCTTCCATTTCGTGTACATCTCCCTCACCCAGCTTCCCATTGTCTTACAGAGATAGAATTTTTCTTGTCCTCACCTACCACCCCACCAACCTCTGTGTCTAGCACACAATTCTCTGTAATTTCCACCATCTCCAATGGGATCCCACCATCAAGCACATCTTCTCCCCCACCCCCACTTTCTGCTCCCTATGCAACATCCTTGTCCACTCGTCCCTCCCTTCTAATCTTCCTCCTAGTACTCACCCTTGCAAGTGGAACAAGTGTCACACTTGCCCCTCACTGCCATTCAGGGCCCCAAACATTCCTTCCAGTTGAGGCGACACATCACTTGAGAATCTGTTGGGGTTACCCACTGTATCCAGAGCTCCCGGTGTGGCCTCCTGTATTTCGGTGAGACCTGACGTAGATTGGGACACCACTTCACTGAGTACCTACACTTTGTCTGCCAGTAAAAAGCAGGTTATTCCTGTAGCCATCCATTTCAGTTTCAATTCCCATTCTGACATGCCAGTCCACGGCCTTCTCTACTGCGGTAAGTATGGAGGAGCAACATCTTTTATTACATCTGGGTAGCCTCCTACCTGATAGCATGAACATCGATTTCCCAAACTTCCAGTAATTGCTCCTCCACCTTCACCATTCCTCTTTCTCATCTTATCTCCTTACCTGCCCATCACCTCCCTCTATTGGTCCTTGCCCTTCCCTTTCTTCCATGGCCTTCTGTACCCTCCTATCAGATTCCACCTTCTCCAGCCCTATATCTCTTTCACCAATCAACTTCCCAGCTCTTTAGTTCATCCCTCCCCTCCCAGTTTCACCTATCACCTGCCGCCTTGTACTTCTTCCTCCCATTTCCCCTACCTTCCTACTTTGACTTCTCCCCTCTTTTTCATCTTGAAAAAGGGTTTCAGCCTGAAACATTGACTATTTACTCTTTTCCATAGATGCTGTCAGGCCAGCTGAGTTCCTCCAGCATTTTGTGTGTCTTATTAATGAGAGAAGTCAAAGGAGAATGGCCAAACTTGTTCAAGCTGACAGGAAGACAAGAGTAACTCAAATAGCCAAGTGTCACAGCAGTAGTGTGCAGAAGAACATGTCAAACCTTGAAATGGATGGACTACAGCAGGAAAAGTCCACAAACATACACTCAGAACAGGAGGTAGCTAATAAAGTGGCCACTGAGTGTAGCCAGGAGTAGAAGAGTACTCTAAGTAGAGGAGTAGAAATGAAAATACAAACAAAACATTTAAAATGACTAGCGGGGTTAATCTCTCACACAAACTATGGGAGCAGAATTAGGAAAACAACAAATTAAATACAGTAGATTCCTAATTAATTGGGCCATCAACCAATTAAGTCAGCTATCAATTGGGACAACTCCCAAAGAACAAAAACTAATTAAGAAAATAGTCAGGATTCCCTTCGTTTATTAGGGAAATTATGTCGCTTAATTGGGACAGGGAACTAGCATCAGTCCCATGCACTTGTGTGGCCATTAGATAGAACACTGTGCTTAAAGTGAACAATTTTTTTTTGAATAGTGTCAGTTGCATATGTTTGTCTTGATTTTTGTCACTAATAGTTGGTGAGAAATAATCAGTAAGGCAATTTGGAACTGTTTTACTTACTGCGATTTCAAACTTTCAGGCTTGGAGATGCCAGAAATGACTAGGAGTGAAAATGAAACAATTTCACTACTTCTACAAGTTAGGAACTAAGAATTGGAAGGTATCAACAATCATCTTGAAATTTACAATGAAAGTTAAGATTTGGAAGACATAAATGTCAAAAACATTGTATGAAGGCAGTCCATTATCTGCACCAGGTGTCTGTGCTGAACTTGCTCATTTAGTCAATCAAAAGAACACAGCAGTGTGCACTGGATGAATTCCTCCATCGATAACTATTAGGAACTAATTCACATTTTATAGTACTGCCAAAGTATTGATCGTGTTATAATCTGTTCGGTATTTCATTTAAATATTTAATTTTTTACTCAGTTAAAAGCTAAATTGGCTTTTTTTTTAAATATCTTTCTAAACTACTTCCATGGCTATTTGGGGCAGCTGCTTAATTGAGCCAATATGTATTGGTTATGATGTGTCCCAATTAACCAGAATCCAATATATTTGCTTTTCAAAACAACCACGACTATACTATTATCGCAGATTGACACACTGGAGGGTACAGCCTCAGGATAAAGGGATGTCCCTTTAGAACTGAGATGAGGAGGTACAAACATTTGTATTTCTTCAGCCAGAGAGTAGTAGATTTGTGGAATTCATTGCCACACATGGGCAGTGGAAGCCAAATTACTGGGTGAATGAAAGATTGATAGGCAACAGTATTAAGGGTTTATGGGGAGAAGGAGGGAGAATGGTGTTGAGAGAAAAAAAAAGCAGCCATGACTGAATATCTGAGTAGATTCAGTGGGCTGAATGACCTAATTCTGCTCCTATATCTCATGTTCTTATGAACACTTGGATAGATAAAATTTCTTGGCCTAGATTTTACCATCAGGAACAATCAAGTTGGCCCCATCATTCATCACAAACCTTCGAAGAGCTTTTTGCATAACGCTTTGTGATATTGCACAAGGCACTCTCTGGAAGATATAGGATCTGCACAGACAATGTATTTATATATCTCCTTTATTAATTAGATTATAGAATCCCCACTTAAGTAAATTGAACTTGAAACTACTGAAAGTGAAGGATGAGATTAAATAAAGGATGCAAGAAAGAAACAAAACTATTTTGAATTTCATTATTCATTTAGGTTCTTTGTCTTTTAATATTAAAACAATTAACACTATTCAATTAGTGACAAGAAAAGGCTATTTTTCCCAGATATTCTTAATATGTATGATTTGCTTTGCAATACGATTTCTACATATTAACAAAATAAGTTTAATAAAATGCACGTTGCTTAATGTAAATTTTCAGTTTTCACAGTAAACATCTACTTCAATGATTTGCATACCTTGTGATATACACATATTTCAATGTAACATTGCTATACATTATAACACTGATGTATATTTTATGGTTGATTGATAGTGACTGCCATTGATCTTAAAGAAAGCTATTCAAAAAGTGGAAGTACCCTTTATGAAAATGGTTTCCCCTTGCCTAGTGTTAGTTAGATTCTGGTGTAAAGAACAAAGGATATCTGGGGTTTTACAAACATACAAATTAGACAAATTAGAATAGGTCTCTGGGACCCTCCAAACTCCTAACTATTAAGTCATTTAGTATTATTGATCTTATTGTAAACTTAGTTCAGCATTCTGTTTAATCATGACAACATTAAAAAAAAGGATCTAGTGCTTTCCCAGCTTACTTGACAAATAAACACTTCTCATGCTCCCAGCAGGGTAGAGGTATCAATTATAAACAACATTTCAATACCTGTACCCAGCTGGAAGCCAGATTAGTTTATTCATGACAATATTTCACTCCTTTCTTATTAAATCTCCATCAATCTCTATGTTAAAAATATTCAAAGTCTGTTTCCACTGGCTGTTAATAAGCAGCATTCCAAAGACTATTTTTCAGAGAAAGTTTCAATTAATATCTCTAAAATGGGTGACTCCTAATGTCAAAACAGTCACCATATTTCTAGATTCTCCCACCAGAAACATTCTTTTCCATGTTCACCCTGACTAGACTCCTCATCTGTGATGTTGACAAACAGTCTGTGTGTCACATTGAAACACTCATAGACAGCACCCCAGCAAGTTAAAAGCTCCAGTTTTTAATATTTACTTTACTTTCTTTTAAAGGATGTGGGTGTCCCTAGAAGGCCAGTATTTATTACCCATTCCAAACTGCAATTGAGAAGGTAGAGATAAGCAGTCCACCATCTTATAATGCTGGTGATCTTCTGGCAAAGTACTTCCAGAATACTTTTAGAGAGGAAGTTCCAGAATGAGGATAAAAAAAACAGTAATATCATTCCAAGCCAAATGATATGCAACTTAGATGGGAATTACACTTTGTGATGTTCTCATCTATCTGCTACCCTTGTCCTTCTTTGAGATAGTAAATCCACATTTAACGATTACTGTTTAAACAGCCAAGAAAAGTAATAACAATACACTTTGCACATCAGTGGTAGACTAGGCTGCTTTGTCCCAGAAGATGCATTGATGGAGCTGTACAGTACCTGGAAAATTTTGCTGGGATTAAGGAAAACTGAAATACAGTAAATATTAATTATTTGGAAATAAATATTAATTTGAAATTACAATTTGCAGGGAATTAGACTTCAAACCTAAAATTAGCTTTTCAGAACTAGACTGTTCAGCTGTAATCGTGGCTCAGAATACTATCAAAAATACAAGTGTAGTTCATTCAATAAAATCAGCATCTTTTAGGATATATGAATTAGTCAGAAAGATTTCCATTTGCAGGTACTGTCTGTGAATAAAGATATCAAGTACAACAACTTGCTGATTTTTGCATGTAACTATGCATTAGTGGACACCAAAGACTACTGTTAGTTTCCCAGTAAAACAACATTAAAAGCTAACATTTTTAGCATTACTATAGCTACAAAACCAGGATAAAGATTTTTTTGTTCTTCACTAATGATTAATTTTGTTAAAATCCAGTGCACCCTGTACAAAACCAGTTTTAAGTGAAAAAGGTTATGCATAGAGAGTAAAGCCCTAATGTATAATTTTTTTAAAATCACAACAAAATACCTTATGAACTAGAGGTTTTCCATCACCAAGAGGCTTTCCAGAAAGTGCATCAATAAGATAAATCACTACGAGAACACAAAAAGACAAAAGATGCAAGGCAATTAGAAGATACGTAATATCCAATTTATTCCATTCATGAATAATTCTCAGAATTCAAAATGCAAACTTATTCTTTAGCTGAGAAAAGGGAAAAAAAAGTTCAATGGTCTTATAAAGTCCCAGAGCCAAATAAGGTGCAAGTATGAAAATATTCCAACAGTAAAAATCCTACAAATATTTAAAAGGATGCCAAATCTGCTGCATACTTGCTTTTCACCCTGTTTAATTCATTTACTTACAATGGAAGATTATAACCATATAACAATTACAGCACGGAAACAGGCCATCTCAACCCTTCTAGTCCATGCCGAACGCTTACTCCCACCAACCTGCACTCAGCCCATAACCCTCCATTCCTTTCCTGTCCATATAGCTATCCAATTTTACTTTAAATGACAATATCGAACCTGCCTCTACCACTTCTACTGGAAGCTCGTTCCACATAGCTACCACTCTCTTAGTAAAGAAATTCCCCTCGTGTTACCCCTAAACTTTTGCCCCCTAATTCTCAACTCATGTCTCGTTTGAATCTCCCCTACTCTCAATGGAAAAAGCCTATCCACGTCAACTCTATCTATCCCCTTCATAATTTTAAATACCTCTATCAAGTCCCCCCTCAAACTTCTACGCTCCAAAGAATAAAGACCTAACTTATTTAAACTTTCTCTGTAACTTAGGTGCTGAAACCCAGATAACATACTAGTAAATCTCCTCTGTACTCTCTCTATTTTGTTGACATCTTTCCTATAATTCGGTGACCAGAACTGTACACAATACTCTAAATTTGGCCTTACCAATGCCTTGGACAATTTTAACATTACATCCCAACTCCTATACTCAATGCTCTGATTTATAAAGGCCAGCATACCAAAAGCTTTCTTCACCACCCTAACCACATGAGATTCCACCTTGAGGGAACTATGCACCATTATTCCTAGATCACTCTGTTCTACTGCATTCTTCAATGCCCTACCATTTACCATGTATGTCCTATTTGGATTATTCCTGCCAAAATATAGCACCTCACACTTATCAGCATTAAACGCCATCTGCCAATCTTTCAACCCACTCTTCTAACTGGTCTAAATCTCTCTGCAAGCATTATGTGGACATAAATAAGTTTATTTAATGGTGCTGATAAAATGGATACTATTAAATTTAATATGTTTTTAAGATCAGAGGCTACTTTTAACTTGGCCTGTGGTCATGTGTAGGGTACCGGTGCTGCATTTTGTATCCAGTCCAGATCTATTTTGCGAAGTACTTTTATAAGAATGACTCAGACACCAACTTAATCAAATCAAACTGAAGGCAATTCTAATGTAATCAATGAGCAAACCTACAACCATGTGTTCGAAGGATCACTGAACAATGGACTGTGAACTATACTTATTTTAGCTGTGTTCATGAGAAGCAGAAATAGGTCGATAGCCCATATGTTCCCTATTGGAAGTTCAAATCAATCTTCATCTATTTTCCCAAATCCAAAACAGATTTCACCATAAGCACTAACAAGTATATGTTATGAACACACTTGGTTCATGTAAAATCCTGAATGAATACATGCAAAATTGAAAGATACAAGACAGATGGAGGAAAGTTTTTGGCTGTCTTAATTCAGATATCTATAAATAGATTAGCAGTATATAATGCATAGTTTCCATTTGTTCTGCTTCCACAATACAGATTTGACTAACCCCACAATCCAATCACTTCCCAATTACATCTTTTTGTGGTTGAAAGGTACCTCTAGTTATACCTCATGGCCTAGATCTTTGACATCAGGGACTAGTCTCACGATCTTTTAATAATAAAAACAAATAAAGCTTAAGGAAATATACCTTATCACTTTCCATCTTTTTTTTGTTTCTAAGAATAAAACATAACTGCAGAACTTGATGCTACCCAACTAGCTCATGAGTGAAGCTTACTTTAATAAACCAAATTGTTTTCCTCAAGTAGAATTAAATAGAAGATAATACAGTTCAAAATATTTGAAAAATGCTTATTGGAAAATGAAAATATAATCTAACAGACAGGAAATTTAAATAACTGACGATTGGAATACTACAAAAATATAACCTTTTTGGTCTGCAGCTTCACCCAAATTGAATTTAAAAATCTACTTCCTCTGACTGTAAAGCAAATGATAGAATCAACAATTAAGAATGAAATCAAGAGGTTTTCTTTACATAACTGGTTGATACTAAAGTATTGCATCTTTTTAATGGAAATAAGATAATTTATTGTTGCATAGGAAGACTGGATGCCGACTAAGAGAGACCACTTTGCTACAAGCAGCAACATCGGCAGCTTTCAAGATTCTTTCTCTCTGCATATAAATAGTGTGAATGGTGGACACGCAGACAACGTCCTTACTTCGTTCACCATGATCGAAACGCTTAATTATGTCTAGTCTTATGCTAAGTGTAACACCCTTACGCGCTCTTTTAGACTATTCCGATACCTTAGAACTCATCTTGCTAACGGATGCACAAAATAAATCGACATAAAGCACAGATGCTCACAGGCACGTGTTTAAGCAATGCTGGCTAGAATGCAGTTCCGGGGGAGGAGCTTGGCTACATTTTTTCGTAACAGTGAAAACATCTTCTGTTAGTGAAAACAGGTAACTAATGTAGGTCTTTCGTAACAATGAGGTGTCGTAAAGCGAACGTTCGGAAAACGGGGGCCACCTGTATTGTCAAGTCTTTCCTGCTTCAGCTAATCTGTTAAAAGCATTCATGTCTTTGTTACTTCTGGACTTTGTTGTTGATACTTTTCAGGCTAACTTCACATACCCTACCTACATTACATGCATTCAAAATGCTAGTCAGTTACTTACTCCCTGATTGAGGTTTATTCACCTAGTACACCTGTGTTTCTGACCAATGCTGGCACCCATTCCAACAAAATATTTTAAAATTCTCATGTTCTGTACACCTTTCTTCCAATTCCACAACCTTATCCAGTCTTAAGCCGTGTGGATCCAGTAAATAGGATTCATTGCACAATCTGGAGTTCAACATAGAAAAATAGGTGACTTTTGTGTTCTGATTTCTTTATTGAAAAGTAGCATGAGTAAAAATAGAAAATCCTTGCAAAGCTGATACTCTAAATACTAGTGGATCTTTCCCCTCGATGAAGCCTCAAGTTGGGATTACAATTTGATTTCCAAACCAACTACATTTGCTTTACACTCCAATAACCAGGAGTCAATAGCTCTTTTGTGAGGTGTATGGAGACATTTAGCCGTGTTAACAGTACTATATAATAACAAATTATTGTGGCTGCCACTCTTACTTCTTACAACTGCATATTTTACATACCTTTTTCATCAGTCTTATCTCTCACTGCAATTGTGTCATTGCTGAGGGAAACAGTCTGAGAGCTCAGTATGTCAGTTCTCATCCCTGGAAACTTAGGAGAAGAAATAAGGCGGCCTTCATAAGAATACAGATAAATTCCTGCTCCATCAAGAAGCAGAAAGTGCCTGAGGAAATAAACAAGTATTACAGATGCTACATAAGTATCTGAAAATTAAAGATATATCAAAATAGAAAACCTAATAGAATTAGAAATATTAAAAATTGTTGAGTTATGGGTATTTTGAACTGTAACATTTGAATGATCATTTTACTGCAAATTACTCCAAGTCAAAAACACAATTAAATTATCGTATGATGAACTCTAGTTGAAATGCATTATTAATTGCTCCCTTTGTTTATCCTCCTTTCTGTTTAGGTTCTCTGCCATGCTATATTTCCTAATGAGTACGATGATTCAGTGATAGCTTTCCCAATCTTTGCTAAGGTGTGTTTGAACACGGTTCTCAGAATTGCTTGGTCCATGTAGTTCAGCACGTTTCAACAGAACACATAGTAATTCACTTATGGATTCTGTGGAGATTGCAACACCAAATAACTGCTTTTTTAAACTGCATATTAAGATAACTAGAATTGTGCATGACACAATCTTGTAATGTGAAATGAGAAACTTAATTAAAATAATTTCCAAAAAACCTGCAATCTCAAATGCAGCCAATTTTTGAATATTTAAAAGAATGCAATTTGTTTTGAAGAAAATTAATTATTAAATTATGCTTTTAAAGAGATAAATGAGAATGACAGTAGCCTTAAGTAAACATTAGAAAATCATTAAAATTATTTCCATAGTACTTATTACACCTTAATTACAAATCATAGCCTATTTTCAACTGTTTTACAAAATTGACTTTTAAATTTAAAATAGTTTTACACAATTGAAAGTAATTTGAGTTACAGTAAATTCCTTTATGTACATGAAAGCTCTATCCACAAGTACTTATAGATTAAAAGCAATTACTCACCTCTGTGCCTGTAAAATTAAACTAACAGTACCTTCTTTCAAGTCAAATACAAGTGGGGTATTCCAATTCTTTGTGCTGAAGTAAAATAAATAAATACACTATGTATACTTTATAAGTTATATAATTAAGAAAGAAATCAGAGTCTGCGACACTTTAAAGTACATTGTACATTAAACACAATTAACATTATGTTTACTTTAGCAGTTTTGGGAAAATAAGAGATATTAATACATAATAGAACATAATCAAAAGCACAGCAAATTCAATAAAAAAAATCTTTTAATACATCAGCTTTGGGCCATGTTTTATTGTTTTATAACACTGAATCACAGTGGATTTAATTAGGCTTTTTTGACATTGATCAACAGAAAAGACACTTTTGTGTCAAAGTGAAAACAAGTTTCTACAATTGGTCTAAAATCATTATAATTATTGAACACAAAGTAATTGATTACATAATTACCTCACTCGTTTTAAGTCAATATTTAGGAGATGCACCTTTGGCAGCAATTACAGTGTTGACTCTGTGTGGAAAGGTCTCTTTCAGCTTTGCACATCTGGACACTGCAAATTTTCCCCATTCCTCTTTACAAAGCTGCTCAAGCTCTGTTAGATTGTGTGGGGATTGAGAGTAAACAGTCCTTTCCAAGTCCAGCCACAAATTCTCAATTGGATTGAGGTCTGGACAATAACTTAGCCACTCCAGGACATTAACTTTGTTTTTTTTTAAAGCCATTCCTGTATAGCTTTGGCTTTAAGCAAAACACGCAACATCTGCAGATTTTCCTCATGGTGTAGTTTTTGTAGTTTTTGCCAGGACACTGACTCACCTGCAGTTGGACCTTCCAGATACAGGTGTATTTTAACTATACAGTAATCAATTGAAACACCTTGACTGCACACAGTGATCTCCATTTAACTAATTATGTGACTTCTAACCCAATTAGCTTGATTGGGTATGTCATATTAAACACGATGAATACTTAGGCAATCAATTTTTTGTGTTTCATATTTGCAATTAATTTAGATCACTTTGTAGAGATCTGTTTTCACACAAAACTTTATTTTTCTGTTGATCAGTGTAAAAAAAGTCAAATTAAATTCACTGTGATTTAATGTTGTAAAACAATAAAGAATACACCAAAGTGGGGGGGGCGGTGAATACTTTTTATAGGCACTGAACATTTACTTTAAGGGATATGTAATTGAGAAGTACTTTCACAGGTAGACTTGCCAATGGAAAATTTTCAAAGAAAAATGAACTTACCTATATACATAACATTGCAGTGTGGTTACAACTACCAAGTGCCCTTGTGACAATGAGGCCTTTATCACCCTGTCGCGGAATTCTAAAACATCTACTGCATCATTCAACACATTCCGCACCTGTTTGAACACAATCAGAAATTTGATGTTCATAACATATTAGTTTCCCATGAAACTGCTGGCAACAATCTGCACAAGTGTGAGCATGCTTTGCAACCCACATGCAAAGACAAAATCCTGATTTATAGATGGAGCTTAAAATGGAGCTGATAAACCTTTTCTGCACCCTCTCCAAAGCTTCATCATCCTTTGGTAAATTTACATAAATTTACAACATAACTTCCTGACTTTCGACCTCACTGCCTTGAATAATAAAGGCAAGAATGCCATATGTCTTTTTAATGACTCTCAACCTGTGTAGCTATTTTCAGGGAGTTTTGAACTTGGACCCTTTGCTCTTCAGCACTTAAGGATCTTGCCTTTAACAGTGCGCTGTCACTTTGCATTTGATCTACCAAGGTGCAACACTTCACATTTGGCCAGGTTAAGCTCCATCTGCCATTTGTCTGCCCATATCTGCAACTAATCTATATCCCATTATATTCTTTGTCAGTCTTCTACGCTATGCACACCACCACCAATCCTTGCATCATCTGCAAACTTACTAACCCCCATATGCATTTTCATCCAGTTGCACAAATCTGCCATGTGGCCTCCTACAGCATGCACCTCAAAGCACATATCAACCAATGCAGCCTCTGGAAAATCCACCATATGCATTGGTGGAATATACAAAACAACATCTACATCTTTCCCCAGGCCAACATCGTCTGCATAGGGGCCTGAGTTATAAACAATTAGCTTAGATGAATTGCCAGCATCATTTGCAAGCCTTACATTGGATTCCTAAAACAAATATTCTATTCTAAGCTATGTCATGGCAAGGGAAAAGCATGGTGGATAGAGGAATCCCCAATGATTTGCAGAAACACCTGACCCACAATCCACAGCTATTCGGTTTTAAAAAAAGGAACATTCAAAATAGTATCAAGAACATTGAATCCCATTGTCAAATGCACACAAGACCTCAGCGTAACAGCAGGAAGAGCACATCATCTCACATAATACCAAACAACTGTGCCTTCATGTACCTCCTGTCTTACCTATGGCAGAGTCTGGGGATCCATTACTAAGCATGTTAGCCACCTTAGAACACACAGGTGGCTGTGGTATTAAAGAGCAAGGGCATCACTACCTTTGTTTAGAATTACAGATGTTTGTGACAATGCAATGACCCTTTCCATGTGAGCGATGGAAATCACTGCAGACTGCATGCTTATTTATGTTCAGCCCTGTCAAATTTCACTCTCGTCATCAAACACTATCTGTTCTGCCTGTGAACACATATGTTATTAACCTTTTTCTCTGCCTCCTCCCCTCATCACAGCCTCGACTTTGAGCCTTTGACGTTTCAGATTCACAGAATATGGCACCTATATAATCTCCAAAAGATGAGCTGCTGATCTCTGCAAAAGGGAAGAAATGTGGCTTGCTATCAAAGTTTCCATTGTCCATTCACTAGTTCAGAATCTGGCTTCTTGTGGAATGACGGGTATTATTTAGGGTTGGGATGTGCGTAGACAGAAGGAAAACCTGGAGTAAAGGGCCACTTCTGTGTTACCGCCATAGAGATAGAGATCACCAATAGTTCAGCCTGGAAGACTCAGATGAGGACTTTGAGACACATAACTGCCAATGTCATTGTATATCAAGTTCTTGATTGAATGCCTAGATCCCATGCAAGTCTACAGGAAATACCAAGGTTCAAAGTTTCAGGTTCCAAGTTTCAAAGCTCTTTGGAGACCAACTTCTCTGGCAAGGATACAAAGAGCACTACTGCAGCTGAAGCCACAGACTAAAACAAAGGGCAGCAACTGATAGCCAATCCGTCAGCTGTCATTGCAACACAGGCAGAGGCTATTTAAGTGTCAGTATCAGAATAAAAGTTCAGATCATTGCTGACCATTCTACTTGCTGCTACCCAAGTGCAGATCAAAGAGTGGATTATCTGTTTGCAAGAGTTTTGAGATTATAATCATAGCTCTGTAATCAATTCTCTAGCAAAATGTAATTTCATTTAACAAAAACAGATGCCTTAGTCTGCATTAGCTTCAGTGGGTCCAAGAAATAAGAACTTGCTCTCCTTCCTAATGGATATCAGCACTCTTCTTCCCACAGCTGCCACCCTGGCAGAATCCATGAGTTCCCTCTAGCCAGTTTGTTAAAAATGTTGCTACTTACGGTGAAGTGGTAAAATTGAAGTTAACCTAATGGAGTACAGTGTAGAGAAATGTACAATCATGCATTTTGGTAGAAGGAATTAAGGCATTGACTATTTTCTAAGCAGGGAGAAAATTCAGAAATCAAAAATGCAAAGGGACTTCGGAGACCTCATGCAGGATTCCCCAAGGTAAACTTGCAAGATGAGTTGGTGGTAAGGAAGGCAAATGCAAAGTAGGTATTCATTTCAAGAGGACTAGAATATAAAAGGAAGAATGTAATTCTAAGGTGTTGGTCAGATTGCACTTTAAGTATTGCGAGGCCCCTTACCTAAGGATGTGCTGGCATCGGAGAGAGTCCAGAGGATGTTCACAAGAACTATCCTGAGAATGAAAGGGTTAACAAATGAGGAGCATTTGATAGCTCTGAGCCTGTACTCATTGGAGTTTAGAAGAATGAAGAGGGATCAAATTGAAACTTATTGAATACTGAAAGGCCTAGATAGAGTAGATGTAGAGAGGACGTTTCCTATAGCGGGGTAGTCTAGGACCAGAGAGCACAGGCTCAGAATACAAGGACATCCCTTTAGAACAGAGTTAAGGAGGAATTTCTTTAACCAGAGGATGGTGAATCTCTGAAATACATTGCCACAGGCAGTTGTGGAGGCCAGGTCATTGGGTATATTTAAAGTGGAGGTCAATAGGTTCTTGCTTAATAAGGGCGTCAATTGTTACAGAGTAAAGGCAGGAAAATGGGATTGAATGAAGGCATTAATCGTGGGCCAAATAGCCTAATTCTGCTCCTATGTCTTGTGGTCTAACCCATTTAGGGACAAAGCTGGTCACTGTCACTTTACACCATCTGTTGTTTTGTCTGTCTGCAAGGGAGAAATCTTTCATCAACTCTGATCAACAACAGTAGGAATACTGTTTAGAAATCATGGGTCAGATGAAGACACTTAGAACACGGCACAAAAGGAATGCACAAGAGTGACAAATGAATGGCTGAATAGTAACAATATCGATTGTAAATGTTGAATGCTTATTAATGATAAATTGCTTGGCTTGGGCTTTCATGACTTGCTCTCCATGGAACACTAATACAATAACTAGAAAGGGAAATCAGCACGACAATTCTGATTTGCTGGCACTGATGGGTCTTGATCATCATGGATAGAACATAATCATTTAGTGGTGAAGTATTTTCTACTTCTATTGATGAATAGCTTCATCCAGATCTGCTGATTTACTTGTGCTGACATAACTAGTACATTTGCTGATACGGGGTCAGTGGCAATATAGAGAATCAATGGAAGGCTTCACAACATGACCTGGAGTCCAGTTTACAGCTGATCATAAAGAGCACTAACTACTGTCACTCTCATTAAATGTGAGACAGACTGAGGCTTCATTTTATGCTGAAGAGGATGCTTCTGTATATTCCTGCTCTTCTAACAAATGCACTCAGTGCAGCCTTAGCATCAGGACGGTTAAGGAAATTAAAAGTTCTGTTAGCAGTTATTGTCCAGAATGAGGTAAGTGTTTTGAGAGCTACATTTATAGAAATGAAGAAATAGTTTAAATCCTTGTAGTTAGAGTTGTATTTGTATAGACAAGTGATTAGCATTAGACAACATCTAATGAAAGGGTGAACATATGAGGATTTGGCAGCTTTGGGCCTGTACTCACTGGATTTTAGAAGAATGCAGGGGGAATCTCATTGAAACCTACCAAATGTTTAAAGGACTGGGTAAGGTGGATATGAAAAGGATGCTTCCTCTGGTCTCTGGTGGGGTATCAAGAACTAGAGGGCACAGCCTCAAAATTGAGGGGTGACCCTTTAGAACAGAGGCAAGGAAGATTTTTTTTTTTAGCCAGAGAGTAGTAAATCTGTGGAATGCTCTGCTACAGGCCGCGGTGGAGGTTAGGTCTGCAGGTATATTTAAGGTGGAAGTTGATCATTTCCTGATTGGTCAGGGCATCAAAGGATATGGCAAGGCGGCAAGGTTGAGTGTGATCCAGGATCAGCCATGATGGAATGGTGGAGCAGACTTGATGGGCTGAATGGCCTAATTCTGCTCCTATGTCTTGTGCTCTTATCCTTTTACAAAACTTCCTCCCTGTAATCAATTATAGTCTTTGTCAGACAAAGAACTCATCCCATCACATTGGCTGCTTTTAATGTAGTATAGGAAAACCTGAAGTTTTTTTTTACTGTAAAATGATTTCCATGATGTTTGTACAATGGCAGTAACAATGAAAATGATAATTTTGTTGAGTAATGGAAAATTCTTGTGATTTCCAGTAATATTGATTGTACTTGCCGAAGTTGGTTATCAAAGTATTGTAAAATTCTAAGTGACAAGGTCTGTTGTTATTGGGTCAGGTACTGTCTCACTCACTGCCTGTGAAAAGCGTCAGATTTTAGAACATTCTTCAAGAGTGACTTGTGCTCTGCATACTTCCCTGCCACCTATTGTTATTCTTCCTTTCATTCTGCTTCTGCTGCAGTTCCTGTGCAGTAGGCAAGGTTTATAGAATAAAAAGTAATCAACAACAAAAAAACACAAGCTTTCCCTGTGAAAAGATCTGGAGGATGTTCCCTGATCAGCCTGAGTACCAGAATTATATTCTAAAGACTCTGATTATAACCTCCTTCAACTCGACTGGAGGCTTTTAAAGGACCTTTGGCTTCATATTGTATGCTGCTCTTACAGCACAACCAGAAACCCAGACTAGATGAGAAGTCAAGGAAGGCAAGGATAACTCTCATCTGTTTTTTGTGATTAAAATACATTGAGATTAGCAGACTGAGGATGAAAGTATTGCATATGGCACTGACCATAATTTATCCATATTAACAATCACTTGAACTGAAAGGTTTCAGCCTTTGTGATTACAATTTTAGGTTCATTACATAGCAAAGATTCAGTTTTGCACTGGAGCCTCTAAATGTTGTACAGGAACTGCAGTCAACCATGCATGCTCATTACGTGTATGTGCCACCTACACAGCAATGCTGAAATAAAGCTCTCAATATGTGCATTGAGTGTATTAGTTATTCACAATTCCCAATAAAATCTAGGTTGCAAACTGTTTATGTCACAACTAAAAATGATGAGCTACACAATAATTTCTATGCCATTCTCTATCATTTGCATTCTGTAAGAATTTGTTATTTTAGAAATATACCTGCATTGATCTTCGCTTTGTCAATGTGATTTCAAAATTCTTCCACTCCCAGCGCTGCTCTATGATATGGGCAAAAAGCACATGACCATTTCCACAAGCACCAGCGATTTGAATACCATCAACAGACCAAGTAATGTTGAACACACTTCCTGTGTTTGGCTTTTCAAGTGCATAAGACCACTGTAATATAGAAAATTAGCATTTAATCATATTATATTTAGAATATTCAAGCTTCCATTACAAAATGAGGACAAAGTATTTGAAAACACGTGTATTACTTATTTTACATCTGTGTAAGGTTATGACTATTTTGCATGAGTCAACTCAGACATTTCCCCATTATCTTTAACAGCAATGCCAAAGCCTCCCAGTATTTGTCAGCATTGTCCATCAGGTTAGTTGAACAAATCTAGGGCAGAAGGTCTGAATACTGAACAACACACAACTCATCCTTTGCACTTAAAAGATTATCCAATATTTACAAAGCTGGTCAAGAATATTATGGAAAACTCACCTGCATGGTTGGAGTCCCAACAATATTGAAGAATCACATCACTGAGAATAGATGTTCCAATGATAATCAAATTCAGTGCACTATTGTTGCAGTATGCATGTGCAGGATGTTCTGATTCTATAGTTTCACTTCTATGTTCTGCTAAGTGCACTAGAGTCCAATTCATGAAAACTGCTGCCTTCTCCCTTCTTTCAGTTTTTAACTAAATTACCTTACGAGCTCATCTGTTCATTCCTTTATTTCAATACAGCTATCATCAACCCTTCCTAAAAATTTCCATCCTCAATATACCATCTTTGCAAACTAGCTGTTGGATGAAGGGTGATTCTTTTTCTTCTAATGTGCTGATTCATCATCCAGAACAAGTAGAACTAACATTTCAATACAGAGATTTATGAATGACTAAATAAGTTCACAATTATGTACCAATTAATATATAATGTAACTATAGTTAAGGCTATAAAGTAATTCCTTACAAATATTTCTGCTGAGATCTGCTGTTAAGTAGAACATAAAATTGACATTTCCTTCCTAAATGTGATCTTAGAGACAGTAATCTATTACCTTTAAAAATGTTTGTGAACTGTTAGTGTACTAGTTTGTATATCATCAATACAATTGTTAGCAGTTATCCTTATTTGATAAGTTCCCATATATATACATTCTTACTTTACTGTAAGAATGTTTGGGGAAAATGGAGTAATTAGCATTGATACAATCTAGCAACATACACAATGTAAAGCACTTGTTGCTTTTACACAAAGCAGTGCTGTAAAGTGATAACAATTACACACAGAAAATGCTGGTAGAACGCAGCAGGCTAGGCAGCATCTATAAGGAGAAGCGATGTCAACGTTTCGGGCCGAGACCCTTTGTCAGGATAACAATTACTATTATAGAAACAAAAATAAATTGCAATGTATTATGGTAATCTGTCCTCTGTTCCATTATTGCTCCAATAACTTAGATCCTTACATGTAATTAAATCACCAGGCAATTAAGTAAAAAAAAACAACTTCCAGTCAACTGTTCCCTTGAACCATTACACAAGAGAACATTGTAATGTGCAGTGTTACTGTGCAATTCTTTAATGGATAAACTGGACTATTCTGGATCAGGCAGGATGGAAAAAAGATGTTAAACAAATGGAGTTCCTTTACTCCAGTTTGAAAATAAATCTGAGGAATCACTTTCTGTTGTTTATATTAGAATTATACTTCCACATGGTCTTATCCACAAATACTGCTGACAAGTATCTGATGAAGTTACAGAACCTGGGCCTCTGTACCCACCTCTGCAATTGGCTCCTTGCCTTCCTAAGCAGAAGACCACAATTGGAGCAGATTGTTGATAACATCTCCTCCTCACTGACAATCAACACTGGCGCACCTCAGGGTTGTGCGCTTAGCCCACTGCTCTACTTTTTCTATACCCATGACTGTGTGGCTAGGCAAAGCTCAAATACCATCTATAAATTTGCTGACAACCCAACCATTGTTGGTAGAATCTCAGATGGTGACGAGAGGCCGTACTGGAGCGAGATATGCTAACTAGTGGAGTGGTGTCACAGCAACAACCTAGCTCTCAACGTCAGTAAGATGAAAGAGCTGATTGTGGACTTCAAGAAGGGTAAGACAAAGGAACATGTACCAATCCTCATAGAGGGATCAGAAGTGGAGAGAGTGAGCAGATTCAAGTTCCTGGGTGTCAAGATCTCTGAGGACCCAATATGGTTCTAACATATCAATGCAGTCATAAAGAAGGTAAGACAATGACTTTACTTCATTAGGAGTTTAAAGAGATTTGGTATGTCAAAAAAGTACGCAAAAACTTCTATAGGTGTACCGTGGAGAGCATTTTGACAGGCTGCATCACTGTCTGGTATGGGGGTGGGGGGCTACTGCACAGGACCGAAAGAAGTTACAGGGGGTTGTAAATTTAGTTGGCTCCAACTTGGGTACTAGCCTACAAAGTACCCAGGACATCTTCAAGGAGCTGTGTCTCAGAAAGGCAGTGTCCATTATCAAGGACCTCCAGAACCCAGGGCATGCCCTTTTCTCACTGTTTTCATCAGGTAGGAGGAACAGAAGCCTGAAGGCACACACTCAGAGATTCAGGAACAGCTTCTTCCCCTCTGCCATCCGATTCCTAAATGGACATTGAACTCTACCTCACTTTTTAAATTTCTTTTTTTTTTGCATGACTTTTAATCTGTTCAATATACAGATACGGTAAATTATTTTTTCTTCTATATTATGTATGCATTGAACTGCTGCTGCTAAGTTAACAAATTTCACGACACATGCCGGTAATAATAAACTTGATCCTGATTCTGACTTTTGACCAAGAAACTCAGCACTTTTTGGATGGGTGGCTATCAGTTACCAAGTACAGGTGTCCCCCGTTTTTCAAATGTTTGTTTTACAACACCTGGCTGTTATAAAAAAAGGCAGCGCGCGCTGAGCAGCCAAGCTCCTCCCCCGGAACTGCATTCTAGCCGGCATTGCTCAAACATGCCTGTGAGCACCTGTGCTTTATGTCGATTTATTTTGTGCATCCGTTAGCAAGATGAGTTCTAAGGTATCGGAAAAGCCTAAAAGAGCACGTAAGGGTGTTACACTTAGTGTAAAACTAGACATAATAAAACGTTTTGATCGTGGTGAACAAAGTAAGGATATAGTGAGTTTGGCTAAGGGTTTGTGGAAATTGACGAAGATTATGTTGAAGATGCTAGCTTCATAGCTTAAAAGTTACTGGAAAGAGTGTTTCTGCCAGGAGCGCTTGTGCCATGTTTTTCTCAGCGGCACTTGCGGCAGCGCTTGCGTGAGATTTTCGCTGCGGTGGACAGTGCTGCAATAATTACAGAAAAGTATTCCTACTTTATATAGGCTGTGTATTTATCAGATCATTCCTGCTTTTACTATATGTTACTATTATTTTAGGTTTTAGGTGTTATTTGGCATGATTTGGTAGGTTATTTTTTGGGTCTGCGAACGCTCACAAATTTTTCCCATATAAATAAATGGTAATTGCTCCTTCACTTTAGGACATTCCGGCTTACAAACCATTTCATAGGAATGCTCTACCTTCGAATAGTGGGGGGAAGCCTGTATTCTAAAATTAGAATTTAACGGTTTCTCTGCCATATAACATTAATTGCATTATGGAACATAAAGATAGCCTAAATTTGCACTCAGATGCTAACTGATGAACATGCGACCAAATTACCGTAGATTCCGGACTACAGAGCGCACCTGATTAAAAGCCGCACGCTCTAATTTTAGAAAGAAAATCAATTTTGTACTTGTACAAGCCGCACCGGATTTTAAGCCGCAGGTGTCCCACGTTGTAAAATGAGATATTTACACAGAAGTATATTACACGTGAGAATTTTTTAACTTTTAATTAAATCCGTATGGTAACATAAACAAATATATATTGCAAATGCTTTTTTTCGAACAGTGCCTGTAACACAGCTACTTTTAAATATACATACGTATCGGTAACACACAAATTACGTTGCGTATACTTTTTTACTGAACAGTGCACGAACAACATTCCAATATCTCCTAACGACTGGTAAAAAAATATATATACTGCAGCCTACCAGGAAAAGTTATTGATCGCCTTCTTCATCTTCCTCCTGCGCACTAAAACCATCAAAGTCCTTCAGTGTCCGAATTGAACAACCTCAGGATCTCGTCACTCACTTCAGTCTCTTCGTTGTCGCTCTCACTTGAGCGCACGCGGTCCTCTTCATCACGCAGCAGTCCAGCCTTTCGAAACCTGTTGGTGATGGTGGATGTTGTGACACGGCTCCATGCATTTAGGATCCACTGGCAGACTTGAGTTAAAGATGCTCTTCGCATGTGTCCTGTTTTGGTAAAGGATTTCTCGCCGCTCGTCATCCAAGCCTCCCACTCAACGCGCAGCGCCACTTTAAATGCCCGGTTCACGCTGATGTCCAGTGGCTGCAAATACTTCGTGGTGCCCCCAGGAATCACAGCTGGAATTGAGTTTGTACTCTTGACGGCAGCTTTCACTGAACTTTCATTGTCAGCCGCTTAAAAATCACCATCGGTGGAAGCTTTAGTCCGGATGCTGAGCAGCTCAGAACACAAGTAAAATGCGTTCTCTCATGGCCACTTGTTTTCAGTGTGATGGACGAGTCACCTTTTTTATTAACAGTCCGAGTGAGAGGCAGGTCAAACGTCAAAGGTACTTCATCCATATTTATGATATCATCTGGCCCGATGGAATTCTCCGCTATCTTTGAGTGAATGTGCGGAAGTTAGCAAGTTGTTCCTCGTGGTCGGGAGGGAGCTGCTGACATAGAGTCGTGCGTACCCTGCCAGACAGGCCTTTTCGTCTCATAAATCTAAAACACCACGATGGCCCACCTCTAAAATCTTCGATTTTCATTTTGGTGGCGATTGCTTTAGCCTTCAGTCTGATCTGCACGGTGGAAACACCGCGGCTGCCTGCTCTCTGTGTGTTAACCCAGTCTTCAAGAAAGTTTTCAAGTTCGGGCCATCTGCTATGATTACCTCTGAAAGCTTTTGTCGTCTTTTTGCATTGACTCAGTTCTTCACGCTGGCGTCAAAACCGTCTCACCATCGATTCATTTATGCCAAGATTATGCGCAGCAGCTCGATTTCCTTCTTCAACCGCCAGATTGATCGCCTTTAACTTAAAAGCTGCATCATATGCTTTCCTTCGAGTGTTTTCCATGTTGATGAGGGTGAGTACAAATGACTGATTTACAATAATTTAATTGTGAAAGTGCGCTTGATTTATCGTACAATTTCATTGGACCTCTGTGAACTACTCATCAATTTTATTGGTCTACTGTTACGAGGCAAAATGTTTTTGGCGGCATGAAAAAAAAACATGCATTAGCCGCACCGTAGTATAGGCTACAGTGTTGCCGCAGTGTTCAAAGCGTGGGGAAAAAGTAGTGGTTTATAGTCCGGAATTTACGGTATTCATATAATCTGATGAAAGCTTGCTGAACAAGGCAGCTCTGTCCTCAATGACATGGCCATTCACCACAATCCAACTTCTGAGTAAATCCCTTCATACTGCAGTAGTTGGAGAAGGGGCAAGCAGGAGGGAGAGCAGGTAGTGGGGACATACAGAACAGTCCTTGCCAAAGAAACTTTCAGAACTTAGATCATTGGCCCGGGCACTTCTCCAGCTTAGCCAGCTATCAAAGCAGCTAAAAACTGAAAATGACTGAACAGACACTCAAAAACAACCCAATGTTATTAAATATCAAACTACTAAAATGGGAAAATTTAAAAGAAATAATAAACTGAACATTCAAATACAATCAATAGACAATATAAAACCACTAACATTTTCACCTCTCATTGACTATTCTCTTCCATCGAAATGAATTGAGGGAAACTCTGTGAAGAGTGTTTGGGTGCAATACTTCATGCAAGTGCTGGTGAATGACAACAAATTTGCACTCTGCCATTAGACTCTATAAACTGAATCAATAGATGCCTATAATTCTGATCAGAATCACTATAGAAACTAAAAAAGCCTAAATATAAGAGGGAGATTAAAAATCTGGTTGAATGGTGAGACAACAACCACCTCTCACTCAACATTAGCAAAACACCGAACATTCAGGCTATGTTCTCTTCCCACTCTGTCACTGGGGGGGGGAGAGATATATGAGCTTTAAGTCCCAGGCCACCAAGTTCAGCAACAGTTGTAACCCTTCAACCATCAGGCTCCTGAACCAGTGTGGATAACTTCACTCACCTCAACCTATGGACTCACTTTCAAGGACTCTCCTACTCACATTTTAAGTATTATTTATTATTATTATTATTATTATTATTAGTAGTAGTAGTAGTAGTATTTTCAGATTGTCTTCTTTTGCAGATTAGTTGGTTGTCAGTCTTTGTGTGTAGCTCTGGATTAATTTGATTTCTTTGTTCTACTGTGAATGCCTGCAAGAAAATTAATCTCAGAATATGTACTTTGATAATAAATTTATGGAGAACTTTGAAATTGGACTTTTAACACCTGCCAAAAGTAGCTTGGAACACTGAAGGATTTCACATTTAGTTCCACATTAACTTTGTGAACACTTTTGAAAAACAATGGCTAATATTTCTTCGGTCTTCATACAGCTACTCCCCATTTTCAATTTAATTAAGCCAATTGCTCTTTACACCTGAAATGGCAAAAATGGGAAAATTTTGTTGTTCTGCTTTATGTTTTAGGAGGCGCTTTCCTGGTAATTGTGACTCCAGTCTTATCATAATTTTGCATTCTCAGCCTGAATTTATAAATCTCTCAATCCTGTTGCTCTATTGAATGAAAGATTTACAGAACTTGGTTTTACTCTCTCTCTCTCCCCACCCCCACCACCTAAATTACATCACAGCCACTTTAAAATTAGTTTCAATCTGCTATATTCTAGTAGTTAAAATGATTTCCATCAGCAATTTAAACTCAGCAATAGTTATTATATAATCTGTACATTCCAATAGAAAATACAGTATCTCACTTCATCATATAACTATTTAAAAACATTGGCAGAAAACAGATTACGAACATTGCATACAACTGTCATCCTTTGGATTGAGTATGACTGGTTATTGTGAGAAGACAAAATGATTTGCAGTCTCTTTGTTTCTATGCAATCCCATTAGACTTTAGTTTACAAGTTTTTTTCTTCACAATGTCTTTTTTTTAAATGCTTCCAATATCTAAAGTACACAATAACTTTGCACAAGTCCACGGCATCTTGCAGTGCCTGGCAGTAGTGGTCTTTTTAAATTAATACTATTAAAGCAGGTGCTACAATTTTTTTCCGGCTAACAACACAAAATCAAAATTTAACTAGGAAAAGATAAAATAAATTACAAAATTTGCAAACTAGACAGTCATGTTACATGAGTACTTGAACCAGTTATAAACTAAATGTGGACAATGGAAATTTTATCATCTAGTCCCCAGGTGATCTGGTACCATTACATAAAATTCATTACTTTGAGGCTTTAAGTATACATTTCAGCAATGATGAATTTGAATTTAACTTCTGAATTGGTATTCTATGTACTTTTCTGGATGTGTGCCTTTGTAAGTAAATGTATAAAATTACAAAGTCATAGACTATTACAGCATGCAGACAGGCCCTTGGACCCAACTAGCTCATGCTGATCAAGCTAGTCCCATTTTCCAGCATTTGGCCCATATCATTCTAAACCCCTCCTATTTATATACTTATCCAAATGTCTTTTATATTCAAATATACATTTTCAAACTATCAAGGAAAAAAGAGAGATCCTATATAAACAAAAACACAAGATCTCTGGATAAGGAAAACATATTGCTGATACTTTTCTGGATATCTCATACTTTAAGTTTGTCATGCAACTTGATTTTTATTTTACATAAAATAGGAATTGTGAAATAGCCTGGTTTTCTGAACACTTGGCTGATGAATGACACAACAATCAGAATTCAAACTTTAAAGAGGCAGGCATCATGGGAATATGGCAATGCTATAACAATGATGTCATAACAGAATTGGTACAATTGTAAATAAATTTTTAAAAATAATTATATGATAAAATTATTTCAAAGGACAATAAGGAAACCATAGCTCATTTTTTCCTAACAGGATAAATTATAACTCACTGAAGAGACAAGTTAAAAAGTAAACACAGCTAAATAGGAGTTACATAATACATCACATGTATAATATTTCTTACAATTTACTGCATACAATGCCTAGTTTCATGTCAATAATTCAGTATCTCCTTCAAATAATAAGTCTTTGTAAATGAGTCTTGACAGTGACTGTCAGCAATGTAGAAATATCACACCCCAGTGTGATTGTGTCCTCAATCAATCTTGCACAGAATATGCAATGTGCAATAATAATCACATTTTTTTGTGGAAACTTGAAGTTTTTTTTGCCATCTCACAATGCTTTTGTGGCCGATTGTCACAATATGTTGAACACAGAACAGTACTGCAAAGGAATAAGTCCTATGGTCCACAATATCTATACAACCGTAATGCCAATTTAAGTAATTCCTATCTGCCTGCACATATTCCTTAAATTTTACTACCATATCTGCTTCCATTATTTCCCCTGGCAGCACATTTCAGGCATCTACCATTGTCTGTGTAAAACATTTGCCCTGCAAACTTAAGACTCTCTTTCAAACTTTCCCCTCTCCCCTTAAAGCTATGCCCTCTGGCATTTGATATTTCCACTCTGGGAATAAGACAACTCATCCATTCTGTGCCTCTCATAATTTTATATATTTCCATCAGGTCATCCCCCAATCTCCAACACTCTAGAGAAAAACAATTTGAGTTTGCCCAGCATCTCATTACAGAGAATACTTCTCTGATACAGGCAACATCCCAGTAACTATCTCTGCACCAGCTCCAAAGCTGCCTTCACTTTTGTAATGTGGCAACAGCAAAGCACACAAGACTCCAAACGTGGCTTAACCAAAGCAAGTATTATACAATTGCAACATGACTTGGACTTTTCTCCCCAACACACTGACCAATGAAGAAGAGTATGTCCTGTATCTTCTTTATCACCCTATCCATTTGTGCTGTGGCTTTTGTGGAAGCTATACGTTTGTAACAAATAATACACACAAAATGCTGGAGGAACTTGGCAGCATCTATGGAAAAGAGTGCAGTTGATGTTTCAGGCTGAGACCCTCCATCAGGAAGATAAGGAGTCAGAGTAAAAAGGTGCGGGAAGGGGAGGTGATAGGTGACGCGGAGGGAGGGGAAGAAGGGGTGAAGTAAGGGGCTTGGAAGTAGATTGGTGGAAGAGATACAGGGCTGGAGAGGTGGTATCTGATAGGAGATGACTGAAGGCCATGGAAATGAGAAAAGGGGGAGGAGCACCAGAGGAAGATGATGGGCAAGTAAGGAGATAAAGTGAGAGAGGGAGATGGGAATGGTGAATGGTGAAGAAGAATGGGGGGGGGGGCATTACCAGAAGTTTGAGAAATCTATGTTCATGCCATAAGTTTGGAGGCTATCTAGACAGAATATAAGGTGTTGCTCCTCCAACCTGAGTGTGGCCTCATTGTGACAGTACAGGAGGCAATGGACTGAAATATCAGAATGGGAATGGGAAGTGGGATTAAAATGGGTGGCCACTGGGAGTTCCCAATTTTTCTGGCCAACAAAGCATAGCTGGTCAGCAAAGCGGTCTCCCAATCTACGTTGGGTCTCACTGAGATACAGGAGGCCACACTAGGAACACCTGGTACAGTAGATGACCCCAGACTCACAGGTGAAGTGTCCTGGAAGGAGTGTTTGGGGCTCTGAATGGTAGTGAGAGAGGAGGTGTAGGAGCAAGTGTAGCACTTGTTCCACTTGCGAAGATAAGTGCCAAGAGGGAGATCAGTGAGGAGGGTCGAATGCACAAGGGAGTAGTGTAGGGAGCAATCCCTGTGGAAAGCAGAAACTGGGTGGGGTGGGGGAGAAGGCAAGTTATGCTTAGTAGTGGGATCCTATTGGAGATGGCAGAAGTTACAGAGAATTATGTGCTGGACGCAGAGGCTGCTGGGGTGGCAGGAGGATGGACAGACGTGCACAAAATGGAAGAGATGTGGTTGAGGGTAGCGTACTATATTATATTATATACGGACTGTTTCATGTAGCCGACAAAAAGGCAGGCACAGCTGGGACCCATGAAAGTGCCCATGGCTACACCTTTAGTTTGAAGTAAGTGGGAGGAGCCAAAGGGGAAATTGAGCTAAATGTTGAGCTAAATGTACCAAATATCCCTTTGCTATACTTTGTTATACTTCCTGAGGAGACTGAGGTCCTTTAACATCTGCAAGACGATGCTGAGGATGTTCTACGAGTCTGTGGTGGCCAGTGCTATCATGTTTGCTGTTGTGTGCTGAGGCAGCAGGCTGAGGGTAGCAGATACCAACAGAATCAACAAACTCATTCACAAGGCCAGTGATGTTGTGGGGTTGGAACTGGACTCTCTGACGGTGGTGTCTGAAAAGAGGATGCTGTCCAAGTTGCATGCCATCTTGGACAATGTCTCCCATCCACTCCATAATGTACTGGATAGGCACAGGAGTACATTCAGCCAGAGACTCATTCCACTGAGATGCAACACTGAGCATCATAGGAAGTCATTCCTGCCTGTGGCCATCAAACTTTACAACCACTCCCTCTGAGTGTCAGGCACCCTGAGCCAATAGGCTGGTCCTGGACTTATTTCCACTTGGAATAATTTACTTATTATTATTTAATTATTTATGGTTTTATATTGCTATATTTCTACACTATTCTTGGTTGGTGTGACTGTAACGAAACCCAGTTTCCCTTGGGATCAATAAAGTATGTCTGTCTGTTATCAATACTCCTAAGGGTCCTGCCATTTATTGTACATTTCCCATTACATTTGACCTCTCAAATGTAACACCTTGTCTCGGTTATCTTAGTCATGAATTCAGATAACTTATGTTAGATTAGAGAATCATCATGGAAGCATTCTAGTTTTATATCTCACCACTCCATTATGAATTGCATTTATATAAAGCTATAGGACAGGACAAATACATGAAAAAATTAACAAAACTATTAACATTATTAATTAAATGCAACAAAAAAGCAAAATTAAACATACTAGTCTGAAGGTTAAGGAACCTTTTACATTAAATAGATGTTAAATTATGTAAAAGAACAAAATCAACACTAAGTACAGTTTTAAAATATAGTCATTAGGTTTTATCTTGAACAAAATTATTGATTCTCATAGAACCCCAAATGGTAATGTGCTTGAATTTAAACAAGTCCAAATGGCTAAATAAATATGTTATTTAAATATAATTGCCTGGTTGCTACAGGGAAAGGGTTGTTTGACAACAACTCTAGGTTGTGATTTAGGAATCCTTGAAGTTATTCTCATTGGGTGGCAGCTGTCTACAGACATTGGACTTTCCACACAACTCAGCTGAGAGATGATACTATATTGCAATCATCCACCCAGCATTTAAGTTTCACACACACTGAAGAATCCTGCTTTAGGTTAGGACTACACTTGTCTTTTCCATAGGTGAACATACAGTGCCTATAAAAAGTATTCACTACCCCCCTTGGAAGTTTTCATTGATTTACAACATTGAATCACAGTGGATTTAATTTGGCTTTTTTGACACTAATTACATAAAAGACTCTTTCATTTAAAAGTGAAAACTAATTTCTACAAATTGGCCTAAATTTATTACAATTATTAAACAAAAAGTAATTGATTGCATAATTACTCACCACTTTCAAGTCAGTATTTAGTAGATGCACCTTTGTCAGCAATTACAGCCTTGAGTCCGTGTGGAAAGGTGTCTAAACAGCTTTGCACATCTGGACACCTCAGTTTTTCCTTATTCTTCTTTACAAAACTGTTTAAGCTCTGTCAGATTGCATGAGGATTGTGGTCTGGACTCTGACTTGGCCACTCCAGGACATTAACTATGTTGTTTTTAAGCCATTCCTGTGCAGCTTTGGCTTTTTGCTTGGGGTCATGTCTTGCTGGAAAACAAATCTTCTCCCAAGTTGCAGTTCTCTTGCAGGCTGTGTCAGTTTTTCCTCCTGGATTTCCTTGTATTTTGCTGCATTCATTTTACCCACTACCTTCACAACTTTTCCAGCACCTGCTGCAGTGAAGCATCCCCACAGTGTGATGCAGCTACCACCATGCTTCACAGTAAGGATGGTGTGTTTATGTGGATGTGCAGTAGGTCTGATGGCCAAAAAGATCAATTTTGGTTTCATCAGACCATAGAACCTTCTTCCTGCTGATTTCAGTCTCTCAAGTGCCTTCTCACAAACTAGTCAACATTTCATATGAGTTTTTTTCCAACAGTGGCCACTCCCCCATAAAAAGCTATGACTGGTGAAGCATCCAGGCAGTTGTTGTTGTTTCCTCAGTCACTCTTTTCCGAGCCACTGAAGCCTGTAACTCTTCCAGAATTGTGATAGGTCTCACTAGTCCCCTTCTAGCATGGTCACTCAGTTTTTGAGGAAGGCCTATTCTAGGCAGATTTACAGCTGTGTCATTTTCTTTCCATTTCTTTATGATCAACTTAACTGTATTCTAAGGGATATTGAAAATTATCTTGTATCTATCACCTGACTTGTGCTTTTCAGTAAACCTTTTCACAGAGTTGCTTGGAAAATTCCTTTGTCTTCATGGTGTTGCTTTTGCCAGGACACTGACTCACCAGCAGTTGAACCTTCCAGATACAGGTGTATCTTTACTACAATCAATTGAAACACCTTGACTGCACACAGGTGATCTCTATTTAATTATGTGACTTCTAAAACCAATTGGTTGCACCAGTGATGATTTGTTGTGTCATTTTAAAGGAGTGAATACTTGTGCAAACAATTATTTTGTGATTTATATTTCTAATTAATTTAGATCACTTTGTAGAGATCTGTTTTCACTTTAACACGAAAGAGTCTTTTTCTGTTGAATAGTGTCAAAAACGCCAAATTATTTCCACTGTGATTCAATGTTGTAAAACAATAAAACATGAAAACTTCCAATGGTGGTGAATACTTCTTGTAGGCACTGTAAGGGAATGGATTCAAATTTTTTGAACTGCAAAATAAACCTCAGCGATGTTTTTAATTTCTATAAACCTCTCTTCTAAATCTCAAAGTTCAAAGTAAATTTAGTATCAAAGTACAAATATGTCACCACATACAACCCGAAGATTCATGTTCTTGCATGCATGCTCATTAACTCCAATAACTGTAATAAAATCAATAGGCATATAACCGATGTGAAAAAGACAATAAGCTGTGCAAATACAAAAAGAAAAAAAATAATAAATAAAACAATAAATATCGGGAATATGAAATGAAAAATCCTTGAAAGTTAGTCCATAGGTTGTGTGAACATTTAAATGGTGGGAAAAGTGAAATCAAGTGAAGCTATTGCCTTTGGTTAAGGAGCTTGATGGTTGAGGGGTAATAACTGTTTCTGAACCTTGTGGTGAGTCTTGAGGCTCCTGTACCTTCTTCCTGATGGCAGCAGTGAGAAAAGAGCATGTCCTGGGTGGTGGGATCCCTGATGATGGATGCTGCTTTCCTGCAACAATGCTCTGTGCAAAGGTAGGGAAGGCTTTACCCATGATGGACTGAGTTGTAGCCACTTTTTTGTTTGCAGGATTTTCCATTCAAGAGCATTGGTGTTTCTATATCAAACTGCAATGCAGCAAGTCAATATACTCTCCACCACACATTTATAGAATTTTGTTAAACTTTTAGATGTCATGCCAAATCTTTGCAAACTCCGAAGTAGAAGTGCTGCTGTGCTTTCTTCATAATTGCACTTAAATTATAGGGTCCTGGACAGGTCCTCTGAAATGGTAACAGTGAGGAATATAAAGTCGCTGACTCTCTCCACCTCTGATCCCCTGATGAGGACAGGCTCAGGGACCTTTGGTTTCCTCCTCTTGAAGCACAACCTGCTCCTTGGCCTTGCTGACATTGGATAAGTTGTTGTTGTTATGGCGCCATGCAGCCAGATTTTCAATCACCTTCCTATATGCTGATTCTACACCACCTTTGATTCGACTTACAACAGTGGTGTCATCAGCAAATTTGAATATGGCATTGGAGCTGTGCTTAGCCATACAGTCATAAGTGTAAAGTGAGTAGAGCAGGGGGTTTTATAAGTCATGTCATACTCCTCAGGAAGTAGAGACACTGCCGCGCTTTCTTTGTAATTGCACTTAAGTGTTGAGTCCTTATATTTCTTTATTCTTTATTTATTTTTTAATATTTTTGTATGTATTTGTTTTTGTATGTCTTGGAAATGTTCTGAAGCATTCAGGGTGTTTCATGTATTTGAGAAATACTGAAAGTTTGGGTTAAGTCAAAGATGTGTCATAGCTGGCTTATTTTGGCTGCCCTATATGATTACATAGCAGCACGAAAGGCTCTTTCACTGCACAGATCCATACAAGAAAGGGCACATTTCATTTCAGCAGTTTCATAAGTTTCTGCTGAGCATATTGTCAAAAGTCAATTTATTTTTTTATAGAAATGAGAACCAAGCCAGTAATTTCACCAATGACCCAAAAACTTGAAACTAATTTTCTCCACTGTTCTCCCCCCTCACTTGACTTCAATCATCACCTTCCAGGTTGTACTCCTTCCCCTCCCTCCACCTTCTTATTCTGGCTTCTTCCCCCTTCCTTTCTATTGCTGATGAAGGGTCTCAGTCCAAAACATCAACTGCTTATTCGTCTCTGTAGATGCTGCCTGATCTGCTCAGTTCCTCCAGCATTTTGTGTGTGTTGATCTGGATTTCCAGCATCTGCAGATTCTCTTTTGTTCACCTCTGGCAATGTTTGTAACCTTTTCTATTAAATACAGGAAATATTTTGCATAGCAATATGCAAAGGAAACTAATCTAAAACCTGTTCCTGAACACCAGTCACTCCACGTATAAAAGCCAGCATGGTGACATCAAACTGCAAGTAATCCGAGGTTTAATGCAACTTAATGTTGTTTGTTCATGCGACCTTTACTGAGTGGGCCACAGAAGCATGTCATGGCCAGCAAGCTGAAGGCATTAACCTATTATCAGTATGTAGATGCTCTTGAGAATTTTTATTTGTATTTCATTCCACCCACTTACCTGGCTGCCAATTTTATTGGGCTAAAGGTCACTAGCCTAATCTTTCCCAATCTGATCATAGATCTTGGTGGTTCGAAGGCAATTGATATAAAAGTTGGTAATTCAATGTGTAGAGCAAGAACTGAGACACTAAGTTGAAGATAATAATAGCTCTTATTCTTAGCACAAATTTGCAACTGCAACATAGGAAGTCTGCACTGCCTGCTGTGAATTAGGTAACCACGAGGAAATCTGCAGATGCTGGAAATTCAAACAACACACACAAAATGCTGGTGGAACGCAGCAGGCCGGGCAGTATCTATAGGGAGAAGCACTGTCGACGTTTCGGGCCGAGATGTCGACAGTGCTTCTCCCTATAGATGCTGCCCGGCCTGCTGTGTTCTACCAGCATTTTGTGAATTAAGTAAGGTCCTTTTCCCTGGTCAAATGTCAAATGCATTATGGTGAGAAGGGGGAAATTTTTAAGAGATTTATGAAGCAAGGTTTTCTCCTTACACCGAGAGTGGTAGGTGTCAGGAAAGCATTACTGGGGAAGGTGGTGGAAGCATATTTGATAATAACATTTAAGATGCATTTAGAGGTATAGATACAGGGAATAGAAGGATATGGATCTTGTGCAGGCAGATGTTTGGTATTGTGGTCAGCAAAGATATCATGGGCTAAAGGGCCAGTTGTGTGTATGTACTTTTCTATGTTTTATGTTCTCAATTCCTAGTTCATGTAATTGAAAACCAGAAAAGTCAAAGTAAAGAACATAAATGCCAAGTTAAAAAAAAAGGTAAAGACAAAGAAAATGCTGGTGCATGAATGAGAAAGTTAAGCTAATAAAAGACTTTAAAATGAGGTAATTTATTTTCTTTTTAGTTTCTATAAAGCAAACAGCAGTATCTAGTTTATTTGTCTTAAATAATGAGCACATTTTTCTTTAACATGCTTGGAAAATACACCAACATTATTTGTTTTAAACTTTAGAAGGTTTGCTTTTAAACACAACATACAACCAATGAATATTAATTTCCACCCTTAAATTATTTTTAACTTGTGGGAATTTTAAATGTCTTCGTTAAGTAGATTTAAGCCTTACAAATGAAGAAGCAAAACCTTATTTGTAGCCAAAGAGACAGTGAAACTAAATTCAGAATACAGTGCAGCACTTTTGGCAGTCTCTAGGACAACTACTCTTAGGTGAGAATGGGCAGAGAGTGGCAGTAGGGTGAGCAGAAAATAGTCACTCCTCTGTATTGAACTTTACCAATTTTTTTTTTGAACAATGTACCAGACTGGGCCCTGATGATTTCACAAAACTCAAATTCCAGTGGTGGTTTTTGTGGAGTGGGGTAAGGGCATTGTCAGGTCATCAGGTAAAGTTTGTTAAAACAATAGAATCTTGGGACAAATTAATGAAGCTTGGAACACCCTTGAGCTTTCTGTAATACAATTGGAAAATTGATGCAAGTTTTGCTATTTCTTCAAAGGGCAGTTGTGCGCTGATGGATTTCACAAGAAAGTAAAGCTTGCTTTGCACTGGGCTCCAGTAAATCATTGCAGTTAATCCTCCAGAAACACTGCTTTCACTCCTCCTGGTCACTATCTCTAATTGCAAAAAACTATGCCACCCCATACAAAAACAAAACTTTCTCACCCATTAAAGCAAGATACATTTTCCACCCCAACAGCAGCACCAACCAACCCTCTCCATTCGTAGACAGGTTTCCGGCAACTGGCAAATATCATGGCCTACAATAATCTGGCTATGGGTTCTTCTATTGATATCGTAACTGGACACTGCTGATTCCTGTCTGATTTAAGTATGAGTAGAAATCACCCTGCTATCTGGTCAGAAGTGAACACAAAGATATTCTGGTTGGTAATTGACTACTAAAAACTTTCTCTAGTGTAGGTGATCGGAGAATTTGGGGTGAAATTGATATGAGTGAGAATAAGCTAAAAGGAAATAAGTGGAGAAATATTGGGATTAATAAGGTTGCTCTGAGAGCCAGCATAGACCTGATGTGCTAAATGGCTTCCTTTTATGTCAAAAGGAAACATGAGAACCTTCCTACTCAATTCTGCTGCCCTCAGACTGAGTCCCTCATGAAACATTAAAGTGTGGTAGTGTCTTGCTGAATGATTTTGAGTAATGTAATGAGAGATTTAGTTTCTGACAAAGCTTTAGTCTTTCATATGTATAAACACAGAAAGCAGTAAGTGTTAGGAACCTGTCCTCATAGCAGTTATGTCAAACAATCTTTGCCAAAGTTTGATACAAAGCCAATGGTTTATGCAAATTTTCATTTTGATCGCAATATTTCTGAAAAATATAGAGAATAGAAATGGAATTTTGTAGAAATTGTTATGCTTGTGCTTCCTCATTCAAAATCATTGATGAGATTTGTAGAGACTTTCCTCAAAAGGGTTTAAAGCATTTAAAATAAATAGTCAGGTCCCAAGATTCACTATATCCTGGTTTTTACGTGTTGCTTTTTCCAATGAAAGAAGTACGAGTTTTTAACAATTATTAGCAACATCACTGCTACCTACAGGCATCTAAGTGGATACCCTCCTTTTGTATTGGAAAATAAGAAACATAAGCAAAAAGAGGTTGATAATGCAAAAAAAAAGTAGAAAAAATGTGAAAGAATGTGCGAGTAGGAATCAATCACAATATACAAATCATGCTGTGCTGACAGCAGTCAGTGACATTTTTGAAGTCTGCAACCTCTCACCAAACACTCCATGTCAACATCATAATACTCATCATAAGGAGTGGGTCCTCAAGTTGCATTTGTTGCAGCTGAGCTGTACAGGTACCATGTTTATTAGCAGCCTCTACTTTGCACTATTGCAGAGCTCAGCAGGAAACACTCTCCTCCAGTTCCATATGCTATATATGCCTAATATCTTTTCTCCAGATATGCCTAGTAAAAGAGAGGCAAGAGTTGGAAAATGACATAGGAGAGGTAGCAATAGGAAATAAATTAAAGACAAATGAACTGAAGAAGTATAATGCATCACTCTTCACTGTGGAAAAAAACAGCAGCATGCCAGAAATTCATCAGTGTCAGGGATAGAAGTGAGGGCAGTTACTATAACTAGGGAGAAGGTGCTTGAGATGTTGAAAATTCTAAAGGTAGATAGTCATCTGGACCAGTCAGGTCCCAAGATTAAATGAAGACTATGGAGGCATTAGTAGTGACCGTCCAAGAATCACTAGATTTTGGAATGGTTCCAGAGTCCTGGAAAATTGCAAATGTCACTCCACTCTTTAAGAAGGGAGGGAGGAAAAAGATAGGAAATGATTGGCCAGTTAGCCTGCTTTCAGTGGTTGACAAGACAGAGTCCATTATTAAGGATGAGGTTCAAATTCAAGTTTAATTGTCATTCAAACAGGCACATGCACACAGCTAAACGAAACAGTGTTCCTCCTGTACCAAGGTGCAAAAGACAGTACGTTTCATCACGCACAGCACATACAGTGAGAAAAATATTAGCATAAGTCCCTGAGGGGCATGATCTGAAGATTGATGGTGCATGGGATGTTGTCCTGGAGAACAGGTATGCCATGCAGCAGTGCCTCATCTCGCACTGTGTCAGCTGCACACAAAGGCGATCTAGCTTGTCTTCCAGACAATGAACACTGGAGAACAGCAGTGATTGGAAAGCCAGCCTGCAGGGACCAGCCCCCAACTCAGCATTGACTGCACTGCACCTGCTGCACCTCTGTACTCTCACAGAACACCTCTGCTGCCTCATACCCTGGGTGGCTGTAACAGGCGGCGCTGCAGCAAGAGAGCCTGGTCTGAGCAACAACTGAGGCTATACCGCTCCCTGATTGTCAGACCACACCAAAAAATCAATGAACTGCACTTTCAGTCTTTTATATTACCAATGTCCACCAGGGTATTGAAATCACTAGAAAAAAAGACACACACTTGCACCATTTGTTGACTTGGAGAGGTTGTGCAATTAAGTTTTCAGGGTACTTAGAGGTGCACAATAAAATAAGCTGAAGTCAGTATGGTTGCCTTAAGGAGAAATCTTTTGGAATTCTTTGCACATGAGGCTGCTAGACAAGAGCCCGTGGTATTGCAGGGAAGACAACAGCATGGATAGAAGATTGACTGACTGGCGGAAGGCAAAGAGTGGGAATAAAGGGGGCCTTTTCTGGTTGGCTGCTGGTGACTAGTGTTGTTCCACAGGGGTTGGTGTTGAGTCTGCTACCATCCATGTTATGTATTAATGATCTGGATGACAGAATTGATGGCTTGGTGGCCAAGTTTGAGGATGATACAAAGATAGGTAAAGGACAGGTAGTGTTGAGAAAGCAGGGAGTCTACAGAAGGACTTGGACAGATTAGGAGAACGGGTAAAGTGGCAAATGGAATACATTTAGTCCAGTGTATAGTCATGCACTTTGATAGAAGGAATAAAGAATTAGACTATTTTCTAAATGGGAGTGAATTCAGAAATCAAAGGTCCAAAGGGACTTGGGAATCCTAGTGCAGATTCCCTAAAGGTTAATTTGCAAGTTGAGTCAATAGTAAGGAAGGCAAATACAATGTTAGCAATCACTTCAAGAGCACCAGAATATAAATGCAAGGCTTTATAAGGTATTTGCCAGACCAAATTTGGAGTATTGTAAGCAGTTTTGTGTTCCATATCTGAGAAAGGACTTACTGGCATTGGAGAAGAGCTAGAGGAGGTTTATGAGAATGATCCGAGTGATCCAAGGAACTAAATGGTTATGTATGAGGAGCATTTGATGACGCTGGGTCTCTACTTGGTAGAGTTTAAAAGAATGGTGGGTGGGGGGGAGGAGAAGAGATCTAATTGAAACCTACCAAATATTGAAAGGCCT
Source organism: Hypanus sabinus (assembly GCF_030144855.1). NCBI lineage: Eukaryota > Metazoa > Chordata > Chondrichthyes > Myliobatiformes > Dasyatidae > Hypanus > Hypanus sabinus. The sequence goes on along the minus strand of NC_082707.1, from coordinate 63,057,772 downwards.
AGATAGAAAGGATGGTGGAGAGGATGTTTCCAATAGTGAGAAAATCTAGGACCAGAGGGCGCAGTCTCAGAATGGAAGGATGTCCCTTCAGAACAGAGATGAGGAGAAATTGCTTTAGCCAGAGGGTGGTAAATCTGTGGAATTCATTGCTACAGACAGTTGTGGAGGCCAAGTCATTGTGAATGTTTAAAGTGGGAGTTCATAAGTTCTTGAATAGGAAGGAAGTCAAAGGTTATGGAGAAAAAGCATGATAAATGGGTGAGAGGGAAAATAAATAAGACTTGACTGAATGACAAAGCAAACTTGATGGGCTGAATGGCCTAATTCTGTTCTAATCTTGTACGGTGTGTGCACTTGGAAGAGCTCCACCAAAGTTACATGCAGAATAAAGGTCAGGAGAAAGAAAATCATTCCCAGCATCTTTGAACGCTTAGCTTCAAGTTCACCAGGTTGGCCATTGGTGGATATTTGCTAAAATAATTGTTCCACAAATTTCTATAAAATGATTTTTAAAATTTAAATCTTAAAGTATAATCTGAAAAGAAAATTATAGGACCTGTTAAGGTAGGCTAAATGAAAATGTAATTATCCCTCAATGAATCATCTGACACAAATCTATCAAATGCTCTTAAGAGTTACAGAAATTTTAATTGTTCACTTAAAGTTGAACAAACAAAGTACTCAGATCAAACTGAATGTTGTAAACTATTTCCTTCTTTATTAATAAACAATGTGTTGGTTCTAATGCAACAAAAGACTTAAGTAGATAGGGCATATCAAAATATATTTATTTTAGATTAAAAAAAGATATGCAATAATGGAGTTAAGATTTTAGTTTATAGAGAGTGATTATAGAGAGTAAGAGCTTAGTGAATATATCTTACAGAATTTTAAGCCCCAATTTTCATAATGCATGACAATAGAACTGGAATTGCAAGCAAACAAATTTCCCATCTTGAGTTATCTAAGGGTTAATGACATATGTACCAGCAATTTTCTAAGCAATAATATGCTGATTCAGCAGCTTTTGCCTGCAATGTGTTTGAAAGAAATGTCTACAATTTTGCACAGCTAGTCAGATCTGGAACTCTTCAAACAGTAATTACTTCAGTGGCGTGACTTGCTTTCACTCAATAGAAAACCCTCCCCCATTTCCTCGTATGTCTGTTTCTCCAGCCACTGTTTACATACTGTGTCAGAAGGGAGGATTGCTGGCGGAGGTTTGCAAGATGAAGTGACGATCTTGGATAGTAATGTTATAAATCAGTGCTTCAGGCAGTTACACAATGGACTACAGCTGGCTCTTGTTAGCTCCTCATAACTGACTGAACTACTTTGGCAGCTTGAAAACCAAGTTCTGTGTAAATCCTTAGCACCATGATATTCTGCAGAGTGCTGACACAGACCTCTAATACTGAGAAGAGAGACTGCTGACACAGTTTCTGATATCAACTGCCAACTGTTCACTAATTCAAACAATGAATACAGCTCTCTTAATATTGGAGGGTTAAACAGTCTCTATCTTAGTCTGGTCAAGTCATGAACTCTTGATTTATTGATTTAGACCTTTTTTATTTTCTAGCAATTATATGAGCCTAGAAATTACATAGCATATTATCTTACAAACAACACTTAGGTATCAAAGTAATCTATATGGAGCTAATCTAAATCTATTAATCTAAATAGATTAATATTTCCTATAAAATAGAGGACAGCTAAATTAAAAGTTTTTGTTATAGATTCACAATGCATAATTTCCATGGAATAGAAAACCTCACTGCAATAAAGAACATGAATATACAATATTTCCAATAGATATAATGGAAAACAAAAGCCAGACACCATAGTAAGAGGGAGTTAAACTCTGCAAATAAAATTATTAAAATGCTGCATTTAGTTGCAAAATACTCTTAAAATATAAATTTCTAAGAATTTTTTTTCTAAATATTACAAATACTTAATTTTAAAAATACATGTTCACCAGTAATTATTAGCACAAACATAATAGGAATTAAGAGTTTCTGAGGCATTATTTTCTTTAATTTAGATCCCAGTAATGAAGCTTAAAAGTCCAGGTTTGTTTATTGAATTCATGAAGAATTACCACTGTCTGGGTAAAAAATATTCTTCTCATATCTCTCTTCAACTTATTTTCTGACTGTGACCCCTGGGTCTAAACACTTCAGGCAGATGTAACATCAACTTCATATCCGATAGGGCTGGTTCTTACCTCTTCCCTACTCCTCACCTGCCAATCATCTCCCTCTGATGCCCTCGTCTTTCCCATTCTCCATTGGTCCACTCCATTCTCCTCTCAGATTCCTTCTTCAGATCACCTACTTTTTCACCTTTCACCTCCCAGTTTCTCACTTCATGCCCTCTCCCTCACACACCCATTTTCCCCCTCATCTGGCTTCCCCTCCCCTTACCTTCTTATTCTGTCTTCTTCCCCTTCCTTCCCAGCCCTGATAAAGGGTCTTAGCCTGAAACATTGACTGTTTATTCCCATCTATAGATGCTGCTTAACCAGTTGTGTTACTCCTGTAAGAATGCTACATGTTTCAAAGAGACCACTACTCACTTTCTAACGTTGGGAGCATGAAGGGCATATCAGCTTAATTCCTCCTCATACAATAAATCTGCCATCCCAGGAACTAATTTAAAGCATTTGTGACCAAATGGTATTGAACTGAATGGCATGGCTTACAAATTATGACCAGACTAACAAACTGTTGTCTCAGTTGCGAATATACTCACTTTTTCTCAAGACTGAAGTTGACCTGCTTCCAAGACATGCTATAAAATTCAAATACTGGTCGTGTGAGTGTTTGATTGACAGTTGCAGTGGCGTGTTTCAATATCAATTTGAAATCTATGAATTGCCGGAAGAATTGTTGAAATACTATCTGGATTGGCAAATCTGTGTTCAAACTAGGGTTGTCTTCTCTAGAATGACAGAGTCTGAGGGGGAACCTGACAGAACTTTATAACATTATGAGAGACATAGATAGAGACTATATAGATGAGAAGACAGGCTATATAGTGCAACAGTTGAGGAACCTTCAAGGAGATTTTTCAAGTGGAAGAATTTCAAAGAGATTTTTCATGGTGTTCAACAAAAGTATATTCTAGTTAAAAGCAAGGACAGTAAGGATGGGGAGAACCAGCCCTGGATAACTAAGGAAATAAAAGAAGGGCGTCAAACTAAAACCTCGTGCATACAAAGTCGCCAAGAGTAGTGGGAAACTGGAAAATTGGGAAAACTTTAAAAAGCAACAAAGTACCACTAAACATGCAATGAAGAATGGGAAACTAGATTATGAAAATAAACTAGCACAAAATGTAAAAGCAGATAGTAAAAATTTTTTTAAGTATATAAAGCAGAAAAGGGTGGCTAAAGTGAATGTAGGTCCCTTGGAGGATGAAAAGGAGGAATTGATATTGGGTAATGAGGAAATGGCTGAGGCTTTGAATGATTATTTTGTAATAGTCTTCATGGTGAAGGATGCATCTAACAGGCTAAAGAGAGTGTTATGGATGCAACTGGAGGTGAGGACCTCAATACAACAGCTATCACTAAAGAGGTAGTGCTGAGCAAACTTGTGGCCTGAAGACAGATAGGTCCCCTGATCCTGATGGAATGCATTCCAGGGTACTGAAATAAACGACAGAAGCTATAGTAGAGGCTTTGGTGATGATTTACCAAAATTCTCTGGACTCTGGGCAAGTCCCAGCAGATTGGAAGACTGTAAATGTCAAGCCACTGTTCAAAAAAGTATGAAGGCAAAAGGCAAGTAACTTTAGGTCAGTTAGTTTAACATCCGTAGTTGGGAAAATACTTGAAACTAACACTGAAGAAAGAAATAGCGAGGCATCTGGGAAGAAATGGATCTATCAGGCAGACTCAGCATCGATTCAGCAAACGAAGGTCCAGCTTGACAAACTTCCTGGAGTTCTTTGAGGATATAATGAGCGCAGTGGATAGAGGGGAACAGATGGGACGTTATTTACTTGGATTTCCAGAAGGCATATGATAAAGTGCCACATAAAAGACTTATCTACAAGATACGGATGCATAGAGTTGGGGACGGAAACACAAGGAAATCTGCAGATGCCGGAAATTCAAGCAACATACACAAAATGCTGGTAGAACGCAGCAGGCCAGGCAGCATCTATAGGAAGAAGTACAGTCGACGTTTTGGGCCAAGACCCTTTGTCAGGACTAACTGAAAGAAAAGATAGTAAGAGATTTGAAAGTGCGGGGGGGGAATGCAAAATGATAGGAGAAGACAGGAGGGGGAGGGGTGAAGCTAAGAGCTGGAGAAGGGAAAGGATCATGGGACAGGCCTAGGAAGAATGAAAGGGGGAGGGGAGCACCAGAGGGAGATTGAGAGCAAGCAAGGAGTGATTGTGAGAGGGGCAGAGAGAGAAAAAAAAGAGGAAAACAGTGGGGAGGGAATAATGAATGAATGAATGAATCAATCAATCAATCAATAAATAAGGGATGGGTAAGAAGGGAAGGAGGGGCATTAACAGAAGTTAGAGAAATTAATGCTCATGCCATCAGGTTGGAGGCTACCCAGACAGAATATAAGGTGTTGCTTCTCCAACCTGAGTGTGGCTTCATCTTGACAGTAGAAGAGGCCATGGATAGACATATCAGAATGGGAATGGGACGTGGAATTAAAACGTGCGGCCACTGGGAGATCCTCTTTCTCTGGTGGACAGAGCATAGGTGTTCAGCAAAATGGCCTTCCAGTCTGCATTGGACCTCACCAATATATAAAAGGCTACACTGGGAGCACCGGACGCAGTATATTACACCAGCCAACTCACAGGTGAAGTGTTGCCTCACCTGGAAGGACTGTTTGGGGCCCTGAATGGTGGTGAGGGAGGAAGTGTAAGGGCAGGTGTAGCACTTGTTCCACTTACAAGGATAAGTGTCGGGAGGGAGATCGGTGGGAAGGGATGGGGGGGGTGGGGGGATGAATGGACAAGAGAGACACTTAGGGAGCGATCCCTGTGGAAAGCGGAAAGGGGGGGAAGGGAAAGATGTGCTTGGTGGTGGGATCCCGTTGGAGGTGGTGGAAGAGTTGGGGTAATGTATTAGCATGAATAGATTGATTAACTAATAGAAAGCTGAGAGTTGGGATACATGGGGTAAGAAGACCCTAATGGGAGTTATTTACAGGCCTTCAAACAACTGGCAGGATGTAATCTACAAATTACAGCAGGAGATAGAAAAAGCATGCAAAAAGGCAACGTTACGTTAGTCATGGGTGATTTCAATAAGCAAATAGATTGGGAAAATCAAATTGATGCTAGATTCCAATAGAAAGAACTTTTTGGAGCAGCTAGTGGTTGAACACATTAGATCAGTGATTCTGGATTGGGTGTTGTGTAATGAACTAGATATGATCAGGGATCTTAAGGTAAAGGAACCCTTAGGAAACAGCGATCATAATATCATCACTTTTTTTTAAACATTGTAAGTTTTTTCAGCTATACAGCATAAAAGAGAGGTGAGAGCTGGACTGCTGGAAAATGTTGCTGGAGAGGCAGTAATGGGGGTCAGGGAAATGGGGGACAAACTGAATAAGTACTTTGCATCAGTATTCACTGTGGAAGACACTAATAGTATGCCAGAAGTTTGGGAGTATCAAGGGGCAAAAGTGAATGCAGTTGCCATTACTAGGGAGATGATGCTTAGGAAATGGAAAGGTCTGAAGATAGATAAGTCACCTGGACCTGATGAGCTACATCACAGGAATCTAAAAGAGGTAGCTGAAGAGACTGTGGTTAGTAATTAGTAATTAGTATTGATCTTTCAAGAAACAATTGATTTTGGCATGGTTCTGGAGGACTGGAAAAATGCAAATGTCACTCCACTCCTTGAGGGAGGGTGGAAGAAGAAAGCAAATTATAGGCCAGTTAGCCTGACCTCAGTGTTGGGAAGATGTTGGAGTTGATTGTTAAAGATGTGGTTTTGATGTACTTGGAGGCACATGGTAAAATAGGCCAAAGGCAGCAGCATTTCCTTAAGGGAAAATCTTCTTTGACAAATCTGTTAGAATTATTTGAAGTAACAAGTAGGCGAGACGAAGAAGAATCAGTGGATTTGTGTACTTTGATTTTCAGAAGGCCTTTGACAAGGTACCATATATGAGACTGCTAAACAAGAGCCCAGGATATTACAGGAAATGCACTAGCATGGATAGAGCATTGGCTGATTGGCAAGAGGCAAAGACTGGGAATAAAGAGATCCTTTTTGGTTAGGCTGCTGGTGACTAGTGGTGTTCCACAAATGTCTGTGTTGGGGTCATTCTTTTTATATTGTATGTCAACAATTTGGATGATGAAATTGATGTCTTTCTGGCCAAGGTTGTGGGCAATACAAAGAGCCGCGGTTGGGTAGGTAGTGCTGAGGAAGCAGAGAGCTGTAGGACTTAGATTACAAGAATGGGCAAAGAGGTAGCAGATGAAATACAGTGTCGGGAAGTGTATAGCCGTGTACTTTGGTAGAAGGAATAAAAGCACAGACTACTTCCTAGATGGAGAGTAAATTCAAAAATCTTAAGTGCAAAGGAATTGGAAGTCCTCACGCAGGGTTCCCTAAAGGCTAATTTGCATGTTGAATTGGTGGTGAGGAAAGTGAATGCAATGTTATCATTCATTTCAAGAGGACTAGAATATAAAAGCAAAGATGTAGTGCTGAGGCTGTATAAGGCACTGGTGAGACCTCACCTGGAGTACTGTGAGCAGTTTTGGGCACCTTATTTAAGAAAGGATGTGCTAACTGTGGTGAACTACATATACCTGTCTGGACACCCCCCCCCCCCCCCCCCGCTGACTGCTCCTGTGGCTCCTCCCACGGACCCCAGTATAAAGGCGATTGTAGCCTGAGCCCTGGTCTCAGTCTCCAGGATGTAATGTGGTGGTCAGTTGCTGCTTGTTCTTTCTTCCAGCCAATAAAAGCCTATATCTCGCCTCACGTCTCGGAGAGTTATTGATGGTGCATCACTAACGTTGGAGAGTGTTCCAAGGAGGTTTACGAGAATGATTCCAGGAATGAAAGGATTATCACATGAGCAGCAATTGAAGGCTCTGGGCCTGTACGCACAGGAATTTAGAGGAATGAGAAGGAATCTCATTAAACCTACTGAATGTTGAAAGGGTTAGATAGAGGTGATATGAAGAGGATGTTTCCTTTAGCGAGTTGTACAAGACCAGAGGGCACAACCACAAGATAGATGAACATCCATTTAGACTATATGAGGAAGTACTTCTTTAGACAGAGGGTGGTGAATCTGTTGAAACTGTTCCCACAGGCGACTGTTGAGGTCTAGTTCCTGGGTGCATTTAAGGCAGAAATTGATAGGTTCTTGTTTAGTCAGGGCATGAAAGGTTATGAGGAGAATACAGGAGAATGGGGTTGACAGGGAAATAAATCAGCCAAGATAAAATGGTAGAGCAGACTTGTTGGGTCAAATGGCCTAACTCTGCTCCTATGTTTTATGGTCTAAATAAAACTAATACACCTATGGAAATGACAGCTAAAGAAGCACAGCTATTAAGCGCATCTTCCCAAGTTCACAGAGTTTATACTGACTTTAAGAATAAAACACCTATTGGCAATCGCTGTTACCATTGATGCAAAATTGGACATTCCACAAAAGAATGCTGGTATAATGCTTTAGGTTGCCAAAGTTATGGCAAAAAGGGGCACGTTGAACACACCTGTCAAAGTAAAAAGACACTGTTATAAAGAAAAAATACTTTGGGTAAAACAAAAAGAAAAGTGAACAAGATGGCATATTGAGGACGATTTGAGTGACTCTTGCTCTGTGGTTGAAGAAGCTTTTCATGGTTTATCTGTTTCAGGACACCAAGACGGCTACTGGATGACACTACTCCAGTTGAATGGAGCCACGGTGAGGATGCAGATCATGAATGGAAGAAAGAGCTAACCATAGGACTGAAACCTTACCAGGCCCGATGGAAGGAGTTTACAGTCCAAGCAGGCATGTTTACTATGGGGCTACTGTGTTGTCATTCCTCCACTACTAAGAAAGCAAATGCTTAATGAGCTATATGCAAGACACTGTGGAGTAGTGCACATGAAATAAATCACATGCAGCTACTTCTAGTGGCCAAGACTGGATGTAATCAATAAAGAGAAGGCCAAAGCATGTCCACATTGTCAACGAGTGAGAAGTGTTCCTTTACTTGCTCCTTTGCATCCATACAAATGGCCTGAAGAACCTTGGCTGAGGATCCACATAGAATTTGCAGGATCTGTAGAAGGCCAAATGTTTTTAATCATAGGGAACACACAGAGCAAATAGCCTGAGGCTACCATCATGAAGAGCACTACATCTGAAAAATGAAATCAGGAGCTATAGTACATTCCATCTTTAGCCGTTTTGGGCTTCCTCACAACTTGTAAGTGACAATGGCCCACAACTCCTGCTGGAAGAGTTCAAGGCATTACTGGAAGCAAACAGTAGTCAAAACCTTATCATCCAGCCACTAATGACCATGCTGAATGAGTTTTGCAAACATTGAAATAAGCCTTTAACACTTCTGTAGGAAGTGGATCCCTCAACCAGCATCTTAGCACTTCCTTGCTGATACACCGCAACACAGCTCACCCCACCACCAAAATGGCTCCAGCCACTGCACTGATAAGAAGACAGCTTTGCACCCAGCTTGACCTGCTTAGACCCCCAAACACAAAATATATTGTACTAAATGAAAAGAAAATCTAAGCAGAGATGTACCAAAACACTGTACCAATGTTTCACGGTGATCAGCTGTTAACCACTTCCACCATAAACTGATCAATCCAGATCCAGTTGCAGAAATGGAACAGGATTCTGAGTCAATGACTGCAGAACCTCTGTTAGATCAAATGACACAGCCAGTGCTCCCCCATCACCTGTGCTTCTTAAGTGCCCCCTACCGACTAGGTAGTACCCAAGCCAAGATCTACATATACACCACAAAGAAATAAAATTACTTCAGCATCATCCCCAGATTGTCAGTACCTTCAAAGGAACAGGCAGCCTCCAGACTGATTGAATCTCTAGTTTAGTAACAAGGTCTCAGCACTTGGGATACAATAATCCCCAGGATTATGTAGGGGAATTATGCAGTCTATCCTCTTTCGCTAGTTTTTTGTTGTTGATTGAATTTGACAATTATTCTACTGAATAGAAATAGTTCAATAACTGGTCTGTGCATGGGAAGGGGGAGAAACCTTTAAAATAAGGGTGGGGAGGGATATTCATGTATATTTTGACCTTTACAGGTTGCTGTCAAACTTCACTGTGTTTTATGTACTGAATGTAATGTGAGAGAGCATTCTGGGTTGGTGACTTACAAGCAAAATAAACAGCTGACCATTTGTTCCTCACCTCTCTGTCTCTCATGTGTGTTACTCATGGCCACCTGACTTTCCAGTATCACAAACATAACAGTTGGGGTAAATAGGTATTTCTCTGGTTGGCAATCAGTGAACAGCAGAGTGCCACATGGGTCAGTGCTGGGTCCAAAATATACATATACATTATACATTACTGATTTGCAAGAGAAAACCAAGTGTAGTGTCATAAACACAAGAAATTCAGGATGAAGGTTCTTGGCCCAAACCATCGACCGTTTATTCCTCTCCATAGATGCTGCCTGACCTGTTAAGTTCCTCCAGTGTTTTGTATGTGTTACTGAATGTAGCGTATTTTTGCTGATGACACCAAATTGAGTGGAAAAGCAAATTGTGCAGAGGATGCAGAGAAATATAGTTAAGTTGAGCGGGCAAGGGTCTGGCAGATGGAATACAACACTGGTAAATGCATGGTCATCCACTTTGATTAGTAGATCAGATTATTATTTAAATAGTGAAAGATTTCAGCATGCTGTTGTGCAGAGGGACTTGGGAGTGCTCATGTTTGAATTGCAAAAGTTGGTTTACGGATGCAACAGGTTATCAAGAAGTCAAATGGAATGTTGGCCTTCATTGCTAGAGGGACTGAATTTAAGAGCAGGGAGTTTATACTGCAACTGTACAAGGGACTGGTGAGGCTGCACCTGCAGAATTGTGAGCAGTTCTGATCTCCTTACTTCAGGAAAGTTATATTGACTTTAGAGCTGGTGCAGAGGAGGTTCACTGGTTTATTCCAGAGATTAGGGGCTTTGTCTCTGAGAGAACATTGAGTCACCTGGGGCAATACTCACTGAATTCGAAAGAATAGCAGCAGAAAATTCTGAAAGGCATTGATAAAACAGAGGAAGAAAAGATTTTTCCACTAGTAGGTGAGACTAGAATGAGGAGACATAACCTCAAGATTTGGGGTAATTGATTTAGGATGGAGATGAGGAGAAGCTGCTTTTCTCAAAGAATAATGAATCTCCGCAGGTAGAAGTCAGTGTGAGAGGTCATTTGTGGATGATACAGCGCAAGGCTGGCAAGGAGCTAAGGAATTTTCTCTCTATTCCTTTGCTACATTGACGACTGCATTGGCGCTGCCTCTTGTATGCATGCTGAGCTCGTTGACTTCATTAACTTTGCCTCCAACTTTCACCCGGCCCTCAAATTTACCTGGTCCATTTCCGACACCTCACTCCCCTTTCTTGACCTTTCTGTCCCCATCTTGGGAGACTGCTTATCTACTGATACCTACTATGAGCCTACTAACTCTCACAGCTACCTGGACTATTCCTCTTCCTACCCTGACTCTTGCAAAAATGTCATCCCCTCTCACAATTCCTCCATCTCCGCCACATCTGCTCTCAGGATGAGGCTTTTCATTCCAGGACGAAGGAGATGTCTTCCTTTTTTAAACAAAGGGGCTTCCCTTCCTCCACCATCAACTCTGCTCTCAAACGCATCTCTCCCATTTCATATACATCTGCTCTCACCCCATCCGCTCACCACCTCACTCAGGATAGGGCTCCCCTTGTCCTCACCAACCACCCCACCAGCCTCCGGATCCAACATATAATTCTCCGTAACTTCCGCCACCTCCAACAGGATCCCACTACCAAGCACATCTTACCTTCCCCCGCTGTCTGCTTTTTGCAGGGATCGCTCCCTATGCGACCCTTGTCCATTCGTCCCAACCATCCCTTCCCACCAAACTCCCTCCTGGCACTTATCCTTGTAAGCGTAACAAGTGCTACACCTGCTCTTACACTTCCTCCCTCAGCACCATTCAGGGCCCCAGACAGTCCAACCAAGTGAGGCGACACTTCACCTGTGAGTCAGCTGGTGTGGTATACTGTGTCCGGTGCTCCTGGTGCGGCCTTTTATATATTGGTGAGACCCAACGCAGACTGGGAGACTGTTTCGCTGAACACCTACACTCTGTCCGCCAGAGAAAGCAGGATCTCTCAGTGGCCACACATTTTAATTCCATGTCCCATTCCCATTCTGATGTGTCTATCCATAGCCTCCTCTATTGTCAAGAAGAAGCCACACTTAGGTTGGAGGAACAACACCTTGTATTCCATCTGAGCAGCTTCCAACCTGATGGCATGAACATTGATTTCTCTAACTTCCGTTAATGTCCCTCCTCCCCTTTTTACCCCATCCCTTATTTATTTATTCTCCCCTCCTTTTTTTCTCTCTCTGCCCCTCTCACAATCACTTTTTGCCTGTTCTCCATCTCCATCTGGTGCTCCCCTCCCCCTTTCTTTCTCCCTAGGCCTCCTGTCCCATGATCCTTTTCCTTCTCCAGCTCTGTATCCCTTTTGCCAATCACCTTTCCAGCTCTTAGCTTCTCTTACTATCTTTTCTTTCAGTTAGTCCTGACAAAGGGTCTTGGCCCGAAATGTTGACTGCACTTCTTCCTTTAGATGCTGCCTGGCCTGCTGCGTTTCGCCAGAATTTTGTGTGTGTTGTAGGGAGTTTTCAGCAGGCTGAAATCAGCACAAGAGGTCACAGGTTGAGACACAGCTTGAGGTTTAGAAAGAGCTCAGGAACAGTCATCTCTTTTTGGTGGGCTAAAATCAGCACAAGAGGTCATTCGTTGGCGAAGCAGTAGGTGGTTTAAAAAGAGCTTAGGAGTTTTCAGAAGGCAGCAATCCGCATGGGGCCAATAAAAAGAAAAGGTGTAAGTAGAATAGTCATTGTTGGAGAGGTTTGGATTTGGCTCTGTAGGCTTAGGTGAGAACAGGCTTGGGCAAGCACAAGTAAAAAAGTTTCTGGTAAGTTTTATTTTCTGTTTGTACATTGCTAGCACATGGAGAATGTGTCCAGAGGTAGTGGTCCTTTTGTGAGATATAGGAGACCTCTAGTATCCCTGATTAATTACACCTACACAAAGTGCATCAAACTACAGTTCCTTAAAGGCCATGTTAATGAAATAGAGCTGCAGCTGGATAACCTTCAACTCATATGGGAAAATGAGGAGGTGTCAGATAGTAGCTACAGGAAGGTAGTCATCCCTACTTCTTTAAATCTATGGAATTCATTGCCACAGACTGCTGAGCAGGCCAAGTCGTTGAATATATTAAAGACAGTCTTGATGAAAAGTCTCAGCCCAAAATGTCAATTATACTCTTTTCCATAGATGCTGCCTGGCCTGCTGAGTTCCTCCAGCATTTAGTATGTGTTGCTTGGATTTTCAGCATCTGCAGATTTTCTGTTGTTTGTAAAGACCGAGGTTGATATGTTCTTGATTAATCAGAGCATCAAAGTTTACAGGGAGAAGGCAGGAGAATGGGGTTGAGAGGGATGATTGATCAGCCATGATGGAATGGTAGAACAGACTCGATGAGCCAAGTGGCCTAATTCTGCTCCTGTATTTTATGATCTTGGGATTCTCTGCCCATTGAAGCAGTACAGGCTACCCCATTAAATATATTTAAGACACAGAAAGGTAGATTTTTGCATGAGAAGGGAAATAAAGTGTTCTGGAGAAAAGGCAAGTAGGTCCACGGCCAGATCAACTATTATCTTATTAAATGCTGAAGTGGGCTCAACAGATCCTGTCATGGTCCGGATCCGTTCCCCTTTAAATTTAGTTAGGTTGCGATCCGGACCATTGATGCCTTGTTCTCTTCTAATTCCGATTCACACGTCCCTTGAGCTTGACAATCAAGGTAATCTACCCTCAACCCGAACCGGCAGCTTATAAGACCCTGGCTTTAGCCATTTGGGGCGAGTGTTAAGAAGCCTTCGCAAGTCGCCACCGCTGCTACAACAAGCCAGAGTGATCCAGCCCGCATCGGGGTACCAGCAAATTCGCTTTCCGTTGCCAGAGTGGGTCCGGGCAAGGTCAATCTACCAGGGGTGAGTTGAAGGCAGAGTCCTGACTCAACGTTTATGCCTCCCGTCCGTGTCTACCCGTCGAAGAGTCCCAGCTCGGTGCCTGAGTGGAAGGCAGAGTCCTGGCTCGATGTTCATAACTGTTGTCTGTGTCTACCCCCGAAGAAGAGTCCCAGCTCTGTGCCTGAGTTAAAGGCAGAGTTCCATCTCAATGTCATGCCCAGTGTCTGTGTCTATCCCCTGAAGAGTCCCGGCTCGATGCCTGATCTGAAGGAGGAGTCCTGGTTCAAGATTCCTTGTCCTGTGTTTTGGTGTCCACGTTTCTGGCTGCAGTAATCCATGGTATCCAAGTGTCTGGCGGCGGTGAATCAAGGTCCCAGTCTCCAAGTCCAAGGGCCGTGGCGGTCCCAGTCCCCAGGGTCCCAGTCATGGCCGCGGCTGTCCATGTTCCCCCTGTCTAAGTCCAAGGTCTGTAGCTGTCCATGTTCCCCCGTCCAAGTTCAAGGCTGTCCATGTTCCCCCTGTCCAAGTCATGGCTGCGGCAATCCCAGTTCCCTGTTTCCAAATCCCAGGTCCGCAGCGATTCTAGTCCCTAGTCCCCTTGTCCGAGGTTCGTGTTCCTCTTTGTTCTCCTTGATTTCCCGATCTTCTGTGTAGCGAGTAATAAACACTATTTTATTGTACCTAAGAAAGACGTGTTTGTGTCCTACTTACCCTTGTCCCCACCACGTGACAGATCCGATGGCCTACTCCTGCTCTTAGTTCTTACGTTCTTAAATCATATGTTGGTGATAGTAAATTTGGTTGTGGTAGCGATTTTTTTTAACATTCCAAATGAAAATGCAAGTTCAGTAAATACAATAAACCTGCTTCTATGTAATACCATTAATTATTTATTTCACTATTCATTAACATTGAGTAATTTATGGGGAAAGCTGTCGTCTGATGGGGACTTATTTTTCCATTAACCAAAGCTGAGGAAACCATATGGTAACATATGATACATTTAGCAAAAAAAAGTTTTATTGAGCATAACATAAAAATGGAAAACCACTGGCCCCATAACACAAAAGTTGATTTATGCCAAGCATTCATAGCTTAATTTCCAGAATGCCATGATTTTAATAGGGACAAAAATGATTTAGTATAGCCAGAAGAGACTGGTTTTCCATTTAAAACAAAACTACATTGTCCTCATGATGTTGACAACTGATTTGCCCCTCTTACCATCCCCTCATAAAGACAAAATTTCACACAACTTCATAATGTCACATCCCTTCACTAACCCTGAAATATGGTCATTATTCTTGTGTCTGCCTAGATATCAACAAATACACAATTGACAGTGACAAGAAACTTACATTCAATCCCGATCCTAACCTCAATTGATATCCTGCACACTTTGTAACAAAGGTCAAGGGATCAGAATCAAACTAGAGGTTGACTTCTGTTTCCACTCAGCTTCCCCCATTTTATGGAACTGAATGAACCGCAGCCATCCAACTGACATTTCGTGACTATCTGGAGGAATTTTACCTTTTTGTTCATACTTAGCCATAAAGAACATATTAAGAGACATTTCAACCTATAATACTGAGACCAGTAAAGCAATATAGAATTGAATTAAGTAAAATAGCATTATGAAGGAATACACTCGAACATATTAGTCCATAGAATTGAATTGTGCAATACCACATTTTACAACACTATGTAATGAATTTTTTTATTAAAGGTAATATTATTGACTATCAAGGATTTATAGATTGGACCTCAAAGTTTACTCTAGGCTCTTTATCAGCCTGTCATGCCCAAACCATAGAGGATGCCATGGATTGATACAGACACTCTCAATTCTATGATTTTCATTTGTACTTGCATGGGCTGGATTGTCAGCAGGCCACTCATACAGAGGTTAAGTTTTTATAGACTCTGTGAGCCTGTTTCAGTGCTGCACATGGAACCCAAAGATTCAGGTCTCCTATAATTAACTTGTTTACTCAAATTGGTACCTTCCTACTCCCCCTACTCCTATGCTCACACCACTGCCTCCTCACCTACTGACGCATCTGTCATCCAAACTAATATATGATAATTTTCCAAAACATTGAGCCTCACCATCCAATCCACAAATCCCCCTTCCATCATTATCAACCCCTCCACATGTTTTTATCTGGCTACCAATTCTACTTACCCCCTCAACTCTATTCTTCAACCTTCACACTTCAATTGTCCTAACTGCTCTCCCAAATGGTGATACATGTCTTACATCATGAATTTTCTATGAAGGATAAATATCATAAATGTGAATACAGTACACTCTGCCATTTCTTTTCAACACTCTTCAACACTCTGCCATTTCTTTTCATCAGAAGTAATCCAGCATAGATATCGATACCAAATAAAAACAATCCCAATTTATCAGTAGGTTTTATATGATGGCCAGGACTATACGCAATCTATCACGTATCATCTACCATGGATTGATATAAGTTTACCACACCTTCTCTCCTATTCAATTCTATCCTCCAGAAATAAAACAAATGAAAACATAGCACTAAAAGCTTTTGCAAGTCAATCAACCTGCCTGGTATAGTCTTTCACATGTATATGTAGTCACATATCACAATAAAAGCTGGAAAGGGCGAGTAGATGTGTTTCCTTGCAGCCTATCCAATATAATCACTCCTTTCCTATAACATAGTGACCAGACTGTATGTTTTGGTTATTAATCATGCAAGTGTCACTCCTGGTTTTCTGGCACTGTGCAATTGCTTAAAATAGGATACAAGGAGGTAAATTGCTTAATGCTAGACATGCAATGCCTGATTAAACCAAACCTGGTGAAATAAAAAATTGCAGACTACAGTCTCATCTCAGATTACTTGCTCATTATGATTTCAGCAAACAACTGCTACTAACTATGCTGTTGACCAGCTCAGTGTATAACAGGGAGCCAATTTCAAGATTGCCTATGCAGCAGGATCTCATTAATGCTAAGCTGCCTCTTTTAAAGAGGTGCATAGAGCCTGTTCCAGCTGTTGGAATACATTATTGAGGTTATTGCTGTCTACAAGAGTGTTCATTCCTTGATTTTTGCATGCAATACTCAAGGCTTTGCAATCAACATGCATAGAACAAGAAGAGCAATTTTGCACAGAGCTCAGGGGGGCTTTCAGTCACGTACTAAAATAGTAGTTGAAAGAGATGAGAATATGGATGCAGTTCTGTAACAGGTTCAGTGATTAAGAAAGCAAAGTCAAGTTCAATGAATGCATCTTCAGTTATTGTGCCCCACTGTCTGCACCATTCATCTCATACACAGTTCAACACTCAGTACTTCATCATTTGTCAACAGTGCAAAACCATCATAAATATAAAGTATTTATTTATTCATTTAGAGATACAGCACAGAAATTAGGCCACACCAACCCAAAGAGCAAGCACCACCCAACTACAACTTTGTGACCAATTAACCTACTAACCTTATGAGAAGAAACCACACAGTCACAGGGAGAGCGTACAAACTCTTTAACGACAACAGTGAAATTGAATCCAGATCACAGGTGCTTTAATAATATTAAACTAACTGCTAAGCTACCATGCTGCCCAAACCTTATGTGACATCTTATGTCACTGGACAAAAGTGGTGTCGATTTTTGGAGTAGCAATGATTGAGATCCTACCAATGAAAAGATTTTGACGAGTTAATGAGTTAACTGTTGTGCCATTCTTCATCTCATAGCCTTTACAAGCTGTGGATGGCATAATTATATTTTCTCCTGTTCTCCCCTTCACAGGTCTGTCCTTCTGCTCTTTCCATTCAGATTCTCAATAAATACAGTAGATAAAGTGCAAGAGAGCTAGAATTAAGATATCTAATCAGTCTGACACAACTACCAGATCAATTACAGATATTTTGCATTCTACAGAGCAAATCTTAGAAGACAGGGCTCACCTGCAAAAATTACAGACCAGCAGTTAGAAATGGGCTAAGAGCAACCACTTCCCTAGCATGAAAAGGCTCTGCTGCACACAGATGTGGAGTAAGGGGAACAATCTACAAGAGGCAGCTTTTGGGTTTGCACAATGATATGCTTGATGCATGGGCAAGCTGTAATGTGCAGATGCACAGCAGTCAACTACTGACCAGACACAGGACCTTACAGAGCTTTGAGCTGGTCTTTTCCCAGCTTGGATTGGTTCCATTAGCACAAATATTTCCAACCATATACATAAAGTGATGCCCAATGGCTTAGCTTCAAGATATCTCAAGCAGAAACTTTGTCCCTTATATATGTGTGCTGTAATAAAAATTCAGTTTGCAATCAGAGCCATTTTGGCACCAGTATGTAAAAGAGTAGTGAAGGTGTACAGAAATATGAATTCAAGGAGATTTCAACATTTACTGTAGGCATGGAGTGATCAGTAACAACTAACAAGCAAACCAAAAACTGCCAGCAATGACCACGTCCAGCAAAAAGTCCAATTACCTTGACATTCAATGGCATATCATTGCCAAGTTTCCTACCATTAACTGAATCAGCAATATAACCTCTGTGATTTCAAGAGCAAACCAGAAGATAGCTATCTGCAACAAGTGACTTACTTCCTGACATCCCAAGGCCACTCCACCATCTATAAGACATAAGAGAGGAGGATAATGGAATACTCTCTACTAGCAGCTCCACAGCATTCAAGACAGAGCAGTCTTCTTGATTGGTGCCATATCCTCTACTCCTTTGTCATACAATTACAAAGTGTGCAGCAGAGTGCATTACCAAAATCAGTACTGCGGTTATTCACTTAAACCATTCCAACAGCTTCTCCCCAATATGCAATCTCTATTATGATTATGGATATGTGCTTCCAGTTCACCTGCAGGCACCCCCTCCATTGCGCACAATCCCAACTTGATAATATGTTCTCATTCATTCATGATTAGAACAGTAATGCTGTAGCCACACAGCTCCAACACAGGTTTAATTCTGAGCTCATTTGCTTGTTTCTAAATCACAACTCCTTGGTTCAAAATAGTGACTAAAATATGGAAAGTACAAGGAACAGGTGTAAAGTGAAGATATAATTAGTGCTTTGTGGAAATTATGCAAAGGTCATACATGAAACCAGCTATGCCTTTAGGAATTGGGAGTGTGTGTGTGTGTGTGTGTGTGTGTGTGTGTGTGTGTGTGTGTGTGTGTGTGTGTGTGTGTGTGTGTGTGTGTGTGTGTGTGTGTGTGTGTGTGTGTGTGTGTGTATGTGGTGGGGGGGGGGGGGATGCTAGAGAGACCTTTCCAGTTGATGTACATATTGGATTTCACAAAATACCAGCAATTGGTTGAGGTTATCAGATCCCTGCATCAACAGTGAGCCAGTGATCTTGAAAGGGGCTTGCTTGAACTGCTTGCTGCTCTCCATTAAATGAATTTTGAAGCCCACAGTATCCAGAATCCAAGATTGAAACAGAAGATGCTAGAAGTCCTCAGCAGGTGAGGTAGAGTATGTGGATAGAGAAACAGAATTGATACCAGTCTATTGACTTGAAATGTTAAGTCTGTTTCTCTTTCCACAGGTGCTGCCAGACCTGCTGAGTATTTCTCTGCATTTTGTTATTATTTATGATTTTTCTAAATTTGCATAATCCAATTGCTACATTCAAATGTCACACTTCGGTAAGTCTGATCACTTGGCTGTACTTCTACTCCCTGAGTAGAGGCAGAGATTGAAGACTGCAGCACCAGTAATGAAGACCTAGAAGATATGGACTAAGGAGGCACAGAAGCACTTACAGGATTCTTTTGAATTGGTGGACTGGACTGTATTCAGAGAGTCATCTTCAAGTCTGGATAAGTATGCTACAGTTGTTAAATGACTTCATTAAAACCTGTGTGGATGAGTGTGTTCCTATGAAAACATACTATACATTCCCAAACCAAAAGTCGTGGATGAACCAGGAGGTTGGAAGTTTCAATGGATGCACGTGAACTCTTACAGGGTGTGCAGGCCATTACTTCCTACAAAGCAAAACCCAACATCATGAATGGGAGCTATGCCTCACTACCAGATGAACTCAATACCTTTTATGCTTGCTTTGAAAGGGAGAATAAAACAGCTATGATCTCTGTCTTGAAGGCCAGCACCAGGCTTTCTTTCAAGAGGGTGAACCCTCACAAGGAAGCAGGGCCTGATGGGAGTACCTGGTAAGGCTCTGAAAACCTGTGCTAACCAACTGGGGGGGGGGGGGGGAATATTCAAAGATATTTTCAATCTCTCATTGCTAAAGTCAGAAGTTCCCTCCTGCTTCAAAAGGGCAACAATTATACCAGTGCCCAAGCAGAGCAGTGTGAGCTGCCTGAATGACTATCATCCAGTAGCACTCTTACCTATGGTGATGAAATGCTTTTAGAGGTTGGTCATGGCTGGAAGTCTCAGGAAGGACCTGGTACCACCACAATAGTTCTATAGTAAATGTGATCTCATGGCTCACCATGCAGCCTTGGATGACCTGGACAATGCAAATATCTATGTCAGGATGCTGTTTATTATCTATTGTTCAGCATTTAACACCATTATTCCTACAGTCCTGATCTGAAAGCTCTGTACCACCCTCTGCAAATAGATCCTTGACTTCCTAACCAGAAGACCACAATCTGTGCAGACTGGAAATAACAGTTCCACCTCGCTGACAATCAACACTAGCGCACCATTACGGTGTGTGATTAGCCCACTGTTCTGTTCTCTCTATACCCACAACTGTGTGGCTAGGCACAGCTCTAATGCTATCTATAAATTTGCTAATGATACAACCATTGTTGACAGAATTTCATATGATGATGAAAGGGCGTAGAGGAGCAAGATATATCAGTTAGTTGATGGGGTCGCAGCAACAACCTTGCACTCAATATCAGCAAGACTAAAGAGCTGATTGTGGACTTCAGAAACTGTAAGACAAGGGAACACAAATCACTCCTCATAGAGAGATTAGAAGTGGAGAGAGTGAGCAACTGGGGTGTCAATATCTCTGAGGACCTAACCTGAATGCAACATACTGATGCAGCAATAAAGGCAACACAGTGGCTATATTTCATTTGGAGTTTGAGAAAACTTGGTTTGTCAACTAAAACACTCAAAAAACTCTACAAATGTACTGTGGAGAGCATTCTGACTGGCTGCATCACTGTCTGGTATGGGGAGGGGGGGAATGCTATTGCACAAGATTGAAGTAAGTTGCAAAAATTCATAAAATTAGTCAGCTCTATCATGGGTACTAGCCTCTGTGGTATCTAAGACATCTTCAAGAAACAGTGTCTTAGGATGGCAGTGTCCATTATTAAAGACCCACACTACCCAGGACATGTACTCTTCTCATTGTTACCATCAGGAAGGAAGTACAGAGGCCTGAAGGGATACACTCAGCGATTCAGAAACAGCTTCTTCCTCTGTGCCATCCAATTTCTAAATGGACATTGAACCCATGAACAATACCTCACTACTTTTGTTATTCCTGGGTTTTTTTTGCACCACTTACTTTAATTTAACAGACACATATATACTTAGTGTAATTCAGATTTTTCTCTGTATTTATTTATCACATACTTCATCGTATTGCTGCCATAAAGTTAATGAGTTTCATGACATATACTGGTGCCATTAAACCTGATTCTGATTCTAATATATATTGTTGGCCATTGTGGCAGCAAGAAGCAAAATCTTGTTCAAGAAGCATAAGCTTCTAAGGCAATGTAATTCACTGAGATGCCCAAGAGGCCTCAATATCTTTTCTGCACAGGATCTTCTGCTGAAAGTCCATCTTTCTCTCCTCTGTCATCTCTCTTCTGAGCACCCTTTCATCTTTCCTTCTCACATGCAGTATATCTAGGGAAGTAGTTGACGTGAAGCAACTATCTGCATCAAAGAAAAATGGGGCATTGCTGAAGTCTTGAAGAAAGATACAAAATCTGTCTTTCGGCCACCCCTCCCTATAGACTTCACAAATAGTAACAAAATGTGATGCTAAACAGCAGCTTACTCCATAATTCAATTAGCAACTAATGTAAGTAACTGATGATCTCTTTAAATAGTGTATAGAGGGAGAGTAAATATTGGTGGGGGCTAAAGGTTCTATTTGCTGTTAAATGCTGGAACTTCTAAGCAACTTTAACATATGGTGTTAGCTATACCATTGAGGCTCATTTTGGCAGAAATGATGTAAAATCAAACCTGCATACTGACTGATGTTAAAATCTGCTTGATCTGTGGTTTTCCAGCCTGCGAGAGTTTCACACGCAGTAACACCTTGTCCAATATAGTTTGGGAGAGGTGGAAATAGGTAAATCCTCAATAGAAAATTTAATTCAGCACATATCAAAATAGATACAAGTCACTACCCATAATGTCCAAACAATGGCTTCTTCAGCAAAATATTTTCCAATTTTGTATATTTTTGTTGCCTTCAAAAATGCAGTTTACAGCATATTTCCAAGAGACCAGTGAATATGCTGAACATTTAAGATTCAGCATTTTTGTTTTCTTTGGCTATTTCTAGAATAAACATAGATTACTTAACATAGTTTGATAAAGTCTTACTTCAGTAATAGCTGCAATTTAGTATGTATTGTGGTAATAATTATAACAATACACAAGACTTAGTAAGTAGAAAACTTTAGAAATACAGAATAAGAAAGCCAAAATTTGTCAGCTTTGGCACTTGTCAGTGACTTCAGGGAAGCCTTCTCACAAGAATTTAGATGATTTTGCCCTTTCCAATACATTACTGTTGGGAACTTCTGAAGGGTGTTGTTGTGTCCAGCAATAATTACATAATTATACAAGCTGTGCAGCCTAGAGAATGAAGACTTCCAATTAGTAACAAATTGGGAAGTAAAAAGTTCAAAGTAAATTTATTATCAAAGTACATAGACAACCCTGAGATTTGTATTCCTGCTGGCAAACTCAGAAAATCCAAGAAACATAATAGGATCAATGAAAGACTATACCCAACAGAATGAACAAACAGCCAATGTGGAAAAGACAACAAACTATCCAAACGTAAAATAAATATATAACTAAGAACTAAATATCAAGAGTGAGATGAAGAGTCCTTGAAAATGAGTCCATCAGTGATAGGGAGAGTGAAGTTGAATGAAGTTATCTGGTTCAAGAGCCTGATGTTTGAGGGATAATACCTGTTTATGAACATGGTGGTGTGGGTCTTGAGGCTCCTGCACCTTCTTCCTCACAGCAGCAGCAAGAAGAAAACCAGCCCTGCATGGTGGGGGTCCCTGATGATAGATGCTGCTTTCCCGTGACAATGCTCTGTGTAGATGTGCTTAATGATGGGGAGGGCTTTACCCGTGCTGGACTGAACTGTATCCATTACTTTTGGAGGATCTTCCATTGAAGGGCATTGGTGTTTTCATTACCAAGCAATGATGCAGACATTCAATATACTCTCAGCCATAGAGGTTTATATCGTCTATAGAGGTTTATCACAATTTCAGATGCTCTAATATCTTAATATAATTTTAAATATTTTATACAGAACTAAATGAAAATAAGGTAATAAAAAGATACAATTTTTAAATAAATCTAGAATAAAAGAAAAAACCTTTAAATAGTTATGATGTTTATTTTTAATTCAATTTCACTTTATTTAAAGAATAGCATATTCATTATTTTTCACAGCAACAATATTGTATATAGGGTTGAAATTCATGTGTAGTCAATGACTGTGTTTCCTGTAACAGTGCACCTTGTGGAGGAGCAGGGAACCATTACTCTAATTTCAAATTTTTCACATTTATCTGTGGATTTGCAAGCACTAGAATTGCTACCTATTTCACACTGTAATGACAGTGAGTGCTAATAATTGCAGTAACATTACTAGTGCAAAGTCATGGCCAACAACGTTGTGGCAAGGAATATTGGGAAGGATTAATACAATTGGTTCAGAAATTGTATAAACCCAAACTACAATAATTTAAATAGATGCACAAATTCATTTTTAAAAAATTCTTTGTAACTACTATGAAAGTAGGCTTTGTGATGAATCCAAAAGAAGCAAAAGAACAAATCTTTTATTCTAAAAGATTAAAGGCTATTAAAACTAAAAGGCTATTAAATTATGACTTACTGTAAAAGTCATTTGCACTGACCCAAACCACACTCTTGGAATCAGTTGAGTGAAGCAAAGCTTTTAATATAATGAATAGCAATAGTTAATTGTTGTAGCCATACTTGGCAGGTTATGTATATGTACGGAGTCGACAGATGAGTCTCAGCTGTTGTGGGTGCACTAATGGGAGAACAGTCCAAACCTGGACAACTTTTCCAGCCATACATAATGCAATGAAAACCAGATGAGGAGGGTGGAAAGGTTTCCCTGTTTGCCAGGCATATGACAGCCAAAACTTACAACCTTGCAGCCTTAGAAGTGTTCAACTAACTTCATATGTATGATTCTATCAGTTTTAAACTATGTCATCTAAAAAGTTAAAAATTGGAGCTGTGCTAAAATTATGATGTCCAGGACATCTGCTAAAGTTATGCACAGAACAAAAGATCATGCATTTAAATTATTCTTTACATTAAAGATACTTGTGTATGTTACTCAATAATCTCAAAATTATGTTTAGCAGAAACAAATATAAAACATATATATGCTTATTTGTATCTCTCCACAATTTAATTGAGGTGGTAAGTAATTTGTCTAAAACAGGGTAACCTTGTGCTAAAACAGCAGATTTGACAACTTGAGCTGAATACTTAAAAATCCATACCTATTAGTTTATACTTAAAATTAACACAATGAGTATGTAAACCAAAGTGAGCAGTTTATTCTTAATCATTTTTGGAATAAATGAATCAACAAGTGCTATTTAAATATCATACATAATGTTTTTAGTATAAGTTCTATGTAATTTTTTGACTTTTTTGACATTTTGGCACCAAATGGCTAATTAAGAATATGTTTTTCGGTAGATAAGTGATATCCCTTTAAAATCAGGAGTGCTTTAAAAAGCAAACTATATGAATGACAAAATTCTGGACATTTCTTGGAAATTGTTTCAACTCTTTAACCTTAAGCATTATGTAAACTCCCTGCTAAAATTATAAATTTCAAAATGAAAACTAATCTAAAAATGTTGCTATGGAAAACAGTGATAAGGATTGTACATTGTATTGAATAACAAAGCATTATGACTTGTCTTATTGAGAAAAATCTTTTTTAAATACAGTAAACCCCATGGAACCTGTCAGGACACAGTAAGAAATGAGAGCACTGAGACATTTCATGGTGAAAAATTAGAGCATTATGACAAATCACAGCAAATTAAGTAGCAAATGTAAGGGCACCTATAAGAACATAAAATACAGGCAAGGGAACACACTCATGTGCTTAATTATGGTGGTTTTGGAGCAATAACTAAGCCATGGAAAGTTTCAATTTTTCTAATGTCAGCCAATGTAATTTCTCTAAGCTTTCCTTAAAGGAGTAACATAATTAGTTCCATGTGACATATATATATACATACACACACACACACACACACACACACACATATACACAAAAAACTGCAAAGGAATCAGTCCAGAAATAGAGAATTGTAGCCTTTCACTGGAAAGAATATGACTACTGCAGCCTGCATCTGCAAGAAATGAGATAAATAAAGCAAACTGTTTTATCAAAAACTTTTAATGAACATGGTATAATTATCAGCAACCTTAAGAAACGAAGATTTCTTTAAATGCTGTCTGTCAAATGAATTACTATAATAGGTGAGAAATAGACTTAATGTGTTTTAGGTAATAGGTATCTTAAATGCCTCTTTTTCATTATCAAACAAAGTAAAAAGATGCCAAGTTAGAACAATTTCAATGGTTCTACTCCACTCCTCATCTATTTCTCTCCAGTCCTGCTGAAGTGTCTCAGCCCGAAACGTCAGCTGTACTCCTTCCATAGATGTTACCTGGCCTGCAGAGTTCCTCCAGCAATTTGTGTGTTTTGCTTGGATTTCCAGCATCTGCAGATTTTCTATTATTTGTGAAACAGGCCCTTCCAGACCAACAAGCCCACACTGTCCAATTATATCCATGTGACCAACTAACCCTTGAGCCTTTGGAATTTGGGAGGAAAATGGGTACCTGCAGAAAACCCATGTGGTCATGGAGAGAATTTATAAACTCTTGATCAATAAGCCAATCGCTTAGAATCAAATGGCCTTGCCTGGCATCTCAGGGCTGGGTGTGGTCTGCACCTGTGAAACTCCCACCTCTGAAACTCCTTCTCTGCCGTTTGTCCCACACCGCTCCCGCAGCACTCCACCCTCACCAGCATTCTTTGCTCCCGCTTATATCTATAGATATATGCACAGTGTACTATATAATACAACTCAAATCAAGACATCCACAGCAGTGTAAATTTTAATTTTGTCCCATTCAGGCCTAAACATAAAGTCTTTGCTGTCAAGGGAAATCACTCTGCCAAGGCAATTCCCAGGGATAGAGTGACACTGCTCTGGGCATCTTCTGGAAGTACTGGCATCCGAAACAGTGAATGGCAAGCTGCTTGGTCTGCTGATCTATCCTAGTCTACCAGACAAATCTTCGAGCTAACACTTCCATTTTGACCATGCCCAGATAACCAACATGTAGCTCCTCCAACATTTTTGCTCTCAGCTTGGATGATACAACTCTCAATCTCCACATAAGGCAATCCCAATCAAGGGTACATTCATCCTGAACGCTGGAAAAATGGAGGAAATAGAATTTCTGCTGCACATTTCAGCCATTTTGGGCTGCTCTGTAGATCTGATAAAGTGTGGGGTCTTTTCTGGTTTCCCAAAAGATCGTCTCTGCCGTAATATAAAGGCTTTTGATTTGCATTAGGGAGAATCTATTAAGAGGAGCAAACAGGACAATCCATCAGTGTTTCCTCTTGAATTTGATCTTGTAATTGTGTCCTCCCAGAAAGTGAGCCCATCTCTGCATTCATGCTGCCATTGTTAGTGGAACACCATCTCTGGGTTGAAAATGGACACCAGTGGTTGATGAACAGTAATGACGGTAAACTCTAACCCATACAAGTATTGGTTGAAACGTTTTACACCCCAAACTGACTCAAGTCCTCTCTGTCAAACTATATGCAATTTTTCTTGCAGCAGAACATGACGCAAAGGATATGGGGTGTTCACTCCCATCACTCACAATACGTGACATAACTGCACCTACACCATAAGGTGAGGCATTACAGGCAAGATTCACTGAATGATATGTATCATAATGTGTGAACACAGTGACTGATGTTACCATTTCCTTTACCTTTTGGAAACTCATTTAACATTTCCTCGTCCATTGCCATTTCTTCCTGAGCTATAGTTTTGCATTCAAGAAGTGGACCACCATAGCCAGGTTAGGCAGGAACCTGTTATAATAATTGACAAATCCTAAAAAGGATTTGTCCACTAAAAACACAGTGACATATCCTTTGGCTCTGTGGCATTCACCACTGCTTGAATTTTCTCAGCACACTGTGTAATCCTTGTGCATCAATAGTGTGACCACAGTAAGTGTGCTTGGTTTAAATAATTCACACTTCTTGTGTTGTGCGCTGAACTTATAATTTCTAATCTTTTTAAGCACTGTCTTGAGATTTTGGAGATGTTCCTTGTCATTCTCACTGGTAACAACGATGTCATCCAGATAACACCAAGTGCCTGAGCAGACCTGTTGCACTTGGTCTATAGCTTTCTGCTAGAGTGCAGGTACACATGCTACTCCAAAAATAAGCCTATTATAGTAATGAAATGAGCATTTATAGTGAGAAACACCTTGAACTATCCTTACATCTCCATCCATAGGTAGGTCTCGGCTAAGTCCACCTTGCTGAAGTGTTTTCCTCAAGAAAGGTTTGCAAAGATAGCTGCTGTCCTGGGCAGAGAGTGTTGATCTACTTTCAATACTGGATTGATGGTGACCTTAAAATCACCACAGACCCTTACAGACACATCCGTCTCGGCTACCGGGACCACTGGTGCTGCCCATGTGCTCCATTCAACAATGAAAAAAAGTCCTTCGGCCTTCATGTAATCAAGCTCACTGGCTATTTTTGTCACAGATGGTATGAGAAATGGGATGGGCTTTGCAAAACTAGGGTGTGGAATTTTCATTTAACACTATTTTACCTTAGACATGTTTGACTTTTCCAATGCCATCCTTGAATACTGCTGTAGCATCATCCAGAACCTTATTAAATTTGCTTTCAGAAAACTATTACGTGGGGATATGGCATGCAAATGGTGGATAGATCTCCAATCAAGTTGTTGTTGTCTCAGCCAATCATGGCCCCATAATGCTGGGCCTCCTGTTTTTTCCTACGTACAAACCCAAAGTGGCTTTTTAGTTGTTGTATTTCATTCCCATAAGAGTTAACTTTTCTCAGCACAAGTTCTCAGTTGGATTCTGCAGGCTTCAGTCCAATATCTTTAAAATGCATCCACACTCATTTTGTGGAATGACTGAAAGTCAAGCCAGTGTCCAATTTGCCATTCACTTCTGGTTTAAGCCATATTGCTTGTTTCTTGTTAGTTTTCACATTGAAAATCTCAAGGCTACTCAGTCCAGTGTCACTCTCATCATTATCAGATTTCTTATCAACAGTGTGTACATTAGTGCTTATTTGAAACTGCAACTTGATATTTTTCTCTCTCTCTTCACTGTGGAGTCAATTTATTTTTTGACTTCCCAACATGTTCTTTGTACCTGTCCTACTTTGTTACATTTTCTGCAAGTTTTGCCTTTAAACCTGAATTGGTCTTGTGTATGTGAGCTCCTGCCACTACAGTCAAACAATGCCCTTGAGGATTATTAAAAATGCCAATAAGAATTCAAGGAAATTAGGAAAGTCAGGAGGTGCCAATGAAAAGTCCTTGATGAGTAGGATTAAAGAGAATTTCAAGGCATTCTACAAGTACATCAAGAGCAAGAGGATAACTTGGAAGAGGGTACAACCGCTCAATGATAAAGCATGGGGGATGGGGGGAATTTGCTTGGATGCAGCGGATGTGGGCAAGATCCTTATTGAGTAGTTTACATCAGTATTTACCAAGGAGAAGAACTTGGAGGATAGAATATCCGTGCTGAGCATACTGATATGCCAGGGCATTTTGAGGTAAAGGATCTCTTAAAGAGCTTTAAGATGGATAAGTTGCCAGGGCCTGATAGGATATACCCAAGATTATTGAAAGAGGCAAGAGAAGAGATTGCTGGAGTCTTGGCCAGTATCTTCATGATGTCTCTAACCACAGTCTAATACCAAAGGGAAATTTAAAATGAGAGGGAACAATTTCAAAGGAGATCTGAGGGCTTTTTTTTTAAAACACAGACCGTGGCAGATCCCTGGAATGCGCAGTCTGGGATAGTGGTACAGGCAAAAACATTGGAGACTATTCAGAGATGTTTAGATAGGCATATGTATGTGAGGAAAATGGAAGGATAAAGACATCGTGTAAGCAGAAGAGATTAGTTTAGTCGGCCATTTGACTACTGATTTCATTGGTTTGGCACAATATTGCAGGCCGAAGGACATGTTCCTCTGCTGTACTGTTCTATGTTCTATGTAATACACTTTGGAAGTTCAAACAATGACAGAATTCTAAGCAGTGTGGATCTTGGCACCCAATACTGAGAACAACAAATTATTTGTGCTGCTACACTAGGATTGCAATTTTAAATTATAACCTTTGCAGAGTTAAATGCAGATTCATCATACAGTCTTCAAACTACAATGATTCTTTTTGGATGAAGGGACCTGTTGAAAGCAAAAGACCAGGCATTCTACTTGCAGGTAATTTTGAGGAAGCAGGGAGGTTGCAGAAGGTGCTACATTCAGAAATATTATAATGACAATAATAATCAAAGCACAAAGTACTATCTGACATGTATTTCTCAAACTAAGTGCAATTTTGAGAGAAACTATGTTGAGGTGAATATTATGGTCTGGTGAAGACAGCAAGCAGCAGAAAGGCAAAGAAAGATAAGGTTTCTCCTTTCCTGAAGCCTGCTAGTTTATTTAAGGTGCAGTAATGTCAGACAGTGGAGTGGTCTGCTCTTTCTATGAGCTGTGGAGGATCAGGAAATGTTTAAGTGCCCCCAGCTGCAGACCATATGGATCAGCAGGAGCAGCAGCTGCAGTTATTAATTAGCATACAGGCAACAAAGAGCCACAAAAGATAGGTGGTCAAGTTCAAGTTTATTGTTATTCAACTGTATTCAAGTATACAACCGAACAAAACAACGTTCCTCCAGAACACAGTGCAAGTCACAGTACATATAACTGCACACAACACAAGAAACATTTCCACAAATAAATTAACAAGTAATAAAATATATTCCAGCACATTGACATTGAGCATAAGGTGGATTTATAACAAGTCCAACTCCACGAGGAGCTGAGTCTCACAGCGTGATGGAAAGAAGTGTTTCTCGTCCAAACAGTTGTTGTCCTAATGCTGCAGTACCCCCCACCTGATTAGACCAGAAGATATATTGTAGGAGCAGAATTAGGCCATCTTGTAGCGGTGTGCTACATGCAGCGCTGAAATAAGACATGGAGTCGATGAACTGCAGTTACAAAAAGATTTTATTCGAACTTCGCGGCCTCGCTTTAAAGCCTTCCTGATCCCACCCTCCCCGGGCGTGGATGCTGTAGGGGGCACGTATTCACAGTCCTGTCCCGCGCGCGGATGCTGTAGGGGGTACGTATTCACAGTCCTGTCCCGCACGCGGGCTTTTCCCCTTGCTGGTGAAGCAGACTTGGCGCCCTTTTGGGACTGGCCTTTATGCCGGCACGCTGGCTTTTTGTGAGCCGGTTCAAGTGTGCTAGGAAGTGGGTCGCCACATAAACCCCCCCCCCCCCCAGAACCGGCGATACACCCCCCAATGTCCACAGTCTGGGCCGGACCCTGTGTGGGAGGTCTGCCTCTGCGCCGCGGTGCTGGAAACTCGACCGGTTGTGCCACGTCCACATGGGCCAGTTTGAGTCAGTCCACCATGAAAATCTCTCCCCCCCCCAACATCCAGCATGAACGTGGACCCGTTGTTTCTGATCACCATTTATAGGCCCCTCGTAGGGCCGCTGTAGCGGTGGCCAATGCCCGCCCCTTCGTACATACACAAACTTACAGTTCTGCAGGTCTTTAGGTATGCAGGTCGGGTTCTGCCCATGCTGCGAAGTGGGTACAGGGGCCAGGTTGCCGAGCCTCTCGCGTAGTCTGCCCAGGACTGCTGCGGGTTCTTCCTCGGGTCCCCTTGGGGCTGGTATGAACTCCCCGGGGACGACCAGGGGTGAGCAGTACACCAACTCGGCCGACGAGGTGTGCAGATCGTCTTTGTGTGCCATGCGGATGCCAAGCAGGACCCAAGGAAGCTCGTCCACCCAGTTAGGTCCTCTCAGGCGGGCCATCAGAGCCGACTTTAGGTGACAGTGGAAAAGCTCCACCAAGCTGTTCGACTGTGGGTGGTAGGCAGTTGTGTGGTGCAGCTGTGTCCCCAAAAGGCTGGCCATAGCTGACCACAGGCTGGAGGTGAACTGGGCGCCTCTGTCGGAGGTAATGTGGGCCGGTACACCAAAGCAGGATATCCAGGTGGCAATCAGTGCCTGGGCGCAAGATTTGGAGGTGGTGTTGGTGAGCGGGATCGCCTCTGGCCATCTTGTGAACCGGTCCACGATAGTGAGGAGGTGCTGCGCTCTGCGCAGCACTGACTGGGGGCCCATGATATCCACATGAATGTGGTAAACGCCGGTGGGTGGGATGGAACTGCTGCGGTAGAGCTTTGGTGTGCCGCTGCACCTTGGCCGTCTGGCAGTGCATGCACATTTTGGCCCATTCACTGACTTGCTTATGGAGTCCTTGCCAAACGAACCTGTTGGAGACCATCTGGATGGTTGTCCTGATGGAGGGGTGCGCTAAGTTATGAATGAAGTTGAAAATGCGCCGCCGCCAGGCTGCCGGAACGATGGGACGGGGTTTGCTGGTGGTGACGTCACAGAGCAGGGTCCTCTCACCTGGGCCTACGGGGAGGTCCTGGAGCTGCAAACCGGAGACTGCGGTTCTGTAACTAGGGATCTCCTCGTCTGCCTGCTGCGCCTCCGCCAGTGCCTCAAAGTCTACCCCTTGCGAAAGGGCATGAATGTTAGGGCCAGAGAGTGCATCTGCCATGACATTGTACTTACCCGAGACATGCTGGACGTCTGTTGTGTATTCAGAAATGTAGGACAGATGGCGCTGCTGGCAGGACGACCAGGGATCGGACACCTTCGTGAACGCAAAGGTAAGCACTTTGTGGTCCGTGAACGCGGTGAAGGGCCTACCTTCTAAGAAGTACCTGAAATGCCGGATTGCCAGGTATAGTGCCAACAGTTCCCGGTCAAAAGCTCTGTACTTGAGCTCGGGTGGTCGCAGGTGTTTGCTGAAAAATGTCAGGGGTTGCCAGCGACCCTCGATGAGTTGCTCCAGTACCCCACTGACTGCCGTGTTAGATGCGTCCACTGTGAGGGTGGTAGGGACGTCCATTCTGGGGTGCACTAGCTTCGCGGCGTTTGCCAAGGCTTCTTTCATTTTAATGAAAGTGGCGGTGGACTCCTCGTCCCAGGTAATGTCCTTGCCCGGACCCGACATCAGGGCGAACAGGGGGCACATGATTCGGGCAGCTGAAGGGAGGAAGCGGTGGTAGAAATTTACCATACCCACGAATTCCTGAAGGCCTTTGATTGTGGTGGGTTGGGGGAAATGGCAGACTGCGTCTACCTGAGCGGGCAAAGGGGTTGCCCCATCTGGAGTGATCCTGTGGCCCAGGAAGTTGATGGTGTCGAGCCCGAACTGGCATTTGACCGGGTTGATTGTCAGGCCGTATTCACTCAGTCGGGCGTAGAGTTGACAGGGGTGGGACAGATGCTCCTGACGACTGCTGCTGGCTATGATATCGTCCAAATAGATGAAAGCGAAGTACAGGTCGCATCCCACCGCGTCCATTAACCGCTGAAACGTCTGTGCGGCATTCTTCAGGCCGAACGGCATGCGGAGGAACTCGAAAAGGCCGAAAGGGGTGATGAGTGCCGTTTTGGGGATGTCGTCAGA
This sequence comes from Hypanus sabinus, assembly GCF_030144855.1. NCBI lineage: Eukaryota > Metazoa > Chordata > Chondrichthyes > Myliobatiformes > Dasyatidae > Hypanus > Hypanus sabinus. Next base: position 63,025,372 of record NC_082707.1, on the reverse strand, counting down.
ATGCATCGGGATTTGATGGTATCCCCGGACGAGGTCTACTTTGGAGAAGATCCGTGCGCCATGCAGGTTTGCTGCAAAGTCCTGAATGCATGGCACAGGGTAGTGGTCCGGTGTCCGAAAGTCCTTATGAGCAGGGCTTTGAATTCCGTGTATTTGCTGACAACTGGGGGAGACTGTATGAAGTCCTCAACCTGGGCCGCTGTGTCCTGGTCGAGGGAGCTCACCACGTAGTAGTAACGTGTGTCCTCCGAGGTTATCTGCCGAACGTGGAATTGGGCTTCTGCTTGCTGGAACTATAGGTGAGGTCGCAGCGTCCAGAAGCTTGGCAGTTTCAACGAAACTGCCTGAACAGATGTGGCGTCGGTCATCTTTGGCCCAAATATCGTTTGGGCCGTCAGGGTCACCAATTGTAGCAGTGTGCTACATGCAGCGCTGAAATAAGACACGGAGTCGATGAACTGCAGTTACAAAAAGATTTTATTCGAACTTCGCGGCCTCGCTTTAAAGCCTTCCTGATCCCGCCCTCCCCGGGCACGGATGCTGTATGGGGCACGTATTCACAGTCCTGTCCCTTGCGCGGGCTTTTCCCCTTGCTGGTGAAGCAGACTTGGCGCCCTTTTGGGACTGGCCTTTATGCCGGCGCGCTGGCTATTTGTGAGCAGGTTCGAGTGCACTAGGAAGTGGGTCGCCACAATCTGACCCATCGAGTCTGCTCTGGCATTCCATTGTGGCTGATTCATTTCACTCACAACCCTACTGTCCTGACTTCTCACTTTAACCTTTGATGCCCTGACTCTCTTTAAATATACTCAATGTCTTGGTTTCCACAAACATCCATGGCAATGTCTTCCACAGATTCGCCACCTTCCGGCTAACAAAAAGACCTCTTCATCCCTGTTCATCACCCTGTGGATAAAAAAAAAATCCCTCTTCATCCTTCAATTCTGGGGCTGTGCCCTCAGGACCAAATATAGGAAACATCCTCTCCATATCCTCTCTATCCAAGGTTCAATTTTCAATAGGTCTCAATGAGATCGCCTCTCATTCTTCTAAATTCCAGTAAGTAAAGGCCCAGAGGCATCAAAACACTCATGTAATCCTTTCATTCCTGGATCATTCTTGCAAACCTCCTCTAAAACCTCCAATCCTAGCCTGAAACTGCTCACAATACCCTAAAATGTGGTCTGACCAATGCCCTATAAACCTAGAAGGGTCAACCACAAGTGGCTTTAGAAAACCGTCTCATAGGTATTCTACAAGTTCTTGGGATCCAGCACCAACCTGATTTTCCCAATCTATCTGCATATTGAAATCTCCTGTGATTGTATCATTGCCCTTTTTACATGCCTTTTCTGTCTCCCGTTGCAATGTATATCCCACATCCTGACTATTGTTCAAAGGCCTCTACATAGCTCCCATTAGCATCTATTTTTACTCTTCCTGTTTCTGAACTTTACCCACAAAGATTCTACATCTCCGATCCTATATCACCTTCTAAGGATTTGATTTCATTTTTTTTTACCAACAGAGCCACACTACACACTCTTCCTACCTGACTGTCCTTTTGATATAATAAGTATCCTTGAATGTTAAGCTCCCAACTATGATCTTTTTTCAACCATGACTCAGCGATACCTGCCAATATCTAACTACACTACTAGATCATCTATCCTGGTGCATATACTGTATGCATTCAAATATAACACCTTCAGTACTGTATTCATAACTTTTTTGATTTTGCTCCCACATTACACTTCAACTCATTCCACTGACTGCAATTTTGCTCGATCTTCTACCTGACCTTCATCACAGTCTCACTACACACTGCTTCTACTTGTATACCAATTGCTCCATCCTCAGCTCTATCACTCCAGTTTCCATCACCCTGCCAAATTAGTTTAACATTCCCAACAGATCTGGCAAATCTATCCACAGGTGTTTTGGTTCACATCGGGTTCATGTGTAACCTGTTCTTTTTGTACAGAAGAGATCCCAATGACCTTGAAATCTGAAACCCTGCCCTCCGCACCAGTTCCTTAGCCACTCATTTTCCTGTACTATCACCCTGCCTAGCATGTGGCACTGGGAGTAATCCATAGATTACTATCTTGAAGGTCCTACTCTTCAGCACCTTCGTTAACTCCTTATACATACTCTGCAGGATCTCTTTTCCTTTTCTACCGATGTATTTGGTGGCAATGTGCACAATGACCCCTGGCTGCTCACCCTCTCTCTTGACAATATTCTGCAGCTGCTTGGAGACATCCTTGACCCTAGCACCTGGGAGGTAATACACCATCTTGGTGTCTTCTTCGCAGCTATTGAATTTCCTGTCTGTCCCATAACTATTAAGCCTCCTATCACTATTGCCCTATCTGACCTTACCCTTCCCTGCTGAGCCTCAGAGCCAACCAAAGCGCCACTGGCCTAGCTGCTGCTGCTGTGCCCTAATAGTGTTCTCCACCCCAGCAGTGTCCAAAGGGACAGACTTGTTGTTGAGAGGAATAGCGACAGAGGAACCCTGCACTGACTGCTTACTCACCCTACTTCCCCTGCTGATTACCCATCTACTATCTGAAACCTTCACTCTGGGTGTGAACACCTTAGTACAAGTCTTATCTGTGAGGTTTACAGTTCCCATCTGGTCCTGAGTACATACAGCTCTGGCTCCAGTTGTTAGACGTTGTCAGTCAGGAGTTGAAGTTAGGTGCACTTCCTGCAGATGCAGTCATAAAGGAGACCATTAAGTTCCCTGGAATCTCACATCTTACAGGAGAAGTACTCCACTGCCTTACCTACACTCAGTCTACACTTCTTATACCTTCGGCTCTAATTTCTTAAGCTGATGCAGGTAGTCAAATAGATGGTGGGACGGATGGGAAGGATTAACAATGCTAAGGACACTGTGTACATAGCGATCCTGATAAATATCACAGATGGGTGGAAGAGAAACCTCGATAATCCTCTCAGCATTCTTTGCAATTCATTGTAAGGTCTTACAGTCAGACGCCTTGCATCAGATAGTGACGCAGCTGGTCAGGACACAATCGACAGTGCTCCTGTAAAAACTAGTTAGAATGGGGGGGTGGGGGTGGGCAGCCTCACCCACCTCAATCTTCTCAGTGAGTGGAGATGCTGCTGTGCTATTTTGACTAAAGAGGTAGTGTTGAGAGCATAGGTGAGATCATCTGCTATGTGCTCTCGGTGAAACTGGTGCTCCTAACTTTCTCCATGGAGTATATGCAGTATATATATACAGTAGCTTCCTAAAGTCCACAATCTCTCTTTAGTCTGGCCCACATTGAAACTCAGTTGTTGTGTTTGCACCATTCTACAAGACACTCTACCTCCTCTCTGTACACCATCTCATCATCATTGCTGATACGACTGTTGTGTTGTTCTCAGCAAGCTTGATGATTTATTTTGAGGTGGATCTAGCAGTACAGTTATGCATCAGCAGCATGAACAACAGTGAGCTGAGCACTCAGGCCTGGGGGGACACTGGTGCTCAGTATTGTGGAGCTAGAGATGTTGATGCCAAGACAGACTTCGGTTACACCAAATCTGCAGATGCTGGAAATCTAAGCAACACACACAAAATACTGGAGGAACTCAGCAGGCCAGGCAGCATCTATGGAAAAAAATAAACTATCGATGTTTTGGGCTGAGACCATTCTTCAGGACTGGAAAAGAAGATAAGTCAGAGTAAGAAGGTGGGGGGAAGGGAAGAAGTAGTACAAGGTGGTAGGTGATAGGTGAAACCAGGAAAGGGGGAGGGGTGAATAAAGAGCTGGGAAGTTGATTGGTGAAAGAGAAAGGGCTGGAGAAGGGGGAATCTGATAGGAGAGGGCAGAAGACCATGGAAGAAAGGGAAGAGGGGAAACACCAGAGGGAGGTGAAGGGCAGATAAGGAGATAAAATGAGAGAGGAAAATGGGAATGGGGATTGCTGAAGGAGAAGGGGGGGGGAACAATTATTGGAAGTTTGAGAAATCGATGTTCATGCCATCAGGTTGGAGGCTACCCAAACGGAATACAAGGTGTTGCTCCTCCAACCTGAGTGTGGTCTCATCGCAGCAGAGAGGAGGCCTTGGAATGACATGTCAGAATGGGAATGGGAAGTAGAATTGAAATGGGTGGCCATCGCGAGATCCCGTTTTTTCTGGCAGGCGAAGCATAGGTGCTCAGTGAAGAGGTCTTCCAATCTAAGGCAACACGAGTGAATCTGCAGATGCTGGAAATAAATAAAAAACACTAAGTGCTGGCAGAACTCAGCAGGCCAGACAGCATCTATGTAAACTTCACTCCTGATGAAGGGTTTCAGCCTGAAACATCATTATTACCTCCTCCCATAGATGCTGTCTGGCCTGCTGAGTTCTGCCAGCATTTTGTGTCTTCCAATCTAAGTTGGATCTCACTGATATACAGAAGGGCACACCTGGAGTACCAGATATAGTAGATGACCACAACAGGTGACCTCAACAGCCTTACTTGGAAAGATTGTTTGGGCCCCTGAATGATAGTGAGGGTGGAGGTGTAGGGACAGGCGTGGCACTTATTCCACTTGCAAGGGTAAGTACCAGGAAGGAGATCTGTGGGGAGGGACGAGAAAACAAGGAAATTCACATAGGAAGCGATCCCTGTGGAAAGTGGGGGGGGGAGGGAAAGATACACTAAAGGTTCACCTAATAGATGGGCTATTGCAAGAGGGGTATGCAGGTAGCACAGGAGTTTTCTGTGGTTGGATACTGACGAACTGTAAAATGGAAGCTGCACCCAGATTGGTGGCATCAGAACTGACGATTGTATGGAAGGTAAGGGCAAAGTCTAGGTAAACAATAGTGGCAAAGGACTGTATAGTTGGGGGATACAGACTGGTATTTCTGTGGCAACAAGCAACACTTTCACGGTGGTGTGTTGCCTACCTGATACAAGGATTAAAGATGTTTCAGAACTGGCACTGGTGAGCAGCCAGAGGTCATGGTCCACATTGTTACTAATGATATAAGCAGGAAGAGGGATGAAGTCCTGCAAAGAGAACTTAGGAAGTTGGGCAGAAAGTTAAAAAGCAGAATCCCTAGGGCTATAATCTCAGGATTACTTCTGGTGCATGTGGTAACAAGGTAAGAAGTAAAAATCTACAACAGCTCGACACCTGCCTAAGGATCTTGTGAAGCAGAGAGTGATTTAGATACAAGGATCACTGGGCAGGTGGGACCTATATAAGAAAGACGAGTTGCAACTAAGCTGGAGGGCACCGATATCCTCACAGGGAACTTCACAAGTGCAACATGAATACATTCAAACCAGTATCACGGGGCAGCAGTAGATCAGAAAGTGGTGGGATTGAAGTAAAAATTGAGGTTAGGTCAAAGCTGAAAAGAAGGACAGGCAGAACCACATTACTAACCACAGTGGGCCTGACGGATCAGTGTACTTACTTTAATGCAAGAAGTTATCAAAGTATGTATACATTATGCAACTTTGACATTCATCTTCTTACAGGCAGTGACAAAACAAAGAAACCTAAAAGAACCCATAAAAAAAGAAGACAGTCAAACACGCAGAGCAAGAGAAAAAAGAACAAAATCATGCAAACTATGAAAGTAAGCCAATAGCATTCAGAACAACAGTGAGTCCATAGACATAAAGCCCAGAGCAGCAGGAGCAGGCCACAGCCTCAGCTTCCGTTCAGCACATGGCCAAGTAAATGTCCTGAAACCCACAGACATGGAACCCAGAGCAGCCACAGCCTAGGTTGAGTACAGAGCCCAATAAACATCACGATGCTGCAAGTAGAACCAGCCTGACCCTTGCCTTTTGTCCTATCACCCTGCTTTTTCAATACATCTGACCCGGTGTTTGAATTATTAGAGGCCTAGGTTAGTATATGTAATTATGATGTTACTTTACTATACTTTATTGTCACCGAACAATTGAAACTAGAGCGTACAATCATCACAGCAATATTTGATTCTGTGCTTCATGCTCCCTGATGTACAAATTGAAGTATATATAATAAAATTTTAAATTATAAATCATAATTAGAAAATAGAAAAGGGAAAGTAAGGTAGTGCAAGTCAGGTCCGGGTATTTGGAAGGTACGGCCCAGATCCGGGTCAGGATCCGTTCAGCAGTCTTATCATAGTTGGAAAGAAGCTGTTCCCAAATCTAGCCAACTCGGTGGGCTGAAGTGGCGAGTCCAAGATAATCTTCAATAAGGTAGTGACAATCACCTCACAATAGTTACTCTCTGCGCCTGCATTTGTGTGTTGGCTGGGTGGGTCGTGTCCTTGATTATCCTGGCAGCACTGCTCGGACAGCATGTGGTGTAAAGTGATGTTCTTACCATTACAGAGACTTGGTTGAGAGGTCAGGATTTGCAGCTCAGCATTTCAGAGTTCAGATGTTTCAGATGTGAACTTCTGGTAAGATGGGGGGGGACTCGGATGCAGCGGCCTTTACAGACATTTATTGTCTGTTTTAAATGTCTTCTATACACTTTCAACACTGTTGGACACAAGAACTTCAGGTACTGCAGGTCTACCCCATCAGTGAGTTGCTTGTTGGCAGAGAAGCTTGGTTTGGTGCATACCGTGTTGCTTCCTGCTCCAGAGAGGTGTCAGAGTTGGTGTGCGAAGGCAGTGTACAGTTTAACAGCAAGTAGTTGTCTTAGTCATTCTTCTTGTGATCACAAGACCCTGGTAATGTGGAATGCTTCAAGTCCGGTTCACTGGTTTATTGGTGGGAAATTGGCAGGGTGCTCCGTGGCCTTGGTTATACAACAGAGTAGGCCTCAAGTTGGAGTGTCACTTGTAGTTGCCGCTCAAGAGAGGAGACGCCAGAGATGGTGCGACACGGAGTCAATGCTGCTTTCTAGTGTTGGCTCGGTGGAAAACAAGCTGGACTGCATTAATTTGCAGACTGCTGCGGGCTTGTTCTTGCCCACAACGTCCACGGACTCAGGGATTGGAACTACGCTATTTTTTCTGTGTGACTATATGTTTACTGCTATTTTATATGTGCTATATGTGCCTCGTGCTGTTGGTACAATGTTTTTCACCTTGGCCCTGCACAAATGCTGCTTTGTGTGGCTGTACTCATGGGTACTCATGTGTGGTAGAATGACAATTAAACTCACTTGATAAAGAGGGATTTAAAAGAGATTAGTTGCACTAAGTTCACAGAGAATGTCCCAGCACCAGTAAGAAAGGACTGCCTGGAAGATTCATTCAGGTAGGCAATAATGGTAAAGTTCATAAATAATAAAGTTTAAACTATAGGCCACTCAGTAGCCACTGGGTTATGTAAGCAGATTATGGAAAGATATACAAGTAACAGGGTCATGGTAGAGGGTGACTTTAATTTCCTCAATACGGACTGGGTTTCCCTTAAAATCAAACGCTTAGGAAGGATGCATCCAGGATGGTTTCTTGACTCAGCATGTAAGCATTCCAACCAGAGGAGCCACAGTAGATCTTATATTGGGAAATGAGCCTGGCTAGGTGGCCAGTATTCCAATAGAAGGACATTTTGGAAACTGTGATCAGAAGTTTTCTAATAGTTGTGGAAAAGGATATGATTGACCTCAGGGGAAAATGTTAAATTAGGGAAAGATAATTACAACGGTATTAGGAAAGAGTTGTGAAGAGGAGTTTGGGAACAACCATTATTGGACAAGAACACATTTGGTATGTTGGAGTCATTTAAAGGGCCAGTTGGTCAGAGTTCAGTAATAACATGTCTCTTTGAGGAAGGAAGACAAGGTGGTCAAGGTTTGGGAACCTTGGATGATGAGAGTTGTTACAAAATAGGTTTTTAAAAAAAGTAAGTAGATGCAAAGTTTAAAAAGGTGAAATCAAGCAGGGTATTTGAGGAGTATAAAGTAAGTTGGAGAAATTTTAAAAATGTGAATCAAGAGCAACAAAATGGATCATAAAATGTATCTGGTGAGTAGGATTAAAGAGAACCACAAAGCATTTTACATGTACAGTAAAAACAAAACAATAACAATAGATAGGAGCAACACACACAAAATGCTGGAGGAACTCAGCAGGCCAGGCACCATCTACAGAAAAAAGTACAGTCACAGGCTTCGGCCCAAAACGTCGACTGTACTTTTTTCCATAGATGCTGCCTAGCCTGTGGAATTCCTCCAGCAAGTTTGTGTATGCTGCTCGGATTTCCAGCATCTGCAGATTCTCTCATTTGTGACAATGGATAGGGTAGGGCCTTTCATGGAAAATGAGGGACTTTATGCCTAAAGCCAGAAGGGAGAGGAACTTAAGTACTTTGCACCAATATACACCAAGGGGAAGGATACGGAGGATAGTAAGACCAGTGCTGATATTCTTGGACATTTTGATATCCAGGTAGTAGTGGCTCTCTTGAAGTACTTTAAGGTAGACAAGTCCTCCGAACATGATTGGAACTACTCAAGAAACTATTGGAGACTGCAGTTCTTCATATCCTTTTCACTCATAGCCGAGATCTCTGAGAACTAGAGAATAGCCAGTGTTGTTGCTCTGTTTAAGAAGGGCAACAGAGAAAAACCATAACATTATAGACTGCTGAGCCTTACTCTTAGGAATAGAATTCCATTGCATCTGAATACATTAGACTGATCAAGGATGATCAGTGTCATTTTGTGCAGAGAAGGTTGAGTCTACAAATTTGATTGAATTATCCTTATGTGATGAATAGGAAGATTGAAAGAGAAAAGTCGGTGGATGTTATATACATGGACCAATAAAGTTTTCAATAAGGTTCCTTCCTCATGGTATAGAATCCATGCACACAGATTGGATTCAAAAATTGGTTTGGTGCAGGAGATGGTGGAGTGTGTAGTGGTGGAAATATCTTATTCTGACTGGAGGTCTGTGATCATTGATGTTCTGTAAGGATTATTGTTGGAACCTTTTGTTCAGATACAAATTATTCGGGCAAAAATATAAGGGAGCCAATTAAATTTGCAGATGATAGAAAAACTGATGGAGCTGCGGAGTTAGGAAGATTGTCAAAGTATTCAGCATGACTTAGAGCAGTAGAAAAATGACAGACAAGTAACAGATTTATATTAATGTAGACGGATGTAAGAGGAAGGTATGTAGTAAACTGCCACACCCTTAGGAACATTGATATACTTAGGAACTTTGGGTGCAAGTCCATAGCGCCCTGAAAGTGGCAAAAAAACAATACAATGGGCTTGGTTTCATCAGTAGGGGTGTTGAGCAGTAAAGATAGGAAGTCATGTTGCAGTTATATAAAACTTTGCTTAAGCCATGATTATTGAGTTCAGATCCATGATGCTCCATAACAACATGGATGTGGAGGCTTTGGAGAGGGTTCACTAAAATTTCACCCAGATTAGAGAGTATTAGCTATACAGAGAAGCTGAACAAACTTTATTTGTTTTCTCTGGAAAGTCATTTTCCAGAAATGTTTTCTCATTTTCTATGAAAATGAGGGTGATCTGAGCAAAGTGTTCAGAATTATGAGATGTAGATCAGATAAAGACTCTGCCTAATGAACCTATGGTAGAAATTTCAAATTCTAGAAATTGCAACTTTTAAGGTGAGGGGGGAAAGTTTAGAGGAGGAAATTTTGCAAGCACATGACTGGAACACACTTCACGGGAAAACAGCAGAGGGGACATTTCAGTTAGCAAGACTTAGACAGGCACCTCAGCAGGTGGGAATGAAGGGATAGACACCAGTGAGGGCAAATGAGATTAATTTGGATTGGATTGGCATCAGGGTCAGTACAAGCATCATGGACTAAAGGGCCTGCTCCAATGCTCTTCTGTTTTATGATCAATGTCCTAACCAGAATTAATTCTTCCCCCTTGGTGATCACAGATCTTTGTGATTGTACAACCATCAGAAACATTAAGAAGAACTTTTATTCGGTTATCACAGTAGAAATAACAGTTGGACTTTGATAGAATGAATAGAATGGATTAAACTGCAAAAGAACAACACAAATATTCAAAATATAAATTCACTTATGCTAAAAAAAACAGAAAGAAAAATTATTTCCAGTACTTACCAGCAAATCCTTGAACACTACCATAAACAATTCTGCCACAGTATTTACAAAATACTTTGCAATACAATGTTCAAAAACAGAATCCACCACACTTACATTACTTTATCCTTTACATGCTTGGAGTAAAAACAGAGAGAAAATACTGAAGAATTACTGTAAAATTCAAAATAATATAAATGATTAACAAAGCACCACTGCAAACTTCTTATAATCTTTATATTTACTCCAAAAGGAAATATTTCTGAAAATTATATTACTGTTATTGTTCCTTATCAGTTTAAAAAAGGGCTGCTTCAGAGCTTAGAAAAGACTTCAATAACCTAAATTATACCCCACCTTCTTGAGATATGAATAGAAATTGGATTATGTCCAATCTCAAAATTAACTTTTGTAATTTATTTGATACTATGCTACTAGCTAAGTTAAAGTCTTATCACCTTTAAAAGTAATGGCACCACATGACTACTGTATAATTTTAAGTACATGGATGTTTCTATGATTTTTAAGAAAGACTTCCTGGTGTGCACACGCATATTTAGAATTTTCACTTTGAGTCGAGCATTCCTCACTGAAAAATTCCCTCAAGGTATTTATTGTAATTAACAGAATTTCCCATGATAATTCAAATGTGTTCCTTATTCTAGAAGCAACCTAATCCATATAAACAGAAATGCTCGAGTCCTTTACATCAGTGGTTCCCAACCACCAGGTTACGAGGAAACAATATGATCTGGCGGTATGATACGATAGGAGTCAGCTGCAGTGCAGCCCACTTATATCGTTTCATACTGACAAATCATTTCCTCGCAGCCTGGTGGTTGGGGACCACTGCTTTACATAATGATAACCATGATAAGATAAGTAGAACTATCTAATTTAGCAGAATCTGAGATGTGGTCATTTTCTACTTGCATAAAATGAATATGCCTGAAACAAGATAACAAATCAGAACAGCTGAAGCAAATATTCAAGAGAACCGGACAAACATTCAATCAGCTCAATGGTGGAAATTTGAAGAGTTAAGCAAGACAAATTTAACCAAATATCCAACGGCCATTAGAGACACTGAGCTAGAGAAATTCTTTAAGCCCAGTCTGATGTCAGGCCACAAGCATCCAATGTTGTGCCATACATGACACCCAGAGCTTAACAAATGGTTCAATGGATGTTGAGCACGGAATTGTACACAGAAGGCATCCCCTCCACCATCTCCCATCACTGAAGAAGGTGAGCAATAAGCAGGATGGAAAGGGGATCACTGGGTAGCTGGAAATGATCAGAGGGTGCTGCTGTGATGATCTGCTATTTGTGAGATGATGGGAAGGGGAGGTGACAGTTGAGAAAGATTACAAGGACAAGGAAGAAATGGGGGAGGGGACTGAAGAAAAACATAAGTAAATAAGTAAATCTCAAAAATTAAAAGGAGCTCTAATAGAAGACAAATCCTTGGGCAGGTAAATCTGAAAAACAAATGCAGGCGCAGAGAGTAACTATTGTGAGATGATTGTCACTACCTTATTGAAGATTATCTTGGACTCGCCACTTCAGCCCACCGAGTTGAGATGAACCCTTGAAATAATACCAGGCAGACCACAAAGCTTTGGTTAAGAGCTGCCCCAATGGTTGAACCCTGCACCATCAACTATTTCTGCAGTATAGTATGTGTGCCAATACCATCTATACTGCATTTTAGAGTTACTGACACAACTGTGCATGCCCTGCAGTCCTTACATCAAGGATTGTCATATATCTACAGGATCCAAAACGAATTTGCAGAAATGTACAGGATTTCTGATGGTTAGAATGATATCACAAAATTATAGAGATCTGACAGAAGAAAGCCATATGACTTTTCTGAATAACAGTTCAAAATAATGCTAATATATTGTACTTACCTCATCAACTCCATAGGGGTGATTTTTTTATTCTCTTTTCTAGAATATAATGTCTATACTGCATTTTAGAGTTACTGACACAACTGTGCATGCCCTGCAGTCCTTACATCAAGGGTGTTCATATATCTACAGGATCCAAAATGAATTTGCAGAAATCTACACACAAGACAATTTGATTTTAGATAAAATGTACTCAAATTGTGCACAATAACTAGCTTGATTGAACACTGCAGTATGGCTATTTGGGTCTTCTTGTGCATGCCATTTGTCAGTCCCTGATAATACATAAGTCAATGCTTTTTTACCCTGGTATCTATGTGAAAGCTCATGGAAGATACAGAAAATAAGTAAGGTCTCAATTAAAATAACTTTCCAACAGCAATATTTTGGCTGGGATCAACTGAGTTAAATTACAAATCTTGTTAATACTCTGGATGCGAATCACAGGATTTCTGATGGTTAGAATGATATCACAAAATTATAGAGATATGACGAAAGCCATATGACTTTTCTGAATAACAGTTCAAACTATTGCTAATATATTGTAATTACCTCATCAACTCCATAGGGGTGATTTTTTTTCTCTTTTCTAGAATATAATGTCTCATTTTGAAACCTTACACTAACCCCTCTTGGCAATTGGATCCTCGACTTCCTAACCAGAAGACCACAACCTGTGCAGATTAGTGATAACATATCCTCCTCGCTGATGATCAACACTGGAGCACCTTGGGTGTGTGCTTAGCCCACTGCTCTACTCTCTGTGTACCCATGACTGTGTGGCTATGCATAGCTCAAATACCATATATAAATTTGCTGATGATACAACCATTGTTGGTAGAATCTCAGGTGGTGGTGACGAGAGGGCGTACAGGAGTGAGCTATACCAACTAGTGGAGTGGTGCTGCAGCAACAACCTGGCACTCAACGTCAGTAAGACGAAAGAACTGGCTGTGGACTTCAGGAAGGGCAAGACGAAGGAACACATACTAATCCTCTAAAAGGGATCAGAAGTGGAGAGAGTGAGCAGTTTCAAGTTCCTAGGTGTAACGATCTCTGAGGATCTAACCTGGTCCCAACATATCGATGTAGTTATAAAGAATGAAAGACAGCAGCTATTCTTTATTAGGAGTTTGAAGAGATTTGGCATGTCAACAAATACACTCAAAAACTTCTATAGTTGTACTGTGGAAAGCATTCTGTCAGGCTGCATTACTGTCTGGTATGGGGGGAGGAGGGCTACTACACAGGACTGAAAGAAGCTGCAGGTTACAAATCTAGTCAGCTCCATCTTGGGTACTAGCCTACAAAGTACCCAGGACATCTTCAGGGAATGGTGTCTCAGAAAGGCAGTGTCCATTATTAAGGACCTCCAGCACCCAGTGCATGCCCTTTTCTCACTGTTACCATCAGGTAGGAGATACAGAAGCCTGAAGGCACACACTGTGCAATTCAAGAACAGCTTCTTCCCCTCTGCCATCTGATTCCTAAATGGACATTGAATCTTTGGACTCTACCTCACTTTTTTAAAATATACAGTATTTCTGTTTTTGCACTTAAAAAAAATCTATTCAATATAAGTAATTGATTTACTTGTTTATTTATTATTGTTTTTATTTTATTGTTTTTTTCCTCTCTGGTAGATTATGTACTGCATTGAACTGCTGCTGCTAAGTCATCAAACTTCATGTCAGTGATAATAAACCTGATTCTGATTCTAACCTTTCAACAGATTAGAAAAACAGCATGAAAAAGATATCACACCCCATGTTTAGTCAACTACCTTAAATTATCATTCTCTGGTCACCAATCCCTTTGCAAGATTATTATTTAGTCCTTCATAATCTTTCACAGCAATAAATATTATACATTGAGATTTTTATAAAAGCATTGACAGAAACTAACATAACTGTGCGTGTCCAGCAAACAAAAAGGTACAAACAGCCACTCACTGTGGCAAGCCTACTAAATTTATTTAATCAATTGATAACATATGTCCACCCCTTTTCTCCTTAAATAACCTGCTGAAATGTTTCAAAAGCAATGATGTATCATAATGACTCAATTACTTGAAAATTATTGTACTCCATCTAATAGGAAAACAGTGATTCTGACAATGGCATAAGAAACAGTGCATCACTGTGATTTCTCGGTAGTCTGTGTAATTAATGAGAAGCTGCAAAAGTCATGAAGAACACCACATAATTTGCAGACTAACATGTTTTCTTTTACCCCGCCAAAGGACAGACAAAATCCAATACTATATTGAGCAATACTGCCCATGATCCAAAAAAAAGCCATATTCCGTTCCATTTATCTTCCTGGCAAAACTTTACTTAATTGTGGCATCATGTAGCCTGTGTAAATCTGAAGTGAATTGGAACTCCACTGACTGAAGTGATACATTTTGTAAAGAAAGAAGATAGTGTTTTTTAAAAGGATCATTAACTTCAGTCCCAAGATAACTTCCGTAATAGTTTTGGTGCCTAACCAACTTTGGCTGCTTAATTCCTGCCTTCCATCCACAACATGATCAGAAGTATGGGTCTTTGACAAAGTGACAAATGCCCAATGTTGAACATCAAACACAACTCCTCAATTAATTAGCTGCTCATGCCACCTTGCAGTAAGATTCAGACAACTTTCAAACAAGGACTCATTAATGGCATATGATATTTACATCACACATGCACCAGGCAAAGGCCATCTCATTCCTTGCAATTAAACCACCTCCTCTTGACAGTCAATACCATTAACCACCCAGAGTACCACCTTATATCTTGGTAATCAGTAAAAAGCAAACTATTAAATAAGATCCAAAAGTTTCCTGTTGTGAATGACTTGCCTCCTGACTGAAAGCTTTCCACAACTACAACACAAGGAATATGATGAAGTACTCTTGGCTTGTCTGAGAGATGGTACTTCAAAGACAAAGCAGTGGACTTAATTCTATCCACTCTATATATTCACATCATCCACCATCACCGTCTCTGTGGCAATAATGTGGATGTAACATGTACCATCCAGAAAAGGCACTGTAGCAGCTTAAAGGCTTTTCAACATGACTTCCCTGCATGCTGGAACCTCTACTAATTAGATGGATAAAGGCAGCAGGTACATGACACTATCTGCAAGATCCCACAAGTTACCTGTTAACTTTAAATGGAAATAGAAAAAAAAGTGTTAATACTGTATACCTAAATATTGAAAATCTCCACCAGAAAGTGCTAATCTAATACTTTTAATCACAAGAACTACAGCAACCAAGAAAGCAGACTCATTGCTATCATTGCACAGACAATAATGCTGACCTTGACACTTAAGCCACAACCTTCATTTCCACACTGGGAGGAACACCTGTTCTGAGTTTAACAAGTTTTGAAGAGATGATGATAATAATAATAATAATAATAATAATAATAATAATAATACATTTAGAATTGCCTGTTCTTTAAACACAGAGAAAAAAAATATTGGTAGAAGAGTAGGTCACACGGCATAGCAACACAGCAAATTCACCTGGACAGAGCAACAGATGAGCCATCCACCTGAACTTGCAAGCATATTCTAATGACAGAAAGGGTACTCATTCACAGATTTTTTAAAAATGGGAAATTTTTTGTTGGAAGAAATAATGCTCAAATGTCAATGATTTATGTGTTTTTTACAGAAATGTTAAGAGGGTTTAAGAAACCTAATTCATAAATATCTTACACCTATTTTCTCTTTTAGAAAAGTAACCAAAGATTCTGTTATTTGGTATCTTGTAGTGGGGAAAGGGTTAGGGATCCATTTTGTGATTTGTCTCTGGCAAGTAGTAATAAAATGTAATTAATACTGTTTCAAATGTATAATTATAAACAAGTTATCACTCAATAGCTTTAAACCATGTGCTGTGGAACTAGAGAACTCCACAGTGCATTACTGCATTTTCCCTTAGAGGATAACATTGTTTCTCTTTCAAATATTGTATTCTGGGAAAGATGACATCACTAAAGCTAGCTTGTGCCTCTAGCTGAGCTATAAAGCTTTCAAAGGGTTTTGACTCATAAGCAAAACAGTTCTTTTTAAGGGGCCAAATTTCTATGGAAATTTTTACAGATTTTTACAGTGCAGATTTACAGAACAAGATAGTTAAACATTACAGTCAGTGGCTGTTGGGGTTAGATTTAAAGCAGACTACAGCCAAAATGCAGACCATATGATGTGTTAGGTAGCCATTTTAAACTGTTAAATATATTCAATTGCTTGGTGATTTGAAAAGAAACAAGATTACAAGATAATCCGGTTTAAAGGCTTATGAAAACAGCACATAACTACAATATTATGGTATTCTATAATGAAGTTCTGTGACAGCAAATTTGTAGGTTAAATAATTGTGTAATTTAGAATGTAGAAGCTTCTCTCCAGTAGAAATAAGGATATGATATAAAATCTACTTGGCAAGCAAAACTCAGGTCATAATCGGTGAGTCCAGACCATGAAATGAACTATAATTTGATAACAGCAGGATTTGGATTGCTGGTCTCAGTCTGAGATCAAAATGTAAGTCTTTGTGGAAAAAAAAATCAAACTGGTGATTATTTTATACCTGGAGTTCAGACTCATTGCTCATAGAGTAGAGATCATTTCACTTTGCATTTACTTGGCAACTAGTGTGCATTCCAAAAAATGCAGATCAGGTTATGGTCATTTGACACAATGAGCAATATTGGTACCACTTATTGACTCTGAATTCATCTTGCTGATATTCCCTTTGATGACTTATCCTAATACATTACTCTAACAATAGTTCTGCAGTCTCTGACTCAATAGCTGGACACAGTTCAACCTCCTGGAAACTAAACTATTGTTACTTTTATTTTCATTGATCTGGTAAAAGGTTGGGTCCAACAACCAAGAAAATAATTTGTCAGTGTTCAGTATTTCAAAACCTGAGAATTTTGAAAAGCACTGTTTGATTTTTAACATTCCCTACTCCAGTGACAATACCAGATTACTTGTAATCTTCTCTTCACATTTCAGTTTCTTATTCCCTTCATAATTTTAAAATTTTCTGAACATTTCTATGGTTTTATCATCCTTATAACACAATACTAAGAAATGCAAATTCTTTGTTCTATGGTGTTATGAAATGTCACCAAACCAACAATTAATATGTACTTTTTATTGGTTATCTTTGGATATAAAACCCAGAATCACCATTTTCATTTGCATTGAGTTTATTTCCTCATTTAATACTTAAAGTTTGTCTTCTGTTGCATTCTGTAGATCCTTATACAAGACACATTTTACAAAATTTAATTGACTGAATTAATTAAATTTAATCAATTAAAATTGTTTACCAAGTTCACTTTTAACATTTGCTCGAATCAAGTTGTGTGATCATTTCCTCTTATACTAATGTTGACAATATTAAATTTACATTTGATTCCTTAAATCTAATATCAGTCTGATATTTGTGTGATTCCTTTAAGGGACTCGTTCTGTGTTGTTCTTAGAAGAGCGTGTTATCCTAGCGGATAACATTCTGCATTTAAAGTTTCTGAAACAAGTGTAGATTTTTAAAGGAGGATTAAAGATGATCAAGTATTGCCATTCACTTATGATACATTATATGTATTCAAATGATTGATCCAACTAAAACTTGCACACATATTCAGGCTGCCCCAGGTAACAAACAACTTCTATTTTATTTGACCCCAGCCCCAACCCTTGCCATGTCTTCACCATCCCCTCTGACCTTCCCCTCTCTGAGGCAGAGCGTTCTGTGCTTAGCAAGGACCTCACTTTTGTCCCCCTCCGTCCACACCTCAGGGAGTTCTGCGCCTGGCATGATGCTGAACTATTCTTCCATCACCTACATCTCCAAGTCTATTACTTTAACAAGGATTCCCCTCCCGCTATTGATGACCCCTTCTCCTGTCTTCAACCCTCTTCCTCCTCCTGGACAACCCAACCGGGCCTTCTACCTGCACTGGATCTTTTCATCTCCAACTATCACCGAGACATCAACCGTCTCAACTTCACCGCTCCTCTCTCCCATTCCAACCTAACTCCCTCTGAAAGCACTGCCCTCCACTCTCTCCGCACTAACCCCAACCTCACCATCAGACCCGCAGACAAAGGTGGTGCCATAGTAGTCTGGCGGACAGACCTCTACCTCACTGAGGCCAACAGCAGCTCTCTGACACCTCCTTTTACTTACCTCTGAAAAAGGACCCCACCAAAAAACATCAAACCATTGTCTCCCGTACCATCACTGTCCTTATCAACTCCGGAGACCTTCCATCCTCAGCCAAAAAACTCATAATTCCCACAACCCGCACTGCTCGGTTTTACCTCCTCAGCAAGATTCATAAGCCTGACTGTCCTGGTAGGCCCATAGTTTCGGCCTGCTCCTGCCCCACCGAACTTGTATCTGTCCTGACTCCCTTTTTCTTCACCATCTACACCTCGGACTTCAACTACTGCACAGAGTCTTGTCATCTTCAGAAGTTTTTTGATGACTCTGCCATAGTTGGATGCATCAGTAAGGGAGATGAAGCTAAGTATAGGGCTACAGTGAGAAACGTTGTCACATAGTGTGAGCAGAATCATCTGCAGCTTAATGTGAAAAAGACTAAGGAGCTAGTGGTGGACCTGAGGAGGGCCAAGGCACCAGTGATCCCTGTTTCCATCCAAAGGGTCAATGTGGACATGGTAGAGGTTTACAAGTACCTGAGGATACGAATTGACAATAAACTGGACTGGTCAAAGAACACTGAGGCTGTCTACAAGAAGGGTCAGAGCTGTCTCTATTTCTTGAGGAGACTGAGGGCCCTTTAACATCTGCCGGACGATGCTGAGGATGTTCTACAAGTCTGTGGTGGCCAGTGCTATCATGTTTGCTGTTGTGTGCTGGGGCAGCAGGCTGAGGGTAGCAGACACCAACAGAATCAACAAACTCATTCACAAGGCCATTGATATTGTGGGGGTGGAACTGGACTCTCTGACGGTGGTGTCTGAAAAGAGGATGCTGTCCAAATTGCATGCCATCTTGGACAATGTCTCCCATCCACTCCATAATGTACTAGTTAGGCACAGGAGTACATTCAGCCAGACTCATTCCACTGAGATGCAACACTGAGCGTCATAGGAAGTCATTCCTGCCTGTGGCCATCAAACTTTACAACCACTCCTTCTGAGTGTCAGACACCCTGAGCCAATAGGATGGTCCTGGACTTATTTCAACTTGGGATAATTTACTTATTATCATTTAACTATTTCTGGTTTTATTTTGCTATATTTCTACTCTATTATTAGTTGGTGACGAAACCCAATTTCCCTCGGGATCAATAAGTATGTCTGTCTGTCTGTATCTGCCTACCTGGCCTCCATTTTGTCACCCATAGTTCAGTCACTCCCTACCTACATCCGGGATACATCCCATGCCCTCCACCTCTTCAACAACTTCCAGTTCCCCAGTCCCAACTGCTTCATTTTCACCATGGATGTCCAATCCTTATACACTTCAATTCCCCATCAAGAAGGCCTCAAAGCCCTCCACTACTTTCTTGACAATAGACCTAACCAGTTCCCCAACACCACCGGTGGAACTGGTCCTCACACTTAATAACTTCTTTTGGCTTTTCCCACTTTCTTCAGACTAAGAGTGTAGCTATGGGCACTCGGACGGGCAACAACTATGCCTGTCTCTTCGTGGGTTATGTGGAACAGTCTATGCTCCCAATATATACTGATACTGCTCCCCAACTTTTCCTTCGCTACATTGACGACTACATTGGTGCTGCTTCCTGCACCCATGCTGAGCTCGTCAATTTCATCGACTTTGCCCCTAATTTTCACCCAGCCCTCAAATTCGTTTGGTCCATTTCGGACACTTCTCTCCCCTTTCTCGATCTCTTGGTCTCCATCTATGGAGATAGACTGTCCACTGACATCTTCTATAAACTCACTGACTCCCATAACTACCTTGATTATACCTCTTCACACCCTGCCAAATGCAAAAATGCTATTCCCTATTTCCAGTTCCTCCGTCTCTGCTGCATCTGTTCCCAGGATGAGGCTTTCTGTTCCAGGACATCCCAAATATCCTCTTTCTTTAAGAATCGTGGTTTCCCTTCTGCCATCATCAACAATGCCCTTACCCGCATCTCCTCCATTTCCCGCACATCGGCCCTCACACCATCTTCCCGTCAACAAAACAGGGACCATGTTCCCCTTGTCCTCACCTACTACCCCACCAGCCTCCGGATCCAGCATATTATCCTCCGCAACTTCTGCCACCTTCAATAGGACATCTTTCCCTCTCTACCCCTCTCTGCTTTTCAAAGGGATTGTTCCCTCCACGACTGCCTGGTCCATACGTCCCTCCCCACAGATCTCCCACCTGGTACTTATTCCTGCAAGCGCAAGTGCTACACCTGTCCCTACACCTCCCCTCTTACCACCATTCAGGGCCCCAAACAGTCCATCCAGGTGAGGCAACACTTCACTTGTGAGTCTGTTGGGGTCATCTATTGTATCCGATGCTCCCGATGCGGCCTCCTCTGTCTGCCACAACACACAGGATCTCCCGGTTGCCACCCACTTCAACTCTGCTTCACATTCCCATACAGATATGTCCATACATGGCCTCCTCTACTGCCACGATGAGGCCAAACGCAGGTCGGAGGAGCAACACCTCATATACCATCTGGGTAGTCTCCAGCCCCTTGGTATGAACATCGAATTCTCCAACTTCCAGTAATTCCCTCCCTCTCCCTTCCCCCATCCCACTTCCACTCTGTCTCCTCTTCTAGCTGCCTATCACCTCTCTCATGATTCTGCCTTTTCTACTACCCATAGTGCTTTCTCCTTACATTCTTCTTCACCTCTCCTGCCTATCCCCTCCCTGCTTCCCCTCCCCCAACCCTTGATCTTTCCTCTGATTGGTTTTCCACCTTCCCCCCCACCTTCTTTATGGGGCCCCTGCCCCCTCCTTCTTCAGTCCTGACGAAGGGTCTCAGCCCGAAATGTTGACTATTCATTTCAACGGATGCTGCCCGAACTGCTGAGTTCATCCAGCTTGTTTGTACGTGTTGATTTGATTCCAGTATCTGCAGTGCACTTTGTGTTTGATCATACGTATAGTGGCCACTTTATTAGGGCCAGGGGGTGCCTTTTATAAAGTCATCACTGAGTGTATATTCATGATCAAACACTAACCAGGACATGGGATAGAAATTTCAAATGGGAAATAGAAAAAGCATGTAAAAAGGGCAGAGTTATGAGAAGTCGTAAGGGTTTTCAATATGCAGGTACACTGTAAAGATCAGGTTGGTGCTGGATCCCAAAAGAGTGTATTTGTAGAATGCTATGAGAGTGCTTTTTAGAACAGCTTGTGGTTGAGCCAACTAGGGAAAAGATAATCCTAGACTGTGTGTTGTGTAATGACCCCTATTTGGTTAGGAAGCTTAAGGTAAAAGAACCCTTGGGAGGCAGTGATCATAATATGATAAAACACAGTGGAGTAAAGGGAATTACAAAGGCATGAGAGAGGAGCTAGCCAAAAGTTGATTGGGAGGAGAAATTAGCAGGGATGATGGCAGAACAACAACGGCTGGAGAATCAGTGGGCAATTTGGAAGAAACAAGACAGATACATCCAAAAGATGTGAAAGTATTTTAGAAGGGATGATGAAGCAACCATGGTTGACAAGGAAAGTCAAAAACAGCATAAAAGGAAAAGAAAGGGCAAAAATTAATGGGCAGGCAGAGGGCTGGGAAACATTTAAAAACCAACAGAAGGCAACTAAAAAGCCATAGGGAGAGAAAAGATGAAATACGAGGGCAAGCTAGCCAAAAATATCAAAGAGGATACCAAAAGTTTTTTTTCCCCAAATGTATAAAGAGCAAAAGAGAGGTGAAAGTGGTTATTGGACCACTAGAAAATGATGCTGGAGAGGTAGAAATGGGAAACAAAGAAAAGGCAGATGATGTAATAAGTATTTTGTGCTAAGTCTTCACTTTGGAAAACATCAGCAGTATGCCAGAAATTCAAAGAATATCAGGGAGCAGAAGTGAATGTAGTCACTATACTGAGGAGGAGATGCTTGGGAAGCTGAAAGGTCTAAAGATAGATAAGTCATCTGGACCAGATGAACTATACCCCAAGGTTCTGACAGAGGTAGCTAAAGAATTGTGGAGGTATTAGAAATGATCTTTCAAGAATCACTAGATTCTGGAATGGTTCCAGAGGACTAGAAATTTACATAAGTCACTCCACTCTTTAAGAAGGGAGGAAGGCAGAAGAAAGGAGATTATAGGCCAGTTAGCCTGACTTCAGTGGTTGGGAAGATGCTGGATTCCCATTATAAAGGATGAGGTTTTGGAGTAGTTGGGCGTGGATAATAAAGTAGGGCAACGTCTCCATGGTTTGCTCAAAGTATTCTTTGAGGAATTAATAGGCAGGATAGACAAAGGAGTCAGTGGATGTTGTTTACTTGGATTTTCAGAAGGCCTTAGACAAGGAACCATACATGAAACTGCCTAACAAGTTAAAAGCCCATGGTATTACAGGAAAGTTACTAGCATGGTTAGAAGATTGGCTGATTGGCAGGAGACAAATAGTCAGAATAAAGGGGGCCTGTTCTGATTGGCTGCCGGTGACGTGGTATTCTGCTGGGGTCGGTATTGGGACCGCTTCTTTTCAGATTATATATCAATGATTTGAATGATGGAATTGATGGCTTTGTGGCAGGTTTGCAGATGATACAGAGATATATGAAGGGGCAAGTAGTGTTAAGGAACTAGGGAATCTGCAGAAGGACTTGAACAGATTAGGAGAATGGGCAAAGCAGTGGCAGATGGAATATAGTGTAGGGACTGTATAGTCATGCTCTTTGGTAGAAGGAATAGCTTAGACTATTTTCCAGATGAGGAGAAAATACAAAAATCAGAGGTGCAAAGGGACTTGGGAGTCCTTGTGCAGATTCTTCAAAGACCTTACCACAGATTGAACTGTGGTAAGGAAGGCAAATGCAATGTTAGCATTCATTTCAAGAGGACTAGAATACGAGAACAAGGATGACATGCTGAAGCTTTATAAGGCATTTGTCAGACCTCATTTGGAGTATTGTGAGCAGTTGAGGGCCCCTTATCTAAGATAAGATGTGCTGGCATTGGTGAGGATCTAAAGGAGGTCCACAAGAATGATTCCAGGAACGCAAGGATTAATTAACAAGGTGTATTTGATGGCTCTGGACCTACACTTGCTAGAGTTCATAAGATTGGAGGGTCAAGATCTCCTTGGCACCTATAAAATAATCTAAGGCCTAGATAGAGTGGATGTGGAGAGGATGTTTCCTAAAATGGGTGAGTCTAGGACTAGAGGAGACAACCTCAAAATAGAGATATGTCCAGTTAAAACAGAGTTGAGAAGGAATTTCTTCAACCAGCTAGTGGTGAATCTGTGGAATTCACTGCCGTGGATGGCTGTGGAAGCCACGTCATTGAGTATATTTTAAAGGTTCTTGGATAGTCAGGGCATCAAAGATTATGGATAGAAGGCAAAAGAAAGGAGTTCAGAGGAATAAAAGATCAGCCATGATGAAATGACAGAGCAGACTTGATGTGCCAGGTGGCCCAATTCTGCTCTTGTGTCTTATGGTCTTCTACTGCTGTTGCCCTTCCACTTTAAGGTTTGATCTGTTGTGCGTTTAGAGATGCTCTACTATACACCGCTATTGTAACATGTGATTATTTGAATTGCCTTCTTGTCAGCTTGAACTAACCTAAACATTCTCCTCTGACCTCTCATTGACAGGATGTTTTTGCCCACAGGACTGCTGCTCACTGGATGTTTTTTGTTCTTTACATCATTCACACTGTGCTTCAAAGTCCCAGATCAGCAGTTTTGGAGATATTCAAACCACCCTGCCTGGCACCAATAGTGACTCCACACTCAAAGTTACTTGGATCATATTTCTTCCCCATTCTGATGTTGGATGTGAACAACAACTGAACCTCTTACCCATTTCTGCATGTTTTTATGCATTGAGCTGCTGCCACATGATTGGCTAATTAGAAATTTGCACTAACGAGTAAGTATACCTATTAAAGTGGCCACTGAGTGTATATGTACTGGGTGTCCACAAAGTGGGTGTTTATAGTCCGGGGACAACTGATCAGAAAATTCTCAAAATTCAGGAACACTTTGGTCACACGTCAGACAAATTAATTTGCAAAAAAAAAATCCATCCAGGATACAATACAGTTTTGTTTGCCAGGGCCAATGATTTCAGCAGTTTTGACATGGCATCAAAAAATAATGCTTGCACTTTTAAAAACATATTTTGATTCAGCAAAATACAGATTATAGTTGGTGTACCTGACCAGATATTTAGTATTATACTTACTTACTGCACTATTATTACAGTTGCACAATTTTATGGCAATCTATGGTGCCACTATTTACATAAGATCCTGGAACACTGGATGAATGACTGTTGAAAGATCTGCTATCACCGAAACTACAGCTGTTTTACTTATTGAGAGGCCACATAGCAACAATTGAAGAGCTACTAGTCTTTGAGTACACTATTGGGATCCTTAACCAAACAGTCATATGTCTGGAATGGTGTTTAAAAGGCCCTTAAAGGCAGAAGCTCTCATGACATTTAAAAAGTACTTGGCACTTGAAGTGCTATAACTTATAGAACTATGGATCTACCCTTGAGAAGAGGAATCAAGCTGGATAGTTTTATTTCGCCACCAACATAAATATATATTCGTAAATAACTGGACACAATTTCAACTTTGATTGCATAAAAGATTGATATTGAATTGGCTGACCATTATATACATATTCCTTTCCATTGACTCTGGTTGAAGGAAAGCAAAAATGAAAACTATCCATGATAATATAATGGGCATCCAATTAGCTGGTCAAAAATTAAAATTATTTAAAATACAAATTAAAATCATTCTGTTTGGATGGATTTTTAGATGAATAGGTTATTCTTAAAGCTGGCAATATTAAATTAAGTATTAGTTAATTTTAACATGCACTTTAATATATGGCTAGCCCTCTGTTATTTTCCAGTACAAGTCAATTTTAACAACTAAATGTTGCTGACAACCTATCAATGGAAGAATCCACAACTTTGATGAATGGTGGGATGTCAAAAGTTAACAAAGGAGTTTGGAAACAGTTGACAATATTTTGTGTCAAGTTTACAGTGGTGCTAGAAAGTTTCTGTAGAATTTTCTCTATTTCTATATAAATATGACCTAAAATACAAACAGATCTTCACGCAAGACCTAAAACTAGATAAGAACCCAATTAAATAAATAACACAAAAACATTATACTTGTTCATTTACTTATTGAGAAAAGTGATCTAATATTACACGTCACAAACAAGAGAAAATCTGCTGATGCTGGAAATCCGAGCAACATACGCTCAGAGGAACTCAGCAGGCCAGACAGCATCTATGGAAAAAGCACAATCGACATCTTGAGCCAAAACCCTTTGACAGTACAAATATTACATATATTTGTTGGAAAAAATATGTAAACCTCCAGAGTAATGCCTACAAGAAATACTATTTGGAGTCAGGTGTTCCCATCAATGAGATGAGATCAGAGGTGTGGGTTCTGGAGGTGCCCTGCCCTATAAAAAAAGGACACACAAAATCAGATAACAGACAGCGCCTGCTCTTCTCAAGAAAGATCTGTTTAGTGCATCAAAACACCTCAATCAAAACAACTTTCAGAGGACCTTAGAAGAAGAACTGTAGAGATGCATCATCTGGAAAAGGCTATGAAAGCATTTCCAAAGACCTGAGTGTTCTTCAGTCCACAGTAAAAGAAATTGTCTACAAATAGGGAAAACAGTACTGTTGCTGCACCCCCTAGGAGTGGGTATTATGCAAAGATCACACCAAGAGCACAGCCTGCAATGCTGAATGAGGTGAAAAAGAATCCAAGGGTAAAAAAAACAAAAAATAAAGACCCGCAGAAATCTCTAGAACTTGCTGAAGTACCTGCTTATGTGTCCACTCTGAGAAAAACACTGTACAAGAATGGTGCTCATGGAAGGACACCACAGAGGAAAGGCTGCACTCCAAAAAAAATAATAATTGCTGCATGTCTCAAGTTTGCAGAAGACCACCTGGATGTTCTACAACAATTTTAGGACAATGGTCTGTGGACAGACAAGACAAAGGTTGAACATTTTGGTAGAAATACACATTGCTATGTTTGGAAGAAAAAGGGTACTGCACATCAACACTAAATCCTCATCCCAACTGTAAAGCATGGTGGAAGGAGCAGTATGGTTTGGGGCTACTTTGCTGCCTTAGTTCTGGACAGATTGCGATTGTTGAGGGAACAATGAATTCAAAATTGTATCAAGGCGGTTTACAGGAGAATGCAGGGTAGCAGCCCATCACCTGAAGCTTAATAGAAGTTCGATAATGCAACAAGACAATGATCCAAAATACAAGAATAAATCAACAACAGAATGGTTGGAAAAAAGAAGAAAACTTGTATTTTGGAATGGCCAAGTCAAAGTCCTGACTTTAATCTAAAGGAATATTGTGGAAGGACCTGAAGCAAGGCTAAAATTCCTCCAAGCCAATGTGCAGGACTGATGAACAGTTATCAGAAACATTTGGTGGAAGTTATTGCTGCACAAGGGGTGACACCAGTTATTGAAAACAGAGGTTCACATACTTTTTCCAACAAATACATGTAATATTGGATATTTTTTCTCAATAAATAAATGAACAAGTATAATGTTTTTCTGCTATTTATTTAATTGTGTTCTCTTTATGTAGTTTTAGGACGTGTGAAGATCTCATTACATTTTAGGTCATATTTAAGCAGAAATAGAGAAAATTCAACAGGGTTCACAAACTTTCTAGCATCACGGCATCTATTCTATCCTAAAGGGGAAGATGGCAATAAAAGCCAAAGAATATAGCCTGACGGCAATAGCTTGCAAAATAAAAGGAAAAG
This sequence comes from Hypanus sabinus, assembly GCF_030144855.1. NCBI lineage: Eukaryota > Metazoa > Chordata > Chondrichthyes > Myliobatiformes > Dasyatidae > Hypanus > Hypanus sabinus. The sequence continues at coordinate 62,998,426 of NC_082707.1, read as the reverse complement.
TTTACAGTTATCCTGCATATACTTGTGATTTTGTTCAAATATTCAAGCAGTGATCAGCACTATAATAAAAGATGTGTTCAGGGCTACCTCTAAAAATAATCACCATATACATTTAATTTCACACTTCCAGAATTCTGCTAGTAAAGGTCAATGCAAGCAAGAGCAGGAATTTTATTTAAAACAATATGTGCTACACAAATAACAATTGTCACCTTGCTGAATTAAGGCACAAACCCCTTGTAATTTAATCACCGATTACATTCCTGTATCACTATAATTCTCCATCGCACTCCCAACCTTCTGCCTTTGCTTTCCTCTGCTCTTCCAAAGAATTACAACTGTGAATGCAAGGAATAATACCACTTCATTTGAAATGCCACATTACAACCAAAGGACTCAACAATGAATTCAACTATTTCAGGTTACTGCCTTCTCCAAGGTTATATCTCACAGTTTTAGTGTTCAGTTTTTGTCTGTTTTCTTCCGGTATTTGTGATTCAATCCATCTCCTCCTTCGTCCATTGACATCCACATTCAGCTTACGTTACCAACACTCATGGCAATCTCTTCTTCCCATTTCCAAGATTATTGACTGAAAACATATACTCTCTTTACTTCTTTATAGGTGCTGTCTGACTTGAAAAATATTTCTGGCATTTTCTGTTTCTATTTCAGATTTACAGTGCTTGTAACATTTTGGTTTTGGAACATATTAGGCAGCAGCTTCTGACTCAATGTTAGTAATCATGCTGGGATTATTTATATAGTTTAATATGGTAGTGCAAATTTCCTCGGGCTTCCAGCTCTCTCACTATATAGCTGTTCTATTGAAATGTTGAAAAGTCAAATGCAGAAGATTCAAAGTACATTATCAATATATGCAGTATATGACTTTTATTTAAATGTATGCAGATTCTCTTTATAAAGAATGCTACTGCTTTCACGTGTTTGCTATGCAGTTTTATCTTCCTAATGTTATTTTTATTTTCTCAGAAACCATGTGCTATTGAATACTCATCACAAACATTCACAAATATTTATTAATATTGATGATTTTGACTGTCAGAGGGGCTAGGTGTGGGGCTCGCATGAGCTGTCATAGCTGGTCAATGAAAACAACAGCCTGTTTGTTGTAAGACATCCCCTACTGTAAATAGTATTAGTGCAAACACACGATCAAATATGATGTGCTCCCAAAGGGTTATTCGCTTAATGAACAATGCCTGTGCGTGACTTCGTTTAATATGGGGAAACTGATGCACAGGCAGACACCACATGGTCCTTGATAGATTGGGGTCAGGGTCCAGTGCAATAGAATGCCAGACAACTGGGATTCTGCAGCCTTCACTGCTGCAGCCTTTCTTCCAGTATGTATCATTATCTTCTGCTAGCTTCGCTGTTGAGGACTTGGTTAGAGCGCTTTTTGTTTGGAACCTCCCTCTTGGCCTTACCTCCATGGGTGACTGTGGTGAACTATGTGCCTGTCTGGACGCGCCCCCTGCTGAATGCTCCTGTGGCTCCTCCCACAGGCCCCTGTATAAAGGCGATCTGAGGCCTGACGCTCGGCCTCAGTCTCCAGGACATTGTATGATGGACACTCACTCCTGGTTCCTTCTTCCAGTCAATAAAAGCCGATATCTCGCCTTACGTCTCAGTGTGAGTTATTGATGGTGCATCAGTGACCCTAGAGGAGCTAACCTCCAGGCAGCATCACTCTCTGGATCTCAGGAACCCACAAGCCCCTCCATCAGGACAAGGTGGCAATCCTCGGAGAAGCCTACTATAAATCACTACCCACACTGCACTGCACCAAAGTGCTGAAAGTTGGGTACCAGAGAAAAAAAGGTGTACTCAGAACAACCGCAGTAAGTAAAAGTATAGGCAACAGCAATACCAGGACAATGAAAGATCTGCCCTATTATTACATCTACTATGTGAACAGTGTAATTTGCAATGATGGGGCTTGTTGGGCCAGAAGAGCCTGTTACCAAGCTGCATCTCCAATAAATACTTTGTGATCACCACTTATAGCTAGCACACGCACTTCATTTAAAACTGAAAAATATATCAGCAGATATCATTCCTGGTAGCAAATAAATCTCGAACAATTTTAAGACTTTATCATGACTAACGATTAGAATTTCCATCACCTCAGACATTTATAATCCAAAACTGCATCTAATTTACTATCAACAAATATTCTAAATTCAGTGCAACAATGTAAGGAATTAGAAACTAAATTAGGCCATTCAAAACTCATGACTATTCTAACATTCAATAGATCAAAGGTATCTCTGTTTCAGCCTCATTTATGTATTTTTCTCCTCATCCATTAATATTTTTTCTAACAAAGTCTACCAAACTGTATCTGAAGATTTAAATTACTTCTAATTGGAACTGATTTCAAGTCTATTTCTAGGCAGACACCCCACTCCCACCTTTCTGCCTTTGGTTTCTTCTGCTCTTCCAAAGAAGCACCACTATGAATTTCAGAAATGGTGTCTCTTCATTTGAAGTGGTACATTACTGCTTTAAGGACTGCACCTCCTCCACCTTAAAAACAGGTTTCACTGCATTTATTCTATAAACACTTTAAAATTTTAAACATATTGGTTCGGCTATCCTTCTTACTATACTAATACTGTAAACTCAAGGGATGCAAACTTCACTTATGTAATTTTCATCATAATTTAATTCTTCCCATCTAGGGTTCATTCTGGTGTACATATACACAATACTGCATTAAAACCAGCAGTTCTCTGTGGTTAAATACACAAAAGAGACTGCAGAACTGAAAAATAATTTCATAACATTTCAATCCACTTGAACTTGCACAGAAATCACAGGTGCCCAAAAATTGGACCTATCCATCTAAGTCCTAGGGCAGAGGCTTCGAGGCAGCCTGTCTGAGTATGAGAGTGGGTGGGAGTGAGGGAGGGAGAGAGGAAGGAAAGGGACTTGCTTTGTTGTTTGTTTTTGTTGTTCTGTTGTTGTTCTACTGAACATTATGGGCTCGTCATGTATGGGAACACACACAGACTTCCTGCAGCACATCCTTAGTTTGTATTGGTTAATGGAAACAATGCATTTCACTATATGTTTCAACGTACATGTGACAGATAAACAAATCTGAATCTATTTTATATACAATATAAATTAATGAAAAGAAAATTGTTTCGCCAAGTTTTGTGTCATCCACAAATTTAGAGGTTGCATCTGGCATTAAGACCAGGTAATTACACAGATTAAAAATAGTAATAATTCTAACACAGATTCCTAAGGAATGGCAATGTTCATTTTCCTCTCCCAAAGAAAAAGCATACATGACAACCCTATGGAAAAATTGCAAACTAGCAAGTAAGTGTCACTTTATACCATGTGCTTCAATTTTGCTGATAAGCCTGTTATACGGAAACAAATCACAAGGTTTCTAGACATCCTTGTACATACACCAACTGCATTACACTCAATCCTTTACATCAAAATTTAATTGGTTAATCATAGTCTTAACAAATCTCTGATGGTTCACCTTAATTAATCCATTTTTCTCCAAGGAATAATTATGTTCTTAATCAATGTTTATAAAATTTTTACCACCACTTTTAAGCCAGCTAGCTTCTAGCACCTTAATTGATACTCCAGTCATACTGGGATACCTTACCACTTTTATATTTTATAAATGCATCCTACCCAAGTCATTTTAATGTATTACAATTCACACTTAAGTCACTCAACACGGATGTGCTCTAATACCTTCAGTTCACAAACACCCTGATCTGTGGTCCTCATACTGCTTGTGTTCATGATGGCTTGAAGCGCAATCAGTCTGTTTTACGTGAGAAGGGTTTTGATCTGGAGGTCCATGTACTATTTTTACTCCTCTCTATTTCTCACGTGCTGGCCATCTTCCATTATCCTCCAACTCTTTTCTGCGAATTCCCATCATCTTTTTCCTTATCTTCATGGCTACTAGATATGCCATGAAGTGAACAGCTTAATAAGACTACCTTACTTTCCATGAGTCAGTACTAGAATGATGTGGTAGCAGAGGTGAAAGTAATTTAAGTTTCTTAATAGCACAGATGTAGTCCAATGCTGATTTAAACCATATGTACTCAGTATGTTGACCATTTTCTTAACAGTGAACTGTACCAGCCTCTGTGTGGCAGCTGCCTGCTTCATCATATGCATTTGAAGTATTTAAAAGTTTTTATTCACTTTTTTAATACTTTAAAAAAGGAAAAAAATATTTTAAACAATTTAGTAAAACAAGAATGTTATATGTCAGCTTTTGTCAGTTCAGCAAAAATTCATCAATTTCCTGAAGAAACATTTTGTTATGGAGTCAACAATAAAGTACTTTAAAGATAGATGAAATCTGTCAGCAAATAGGCTAACATTCAGATACAGCAAATGAAATTATAAACTCTACTATTGAAGCTTGGAGTACAAAAGCAGGTAAATTTTACTATAAATAGACAACACTTTGACAACACCGTATCTGTAAGAATATAACGGGAAGCTGGAGTAAGCTATTTAATAAAATCATGGCTGATTGTTTAATTCACCATCATCTTATCTCATCTCTAAATCTCTAGAGTACCCTAATCTCCAAATATATTTCACTGTTTTGAATGTATTCATCTATTGAGCCTCCAGAGTCCTAGGATAAAGAACTCAAAAGATTCGCATGGCCATGGATGAAAAATCTCTTCAACTCTGCCACGAGACCTCTTATTTCAATAGGTACATTGAATGCCAGAGAAATGTATACAACGTACATCCTGAAATTCTTTTTCTTCGCAAACATCCACAAAAACAGAGGAGTGCCCCAAAGAATGAATGGTAGTTAAGTCAGAACCCCAAAGCCCCCCCCCATACCTCACCCCTCCCAATCATAAATCAGCAGCAAAGAAATGATCACCCTTCCCCCACCAACAAAGACACAGACTTGCAGTACCCCAAAGACTACTCATTCATCCGGTATTCAACATACCACAAGCTCACTCTCTCCCTAATAAGGGGAAAAGAGGTGTCCCCATCCCTGTTTTGAGAATGTAATCCCTGATTCTAGACACTGCAGCCAGAAGAAGCATTATTCTTGCATACCTTGTCAAGCCTCATCAGAATTTTGCTTGTATCAGTGAGATGACTAATCATTCTTAAAAAAGATGGAATAAAGATCTAATCTGCTTAATGTCTCCTCAAGCCACAGTGCGCCATTGTCAGGAATAACTCTGAAGTACTATGTGCAGTTGTGGTTTCTTATTTATACTTGCCTGACGGACAGTACAGAAACAAAAACTAGATTGATTAGTGTGATCACAGACTGACCTGATTGGGATGCATTCGATGGAATCTGAAAAGTACTGATATTATTGAATCATACAAGTCTGTAGATATGTAGGTGCTGAAAGGATGTATTCTTTGCTGAAAGAATCTAGAACTAGGGAATACAGTATCAGCACCAGGAGAACATATTTATAGCATTAGAATAACTTTCTTCTCTTCAAGTATTAGCGATTGTTGAAATGCTTAACAGAAATAAGGAGATGCTCAGTTATTAAGAATGTTCAAGGCTGAGGTCCATGGTTATGAGAATCAATCTGGAAAGAAGCGTTAGGATCTATGGTAAGTCACTGAATGGTTGACCAAGCACAACAGTCTTCTTGGCCTTCTATTGTTCCTATGGTGCTGTGGCACAAAAGTAACTAATTTTACCTCTGGAACTCAAGTCAATCTGAATCTTGGCTGCTGTATATGCAAAGTTTACCTGTTAACTTCATGACCAGGAAGAGTTTCTTTAGGAGGTGCAATTTTCTCTCACATCCTGAAAAAGTGGCAGATTAAGTGACTACTATAAATATCCCCTCAAGACAATGGCAAAAAGAAACAAAAGGGAACAAAAGGCGGAATTAAAATGGCACCAAGTGGCTGCCTCTTCGAGCTCTTCTGTGGAAACAGCTTAAATTCCTCTCTTTAATGCCTCTTTTTTTTCCCCCTTTTACAAGGTGGCTGGGTTTCTTTTGAGATCCTGATGTGCAGTGGTAGTCAAACTGCATTTTTTTTTAAATGTGTATGAGTTCCCACTCCTGGAGTTTGCCGGCTGAGCACTTTCTGATATTCTCTGGGCCTGGCATGGAAGACGGCACCTCCAGAGTGTGGACGAATGATTTCGGGTTAGTGTCACCAAGCAAGAGATCATGGGAGAAGGAACATCAGGATTTTGCTGCAGCGGATGTACAGACAGAGGTCTCTGCAGTCAAGGGATATATCTCTCCCCGCTGAGAAAAGGATGACATCTCTCTGGTGAGGGGGGTGGGAAGAGAGGGGGGAGAGGGAGAGGGGGAGAGAGGGAGAGAGATGTTGAACTGTTGGGTAAATAATAGTTTTTGTTAACTGCAGATCATGGTCTCTCTTTGGGGGCTTTGCTAATGCTTGGTGGGTGGTGGGCACTTTTTGCTGAAACGAGTGGGGTGGAGGGGGGAAGTTGATGCGTTGATGCTTGCACGAGGGAGAGCGAGAAGGTTCTAACGTTTTTCTGTCCTTCATTCTTTTGGGGCTCTTCTGTTTTTCATGGTTATCTGTGAAGACTATTTCAGGTTGTATACCATATACATTCTCTGATAATAAATTAAACTATTTGGAGCTGTTGGGCACGTGTCAGCTGCAGTAAAGAGAAATAAGATGGGAAATGGAACTAATCAGTTTGAACCCCCGAGAGTTCTAAAAAAATTTAGTGAATGTCTTACATTTTTAAGTCCAAACATTCTTTAATTTATTAGCACTCATGCATTAGATTTTAGTATGGTAATGATAATTCTTTGGCATCTCCACTGTTCCAACACTTCCTTGATATACTGATTTTCCTTTGTGATATTCCAGATTTAAAATGGATAAGCATTGATGTACCCTTTTTCAGGTGTAAAATGAGCACAACAATAAATTTGATTCTTAAGTTGCATTGGTATTAGGCATTATCAAATATGTAAGGTTCATTTTCTTCTTTAAACACAAGTTTTTATCCCACTCACCCTAATTGAGATGATGGTTAGAATCAGCAGTGGTGCTCCTTTCTTCTCTAGAATATGGATTTAAGCCAAACACAGAAATACAGACCACAGAACCTGCAGTCTCCAACGCTGGCAGGCCCGTATGTTTCCAGACTGTGATCCCTGCTGCTGACCTCAACGGCTCTAACAATCCAAAGCAGATTTAAAACCCAGAATCCACCGCCAATGCAGGTTCCAACAACCTAGGACACCTCCAAAGTGCCAAATGTGCAATCTCCAACTCTGACTCCAGCCTCGACCTCCAGGCCGGGTCTTCGTGCACTGCCGCTAGAACCCCCAACTCTCCTCCTCCCCCCCCCCCCCCCCACCACTCTGCAATCCCAACTTTCTCAGGTCCAACTGCCAGCTCTTGGGTCCTCAGAGACTCCATCTTCTTCTCACCCTACCATCCCTGAACACCCCAAATCTCCCTTCTTTTCAGACACTACCAACCGCCTTCCCCCTTCCGATCCCAGCTCTCATCCATGCCAGGTCTTCACCATCCACTCTGAATGTTCTGTCCTCAGTATGGGCCACACCTTTGACCCCCTCCACCCACACCCCAGTGAGTTCCACACTCGCCACGATGCTGAGCTCCTCTTCTGCTGCCTCCGTCTTTGAGCCTATTTCTTTGGCAAGGATTCTCGACCCCACACCAATAACCCCTTCTCCTGTCTTCAACCCTCCTTCCTGGACAACCCGCACTGGTCTTCTGCCTGCTTTGGACCTTTTCATTGTCAACTGCCAACAGGACATCAACACTCCTCTCTCAAATTCCAATCTCACTCATTCTGAATGTTCTGCTCTCCCTTCCCTCCATACTGATCCTAACCTCGCCAACAAACCCACAGGTAAAGGAAGGTGCTGTAGTAGTCTGGCATACTGACCTCTACCTTGCTGAGGCCCAGTGCCAATTCTCAGACAGCTCCTCTTACTTACTCCTGGAACAGGATCCCACTAAAGAACCCAAGGCCATTGTCTCCCACACCATCACCAACTTTATTGACTCTGGGGATCTCCCATCCACTGCCACTAACCTCATAGTTCCCACACCCCACACCTCCCATTTCTACCTCCTACACAGGTCCACAAACCTGCTTGTCCAGGTAGACCCATTGTTTCAGCTTGTTTCTGCCATACCAAACCCATATCTGCTACATCAAATATCTGCATACCTCGACTCTGTTTTATCCCCCCTGTTCAGTTCCTTCCTACCTACATCCATGACACTTCTCTGGATCTTTTCAATGATTTCAGGTTCCCTGGCCCCCATCGTCTTATTTTTTACCATGCATGTCCAGTCCCTATACATATCCAACCGCCACCAGGAAGGCCTCAAATCTCTCCACTTCTTTCTGGACCCTACTAGTTCCTGTCCACCATCACTCTTCTCCACCCAGCAGAACTTGTCCTCACTAAATAACTTCTCCTTTGGCTCCTCTCACTTCCTTTAAACAAAAGGTGTAGCTATGCGCACTCTCATGGGTCCCAGCTATGCCTATCAGTTTGTTGGTTACATGGAACAGTTTATGTTCCAAGCCTACACTGGTGACCACCCTGCTCTATGCTACATCGATGACTGCACTGGTGCTGCTTCCTGTATTCATGCTGAACTCGTCGACTTCATCCACTTTGCCTCTAACTTCTACCCTGTTCTCAAATTTACCTGGTCCATTTCTGACACCTCCTTCCCCTTTCTCGATCTCTCTGTCTCTATCTCTGGAGACAGCTTATCTACTGTTGTCTATTATAAACCCACAGATATTTCACAGCTAGCTGGACTATACTTCCTTCCGCCCTGTTACTCATAAAACATCATCCTTTTCTTTCAATTCCTCCATCTCCACCGCATTTGCTCTCAGGATGAGGTTTTTTCATTTCATAATGAAGGAGATAGCCTCCTCCTTCAAAGAAAGAGCCTTCATTTCCTCAACTGCATCTCTTCTGTTTCATGCACGTCTGCTCTCACCCCATCCTCCCGCCACCCTGCCAGGGATAGGATTCCTCTTGTCCTCACATATCACCAACCAGCCTCCACGTCCAGCACATAATTCATCTCCAACAGGATCCCACCACCAAGCACATCTTTTCCAGCCCCCCTCCCTATGTGACTCCCTTGTTCATTCGCCCATCCCCACTGATCTCCGACCTGACACTTATCCTTGCAAGCAGAACAAGTGCTACACCTGCCTTTACACCTCCTCCCTCACTACCATTCAGGGCCACAAATAGTCCTTCTAGGTGAAGTGACATTTCACCTGTGAGTCCGTTGGGGTTATATACTGTGTCCGGTACTCCCAGCGTGGCCTCCTGTACAGCGGTGAGACCAGACGTAGACTGGGAGATTGTTTCACCAAGCACCTAAGCTCCATCTGCCAGAAAAAGCAGGATCTCCCAGTGGCTGCCCATCTTAACCCCACTTCCCATTCCCGTATGTCTATCTCATGGCCTCCTTCACTGTCATGATGAGGCCACACTTGGGTTGGAGGTAAAACACTTTGTATTCCATCTGAATAGCCTTCAATCTGATGGCATGAACATAGATTTCTTGAACTACTGGTAATCCCCCTCACCCTCATTGTACCCCATACTCTTTCTCTCTCTCACCTCATCTCCTTGGCTGCCCATCGCCTCCCCCTCTGGTGCTCCTCCCCACTTTTCTTTCTTCCATGGCCTTCTGTCTCTTCTATCAGACTCACCCTTCTCCAGCCCTGTATCTTTTTTACCAATCAACTTCCCAGCTCTTTACTTCATCCCTCCCCCTTCAAGTTTCATCTATCACCTTGTGTTTCCCTCTCCCCTCCCCCCACCTTTTAAATCTACTCCACAGCTTTATTCACCCATTGCTGCTGAAGGGTCACAGCCCGAAACGACGACAGTACTATTTTCCATAGACACTGCCTGGCCTGCTGAGTTCCCCCAGCATTTTGTGTGTTGCTTAGATTTCCAGCATCTGCAGGTTTTCTCTTGTTTGTAACAGTATGAAGATCAAGTTTTTTTTTGGTGGCCACTGCAACAGGTGAAAATTTAACTATTAAATGTCTTTAGTAAATGTTGTTAAGTGATTAATATAAACAAAGTTTAAATCAGGAGATTGCACTGACCAGGAATTGCACACTTATGTGAAAATTGCCATACTTCCTATCACATAAACAGACAGAATGTTTCATATAGTGGGGAATCTAGGACCAGAGTGCACAGTTTCAGAATAGAGGGACATTCATTTAGAACAGAGAAGAGGAGGAATTTCCTTAGCCAAAGGGTGGCAAATCTGTGGAATTCATTGTCACAGGCAACTGTGGAGGCCAGGTTATTGAGTGTAGTTAAGGCACTGGTCGGTAAGTTCTTGATTAGTCAGAGTGTGAAAGGTTACGGGGAGAAGGCAGAAGAATGGAGCTGAGATGGAAAATGGATCAGCCATGGTGAAATAGTGGAGCAGACTCGATGAGCCCAAATGGCCTAATTCTGCATCTTCCTCTTATGGTTTTATACTGGGACGTCAAACAACTACCAAAATTTTCTGACTGTAGTTTTACTAAATACCTTTACATTATTTACCTTTTGGTAATGCAATCTAGCAAAACTGTTTTAAAAACACATTTCCTGAGAAAATAAAAACTCATTCACTCAGATAATATACTGCAACAGGACAAAGTATAATGTGTACGGTTTGGTTACATGATTTCTGGGGGGAGTGAAACTTATGTTAAATGGGAGCATTGGGCAAAGGTCAGAACAGAACATTTTAACCTCAATCACAAAGCTTCTCAAGACATTTCCTTCTTGGGAGCAATGGAGTGCAGGATTTGGCATTCACTACCTTTTATCAATTTTCATGTCTTTGCTTCATTGCTACAACTGCCAAAATGGACATATAGTGATATACACAATTTAATGTTTAATGTAAAACACTAATTTCTTGTAAAGCACTCAGATCAGTTTTGAACAGTTTTTACCTATTTCCAGTTTACTTGGAATATTCACTGAATAGAAAAGGAATGTTCCCTTTTTCTTCAATGTTATCAGATCCCATATATGCAAAAATAGAATTCCTAACAATTCCTCTCTTGTGGGGAAGTATATATCACAGTACATCACCAAAATGCATATAATGTGGATTAATATACTTTTGATGTTATAATTTTGAACCACGAAAAAAATTGAAAGATAAATATTGCTTTGGTCTGGCCTTCTAAATATGCAAAATATAGATCTATTATAAATGGAATGGTTATTAAATAACATGATATGATTGTTACATAATCTGACCCCTGATGCTTTGATTTGCTCCCAGTGTTTTTAAAGAAATATCACTCATAGCTTCTTCCCATTATTTTCTGCTGTCCATTAAGAGTTAATAATCTGGTTGTTTTTTGTGGGCTTTACAGGGTTGGCATTTTGAGGCAGAATGTCCTCTATCAGACATAGAATCTAGCATGGATGATGGGTTGTACTCTCATCAGAGGCATGTTTGACTTGTCTGCAAAGGTAATGATTTAATGGTTTGGAAACTAATGACTCTGCCAGAGGGCCTGGCGAGGCCTCATTGTGTCTGAAGCTGTCATTTATCTGTTCTCCATGTTTCAGGCAGCTGGGGATTATTACGGGGGAGGGTATGGATGGAGGAGAAAAAGGAGGAAGGAAACCACAAACTTTCATACTGGAAAGATTCCATGCAAACCATTTCTAAATTTAAAGTTTAATGAAACAGTAGTGGGTTGTCAATTTTTCCCCAAGCACCAGCATTTGTGACTCATTCCATGCAAGCAGTAACAATTAGACTACCAATGAAATTGCTACTTTCCTAATTTTAAAAAATGCACACTACTGAGCCTCACCCAGAAAATGTTATATTAAAATCTCCAAATGCATTAAATTCAATAAGCATTTTTACTGTACGATATTAATTTAAACACTAAAAATATTGAGAGTATTAATCATCCTTAAACAACTGAGACTGTTAAATGATAAAACCTTATATCAGCAGAAGTTAAATTTGACTTGAAAATATTTACAAAGAACAGGCAACAATACAAGCTAATAGGAATTAGATTTATAAACAATCTTGAATTAGTCTTGAATCTACACACAATCTTGGGACGCAAATACTCCATGAATGGCTTGCAAGAACAGCTACTGCTGACTCAGACATCACTGTTTCTTTTTCAAACACTCTAATAACTCCCACCTCCTCTGCTTCCTTCCCCCACCATCACCATTCCTCTCCATATCCCTCTTGTCCACCCTTCTGCATGTGGCAACCTTTCCAAAAGTTATTTGTCCCATCAGATTTTCTCTTGTATAATTGGTATTTTTAAGCAATTATAAATTTCACTGTTTTTCTGAATACTCTAGTGAATATAGATATAAAATGTTATAAAGCTTAAGCAGATCAAATGACAAATCATCAATATTCATGAAAAATTGCCACACTAATGATCAACAGATTATTTAGCAACATCTGCAGTAAATCTGCAAATCAATATCTGCAAATAAAACACGAAAGCCTGCCTTTTATTAATCATTTCTAAAGCAGTTGAAATTTTACTGCAAATGATTCTCAAAAGGAAACTCAGGAAAATGGAACAGTTCTCAAAGTTTTCTTTAAATTTCTTGCCAACTTTGCTGCAAAGGATTTTGTTCCTGTTTCCTATAATTTTTCATGATTTATTTGATTAACAATGATTAGTATTGTCAGCATTGAATTTGATGTTTATAGTACTATAAAGAGAACACAAGAGGTAATCTTGCAAAGGAAAATTATATCCACATTAACTGTTATTATTTTAAACTTTAACGTTGAATACACGTCCAATTCCCGCTCTGCTCTTAATCATTTGATACCTTAAAGTCATTGACCAAAAACTAAAACATTTCTCTGAAAAATACAAGCAGTAGGAGTATATGGTTACATGTAAAGCACTGATATTTTGACAAAATAACACAAAAATACAGAAGTTTAGAATCACTGAAATGAAGCAAAAACCTGGTAGGTACTGAAAACTTGTGCCAACCAACTGACTGGAGTATTCCAGGTCATGTTCAACCACTCACTGCTACACTTGAAGGTACCCACCTACTTCAAAGGGATATCCAAGAAGAGTGAGTTACCTCAATGGCTATTCACACTTCATTGGTACTCACATCTATTTTCATGAAGTGCTTTGAGAGGGTGGTCATGACTAGAATCAACTCCTCTCTGAGTAAAGTCTTGGGCCTGCTGAAAACTGCTTACAGCAAAGGCCATCTCGTTGGCTCTTCACTCGGCTTTGGAGCACACCATATCTCAGGCCGTCATTTATCTATTATAGCTTGGTGTTCAACACCATCATCTCTTCAGTACTAATTAAAAAGCTTCAAAACCTGGGCCTCTGTACCATCACCTGCAACTGGATTCTTGACTTACTCATTGGGAGACCACTGTCAGTACAGATCATATACTCTTTCCTCCTCACTGGAAATCAGCACAGGCACCCCTCAAGGATGTGAGCTTAGCCCACTGCTTTACTTTCTCTACACACACAACCATGCGGCTAGGCACAACTCAAATGCCATCCAGAAATTCACCACTATTGTTGATAAGATACCCCTGTTGTTGACAGCGTCTCAGACAACAAGAAGGTGTACAGGAGTCAGATAAGTTGGCTGGTATCACAACAGCAATGTTGAATTCAATGTCAGCAAAATCAAGGAATTGACTGTGGACTTCAGGAAAAGGAATCATGAGAACGCACACCAGTCATCATTGAGGGGTCAGCAGTATAACAGGTAAGCAGCTTCAGATTCCTGTACATAAGCATTTTAACACACTGTGGTAATCATTGAAAAGCCATGCCAGTTTATTACGATATCAGGCGGAGAGCATTCTGACTGGCTGCATCAGCACCTGCTATGGAGTCTCCAATAAGCAGGGGGCTACAGAGGCTTGTAGACTCAGCCAGCTCCATCACAGGCATAGTGTCATCATCCATCAGATGCCATGCCCAGTTTGAGCTTTGACTGCCATGGTCCACACACTCCTGTTTCGGGTGAAGTGGATCAATTCGTTGGTATTCATTTTCAGTTCTCTGGCTGCTATCTCCATCATCATTTGCCTTTGCCTTCCTCTTGCTTTCTTCCCCTCAATCTTTCCCATAATTACCGTTCATTCTAACTCCTCTTTCCTAATCACATGTCCAAAGAAGCTACGATGCCTTTTCATGATCTCATACATTATTTCTGTTTTTGTGATTGCTCTGTTCATGACATCCTTGTTAGGTATTCGTTTCGTTCATGATATTCTTTGCATCCTCCTTAAAAACCACATCTCTGTTGCTTCAATTCATTTCCTTATGTTACGAGATATTGTCCAACATTCTGAGCCATATAACATAACTGGATAAACATAACATTTCAGTACTCTGAGGCGGGTTGTCATGCCTAGTTTAGTGTTGCTCAGTATACTCTTCGTTCTCATAAAGGTGTCTTTTGCCATCCCTATTCTTCTTTTGATGTCCATGTCGCACCTGCCATCTGATGTCATCCAGCTTCCTCAGTGGCAAAAATTCTGTACTTGTTTTATGTCTTCCCCGTTTATTCCCAGCCTGCAGATAGGATTCTCCTTCTTCTTGGATATCACCATACATTCTGTCTTTTTGCAACTGATAGATCGACCCATTTTTGCACTTTCATCAACAATACATAGGAGCCACATATCTACTTTCTACCTAAATTGTACTTTGTGTTGTGCGTTTATTATGTTTGTTAGTCACATGGATGAGGGCATGGTAGAAGTGAAGAGTTTTAGTTACATATTCATGCTTTTGTCTTTAATACAGGTGTCCCCTGTTTTTCGAATGTTCGCTTTACAACACCTCGCTGTTACGAAAGACCTACATTAGTTACCTATTTTCGCTAACAGAAGGTGTTCTCACTGTTACGAAAAAAGGCAGTGCGCGCCGAGCAGCCACGTTCCTCCCCCTGGAACTGCATTCTAGCTGGCATCGCTTAAACACGGGCCTGTGAGTATCTGTACTTTATGTCGATTTATTTTGTGCATCCGTCAGCAATATGAGTTCTAAGGTATCAGAATAGTCTAAAAGAGCACATAAGGGTGTTACCCTTAGCGTAAAACTAGACATTTTCATTTTTAAATCTTTTTATTAATTATTATTGAAGATTAACAAAAAAAATACATTAAGTCAATATGTCATTATATACAATAAGGAATTAAATTAGCAAATAACTGATCAACACAACAAAGCAATATATGAATAATAATAAGAGAAAATAAAGTGTTAAGAATATTTGTTTTGAAAGAAAAAGGATGAAAAAAAAGAACCCCTACTAACTAAAAAAAACCCTACTAACTGAAAAAAAAACAAAAAAAAAACCCCATTGGGAGCACAACTCCGGAGCAATACATCATACAAGCTTCCATAGAAAAAAACATCAATCTGCCAACTCAAATCCATTTAAAGAAAAATTGGAAGGAAACCATATTAATTAACTCAAATCAAATGATAGTAGCAGGCGAATAAATCCCACCTTTAGACTAGACATAATAAAGCGTTACGATCACGATGAACAAAGTAAGGATATAGTGAGTTTGGCTAAGGGTTTGTGGAAGTTGACGAAGATGATATTGAAGAAGTTTTGGCATCCCATGACCAAGAACTGACAAATGAAGAGCTGATGAAGAGGAAAGAATAACAATTGAAGCCAAACGCAATAGCGAATGGCCCGAAAGTGAAGGCGTCCAGGAACTGACCGTGAAGCAATTGCGTGAGATTTTCGCTGCGATGGACAACACTGCAATGATTGCAGAAAAGTATGAGTTTAATTTTGAAAGGGCACATAGGTTTAGGGCATTGCTGCAGGATGGTTTGAGCGCTTACGAAGAACTGTATGATAGAAAAATGTGCGAGGCTAAGCAGTCAAGCATACTGTAATTTTGCAAGCCTTCCACATCAGCCACAGCAGACGACAAAACTTGACCTTCGACATTGAGGCAGGCACACATAGAAGAAGGTGACCTGTCTGCCCTGATGGAAACAGACGACGATGAGTTGACACCCCAGTCTCCTCTACCTCCCACCACCCCAGCCTCCGACAACTCAGTCTAACACACCATCATCAATGAGCTCACTGTCTTCTGGATTACGGTAAGTGAAACTACACAGGACATACATTATTTCTATTTTATATAGGCTGTGTATTTTTATGTGTTATTTGGTACGATATGGCAGCTTCATAACTTAAAGGTTTCTGGAGAGAGTGCTTCTGCCGAGAGCGCTTGCGTGAGATTTTGGTTACGGTGGACAGTGCTGAAATTGCAGAAAAGTATTCCTACTTTATATAGGCTGTGTATTTATCAGATCATTCCTGCTTTTACTATATGTTACTGTTACTTTAGTTTTATGTGTTACTTGGCATGATTTGGTAGGTTATTTTTTGGGTCTGCGAACGCTCACAAATTTTCCCGTATAAATAAATGGTAATTGCTTCTTGACTTTACAACATTCCGGCTTATGAACCATTTCATAGGAGCGCCCTACCTTCGAATAGCGGGGGAAACCTGTACTGTACAATGAAGCTAAGGGAGGCAGCTGGGGTACTATATTTCGTTGATTAATAGGCAGCCATCGATCCCAGGGGATCATGGGCTTGGACCTCTGGTGGACCATGTCTTCTCCAGGGTGCAAGCCTGGGCGGAAAGATTTAAGAACCGGCTGTTGCCCATGCAGCCGGATTCCCCTCTCCATGTCACTGATTTAGTCCAAGGCAAGCACAGATAATACAGCGGCACCAGTGTCGTTGCAGAGGTTGCCAGAGTGAAATTGTAAACAACATGAAACTGCCTTAAGGACCCTGGCTCCAGATTTCTTCCTCGGGGTTTACTCCCCAAGTCTTTCCCATGGGTGGGTACGGCCGCAAGACAGTGGAGGTTTAAGATCAGAGTTTTCCTTCTCCTAAGTGGGCTTCAGTCCAAGATTGATGAACCCCACCTGCCCAAATACATTTAAATATCGCTTAAGTTAGCTTAATTACATTGAAAAAAGCTTAAGTTTATTTAATACATTAAGACTGTTTATTTTGTTATATCGCTAGTTTCAAATTCATTTGTTTTAATAATTTCAAGAGTGTTTTTTGTTAAGTTTCTTAATAAAAGATCCAATACATTCTTCAACTTTGGAGTCTTGTTATTAGTTTGGATTATAAGGCACATCATACAGGATTAACTGCAACACCCCTCCCCACCACCCAAGCTTTGTCCCCAAGTGGCATATACAAAATGCTGGAGGATTTAGCATGACTGGCAGCACACACACACAAAATACTGAAGAAACTCTGGTTCCTCCAGCATTTTGTGTGTGTTGCTTGGATTTCCAGCATCTGTAGATTTTCTCTTGCTTGTGATTGTGATTGTGTAAGCAGTGTTGGTTTGTTCGAGTAGACACTACACATAGTCCTCCTAACCATCAAGGACATCTTCAAAAAGCTGTGCCTCAAGAATGTAGCATCTATCATTTAGGACCATCCCAATCTGGGACAGCCCCCTTCTCATTACAACCATAGCAGAAGATGTACAGGAGCCTGAAGATCCACTCTGAAGATTTTAGGAACAGCTGCTTCCTCTCTGCTATCAGTTTTCTGAACAGTCAATGAACATTACCTTGTTGTTCTTTTTTTTCACTGTATTTTATAACACAATTTTAAAGTTTTGCATTGTACTGCTGCCACAAAACAATAAATTTCACAACATGTGTCAATGATAATAAACCTGATTTTGACAATGAATCTCTCATGGCTTAACATTTCTGCCAAGACTGAAAAGGCTTGTCCAAAGACAGTGCTGAAACATAGGCACCGTTCCTTACATTATCGATTAATAGCCTTAAATATAATTAACACAAGCATAGAGCACACACCTATCAATAAAAAGAAACATGCAAAATCCCTTTAATTCAATGACTTCAAAATAAATTTAGTACTGGCATCATTTAAACTGCAAAAGGCAAGAAAGGTCAACCAGTAGATATCAGGTATAGTTAACGACAAAACAGATTCAATCTTGCCAACCTTCAGCATAAAACAGCAAGCCACTGGAAAGTCAATATTTTGAAGTAGGAAGAAATTTACATATCTTCCAAATTTGTCAGAAATTTTAATGTGGTATTCCACAGATCTGTACAGATGCAGAATTCCCATTTTCAAAAAAATAACAGCAATTCTCACTAGAATTTGCATGGCAGTATGAATTTACTAGCCTTTTCTTTTAACTTCCAGTTAGGATTTCTTCTCTAAATAAAAGAGCTAGTAATGTTCTCTGCTGTTCTAAATCCTCTTATCATTTTGTCTTTTATCTTCCATTCCAACAAAGAGCGACCTTTTACACTTTCCCTTTATCTTCCCCTTAAAACTATTCTTTCACCTACTGATGAAATGTTATTGATTTGAAACACTGACCTTGTTTCTCTTTTCACGCATTTCCTAATCTGAGTATTTATGTAATTCTGAGTGTTTATATCTATATCAAAGTTTTCAGCAGTCAACCACAGAAGTGATAACTCAACCAGCAGTCCAAAGGAGTTGGTAGTACAGTCCTCAAGCTTCCTCTACATTTAACGTCTTGGACAATCCTCAACCTTAAAGTTACACTTTTCCCAATAAGAATACTTCTTGATTTTCTTAGAGGCTAATAGCAGAGGATGTAATGATTTCAACTCCAAGGCTTTTTCCATATCTACCTTATCAAGCATTCAGAATGTTTTATGTCACTGAGATCAAATCATACTTCTAAAGTCCAAATAGCATATTCATTCTACTCAATCTCTTCTCATGGGAAATTATTTCCCTTAAGGAACTCATTTAGGAGGGCTTTCATTCCACCAACATCAAGGCAAGTACATTTTCCTTTCGTACAGGAATCAAAATTGCATTCACCACTCCAAGTGTGAGCTCACCAAAGTCCAGAACACTTTAAGCAAAAATTACTAACTGTTAACACTCAACCCTCCTCATCATAAAGGCCAGCATAACTCCTGTTATTATATAAATACTGTAAGTAAATAAAACAAACAAATCAAACTAAATTCATCTTTGTACAATGTTCCAGAATTTACCTGGGGCAAATCCCAAACAGTAATACCCTAACCACAAATCATAGTACCACCAAGCCAAACTTGGGAGGGACTAAGTATGTGTCAATTCTGTGAGAATTGATATATCACTGCCTTATAATAATGCAAGAGTGATCAACAAGTTATTAGCTATTCAGGGAATCATAAGACATATTTAGTGCAAGAAGGTGGCACTGTGCAGTATTAGTTTATCAACAGGTAGAAAAATCATCAAGGACAGAATGGCTAGCGTGTGTTCTATGCTCGAGTCCTTTGAAAATTGTGCAAGCTTCAGGTGATGCTCAGCATACTGAAAGACTGTGATATGAAGTGTCAGGGTATGAACTTAGATGCTCTCTTTAGAAGTGGTCCTTGGCAAACATTTTTGTGGTATGAATATTACTGACTACGTATCAGATCACACTTGAAGCTGCTTATATCAAGCTGCATGCAGGCATGGACACAGCTAGGAGGAGCTGATGAGCTGGAATCGGAATTGAATATTATACAACTACCCTCAAACATTATTGCTTCTGAATCTGGGAGGATGAGCCTATTGACAACAGTTGGGCCCAAGGAACTTCTGTATGATACCCTAGCACTGTGGTGATTGTATGATGTACGTTTCCAACTGCTTCAGGATTTTCCCTTGGATGCCCATTGATTTTAGTTTGATCAGAATGTCCTGAAATCATAATCACCTCATCTCTGGAATTCAGTTCTATGGAACAAGGTTATGAGGAGATGTAGAACCTAGGAATGGTCCTGGCACACCCACACTGGGCATTAGTGATAGATTATTGGTGATTAAGTACTACAAGATAGTTGTCAACAACAGCTTCCATCACATGATTAATATTTCAAGGTAGACCATTTACATGGCAATTAACTAGGTTGGATTTGTCTTTCTTCTAGTCAACAGGATATACTGGAAATTTTCCACTATATTGGATATATACAGGTATTGTAACTGTACTGGGACAGCTTGTTCTGGAGTACAAGTCTTTAGTGCAGCTAGGATGTCTTCTGGCTCAAAGCTTTTGACGTCTCCAGTAGATAGTAGGAGTCTCATGTAGATAGGGTGCTGAAGAAGGTTTTTGGAACGCTGGCCTTTATAAATCAAAGCATTGAGTACAGAAGTTGGGATGTAATGTTAAAATTGTACAAGGCATTGGTAAGGCCAAATTTGGAATATTGTGTACAGTTCTGGTCACCGAATTATAGGAAAGATATCAATAAATTAGAGAGAGTGCAGAGACGATTTACTAGGATGTTACCTGGATTTCAGCACTTAAGTTACAGAGAAAGGTTGAACAAGTTAGGTCTCTATTCATTGGAGCGTAGAAGGTTGAGTGGGGATTTGATTGAGGTATTTAAAATTTTGAGAGTGATAGATAGAGTTGACGTGAATAGGCTGTTTCCATTGAGAGTAGGGGAGATTCAAACGAGAGGACATGATTTGAGAGTTAGGGGGCAGAAGTTTAAGGGAAACACGAGGGGGTATTTCTTTACTCAGAGAGTGATAGCTGTGTGGAATGAGCTTCCTGTAGTAGTAATAGAGGCCAGTTCAGTTGTGTCATTTAAGGTAAAATAGATATATATTGGATAGGTATATGGGCAGGAAAGGAGTGGAGGGTTATGGGCTGAGTGCGGGTAGGTGGGACTAGGTGAGATTAAGAGTTCGGCACGGACTAGGAGGGCTGAGATGGCCTGTTTCCGTGCTGTGATTGTTATATGGTTATATCATAGTAGTTTCTTGATATCATATGGAGTAAGTCAGATCGATCATAGACAGTTTCTATGATGATGGAATTATCAGGAGGAAGCAAAACTGGTTTGTCTACAATAGTCAGTTATTTTGGTTGAATACACTCATAAATGCTTTAGTCTTTTCTTTTGCAATTACTCGCTGGACCTTGCCAACACTGAGGATGGGCATATTCATGAAGTCCCCTTCTCTTGTTAGTTGTTTAACGCCACAAAGGTCAGTACTTGGATTAAATATTATAACAATATCTTGGAACAGAGCTTGTTCTACCATACAATGGACTAGAAATCAACCAACAATTGTATAAAGCTAAGAGGCTACAACTAGGAATAATCAAGCAACAGGTGGAGGAAAAAAAAAGACATTACTAACAACCAAAAAAAACATACAAAATGTTGGAGGAACTCAGCAGGTCAGGAAGCATCTATGGAGAGGGTCTTCTCCCTTCCTTTCCAGCCCTGATAAAAGAACTCAGCCCAAAATGTTAGCTCTTTATTCTTCACATTAGATGCTGCCTGACCTACTGAGTTCCTCCAGTATTTTGTGAGTGTTACTGTAGATTTCCAGCATCTGCAGATTGACTTGTGCTTACAACCAAAGACACTTCAGGTTCTGTCATTTCTAAAGGGCAGTTTCCTTACCCTTTTCAGAATGCCAGGGAACAAACTAATCCAACCCAACATTAGTAAAACAAAAGCAACACACATAAAATGCTGGAGGAACTCAGCAAGTCAGGCAGCATTGATGGAAGGGAACAAACATCCAACATTTTGGGCCAAGACCCTTCAACATGCTGAAGATTTCTGGCATCTGCAGAATCTCAAGTGTTTATTATTAGTAAAAGAAATCTTCATTATAGAAATAGTAGTTATGCACTCCTTGTAAATGTTAAAGAAATTAATGTTTGATAATTAATATTACCATTTTTCATGGTCAAGTACTTCAGGTCCATTGGGCCCTCCATGAATAATTACATGTAATTTAGAGTCATCATAATTTTGTTTAGTGTGCATAAGGCCAAGGAATTCAATACAGCTTATAAAGATGTTGTGTCTGTGCACAACTACACATTAATTAAATAAAAGACGCATGCGGAAGATGGGTTTAACTAGTCTATTCACATTGCAATGAGAGAGAATAACGTGCATGCGCAGACAACAGATCAATACATAGTACTAAGGGTCATTGCGCTAACAGAAATAGATCCATATATTACAATAGAGATACTCATTTCTGATCATAATCTATAATACAATCACAGTAAAAACAAAATTACTGTATACTCAAAAGAAATTAAAATTATGGTTAATAACAGCACCTCTGATGAGTTAATATTATTTGGTTTCAGGTTAGTAAGAGAAAGATCACTGTTATTTAACGCTGATAAGGATCTAGAATAATACAACACAACAGCATACTGTAGGAACACCATGCCCAAATATCAACCAAATGTATACTAAAAAAGCAAAAACATATAGAGAAAAGAGGAAAATATTTAGAAAACAAATGACTGTAGTTTTTGTGGTTTCATATAACAAATTATTACAATTGACATAATGCCAATGGAAATTGCGTTAACAATTTTCTGATAGTAAAAATTATATGCATAGTTTATCACCTACCCCAGTTTTGTCACATAGTCGAAGAGTGTTGAATGATCCCACAGCAAATAGTTCACCATCAGGTGCCCAAGCCACAGATGTTATAGGATAGTCGTGGGGCTGGGCACTATATAAAAGACATCCATAACTGTCCCAAACCTGAAAGTATTTTAAGAAATCCTTTCAAGTGCTATTGGCAAACATAAGTAATTAAACTTAAGCTCTTCATGGTTCGGCAGGAAAGTTAACAACACTCATGAGATTATTTCACACATTGATAGAAAAAGACTAAGATGTGCTATGTAGCTATGGATTAGTGTGCTCTTTAAGCATAGTTACTTGACGCTACAAACCATAAGTTTAAATAACAGAAGCATTGGGCAACCCAAGTTACAAATAGTTACTCTTTTATTCAAAAATCTGAAACTTAATTATGGTTTAAGATACAGATCCCACCTCCAAGCTTCTTCTATCTATTCCTCAACTATGTTTCATTTATAAAACCTGGGAAGAAGTTACTATGCAAAAGCAGATTGAATGTGAATTAACATATCCATTATAATCTAAATTACGGACCTTTTTAACCATTGATTTTGTCTCTCATTGGAGATTTTCAAGTAGTCAGTGGTTGGCTGGAACACTACCCAGTTAAACCAAAAAACAGTCTAATTCAGTATTAAGTTAACTATCAACTATTTCATATAGCTTCTGCCAACATAGAATAATTTACTAAGATTGTTTACAACATTTGATCTTTTAAATTTCCACCAGGGCTATATGATTATCAGTGGATGTTATTTCTGCACAATTTTATTTCTTTAAAGCAATTGTCATCTCTTACAATCAAAACAATTTTTAAAAATATAATCAACAATGGAAGAGCTTGATCAAAGAATTTATTGGAATACACACCTTGTATTTACAGTCCTCACCACCAGAAAGGATGAGATCATTCACAGTGTTCCAGTCTACCTTAAGAATGACTCCATCGTGGGCTTTCCACTGTTTAAAGAAATGTGATGTACATTTATGTTAGAATTGGGATGTGAAAAAGTAATAGACAAATACTTGATGCTAGAAGTGTTAATCTTTGCATTGCAAAAAGTGCTTAACAGATGACAGAGACACCCAAGCACAGAAATTTTTGATTACTCAAATTTAAGAGAACGATTATTTCTTCCAAGTGTTGATACGTAAAAGTGAATTAAACTGTGTATTTTGTAATTCAGTCCAAAAATTAAAGAAGCCACAAAAACTGACCATATTTAAGTTGATTAGGCAGCAGCCAACAAATAAACTGATGACCAGGTTTTTCTTGGCATGGAAAACAAAGTCATTTATTGTAGCGATATCTTGCAAGTGGAGCAGCTTAGTTTGTTTTCAGCTAGAACCAATAATTTTAATTTCTCTTTAATAACGAACAGTATCTGTTCACTGTGAAAGAAATCTGATGCAGGTAAAAGAATAGTGAAGCATAAATGTTTTAGATAATTACTTCCTGGATAATTTCATAAGTTCAAATAAAATGACAGATTTTAGTGTTATTCTGAGTTTCTTTGGACAAATGTAGAACAGGACAGAATCTGATTAAGAATCAAACACAGGGTAGAAATGACAATGTGAAAGCTCAGCATTGGATTTGTGAACTGAGAATGATTTATTCATCTCCTCCAAAAGGGTATATTGTGAAGGTCCAATATTCGATATTAATTTGTAATCTTGCACTATTTTTATGTGCTTAAAAATAGAGCTTAAAGAACATCTTCTGAAGTTGCATTAGGTGTTGAACATTTATGCTGACTGAGGAGTAACCCAAGAGCAGATTGATTAAGCTCTTCAGTATCTTAAAGAGAGGGAAGAAAGTAGTTGATCAATGCATCGTGGCAATCACTGGAGAAGGTAAATAATTATCTGTTAAAGATGAGGACTAGTCGGGTGAAAGGATAGCCTAAAGTGAACCCTTCCATGTGAAGTATGAGGGAAAGGGCAAGATTATGTGCCATTCAGGTCTATTTCCTTCTTTTTCTAGACTGCTATCATGTACAAGTTTTCTACTCTTGACACAAACCAAAACATCTCAACAATTTTGCTTCCACTGCCAACATTCACCATATTTTCACATGGTCTGATGCCAACTTCCTTTGCCAGTCTCAACTTCTGAACCTTACTTTGAAAAAATGCTCTGCTAGTAATAACGTGCTACAAAACCTAGCAAACCTGGAGAGCACATATTTGGTCAGAAAAGTTATTGTTTGGCACTCAATATGCCTTGGAGAGAAGAAAAATCAATATTCAAACAATTTTTACATATATTTCTCTGAAAGAAATTTAAAAATAACTCAAGATAATGAATAAAGTGATGCAGTTTTAGTTAATCCAGGTTGTTCTGTAAATTTCTTTTGAAGCTTTGAAAGAACACTTATTTTCATCATGCAAATCTTTACAATACACTGGTATTTCCATCCATGTTACTTCATTGTATGTATGCAAAACAACTCTTAACTAAAAAATGCTGATAAATATATATTTCTTATATTAGTACATGGACACTGACAACAGGATGCTTTTTGTTGGAAGTATTTTAATAATGTAAAGTACAGTCATTTTCTAATACGAAATTTCCCATGAAGTAAAGGAAATCTGCATCAATACAGTATACATTACCCAGGTTTGGTGGAGATAAGCATTATGTACAATAGAGGCCATCAGTGTTTAATTATATGCAATCAAATTTTATTTTATTTTCAAAATATGACTGAATATCACATATCACCAAGGATTAGGCTAATTCATAGTCAGTCACTTGTTGCCTCACTTCTTAGTGCATTGAAATAGCAAGAATAATGACAGTGAAGCCATGGAACAAAAAAATTGCAAGTGGAGAAAAGGTGGAAAGGAAGATGTTTGACAAAACAATATATCAAAATAATTTCTAACTGATGTAACTTAAATGCAAAACAAAGTAGTAAAATATTCCAGGTAAAATATTTAAATTATTCCAGCTACATTTATTGAAGGTACAATTACAAACATTCATGCACCAAGTTTTCTGAGATAAATTTATATAGTGTACAAGAAAACTTGACCATAGAATATCACCGACCAAATGTGATTACTTAATTATCCACATTTTAATTAGAAGTATGTTCCCCCTTGAATGAATGAGCTGATGTGTACAGCAAGCACATTATATTTTGTACCAATCTGTGCCAGAAATTGAAATAAATTAAAGACACTCAAGTTATGCTGTTATGCTTTGTTGTTATTCCAATATACCAACCAATTTCATTTTGTAAAACATTGCAAGCAATTCTTAAGACAACGTACTGACCATGCCCAGTCCCTAATACGTAGCAAGATATGAAAGCAGCTTTGTTTACATTATGCTCAGTAGGGAGTCTATATAATTAATCATAGACACAAGGTTTAAACAGCCACTGCTTTTAATGTATTCTCATTATTTTTCTAATGAATGGTTTCTATTATGGAACCAGTTTTACATTCATTTCCTAAAAAAACCCAGTTTTATTTTCCTTAATGTAGAAAATGTTGCAGTAACATTAAGCTAATAATATACTCCTTCAAAATTTGATCAATAAATACACACACTAAACAGGATCGTAGAGTCGAGATAATTAGGTAGCCAAGGAGATAACATTATTAATAGCATGCAAATTTTTCAGACTCTAAACATACCTGCAGGACTTTGGCACTTGGCTGAAGAGGTTTAATGATCAGTTGTCTCCCCGAAGTGTAGAGAATTTTGTCAGAATTTGGTCCCCATGCTACTGAATACACAGGTGTACCTGTGTGAATATTGAAGCATAATCTTTACAAACACATACATATACACACACACCCTGTTAATTTTGAGTTTAGTTGGAGTGCCTCAGAAACTCATACTCTGAAGCACCTTGACCAAATACCTATTCTTTATGCTAAAACTAAATAAATAATATTGGCAAACTTCTCTAGCATAATTAAAAGCTGACTTTTTAATTTTAGGTTACGATCATAACTTTAAACAAGAATTGCTCATGGAATCCTTCTCTCCTTAAGCAATTCACTAAAGCACAATTCCTATGTCTTGAGCAAAGGCATGCAAGTCATTAAGAGATATCAAGAACAGGTTTAATTTACAAATAAAAAATAGAAGAGAAAAAGAGCAGGTCATAAAAGTTTATTCAACTCAATATTCAAAGGTCCGTATGGACTGATTGTAAATTACAATTTCTGAAAACTGAATGAGCACTATAAGCTATCTACAGAAGCCACTTGATACAAATCATGAATAAGCACTAGTACAGAAGTAATACCATACAGAAATCATTGGACAAAAATACTGTCTGGCATTGCAATACCCAAAAATCTCCTCAGTATTATCCTTCTTTGTTTACTCTTCCCAAACACAAAGATGCCTTCAGTTGAAGTTAAGGTAGAGATAGCGGGGAATTAGATTGTCAATAAATTGACTTCCATGTGCTAAGGATCTAAAAATGTAAAAAGAAATTCACTTTTTCAAAAGGATGGAGCAGAAAGCCATGAATAAAACTTAGTCAACACACACAAAAACACAAAATGCTGGTGGAACACAGCAGGCCAGGCAGCATCTATAAGGAGAAGCACTGGCGACGTTTCGGGCCGAGACCCTTCGTCAGAACTAACTGAAAGGAAAGATACTAAGAGATTTGAAAGTACTCCCCCACTACTTTCAAATCTCCTGGTATCTTTCCTTTCAGTTAGTCCTGACAAAGGATCTCAGCCCGAAACGTCGAGAGTGCTTCTCCTTATAGATGCTGCCTGGCCTACTGTGTTCCACCAGCATTTTGTGTGTGTTGTTTGAATTTCCAGCAACTGCAGATTTCCTCGTGTTTGCTAATAAAACTTAGTAACTGGAGGATTTAAGTTTCATATACACATTCCAAAAGGAATTCATGAAACATCAAGCCTAAAGATCAATTTCTAACATGTGCAACAACTCTAATTTCTGCAGGGAAACTCACTCTTCATTTCTGGTATTGAAGGAGTGAAAGGATAAACTCACTGAATCTGGATTAATTAACCTTCTCTCAACACCACCCACCAAAAAGGCAGATGAAGACCATTTAGCACCCCCTTCTCCAACAAATATTTCATAACTCTTATATCTGAATGTACAAGAGATAATTTCCAAATTTGCAGATGACCAAAATAGCAATAAGTTTCAATAAGCAGAATAAGTAAATAGGTGGCAGATAATATTTAATACAATGATGTGTGAAATGCACTTTATTACTGTTTTTTGACTGTCCTATTAGATACAGTCTTTCTTTGATTCTATCATGATTCTTGGATTTACTGCGTATGCCCGCAAGAAAACAAACTTTAGGGTTGTATATGGTGACATATAGGTAATTGATAATAAACTTACTTTGAACTTTGAAAAGACACAATATAAATAGAAGGTATATTTCCAAAACCATATAACCATTCCAGCATGGAAACAGGCCATCTTGGCCCTTCTAGTCCGTGCCAAACGCTTACTCTCACCTAGTCCCAATGACCGCACTCAGCCCATAACCCTCTATTCCTTTCCTGTCAATATACCTATCCAATTTTTTTTTTTAAATGACAAAATCGAACCTGCCTCTACCACTTCTACTGGAAGCTCGTTCCACACAGCTACCGCTCTCTGAGTAAGAAATTCCCCCACGTGTTACCCCTAAACTTTCCCCCCTAGCTCTCAAATAATGTCCTCTTGTTTGAATCTCCCCTACTCTCAATGGAAAAAGCCTATCCACGTCAACTCTATCTATCCCCCTCATAATTTTAAATACCTCTATCAAGTCCCCCCTCAACCTTCTACGCTCCAAAGAATAAAGACCTAACTTGTTCAACCTTTCTCTGTAAATTAGGTGCTGAAACCCAGATAACATTCTAGTAAATCTCCTCTGTACTCTCTCTATTTTGTTGACATCTTTCCTATAATTTGGTGACCAGAACTGTACACAATACTCCAAATTTGGCTTCACCAATGCCTTGTACAATTTTAACATTACATCCCAACTCCTATACTCAATGCTCTGATTTATAAAGGCCAGCATACCAAAAGCTTTCTTCACCACCCTATCCACGAGATTCCTCCTTCAGGGAACTATGCACCATTATTCCTAGATCACTCTGTTCTACTGCATTCCTCAATCCCCTACCATTTACCATGTTCTATTTAGATTATTCCTACCAAAATGTAGCACCTCAGCATTATCAGCATTAAACTCCATCTGCCATCTTTCAGCCCACTCTTCTAACTGGCCTAAATCTCTCTGCAAGCTTTGAAAACCTACTTCATTATCCACAACACCACCTATCTTAGTATCATCTGCATACTTACTAATCCAATTTACCATCCCATCATCCAGATCATTAATGTATATGACAAATGACACTGGACCCAGTACAGATCCTGGAGCCACACCACTAGTCACTGGCCTGCAACCTGACAAACAGTTATCCACCACTACTCTCTGGCATTTCCCATCCAGCCACTGCTGAATCCATTTTACTACTTCATTATTAATACCTAACAATTGAACCTTCCTAACAAACATTCCATGTGGAACCTTGTCGAAGGCCTTATTGAAGTCCATATACACAACATCCACTGCTTCACCCTGGTCAACTTTTCTAGTAACCTCTTCAAAAAGATTCAATAAGATTTGTAAAAGAGATATCTTGGAGTATATATGCATTTTTTATTTAACCTGCTCAAGCAGATTGATAATTAATAAAATATGCCGGATCCTCAGCTTTTAAAAGAGAGACAGTAGAAAACCAAAGAAGTCTTGATGAACCTTTATAAGTACAGGTCTGCATTCTGTCCAGATTTAAGCATGATCATTTAGTAGCAATATGAAAGTTTTTGGGAGTGAGAAGAGATTTACACAAATGATTTCAGGAATGAATAAATGACTTCAGTTAAATGGACAGAATGGTGCAGCTGAGTTTGTTCTTCTTGAAACAACGATTAAATACATCTATCAGATCTCATTGGAAAATTATAAGTACATAAATGGAAATTGTATTCCCATTGAAGGGAGTCAAGAGCAGGGTTATACTATGAACATGATGGCAGAACATACAGATGTGACATGAGGATTTACTTTGTGTTTTGAAAAGCACCAAGTGTTTGGTGACTGGAATGCAATGCTGGGGTTTGTCGTGAAAGCAGATTCAATTGTAGCATTCAAAAGACAGCTGGTTAAATATTGGAAAGAAAACAATCTTCAGGACTGTGGGGAAATAGTAGAAGAATCAGACTAGTTTGATTGTTCTTTCATGGAACCAGAACATACACAGTGGGATGAACAACCCACTTCTATGCTATAATCATTCTGAGTTTCTGTGACTGACAACACATTTTGCTCTCTCTCTCACATCCAGCATTATTAATCCTCATACACCATCCAACCCCTGGCTATATCTTCCACCTTCTGGAGAGCAAATGGTTCCAGAGGTACAAAAATTGCTGATTATAGCATGCATCCAATGAAAATGGAATGCAGAAAACATCATTCTCTAAAATAAAGTGGCTTGATTGAAAAACAGCCAATTTTAAAAGCCTGAAGTTATATTTGCAACTAAATTATATAAACCCATCTAACAGGTTATGCAAATTAATAAATATTTGGTTGACGAAGCAGAATATGGGGAACCACAAGGTTATCTTCACTCTGGTTGGAAATACGTGGAAGTTGAATATCATGGAAATAAAAGATTAAATAATGCAGCTGAATTAGCATTTTGTCTGACCTCCTGCACCGAACACAAAGTATTAGCTTGCAGATCACAGAAGATATTTGGATGCCAGATGGAATACTTTATTAGAACAGGCAAATTCTGCTAGAATTCAATCAAGTGTTGGTGACACCACAACTGGATGCACTACGCAGTTTTGGTCACCTTCTTTTAAAGATATAGTTTAGAGAAGACTCATTATATTGATTCCTTGGGTGAGGGGACTGCCTTGTGTAGAAAGATTATACAGTTTGGACTACAGATCACAGTTTAAAATAATGAAATGTGATCTTATTAAATCAAATAAGATGCTGAAGAAGGGTGTTAAAAGGACTTGTCCATTCACAGGGCAATCTAGAAATAGAGGCCCCATGAGTAAAAGGAATTACTCGTTTAAGACAAAGATGTAAAGAATTTCTGCTGAACCTCAGCAATTCCCAAACTCAGGGAGCTGAGGAGGATGAATCATCGAGTTTATTCAAGGTTAAGATAAAAATTTTGTTCAACAAGAATGTCAATTATGAAACAGGCAGAACAATAGATGTGAGGCCAAAAACACACATAGCATTGAATGGCAAAACAGGATTTGAAGAGACTATCATCAAGTTCCATTTCCTTCTGCTCTTGCACAAATCTATAAATCTGGAGCATTTGAAAGAAGACATTAGATATTTTCATCAGTTCAAAAGTTCAAAGTTCATAGTAAAGTTGTTATCAAAGTACATATTCACTATATATTCACGGAGATTCATTTTCTTGCAGGCATTTTCAATAAATCCAATAACCATAACAGATTCAATGAAAAACAGCACCTATAGGGTAGACAACCAGTGTGCAAAAGACAAATTGTGCAAATACAAAAGATAATAATAATAGATAAGCAATAACTATCAAGATCGTGAGATGGGGATCCCTTGAAAGTGGGTCCATAGGTTGTGGGATCATTTCAATGACAAGGCAAGTGAAGTGGAGTGAAGTTATCCCCTCTTGGTGAGGGATAATAACAGTTCCTGAACCTGGTGGTGTGAGTCCTGAGGCTCCTGTACAGTCGGCCCTCCTTACCCGCGGGGAATTAGTTCCCGGACCCTCGCAGATACCAAAAAACGCGGATGCTTAAGTCGGTGCACTTTAGGACCCGACAGAGCACAGAGCTTATTTAAACTATCTCAGTGCCGTGGACTTTAGGACCTGGCAGAGCTCGGGACCTGCCGACACAGTGTTTCTGTTCCGGAAATCGATCATGATTGAAAATAAAGTAGAAATAATAAAACGATCGGAAAGAGGAGAAACACCATTGGTCATCGGAAAAGCGTTAGGCAATAGTCAGGATAAAGTGAGAATAATGGAGCATGTGAAGGCCCTGCCCCGATGAAAGCTACAATTATTACTAAGCAATGCAGTGGTTCAATTATTGAAATACATACATTTCTTAAGAGTTTTATATGCATAGAAAGGTAAAATATATACTATATACTAAGACAAACGTTTGATTAACTGATGCTAAATAATACTGGATGTACCTGTTCTGACTTAGAGCACTTCCGTGTTTTTTTCCCAATTTCCAATCCACAGTAATCAATGCACATCCTCCCGTATACTTTAAATCATCTCTAGATTACTTTTAATACCTAATACAATGTAAATGCTACGTAAATAGTTGTTATACTGTATTGTTTAGGGAATAATGACAAGAAAATAAGTCTGTACGTGCTCAAACAACAAGTGCTAGAGAGAGAACTTCCAGGTTTTCCTGCACAGTTCGTTGAATCCACGCACGTGGAACCCGCGGATAAGGAGGGCTGACTGTACCTTCTTCCTCATGGCAGTAGCGAGAAGAGAGCATGTGGGGTTCCCTGATAATGGATGCTGCTTTCCTGCAACAATGCTCAGTGAAGATGCACTCAATGTTGAAGAGGGATCTACCCATGATGGACTGGGTCAACGTACCCATTACTTTTTACAGGATTTTCTGTTCAAGGACATTGGTGTTTCCATGCCAGCTGCAACACAGCCAGTCAATATACTCTCCACCACACATCTATAGAAGTTTTCAAAGTTTTAGATTGTCATGGTGAATCTTCACAAACTTCTATAGAAATAAGAGGAACTGCCATGCTTTCTTTGTAATTGCACTTAAATGCTGGACCCAGGACAGGTTCTTTGAAATGATAACACTGAGGAATTTAAAGTTGCTAACCGTCTCCACCTCTGATCTCCCAATGAGGACTGATTTATGGACCTCCAGTTTCCTTCTCGTGTAGCAATAATCAGCCCCTGGTCTTGCTGACATGGACTAAGAGGTTGTTGTTGTGGCATCACTCAGTCAGATTTTCAATCACCCTCCTTACAGTGCCTCAAAAAAGTGTTCAGCCCCCACAACAATTTTCACATTTTAGTCTCATTTTCCAAATTTAAAATATAATTGAAGTAGGATTTCTGAGCTATTCTACAAAACATTGTGCATCATGTCAAATCAAAAGAAAAATTCCAAAGCCTGTCAGCAATTTACTAAAATACCAAAATTGTGAAGCTAAAAAAAAATTCATCTCTTTTGTAAATACTACACCAACTTTCCTCAGATGTAATTTACTGCATTAACTTAACAATTCACTCAATTTCTTGATGTAGAAACCTAAAGGATCTCTTGAATTTTTCCCTCTCTGTAAGGTCCAACAGTATGGTAGATTTTCAACAGACCAAATGAAAATTAAGACAAAAGAGCATTTATGGCAAGTCAGCGAAAACATAACAAAGAAGCACAAATCTGGGGAAGGGTACAAGTCCATCTTAAAGGCACTGAATACGCCTTAGTGCAATCCATTGTGAAAAAGCAGAAAAAATATGAAACTACAGCTACACTGTCTAGTTCAGGCTGTCCCTCCAAACTTAGTCAACAAAGAAGAATGGCACTTCTAAGAGAGGCTACTATGATGCCAACAGTGAGTGAGCTGTAGAAGTCAATGACTGCAACTGGAGATGAAGTTCATGGCTCTGCAACTTCTAAGGCCTTGCGCAAATAGGGTACTTGTGGAAGAGTGGCAAGGAAAAAGCCCTAGCGAAAAAAAAGCATAAAGACTTTGCTAAGTGTTACTGAGAAGATGCTGTAAAGATGTGGATGAAGGTCTTGTGGAAGATGAGGCTAAAGGGGATTTTTTTTTTACCTCAATACTAAGCAGTATGTGTAGCAGAAATCAAATACTGCACATCAGCCAGGTAAGGCCATCCTTAATGTAAACTATGGTGGAGGTAGCATTATTTACTGAAAGCTTTTTCTGCAGCAGGGGCTGGAAATCTGGTCAGAATTAATGGGAAGATGAATGCTGCTAAATACAGAGAGATCCTGGATAAAAACCCACTAGCCTGTGCCAGAAAGCTTAAACTGGGGAGGAAGCTAGTCTTTCAGCAAGACAATGACCCAAAACACACTGCCAGAACAACCATGGAATGACTTCAAATGAAGAAAATTGATATCCTTGAGTGGCCCAGACATGACCTTAACCCAACCAAACATTTTTGGAAAGACCTCAAGAATGCTGCCCAGTGTTGTTCCACTTCTAATCCGGGATAGCTTGAGCAATTTTGCAAGGAGGAATGGGCAAATCTTGCACCATCATGATGTGCAAAGCTAATAGAGAATTATTTAAAAAGACTATTGGCTATAATAGCCGCAAGAGCTGATTCAACAAAATACTTAGCAAAGGGGGATGAATACTTTAGAAGTGCTGACATTTCAGTTTCTGAATTTTTATCTTTCCATGCTTTACAATTTTCCCTGTTTCTTGGACTATGCTATGGGGAAAAGAAGGAGAGTGATTCACCAATAAAATTTCTCTGTAAAATTGATCAAAATCCCTGGTTGTAATACTCATTTATGGGAACAAAGAATTGAAGGTTGATTACTTCTGCAAGGCACTGTATGCTGATTCCTCACACTTGATTTGGCCTACGACACTGGTGTCATCAGCAAAATTGAATATGACATTGTTGATGAGAGCCACCCAGTCATCAGTGTAAAGTAAGTAGACCAGAGGGCCAAGCAGACAGCCTTGAGGTGCACCTGTGCAGATGGAGATTGTGGAGGTGATGTTGTTACTGGATCCAAACTGACTGGAGTCTGCAAGTAAGGAAATAGATGATCAAATTGCAGAAGGAGGAACTGAAGCTTTGGAGCTTATTGATTAGTTTTCAGGGGATGTCGTATTCAATCACAAAGATTATTACCTGTGAACTACTGCTCCAGGAAGCTTTAAAAGGGGAAATGACCTCTTCAGAATTGTGATGCATGCTTTATTCCATCCCCTCACCTCCGTGAGAGAAGCTTTGGTATTCATAGTTCATTCATGACACACTTACCATGGAGCATTTGATTATGTCGTTTTCAGTGCTAAGGTAACTGCCATGGAAATTAATACTGCACTTACTTCATGTACCTGACTGTACAACGTATGCCACAAGGATTTCAACAATTCAAAAATCTTACCTTGTTGTATCATAGTTGATCTTAGCATTCCAGTTTTGGACCAAATCTTAATTTGCCCATCTTCACCAACTGTAGAATACAAGCAGTATGTATCAGATGCAAAGCTTAAAGTAATTATGAAAATCTTTATCCTTACTTACAAGTCATGCCCTTATCAGCTGGTCTGCATTGCTTTCAATTGATAGATATGCAAGGCACACTGTCCAATTACTTCAAGTCACTTAAGCCATCAGAAACAGGTTAAGGTTCAAAATCAAGACTTTGTTAGTACAGCAGCTAGAAAAGGAGGGTTTCTTGGAGATCACTGCACGAGTAGGACAAATTAAAAGTAGATGCATGCTTTTAAATTCAGGAACTGAAAGTGTAAAAAATATTCCTAATATGAAACCTTAAATTATCAAATAAACCTTTACTGGGTTTCATA
Source organism: Hypanus sabinus (assembly GCF_030144855.1). NCBI lineage: Eukaryota > Metazoa > Chordata > Chondrichthyes > Myliobatiformes > Dasyatidae > Hypanus > Hypanus sabinus. The sequence continues at coordinate 62,963,227 of NC_082707.1, read as the reverse complement.
GGTCTTCCTGCATGAAATGCAAAAAATTGCAAACTAGTCTGAAGCCAGGCTGTTACAATTTTCAGATATTTCCTCCAGATATTCCCTTCAGTTCAGTGAAACCAGCCAATCTTTTTAATTGGGACCAGGGAGCTCCAGTCCGTTTGCCTTAACTAAGATCCCCCACTACACAAAAGGAATAAAACACAGGCTATTTAAGGTTTTGAGCAAATTTCATTAAATATCATCATCCAATTTCACACTGGATTCTTTGGGATCTTACAGTTTTAGTGTATATACAATACTACTGCATTGAAATACACTTGCAGATAAAATGTACACTGAAATTATTCAGTGAAGGTGACCACACCAGTTTGATTCAGTGATATTAACTTTTGAGCTTCATGCAGCCCAGTGTGAAAGGTTTTGTGTGCTTAAGGAAGTGCAAAAGGCAATCTCCACCCTCCCATTTACAAATATTAATATTGAATAATTTTAGGAATTTCAATCTAATTAAAAACAAACCTGAGAAAGTGTGTAGATGCTGTAGATCCAAAGCACACATGCAAAATACTGGAGGAACTCAGCAGGCCAGGCAGCATCCATGGAAAGGAATAAACAGCCGACGTTTTGAGCTGAGACTATTCTTCAGGATTGGAAAGGAAGAAGAGAAGGATTCTCTTCTCCCCTTTCTTTCCAGTCCTGAAGAAGGGTCTCAGCCCAAAACGTTGATTGTACTCTTTACCATTGATGCAGCCTGGCCTGCTGAGTTCCTCCAGCATTTTGTATATGATGCAAATTAAAATTATGGCTATATCTTCAAAAAGCATAACAAGGTGATGACCTAATTCTGAACAACTGGTTAAGCAAATTTTGTAGCACCATAAATGTGTCTTTAGAGACCATAGCTTTGGAAGTGTTGTCCTATTGAGCCATCATGGAAATATTCTTCTGTTTATACACAACATCATTTCTGCAGACAGCATCTTTCTAAGGAAAGCTTATCTAGCTGAAATTCACTCATGTAAAGTGCAGAAAAGAAGATCAAAAGATGGATCAATGGTTTTAATTTCAAACATTAAATTAATTTTAAAGTTCTCTCTCAATCACCTGTTACCAAAGCAGTTCCCTCATAGTTCCACCTTCCTGCTAACACAGCTCCACGATGCGCTTCTACACTTTTTTCCACTCGTCCCGTCTTTGATACTAAATGAAATTTGCCTTAGACAAATAAAAAAGCTAATCAATATTTAAAATCAATACATGCATAAATAATTGAAGTATAATCAGATCAATTTATTTTGTATCTTCAATTTTTCACAATAAAGTTCCATGGATTGGCATTGGCATTGACATGCAGGAGGTCACATGACTCATGATCATTACACAACATCCTCTTTAAACCAGTTTCTACCATTCTTGCATGAAGTTTGACGAACAAACTTAAAGCAGATTATCACCTGCAATATATAGTGCTTTATCAAACATTGTTTAAACTGAAGTGTAAGAAAAACAATATGCAGTTGTTTAAAATCTCTAAGAATCCAGCAGATATTTGTTCAGTACTTTGGCCAATTATTCCTATACTACATGTGCCTATTAAAAAAACAGAAAAACAGATAACACACACACTTAAGATTTAACTAGCTCACAGAAACAACCCAATAACCATTTTGAATAAGGTTGTGCCCTTTCTGCAAAGTTTACGAAGGCCACAATTATTTTAATCTTGTGGAATATTAACTTGTAAACAGCATTTCTTAAATTCTGAAGCCCAATTAATTCAACAGTTATAGATTCAATATTACATTTGAAACTACTAATTCTGATTAACCTAGTAATTTTAGTGAAAATAAGATTATTTTCCCCAGTGAAAACCATGCAAATTTGTTTACCTTTTGTGTTTCAATCTTTAGACATTTGCTCCATATTAATTCTTACTGACAGGTCCAGAAAATAAGAATACATAACCCACTTTCTTCACCTTTTGATGTTTCAGCTGTTTACTGAATTACTGAGTCTGAAGTCATCTCCAATGGATTATCAGTTCTTAGCATTTTTTTTGATTTACCAGACCCTCTAATATTAACAGGAGATGCAGTAACTTCATGAAATTCAATGATTGAATTTGGTTAGTCTGCCAGAATTACTTTGTTGTAATTATTAAGTAAAACATTTGTCACATTTTCCAACAGCTAATTTATAAAACATGTAACTTACATGTCACACTAAGTAAACTAGAAGCAAAAGATTGGATATTTGTATGGCATTGTAGTGAGCCCAAACTCACATAATTATAAAACTTCCTGGTTGCAAAAGCATTTCACTATCAAAGTTTAAGCAGCCTTAATCCAATTCTTAGTGGTTATTCAGTTAAATTTTATTTTCAGAAACCAGAGTTGCTACATAGGAAATAGAAAAACATTCAATTGGTTTAAAAGAGGTGGCTAGTTTGCAAAGAACTGGATTGTAATCTGCATCTAACCATTTTATATTCAATGTAGGACTATTTATTGAGAGTATTGGATAATCAGAATGGAAATTATTTCATACATTGTAGCTATGGAGAAAAATAATAGTACACAACAAGATCTGTACTACAAATTTCCCACTATATGTTGTCCATAATGGGGGGAGAAAAAGTATATTTCCCTGAGGAAAAAAAATTGTATAACTTAGTTTTTGATTCAAAACTTACCATCTGTACTGGTGAGCACAAATATTTCTGCCTGTATCTGCTTCTTGCCTCCTGTAGTCTTGGGGAACCAATGCATATCTATTGGATAAATTTCTTCAGCAAGCCTTACTACTTGGACCGTTTCATTTGTTAATAGGTTCCACTTCAGGATTTGGTGGTCATCACTGGATGAAAATAACTCATCTGCTGTTGTCCATCCAACACAACTAACCAACTCTTTATGTGAGGTGAAATTAAAGAAAATATCAAGAACAGATATTGACTTCAATTATAAGAATAAATTTTGTTATAAAGCATGGTGGCACAAGTCAACAGTAATCTAATTTTAAATGTTAGTATGAGTTTACATCTACGGTATTCCATAAAAATAGATTGTCAGGGACTTTACATAAGATAGCAATACAGACTGAAATCAATTGACTCCCATGATTGCTGTCTTACATTGCCAAATGACAGGTTAAGCTATATCAATGGCATAGACCTTGTAGCAGACTTGCAAGCCTACAGGTCAACTCCTTAGGCAATAACATCAAAAATTATTGTTGTAAATACTGTTTCCATTCTTTTTAAGCTTGCTAACCTTTGCCATTTCCCTATTTGTTGAATGCAGTTCAACTTGTTAAAATCACACTACTACACACTCAACTCCAAATCACAAGGAGAAAGACAAGGGAAAGCGCATTGCAGCTTAGTTTAAATCATATCCACTGTAGACATATACACAATCATGCAACAGCTCAAAAAGCTTTGTATTCTGTTCTTTATAAATGTTCTTCTGACATTGTACTCAGTCCATCACAACATTAGCTAAATTTACTAATTTAGCGTCGATTACAAATTAACTACATGAAGCTTCTGGTTTGCACGGTTTAGCCATTCATCGTATTACATTTGTTAGGGAACTCAGTAAGACTGCCTGAGGCAGAATAATCCTCAACCTCACATTCAAAGGTTTTTTTTAACTTGCAACTGGTCCATCTGAATCTAAGAGATTACAACTATTTATCTTTAAATGTCAAAACATGATACCAAAGATCTGTGCTTTGAATTTATATATAGCAGGGAAAAAAATTTAAATAATCAAAAAAAAATCTGTAAACATCCTGAACAACTACAAATACTTTTTGTTTAAATAATTGCAATCTTTCCCTCTCCATCCTAACCTTTGGCTTTCTACTACCGATAAAAATTATTTGCAATTAGAGTTTCATTTAATATTTCCTGTGTCTTTACTGTATTATCCCTGTACTGTTATTGGCATAAATCATGATTTTCTATAGACTCCAAGCACCAGTCGGTGCACCAATTGTGAGTTGGAGAGCTACAAGAGAGTAGGCGGTGCACAGATCCGGGAGCGAAGTTGAAAAAGGGAGAGCTTCACAGGAATTCGGCTATAACCGGAGACCCAGAATCAGAATCAGGATTATTATCACCGGCATGTGATGTGAAGTTTGTTAACAGTTTGCAGCAGCAGTTCAATGCAATACATAATATAGAAGAGAAAGATAATAATAAGTAAGTATTCAGTATACTTTATACAGTATACATATATTGAATAAATTAAAAATCGTACAAAAAACTGAAATATATTTTTTTAAAGTGAGGTAGCGTTCAAGGGTTCAATAACCATTTAGGAATCAGATGGCAGAGGGGAAGAAGCTGTTTCTGAATTGCTGAGTGTGTACCTTCAAGCTTCTACACCTCCTAACTGATGGCAACAGTGAGAAAAGGGCATGCCTTGGGTGCTGGAGGTCCTTAACAATGGATGCTGCCTTTCTGTCTCAGATACCGCTCATTGAAGATGAGCTGGGTACTTTGTCGGCTAGTACCCAAGATGGAGCCGACTAAATTTCCAACCCTCTGCAGCTTCTTTCAGTCTTGTGCAGTAGCCCCCACCCCATCCCCCACCATACCAGACAGTGATGCAACCTGTCAGATTGCTCTCCACAGCACATCTATAGAAGTTTTTGAGTGTGTTGGAGAGCAGGGAAGGCTCAGACATAAAAGGGAGACACTGCCTAGCGGAGCAGTCATCAACAGAGTGGTCTGGGTCAGAGTGGTAGGGCTTTGGCTCATTCAGGCTTTGGCAAGGTAAGTTCGTTTTTTCCTTGCATTTTTTGAGGAATAGAAAGCACGTCTGTAGGGTTAGTACCTTGCTCTGGGTGTCAGATGTGGGAATCCTGGGAATCTTCCAGTCTCCCAGATGGCGACATCTGTGCTAGGTGCACCAAGAGGCAGCTTCTGAGAGACTATGTTAGGAATCTGGAGCTGCAGCTCGATGACCTACAGCTTATTAGGGAAAGTGAGCAGGAGATAGAGAGGAGTTACAGGGAGTTACCGTAGTCACCCCAAAGCTGCAGGAGTTGGATAAGTGGGTGACTGTCAGAGAAGGGAAGAGCTCAGATAGTAGAGAGCACCCCTGTGGTCATTCCCCTCAGTAATCATTATCTCATTAATTTCTTTTGGATTCTGTTGAGGGGGGTGATCTGATAGAGGACAACTACAGCAATCTGGTCTCTGGCACTGAGTCTAGCTCCATGGTGCAGAAGGGGGAGAAGAAAATGAGGAATGTGGTAGTCATAGGGGATTCCACTGTGAAGGGAACAGACAGGAGGATCAGTCACCCCGAAAGAGATTCCCACATGGTGTGTTGCCTCCCAGGTGCCAGGGTATAGGATGTCTCGGATCAGGTGCAGAGTATTTGAAGGGAGAGGGTGAACAGCTAGAAATTTTGGTACCCATTGGTACCAATGACATAGGTAGAAAAAGGGAGGAGGTCCTGAAAAGAGAATTCAGGGAGTTGGGTAGGAAGCTGAAAAGCAGGACCTCCATGGTAATAATCTCAGGATTGCTGCCTGTGCCACGTGCTAACAAGCGCAAGAACAGCATGATCAGGCATATTAATGCATGGCTGAGAAATTGGTATAAGGGGCATGGCTTCAGGGTCCTGAATCATTGGGGTCTCTTCTGGGGTATGTATGACCTGTACAAAAAGGACGAGTTACACCTGAACCTAAAGGGGTCCAATATCCCAGAAAGCAGGTTTAGTAGAGCTGTTAGGGAAGGTTTAAACTAATTTGGCAGTGAGATGGGAACCAGAGTGATAGGACTGAGGAAGGGGAAAACTGAAATAAATTGAAAAAAGTGTGCAACAGAGATGTTAGAAAGGACAGGCAGGAGATGAGGCATAATCACAGCTAGTGGGATGATTTAGAGGGCAATAGAGGCATGGTGCAGTTAAAACAGAAAGCAACAAATACTGGCCTGAAAGTGTTATATTTGAATGCATGCAGTATAAGAAATAAAATAGATGATCTTGAAATTCAGCTACAGATTTGCAAGAATGATGTGGTGGCCATCTCTGAAACTTGGCTAAAGGATGGCTGCCATTGGGAGCTGAACGTCCAAGGATATATGGTGTATGGGAAAGATAGGTGAGTAGGCAGAGGGAGTGATATGGCTAAGAAGCATTGTATATTTCTCTGTATAAGAAAAATTAAGTCATTAGAAAGAGATGACATAGGACTGGAAGCTGTAGAGTCTCTATAGGTTGAGTTAAGAAATGGCAAGGGTAAAAGGACCCTAATGGCAATTGTATACAGGCCTCCAAACAGCAGCCAGGATGTGGATTACAAATTACAGCAAGAGATAGAAAAGGTGTGTCAGAAGGGCAATGTCATAATAATTGTTGGGGATTTTAACATGAAAGTGGATTGGGAAAACCAGGCCAGTACTGGATGTCAAGAGAGAGAACTTGTAGAATGTCTAAGGGATGGCTTTTTAGAACAGCTTTTTGTTGAGCCCTCTAGGGGATCGGATGGAAGGTGATTGACTTCACTTTGAAATTTGAGAAGGAGAAACTAAATTCCAATGTGTTGGTATTTCAGTGGAATAAAGGGAATTACGATGGCATGAGAGAGGAACTGGCCAAAGTTGACTGGAAAGAAACACTAGCAGGAGGGACAGCAGAGCAGCAAAGGCTGGAATTTCTGCAGAAAATGACAGATACATTCCACATAAGAACAAATTTTCGAATGGAAGAAGGACACTACCGTGGCTGACAAGTGAAGTCAGAGCCAAAGTAAAAGCAAAAGAGAGGGCATACAAGGAAGCCAAAGCTAGTGGTAAGATAGAAGATTGGGAAGCTTTTAAGAACTTGCAGAAGGAAACTAAGAAGGTCATTAGGAAGGAAAAGATGAATTATGAAAGGTAGCTGGCAACTAATATCAAAGAAGATATTAAAAGCTTTTTAAGTATATAAAGGGTAAAAAAATTTGAGGGTAGATATAGGACCAACAGAAAATGATGCTGGAGATATTGTAATGAGACACGCAGAGATGGCAGAGGAGCTGAACGTGTATTTTGCATCAGTCTTCACAGTGGAAGACATTTGCAGTACACCGGACATTCAAGAGTGTCAGGGAAGTTGTATATGGAGAGAAAATTATACCTGAGAAGGTACTCAGGAAGTTTAATGGTCTGAGGGTGGATAAATCTCCTGGACCTGATGGAATGCACCCTCAGGTTCTGAAGGAATTAGCTGGAGAGATTGTGGAGACATTACCAATGATCTTTCAAGAATCGATAGATTCTGCCATTGCATCAGATGACTTGAAAATTGAAAATGTTACTCTGTGGTGACCCACTTTCCGCGCAGGTGAACCAGCTCACAAATAGCCAGCACTCGGGGGGAGACTTTAGTAATGTACCTCTGACATCATTTCCACCCGGAGAGGGCGGGCGCTAGGGATTTAAATGCCAGCACCGCAAAGTTTGAATAAACTAGTCTCGAAACGACTTACCGACTGCGTGTCGTTATTTCAGCGCTGTGTGTAGCACATCGCTACACTGGTGACCCCGACGGTCCAAACGGGATTTGGACCAAAGATGACCGACTCTTCATCTGTTCACGCAGTTTCGCTAAAACTGCCGACTTTCTGGATGCTGCGACCAGGCGCGTGGTTTAGCCAAGCAGAAGCCCAGTTCCAGATTCGGCAGATATCCTCTGATTCCACGCGTTACTACCACGTGGTGAGCACCCTTGACCAGCAGAAAGCCGTCCAGGTTGCAGATTTCATATATTCGCCCCTGGAAGAAGGCAAATATGAAGTATTCAAGGCGCTGCTCATTGAGACCTTTGGCCTCTCACGGCATGAGCGAGGTGCCCGCCTGCTTCACCTGGACGGTTTGGGAGACAGACTGCCATCAGCATTGATGAATGAGATGCTGTCCCTGGCTGACAGACACAAGCCCTGCCTCATGTTCGAGCAAGCGTTCCTGGAGTAACTCCCCAAGGACATACATCTGCTGCTGGCTGACACAGATTTCAGTGAACCCCGGAAGTTGGTGGCCCGGGCAGACATGCTGTGGAAAGCCAAGAGGGAGAGCGCGGCGTCCGTCGGTCAGATTATCAGACCAGGCCCAGCAGGGGGGCGCACACAACACAGAGGCAGGAGTGAGGAGGCCAGTGAACAGTGGTGTTTCTACCACCAGCGGTGGGGCACAAAAGCCCGCCGTTGTCGCCCGCCCTGCAAGAGCCAGGGCCAGCTGCTGCTAATGACTATGGCGGCTGGCCACCACGACAGCCTCTTGCATGTCTGGGACAAACAGCTGGGACGCCGCTTCTTGGTCGATTCCGGAGTGGAGATCAGCATCTTGCCCCCGACGGGGTACGACACCTGCAACAGGAAGCCAGGACCCACCCTGAGGGCCGCAAACGACAGCACGATACGGACCTACGGCACCCACACAGTGCAGCTGCAGTTCAGCGCCAGCCAGTTCACGTGGCACTTCACACTGGCCGCCGTGGCCCATCCACACCTGGGGGCGGACTTCTTGCAAGCTCACAGCCTGCTGGTCAACTTGCAAGAGAAAAGACTGGTACATGCCGAGACTTCCCAGACGTTCTCCCTGGGTGAAGCCAAGTTGCCGGCCCCACACCTGGACTCCATCACGCTGTCAGACAACGAATTCCCCAGAATCCTGGCGGACTTCCCATCAATTCTGACACCGCAGTTCACGGCAGCCATGCCCAGACACGGGGTACAGCACCACATTCCGACCCAGGGACCACCCCTCCACGCCCGCGCACGAAGGCTCCCGCCAGAAAAGCTCCACCTGGCAAAGGAGGAATTCGAGCGGATGGAGAAATTGGGGATCATACAGTGGTCCGACAGTCCATGGGCCTCCCCCCTGCACATGGTGCCCAAAGCAACAGGGGGCTGGAGACCATGCGGCGACTACCGCAGGCTGAATGAGGCTACAACACCGGACCGCTACCCTGTGCCGCACATTCAGGACTTTGCAGCAAACCTGCACGGCGCACGGATCTTCTCCAAGGTAGACTTCGTCCGGGGATACCATCAAATCCCGATGCATCCAGACGACGTCCCCAAAACGGCACTCATCACCCATTCCAGCCTTTTCGAGTTCCTCCACATGCCGTTCGGCCTAAAGAATGCCGCACAGACGTTTCAGCGGTTAATGGACACGGTGGGACGCGACCTGGACTTCGCTTTCATCTATTTGGACGACATCCTCATAGCCAGCAGCAGTCGTCAGGAGCATCTGTCCCACCTCCGTCAACTCTACACCCGACTGAGTGAATACGGCCTCACGATCAACCCGGCCAAATGCCAGTTCGGTCTCGATACCATCGACTTCCTAGGCCACAGGATTACCAAAGACGGGGCAACACCTCAGCTCGCCAAGGTAGACGCGATTCGCCACTTTGCCCAGCCCAACACGGTCAAAGGCCTGCAGGAGTTTGTTGGTATGGTGAACTTCTACCACCGTTTCCTCCCCTCAGCAGCCCGAATCATGCGCCCTTTGTACACCCTGATGTCGGGTAAAGGCAAGGACATTACTTGGGACGAGGAGGCCGGGGCCGCTTTCGTTAAAGCCAAGGAAGCCTTGGCAGATGCTGCGATGCTGGTGCACCTCAGAACGGACGTTCCGACCGCCCTCACGGTGGACACATCCGACACAGCAGTCGGTGGGGTGCTGGAGCAGCTCATCGAGGGGCGCTGGCAACCCCTGGTGTTCTTCAGCAAGCACCTAGGACCGCCCGAACTCAAGTAGAGTGCTTTCGACTGGGAGCTGTTGGCGCTATACCTGACGATCTGGCATTTCAGGTACTTCTTAGAAGGCAGGCCATTGGCCGCATTCACGGGCCACACGAAGTTCACGCGTTCACGAAGGTGTCCGATCCCTGGTCGGCTCGCCAGCAGCGACATCTGTACTACATCTCGGAGTACGCGATGGACATCCAGCATGTCTCGGGGAAGGACAACGTCGTGGCGGACGCACTCTCCAGACCAGCTGTCCAGGCCCTGTCCCTGGGGGTGGACTATGCAGCACTGACGGAGGTGCAGCAGGCAGACGACGAGATGCCCAGCTACAGGACCGCAGTCTCGGGTTTGCAGCTGCAGGACTTTCTCGTAGGCCCAGGTGAAAGGACCCTCCTGTGCGACGTGGCTACCGGCCAACCTCGCCCCATCATCCTGGCAACCTGGAGGCAGCGGGTTTTCGACTCTATCCACAGTTTGGCGCACCCATCTATCAGGACAACTGTCCGGCTGGTCTCCAACAAGTTCATGTGGCACGGACTTCGCAAGCAGGTCAGTGAATGGGTCAGAATGTGCGCGCAGTGCCAAACAGCCAAGGTGCAGCAGCACACTAAAGCCCCGCCGCAAGCAGTTCAAACCCACCCACCGGAGGTTCGATCACATTCATGTGGATGTTGTGGGCCCCCTACCAGTGTCGCAAGGAGCACGGTACCTCCTAATGATGGTAGACCGGTTCGCGAGGTGGCCAGAGGCGGTCCCACTCACTGACACATCTGCCAATTCCTGCGCCCGAGCACTGATCGCAACCTGGGTAGCACGCTTCAGGGTACCGGCCCACATTACCTCCAACAGAGGTGCCCAGTTCACCTCCAGCCTGTTGGGAACGCAGCTGCACCACACAACTGCCTACCACCCACAGTCGACCGGACTGGTGGAACGCTTCCACTGTCACTTGAAGTCGGCTCTCATGGCCCGCCTGAGAGGAACTAACTGGGTGGACGAGCTTCCCTGGGTCCTGCTTGGAATTCGTACAGCGCCCAAAGAGGATCTGCACGCCTCGTCGGCCGAGTTGGTGTACAGCTCACCCCTGGCCGTCCCGGGAGAGTTCATACCAGCCCCAAGGGGACAAGAGGAAGAAACTGCAGCAGTCCTGGACAGGCTACGCGAAAGGCTCGGCAACCTGGCCCCTGTACCAACTTCAGAACACGGACGGACCCCGACCCATGTACCCAAAGACCTGCAAAACTGTAAGTTTGTATTTGTACGAAGGGGCAGACCCCGGGCGCCGCTACAGCGGCCGTACGAGGGGCCGTTCAAGGTAATCAACAACAACGGGTCCACGTACGTTCTGGACATTGGGGGGAAAGAGGAGGTTTTCACGGTGGACCGACTCAAACCAGCCCATGTGGACTTGGCGCAGCCGGTCAAGGTTCAGGCACCACGCAGCAGATGCAGACCTCCCAAACAGAAGCTGATCCAGACTGTGGACATTGGGGGGTGTATCACTGGTTCTGGGGGTGGGGGGGTTATGTGGCGACCCACTTTCCGTGCAGGTGAACCGGCTCACAAACAGCCAGCACGTGGCGGGAGACTTTAGTAATGTACCTTCGACGTCATTTCCGCCCGGAGAGGGTGGGCGCTAGGGATTTAAATGTCAGCACTGTGAAGTTTGAATAAACTAGTCTCGAAACGACTTACCGACTGCGTGTCGTTATTTCAGCATTGTGTGTAGCACATCGCTACAACTCCACCATTTAAGGAGGGTGGGAGGCAGCAGAAAGGAAACTATAGACCTGTTAGCCTGACATCAATGTTTGTGAAGTTGTTGGAATTGATTTAGGAAGGAGATCACAGAGTACCTGGAGGCACATGACAACATAGGCCAAAGTCAGCATGGTTTCCTGAAAGGAAAATCCTGCCTGACTAAACTACTGCAATTTTTACAAATTACAAGCAGGATAGACAAAGCAGTTGCAGTAGATGTGGTATACTTGGACTTTCAGAAGGACTTAGACAAGATGCCGCACATGAGGCTGCTTAGCAAGATAAGAGCTCATGGAATTACAGGGAAGTTACTAGCATCAGTGAAGCATTGGTTGATTGGCAGAAAACAGAGACTGGGAATAGTGGGATCCTATTCTGGCTGGCTGCCCGTTACCAGTGGAGTTCCACAAGGGTCGTTGTTGGGACCGCTGCTTTTTATGATGTATGTCAATGATTTGGACTATGAGATTTATTGATTTGTGGCTAAATTTGTTGATGATACAAAGATAGGGGAAGGAGAGGGTAGTGTTGAGGAAACAGAAAGACCACAGAAAGACTTAGATAGTTTAGGGGAATGGGCAAAGAGGTGGCAAATGAAATACAATGTTGGACAGTGTATGGTCATGCACTTTGGTGCAAGAAATAAACAGGCAGACTATTATTTAGATGGGAAGAGAATTCAAAATGCAGAGATGCAAAGGGACTTGGGAGTTCTTCCGCAGGATACCCTAAAGGTTAACCCCCAGGATGAGTCAGTGTTGAAGAAGACAAATGCAATGCTAGCATTCATTTCTGGAGGTATAGAATATAAGAGCAGGGATGTGATATTGAGGCTCTTTAAGGCACTCAGAGTACTGTGTTCAGTTTTAGGCTCCTTATTTTAGAAAGGATATACTGACACTGGAGAGAGATCAGAGAAGATTCACGAGAATGATTCCAGAAATGAAAGGGTTATCATATGAGGAATGACTGGCAGCTCTTGGGCTGTATTCCCTGGAGTTCAGGAGAATGAGGGGGGAATTGCATAGAAACATTCCAAATGTTAAAAGCCCTTGACAAATTAGATCTGGCAAAGTTATTTCCCATGGTAAGGGAGTCTAGGACAAGAGGGCACAACTTCAGGATTTATGGACGTCCATTTAAAACACAGAAATTGCAAAATTACTTCAGTCAGAGGGTGGTAAATCTGTGGAATTCATTGCCATGACCAGCTGTGGAGGCCAAGTCATTGGGTCCATTTAAGGCAGAGATAAACAGGTTCCTGATTAACCAGAGCATCAAAGGGTATGGGAGAAGGCAGGGGAATGGGGTTGACTGGAGGAATTGGATCAGCCCATGACTGAATGGTGGAGCAGACTCAATGGGCTAAATGGCCTACTTCTGCTCATATATCTTATGGTCTAAGCATCGCAATCTTTCTGCTTCCTACAATCTATACATTTAAAAACAACTTGATCTCAACTCTGTTACCTGCATACTACTATTGCATATTATTCTCATACCATAAATAATAAGTCTTGGTGCTTCAATTACATTTTCTCCAAATCAAAACCAAACACAACAACTACACTAAATCAGGATAGTTGCTGTAAAACCATCACTGAAAGATTTTCTAATGTGAATCCAATATTCATGGCAAAAGAAAGTCTCAAAAGCAACTCCCCATCTCAGCTGCATCTTTGGTATGGTATCAACTAAAAAAATACAATAAAACTGCTTCATCTTCCTGCATGTAACTTCTTCATCTTCTTCTTGTAAATTCATGGAAAACATGAAACATGTCAGCCAACATGCTTTTTTTTTGCCAGAATGACACCAGGAATAGTCCAAAATATCTCTAAACCCTTTGTTTTATTAAATCAGTCATGTAACATTTAATAAATGTTTAATCCATACAGATCTTATTATACATGTAGGGGAAAAAACAAATATCTCCAGTTCCTTTCAAAGTTTCCAGAAATAGCTTTAGAGGAATCTCAGCAAGTTACAGGTCATATTTGGGTGATTGCTAACAATTCTGCCTCAGAAAACCAGATTGGGCATAATGTGTTCTTGGCTAATTTAGGAATGATTATTTGACTGCTGCAACCAAGATAGAATGCCCAAGAATGCTAGGGTGAAACGGTTTGCATTAACTGATATATTTGTATCATCTGCCTCAAGCTTTAAAACACCGCTCAAAATGCCAGTCAATAATGACTACAATTATTCTCTCTGCTCTACGTGCTGCAAGGTCATGAAAATCAATTAAAATTCTTTATGCTAACAACGCTCCATAAATGCAATGCAGAAGAAAATAACATGAGCTCTCTAAAGGAAATTACAGTCAATCTAACAGTACTAGACTTCAAGAGAAAATGAAAAAGGGCAGAGACACTGGCATGAAGAGAGGTGAAATAAAATGAGTGAAAAAAACAATACAAAATGGGCATTCAGTGGTCTGCTCTTTAAAATAAATGATATTTATAATCATGTAAGGATTTTACTAGCATTACCAACTTTCAAATATATGGTTAATATTTATTTATCTCATTGTTTCCAATCCCAGCACGAAACATCAACTGTACTTTTTTCTATACTTGTTGCCTGGCCTGCTGAGTTCCTCCAGTATTTTGTGCTTGTTGCTTGGATTTCCAGCAACTGCAGATTTTCTCTTGTCAGTCATTCCACAAAATTACTTAGAACAGCATTTCAAAGATTCTAAACTAAAGCCTGCAGATATCCAATTAAGAACTTATACTGGAGAAAATATAACTCTTGTGGAAGTGACATTCATAATAGTGAAATACAAGCTCAATGTGGCTTGTTGGTTGTATGTGGTAAAAAAAAAGGAGGACCAACATTGTGGGGATGTAGCTGGCAGAAACAGCTACAACTTGATTGGTGATCCATCCACAATTTGCATGCCACATCAAAGCCAACTTTCAGCAATTTAGGAAAGGTACTGGATGATGCCACAATTGTTTCCAGGCTGTATGAGGGCAAACAGATGTTGGTGCCAACCATGCCTGTGGTTGGAAAGCATATTGGACAAAGGAAGGACCATGCTGCTCAGAGGAAGAAAGAAAGTGACAAAAGCAGCGGTCTGACTACAACAGTTTTCACAGGCAACATATCTGAGAGAGCTTCTGATGTTAATCATACCATTACTTGCAAAATGTGGCATGGTTTTAAGCTGGAAGAGAGTTCAGGCAGCTTCCGGAAATTGCAAGCATTCGGCTTTTGAGAGTTTAAAGAACCAGAATCTATTCTGTGTTCATTAAGGTTATTGCATGAACTTCAAGTGGGAGACAAAAAGCTGCTGTAAAAGTAGATGCAAAGACCAAAACCCAGCCGGATGAATGGAATGCCAAAAAGAAAGGAGTTAATGGACTTATGAAAAGAGGATTCATCAGATGATATGGTGGATGAGGAACTCAAGAAGAGAGATCAGATTGTAAAGGCAGCAATAGAAGGATTAATAATACTCCAGTGAACTAAATGCACTTTACTAACATCGGGTTAACATCACCACAAGCTTTTGAGATTAGTGAGATTTGATCACACAAAATCATTACTTGCCAAAGGCACAATTGCTATTTACTAACTGTTACACAGAAAACCAATGAATGTATTCCTTTTAAATTATTCCATTATTTAACTTGTCAATAGTACAAAAATAATGTCCAAGTTAGATTTTCCACCCATTTTCAATATGACTGAGATTTGTCAAATTCCAGCAGATTACTAAAAAGGTTTATGAATACTGAGCTAACGCAAAGCAAACTGTATTGAATAACTAAATAATGTCAATATGACAGTTTAATATTGGATTCACAAATAATGTACATAGCTGTAATTTAAGTGAGGTGCTCAGAAAGCATCATTAAGGACAGAACGAGTGCTTTAAAATGCCATCTGAATTCTCAGATCAGGTTACAGCTCTCAAGTCCTTCTTTGGTAACTATGATATTGTATAATTATAATGTTTAAAATTTTAAGTGAAGGTTTATTGTTTATGTAGAAACTCTAGGGTTTCTTGCAGTTTTTGAAAGTCTTCCAGAACAGAGTGACACTGCTAAGTAATTGTATATTTCTTTCTGCCATACTTTTGGATTTAAACATGCACAAAAAGCAATTTACTGTAACTCCACATAAAACATGTCAAAACAACTCCCCCCTCCCTTCCCACTAAAAATTGTCTATGGTGTGTAACAAATTACATGACTTGATTGTAAAGAAGCTAGCAACTGGAAGTACCACTTCATTCAACAGTAGTATTACTGAAAACAAAAATCTACAAAATTGGCAATTCTAAACATTGCTTAAAAAGTCAATCATTTGATTCAAATGTTAATGAAATTGTAACTTAAAGTTTAATGGTAATTCTATTTTTTTATCCCTGTGTTTTATTTCCCACTCGGATTTATAACCACCATATATGTGACTTATTCTATTTAACCTGTGCATGAAATACCTGCACACAGACAATACACCAGCCTGGTTATTAATTTCTCTGATCTTTAATATATCATCAAGAACAGAACCAAAATACAGTGAACTTCAGTGCAATTGCCCACCTCTCATATGATTAGCCGATATTTATCCTGGTTATTCTCCAACTCACAAATTATTTACTTAGACCATCAAAAAACAAATACCAGCCTTCTCCATATTAATGCATTGAAAAGTAAACATATAACGTGCCAGTAAATCAGAAGGTATACTCTCCCATATCTATCAAAGCTATCAAAACCTTTAACAATATTCATATGACCTCTTTTTTGGTCACTTCTGAGCATTCCTTTTTTTTAAAAAAGGAGAGACTTGTGTTACCTCATACTTCTCACATCACTCTTAAAAATCTATTTTTGTTTTAAATACATGGCAATCTCTTTATACACCAAGTGGCAATTTTATTAAGTTCAGGAGTACAGGTATACCTAATAAATTGGCCACAGGAGTGGAACCTAGGGCGGTTGTCTGCTGCTGTAGCCCATCCACTTCAAGGATCAACATCTTATGCTTAAACCAGTTTGGACATTTTCTTCTGACCTTTCTCATTAACCATGTGTTTTTGCCCACAGAACTGCTTCTCACTGGATAGCTTTGTGTTTTGCACCATTTCTGTAAACTCTAGAGAATGTGCAAGTGCCATTACAAAGAGAGCACACAGTGACCTTAGGAGATTGCAAAGATTCATCATATCATCCAAAACTTTGACAAACTTCTGTAGATATGGGGTGGAGAGTATATTGACTGGTTGCATCATGGCCCGGTATGGAAACACCAATGTCCTTGCATGGAAAAGCCTAATCACTGGTAAAGCCCTCTCCACCATTGAGTACGTCTACACAGAGCACTGTTGCAGGAAAGCAATATCCATCAATGACCCCCGCTATCCAGGCCATGCTGTCTTCTTCCTTCTGCTACCATCAGGAAAGTGGCACAGGAGTCTCAAGACTCACACCACCAGGTTCAGGAACGGTTATCACCCCTCAACCATCAGGCTCTTGAACCAGAGGGAATAATTGCACTTGCCCATCACTGAACTGTTCCCACAAACTATGGACTCACTTTCAAAGACTCATCTCATTTTTTAAATATTTATTGCTTATTTCTTATTATTTCTTTATTTCCTTTTGTTTGTATTTGCACAGTTTGTTTCTTTTTAACATTGGCAGTTTGTCTGTCCTGTTGGGAGTGGTCTTCCATTGATTCAAATGTATTTCTTATATCTACTGTGATTGCCTGCAAGAAAATGAATCTGGTAGCAAATGCATACTTTGATAATAAATTTACTTTGAACTTTGTTGTGTGCAAAAAAATCTCACGTGCTCATCAGTTTCTGAGAGACTCAAATCACCTCATTTGGCATCAACAATCCACAGTCAAAGTCTTTTAGATCACATTTCTTGCTCATTCTGATGTTTGGTCTGAAAAACAACTGAACCTCTTAAGCAGAAGAAATTCCGCAGATGTAGGATATCCAGAGCACCAAACACAAAATGCTCAGAGGATCTCAGCAGGTCAGACAACCTGAAAATGAATAAGCAGTCAACATTTCAGACCCTTCTTCAGGACTGGAAAGGAAGGGGCAAGATGCCAGAATAAAAAGGTGGGGGGGGTGGGAAGGAGGTGAAGCTGGAAGGTTTTAAATGAAGTTAAGTGGGTGGGAATTAATTTGATAGATGATGCCTAACTGAACCTCTTGACCACATCTGCAAGCTTTTATACATTGAGACACTGCCACATGATTGACTGATTATATATTTGCATTAATGAGGCGTACAGGTGTACCGCTGGTGAACTACTCAAAATATAATCTAAGAAGCTTCACTACTTCACTACTTTTTTGACTTTATTCTTATAGGAATAAATCCTCGCATTTAGATAGCTTTACAATGATCTTATAAAACTGTGCAATTATTTGTATTGCTGGATCCCTTCACTTCATCATCCATTTTAATTCTGACTTTCCAAATACCATTGGCCTGTTTATTTTAATCAAAATGAAGTACCCTACAATTCAGAATCAGAATTATGATTCTGATTCTGTAATGTTTAGTTTGTTGTTCTGCAGCAGCAATGCAAAGACACAATTACTAAAAAGTACAAAAATAAATAAATAGTGCAGAAAAGGGAATTATGAGGTAATGTCCACGGATCATTCAGAAATCTGATAAAAAGAGGGAAAGCTATCTTTCCTGAATTTCTGAACGAGTCTTCAGGCTCCTTAACATCCTATAAAATGGTAGTAATGAGAAGAAAATACTGCAATGTACTGTATCTTCCAATTATATACTCATAATTAAGTTCATTAATAGTTATAGTCCTTTTCAATGACATAGTAATTTGGATACATCTACAAAATATTGATATGTTTGTTTTGAGACCAAAATATACATCAATAATATAAATTATGACAGTGGTGTTGGTAATGATCCAGTGGGATACCAAGTCCCACAGTCAGCAGCTTTGAAGAGACAGTCTTCGTTCCTTCACCTACTTAGTTGGTTGAAAGATAGTGAGCCAGATTATCCTACCTTTGGTTTTTGGCTGAAACCGCACATTAGAACTGAGCAAAGGTGGGGTGGGGGTGAATAAGAGAGAAGGTGGCCAGTATAAAGGAGAAAGAACATGGTTGAAGAGCTGTAAGCAGTATAAACTAGAGGGGAACATTGAAAGAGGATCTCACAGATCTCCTTTTGGAGTTATTGGGTAAGGATGTGCCTGACTCTACATTCTCTAAACTAATTCCTTCCTCTCTTTTGTGGTCTCCAAAAGAAAATCCTGACATTTCCAGAAATTCATATAGTGCATACTCAGGAAACCCACATCTACTTCCTCTTTCTTGCCCCTTCAAAGAATTCAAAAAAGATCAATTATGAATTTTGTAATATGCACCAACTATATTCATTGATATATCTTGATATAATTTTCTAATTTTTTCATTTAGCCGGAAGTCTATTATTTACGCCATCAGGAGTTTTGCAATATCTTGCCTTACTGCTCCTCTTCTGTAGTTTATACTACTTCCCGCTCTTCAAATTTGTTCTTTTTCTTCTTCTCTTTACACTGGCCATCTTCCCCTTCCATTCAGTCCTCATGCAGCTTCAACCAAAAACAGCAACAATTTCTTTCCCCTAACAGATGCTGCTTAACCCAGAGTTCCTCCTGCAGATTGTTTGTTGTTCCAAATTCCAACATCTGTAATCTCTCGGTGTCTCTTATTTATCAATGTTGGGCTTTCACTGCTTTCTTCTTAAAGTATGACATTAGCCATATTCTACTTCACTGCAATTGTCAGGCATTTTGGTTGGAGGCAGTGTGCAGAACCACTCAGAAACTGATATTTCAAAGTAGAAGTTCAAAATTAGAATAATATGAAATCCTCAAAAACTGTTCACTGCAGGGAACTAAATTAAAATTTTAAAATGGTAAGTTTACACAACTATTTTACCATAGAAAAGCATAGATTCTGCAATAGAATCACAGAATCATAAAAATAACAGCACAAAACGGAGGCACTTCATCCATCCTAACATCTTGCAGTGTCAAATCCACATGTCTGCAGCTCACAGATTTCAGAATACACATCCAAACACTTTTTTTTATAATGCATGTCCAGTTCCTACTTTTCTGGATAGTTAATTCCAGTACTTCCCATTCTCTAAGTGAAAAAAATCTCCCATCTCTCCTGCAATCCTATTACTTTAATTCTACACCCCCTGATTTTAACCTCTGCGAATGGAAATGGGTCTCTCATGTTTATCTACTCACCTGATAATATTATGTCACAATTCAGCCTCTTCTATTTCTTCCTTTTATTTTTTTTAATTTAGAGACACAAGATGACAGGCCCTTCCTGCCCAATGAGCACACACCACCCAAGATGCTAAAGATGGCTCCGACTGCAATGGAAAGCAAGAAGAGATTTTTTGAGGATCATAACAAGGCAGGAATATTAGAGATCTGTTGAAAAGGTGGGGTTTGTTGCTTTAAGTCAGCATGGATGAGTTGAGCCAAAAAGCTGTTTCTGTACTGCATGACTCTGAATTGAAGACAAAAATATCTACCATTTATATCCAAAAAGATGGGGGAAATTATCATGGTGACTGCATGCCAATCAATAACAACCCTACAACACGGTTTCAGGAGATGCTCAGGGCACTATCCTGGTACAACTCGACCAATGGCTTTCCCCAAGTCCCATCACCAAAATTGGAATGATCACGGACTGCTCAGTTCTATTCAGCTCAGGATTAAGCAGCTCATCTCAAAGTGAAACAAGGACTCAGTCATAGTCAGGCATGACCTAATTAAATGACAAACAATATTCACACTACCATGCCAGACAATGATCATTTTCAACAAGAGACAATCTTAGCAACTCTGCTTGACATTCAATGCGTAACCATCACTGCATCCTCTGCCAGAAACATTCACAATGTGTTTACCTACCCCAAACAAATGCATGCTACAAGAGTAGTTGAGAAGCTGGGAATAATATAGCAAACGACTTACTTTCTAATTTACAAAGACTCTTAAACATTGTATGGAAATATGGTGTATTAGGGTGCCAATTTCATCATCTTCAACATTCATTCTTTCTGTAAAGAGAACTGAATGAGAATAGCATGTTCTGTAAAGTTCCTTCCAGTCACATGCTATCTTAAGATGAAAGAAGCTATTCATGCTAAGTCATAGACCATTGAAATAAAATCCTAAAACTCTTTATTAGAAAGACTACAGTAGATCAAGATGGTAATGTCAGCATTTAACTCCCATTTCCTAAATACCCTAACTGCTAAGCTCAGATATCCAACATGACAACGTGACAAACTTCTAAAGATGTGTAGTGGAAAGTGTATTAACTGGCTACATTACAGCCTGGTATGGGATCACCAATGCCTTTGAGCAGAAAATTCTACAACAGGTAGTGGATTCGGCCCAGTACATCACACGTAAAGCCCTCCCAACCACTGAACACATCTACATGAAACGATGTCATAGAAAAGCAGCATCCAAAGATCCTCACCTCCCAGGCCATGCTCTTTTCTCGTTGCTGCTGCAAGGTAGAAGATACAAGTGCCTCAGGACTCACAGCACAAGTTCAATAACAGTTATTACCCCTCAACATCAGGTTCTTGAACAAAAGAGAATAACTACGCTCAACAATTGAGATGTTCCCACAACTAATGGTCTCACTTTAAGAACTATCTTGTTATTTCATGTTCTCATTATTTATTGCTATTTATTTATATTTACAAAATTTGTTGTCTTTTATGCTCTTACTCTTTCATTGATCCTGTTTACAGTTACTGCTCTATAGGTTTGATAAGTATGCCCGCAGGAAAAAGAATCTCAGAGTTGTATATAGGGACCTGTACATACTCTGATAATTTTTTGTTAAAACTTTACTTTCTTTGCTTCAATGTTCCTTATCTACATAGCCAAGTTACACAAGAAATTTAGTGCACAACCAATAAATGTTTGTTTCAGCATAAAATCAAAGGTGATCGAATACTGCACAGAACATAACTTTGATATGTATTGAAATAGACATGGGCTAAACAGGGTAAAATTTCCAAATCTGCATACAAGATGAGATTCGTAAAAGTGATGGACAACAAGAAGAATAGTAAAAGGATGCCAAGATTAGCAGATAAGTGGCAAATGAAATTTAACACCAGTAAGCCTGAAAGAGTATGTGGTAGTAAAAGAACAAGGAGAAATCTCATACTTACAAAAATAGACTGGAACAGAGCGACCTGGGTGAAAATGTGCATACATCTTTGAAAGCAGCAAGGCACATTAAGAGAATATTAGATCCTGGAAGTCATAAATAAAAGCTTGAAGTACAAAAGAAGAGGGTAGAAACATTATTAAACATTCATTAGGCAGGTGTTTTGTTTAAATGCCTTGGACCCATACTATTAATCAAGGGGTCCATGGACTCCAGGTTGGGAATTCCTACATTAGGCCAATTCGCAGTACCACATCTTATTGTGGTTACCACACTTTTAGGAAAAGATGGCAAGATCCAAAAATGGGTGCGAAAAAGGACTTACTGCAACAGCTCTGGCAGTAAAGGATTTCAACTTTAAGGATAGATTGGAGGATCTGGGATATTCTTTGGGGCAAAGGTGGTTGCACAACACTTGGAGGTGCACTGGATCACGAATGGTTTGGGTTGGACAAATAGAGGGAAACTCTTCCCATCAGAACGAGAAGGCACACATTTTAACTTTTAGGCAAAAGATACAAGGGGAAGGAGAGGAAAAACAGTTGTTGTGTCTTAGAACCCAAAATGCTCCAATGCTGGTGGAAACAAAGCAGTTAGGACCTTCAATGGATAACTGGACAGGCATACAAGAGAATAGTTTCAGGCAGTGAAAAGAAAGCAGCATAACTGGGCTGATAGATTTCTTAACCAGGTGCTAACAAATCCTTGGTTCAAATGACCTGCTCTGTACCATATGATCCTTTGACTCAATAATTACATGAAACCATAGAAAGCAGGTTCACTTGTAACTTGAAGATACAAATGTACTAAACTTCCCTACTATTATAAAACCTGCATAGGGACATGGAACAAAATCCCACATCTCTTTTCAAACCTTGTGCCCTCACACATTTCTTCTTCACCTGTCTTTATACTGTCACCAATTTGACCAGTTGCTTCATCCAAATCATTAATACCAATTGTAAATAGTTGCAGTATCAAAATAAAAGCTGGTGGCCTACCACTAGCTATGTTGAGCCAACATGAAAGTAAACCCTTTATCCCTGTATTCATTATTTGTGGGACCACTATCCATTCATATTTTATCAAGCCAAATGTCTTAAAACTTGACCTGTGAAATAACACTTTGTGTCTCCATATGAAATTTATTTTGGAAACCCATATCTACTGCATTCACTGTTTTTTTTCCATCCACGATACACTTTACATCCACAAAAAAATTTGCAAAACACAGTTTCACCTTCATAAAACTGATTCAGCTTAATAAAATTCCTAAATGTGCTGTTATTACTTCCTTTAATAATGGAACACTTTCTAAATGCCAAATATTGAACTTCATAGACATTTTTCCTTGGCATTTTTCCTCTCCCGTTATTTGTGAATAAGGTCTTTGCATTTGCAACTTTTCAGTCTGCTGAGGCATTTCTAAAATCTATTTTTCTCCCCCCAAGAGCACAGGTAGCAGGCCATCAGATACATAGATAACATTAATCTCACTAATTTTCCTGGTACTTTTATTCAAATGATATTTATTGCTTTAAATTACTCCCTTTTGTATCTGGAATTTCCACCATCACTGGAACACTCATGTTACTTCAATCATAAAGACAGAATAAAATATTTGTTCAACTGCTTGATTTCCTTTTTTATCCCTTTTATTAATTCTCCAGTTGCACCTCTCAGGATGAGGTTTAACCAAGCTGCTCCCTTCTATTTTATATACTGATGATTCCAATACACCCCACAGATAATAGTGCATTAGAATTATTGGTATATACAATCATCAGGTACAACAGATTAATAAGAGGTAGGTAGTATACATATGAAAAGTGCTACATAATGACCATTTCCAATAATAAGAACTTAACCTTCTCCCATAACATTCCATGATCATAAATGAATCTACTATTATGCTTACTATAATTCAACAAGCCAGTTTAAATACTGACTGATAAAATTAAAATGTTTCTTTCCTAAGTCATTTCTAATTTAAATACATTCTATTAATTTGCACAAAGAATGCTGGTCCCATTTCTGATCTTCATCAGCTGAAATTTTTCAGACAATTCCCATTTGTCACTGACATATATTTTTGAATAGCCCAGACCTGCAACTTTTGAACAGCTACATTAACCACATTTATATTTTTTCTCTCTAGTATATTTTGCAATGAACAACTCATCTCTTATCAACAATGCAATTACAATGCACACGTCAGCAGTGTAGATAATAGTTATCCACCTTCCCTGGATCAGTACAGTTCCAATAGAGACAGCTCAAATATTGGGGTGCAACTTGTCAATATTCCCAAACCCATTACTTTTATATTCAAGGAAGACCAGGGAGGCAGAGGCATACAAACAACACAACATGCTCACCTCAGTTGGAAATATATTCCTCCATCACTGGTAGGTCAAAATCTGGGAATACTTATCCAATCACCAGGAGTACTTACGTGACATACTACAATGATTCAAGAAATACATCAATGCCATTTTTTCCAAAAGCAGTTAGAGACAAACAATAAATGCAGGCCCTGCCAAAGTCCTATATATCTCATAATGATTGGGGGGGGGGGGGAGAGGAGGTGCATTTTGCCAGTTGAATACTAAAACTAAACTCATAATACAGATTATTAAAGCATTTGTCAATACATATCATTTCTATGTACTTTAATATTCAGAATTTCTTTATCTTTCATATTCAAATCCAGTCATACATTATTTAAAATACTTCCAGACATAATGGTTTAACTGTTTTTCTTTTAAAGTCAACAGTGCCTCCTTCAGCAATTGAGAGTATTAAAGCTACAATTCCCCTCATGAAATATGTTCCTCGCCAGTTATCCTCTTTTTTTTGATTCCATGTTTTCCTATTGGAAATACTGGATAATTTGGTAAACTGTTTATATATTGACCAACAAAGTTAAATGTCTCTTTCCTATGTCATTTCTAATTTAAATTGATTCTAAATGTTTTACACTAAAATGCTGGCCCCATTTCTGATTTTTAGCTGCTGAAATTTCTCAAACAATTCCCATTTGTCACTGACCTACATTTTCAATTAGCCCTTATTTTGTATCTTTTGGATAGCAACACAAACCATATTTTACACCGTTCTCCCTGGCATACATTCACCTCAAAGGCAATCCAGTTGCTAGTATTATCCTACTGTAAGTATACAATTGCATCTTTTTTTTTTAATTAGCTTTGTTCAAAAAGCTTCCAATTCTTTAAGCTATTTTAATTTCTCTTCTAAAAGTTGTGTGAGATTTTACATTGGATCTCCTTCAGAAATGAATAATAGAATATCTCTATCCTATAATGCATTTAGAAACATAAATGGTCTGAAAAACTGAACTAGTTTGCAATTTGGACCACAAAAGTGATATACAACTCAGAATCTAAAATAACAAGACTGAAAGATAAATACATGCCAAAAAAAAAATAGGAGTACTAACAAAAAGAAGAGGATTTGTGATTAATCCCAGAAGGCAATAATTTGCAATTGTACATTATATAAATCTCTCCAGGGACCTATGTAGATATGGCGCCATCTGGTGGATTTTTAACAAGAAATAGAAATTAAAGAATTTCTGTTGTAACCCCAACCTATCCTCAGTAAATATTGAGGTCAATGAGTCGTTAGCAGCTGGCTTGTGACACAGACTGCTAGAGAACGATGATCCACGGAGCAGCCAAGAATTTTGAGGAATCCAGAAGAGTGAATGCTGAAGAGGAAGACATAGGAAGGATCCTACTACCCAAGTGACCACATTCCAGCTATTCCCATGTCCCTACTGCTCCAGAGCCTGCAGATCCAGAATTGGCGTCTACAGTCACCAACGATTGTGCCATCGATTGTGAGGAATCTTCTTCCCTCCCGATCTTTGCGAGCGAAAAACCAGCTATCATCGCCCCCAGTATCTCTGCAATTCATAAAAATGAAGTACAGTACTTTTGAACTGCACTGCAAGAATTTCAATGCTCTTCAAGTCTAGGCACTGGTATCTCCTGTGCCAGTGGTAGAGATATAAAACGTTGAAGTTTGTGACAAGTTGAAAAAAATCTATAACTGGGTAAAACCAAGTAAATTGGTTAAGGGACCACACTCAAGAATGACTATACTTCTTTGCCTGCATTAATAACAGCAGACCAGTCAAACATGCCCAGCAGTTCAGGCTGTGTTAATGTCGAGAGCCAATGTCACAAATGGATGGCTTACAAAAATAGCTAGATCAGAAACATAGTAGGCAAGTTACCTCAAGATGTTAAATTTGATAGTGAATCCAATACGAAGGTGTATCTCATTTCATTGAAACCTATCGAATATTCGGAAGCCTGTATGGTGTTAACATGGAGTAGATGTTTACTGTTGTAGGGGGGTCTTGGGCACAGCCTCAGAATAAAAGGGTGTCCTTTAGAATAGAGATGAGGAGGCTTTTTTTTTATCCAGAGGGTGATCAATCTGTGGATTCGTTACCACCAATGGCTGTGGAAGCCAAGTTATTGGATATATTAAAAGTGGGGGTTAGTAGGTTCTTGATTAGTAAGGTTATGGAGAGAAGGCAAGAGAATAGGGTTGAGAGGGATAATAAATCAGCCATGATGGAATGACAGAGCAAACCTGATGGCCTAATTCTGCTCTTCTGGATTTGGTTTAATCCAGAAGGCTGCATGCAGACTTGCCTCAATTTTGGTCTACATCAGAATTAGCAGGTTCTGCTGCAGGTCATTCATTTGTGAGAATTGCTCAGATCCCCCCCCCCCCCTCACCCACCGCCACCCCTGTAAGTACAGTATGACTTATTGGGTTTGTCCCTGTAAGCATAGACCAAAGCTAAATTATCTTCTAACTGCCCTCACTAACCGATTTGACTTGGCCTCATCACACCACATACTTTTGTTCTCTCCATTCCTCACACTACCTCCACACACCTAAAATATTTTTTTAATTCTAAGTCCCTATTTCCCCAATTCTAAAGGAGGATCTAAAACATTACTAGTTTTCTCTTTCCACAGATGCTATGTCTGCTCCTGAATATCTCTTCCGGTAAGATAGTGGCACACTCAGATGCAGCAGCCTCTACAGAACCAATCTGTTAATTAACTTTTTTTAAAAAAGATCTTTTTTAAAAATGATCTCAAGACACTGCTGGACATTCAGAACTTCAAGCACTGCAGGTCTACCTGATCAGGGCTTATTGGTGGAGGAGCTAGACTTGGTGCAGACCAAGTTGCTGCCTGCTACAGAAAGGCATCAGAGTCAGTGTGTGAAAGCACTGACAGGAGAAGTAACGCTGGAGACAGCATGGCGTGGTGTCCATACTGGCATCAGTATTGCCCTCTAATGTTTACTCAGTGGACTGCATTCTCTGCAGACTGCTGCAGGCTTGTTCCTGATGACAACACCCATGTCCTCAGGAACTTGGCATACAGTATATACTTTCTGTGACTGTATGTTTACCACTATCTTATACGCGATATATCTGCCTTATGCTGTGAATGACTGTTGAGGTCCTTCCCCCTCCCCCCACCTGTGTCTTCCCCTTCCTTTTAAGTCCTAAAGAAGGGTCTCGGCCTGTAATGTCGAATGTTTCCTGACCTTCTGAGTTTCTCCAGCATTTTGTGTGTGGTTCCATCATTTTCTGTTTCTATTTCAGATTTTTAGCAACAGCAATTTTTATTTTCAGTATTGCCAGACTTCGTTTGGAGTTCAATGATGGAATTGCCCAGTTTTCCACCACAGAAAATACCTTTCAGATCTGATGCTTGATCATATCACTGGCAGCAATGCTGATGATCACTTGAAGCAATGTTGATAGTACAAATATATATAATATATATATATTACTGGGTCTTCATTAGCAAATTGTTTAAGGTGAACGTTAAGCATTACGAACAACCACAAAATTTTCAGACTGCAGTGGAAAGTTGTAGGTTTTAAAAACAAGGAGTAACCAGAATTATTCATTCCAAAATCAATGATTTGGTTTCACCAAGTACACAACTCCCAACTGCTGACATAGTCCAAACAAAAGTAAGTGCCAATTTTTCAAAGGCAAGGTGAAAAGAGACTTGGATAGACATCCAGGGAACACTTGACCAAATGCTATTCTGAAGACCCTTAATTTAACAGGTCAGATAAGATCAAGGGGAAATCTCTTCAGTCACAGTAGTCACATTTGCCACAAAAGAAGTGCACTAAAGGCGATTCAACCTTACTCATTAGAAGTTCAACAAAGCAATTCAAAATTCAAAATAAATTTATTATCAAAGTACATATATGTTACCATATACAACCCTTCTGGGCATACTCAATATATCCATTAATCATAATAGAATCAATGAAAGACCACAAGATGGAAAACTAGTGTGCAAAAGACAACTGTGCAAATACAAAAAGAAAGAAAAAAAATAAGATTAGTAAATGAATAAGCAATGAATATCATGTTGGCATGTGGCCAAATGGTTAAGGTGTTGGTTTAGTGATCTGAAGGTCGCTAATTTGAGCCTCAGCTAAGGCAGCATGTGGAGTCCTTAAGCACATTGCTCTGCGACGACACCTGTGCCAAGCTGTATCGGCCCTTGCTCTTCCCTTGGATAACATCGGTGGCATGGAGAGGGGAGACTTGTAACATGGGCAACAGCCGATCTCCCATACAACCCTGCCCAGGCCTGCGCCCTGGAAACTTTCCAAGACGCAAATCCATGGTCTCTCAAGGCTAACAGATGCCTATGAATATCGAGAACATCAGATGAAGAGTCCTTAAAGGTGAGTCTATAGGTTCCGAGAACATTTCAATGATAGGGCAATCCAAGTTGAGTGAAGTTATCCCCTCTGGTTCAAGAGCCTGATGATTGAGAGGAAATAAGTGTTTCTGAACCTGTTAGCTCAAGTCCTGGGGCGCCTGTACTTTCTTTTTTATGGCAGTAAGATGTTCTCTTTTAAGATGGTGCTATTGAAGATGAGCAACAACTTACTGGCAGTTCTCAAAGGAAGAAATACAACAAAATACTTAATAAAAACACATTTTCTGTAAAAAAAAATTATGGTAACCACAAACAATGAAGAGTTGAGTGGAGGAGACACTAATTTGATGGTCAAGGTATGTGGGTCTGATGCAAAGTCGAAGCAAGCTTGAGATGGAGTTGAGACATGCGAAGTGGAGGAATTTTGGAGCCTAGATGAAGAATGAGGTTTGATCAATCTAAGCACCTGCCCGATTAAGAAAGGTCAGGTATGGACTAGAACATGGTGGCGGGGTCCAGGCCCAGAGGTATTGATGCTAAGTCTTAGAGCGAAGAATGACCCAACGTTTGGACAATTTAAATGCCTTGACCAAATGGATTGAAAAGACAGGGTGTTGGGATAGGAGACAAGTGGTCAGGCCAGTTCTGCTCAGAGCAGAACAAATGTTTATTCCTTTCTTCACTGCACTAAGGCGGAGGCTGTGGGTCAACTCCAGACTTCTAGACAGAGGCTAGAACTGAGACAAAAGCTGTGGAAATGCTTCATATCTCTGGACTCACTTTCATTCTGACTGCTGTTGCCTGCTTTTATTGTTTGCACAATTTATGTTTTATGCTTCCTCTGCACATCGGGTGTTTGCTGGGGTTTTTTTTAAATTGGGTTCTTTTGGCTTTCTTGTTTTGTGGCTGCCTGTAAAGAGACAAATCTCAAGTTTGTATAGGTACACATATTTTGATAATCTATGTACTTTGAACAGCAGTGAGAAGAGAGCATGTTCCTGCATGGTGCAGGTTCCAGATGATGAATGCTGCTTGCTTACAACAACAGTTTACGTAAATGATGGTTCTAGATACTTTCAGAGTTAATCAATAGTAGCCCTTCCATTAAGGTCAGAAGTGGAGCTATTCACAGATGATTGAACTCAGCTGCACTTGCAATTTCTCTAATAGAGATTTTGAGCAAGCCACCCTAAGTGCTGGAGATCAGAAATAAAAACTTAACACTGCAGGCCTTTAGCAGGTAAGAAAAGATCTATTGTTCTGGAGATGCTCCACAGTAAGCTGTACCCTAAATTGTCTGTCAGCACATTATGAACTTCCTGACAGGAAGGAAGCAGTATGCAAGGCTGGGCTCCTACTTGTCTAATCCTATGACAATAAGCACAGGCTCTCCTCAGGGCTGTGTTCTTTCACCCCTCCTGCTCTGACTTGAGGCAAATAACTGTACCTACACAAATAAATCCGTTAAAATCCTAAAGTTCGCAGCTGACTCGAGTGTAATTGCTCTCATCTCTCATAGAGATGTGACCTGCTATCAAAGAGAGATGGATTGTCTTGCAGCATGGTATGTTTGTAACAACTTGGAGCTTAATGCAATCAAGATAATAGAAATGAAAATTTGACCTCTACCGATATCCCCCTACCTACCCACCTCCCCCGGAAATCAATGGTCGTATTGTGTCTGCAGTCAAGTCTTTCAAATTCCTGGGACTACCGTTACTAATACCTTGAAGGGGGACAAGCATGTTATGCTCATCACTGAGAAAACCTAGTAGAGATTGGTCTTCCTACACCATCTTAAGAAACTTAACATCTCAAGGCGTATTCTGAAGAATTTTTAAATCAGCCATCGTTGAGAGTGGTATGACCACCTCTATCACCATTTGGTTTTCTGCCATCTCCTCCTTCTCCAAGTCCAGATTACAGCAAGTGGTCCACTCAGGAGAGAAGATCATTGGCTCTCAGTTACCAACTTTATAAGACCTGTTCATCACCAGAGTGAAGAGCTTAAAAAAAACAATTACTGCTGACTCCACCCACCCTAGCAGTCACCTATTCAGGAAGATGATGTAATTCTATCACCCAGAACTACAAGTCATCTCCAAAAACTTTCCTGTAGCTATATAGCTTTTCATCAAAACTCACTCAAGTGTAATACCCTAACTGTACCTGTACAAATTCCATTAAATGGTCTTTCCCACTCTTCTTGTTCTGTTGATAATGGAGTCGGTTCATATGTATTTAAGTTGATTATAGACATTTTCACATGTGACCGTCCTTCTAATCATTAATTACTCATGGATATTTGCACTATCGTCATGTAAAATAGTTAGTTGTTATTGTGTAACACACACAAAATGTCTGGAGGAACTCAGCAGGCTAGGCAGCATCTACGGAAATAAAAGTACAGTCAATGTTTCGGGCCAAGCCCCTTCAGCAGGACTGAAACATTGACTTTACTTTTTTCCATAGATGCTGCCAGGCCTGCTGAGTTCCTCCAGCATTGTGTGTGTGTGTGTGTTGGTTGGATTTCCAGCATCTGCAGATTTTTTCTTAGTTTTTACTGTGTTGTCTGTTATGTTATTGTCCTGTGTTTTATGCTTGGCACTGAACCACAATCATTTCTGGTATGTTTCACATACTGGCAATAAAGTGATTCTGAGAGGAAATGTAAACTTCTCCATCAGATGATATTTTAATTATTAATCAATTCTGATGAAAGTTGAACAACATGAAATATTTTCTTGACTCTGTACAAATGCTGCTTGACTTTAGATTTTCTCAGCATTGCATTCTCCAAAAATAAATCAAAGCAATTAAACTTCTCATTCAGCAAGACCAACAATGTCCCACAAAATGTTAAGTGACAACTTGCAAGTCAATAATCTAATAACTGCCCTTTACATTTAGTAGTGCCACTGCCTCCGCCACTATCAAAATTCTGGAAGTCACCACTGACAAGAAATTTCTCAAATACATTAAGTACTACTATATTAGCTCAAGGCTGGAAATCATTTTTATAGCAAGCACCTTACCCCTTGCCTCACACAATGATTTGAGTGTCAAAGGTCCGCTATCAATCATCATTATGTTGAAACACTATAAAATTAAAATTTTAATCAGACAAATCAGTCTCTTTTAATCAGGTTCTCATTCACTAAGCTGAACATTCACACCCTGTACCATTAATATATCATGACTCCATTTTATCCTATCCACCAAGAATTCCTCAACTTCTCCCCAAACTCATAGCATACATCACCTAAAAAGTGCAAGGAATAATCTTTAAAGATCCTGTCAAAGCCATATACCAATCTGACTTCAATGAAAACTGACCTTCGACTACTGTCACTCTTAAAACACTGGAAGATCCTATCTAAAAGTAATGCAAGAACATTATTAAGATACAAACAGCTTTGATTAAGACCACCAGCATTTTAAGTGAGACTAGGGACATGTAATAGATCACCACCTTTCCCAACAAATGCGAAGAAAATGCTTTATATTTTTAAAAAGCACCTTTGGCATAGATTAAAATAATCCCTTAATCAAGATTACCTTTCAGTTTTTCTTTGTTAACTTTTAGTCTATTTTCAAAGTAGCATTATTGTTACTACCTTTCTGAACCTGGGGTTTACCCCAATGAGTCATGCAATGCACATTTCTTTCTATATTGAAAAACCATTGTATTGATTTATTGTACCTGATTGGAAAACTGAACAACTTTATACATGTTGTTTAACTCTTGTAATCATTAGTATTTCAAAAACTAAGCATGTCCCGATTACCTCATCCTCATACTTTCTCTCATGAACTTTCATATCCCATCTCACACTAATTCACCAAGAGATAAAATTTGAAACTCTGATCAGCATATTTAAACCTTGTATAAATTGCATCCGAAACCTCTAAAATCCAAGTGTCAGTCTTGATCAGAATGACACCAGTATTTAGTCAATTCTTCTCTTCCCATAATCAGCAACCATACTTTGGTCCCAGTGTCCAAGATTATCTCATTGAAACCACTCTCCATCTGCCACTTCCTTAAAATTCACCTTTGAATAGCCTCTTGATGAATTTTTCAAATATTATTTTAATTCAGCATTGTATTTTGGCTCCCTTTACCATGGATATTTTTTTCATCTGAAAAATGTGCTTAATTAATACAAATGATTTTATTTTGCTTTTAAACCATGATATTACCTGTATTATTTATCCTTCACTTTTTAATGTAATTGAAAATAAAACCAGAAATGCCATTCATTCACAATGTTTTGTTTATTTTTATGTATCATGTTTCTTAACTAGATTTATTTGGTGCATCAAAGTTAGCTACTTTAACATTGGTCAACAGTTCAAGTGCACTAAACAAAGGTTAACCACTTCCCATTGGCAGGCAAGGTGCTAAATATGTGTTCACATTCATCAACTGCCAAATGAAAAGTGGCAACAGAGGCCCAACATTAGATTACTGTTTTCAAAAAACAAAGTATATAAAGTGTGATGACACTCTGGAAAGATTAACAAAGAGAGATGGAATCAGCTGAAGAAATACTAGCAAAAAAAAGTTGGAAAACTGAAAAAAGAAAATATGGCCTTTGCTATAATTTTATTTGGACTCATCATTTTCCATATTATTCAATGCCACTGGTTGACAATAAACACAGAAACATAGAAACCTTCAGCACAATACAGGCCTTCGGCCCACAAAGCTATGCCAAGCATCTCCTTAACTTAGAAATTACCTAGGGTTACCCATTGCCCTCTATTTTTCTAAGCTCCATGTACCTATCCAGGAGTCCCTTAAAAGACCCTATCCTGTCCGCCTCCACCACCGTTGCTGGCAGCCCATTCCACAGACTTACCACTCTCTGCATTAAAAAAAAACTTACCCCTGACATCTCCTCTGTACCTACTTCCAAGCACCTTAAAACTGTGCCCTCTCATGCTAGACATTTCAGCCCTGGGTAAAAGCCTCTGACTATCCACACGATCAATGCCTCTCATCATCTTATACACCTCTTTAATAAAAATCATTCTGTCTTCACCTATTGCTGCCTTAGAAACATCAGCTAAAAATAATCTTCATCATTCTGGGATACAACTTTTGGGATACCTATTTTATTATGTTTCCCCTCTCGCTATGAAAGGGGACACCTCTTTTTCCCTTAATTAGGGAGCAAGAAAGAGCCTATGGCATGTCGAATTGTCAGGTGAACATTTAGATTTTGTTGTACTGTACATCGCAGACTATTGGGGGCTATGCTATTGCTGCTTGGTGGTCAGAGGGTGCTGACGTTCTTTTGTGGAAGTGGGGAGGGGTGGGGGGTGGGTCATTGTTTTGCTGCTGCTTTTGTGTGGGAGGGGGCTTTGGGGTTCTAACTTTTTAACTCACTCATTCTTTGGGCAATTCTTCTGCTTTCATTGCTGTCTGCAAAGAAAAAGAATTTCAGGATGTATATTCAATACATTTCTGTGATATTAAATGGATTGACCGAGTTTTCCAAAATCCAAATAGTAATCCAAATACAAATTCAGTGAGAATTAGAGATGGCTCCAGTTAGAATTACACCATGCATTTTTAGACTTTTTAGATTTTGAATAATAGCAAGGAAATGAAACCATCATGTGTCAAAAACTAATTTTTGATACATGATATCACGGAAAACTACACAACTGAAAGAGTTCTGGTTAAAATGCCAGTGAATTTACCTCGTATTCAAAGAAAAAAAATTATAAAAAGCAAATAGCTAAAATCCACTCTATTCTTTATATAACATCAGAAATGCAAATATCCAGCCTACACTTGATTTACCCAATTGTAATTTTTAAGTCTTAGTTGTCTCTTAATATTTTCACTTTGCTGGAAAGAGGAAGGAAACAAGAAATCAAGTAGAAATCAAATTCTTCTGTAATGACTTTAGAATAATTGCTACTAAATTGATAATGTACACAGTTTACAGTCAGTTTAACATGTCTTATAGTTAATGTACTTACTGGAACATTTTGAAAAATCACAAATATCTGAGCTGCAAAAGGGATGCAAATCGTGGTGCTGCACCTAATTGCAAAGGACAAAATGGCCTGGGGTTGTTATCTCATAATAAGAATTAAATGCATCATCACTGGCACATAATGAAATTTAGCAGGCCAGGCAACATCCATGGAAAAAAGTTTCTTGGCCTGAAACATCAACTGTACTTTATTTTTCTCCATAGATGCTGCCTGGCCTGCTGAGTTCCTCCAGCATTTTGTGTGTGTGTTGTTTGGATTTCCAGCTTCTGCAGATTTTCTCCTGTACATCATAAAATTTATTGTTTTGCGGTAGCAGTACAGGCAAATACATGAAAATATTATAAATTACAATAAATATAAATATACATACACATACAATGGATTCTGGTTAATTGGTCCATCAGTTAATCAGGGCAGCCACTCATTCGAAATAATTCTCAATAAACAAAAATTAATTGAGAAAATTGCCAGGATCCCCTTTATTTGGGACATTGCCACTTCATTGGGACAGGAAACAGTTGCTGAACAGTTTCTAACTAGTTTCAGTCGTGTAAACTTATGTGGCCATTAAATACACCGTGCTAGAGCGATCAATTTTTAAATAGCGTCATTTGCACGTGTTTCTGTTCAAAAAGCTGTGATTTAGGTCATTGATAGTTGATGAGAAATAAGCAGTAAGAACATATAGAATTGTTTTGCACATTGTGATTTCAAGCATTCAGGCTTGGAGATGCCAGAAAGTTAGGAACTATGAAGAATTTGAAGGTATCGATAATCATCTTTAATGTTACAATGAAAATGAAGATTTGAAGGATGCAATCGTCAAAAGTGTTGTATGAAGACAGACTATTATCAGCACTAAGTTTGTTCATCTACAATCAAAAGAATATGGCAGCATGATGTTTGTCCGTCATATCCGATGATGACAGTAAAACCTGTGTGGGAGTGTTTTGAAAATGGAAAAGCCACTGCACTGGGACAGTTCCACTCTCCTGTGAAGTTCAGATCCAGTGGTACCTCTAGTTGTCACAAATTGGGTCTTCCTTAGCTGCAATGAATAACCATGACTTCTTCTGTGACTTATCATGCCTTCAACTGCCTTCTTAGCCATTTGATTTCACCTACCAAGTCCACCACATGCTAGGACTGACATGTCCCAATTTCACCAGAGTAAGAGGCCTGTTTGCCACCTCACCTGCTTTAGTCTGCCTGTCGAAGCAGTGTACCAGGTTGCGACTGCTGTCGTATACAGCTATCCGGAGCCGCGGATGAGAGCTCAGTGTCCGGTGTGGGCCAAAGGTCAGTGTGATGCCATAGAATGGATATGATAAACCCTTTTACCAGATGTACTACCCCCTCCCTAAGCACCCCATACATGTCAGCGTACACTATTAGGAACTAACACCGTTTTATAGTACTGTAGTAGTATTGGTAGTGTCCTAATTTGTTCTGCATTTTATTTAAACACATAATTTGTCACTCAGTTTGTTTGTCCTCCGTGTCAAGATCTTTGAGGACCTAACCTGGTCCCAACATATCAAAGCAGATATACAGGAGGCAAGACAGTGACTATACTTCATTAGGAGTTTGAAGAGATTTGGCATATCAACAAATACACTCAAAACTTCTATAAACGTACTGTGGAGATCATTCTGACAGGCTAAGGCTACATCACTGACTGGTATGGGGGGGGGGGGGGGTTGCGGCTACTGCATAGGATCGAAAGAAGCTGCAAAGGGTTGTAAATTTAGTCGGCTCCATTTTGGGTACTAGCCTACAAAGTACCCAGGACATCTTCAAGGAGTGATGTCTCAGAAAGGCAACATCCATTATTAAGGACCTCCAGCATCCAGAGCATGCCCTTTTCTCATTGTTACCATCAGGTAACAATTTCCAAGATGGCAGCGTGACACAGCTTGCAGCAGCCACTCCAGAACTGATTATCTGTTATTTGTGAAGTGGGGTGCCATATGCAATCATAATTGATTGAAAATGGACGTGGGAGCACGGAGGAACATCGGGAAATCTCCAGGAAGACCTTCTTCGTTGCTGCTGCTGCTGTGAGGTCTGGGACTCTGCTGGGAAGAACAGGCCCCCAGTCCTCAGGGTCGCGTTGACGATGGCTGTTGGTGGGGCTGTCTTAATACACTCAGCAGAGGATGGCTTGGAGAAGCTGTGCCGGAGGGGATGGTCGTCGGCTCGGAGGTTCGACAGACTCAGGTCGCTTTCATAGTGTGCTGCATCTGCAAGGCTGAGTCAGGCGGCGTCGTGGAAGTCCATAGTGGGGGTATTCCCTTCTGCCACCGGAGTGGGATGGTGAGTCTGTCGGGACCCTCGGGACTTGTGGAAACTGTGTGGTGATTTCTTTTGAACTTATAGTCCTTTAACATCTTTGGACTATTTTTACTGTGCCCATGGTCTGTTTTTTTTAATCAATTATGCAATGTGGTTTTGTGCAGGTCTTGTAGCTTTAGTTTTTGCTCTTGTTTGTCTGGTGGATTTGGAGCTCCTTTCCGGGGAAACGTGCTAAGACGGTAGCGCAATATTAATACGCAGCAGCCTCTCCAGACTCTGGATTGGGGATTGCCAAACATTATGTGGATTTTCTGGTGTAGTCTGTTTTGTCAAATGCTTTTGTGATATCATTCTGGAGGAACGTTGTCTCATTTTTTAACTGCATTGCATTTGTGGTTTCTAAATGACAATAAACTGAATCTGAATCTGAATCTGAAGGTAGGACGTACAGAAGCCTGAAGGCACACACTCAGAGATTCAGGAACAGCTTCTTCCCCTCTGCGGCCATCCAATTCCTAAATAGACAGTGAACCCCACCTCACTTTTTTAATATATATTATTTCTATGTTTTGCACGATTTTTAATCTATTTGATATACATATACCATAATTGATTTACTTATTTATTTACTATTTTTTCTCTGCTTCTATATTATGTATTGCATTGAACTGCTGTTGCTAAGTTAACAAATTTCATAACACATACTGGTGATAATAAACCTGATTTGGATTCTGATTCTTTTGTTAAATAGCTTTTTAACTATTTCCATGAAACTTCAGCTAATTGGGGCAGCGGCTTTATTGGGCCAAACCAGAATCCACTGAGTACAAATTAATTTGAATTAGTGCAAAGAAAGGACAAAAATAATGAGGTATGGCCATGGGTTGGTTCATTGTCCATTCATAAATCTGATGGCTGAGAAGCTGTCCCTAAAATGCTGAGTGTGTATTTTCAGGCTCTTTGATGGGCAGCACTGTTTTATACTTTTGCCTTCACACTGTGATAGTCCAAAAAAAAACCTCTCATTGAATTTGTGAATTACAGTCCTTAAAAGATGGAAATAAAATCAGAAGCACCTGAAATATTCAAGATAAACTGCAGAATTAATGTTTTGTATGATGATCTTTCATCCAAACTTGGGAAAAGTTACAATGAAAGCAAGAGGAGAGCAATAAAAGGTACACAAATCTAGTTTCAGACCCGAAAACATGGATTCTTAGGTTTGTTTCTCTCTCCACAGATGCTGCCCAACTCACATATTTCTAGACTTTTCTCATTTCTGATTTCCAGCATCTCTTCGTTTTACTTCATAAAAGAAATTGCTCTCTGCAAAATCTTATTCCTTAGATCTTATTCCAAATGAGGAAAATGATTTAAAAACACTTAAAAATTCCATGATACAGTTACATTTCTAGGCATTCAAAGAAAATCCCATATTATAAAGAACTTTACACATCCTCAATACGTTCCAAAGACCTGCACAGAAAATTAACTCGTTTTAGTTAGTGTCATTTCATAGAAAAATTATGCTCTACTTTTGAAAAATTCGGCAGTTATTAATGTTTAGCTGATTATAGTGCACACAATAATTCTTATATCATCAGACATGATTTTTTTTTTCTCAAAAGCATGTTCATCTGTTCTAAACTTTTCCTAATGCTGGAATGGTCAATCCTGGAACCTGTAGATCTTTTTGTTTAATGTGAATTTCTAGAAATGATGCAAGCTAATCTTGAAAATGAAGGTAAGATTAAAGTGAATTACATGACAAGATCACAACGTTATCAAATAATAGAAAACCATTAGATTTCTGGGTTTACAAAGGGCAGTTGAAGGGCTGAAAAAGTTAGACCTGAAAAATCGCTTTTATTTGTTTAAGCACAAAAGAATCATAGAATTGTTATAGTGCAAGATGTAGGGTCTTGGTCTCAGCCCGAAACGTTGAATGCTCCTTTCCACGGATGCTGCCCAACCTGCTGAGTTCCTCCAGCTTGTTCGTAAGGGTCTTGGTCTGTTGAGACCACAAGGACTCCAGTTAGAACAATTCTATTTCCATATTCCAAATCCATTCTCTGCATTTTCAGACTGGAGTCACAGTTGGGCATTTAACAGTTGAGGCGGGGCTTGCATATTATCACGTTATACAAAATGAAAAAAATTAGGATATACGAAAAACATATCCAGATGAGCTCAATGCTTTTTATGCATGATTTGAAAGAAGAATATGACATTCCTACACAAGCTCCCACAGCTCAAATGACCTGTAATCTCAGTCCCAAGGCTAACATCAGGGCATCCTTCAAAAAGGTGAACCCACAAAAACCATCGGGCCTGACATCATAGCTACCCAAGATTTGTGCAGACCAACTAGGGGTATTCAAGAACATCCCTAACCACTCGTTTCTGCAGTCTGAGTTTCCACTTGCTTTAAAAGGGTACCCATAGATGTCAAAGAACAGAATGTTGCTGTTTCAATAACTACAATCCAACACACTAACATCCACCGTAATGAAATGCTTCAAATCAGCTTCAGAAGTGATGTGCATCTCCTTCAGTTTACCTATTGCCACAACAAGCCAAAGGCAACTGCTATTTTATTCACCCTCCACCCAATCCAGATCATATGCACAACAGTAATGCATACATTTGTCTGTTGTTCAACTACAGTTTGACGTTCAAACCATCATCTCCTTCAAACTTACAACTAAGTTCCAATACCTGGATCTCTGTCCCTCACTAGCTTACTCTGCAACTGGATCCTCAATCAACAGATAGCAACAAAATCTCCTCTTCACTCATTAACACAGGTGCACCTCAGAGTCGTGTGGTTAGCCCACTGCTTTATTCTCTTTGCACTCAGACTGTATGGCTAGGCTCAAATGCTCTCTATTAACTCACCAATTGTAGCACTGCTGGTAGACGAATCATGGGTGATGGGTGATGACAAATCAGTATACACAATTAAGTTAGGGCATCTGGTTGGGTTAAAGTTAAAGTCTGTCCCGAGCCATATAGGCTCATCAGGCCAGTGCTTATTTCCGGTTTCCGTGGCGTGAAGCGACTGAGAGTATGAGACTCTCCCCCGGATAGGAAGCCAGTCTATCGCGAGGTTAACCCCCAGCATTTTTGCCAGTACCCATTTTCAGCTGGGTGGACTGGAGCAATGTGTAGTTAAGTGCCTTGCTCAAGGACACTCACATTATCCTGGCTGGGGCTCAAACTCACGATCTTCAGATTGTTAGTCCAACACCTTGGCCACGTGCCACACAATCTGGTTCAGTGGTTGAGTGGTGCCACAATAATAATCTTGCGCTTAACGTCAACAAATCCAAAGATTCATTTGCTGACTTCAGAAGGAGACAATATACCAGTTTTCATTGGTGGGTCAGATTTGGAGAGTATGCAACATCAAATTCCTAGGTGTTCGCGTATCAGATTATCTGAACTGGGCCCAGCAGTGTTAAAATCATGGAGAAGACACACTACCACCTCTACTTTCTTGAATACATAAGGCGATACAGCACGTCACAAAGTACTCTTAACTTCTAAAGATGTACTGTGACCTTGTATGCCAATTCCAATGCACAGGAACACAAGGAACAGCAGGCGGGCTGAGGACACAGCCCTATCAAGGACACAACCCTCCCCAGCAGTGACATCATCTAGAAGAGTCAGTGCTTCAAGCAGACAGCATCTATCATCAAGGATTCTATCCACGTCATGTACTTTTCTAGCTGCTCCTGTGAAATGAAAGTATAGAAGGTTAAAGTCTCCCACTGCCAGGTTCAGGATCAGCCATTTTTGTCACAAACATCAGGTTCTTGAACATACAGTAACACTACGATCAACTTGGCTTTTATACAAAAAACAGAAAAAAAATTTATATCACCGATACAGATTCAGTATTGTCAGTCGATACCTTGAATAGATCCGGTTACCAACCAACCACACACAGAAACTCCATAATCCTAAACCTTTCATTATAGTAGTAACAACAGGACCACTGAATCATCGAAACTTGCATTTTCATCTGCACCTCTGAGTTTTATGTGTGAATGCATACTCTTAATATCTTTGAAGACAGGCCAAAGTAATCATTGCTGAAAAGTGTAGTCTCAGACTGACATACAGAACAGATTCCAATACTAAATTCCAAAGAAACCAGGTCCATTAAATCAATTTGATACACTAACTTACACTTTAGTTTGCACTCCAGTACAAAA
The DNA here is from genome assembly GCF_030144855.1 of Hypanus sabinus. Classification (NCBI taxonomy): domain Eukaryota; kingdom Metazoa; phylum Chordata; class Chondrichthyes; order Myliobatiformes; family Dasyatidae; genus Hypanus; species Hypanus sabinus. Next base: position 62,922,206 of record NC_082707.1, on the reverse strand, counting down.
TTAAGAAACATATGCAATTGTGTACTGCTTACTGTGGGGAGGTGGTGTGGGGTGTCAATGTATTTGAAAATATTGTCTGGTCCTACTATATTAAAAGAAGGGGCTTTGCATCCTTTACGTCTAAATTCTTCCAGGTTTACCCTGTTTTACTTCTATATGTGTAAATATAGCAATACACAAAATTACAATCAATTCAAGTATGAAATTTTCAAGTAAAGCCAGTAGCAATATTTCTGTGGGTCACATCCAAGGTGTGCAAACAAGTCTCATAAAATGCTTCACATTTTTGTTCCTGAATACACCATATCCTCGTTATATGCGCCTTCAGACTATGTGGATTCACAGTTATGCAAGGAACCTATTTCTACCAACGTCTCCTTATATGCGTCCAAAACTCACAGTTTTGTGAGGAGCACTGCTTTCCTGCCAATACAAGTCACGTGTGCACGCCTCAGTCTCACTCCCGCCAGTCTCACATTGGTTTTGGCAAGGAGTGGATGTGCGATCTTGCGCTCTTAAACTTTTGTTGGTTTTACCTACAGTACAGTGATTTTGTGCTTGAAATATTTAACTATGCCTCCTAAGCTTCGGATGTCATGTCCTGGGCCATCAGTCAAGTGGCAGAGAACCACTTTAACACTTGAAAAAAAGTTGGAAATTATAAACAGCGTGGCATCAGCTGAAGGTAACACAGCACTGGGATGTTACTGCCGGGAACAGAATCTTGCCTTTAAAGTTTTTTGTTGCTTGACAATGCGCCAGCCCATCCTAAACATTTGAACAGCATTCCTCCTAATGTAACAACACACACAAAATGCTGGTGGAATGCAGCAGGCCAGCATTTTGTGTATGTTCAAGTCAAGTCAAGTCACTTTTATTGTCATTTCGACCATAACTGCTGGTACAGTACATAGTAAAAATGAGACAACGTTCTTCAGGACCATGGTGTTACATGACACAGTACAAAATCTAGACTGAACTACATAAAAAAAAAACAACTGAGAAAGCTACTCTAGACTACAGACCTACACAGGACTGCATTAAGTGCACAAAAACAGTGCAGGCATTACAATAAATAATAAACAGGACAATAGGGCAAGTTGTAAATTCAGGCTTCGGGTATTAAGGAGTCTGATAGCTTGGGGGAAGAAACTGTTATGTCTGAGAGCCCGAATGCTTTGGAGCCTTTTCTCAGACGGCAGGAGGGAGAAGAGATTGTATGAGGGGTGCATGGGGTCCTTCATAATGCTGTTTCCTTTGCAGATGCAGCGTGTAGTGTAAATGTCCATGGTGGCGGGAAGAGAGACACCAATGATCTTCTCAGCTGACCTCACTATCCGCTGCAGGGTCTTGCGATCTGAGATGGTGCAAATTCTGAACCAGGCAGTGATGCAGCTGCTCAGGATGCTCTCAATACAACCCCTGTAGAATGTGATGAGGATGGGGGGTGGGAGATGGACTTTTCTCAGCCTTCGCAGAAAGTAGAGATGCTGCTGGGGTTTCTTTGCTATGGAGCTGGTGTTGAGGGACCAGGTGAGATTCTCCGTCAGGTGAACACCAAGAAACTTGGTGCTCTTTATGATCTCTACCGAGGAGCCGTCAATGTTCAGTGGGGAGTGGTCACTCCGTGCCCTCCTGAAGTCAACAACCATCTCTTTTGTTTTATTCACATTAAGAGACAGGTTGTTGGCTCTGCACCAGTCCATTAGCCGCTGCACCTCTGTAAGCTGACTCGTCGTTCTTGCTGATGAGACTCACCATGGTCGTGTCATCGGCGAACTTGATGATGTGGTTCGAGCTGGGTTTTGCAGTACAGTCATGGGTCAGCAGAGTGAACAGCAGTGGACTGAGCACGCAGCCCTGGGGAGCCCCCGTCTTCAATATGATGGTGTTGGAGATGCTGCTCCCGATCCGAACTGACTGAGGTCTCCCAGTCAGGAAGTCTAGGATCCAGTTGCAGAGGGAGGTGTTCAGTCCCAATAGGCTCAGCTTTCCAATCAGTTTCTGAGGGATGATTGTGTTGAATGATGAACTGAAGTCTATGAACAGCAACCGAACATATGTGTCTTTTTTGTCCAGGTGGGTTAGGGCCAGGTGGAGGGTGGTGGCAATGGTGTCATCTGTTGAGCGGTTGGAATGGTATGCAAACTGCAGGGGGTCCAGTGAGGGGGGCAGCAGGGTCTTGACATGCCTCATGACGAGGCTCCCGAAACACTTCATGATGACGGATGTAAATGCAACGGGACGGTAGTCATTTAGGCAGGACACTGAAGACTCCTTCGGCACGGGGACGATGGTGGCGGCCTTGAAGAACGTTGGAATGGTGGTGCTGCTCAGGGAGGTGTTGAAGATGTCAGTGGGAACATCTGCTAGCTGGTCTGCACATCCTCTAAGCACTCTTTCAGGAATGTTGTCTGGTCCAGCAGCCTTCCGTGGGTTGACCCCGCACAGGGTTCCTCTCACATTGGCCACGGTGAGACACAGCACCTGGTCATTTTTAGGAGGGGTGGACTTCCTCACCGCCACGTCATTTTCCACCTCAAACTGGACATAGAAGTTATTCAGTGCATCTGGGAGGGAGGCATCACCTGCACAGTCAGGTGATGTTGTCCTGTAATTGGTGATGTCCTGGATTCCCTTCCATATGCACCGCTTGTCGCCGCTGTCCTGGAAGTGGCTGTGAATTAGCTGGGCGTGTGCACGCTTTGCCCCTCTGATGGCTTGGGACAGTTTGGCCCTTGCTGTTGTTAGAGCTGCCTTGTCAACTGCTCTGAAGGCAGAGTCACAGGACCTCAGCAGTGCACGCACCTCTGCGATCACCCATGGCTTCTGGTTAGCGCGTATAATGATGGTCTTGGACAGAGTAACATCATCAATGCACTTGCTGATGCAGCTGGTCACTGATGCTGTGTACTCCTCGAAGTTGGTAGAGTCGCCATCGGTTGCAGCCTTCCTGAACATGTGCCAGTCAGTGTGCTCAAAGCAGTCTTGAAGAGCAGAGATGGCTCTTGCTGGCCAGGTTTTCACCTGCTTCTGAACTGGTCTGGAGTGCCTGACGAGCGGTCTGTATGCTGGGATTAGCATAACAGAGATGTGTTGCTTGAATTTCCAGCATCTGCAGATTTCCTTGTGCCTCCTAACATAACAGTGCATTTCCTGCTGCCTAACACAACATTGCTGATTCAGCCACTTGACCACAGTGTGATCCATATTCAAAGCGTTTTTTTTTACGGCGAACTCTGTCTCAGATGCTGCAAGCAACAGACGATTTTGAAAATCCCGGGAGTTTACCAACGGTGAGGGAATGGTGGAAGTCAGAACAGTTGGCACAAATGGCGATGGACATGGACCCAAGTTTAGAACGGAGTCAGCATTTCAGTCGTTCCCTGCTGTCAACCCTTCTTCTATACAAGCAAATTTATGCTGAAAAACAAAATGCTGCCAAGCAAACAACCCTCACCACTTCATTAAAATCGGTGTCATCTCCTTCTGCCGGGAGTTCTAAGAGTTCTGTGAGTCTTCCTTCACCCCTTGCTGTGCTTGATATGATCCCAACACCACAACAACCACTCATCTCCCACCTGCCAGTGTTGGTGAATACTGTACATCCTAGTATGTTATGATTTATTACATTGAATAATACCTTGAATTGATTAAATATAATATGAATGTTGCCTTCTGGTACTTCTTTTGTGTTGTATTGGTATGAAAGATGTGAATAAATTACAGATAAAACATATTTAGGAAGCCCTCTAGAATGCATCTCTATTTTCTCCATTTAAATAACTATTCACATTATGTGTCGAGTGCCAGGAACGTATCCCCTGCATATAATGAGGATAGGGTGTATACTCATCTTAAAGCTTAGCTACCAAACTTAATCCCCAAAAAAAACTTCTATATCTACCCTGTCAAATCAATTAATAAACTCACACACCTTAAATAGATCATTCCCTAATTTTCTAGACAGAAGGAAATACATATCTTGTCAATGCCACTTGCCCACACTATTTAAACACTACAGTGTAAGTACTATTCTGAAGAATATCATCTACATTCTCTCCAAAGTAGGGCGTCCAAAGAGAATTCAGTTCTTCAGGTACAGTCTCAATACGAGATGAATAAGATTTCAGGATAAATTTCATATTTCAGCTTATGTTACCCATTCACTTATGGCTACGTCCCAAATACTAAAGTACACGATATAAGTTTGACGTAAGAGTGCAAATTTATTTGACAATTGGTCAAATGAAGCAAGAGATCCTGAGAAAAACACATTTTACAGATACCTTCAAATTAGAGATTTCCTACATTTCCAATTAACTACTTTTCTGATAAAATTTCTGATGATAGATGGAATAAAATTCTTAAACAGGTTAATAAATCATCTTTCTGTGCTCATCATTCTCTTCTACAATTTAAAGTGGTTCATAGAGCTTACATTTCTAAACAGAAGCTGTCCAGTTTTTAATACAACTCTGCTGTTGCCTCTTTAATTCATATATTTTGGTTTTGCCCTAAAATTGAAAAATTTTGGCGGGAAGTATTTCATACCTTCTCACAACTTTTTAGGGTCCAATTTGACCCAAATCCCCTTACTGCCTTGTTTGGTATTATTGCAAATGAAGATATAAATTTAAATACTCCTAACCTACCTCTCTTTTAGCAAGAAGAGCAATCTTGCTTAAATGGAAGGAGTCTACCCCTCCTACACATCTTCAATGGCTACGTGATATTATGTCTTACTTAAATTTAAAAAAGATCCGCTGCTCAGTCTTAAATTTGAAACAATCTTTTTATGATATCTGGGGACCTTTCCTAAATTACTTTTCCAATTTATAAAGTTTAACAGTGCACAGACTTTTATGTATATTTTTATCTTCTCTTCTTAAGCGAATTTTTTTTTCTAATTATCCATTATCATCCATCAGCTTTTTTCTTTGGTAGTTGGTAGGGGGTTGACTTTTTTAATGTAAAAAAATTATTTTATGATGTATGACTTATCTTTAAATTTTTGATAACAGAGTGGTATACCTTTATGTGTTATGCTATAACATGTTGATCAATTTTATCACAATATATGAATGTACACAAGTCATGTTGAGATGTATCTATGTGTTGCACTCTGTAAATCTTGTTTTTTTTCTGAATAAAAATATTGTAAAAAGAAAGAAAGTTTGACATAAGAAAGATTGATGGAACTACTCAACACATCCAGAAGCACTCAGTTCTATGATCTTTCTGAACTAGGAAAGGTTCAGTTCATCTACTCGATATTTTATATAATATGCAGACATCAACAATAAAGTCATTTGATAGGATTAGAACATGTATTAGTTAATCGTGCTGTTTTATCTATGCTATTACCAAGGTAATAACAAACTATCAACTCAGTCTCCAAATAAAATGACACATATTAGCTACAATTTTTAAAATACACAAGTTAGAACTAATCACCTGGCAAATACATGACATTTTTCATAAATAAAAGCAGAGGACTTTTGAAACTACAAAACCAAATAATATAAAGGATATGTTTTGGTTCTTTTAAAAGTGAGGTCTTCAGTCTCATTCTTTAGAAATTGAGTTAGGTGCAATGATTAAATTTACTCCAAATACAGTCGCAGTCCCAAACTCTCGTTGGTAGCTGCCAAATTTAAAAGAAACAGCAAGTTGCATTTAAATGGTGAATATCAATTAAATATAAACACACTACATAAGAAAAAAACAAAATTAAAGTGTGCATTTAAAAAATCACAATAGATCATTGTTTCACCAAAGACTACATAACTAAAACAATATAATCTTGGAATGAAGGCACCATAGGATAATTTTTAAAAGTTAAAAAAAAAACAAACTGCATATCTGAAAGTCAATATCAACTATTATTGTTATATTTGCATCTTACAATTAAGTTGATGCTATTAGCTTTACAATGTTTCAACCGACATCAACCGATATCGCAAGGGAGGGATTTTCCAAATCAACAAGCTCCATACGATTCAGTAGAGCCAAAAATAAGTTTGAAGTGCTGATTTTCAAAGAGATCCTTTACTAGAAGAGTGGCAGAAGTCAACCGTTTTGAGCGAGAAAATAAGGTTGAATGAAACAGCCTTATCCAGCTTTGATCTATTTTACTTTTGAAACAAAAGCAGCTGTAAGATTTAAGGGTAATACTCCTCTGCGGACAACGATGACAAACGTTTCTATTATAGAAAGCTGCTGACAGGTTGTAGCAGAAGTGAGCTGATTGGAGATCTTGATGCATCACATCACCTAACAACCGTTTTCCCAGTTGATAATATTGGGCCATAAAACTACTACGTTTCGAAACGAAAAGATCTAGGACATAATCCTTAAATAACTGGCAAGTGCAATATAAAGTAAACCATTAGCGTTCTGTGTACAAATAGTTCACTATTAGATAATTAGATTATTACTTTACCTCAGAGACGCATACGATAAATGATTGCTCAAACACCTCTCTTAATTCAGTTGTAATAGCATCATCGCACTAATCTCGTGTTCTCTCGCGGTATCATAGCGCACAGCTTCTTGGCAACCGGCACAGCAACCGCAAGAGAAAAATAAATGAATGATTTTTTCAAAAAGTAACACACACTACCGTATTGTTCACTAGTAGCATTAGATAAATGTGCGCCCTTGTCGATTTTAATTTTAACTTTTTGAAAATTGGCATTGGCCCCATTTTTTCAAACCGGCTTACCCACAATGCTTTGTCCCTCAACGAATTTCAGTCAAGTTTAGTTTTCGGCGCCATTTTCGACTGGGACGGAGGTGAGCGCTTGAATTTTTCTTCAATTTATTCCTTTATTTTTTATTTTCTCTGCTTGAAAATGATCCAAAAATGTTCTTAAATTTTTTAAAAAAATAATAATAAGCTATTTGAGTTGGAAAGTCTGAAAATGGGTTGATTTCACAGGTATTTATGCAGTGGAAATGAAATTTTTTTTTAGCGGGATGAGATGCATGACAAATTTGTAAACATGTTGTTTCAGGGAAGTGGTTACTAACTGTACTTTTCCCCTATTTGGTTCATTGTTTTAGATTAAACTTTGGGTGTTGGTGTTATGTCCTAATGATTGGTTAATAACCATTATTAAAATCTATCTGAATTTTAAGCTTTAAAAAAAATCATTTATTATTTGTCACAATTTTCCCTTCTGCGCTGTAACTTAAATATATTTCCGTTTCTGGGGTACTCTTTAAAAACAAAACTATTTATTGCAGTT